>NC_090287.1:37712139-38962139 GCF_037392515.1 Haliotis asinina
TCGTCATTGTCCAATGTGATTTATCTGCTTTCTTAGGAGATTTTTTGGGTAGCCTAATGGTTAAAGCGTTCGCTTGTCACGCCGAAAATCCGGGTTCGATTTCCCGCATAGTTACAGTGTGTCGCCCGTTTTTGGTGTCATCCGCCATGACATTGTTGGAATATTGTTTAAAGCGGTGTGAAACCAAACTCACTCACTCTGTATAGTTTACCCTTGAGGATCCGGGTTAGAATTAGTCTACATGCTTGTCTCAGCAAGCGACTAGAGGAATTAGGTGGTCAAACTCGCTGGCTGCCTGATACATGTCATCAATGCTGATGCTGTTGGTCACTGGACTGCTTGATCCAGACTGGAATATGTGCAGACCACCGTAATATAGTTAAAATGTGCTCAGTGAGACGTGAAAAAAAAGAATATCGAAAATTCGTCGCCATAGCTCCACCTGGAAGTGATGTCACCACTTCACTTCTTTTGAACGCGAATTACGAGTAGGATTTGCGGCCTCGTCCACGCAAAGCCTTGTTTTGTTTATTTGAATTTGGTAGAATGCTGTTAATGAGCCATTAACTGTAAAAGATGTTTATTTTGGGCTCTGTCGCAAGGGGTGGGAAGTAGTTTTTCAACAAAATCCATGTAGTTGAGACGGCACATGAAGGTTGAGACAAGTAATGGCCGTAGTTGCCGTTTGTTTTAATCATGAAAACATTTATTAGAAGAACTATTTTGGGATCATGCCATTCGATATTGTCTCAAAACCCTATGGTAGCAATAGTCCAAGGCCTAAATTTTCGAAGCTCTCTTAGCGCTAAGATAGTCGTAGGTGTCATACATTCACATTAACTTACGACTAGGTTAGCGCTAGGAGAACTTCAATAATCTGGGCCAAAGGTTTTAACATACTTGAAAGACTATATATGACACCAAATGTTCGAAGGAGATTTTCCCGCTTCTGCATATATGCCCTAAAGGTATGTGCACCACATATCTCATCAGACAAAAAGACCCCTCTTTAAGTATAGTAGATTTAATCTCCGTCTACACCAATTCCCAGATCACATCTTGATTGTATTCAGTGTATGTGCTTTTATATATAGGTATCTGTTTGTTTAACAAGCCCTCGCTTCCCTATTTCTAGTGCGGGGTATGAGTCACACCCCAGCCTTCATACCTCGGCAATACTATAGGGGTACGTGCTGAAAGCACGCAATGTATTGATGGCCTGCATGTATAGGATCACACTGTCTCAACAAGTATACAGAGTTACAGCATCGTATTTTCTGTGAAAAGTTAAATCAAATTATGCAGGGTCACGGCTGAGAATAAAATATGGCATTCCTTTGACACTCAAAGCTGATAGTCGAGTTGCACTTGCAAATGATAATTGCAACGTTAGGCATGTCCCGTCCAATTGATATAAGGTGTGTATGGGATAGTATAGGACATGTTGCTTTGAATAACACTCACGCACAACACGACACGAGGCGTCTGCCCGATGCAGGTCTCTGACGCTCACAATCACGGGTATTGCACTTACAAACACAGCTACAAAAGCAAGGTCAAAGTAAAGGACTCTCGCATCTTTGATGATAGTCACATTCCCTAGGTGAACATCGGACTCTTGCCAACATCAACGAGGGCATACAATGAAACATGCAGTTGTTAGGAGATCAACGATGTGCGATACAAATGATGGCCCGCTTCAAAGACATGCTTATGTCTGTTTCAGTCAGAGCCAGTCAGCATCATTGGCGGAGTGACGAGGTGAGAGCAGACGACACCAATGACCCAGGCAGTGTGAGGACCTAACCTGGAAAATGATGCCAACCGGAAGTGCTTGTTCCATAGCCTTGGTGGTATTGTGCTGTGTGTCACACGTCACGGTAAGAGCTGACAGTAAACTAGGAACATTCTGAACTGATATAAACTGAATGGTCCGTAATATTAACCCCGATGAGTCAGTGTCTCTCTGTTTCCAATCGTCATTTCTCATCAGTTAAAATGTACATTCTCTCTTTACCATGTGGGTTGATGATTTTTACATAATTTTCGTAGAGACTAGCGGCTCCATTCAAACAGGAAAGGGTCACCAATGAGATGCGAGTTTGGAACGTCAAGACTTGCTTCATTTCATGCTTGAAAATTTAAGTTCCACGCGAGTGACTAAACCAACCCACTTTGTTGCTTCATTGGTTGCCCAGGCGTGACTTTAACGCAGCAGCATAAGCGTTGAGCTGGCGGTAAAATACTATGGATTAGGGTCTGTGAGAAATACTACTTAATTCATGTGCACTTGCAAAGGTCTGTTTGTGCCGCCAATGGGACAGCGGGGTATCCTTGTGTTTAAAGCATCCTTTCGTCATGTCGGAGACCCGGGTTCGATTCCCCACATGAGTACAATGAGTAAAGTCCATTTCTGGTGTCAACAGCAGTGATGTTGCTGGAGTATTGATAAAAGCGGCGTAAAATTAAACTTCACTCAAACATTGTATCTACAATGAAGAGAGCAATACCTAACACCCTGAAGGCGAGGTTTTGCTTTTGCACATCACTTTTCTCGGGGAATCTTAGTGAGACAGACTGAGTATGGTTTTACGCCGCTCTTAGAGATGATCCAGCAATATCATGGCAGATATATTTGAGACACCAGATATGGGCTTCACGTGTTGTACCCATGGGTACATCGAATCGAACCCGGGTCTTCGGCATGACGAGCGAACATTTTGATCAATAGGCCTGAGCATCATACGTCATGATCACTTCAAAGAAAAACTGCAAAATCAGGCTGAGTCGCATACATAAACGCGTTGTGTCACCCACCTACTTGTGTTGTCTGAAATCGGAAAAATATATTGCAAGTCATGGACGATAGTACTTACGTAACGTCCTTTGTCGGCATCACTGACTAAACTACCACAGGACAACAGTGTGCAGTTGCCTATATACAGATGTGTCGATCTTTGTGGCAGAGTTTGAGGAACGTACACGTGACAGGATATCTCATCTGTATGCAGATGTGTCGATCTTTGTGGCAGAGTTTGAGAAACGCACACGTGACAGGATATCTCACCTGTATACAGATGTGGCGATCCTCGCACCAGTTCTCAAGGAGCACACGCGTGAAAGGGTATCTCACCTATATACAGATGTGTCGATCCTCGTACCAGTTCATCATAACCGCTCAATAGTTTCACTAAATATTTCTACGACCCTCGAACCTGATTATTCCTAGTGCACCCATATTTCAGCACCCCTTCCTGGTTCACCCAACCGTATTATCTATATCTGTACGTCAATGCCAACCGTCCAATCCCAAGATAATCCACCCGACCACACCAGAAGCCATTAGAACCCCTCCATACCCGAAATCTCTGTTCACAAAAACCCAACAATTACAGCACCGAGAGTTTGCTTGGCGATCACACAAACGACCGAATGATTTACGATTTATTGCGATGACGTCTGAATGCACGGGTCTCGGGGTTGTTATACTATCTGTTGTAAAGTAGCAGGGAGGGGAGGTTAAAATGGCGACTGATGCATACGTACGTTCCTCATTTCGCTGTGAGATATCAGGGACACAAAGACCGCAGAGTATCTGTATTGTACCCCCCAGCCACGACCCGAAGATAAAAGAACCTGTCGCTCTAGTGTGGATGATCTGTGACAAATCAGTTAAAAGAAGCGCCATGAATTACTACTGATTACATTGCCACGGTCTCGCGAACTCAAGCAACATGTTTAATCACTGTATCGTCCCACGCACCAATAACACTGAAAGCTCTCTTTCCCAACTTGTAATAGGTGTCTTTTATGGAGAATATGCCCACAATGTGTAGGTTGTATCTCAGTGTATTCACGCCGAGGCTGGTGCGGCATTATTAACAAGTAGATAATATGAGCTTGATAATCCACAAACCTGGGCTCCGTTCCAAAAGACGATCTTAACACCTACGATCACCTCAGCATAGTCTGTTTCACAGTCCCAGAACCACATTATTTTCCCAAATCCAAAATCTGTCTCACAGTCCCCGAACCACATTATTTCCCCTCCGCCCAATCCTGTCTGCAGAACCCGTGAAGATCCGGGGTAGAACAGGTCTTCAACAACAATTGCTTGGCATAAAAGGTGACATTGCTTGTCGTAAAAGGCGACCGACGGGATCGAGTGGTCGAGCTCGCTGACTTGGCTGACATATGTCATCAGTTCCCCATTGCGCAGGCCGATGCTCATGCTGTTGATCACTGGATTGCCTGGTCCAGACTTGATTATTTACAGACCGCCGTCATATAGTTGGAATATTGCTGAGTGCGGCGTAAAACTAAACTAAACTCACTGTCTGCAGAGTCAAAGCCCTAAATGATGCCAGTCTAGATTTCCTCGGGTTCAGGAACTGTTGGTTTTCATCACAGTTCTATATATTCAGGCACTAAGCGTTAGGCTAACCGCTTTGTGTCTATATTAGGAATACCGCTGTGATTATGAACCTACAGTGACGTACCGTTACAAGGAACTCAGAGGGGTCACTGATATTAGTTCACATAATGGTCACATTTGGTCACATTTGTATATTTCATATATACATAGTGTTAGTTACAGTAGAGAGCTACAGACATGAATTTGTTTAATACACCAGTAGTGTGCTTTCCCCTTACCCGACCATATACACACAAGAAAGTAATGAGAATACCAAGCGTACAGTTGCAGATATATAAGAAGTAGTTTCCGAAATAATAACACAACAGGGATCTTCTCCTACATGTTTCAATCGTGTATCTTCAGGGAGAAGATAATGAAGAATGAGATAATGAGAAAATAATCTCATGACCATGCTACGATATATAACATATATAATTATATCCGGAATCTGATGTCAGTCAAGCTGAGGCTAACTGTCTAGTCTCGCGCGACCTCGCTCTAAATCCCTTTCATTCAACAGTTCTTAGTGAGGGCAAAAACATCGCATTAACGAGAATTTGCATGTTAGTGGTCTTGGGCAGAATGTCGGGGCTTCCTGAAGTGACAGATATAAGAGTCTCGATAAGCAACATGATAGTGTTACCAATTAGAAACTGTATCCTGCAGTATGTGGTGATTATAGCACCACACGTTAATGGGTGAAAGAATATTTAACTTACAGCACAGTAAACAGCAACATCATCGTCTCATCTTGAACATCATCCACCCACTTTTGTGTTCAAATCACCAACGGGCACCTGCGACCCGTTGGTCAAGGAGTAAAAAAGACTCCTGATTAATGGGTTAACGAGGCTAATTCAGCGCGCTGGTAGGTGGCAATGTGGTAGAATATGTACATGACTGGTCTCAGTCAGCAAGAAGGGAAGACTTATCTGATTACTCGGCTGCTGGTGTTGTTGTTGTTGTTGTTGTTGTTGTTGTTGTTGTTGTTGTTGTTGTTGCTGCTGCTGCTGCTTTAGTCCCTCATGTAGCATCATCGCCACTAGACTTACGCTTAGTCTCTAACTATGTAATTTTGGTAGAAACAAATGATAACTTTTAAGTTGAAAATGAGCCCCAGTGAGAAGGAGCCTGACAGAATCTAGACTTGCTTCACTTAGGGATTTGTGATTGCAGGAAGGGCTGAGCGAAGTGATTGTAATTTGGTTCACAAACTGTGAGAACACACAACTGCTGCTGCAGCCTCTCAGCCTATGTAGCACCTCCATCGCGCTTCCATCACAACACGTCTACTTCATTGACGGTGTTTTTTTTTTCTGGAAAATGGCCCCAGAGCACCAAGTGTATGTTTTCTGTCGTCACTTAGTATGCCGTTGGCACTACAACCACTGGGGCGTTGAAAGTGTTTATGGTGGTTTAAATAGACTTCTTGTTTCGATTGTTGGAGCCTTGAGAAAGCGAGGTAAAATAAAAATCACTTACTGTAAAAGTTCAAAACCAGAGTACGGTATTCCTTGAAGCTGCAGACATTTCGGAGAAAGAAAACTACTCCTCTGGGCAAAGGAGGTTTTTTCCCTGCTGAAATAAAAAAAATGACGACTTCAGCGTGACCTTTTCTCTCACTTGAAAATATCAAGGTTTCAGTGTTTTGTGAGCGTGTTTTGGGATACACGTTAGTGACTCGAAACCAACTGTCGTTTATTTTACAATCTGTTAAAAGCTAAGTCAGTTCTAGCCATAGATTGATTAGACTACGGCGTCAATCGATTCCAGCTTTTACACTGTGTCCATGACGACGAAAACATACTGAACATAATATGCAGTTGCACGTATCATTATTTTTGAATGCCTGTAATCAGATATTCAGTCCTGAGCCCCGTGCCTCAAGGCGATCTTAGCGCTACGTATGTCGTAAGTCTATGTTAAAGTATGGGAGTTACGGCTGTCGTAAATCTATGTTAAAGTATGGGAGTTACGGCTGTCGTAAATCTATGTTAAAGTGTGGGAGTTACGGCTGTCGTCAGTCTATGTTAAAGTATGGGAGTTACGACTGTCGTACGTCTATGTTAAAGTATGGGAGTTACGGCTGTCGTAAATCTATGTTAAAGTATGGGAGTTACGGCTGTCGTAAATCTATGTTAAAGTATGGGAGTTACGACTGCCGTAAGTCTATGTTAAAGTATGGGAGTTACGGCTGTCGTACGTCTATGTTAAAGTATGGGAGTTACGGCTGTCGTAAGTCTATGTTAAAGTATGGGAGTTACGGCTGTCGTAAGTCTATGTTTAAGTATGGGAGTTACGGCTGTCGTACGTCTATGTTAAAGTATGGGAGTTACGGCTGTCGTATGTCTATGTTAAAGTGTGGGAGTTACGGCTGTCGTACGTCTATGTTAAAGTGTGGGAGTTACGGCTGTCGTACGTCTATGTTAAAGTATGGGAGTTACGGCTGCCGTACGTCTATGTTAAAGTGTGGGAGTTACGGCTGTCGTACGTCTATGTAAAAGTGTGGAAGTTACGGCTGTCGTAAGTCTATGTTAAAGTATGGGAGTTACGGCTGTCGTACGTCTATGTTAAAGTGTGAGAGTTACGGCTGTCGTAAGTCTATGTTAAAGTATGGGAGTTACGGCTGTCGTACGTCTATGTTAAAGTGTGGGAGTTACGGCTGTCGTACGTCTATGTTAAAGTATGGGAGTTACGGCTGCCGTACGTCTATGTTAAAGTGTGGGAGTTACGGCTGTCGTACGTCTATGTAAAAGTGTGGAAGTTACGGCTGTCGTAAGTCTATGTTAAAGTATGGGAGTTACGGCTGTCGTACGTCTATGTTAAAGTGTGAGAGTTACGACTGTCGTAAGTCTATGTTAAAGTATGGGAGTTACGGCTGTCGTACGTCTATGTTAAAGTGTGGGAGTTACGGCTGTCGTACGTCTATGTTAAAGTATGGGAGTTACGGCTGTCGTAAGTCTATGTTAAAGTATGGGAGTTACGACTGTCGTAAGTCTATGTTAAAGTGTGGGAGTTACGGCTGTCGTAGGTCTATGTTAAAGTATGGGAGTTACGACTGCCGTAAGTCTATGTTAAAGTATGGGAGTTACGGCTGTCGTAAGTCTATGTTAAAGTATGGGAGTTACGGCTGTCGTACGTCTATGTAAAAGTGTGGGAGTTACGGCTGTCGTCAGTCTATGTTAAAGTATGGGAGTTACGGCTGTCGTAAGTCTATGTTAAAGTGTGGGAGTTACGGCTGTCGTACGTCTATGTAAAAGTGTGGGAGTTACGGCTGTCGTACGTCTATGTTAAAGTGTGGGAGTTACGGCTGTCGTACGTCTATGTTAAAGTGTGGGAGTTACGGCTGCCGTACGTCTATGTTAAAGTGTGGGAGTTACGGCTGTCGTACGTCTATGTTAAAGTGTGAGAGTTACGGCTGTCGTAAGTCTATGTTAAAGTGTGGGAGTTACGATCGCCTTAAGGCTACGATCGCTATGAGGAACGGGGCCGAGAACATCATGAACACAGGAAGTAAGGCATCATTGCAGTGGCCTGTGATTGGTCTTCTTAGCATCCTTATGTATAACATTTGGTCTGCAATGAAGAAACTGTCCTTAGAGAACACAAGATTACAATATGTGACTCGAGAGAGACGAGGAAAACGACAAGAGAAAAATGTTAAATCCGGACAATCCAGTGGCCTACGTCAATAACATTGATATACGATGGGATAATACAATAGCATGCATCAACCTAGTCGCCGAGCCTAGGCTTACAATAAGTCCCAGATGATAGCTATCTTTCTTGAACACATGCCGCATTTCCTCCAATAAGCGCCTGGGCGCTTATTATTTTTTTTCAACGGAGTTCCAGACCCGGCACTTAGTAGAAGCCTGGCACTATTGAGTCTAATTAGCTTAATTGAAAGTGAGCTGGTTTATACCGGCGCTTATTAGACGAAATACGGTATACCTAATGCTGAAGTCGATGCTGCTGCTGCTGCTGCCGCTGCTGCTGCTGCTGCTGCTGCTGATGATGATGATGGTAACAACAAATCTATATAAGCCCAGAACAGTTCTTAATTTTCTGAGACAGTCTAAACATTCTCGAGCAGAGCTTCTTTTAAAATATGTTCTCCCGGCCCTGGGAGGGAGACAACCCAATCCCATTAGTCGCCTATTACGACAATCATGGGTTGTCGCAGATCACTTCTAACCCCAATTTACACGGGATGAGTGTCTCATATGATCCCCACCGTGCAGGAGACAAGGCCTATCGAGTCTCACAATAGACAGTGTCATTTGTAACAGTGTTACCTCACAGCAGGAAACAAGATATGAGTAATGTTGTTCTTATCAAAACCTAATGAGACACGTACACGCCCTACCATCCCTACAGTGCATGGATCCGACTTTGTTGGTGTGTACAGCAGGTGCTTGTCACTAAGCTCGATTTGTCCTTGCCTCTGCACGAATGTGTTAATTCAGTTTTGCGCTAATCTTTGAATTTGCTTTCATGAACATGCTTCCCACACGCCTGTCATTTTTGACAGTTTGGAGGAAAACCACTAAAGTCAGTTTTTTTCATGACTTAAGAAACAGCTTTATGCAGGCCCTCTGAAACGCAATATGACATCTAGTCCGTGTGTAAGGTCTACTTACTACATATAGTGCATGTACACACATGTATTGTCTTCATACTACGTGGGCAACGTTAAATGGAATGCTTTAGGTCTTTACATGTTTCTTGTAAAACCACACCTGAAATATTTTCAGCTCGTTTCATGGATTAGTTGAAATTCAACGTCTTGACGAATGCCTTACTCGAGTGTTCGAGGTGCGTTAGCTCTGAAGCTGACACATTCTCTGTACTGATCACATGACATGATGTAGCCAACGCCTTTCAAAGAAAAATGGTCATTGAAAAAGAAATGCACCTGAAAAATAGAACATGCGGTGTGAGTGAGTGGGATTAGTTTTACGTCTCAATATCACAGCCACATCACTTTCGGGGGACACAAGAAATGGGCCTCACACATTGCAGACTCGATTCTTTACAGACCGCCGCCGTATAGCTGGAATACTGCTGAGTGCGGCATTAAGCAACAACCAAGCAACCAAGATTATATATTGCGCGATAGTCTCAAGAAGGCTGTATTCACCCGAGTCGTGTTTAATGTAATAGCGCCTCCATGGTGTAGCGGTCCGAACGTCCTCCCGGAGAGCGGATGGTTGCAGGTTCGAGTCTCTGTCGCGTCATACGAAAAGACGTCAAAATATGGTGCTTGTTGGTCCCTGCCTGCCGCTCGGCATTAATGGGTACAATAAGGACTGTTCGGTTGGCGTGAGTTGGAGTGTCTGTCAGAAGGAGTATCTGAAAATGAGTAGGTGTGTATGCTCGATGCTTGGGTGAATTAATGCCTAGCTGAGGAAGTTGATGTGTCTGACAAATGAGTTTGTCTGGTCGAGGGAGTAAGTGTGCCTTTCCGGATAAAGTTTATAAAGTTTGAATGTGACTGGATGCTTGTTGTCAGTGTGGGAGAACAGGAGTGCCTGATAAATAGTTCCCTTTTAAGCCAATGTGAAGTCAGTATAATGTGTCTGAGTGAGGTATTCATTGGGGCATAGTATCTCAATGAACTAGCACTATAAAAACATCTTCAGTACAACGTTAAAACCCATTTCACCTCACCTTTCTATTAATTTCTGGAATATATTCCTTCACCCTGTACTTTGTGGTAATTAAATGTGTGTAACCCTATGGAGCGGTGATGCGCTTCACGTGTGTATAAGAGATGAGCAGTATGCACGAAACGAAACAAACCCCCAAGAGATATTGACCACGCTGACACATACAGCTGTGCGCACCCTATTATCTCGCCAATATGTTCTTGACCATACCCGGTCATGGATAACTGGTCACCATAAATAACATTACGGGAATTACGAAAAGCATCAAAAAGTATTACGGAAAGGCTTAGTGTGTTGGGAGGTTCTTTAAAAGTCCAAGGTTGGACGTAATAGTTGCCGACTGCACTTGCATACGAAAAGACAGTTGGGAACTTCGTGGACAGTTTTTCAAATGGAATGGTAAATGTATCTATAGAAAGGTGTGCGACAGAACATTATATTGTAATTCCATTACTAACCGAAAATTCAGATGCCTGTTCTGCTGTCCCCCGCCGTGATATTGCTGGTATCTTGAAGTAACAGGCGTAAAACCACACTAACACAGTCATATACCTGTGCTGTTGCATATGACTAAAGGAAATTTAACACTGATCTTTCTTGTACTCATTTGTCCTGTTTGAAACCTAGAAACAAATTTAACACTGAGCTGTTTTCAAAGAGGTAGATATTTTATGTATACGTGTCTTTTTCTTTATGACTCGGGAGCAATTGCAAATTGAGTACTTACACAGGGCGCTATATGCCAGACTTTTATGCCTCTCGTTTATAATGATACGTTTCATCAAAAGAATTTGATTTCACCGTTGACCTTGTGAGGAAAGAAACACTTGAACATCTGAAATTGCTATCCGGTACACAGCTTCGTTTATTTCTAGAACAATGGAGAACAGCGTTTAAATAACATCACAGAAAAAGTTTACAGTATATTTATAACCTATGCATCCGATTGATAGAATACGTAAAACCACGTTGTACAGTTCAGTTGACTACCTTCAAGACTTGCTAAGCATGCATGCAACAATTAAACCATTAGGAAACTTTACTCAGTATATTTTCACGTGTCTCTCCTTTACTAACCAATGATCAATTTATGAGAGAGTGTGTTTAGTTTTACTCCGCTTTTTGCAATATTTCAGCAATGTCGTGGCGGGAGACGCCAGAAATTGTCTTCACACATTGTACCCATGTGGGGAGTAGATCCCATACGGAGGCTTTAACCACAAGGCTATCCCTCCGCCCCTATCCAAAATAACTGATAAAGCTGATATTGACAAAAGACATTTTAAAATGTGTGTGTGTGTGTGTGTGTGTGTGTGTGTGTGTGTGAATGAGTGACTGTGTGTGTGCGTGTGTTTTGTGTCTAAGACCTGCATCATTCCACAATTCTTTAAGCTGACGCACCTCGATATAACTAAAATGCTGTTCAAGGGGCGGTGGGTTACCCATGTGGTTACAGCTTTGTTTCGTCACGCCGGAGATCCGTGTTCGATTCTACACATGCCTACAATGTAAAAAGCCAGTTCCTGGATCCCCTGCCGAGTTAAGACTAAAGGCGATGTAAAACCATACTCACTCACCAAAAGAGATGTTAAACCCAACCCAACTCTATTTCGTCTATCTGTGCCAGTTTAAGGCCACACGCGACGCATTCGAGGTATCCCATAAACCTTTGCAATACTTGTATATCCGGTTCGTCTGGTTCAACACAAGCGATACAGAAACAATGAGACAGAGAAAATATCAATGACATTTACATTTCTGGAAAGTTCTTTGTGATTTTATTAACATCCTCCTATGTTATATTTGCAGGGTGACGGCATGTGGGACCAGTGGAGTGACTTCTCTCCCTGCTCCAGGTCTTGTGGGGGAGGCGTGCAGTCGCGCACTCGGGGCTGCTTACACAAGGGGTACGGGCGCATTACATCTGTGATGTGACGTTATGTCGTCTTATTTATATCCTTCCTTTAATTAATGCATTTCATTGCTGTTCAAAGTTCAGTTACTGAAACATTGTTTTAACATAATGTTGGCGGTATGGAGCATAGTGGTTTTCGTATGCGTACGTCAGGCCGAAGGTCCGGGTTCGATTCCCCACATAGGTACAATGTGTAAAGCCCATTTATTGCTTGAATATTGCTAACAGTGACCTAAACCCACACTTGTTCTTACCTACTCGTTCACCAATGAGCCAATGAACCAAATTTAAACGTCTGCTCGGAATTAAACGTCCATCAATCACTAGACTTCATTACACACTACCTTATTGTGAAATAATAATGTGTTTACACTAGACTGTTTTCCAAAACAACTGTGATCAAAGAAGCTTCAATATAAATCCATGCTTGCCATGAAAGGCGACTATGCTTTCTTAAGAGACGACTAACAGGATCAGGTGGTCAGGCTTGCTGACTTGGTTGACACATGTCATTGGTTCCCAATTGCGCAGATTGATGCTGTTGTTGTTGATCACTGGATTGTCTGGTCCAGACTCGATTATTTGCAGACTGCCACTATATAGATGGAATATTGCTGAGTGCAGCGTGAAACTAAACTCACTCACTCACTCACTCTATGGTCATTTATCTGTCTTAAGGTAATGTAGATTTTACTGTCGCTTCAAACAGTTTTATATCATGTATTGGTGGAGCGGCACACTGTCAGTGGCACTCCTTTCATGTAAATATTTATTTAGGATTAGAAACTCCTCAGTTACCTGAACTCCTCTCATGTATCAAGGATTATTCATTCTTAAAGTTGATTCATATGATTTCAATGACACGGTGTCGAAGTAAGCAAATGAAACACTTTGATCCTTCTGTTTGATATCAGTAAAATACAAGTCAGCTCTGCAAGGCCCTTGCATGTGTTAACTGTTGGAACATGAACTGGTATTTTTTGGAGCTTGCACTAATCGGCAATGGCTAAAGATGTATGGTCTACAAGTGAGCAGGGTAGTTAATTCTATGTATGTTTTTCTCTTTGATTAACTAACATGCATGTACATATATTTGAGCCAATTAATGTTTGTTTTATTACATCATGGAACATGATGTTGTTAGTTTTGTTTAGACTGTTTTAAACAAACTGTTGTTTTGTTTATAGTGATATGTTTAGAGTTGAATGAATGAATGAATGAATGAATGAATGAATGAATGAATGAATGAATGAATGAATGAATCTTCTCATATATGGTCACAGGTGAAAATAGTCATTCATGAATTTTAAAATCAACTAAATTTAAACCATGAAGTGTAATGTTTGAAACAACTCAAGGATGTGCCAGGCAGTGTTACAGTTTCCACTTACAGCAGTGTCGTAAGAAAAATGCTAACCTTGCATTCTGTATCCAAGGCTAGAGACCACCATTGTACTAGTGAAACATTCAGTTTTGCCCATGTAGATCTATGAATACCATCATTTCATTTACCTTAAGCATGCAGTACTGTTTGGTTACACCCTGTGTCTGACAGAGATTCTTGGTACCAACAAATTCTTATCTTTTCCAAATATTCAAATATCTGACTGAAACCTGGCAAAATTTAGATCTTTAAAATGTGATGTGACAAAATCTCACTGTGTGGGCAGACACAAGAGCACCAGTATATAGGTCAACCTCTGCCGGTGATGTCAAAATGATGTGTTCATTTTCAGTGTGTGGGTTTTATGAAGCTAACAATGATTTTTGCATTTCAGCTCCGGCAAGGGTATGGGATGTGTTGGCCCCGACCATGAATATTCCTCCTGCAGCACAGATGTAAGTGATTTACAACACTGTAACAGCTGACTGGCATGAAGCAGTTGGGAAATACTGTGTAGTTTGAGTGATTGAAGCACTCGTAAAATCTAATCATTTGCCAAGTGAGGCGTTGACATTTTCCTTAACATTTAAATGCCCATCACTTCATTCCAGTGTCATCCATTCACTTTCAAGTGGTTCTAGTCAGGCCTTTGTTTGATTGTCCAGTGTTTTATATTTATGATTAGATTAACCAATTTACATGCAGCATTGTCAGTGTTTACAAATATACTGAATGGTGAAAGAAATGCATGTTTTGAAAAAATGAAATCTCATAAAAGTAAACATTCATGTTTATGTCTTCCGTATGAAAACTTGACAGAAAATCCAAGTTGTAATTCTTTTGCTGTTCAGTATATAATGGTATGTGTCTATATTCAGCCATGCCCACGTGATTCCGAAGACTTTCGTAGCATGCAGTGTGCAAAGTTTAACCAGCTGCCAATGATTCTGAATGGTCATGCGAGGAGATATGACTGGGTGCCTCACTTTGGTAAGGAGAACAACAGCTTCAATATATGTCATGTGTGCACCACTATACACACTTGTGAATCACTGTATCACACCAGTGTTTGAAATGAAACAGATATTGAAGAAATTGTTGTACAAAAATGCAAATAACATGTGTGTATATAATTCCAAAATCTTTCACCTTTTTCCATGGCACAAGTGGCTGACTTTACTGGTTTTGCAGGTTTAGCATACTTTCCCAACACACAGACACACAGACACACAGACAGACACACACACACACTCACTCACTCACTCACTCAAGAAATTTGGTAATTTCCTTGGTTGACTGTTGCCTTTCATTCTTTGATTATAATTATTCATCAGAACATCTAGCATGGAGGTCGAGCTTTTAGAACCAAGTTTCACACATCATTCATATTCTAGTTTATCATGTGACAGGATTTATATCTGAAGTGATTGGTGCTGATTAGACTTAACTTCCCTCCAGATGAGAAGAACCGCTGTTCTCTGAAGTGTCATGCGTTGGGCACATCGGTGGTGCGTGACCTGGAGGAGATGGTTACAGACGGAACGCAGTGTGACAGTCCCGAACACTTTGGCATCTGTGTTGGAGGAGTGTGTCAGGTGAGCTAACTGGGAAGGTGATGGACCTCCACGGATTACACTATTTACTAAAACTGAGTGGGTGAGCGGGAAGGTGGGTGGGTTTTGAGGTAGGGAGTGGGTGAGTTAAGGGAAAATGGGAGGGAGGGAGGGAATGAATAAGTGAAAATGGTTTTATGAATCTTTTAGCAAACGTCCAGCAGTAGCTTGGTAGGGGAAGCAGGTTTCAGTTATGTGGGGAATTGAACCCTATTCCTCAGTATGATTAAATACAATTACGACAAGGCTACCCCGATGTGCCAGTCACTGACCATTGGGAGGTAATGCTGCAGTGAAATAACCATGTCTGGTAGCTTGAATACTGAATGGTTCTCAGACTTCAGTCCTGCTCCACAACAAGGCACATGTAACATGTGATCTCACCTTACGCAGGTGACTTTGTCCATACTACCCCTCAGTTCACCCAGCAGTGAATGGGTACCCGCTGGGTGTAACTGTTATGAGATGGATGACTGTTCACTTCCTTGTGTCTCAAAGGCTATTTGGGTTGTAGTAGACACTGATCCATTGACCAAGGTAATGATGCTAGCTCTTTGAGCACACACTTGGATCTGGAGGCTAGTATGCATCTCATTCTTGCTTAGTGGGTGTTACTGGAGGTAATATCCTGGTTCTCTTTATAGGCATCATTATTACTCAGTAAACCGTTATTTTCAAACAAAAGAGCAAGATACACTCTTTGACCTCTGACCTGTTCCTGTTGCTGATACAGCATATTGCTGCCTGTATTTGTACTGACCTCTGCTTCGTGTGTGACAGACTGTTGGGTGTGATCGTGTGATTGGCTCGGTGATGGAGGAGGACCGGTGCCGTGTGTGCGGAGGGGATGGCAGTGCGTGCCTAACGGAAAAGGGGGCCTTCACACAGGATAATCTAAATGTAGGTAAGATCAACCAGCAACATGTTGCATCATTTCCCTTATTGCGTTATATGACATGACTTCATTTCCTGTCATTTAAAATTTATTTAAGTGATTGCCAGTGGAAGCTTGTCTTTGGTAAAATGGCAGGAATCTGTTGAGGTGGGAAACGGTGTATTACTTACCTCCCCTTCATCTCAGTAGAGCCAATACAGGGTGTGTGAGTCTCTTAAATTTACTTCTTCGACAATCACTCCTGATGTGAACCTTATTGTAGTTATATTAAGGCCTTTAGACCATGTGGGGTTTTCTGTCTTTATTTGTTGTTTGTTGTTTGTGCTCAAACATTCAGAAGTTTGAAAAATGTAATTGATAATAGAAGTTATTTATTTTTCCTGACTGTAAGTCATAATTAGTTATGTTCAGAGGTTCAAAGACACATTTTAAGAGGTGTTATTTATGGTAATACAAACCACTAAACACTAATTCGTTCATTTTCCAGTAATGGGAAGGATAGGATGTTGGGATGGTAATTGGTTTCCTTGTTTCTGGTCGGAGGGAAACCTCACTGCTTTTTAAGCATTTCACATTTTCACACATCATTCTCTATTAAATCTACTTAGTTTTAAAAGAAGTCTGAGTTTAAGTAGAGTTTAAGGTTATCCCCAAAGGGCTGGTGTAGAAATTTACTGCTTCAAAATCTACCGGACAGGACTTTGGTCCTGATTGATCTAAAGTCAGTTTTATATTACTGCTTCTTTACATTTTGTTTACAAATGACATTTCCAGTCAGCAGACTAAATGCATGTATGTTTCAGGCTACCATGAGATCCTCACCATTCCAGAGGGATCCACAAGCATTGCGGTCAAAGAGATGAAACCAAGCCATTCTTACCTAGGTAGCTTTATGTCCCATAATGGTTTTATTGACCTCTCCATTATGTACAGTATATCAAGGCACCTAATCATATCTTTTAAATACTCAGTGCTATTGCCGTAGAAAAAGTGAGGCATCTTAGTTTATATAACCGATTGCTAGTCATCATTTTCTGATGATATAAAATCGTCTAGGCAGAGTTGTCTCCCTTGATGCGTTTTTGTTGTGTGAGTTTGTCTTCCTGGATGTGCAGCAATGTTATCAATATGTATTTTTTAAATCAAATGTTATGCATCTTTGGCAGATCTACTAATCTGATCTATAGTAACTGTATTTCTGCCCGTGAGTGCATTAAGAACTGCATCCAGTTCAAAAGCATAAGCATCTCTGCCAAAGTAATCCCAGAAATATAGAAATATGTAAATATTCAGTTTATAGTTGTCTTCAGTTCAAGATTTATAAAACATGTCCTTTGCTCCAGCTCTGAAGAATTCTAAAGGAATGTTCTACATCAATGGGGGCCGAGACAGGACATCCCAGAAAGCTTTTGCCGGGACCATCTTCCAGTACTACAGTGCTGAGAATAGGGATGACAAAGTGGAGTCGATCCTTTCAAGAGGTCCTACAAATGAGACTCTTATTGTCATGGTGAGGCATATGCTAGTGTGTTCCATCACATTTCAGCAAGTAACAGAATATGACATCCTGCAGCACTTGACATTCACCAAAATTCCCAAACAAGATCACAGGACTGTAACTTTTAAAAATCACTGGTCCTTACAGATTCTTACTGGCCATGCTAAGGGACTCTTAATATCAAATTCAAATTTTCACTTGCTTGGTAGAATTTTATCTTAAAAATGTCAAAGAGCTAAGACTTCCTCCTCATAAGGCTTTATTCAGTCAGAATCAAAATAAGAATTTTCAGAAAACACCTACTAGACTGTTGGAAAGCACTTTACAAAGTTGTGCTGGTCAATGTGTTATTAGACTTGGGCAAGTGGGGTACTGTGAATGTGGAGCCCTGTCCTGTCTTAACTGGTTGTCCTCTTCTTCTCCAGCTTATTGCAAGAGATGGAAACCCGGGTATAAAGTATGAATACTCAAGTCCACAGTCTCTGGTAGATAAGGCCAATCCCACTGACAGGTTCACGTGGGTGTATGGACATTGGACACGGTGCTCAGAAGAGTGTGGTACAGGTACGCTGTGGGCTGTACCCTGGGCCCACTTGCACAAAGCAATCTTAGCGCTACACTGATTGTAACTCTCATTCACCAACATAGACTTAAGACAGTCGTAGTGATAAGATCGCTTTGTGCAAGTGGGCCCTGATCTGTAACAGCCTGTGACTATTCGGTTAGAATTGATTTTCATTAAAACATGCTTGTCGTAAGAGGCTACTTACAAGATTGGCTGGTCAGGCTTGCTGATTTGATTGACACAGGTCATTATATCCCAACTGCATAAAATGATGCTAATGCAGTTGATCACTGGATTGTCAGGTCCAGATTTAATTATTTACAAAGCGCTGTCATATAGCTGGACTATTGTATATTACCAAACCAAACAAACCTAATCTGTATCACAATCCCTCAAAAGCCATTAGTTTTCCACTTGACTAGCGCTTACTGTAATGCTGGAGTTATCTTATTTCCATAACTATAGAAACTAACTGGAGTTCCTTTTCAACTTGAATAGAATTTGGAATTTTTCTGTCAGAATTGAATGGTTTCAGAGACAGAGCTTGTTTTGTATGACACCCTCTCACCAAAGTACAAGTTCTTTGGTTGATTAAAATCAAAATACTCTGTTGAAACTCAGACCACATTAATAGATAACTTTGGGAAAACCATCAGAATTTGGGAAAGACCTGTGTAATTATCTGAACACACTGAAGGACACTTGATGAAGACACATATGTCTGCTTACAGGGTATCAACTCAGAGCTGTGTCATGTATGGACCGACAGTCAGGACAGACGGTTCACACAAGGTCATGTGATCTTCTTGAGCGACCTCGTGCTAACCAAACCTGCAACATGGGATCTTGTGCGGAAGACAGGACGAACGGATACAGGTGATCGGGGAAAACTTGATTATCATATGAACAAGATGTAATGTGTCACTAACCAATCAAAGATAAACTTTGTCTGAATCAAGCCATCACACAAGTAGTTACAATGTCTGTGTGATGCGGCCTTCCTTGTTTTTCAAGAGTGTGACCTACCATCCCCAAACTTATAGCATCACTGACCTCATGCACAGTGAAACACATGAAGATAAAGATATGGGTAACACTTAAGCTGACACAAATTGCTAGGATACACCTGGAAAACTGTTGACGCATGGGCACATTGTTGAATTTAGATACATTAAGTCACCCACCTGTATTTTTCTCTCTCCTCAATAATAGAGAATACATAGAGAATCCTACCAATCTATCTACTGATACCAATCATATCATTCAAGTCTTCGGGGGATATTTTACCTTTATCAATGGGTGTTGATGTAATTGATATCAATAGACATGAGGGTGTGATTTGGTTTAACATAGAAAATCACTCTTCATTAGTTTTCAGTGACAAATGTACATATCTGAACACTGTACTGCCATTAGACTTGCAGTGCAGTGATGTCACATTATTGTGATGTCATCAAGGTCATGATGTCATAGCATTGTCAGGGCATTGTACAAAGTCAACTGCCTTCTGATGTTTGTTACGACATAGTGACTGTACAGATATATGTTACTGTGTTGCAGCTGGGTGTTGGGCCACTGGGATGAGTGCTCCGTCAGCTGTGGGGTAGGGGAACAGACCCAGCTGGCCTACTGTCAGGAGAAGGGCACCATGGGACAAACCATCTTTGTGTCCGATGATATCTGTCTGAGGTACCTAGGGGAGAAGCCCAAGTACAAGCGAGTGTGTGAAGGAGAGAGTGGTTGTCCCAGATGGGCCACAGGGGCATGGAATGAGGTGAGTAAATCTCCACATGTATGTATATTTTGTTTGTTGAATGCCACACTCAGTAATATACATGTTGTATCATGTCAGCCTGAATAATGATGTGAATAAACGTGACCTGACGTACAAGTGATTCCCTACACACATCATCAGGATATGATGAGAGACACATGACGATCAGGGTTGGAATTGGTTCCCCGCAGAAGGGGACACCACATTTTTGTATGTATCCATGTGGGGAATACAATTGTCTTCGGTATGACGAGCGAATGCGTTAACCGCTAGGTTACCCCAGTGATCCGCTTGTCATAAGAAAGCTTGTAAAGAATTGAGCGACTTTGTTGACACATGCTGTAGTATCTAGCATTCCTTACCTGTGAAGATAGGGGTTAGAATTGATCTCCAGTAACCCATTCTTGTTGTAAGAAGTGACTAACAGGATAGACTGACCAAGCTCAGTGACTTGACATGTTATTGTATCTCAGTTGAATAAACTAACGCTCGTGATGTTGATCACTGGATTGTCTGGTCTAGACTCGATTGTTTTCCATTTAGCTTGAAAATTGCTCACTGTAGCATTAAACAAGCAACAGAGATAATAAACAGTGATATACAATCAATCCAGGTGCTGAGCCTGATGCGCTTAGGGAAGATTTATGAGCTTATATCAACTGTTATGTCTTGTTATGTATTTATCAGTAATTACATTGTTTTGTTCCAGTGTGGTGTGACCTGTGGGTATGGATACCAGACTCGACGTGTGTATTGCCAGCGGGATTCCGACGGAGAGGAGCCCACTACAGTGCCAGACTCGGAGTGCCGAGATGCAGACAAGCCCGAGGGCAGGAAACGATGTTTGCTGAGTTCATGTCCAGGTGGCAGAGATGGCATACTGAAGGAACTAGAGGTGAGTCCGGTGTGAGACAACCTGTCTTCAAACAGGCTTGAAGTTACAGAGATGACTGCCGGTGTCATAAATAGCCCAGCTGTATGTGGACACTGATGGAAGCAGCTGTAAAATATGTAGAATTTCAGTTGAGATGACAAAAATTGTTGTCTTGAGTCTGTATGAAGAGTTTATCTGAACAGTTTTGTTTTCTCCATTAAAAGGAGTGATACGGAGATGTACTATAGCTCTGATGGTATGACATGGAGCAGATGTACTATAGTGTAGTGAGTATGACATGGAGGTGATGGACTATAGTGCTAGGGGTATGTCATGGAGAAGATGTGCTGTAGTTCTGAGGTATGATTTGGAGGAGATGGATTATAGTTCTGGAGGTATGACATGGAGGAGATGAACTAAAGTTCTTGGGTATGACATGGAGAAGATGGATTATAGTTCTTGTGTATGACATGGAGGAGATGGACTATAGTTCTGGGGTATGATATGGAAGAGATGGATTATAGTTCAGGGGTATGACATGGAGGAGATGGATTATAGTTCTGTGGTATGACATGGAGGAGATGGATCATAGTTCTTGGGTATGACATAGAAGAGATGGATTATAGTTCTGGGGTATGACATTTAGGAGATGGACTATAGTTCTGGGGTATGACATGGAGGAGATGGATTATAGTTCTGTGGTATGACATGGAGGAGATGGATCATAGTTCTGGGGTATGACATAGAAGAGATGGATTATAGTTCTGGGGTATGACATTTAGGAGATGGACTGTAGTTCTGGGGTATGACATGGAGGAGATGGATTATACTGCTGGGGTATGACACAGGAGGTGTTCTCTTGGTAAGTTCTATGGGTATGATGTGGAGATGTACACTAGCGCTGTGGATACGACATGGAGTACTATAGTGCTGGGTGCAGGACACTGTCCTGTGTGTAATACATAGAGAGGAATTACATGTGGTTTTGATTATGTACACCAATATAGAACAGATTAAAGCATACATTTTTACCCTTTAAAAGCACTAATTGAGTAAGGAATCTACCTCACAGGAAGAAGGAATTCCACCATCAAATTACCTCACAACTTACACATTTTTGTATGAACCACTTGAATTGTTTTTTATTCATTTGACATCACTTCTACTGAGGACTTAATCCTGTATCAGTTTAGTTCCTCTGCATGTCTTAATGAAACCAAGATGCTGACGGGAACTACTTGGTTCGTTCCCAATACTAAACCTACCAAGACTGGTTGTAACCCAGAATACACAAGTGGGACTGTGTAGTCTCTCTCTAGACATTACAGGTACTTTATTAGCCATGTGATATTTCCCTCGCTCCCTTATTGCAGCTGTCTGCTCCAACACGTAATGCAGCCTTTAGTGAGGGCAGAACTAAATGTGTCTTGATAGATTACAAGTCCTTTCTAATACGTAGTAAGATGTTGTGAGTACTTTGCTCGGAGATGGGTGCATGGTATCATTGTCTGGGTGTGGCACATTAGTTTGTCCCATTGCGAATGAATGCTGTTAGCTGTTGTAAGAACGATGCTGCTGTAACCACTGCTTCACAGTTAGTGAGGAATAGGGTAACGTACCTTAATGCTAAGGTAATGTAGCCCCGTGAAGATTCGGGGTAGAATAGACCTTTAGCAACCCATGCTTGCCATAAAAGGCAACTATGCTTATCGTAAGAGGTGACTAACGGGATCGGGTGGTCAAGCAGGCTGACTTGGTTGCCACATGTCATCGGTTCCCAATTGCGCAGATTGATGCTCATGTTGTTGATCACTGGATTGTCTGGTCGAGACTTGATTATTTACAGACTGCCGCCATATAGCTGGAATATTGCTGAGTGCAGCGTAAAACTAAACTTGCTCACTCGCTAAGGTAATGTAAATGACATGTTAATATTTCTTGTATTTTTTTTATTATTATTTATTTTTTTTGTGTGAGGCAGACATCTTGGGCAGAAGTCTTACCGTAATGTAAACCCTGAATAAGAATAAGAAGCAGAATAAGCTTCAGTTTCAATGCAAGATTATAAGGTCCCATATAGAACCTTTGAATTGATCTTCAGTAACTCATGCTTGTTGTAAGACTAGGAAAGAGCCAACTAACAGGATAGGGTGGTCAGGCTAGCTGACTTAGTTGGCATAACACCAAAGTTGCTCAGATTGATGTTCATGCTATTGATCACTGGATTGTCCCATCCAGACTTGAAAATTTACAGACCACAGCCATGTAGCTGGAATATTGTTGAGTGCGACTTTAAACAACAAATAACACAAAACAAAAGGTCCCCGTGCTCCTTCATTTAGCTCCCAGAATTCTGCAATTCATGACTTCTGATGAGACTTGTCAGAGATGCTGATACAGCAGTATAAAGCTGCTCCCTGAAGTTAATGGCTGTCATAATGATAAAGGCAGGACCATGCACAGTGGATGCCTTGCCCCTATACGTCTATGTTTAGAGGGGAGCTATCGCCTCTGATAAGTAGGTATCATGACATATGTTATGAAGTTCAACATGACCCTTACTGATGAAAGTAAGACATGATCTGTAAATAATTATCAGAAATTGATGGAAAGGCCAGATGACCGATTTATCACTGCATTGTTTTCAAAATAAATAATGGTTTCATTATGGAACATTTTAATGTTCAAATTTGAACATTCATCAATATTGTTCTGCTATCTGATTGGACTGTTTTATATTAACTCATACAAGCTGATTGGCCTGTACAGATATGATGAAATATAATTTGCCCTTTTCTCAGTTTGTATCCACTGTGGATGGTAAGTATGTCTAGTGTCTGTGTAGTGTCACACAAACATTTTTCACAGAAATTAGTTTCTCTGAGAATTTCATATACTCCCTTGGTGGCCTCTTGGTGGACAAGCCCAAACAGCTGTAGAATGCTGTACACCCTGATAATGACACATGCAACTCGTATTATTATTTTCATTTGGTATGAATCATCTTTTATGATAATATTTGCCCAAACTGTAAGTGACATGAAGTTTAAATTCCATTAAGCACTTGGTAATTGAGAATGATGAAAATATGCTCTGCAAGTTTCCTCACAGTGATTTCTTTTATTGTTGATGTATATTTTCGCTATCATTTTGCCTCATGAACAATGGTTGTGCTTATTGTATTTGTTAAATGTATGTTGGGGGTTTGAATTTTTTTACTCAGAGGGTTAAAGGGGTAGCCTAGAGGTGAAAGTGTTTGCTCATCATACTGAAGACCCTGGTTCCATTCCCCATATGGGTACAATGTGTGAAGCCCGTTTCTGGTGCCCTCCATAGTGATGTTGCTGGAATATAAACTAAAACTAAACTCACTCACTCACTCTGACTCGGAATACTCTACCACAACAATAGCATGACATCACAATAGTGGTTTTAAATCTCTTTGTGCCTGTATGAAACTAAATACACGGGTGTGCACAACACAGGGATGGCAGCGAACATCTATATCTAGAAATCTGGTTCAAAAACATTTGCCTTGCTGTGCATTTACTGAAATACTCATCTTACTTTTGGATGTTTACATCCTTGAACTGCCGATCAAGTTGCCTGGCTTTGTCGTTATACCTGTTGACCTTTTTTTCTTTCTCGCTCATAAAACGTTGTATGTAGCAGCACATATATATAGAGTTGGTAATTTGCAGTGTGTTGAGCCATGTTGTTAGCTAATGAGATGGTATTCTCATGTCTTGGGAGGAGCTGCTTCATGCTTTGCCTCCAGCATTAAAGGTGTACTGTTATCCTTTCAATCAAACTCTGTCACGTGGGAATATTTTGGGCAGGATTCAAGATAAACTCTAAAGTGAGGCATCTGTACACCTGAAAATTAGGATTTTACCTAAATTTTATAAATGTTATCCAAACATTGCTAAGGTGAAAACAGCTGATGGAATACTTCAGACTTAAACACCCTCAGCAGCATATGTACTTTTGCTAAAAATCTCTATTAAATAATCATTTCTTACTTGTTTCATTTAAGCCAATATCAAAGATGGGTGTATAGTCTCTTTTGACTCAGTATGCAATAGAAGATGCTTGTTTTTGTCACACATGTGTACACCTTACTTTTGTCTTTAATATATGCTACATAACCTTCAATGGGATTAGTCTGAATTAGTGTATTTAAGTATATACTAGTATCTCACCTATAAGAGTCTCAGCCTTGTGTGTCACTGAAAGATACAAATATCCGTGTCAAAAGTGGACTAGTATATATCATTGTTTCTAATGTGATAAGGTGAGCAGTTTCTGGTGGAATATGGCAGTAGCTTCGGTCAGTTTCATCTGCGATCTATTCACTATATCACAGCCATTATGCTATATATGCAGGGGCTTGCTTTTTGTCTTCCTGGTGTGCTGCAATAAGGGACAAATATGAACTGAAAATTATATACTGGCACCTAGAGGCATTGTATGACAACTAGAAATATTACTTGACAACTGAAATATTTATTTGACATCTGTAGCATTTAAGTGGCAACTAAACTCTTTACTTCACATATACATTATGTTTGAAAGCAATTTGCCTGATGAGAAGTTATTTCTTGACATTGAGAATAATTCCTTGATGGATAGAAGCATTCCTTGACAACCAGCAGCATTCTTTGATAATAGAAACATTACTTGTTAGCTAGAAGCATTATGTGACAGCTAGAAGCATTCCTTGACAACCAGCAACAGTCTTTGACACTAGAAGCATTATGTGACAGCTAGAAGCATTCCTTTGCAACTAGAAGCATTCTTTGATAATAGAAACATTACTTGTTAGCTAGAAGCATTATGTGACAGCTAGAAGCATTCTTTAACAACCAGCAGCATTCTTTGATAATAAAAAACATAACCTGCCAGCTGGAAGCATTATGTGACAGCTAGAAGCATTCCTTGACAACGAACAAAAGTCTTTGATACTAGAAACATTACCTGCCAGCTAGAAGCATTATGTGACAGCTAAAAGCATTCCTTTGCAACTAGAAGCATTACTTGACAAGAAGAAGCATTTCTCAAACAACTGCCCAGCTTTAAACTTTTTTCTTACATGATACTGGTAACTAAGCATTTTGCAAACATTGCGGCATTGAGAGATGAGTTGTAGTCAGTTTAGTTTTGAAAAATGATATGGTATTTAGCAAGGAACTCAACTCATGTGCACTCTCTTAACTTGAATATTACTTCTCCTGCTAAACCCTTAAATTAGCTCTTCTGCCTTAGTCTGCTTGCACAAGCAGTCAGGTGTAGATGTGCCCTCGCGTTGCATGTAAACAGGCATATGATCACATGTGTTTGCCTATCTCTGGGACACAAACATTTTTTATGATAATACGTGTTTGCCTACCTTTTGTACAGAGTCAGTTGCAGTCTTGGTGTTACATGTAGATATGGGTGTAATTACATGTGGCCACCTATCACCTATCTACACAGGTATGATCACATGTGTCTGCCTTGTCTGGTACTCAGACTTTGGTTATGATCACAGGGGTCTAACTTCCTCTGGTACAGAGACTTTGGTTGTGATCACAGGTGTCTGCCTGCCTCTGGTACAAGAACTTTGGTTATGATCACAGGTTTCTGCCTACATCTGGTACACAGACTTTGGTTGTGATCACAGGTGTCTGCCTGCCTCTGGTACAGAAACTTTGGTTATGATCACAGGTTTGTGCCTACATCTGGTACACAGACTTTGATTGTAATCACAGGTGTCTTCCTGCCTCTGGTCCACAGACTATGGTTATGATCACAGGTGTCTGTCTACCTCTGGTACACAAACATTGAGGTGAAGGGTATCCACAGCGTTTAATGTAAACATCTTGTTTGATCTCAGATACATGGCCCCAAAACCTTGAATGCTTACAGACATTATTGTGGGAAGCTAGTGTCTTTATCTTGAGGGAACATCAATGATTGTGACTTTTATAGGGATGGTGGTGAGAGATTTGTTACCCCATCTTATGAGATAATAGTAAGTAAAGGATCATTAGCGGAAGACAGCTTGTTCTAATAGTGGATACTGAAAGGTCAGCTTTCTACTTTGACGTGTGTTTTTAGAATAGGAATTGAATAAAATATTTGATGTGTCTGTGAAGCTGCATGTGTGAATTTGAAATCTCATTGCAAGTGCTTGTGGATTACCTGGCTGTTCTGCCAGCAAGTAGTCTCCCATCATGAAAAGTGACAACTAAATAATGATCGTTTGTCAAACAACTTTTTTATTCAGGTTTCCATTATGTTCAGTTATGAGACAAACCATCTGATGTAGTCTGTCCATTATTCAGGTGATATCACTGTAGTACCCATCAAAAATGTGTTTCATACATGTGGGGAATCAAACCCACGTCATCAGCATTTGAAGGTAACGCTTTCATCCCTAACCTACCTGAACAACATTGATAGTGAAAATTAATAACAAGATACACACACACACACTGATCTACAAATGTTCAACAATGTGCTCAACATGTAAATGCCTCAGGCAAGAGAATGGCTCCAGTAGTCAGTTAGGATAGTCATCCAGTGTAGTAAGAAAACTATCCATTGATACAAACTTGAGTGTCTTTGTGTCCACCTTCATGCTGCTTGTTCCCCTTACACTCGACAGGCTTGATTAGGAATTCATACCGACATGAACATACTCTGGGTTGCTGATAAGTAGGTAGGCAAATATAGTCCTCCATTTGTTACCATCCATGACCCTGGATAACTGGCCAGTTTGTTTGTCCAACCTATTAGCAGGTCAACACTTTTATAAGGGATTATCATTATAGAAGGGCAGCTGACTGCTGGCTTACATTACAGGGCGTTGGCTTGCTTTGACCGCTTTCTGGGTTTAGCTCCGCTTTAGAGACACATACATTTCCAACAGTCTGAGATTTTCTTATCAAGGGGAATGTGGTTATTTCCATGTTCATTATCAACACATCCTAATAATTCCTGAGAGAAAATATTGTGTTGTGTTACTGTAAGAGTTGAAAGCCATGTTAAACTTCACTTATCACTTATTGCTCGTTTGCTCCCTTGCTCACACCCTCACTCACTCACTCACTCACTCACTCATGAGCGAAAACCTACCTTGGTTAAAAAAGTTATACAAGTTGTTTTGTGCTTCAGAATATTCTAGCATGTTGGAGGTAATATCATAGTTTAACATGATACTCTCCTGACAGTCGGCCAACTTGTTTTAATTTGTCTTGATAGCCGTTGCGCTGCCTTCCCATCCAGGTACTATCAAAGTGTGGTGGTAGCTTGTGTATACACATAGAGCCGGTAGTTACAACAATCCACATTTCTCATTAATTACCTCTGATTGCCACCTTTATCTTTATGTATGAAGTTGAGTGCTTGAGTTATCAGCATAACGCCTTTCCAATTATACTATATTGAATCATATCATGTACTGCCCTAACCGTATGTAATTTCCTCTGTCTCAACTGTGTAGTTCCCTGTGTTTAATATTTCATCATGATCCCCCTTAGAATACTTCATTTACTGCTAGTTTAGTCTATGCTGCTAGGCTGGATTTACATTGCCATCAGCTGGTGTGAGGAAGCCTGCAGGTAATGGCCGTTTGGGGACTACACATAAAAGATCAGCCTCTCTTCTTGAGGACTCTGCAGAATCTCTGAACACTTGGGGCACTTTGTTAATATGATGTGCACAGCTGTGCTGATTTCATAGGGAGGTATAATATTTATCTTTCTTGGACAAACACCAAAGTGTTCAAGTGCTTTTGAATTGAAATCCTAGCCTGCAGCATTTTACACAGAGAAAACAACTGAATATTGACACCCAACTTGGTTGCAGTACTTGACACAGAGAGAAAACATGAATACTTACACCCAACTTGGTTGCAGGACTTGACACAGAGAGAAGATATGAATACTTACACTCAACTTGGTTGCAGGACTTGACACAGAGAGAAGACATGAATACTTACACCCAACTTGGTTGCAGGACTTGACACTAAGAGAACACCTGAATATTTACACTCAACTTGATTACAGCACTTGACACAATGAGAACACCTGAATATTGACACCTAACTAAGCTGTTGTACTTGACACAGAGAGAAGACATGAATATTGACACCCAACTTGACTACAGCACTTGACACAGAGAGAACATGTGAATATTGACACCCAACTTAGCTTCAGCACTTGACACAAAGAGAGAACACCTGAATATTAACTCCCACCTTGGCTGTTGTACTTGACACAGAGGGAACACCTGAATATTGACACCCAACTTGACTACAGCACTTGACACAGAATGAACACCTGAACATTGACACCCAACTTGGCTATTGTACTTGACACAGAGATAATACTGATTGACACCTAACTTGGCTGTTGTACTTGACACAGAGGGAACACCTGCATATTGGCACCCAACTTGACTACAGAACTTGATACAGAATGAACACTGAATGAATATTGACAATTGCAGCCAGAATGAGTACCTTAACAGAACATAAACATCTCTGATATCTAGGAGATGATTTGACCAACCACATTTTTCTGGAACTGCCTGACATGTACTAGAACTAAGTCTCCTTCTATCAATACAGAAACCATCTGGCCTCCAGCTAATGTACAATAAAGAGCTCTGTGATAGGTGATGGGGAATGGCAGTGTAAACAGGATGGATTGAAACTATGGGTCCACTGTAGACGTATCAAGTGTGATATTCATCAAATTTGTTACGTAAGATTCCTGTGGAAATAATTATGCTGGACTAAAAAATGGTGGAGGGTGGCTTGCATGATGATGAAAGAAGTGACTTCATACCCGAAATGAAGTCATAAGTCAAAATTTCCTCAGCATCTGAGTCTCTGATTTCCTTTGGGCTCATTTTCACTTTTAGTGTAATAATCGCTTTCCATCAGATTCATATATTTTATGAGACTTAACCCACAGTATGATTCTTTCATTTGGTATGGTATTCATCTAGAACCAGACATTGGTATCTGATCAGAATTGTGCATTGTTTCAGTTTTGAAGTTTTAAATTGTTTGGGTGGCATTTTAGAAGTTTTGAAGTACAATCTAGAACAGACTTTATGGATAACAACTTCTTTCCTTCATGATTCCAATGTTTCGATACAGATTCTTGTACAAGATGTGTTCTAAATTCTGAAGTTGTTTGACAAGCAGTCCTCTGTCAGTCACAGAGACACATTTCTGTACTCGGGCTGAATGGTGTATAGGTGGGGTACATGTGTTCCAACCAGACAAAAATACCGCATGCCAGTTTCCGCAGATGTCCGTGTAGAGTGATGCAGGTCCCAATGTGTTTATCATGCGGGTCCCTGGCACACGCAAATGTTAGGGTCATTACAGATGCAGAAATACACATATAGAGACATTAAACCAGAATGTCCTTTGATTTATGTTGTAGTCAGGCAGTTGGTTGGGAGATCACTCTCTATGATTAATTTCTGGGCAGGTATTTGTGTCCATTGAACTTTACCGCTGACAAGCAGCTGAAAACCACCTGATTTTCTTATGACTGTAGTTACTCTGTTATGCCATTGTATGTTCTTTAATGCTTTTCACTTGTATATATGGCTGGTATGACATTAACAATCAAGGTTTTGTTTTTGAATTGATTGATTTGTAATTGCACTGATATTCAGCTACGCATACAGAATTTTTGGTCAAACTTTTATGTTTTCAGATTTACATGAGTCAGTGAGATAGATTTAAGAGAAATAAACAGATATAACATCCCCACTGATGCCTATTGAAGCATATTTGCTTTTGTGTGTGTTTGTTAATGGGTGAGTGAATGAAAGAGTGAGTCAGGCTTTAATGCTGTTTTATACCGTATCCCAATCACTGTATCAGCTTAATATCTGAGGAACACAAGATGTGATGTGTGACAGTTGCCAGTACATCGACGCACTGGAGCATGGATATGGTGTATACAAACCTAGAAATATAGTCAAAGCAAATGATCTTGGCTTCATACCTGCAATCATTAATGTCTGGCTTGCCCAATAAATGGTTGTAAAATCAATCAATTAAATATTTATCTTTATCTACATGTTTGGGTTTTCTTGTTGAATGATAAATTGAGACATTTGGTCCTACAATACATTCTGTTACAAGAGGATTATTTTGAGTAACATAAAGGACAATTGTATGGACTTGATGGTGGGCTTCTGCTTCCACAGGCTTATACAGATGCAGTGTTATCAGACAGAAGTTTCCAAAGAAATGCTGTCTTGAATGATGCAGAGTAAATGGGTTTTGATAGAAGGATCAGAGGCCTGCCTGTATCAGACTACTACAGGGTTTGTTTGCAGGCACAGACTGGTATTTGTGAGAAGGCTTATTTTAGGGATGGTCTGTGGAAGCGTTGTTTTAACTTGAAATGCCCACCGCTCTCTCTTGCTGATGACTTTGATATGGACATCAGAATGTGTACATTTTATAATTGTTACCCCAAGGATTGGCTTGCAGTTGTACCTCTTGGGATGGGCTTTCAGAGTTAAGGAGAACTGTATTTCCTCTAATGGGTGCCCAGGCTGCTGTAGTACAGTGTGAGATAGGCCGTTGGAGTTAAGGAGAACTGTACTTCATCTAATAGGTGCCCAGGGCACTGTGGTACAGAGTGAGATTCACTGTCAGAGTTAAGAAGAACAGTATTTCCTCTAACAGGTACCCAGCTGTGGGCTTTTAAGGAGAACAGTATTTCCTCTAATAATAGACACTGGCCTCATGTAAGTGCTGGGTACAAAACGGCAGGAAACTAAACAATAAGTGTGTGAACTGATGGTAATATTAGATTTGAATAACTTACATCTTAAAATAAATTCTGCATGCACATAATATTCTCTTTCAATTGTCAGTGTTTTTCAGACTGTTGCTTTTACAATATTGTAGCTAAAAGATTGTCATGAAAAGCTTTTTCCGTGAGGAAGCACTATGGGATTTTAGGGGAAATATGGTATGTTTAATCTTGCTATTAAAGTCCCACATCCTTTGCACTGAATAATGTTTTAAGATGTGTATTTTGGATAGATAAAACAAATAAACTATGGTCCAGCCATTGTAATATGATCTTAATGTAATGAGTCTTAATTTCTCTGATAGCATGACTCAAAGCACATATGGTTTACCGTGGAGTCATGCTTTTGGGGGACTGCCATGGGGCAGTTTCTTGGGGGTGTACCATGGGGCAGTTTGTTTGGGGGAGTACCATGGGGTCATGCTTTTGGGGGAGTACCATGGGGCAGTTTTTTTGGGGTAGTACCATGGGGGAGGTAAAATGGTGGTAGCATTGTGGGATAGCACCATGGGGATATTACCTACAAGGTACTACCATAGGATATTGCAGCGTGGGTAGTATTGTGGGATAGTACCATGCATAGTACCTTGAGGATAGTGTTGTGGGACAGTACCCTGTGGTACTTGACAGCTAACATAAAATTAATTTCATCTTTTTATATTTTCATGAGTGAGTGAGTTGGTTTTTGTCACTTTTAGCAGTGAGTGGACATGTCAGACAATCAGTAGATGTATCAGGCAGTTAGTGGGTGTGTCAGGCAGTCAGTGGGCTTGTCAAGCAGTCAGTGGGCATGTCTTGCAGTCAATGGGGGTGTCCTGCAGTCAGTGGATATGGCAGTGAGTGGTCGTATTCGACGGTCAATGGATATGGCAGTCAGTGGGTGTGTCTGGCAGTCAGTGGATATGGCAGTCATTGGACATACAGTGATGGTGTCAGTTCGCCTGGAGTCCTGTGTGGAATCTGACTCACAGGGTGTTGATTATCTATATATAGTGTTTGTCAAGCAAATGCAGAAACCAGTCCTAAACCAGTCTCTTTAACCAGTCTCTTCAGATATTTTATATTTGTGGAAGAAGGTGTTTCTTTTAAGTAAACTGTGTCAACATTTCTTTAGTCTAACAGACTTTCAGAATCGTTTTCCTGTTATCAAGTAATATCCTATTAACTGATCTTACCATACCAACTGCAGCTTTTTCTAAACTCACAATTTGGACTCAAAATACAAACTGAAGTCCATTTCTGGTGTCCCCCTGCCGTCATATTGCTGAAATATTACATAAAAGTAAACCCAGAAACTCACTCACATATATTTACTTGTCTTCACAGTTTGTTTTTCTGTAGATAAAATCTCAAAAAAAAAATCTTTAATGTGCCCCAATCACTAATCAGAGCTGTGGTCCTTAGTTACCAGGATCTGCAGATGTGAACCTTGTAAAGTAGGTTATAATTACTGGTGTGTCACCACTGCATGCAAGTCAGCACAAATTTCCAACCTGTGAAAGTCTGGGTTAGAATAGATCTCCAATAACCCTTGCTTGTCGTAATACGGGACTAACACGATCCTGTTGTCAGATTGACTGACTTGGTTTACACGTGTCGTCATATCCTAACTTTCACAGATGATGCTCATGATGTTGATCACTGAATTTTCTGGTCCAGACTTTATTATAAACAGACCCCATCATATATCTGGAATATTGCTGAGTGCAGTGTAAAACTAAACTCTCACTCACTCACTCACTCACTCACTCACTCACTCACTCACTCACTCACTCACTCACTCACTCACTCACTCACTCACTCACTCACTCACTCACTCACTCACTCACTCACTCACTCACTCACTCACTCACTCACTCACTCACTCACTCACTCACTCACTCACTCACTCACTCACTCACTCACTCACTCACTCACTCACTCACTCACTCACTCACTCACTCACTCACTCACTCACTCACTCACTCACTCACTCACTCACTCACTCACTCACTCACTCACTCACTCACTCACTCACTCACTCACTCACTCACTCAAAGTATCCAGTGAATGTTAGACATGAAACCAGCATGCTATGACCTGCAATAAACTACATTTGCAACAAACATGCTTGTAATGAAGTGACAGATATCAAGAACTCTTGTTCTTGTTCCAGACACCAAAAGTTGTTTTTGTTTTTTTTGAGTTCCTTATAAGCTGATTGTAACTGACTTACAATTAAGTGAGTGAGTGAGTATGGTTTTACGCCACTTTTAGCAATATTCCAATGATATTACGGCAGGGGACACCAGAAATGGGTTTCACAAATTGTACCCACGTGGGGAATCAAACCCGTGTCTTCAGTGTGATGAGCAAATGCTTTAACCACTAGGCTACCCCACTGGCCACTTACAGTTAATAAACTGTGACAACTGATATGAGAATTACACCTAAATTCAGCTGTCATTAGTTGATTTCTTAAAACGGTACGTGAGTGTGTAAGTTTAGCTTGATAGAGCTTTTAGCAATATTACAGCAATATCAATAATGGGATTCTCACATTGCACCATGTGGGGAAACAAACCCGGGACAGTGGCCTGAAAAGTGAACACTTTAACCACTATGCTACCCACTGCCCCAATTTTTTTAAAGAAACAAATGCTTCAACATTATGTTTTCTTTGTGTAGCAGTGATTTGATCATTCCATTGGCCTTGAAACCTTGAATAAGCTGTCTAGACACTATTTATAATCATACTTTTCATTGTGATGGAGACAGTCCTTTCCAGACAAATGAATTAGTTTTGTGGAAGTTGGTATGCATGATCATGAAACAACCAGTACACGGGTAGTATTGTTAAAGTAGACATTGTTTTTAGCATTATGACCTACTCACAAATCATAATGTCATGTAATGTGTTGACTGTTTAGGTTCGTTGACGTAACTGTCAATATGATAATCTCAGTGGTTCGGTGACAGGAAAGCTGGGCTTACATTAAGCTATGATGTCAGTGTAAGTGGTTGAGTATCCTGGCCATCAATCACCTCCCACAAATGTTCCCCTGACCTCCCCTAGAGCAAGAGCTGCCCCCAACACAGGCAACAACAATGGGCTATTTCATTCATGATTCCATGCAAGCTTCACCACATATAATGTCATTTTTAACTAAGACACTTGCATGTGAGACAGTGAACCCTTTTCTTTAGCAATTTGCATTTTAAAGAGATGATGACACAGCTGGGGAAATATAATTATATATTGCCATCAGATTCTGGACTTAGGTTTGGTGCCTGCTGTCTGATGTTGGTTGTATGCCTGGTCCCTGGTCTGGTCCCCGAACAGCATTATTTCATTACAGCCCATTCCAACCCCTACCCCACCCCTGCAGTGCTAAAGCCCGAATTGAAGCAAGATTTCCCTAGGTTCTAACTCTTCCTTCTCACTGTGGTTCCATTTCAATTTAAAAAGAGTTCTTTGTTTCTATTGACATCATATCATATACATTTTTGCAGAATAGATATAAGTCAATTGCTCGGTTACGTCATAGCAAAGGACATTAAAATATGGTACTTGGCATTTGGCCTTAATGGGTACAACAAGAACTTGTCGGTTTTGAGTCTGTATAATGTGTCTGAGTGGTGTATTCATGCTTAACTATTGAATGGTATCTCAGTGAGATAGCACTATAAAACAAGCTGAAGTCTGGGCTGGTACAAGCAGCCACAAATATACATGCATGCATGTCATCATATGAGCGAAATATTCACCTGAGTAGACATATTCACCTGAGTAGACAAGTGCTCAAAATATTAATCACTGGATTGGGTCGTCTAGATGCAATTATTTAGAGCCCACTTGGTTTGTATTCAAAACTCACACAATTATGCACTCAAACATGTGCATGTGCATGCAATACTGCTGAGTTGTTTATAAACAAAACACACAGAAATATGCTCCCATGCATATATGCACACACACAACATGGCTGAGTATGTGATAAACAACACCCCCATAAGGATGCTCTCACACAAGCTGAAACTGGGAAGTCTACCTTCTTGCTACATGAGGAAGGTACTTTATGTTTCTGCTCCCAAGAACAAAGAAAACATTGCAATGATTCACCCCAGATTATATTTTGTGTATATATCACTCATCACCTACATGTTTCCCTACAGTTAAAGGGGCAGTAGGGTAGCCCAGTGGGTAAAGTGTTTGCTTGTCATGCCGAAGACCCAGGTTTGACTCCCCACATGGGTATAGTGTGTGAAGCCCATTTCTGGTGACCCTGTCATGATATTGCTGGAATATTGCTAAATGCAGTGTAGAAAACATACTCACTCACTCACCCTTCAGTTAGATCTTCATTCATTGTTGTCTAAAACTGGTTGAAGTCCAGAGAAGAAAGCTTCTTTCTACACAGAGACTGATATATGAGATGAGGTCTCGTCTCATATGAAGTGGTGTCATCAGTGCTTTGTGTTTCTGTGCACAGGGACAATAACAGCTTAAAGGAGTCTGCCATGTCCCTCCCATACCTGTTGTGTTGTCATATTCTTGTTGTGCTCCTTGTGATCCTACATTGTGCTGAGCCACAAGCCTGGCTTGGTAGTGTTTCAATAAAGAACATTCACACATGGCAGCAGTTCAACTGTGCCAGGTGAAGGGGTCACACATTGAAATCATTGAAATAGACCTGCAATCCTAAATGAGTGCTCCTGGGGTCCGGTTACAGGGGTAATCACTGTTTCTGTGGCTTCTTGGGAGGAGAAATAGATGACACAATGACTTTACTTCTTGTCTGGGACAGAGGTGTGATGTGATGAAGCACCATTTAGATAGTAACTGTGGGAAACATAACACCGTTAGGTGGAACAGTGTTAATTGCAGTACTTATAGATTACAGGAAATGAGAGATACCAGACTTCATCTAAAATAGGAACCACTTAAAATGGAACTAAAACATCACATTCACCTTTTTAGAGTCAGTTTAATTTGGCTAAAACAACACAAAAACAAGTTGTTTCAGTGTAGGATGTTTTATATAATTGCGCAGACATTTCTGTATTTCTGTGTGAAATGTGCTGAAGTCTGTTGGCAAGTCTTTTAATGATGTTGGCTTTACTACGCAGATGGTTTTTGATAAGGACATGCTTCGTCATGCTGATAAAACGTGTTAACTATGATTTGTCTATCTGTGGTATCCTTCTGTTTCTCATACTTTATGATTCCCCAGTCCAGCTTTTAACTTACACAATGAATCATGTTGAATTTCAGCATGTGTTTTAAAATGATAAAGTTTTTAGTCATTAATTAGAATTTTGTGAGGTAGATCATACACATTCATACACATGATTTTAAACCTTTTTGTGTTCGAAAGTATGATATGCATTGTCTCACTGAAAATTTCTATTTCAAATTTGTGTTTTTTCTACCTATTTTATTTGTTGGAGAAGTTGATATTTCTTCCTCCTGTAGTATTATCCAATTCTTCCCTTGCAGGGGAGGCCAATCTCTCCGCTGCCAGTCCAGTGTTCTGCAACTCGATATGGTTGCTGTCCTGATGGGGTGACTGCTGCACAGGGGCCTAACTACCGCAACTGTCCCATTGCCAGGACAATCGGTATGTACATCCTCGTTGTGATGTTGCCATGGAGACTGATTCATAGATCCTTGCTGTCCCAATGCCAGGAAAACGGATGCATAGATCTTTGCTGTGCTGTTGGCATGGAGACCAGTTTGTGTCTCTTTGCTGTGCTGTTGCCATGGAGACTAGTTCATAGATCTTTACTGTGCTGTTTCCATTCAGACTGGAACACAGATCCTTGTAGAGCTGTTGCCATGGAAACTGATACATAGATTCTTGCTGTCCTGCTGCCAGGGAAACTTATAAGTGGATACCTGCTATGTTGTTGCAAGGGAAAAGGAGACATAGACACTTTGCCACCTCGATGATGATAACACTTTTACGATTATGCACAAGCTGAACACAAATTAGTATGAGATAAAAAAATGTACCCAGATACAAACATCATATCACCATTATAGTTTTGTGTCTATGTAAGTGATAGTAAGTTTACTTATGGCAATATAGTTTTATGTTTTATTGCTAAAGCTTTAATGAAACGAATAGTTTTGTCCTTCTTAATCAGCATGTACTTAGTTGATTGCTTGAATCCGAGTATGCCTGAAATGGAGGAGACACATGCAATCTGCTACAATCTCCATTCAGCTGGGGAGCCTCACTGCCTGAAATACTACCCTGTCAAGCATGCAGGCTGAGGAATTACATGTCAACCCGACCCTACCAATAAACAAAGAATATGGGCTTCTAGTGTAAATTGCAATCTTCCATGATTGACTTCATTTCTTTAAGATGGTTGTGTTTGCCAGGTCCTGTACAATCTAATTCTGGTGTTGGAGGGTTGGGCACTGCATGGTTCTGGTTGTGCACAATGTATATACATATATCCCCATATGGGATCAGTTGTCGTTGACCGGACTTCATTTCCTCATCTTAAGTGATGGATTCCTGCAGATGGGTTGTAGTCTTCAGCCATGCCAGATTTCATGATCATATGAAATTTAATAAACTTGTGAGGGGATAAGTTGTCATACTGACTGTATTTTGTGAGGAATGGTCAGATGTAAAGGGAGGGAGTGGCGCTGGTGAGATTAGGAGGAGCCGTGAACAAATGGCAGATAAGGCACTTAAGCAAGATTCTGAGTGTCGATTTGTGTGCACCAGATATGTGCAGTATTATTATCAGTAAGATTTATTGCCAAAGTCTATCACAGCTATATGAGAAGCCATAAATAATGACACAGGTCATTTTAAAAAAATTTTATTAAAAAGTTATAAGTATGCACTATGTAGTGAGCTATTGTGGGAAAGAGGAGAGTGTGTGACACAAACTGTTACATATATGGGGAGCATAAATAGGTCACATTAAATGACTCGTTGGGGACAACAGAATATCATACAGTCCTTGCACCAGTCTCAAACCAAGAATGTACAATCTAATCTGTTGTACAGAAAATGAAACAAATATGCCCAGTATAGTATCGTAAACTAATGGTTCATTTACATTTTTAATTAAATAGTACCACTACAAGTGATATATTAAGAAAATATAAATACAGAATCTTAGATAGGATTCAGATAATAGGAAAATATGGAATATTAGTTTCATCATCATCTGTAATAGGTTAGCGAAAGAGTCCAGCTGAAAGTAACAAAAACTCTCCACATGGCTTGCCTATATTGTTTTTGGTCATTAGAAATATTTGGACAACAGCTGTTCTGAATAGATGTCATAGTGACAAATTGTATGAACTATTAGTTCATGATGATATCCCATGCAAAATAATAAAGCAAAATCCCTTGGCTCCTTTTTATTGTATTCTGTGAATATAACTGAAGAATGTTCTTTTCTGTAATACATGTTAGTTCAGCATTAGAAGTGTTTATTTTTTTATTTCCAGCTTTCAAAGTTACTCTTTCCATTCTTAATGACCATTCAGTGGTAAAGTGTGCTTCAGAATTTAAAGTTTCTGTTGTAAATGTATTAGCAACATATACTGATACATGTTCACAAGTTTCATCATATCTTACTGTTGTTTTTTAAAAAGTTTAAAAAGCTCAGTTTAGTTATTTTTTATTGAATTTGTAAAGGAGAAATTGTGGTATCATGAAAGCACATTGCAAGAAGTGCTTATCACAGAAAATTGTGTACAGTAGTTGTTGGCACACTGACTTCACAGAGAGACAACCACCCAGCCCACCCAGCCCCACCGGCCCAACCCACCTGTCAGGTATTGGAAGTGTGCATCACTGAACAATCATGAACAATGCTATAGTGTCCCTTAACCATGGGTCATTTATACATGTCTTGCTGGGTCTGATTCAGGTAATCTCATTGTCAAGGGACGAAATAGGATTGACATGTTTTCTTCTGACGAGTTAAATTCCTCGAACAAGTCAATGAAGTAAGGATTATTAATCATTAACAAAGATGGGAATACATTTTGCTTCTGTTTAATCCTTGTTGTGTATGACATAGAACAATATTTCATATCTGTAAGTTAAAAAAATTAATGCTTCAGTGTTAAAGTGTGAACCCTGATCTGTCTTTGCTCTGGATAAATGTGATGCATTGTGAGAATTTTATATTTGGTTTCTATTAAGGATTATTTAAAGGATAATTTTGTCATAATTGGGCAGTAGGGTACTTTTGTGGTTAAGACCCGGGATCGATTCCCCACATGGGAACAATGTGTGAAGCCCATTTTTAGGGTCCCTAGGCATTGCTGGAATATTGTTTAATGCAGTGTAAAACTAAAATCATTCATAATGAACATCTATGGCACAGATTCGGAAAAGATTTCAAAAGCCAATTTCTTTAAACCTATATCCCAATCATTTCCCAAAGTGTTTTATTTAATATTTTACTTTATACGATAAAATTTTCTTTCTGCAGAGAGAAAGGTAACATGCATAGAATGATATAGCTTGGAAATTCCTTTCATGAACCAAGAATCTTAACAGTATTATGTGATAAACTGTAAGCAAACATATTCTGGATCACACATCAGGTTGGAAATGTTATTCACGAAAAGGCTGATCACCCATTGTTTGTGTAACAATGGAAAAGAAACAAGGCCGACTAACACCATGGAGGTGAAAAACTATATGACCTGAGAGACAAGTTTTAAATCAATGACCCATTCCCCCATCACATCTCACAGTCGGGGCGGGTGTTGGGGCAGAAATGGAAGTTTGCTGTAGTCCATTGTGTTTCCACCTTCACAGTATACAGCCTTACCTGCTCATGTTTTACACCACTGGGTCCCAACCCACAAGATGTTCATACAGCTATGACATTTGTAAGACTATTCTAACATATGGACAGGGGTGGAAGTAACTTTTACACAGTGGTACAAGTAAAATCACTTGCTTTGATTATTTTTCCATTTTACAGGCTAATTTTCTTGTTTAATTTTTAGGTAAATAATATAATTAACATTGGATAGTGAAATGAACATCAATACAGCATGATATACTAAACTGCTTGCCTGACAGAAAATAACACTGAACTGGTACGTTGGGCAATGAGTTATATTCACCCCTGTATATAAGAGTTATGACAGGATGTAATGATATGAAAGCTTTGTGAATCAGAACCATGGTGCTCTCATTCTGTTTCAGGACTAACTATTGAGACAAAATAGCCAAACAATTTGATTGGTTAGTTATTAGCCTGGGGGTTGTCAAACACTTGTCAAGATGTAGTTCCTCAAAGTGGGGATTGAAATAGATTTGATAAAAGATGAGAGCAGAGATAATCAGATTCTGTGAATGGAGGAAAGTGGTACTGCCTTTACATACAACAAAACTGGGAGGGGCGTGTAGATTTTGGATTGTCATTAATCAGTAGATATCTCAGCATCTCAGTGATTTACCTGCAGCTGATAGCACCTTTTGAATGGCATTAAGAGAAATTAGATTAGGTTGATTAAAGCATGCCTCATCAATGTCTCTTGCCCTGACATGAAATGCGTGTTCTGTAGTGATGAATCTTGTCTTGCACAAAAATGTATCACGCTACATTATTTGTTAGAAAAATGATGAAATATAAATCTGTTAACCAGTTGAAAAAACAAGGATGTGAAATCGTTTACAAATTATGTAGAAAAAAATAGAAAGGTATTCCTATTAAAAATATATCATGAGGTATATCTCGTACAGTATGTGTTGTTATTGATCTGTCTTTGATCAAGTTGTTGTGATATCCCTGTTTCTCACATATGCAGTTTGACAAACTTACAAAGCACTGAGGTAGGGCAACCTAACATAATGATTGTCCATGAAATGAGACGGAACGCGTCAGTTTCATCTGAGTTTTCTGCAAGGTTTGTAGATGGTTTAGCCAGATGACAGGGTAGTATAAATCCCATGCTCAGCCGGTAGCTACACTCAAGCATGCTCTCCACTTGCTTCTATGCGGCGGGCTCTGAAAGAATGGGAAACAGCGATTTCACTTAAAAGTTCTTGAAACTAAAGTGCAAGGCAAAGGAAACTATAAATTGGATTTAACCAATGAATTACAAATATTCAGTTCTTTCAAGGAAGCTAACACCCTCTAAAACACTGCAAATCTAATGTTAAGCTATGTTACTCGTATTAAAAAATTTAAGCAACTGATATTAAATAAAACTTTCAGTTTTGTTTAATTTTTAGCTCCATCAAACATGGGTTTCTACATTTTGTGTTGCTGTTTAGGATCTTTCATTAAATTATGATATTAGTCATAGAAGTGTTAATGATTAAATATGAAACATAAAAAATGTAAAATAATATTAGCCTCTTAGCTGCAAATAATCATTAATATTGCTGCAAGAATCTGAACAATTTGAAAAGTTTATTGAAAGGAGAATATTCATTCAAGTCATTAGGTAATAATGAGTATCAAGTAGTGGTGAGGAGGGATTGACAGTTTAGAATAATGACTCACTGTGAGGAATTAATGTCTGTTTGAGTGTAATGTAGGCAGAGTGGCATGAAATAAAGTGAACTTTGAGTTCATTTGTGCTAAGGATGTGTGGGACTTTGACTTGACCTGATCTTCGGTTTATCTGACCATATAAATACCAAGGACAGTAAATTTCATAATGAGAGAAGTCCCGTGATCAGTGGTCAGTCATGAGATGACTAGCGTCAACAGGGTGGTCAAACATCACCGGGAATACATCCGCAATTGTCAAATGAGCAGGCAAGCAAGTTGAGAGACATTTCTTTTGTAATGTAATAAAATGGCCAGGGAGGACTGTCTGTGCTGACAATGGACTAAGTACCAGAGGTGATTTTCAAGAGAGGGGCTAGTTACAATAAGTGGACAGAATCCGGTGAATTAGAGTGGTAGCTGTAGTGGTGACTTCCTCTGGTCAGTCAGTCATATCAAAAAGCGTTCAGGCTAGCATTGGCCGTAAGCTAGGCCCCTTCAGCCAGGCGTGTGAGAGGGGCTTGATAATCACAGAGAACCTACCTACCTATCCCAAGCAGAAGGCTGTGTTGACTAGGGCCGTCTGCCTGCTTGTTTGCCTGCTCACCGACCCACCAACAGACACTAGCAGCCAGCATACTCTCAACAAGTGGCTTTACTCTTGCTGGGATACGCTTGTCTCTAGGGAACTTCCAAGCATCCCTTTTCATCATATGTTTTACCTGTGTCCATGCATACATTGCCGTCTACTCATAGCTTAATTGTTTCACTGGGATTTTTGAAGAGGCTGCATGTGAATGTCATCAGGATGACAGGAGTACCTTCTTAAAGAAACAGCCTTTTTTCTTCTTGGTGCAAGGTGTAATAATTGAGAATGGCAGAAGCTTTGATGCCAGTGGTTGTGTCACTTGCAGCATGTCGTCTGGCATCAGATCCCGGACCATGTGATGCATTTACTGTCAAATGGTTCTATGACGTCAGACTGGCCAGTTGCAGTAGATTCTGGTATGGTGGATGCAAAGGAAACAATAATCGCTTTGACACAAGGATTCAGTGTGCAAAATCTTGTGAAATGGTGCGAGAAAAAGTTGAATTTGATGATAAAAAATATAATTCTGAATTTACAGATCGGTGTAAACTGGAACGATCCCGAGGACCGTGTGCAAATTACACATTAAAGTGGTACTATGATGACCAGGCTAGCATGTGTAATATGTTTTGGTACGGAGGATGTGGTGGAAATGACAACCGATTCGATAAGGAGGATGAATGTGAATCTACCTGTGTAGCTAACGATGGCACAGGTAAGTTACTTATTCTCATTTGCTTTCATCCACTTATTTACAATGTTTCAAGTTGTTATCTACTGATGTATTACAGGATTAATATACATTTTATCCTGTTATCTATCAATTTCCCTGAGTCTATATACACAGCTTGAGCTAGCCTGTCAAATGTTTGTCTAATTCATATCAAAGGTTTGTGAAAGACCCACGTGGGAAGGTTGAATTTCAGTTGTTAGACAAGCTGGATAGATTAGCATGGAAACACCTCCTAACAACAAAATGATTTCAGGATTCAAAGTATGACATACATTTACTGAGAAAACATTTCAAATTGATAACAGCATCGCAAGAAAACCTTGAAATGTTCGGCTTGTTCCTGTTATATAATAAAAAAGCTTGCCATAGTAAAATATTAATGTGAACAAATTATGTAGTAGGGAACTATGTTTGAAATTGACTTTTTGTAAAAGAGATTTTGAGCCTGTGATCCAAGGGCATACACTTAGTGACATTTGAGGTACAGAGTGCTACAAGCAGGTCTGTCCCAGCACACAGATCAGCTAGGAGCAGTGTTTTGTCAATACTCTTGTGGAAAAAAATTCTTCGCATGTTTTATCCATCACTATTTCTTTTAAACTCAAAACCAAAGACATTCCAGTTTCTGTGGGAAAGGGGGGACACTGTTTGAACTTGAAAATGTAAAAATTTAAGTAATGGTTGTCCAATGCCGAAATAATTACTTCTGTAGTCAGCTAAGTGTACTGAACAGTAACCAAACACAGATTTTATTCCAAATTTTGTATATAATTTGTGTGTTTCATTTTTCTATTAGCTGAAGATAAACATAACCTCTTTTTTTTTTCTTTTTTTTTTTATAGAGGATATAGACATCTTTTCAGCAACACCCAGCATCATGAGTATTTGATATACACGTGCTCGTGATACAGTCAGAATGGGCTTCTTTTTGCAGACACTTTTTTTCAAATATGGATATGGTTTTGTCACTGTGTGTTTTTGAAAAGAAAATGTCAGTGTTACTGCTTTGCTTTAAAGAAGTATGTATTTGTGTTTTTCCAGCAGTAAATATCTGTGTATGGCTAATTTAATTATTTATGTAGCTGCAAGTGACAAGCCTTGAGTTGTGATCTTTCCCCCACTCCGACTGTGTTATGAATAAACGCTGACTCAGCTGTTTACAAATGTCGCTGTAAAATAGTTCAAATTACTTTGATGTCTATGTCAAACAGTAAGCTGGGTGCGTTTCAATACATATCTTCCTTGTTAAATGCTCCAGGGGTTAGAGTGGGAAATTATGTATTTTAGTAAGATCTATGTGCAAACTTAGAAAACAAGGGCCGAGACCAAGTACCCAAAAAGGAGATCAGGTTTTTGTATTTTCCATTGCATGGAGTAGTTGCCCACTTTGGAACCTACCCATACCTCAGTGCTGGTCTGTTGCTGTGTGCTAGTGTTGACTTTGTTATTTGTAGATGTGAACAAACAGTGGCGGCACTACAATCCAATGAATCATATGTTTGATGGACGACAGTGAGTCACTTGGACTAGATAGACAAGTCATTGACACCCGTCTTGTCTTTTTGCTCTATAAAGAATTATCTGTTACTCAGCTGTAAAGGGGAATGCACTTGTCTGTGTGTAGCAGTGTTCTGTTGATCACACTACTGTAGTATAACTTGGGGGCATGTACGTTGTTTGTAGCTCATGAATGTAACGGAACTAAAACTTGTTTGTGTCACCATTAAGATGGATGATAGTGTTGGTGACCAGAAAATACACGAGTTTGTGACGCTGACCGGAAAATACATGTGTTTATGAAAATACATGTGTTTATGATGCTGACCAGAAAATACATGAGGTTTAGATGTTGGCCAGAAAATACTCATGTTTGTGACATTGGCCAGATGGATGGTCATATGGATGATTGTGTCAGTGACATGAAAATGCATTATTTCTTTAAGAAGCTGGTTTGATGAAGAATAACATTTCTTATGGATAGACAACTATCGATTTCTATAAAGAAGTTAATTTTGTCTATCCATAAAAATTGTTCTTCTTCATGAAAATGCCTTGCTTGTGATTGCAGATTATAATTGTAAGTGAGTGATGGACCAGACTACACGTATGACTGCCTTGTTGAAAAAAGCACCACGCGTATATATGATAATATCTCTGACAGGCTGCCAGTATATAAAAAATTGTACCTTTTACAATCAAATGGTCACAAAAGACCAATCATTAATCTGGTCTTCAGTTGTTCGTCTTGTCTTTGCTCAAGTTCAGTTTTGTTGTTTCTCTACAGTCACTTGAGACTAAAGGTCTATATTTAAATGAGATTTGCGTGACTCAACTGTATTAACTGAGCACCGTAATCCTGACGTCTATGTAATCAACTTCCCTAAGCTCATCAATACCTATACTGTCTAATAATCTGTGTTATGACCTCTAATACTTTCAACTGCTGATTACCGATCACCACCAGCATGGTCGAGCACATTCATTCAATGAAAATTTCTAAAGAGTTGTGACTTTTGTTCACAAGCTGCTTGATCAGATTTACAACATTCAAGGTCAGAAAAGATTAGTGGTAGGCATGTGGAGGACATTTGTAAGTAGGACCTACTAGTGACAGAAAGGATGTCTCGAGCTATCTCCTATCTTGGATGTACAATAATTGACCAGCCTTTGCAATTATTTTCTGACAGGTACCACTCCTGGAGCAGGATATTCCCACCCTTTTGCTAACACTTGGTATCATCACTGTTTGTTAGTCAAATCAATGACATAAATGTGTGGCACACTACATGTGTTATACAGCATACATATAAATGTGTGATACATGGCCATATAACATACATATAAATGTGTGATACATGACCATGCAGCATACATATAAATGTGCGATACATGGCCATACAGCATACATATAAATGTGTGATACATGGCCATACAGCATACATATAAATGTGCGATACATGGCCATACAGCATACATATAAATGTGCGATACATGGCCATGCTGCATACATATAAATGTGCGATACATGGCCATGCAGCATACATATAAATGTGCGATACATGGCCATGCAGCATACATATAAATGTGCGATACATGGCCATGCAGCATACATATAAATGTGCGATACATGGCCATGCAGCATACATATAAATGTGCGATACATGGCCATGCAGCATACATATAAATGTGCGATACATGGCCATGCAGCATACATATAAATGTGTGATACATGGCCATGCAGCATACATATAAATGTGCAATACTTGGCCATACAGCATGCATACAAGGTGTGATCCATATAAATGTGTGGTACATGGCCATACAGCATACATACAAGGTGTGATACATGGTCATATGGCATGCATAGAAATGTTTGATACATTGCCATATGGCATACATATAAATGTTTGATGCCATATAGCACACACACAGTGTATGATACAGGGCCATATAACATACAATGTATGATGCATGGCCATACAGAATACATACAATGTGTTATACATGACCATGTAGCATATATATACATGTGTGCTACATGGTCATACAGCATACATAAAAATGTTTGATGCATTGCCATATAGCACACATACAGTGTGTGATACAGGGCCATATGACATACAATGTATGATGCATGGCCATACAGCATACATACAATGTGTGATACATGGCCATACAGCACACAAAAAATAAGTTATACATGGCCGTATAGCATAAATATAATTGTGTGAAACATGGTCATACAGCATACGTAAAACAAGTGATTTATTGTGGTAACACTTGAGTGATATATTGCCCAATACAAAGCAGACAGAAAACCCAGTGATGGTCAACACAGCAAGACTTTCATTGCATGTTTAGGTTGCCAATGCAAGCTAGTTTTCCAAGTCTATGTGGGAATAGACAGAGCTGAGTGAAATACCACATGTCAGTATCTGTATCGATACTGTAAAAAATATAATCCCCTGATAACATTTGTGAAGGGAGAACTCAGTGATGTGTTCAGGTGATATATGAGGCCTGTTTTGATCAACCAGATGCCATGTCATGTACATATACTTTCTATAATCCAGGTATACTTCTAGAGGTATTCTTCAGTACTGTAGCCCCAGAACTAGACTGATACCTTGTCTCTAAAAATATTTAATATTGATAGAAGCAAACAACTTCTTCAAATGAAAAAAGACAATGGAAGATTAAGAACCTGAACTGGAAATCTGTGCTTGTTCATTCAGTGTTCTGGAGAAGTCTGTCTCACATCAGTCTGTCTGTCAGTCCCCAAACCACATTTAATAAGTTTCCCTTCTGATCACATCTACAATGAAGCAAGTCTAGATGTTCAGGATTCCGAATCTCCAAACCCATTGGAAGCTCCATTTCAATTTAAAAGAAACAGTTTTGTTGCATCAAAACTATATATATTAAGAGACTAAGTAATCATCTAGACACTTGTGTAATAGAACGGGCTGGGTTGAAGGAAGCAAGTGAAGTTTGTGGACTGTGAAACTGATTGCTTCACTGCCACTTGGTAGAGGTGGCACTTTGTACTTTATACAGCTCCCAGAGTGAGTGCTCTGCAGGGGTTTCATAAAAAGTCCCTGTTTACATTGTACCTCCTATGGTGTTTCATATTCACCTGCCAGCATTCTTGTGCATCATGGATGCATGCGCGGGGCAGAACTGCAGCGTATTGCATGATGCGCCCACAAATGAAGCAGATGGGTCTAGATAACAATATTATGTCACCTGACATTCATGGTTCTTCATATAACAGTGAATAAAAAGATAATATTTTGCTCTGTCAGCCATTATTTTCCAAGCATCATGTATCCCGAATCTTCTAAATTCAGTCTAACCTTGTGCAGCTTGTATGAGAATGTGATCACTTCTTTCTTTTTTGAAGACCTGCCAGCTGTTTGTGTTGTTAATGGGTGCTATGTACAAGTTTGCAATCAGCATCAAGTGTCAGCTGTATAAGATTGAGGAATAATCACACAACTGTATCTCTTTAGACAGACATTAGTTCCAGAAATAAACTTATATTACTTAGGAAAATATGTCTACAAAATAAAATTTAAAAATCAAATCAAACAGAGCTCCTAGCATCATTAATGTCAGGGCTGTGGCAATCTAGAGAAATTAGATTTGAGTCATTTACTTTTTTGTTCTTTAGCGTCTGAGACACGGCCCTGTATCTCCATTTGGGCCCAGTTCTATTAGATCCGCTATGTGTAATTATTTGAGGGCCTGGTACTCTGTGTCTATTATCATTGTGTTCACTGAAATAAACATTATGCATAACACCCTCTGACTTGATTGCTAAATATTCTTGAAAGCTAATTTTCAAAACGACAATGGCTGTTGACATTGAGCCAAGACCCTGTAACAATGAAAGTGTTTAGTGCAAAAGTCTACGTGTTCCCTCCAAGGACTGTATAATCTGTTAAACAAAAGTCTGTGTGGTCACTCTACGAACTGATTTATCTGTTAAACATGCTGTGAACAAAATATTAACATTTTTATTATTCAAATGTGTGTCTTTCTTGGAGTATGTGGGATATGTTCCTTCTTGTCAGTACCTCCCTCCACCTCACCTTCCAACCACTCTGGCCACATCCCTCTGATGTCCGCAATCTCAATACAACGTTCATTAACCCTAAGCTCACCAAGTTTACTAAACTAAGATTTATAGTGTAGGTGATAAGACAGGTTTGGAGTGGCACTTGAACCTGAGACAACAGCATGGGTGAACTGAATACCTACTGCCTGAGAAACATGCCTTGAAACATGCATGAACCAACACAGGTTCATTGTTGGGAGACCTACCCTTTAGCACAGATTGTGAGAGCAAGACCTCGTAGCGTTAGTAGCATGGAGCACCTCAATAAACATGGGTGTAAATTGCATGTCAAAGCCAATGTGGGCTAGACACCCAGCTGTGTGGAATGCAAATGTTCAAACCTGTGATTAGGCTGTGTGTTACCTGTAATTAGGTTACCTGGAATTGCTCAGATGCTGTCAATGAGTACAGTGATCATACAAAGGGCTTTAAGCTGGAGTCCATGGATTCCCACGTTTGTCAGCCTTTTACGTTTCCTCAATACAGGTGTTATCTCATCAAGGTTCAAACCAACTGTATAAGTACTTCTCCGTTCTTTTTCTCTTATCGTGTTTGTTATCAAATTGCTCGCAGTTACTTAATAAATCATTCTGGGTTCTTCATGCTGTTGAAGTTGTCTGGTGTCTGTTACATCCTTCATGGCAGCTTCTGGCTAGCACCAGATTCCCAGTGCCACCTGTACGCTGCTGTGAGAACTATTTACCTGTGTAGAAAGTCATAACTCGTGTATGCTAAGTGAACTTGGGTGAGTTTATGTCATTTCCAACAAAAGTAACCCTGTATACAGTCAACGCCAGCAGTAACAAAACATTTTGACTGTGCCAAACTGGTTGCAGGATTACAACAATATGACATGGATATCTTTATGTCATCAACATTCAGATATCTGATAAAAGTGTGTAATCTGTTACTGAATCACTCTGAAACATGATATAGTTACAATCATGATTTTTTTTTTATAAGATCTGGATATTTTTTTCCTTGTGCTGGATATCATAACATGGATTAGATAAAATATTTACACGCACAGTTGTACCTCTCATAAAAATATCATCTTTCTGATCTGGTGTGATGAACAATCCATCATAGTCACTACAAACACTAAATATTCTCTATATTGTGGTGTTAATCAAACTGTAGCTTACCTGGGACTTGCCCCGAAGTCACCAGTAAATAACACACGTGTCATCTCTGTGCCTCAGTGGTCTTGAGCGGCTTACTTGGCTGTAGCTTCATCAGTCTGTAACTTAGTAGTTTGAAGCTCACATGGTTTGTCCTTATTCCCCCTGTCTGTAACTTATTTGGTCTGTTCTTAGCTCCCCCGGCCCCTCTCTCTGTACCTTAGGTGGGCTGTCCCTAGCTCCCCTGGCCCCTCTCTCTGTACCTTAGGTGGTTTGTCCCTAGCTACCCCGGCCCCTCTGTCTGTACCTTAGGTGGGCTGTCCCTAGCTCCCCCGGCCCCTCTGTCTGTAACTTGGTTGGTCTGTCCCAGCTCACCCCCTCTGTCTGTAACTTAGTTGGTCTGTCCCTAGTTCCCCTCTTCTGTAACTTAGTTGGTCTATCCCATCTCACCCCGTCTGTCTGTAACGTAGGTGGTCTGTCCCTAGCTCCCCTCTTCTGTAACTTAGTTGGTTTATCTCAGCTCACCTCCTATGTCTGTAACCAGAGACCATATAATAGAGGGATGGCCCTCAAGCCAATGCATGAAACCATCAGCGCTGCAGCTTGTACTGCACAGCCTATCCGGAAGCTGACTGAAACGTGTGTTCACTTCAGTCATAGATTTCGCATATTTTCATTCAAAGGTAAGATTGAATTTTTCTCATTTATTTTCATGTACATACTTACATTTGCAACAATGTGTCTGAGGTTTATTTGGGATGCTAAAGCATGTACATGTTTTTGTATTTGATGAATGCTGTCATGTATGATCGTTGTTCTGTGAGAACAATGGTGGTGGAGCAAAATCGGCGAAAGTCCCGATTTTGATTTTCAATAAGGGCTACTCATTCTCAATACCAATCCTTAGTTACCAGGATGTAATAAAAGCAGATTAGCGAAAGTTTGATTTGGTGGTATCTATAAGTCTGTGGAGGTCACGTAATTCCTTATTTTGACTCATGCGATACGACAAAAAATGAACGTTTTCTGAAATATTTACTTGATTTTCGCACGCTTTCACAACAACAGCTTACTACTAGCATTTTTAAAATAAGTAGGTGAACATTCACGGCAATTTCATCTTTTGCTTGGTACCAAATTTATATGGCTATGATCGGTATTTTATTTTTTATGACTTTTTGACTTAAACCCACCTTTGCATCATGTACAGCACATTTCAATTACCATGTAGCAGACATTTAACATTCATTTTGTGTGTTAATATGACACGAACATATATTTAATTCATTCTACAAAAGTCTCATGCACTTATGGGTTGACAATAATTGTACATATTTTCATTTTTGTTCATTGTGTTTATCATGAATTAATATATTTTATATATATTTTTATCATTATTCTTCTTAATGAAGTTTAATTATGAGTCAAATTACCTTATTCAGCTATATATTTATATCATTACACCAGTCATGGAGTAAACTTATCATTATTTTGTCTTGTAGATGCCCAGGAAAAAGAGTGAGTGAGTTTAGTTTTACGCCGCACTCAGCAATATTCCAGCTATATGGCGGTGGTCTGTAAATAATGGAGTCTGGACCAGACAATCCAGTGACCAACGACATGAGCATCGATCTGCACAACTGGGAACCGATGACACGTGTCAACCAAGTCAGTGAGTCTGACCACCCGATCCCGTCAGTTGCCTTTTACGACAAGCATAGTCGCCTTTTATGGCAAGCATGGGTTGCTATTTCTACCCCGGGACTTTCACGGGTCCCCAGGAAAAAGAAGTTTCAATGAACAGTCATTGATGATTGCAGGTAAGTAATAATAGAAATAATATGTTCAAAATCATGTCTCTGTTAACTGAGGGTGCACACCAAAGAAATCATTTTTTTCAATGAAAAATTGTTAATAAAAAGTTGATAATTTGTAGTTATTGGTAGTTATTATTCTATTGGTATTTGTATTATCCGTTACCAGCAGAAATAATTTTAAAATATCAAACCATTTGTATAATCAAGAATTAATATTGCTTCTTTTCCTATGTAAGCAAAGATACAGTGTTAGTTAAGTTCACTATCCCCATCTTGACAGTAAGTAAACAATGTTGTTTGAAAGAGTATTGAAAACCAGCTATTGTATAATTTCAACAAGTATTTCGAGCACTTAATTCTTCTTATTTTTTCTTTAATATCAAAATTGTGCATTTCTTTTTTTTCAGTTCAATAGATGCACTGTTTGACAGAGCATTGACCTCACTGATGAATGCACAGATACCCCATGCCGGCATGAAGAGACAGATTCTGATGGTTGTCCTGCCATAAAATCTGTGGTATAGCAAAAACTACACGAAAATGTGAATAAGTCTATGATGGCTGGTGACTTCTACACAGGTGTGCATAATCTGAATAAAATATTCCTGTATGCACATCTGATGATATATGATCCAAAGTACCTCTCTGTTGCTTAATAATGAGCTTCGGTTGCCAAATGGTGTAACTTTATTCTCACAATAACTATGGAGTAAATAAAAAAATTGACTATCCATATAATTTCGTTTTTCTTCAACTATAAAATGGTTTATTACATCGGAATCTGTACTGAGGCCTTTTGCAATTTGAATTTGATCATGACCAAGTATTGAACCTGACTGTGATGCATATAGGGTCACAAATATACAACTTTCCTGCATCCATCATATGAACTTATGTTAGGTTTGAAACTGTGTGGTTGTTCTCTTTAAGATATCCATGGACGAAATTGTGTCTAGATTTGATGATTTTCATTTACGATATCATGTTTTGATATTTTTAAAAATTAGTATATTCTTTAGTGTTATTCTCAATTTCAAACAATTGACAATCATATTTGTTTTTAATGAAAGAACATTATCTAAATGGTTGCATATAGCAATACATATACATACACATTTATTTATTTTTTTTATAAAATAAATAACATAACACCAGAATCACACCTGCACAGTTCCTATCAGTTGGAATTCTGGTACATCCACAAAGATATGTGATGATAAATTTTTCATGGTAAGTAACAAGATAAAATTAGAGTTATGAACCCTATGAAAATGATTAATTTCATCAGGTAGTGTGCTTTGGGGGCGGAGATGCCCCACAACATTCATGTCATGACAAGTTCAAGTTCTCAAGTCATTGTTTCATTCTCTCTCAATCTACTGTGAAAGAAACGGTCAAATGGTCACAAAATCAGCTATGCGCGGTTACTGTATAATGTTGTACATTGATGTTTGTGAAAGTGGCCCTAGTGGCTTTAGTAGTTCTGAGTAGCTTCCCTTTGCAAAAACTCACCTTAATGTGCATAGAGATATTGTGATGATACGTTCAGCAAACATCTTGGATATTGACAACAGTACTGTTACGTGACTAACCTAAAACGGATTGGATTTCATGAACGATACACATTTACAGTGATGTTGTCAGTTGACATGTGCATATGAGAGACAAGACAAAGATTATGATTATTGTAATCAGTTTATTGGAGCTGTTCATGTAATCTTTGACTGTCAATAGCAGCCGGTGAAATGCAGTTAAGGAATTAACTCCGGTCTGGATATTACGCAATAGTGTTTACGTGGATATCAGAGTGCTCATTTGCAAATGTGTGCGCATCTGTTGCGCATGTGTAATGGTAACCGGAACAGGAACTTAGCAGCAGGGTGGGCTAGAGTACAGTGAATTGGGGATTACTGAGCGCTTGCAAATGAGCACGCTGTAGCGAGCGTGCTCTGTAGAGCTACTGATCTGTCTCTCTGTACCGCGTTGCTGTATCCTTAGTCCTTGGGCACCCCCTTCTAGATCCTTAGGGTTTGAGAGTAAAGGCTAGGGTTGGCTTACCTTAGATGCGATTGTATCCATACATATCTATCCGATCCATGAAGGTCCCGGGGTAGAATAGGCCTTCAGCAACCCATGCTTGCCATAAAAAGTGACTATGCTTGTCATAAGAGGTGACTAACGGGATCGGGTGGTCAGACTCACTGACTTGGTTGACACATATCATCAGTTCCCAATTGTGCAGATCGATGCTCATGTTGTTGGTCACTGGATTGTCTGGTCCAAACTCGATTACTTACAGACCGCCACCATATAGCTGGAATATTGCTGAGTGCGGCGTAAAACTAAACTCTCTCACTCACTCATTACATATCCATCCATTGTGAATTTGAAACACGTTTCAAATATCATCGCTTCGCTGGATTGGCTGCACGACATCTTGAAAACAATGGCTAGGTGTGGTTTCTTGCTTTGATGAATGCGTAGGCAGGGCCTAGCTCTGCGCATGTGGAGTAAATGAAAACAAACCATAATAGTTTGTGATAACTGTGATCGTACTGGTGGTCCCAAGGTAGCGTGTCCGCTAATTAGCCTAATTAGCACCCGTTTGGAATCCCACGACCCCTGCTGAGAACGTTCGATCCCCGCGAGCACAACGAAAGAATCGGAGAAGTGCACCCGGTAAAGTGCACTACTCCCGCAGGGTGTTGATGTGTATCAGTTACATGCCAGACCTAGCGCTAATGTTTAATGATAAACTGTTGGAGAGGGCCGTCCCTCTATTATATTGTCTCTGCTGTAACTTAGTTGGTCAGTCCCTAGCTAACCCTCTCTCTCTCTGTAACTTAGTTGGTCTATCCCAGCTCACACCCCCTGTCTAACGTGACTGGTTTGTCTCCAGTTCATGTACATTGTGTATAGCTCACCTGGTCTGTCCTTAGCTGATCCTCTGTGTCTGACTCTGATCATTACAGATCCTGAAATGTAGTGTGGAAGAATAAAGAGATTTGAATCCATAAAAATCTAGGTCTAGTCTGTCAGTAACTTTGTCTTTGGCCTACTTAGTCTGTTAGTAGCTATCCTTGTCTCTTTGTTTACTCAGTCTGATTGTTACACTTTCTTTCTACAACATACTTTGTGCCTTTAACTTTGTCAATATTTGTTCATAAGTTTGTAAGTGGTGATGATCTCTGGATTATAGATCTGGAGATATATGTAGAGGACAGACACAAGGTGGCAATAATCTCCTCATGATAGATCCAGGACTGTATGACTGGACAGACACAGGAAGGCAATCATTATCTGGAATATAAACCAGTAATATAAAATGGAGTGTGTTATCCCAGCACCTGTACAGTTTAAGTAATGCAAGCTAATCCATGGAAACACCTTCAGAATACCACAAACATGGCATTTTCAGTGATAGAAGTCATTTTAGTGTCTGTTACATGGTGCTTGGATGAATGTCCTGGAGATGTGCCTCCAAGTCCAATGGCAATGATGTTGGATAGGTATGAGTGTGAATGATATTCCCAGGGGGCAGTGTCTCCAAGATGGAAGTGACACTGCTCCGCCCATTCTATGCCCTTTATGTCCGGGGTATGTCTCCAGTGTGTCGCCAAACTGTACACCTACACAGCTGTATATGACACAAGGCTAAGCTTGCCTTTCATCTTCAACCATGGCATTGGGAACAAAATCTCAGCAGGAGTTACCTGAGTCTGCATTAATTTCACCTGAGTCTGCATTAATTTCAGAAAGAATGTTTAAGGATGTTTAAGGACTATGTCAGAACAGATTTGTGTATATTTTTTTGAATATATTTTTTATTTGGTTATTTAGACTAAACATTTCACAAGTATTATTCATAGAGGTAATGTAAACAGAATGTACATTTAGATGACTGTTTGAGGGCAAAGTTTGTATACATATACTATGTTGTCTGATGGTGTGAATATATAACAGTCAAAGAACATGTTTTCTTGGAGCTCAGCTAGATTATGCATGAATAGTACACAGATATACCACATGAAGTAAGTCAGTGAGTAGAGTAGGACTTGGACAGTGTTGCAGTTTCTCAGTATATCATGGGATGGCGGTCTGTTGTTGCAGGAGGGGGAAGCCTGAATTTATGCAAGATGTCAGATGTATACCACGTCTGAGAAACCCACAAACCTTTGTGTGTTGCTGAAAAACCATGATTCAAACCTACCACCTTCACCATCTTCTGGTGTCCCCAAGAGATGCAACTTCCTATGGTTAAATGCTGCGTGAGAGCCTTATGTTGGACAGCCTGTGCTCACAGTTTTAGCTGCGTGAACATGCAAGACCCATAGAGAGCATTAGGAAGTGTTATACCACTTTGAACAATATATATCAATTTTCAACAATAGCATCGCTGTAAATTATTCCACCACTATGTGAAATCAAACATGAACTAAAACTTTACTCTGTTAGAAGTCACATTGATAATATGTTGTAGGTGTCCATTTAGTATTCCAACTATATCTTGTAAAAACTGTTGACAATTTCTTCCACACATCAGTTACACTAGTACCAAAGAGTTCATTTTCAGTCATGGTTTTTGGAGGATATACCAGCATTTTTTTTAATAACCAGTTCTAACATCAATTGAAACCTTTAACTTTTCAAACTCTCATTCAAGTTTGAATGACATTTGCAGGTAGGGATTCTTTTCTTCTTTTAGTGGCTTTTTGCTGCTGGTCTGATGAAGAGGATCACATTTATGAGTAGACATCAACCTCACTGCAGTATATGTGATGCTTCGGTGAAGATCCTAACACGGTTATCATTCACTTCAAATGTTGCATCTGTTGCAGTGTAGATGTTATCGATAAAAGTGTTTCTCTTATGAAATATGTGTTTGAAATCTCTGAATTGGAAACACTGTAGGTATGTCTCAGAATGAAAGAAAACTATCGACATGATATTGCACACAGCCAATCGATACTCTGAGAATGTGTTAATATATAATGTAATATTTCACCTCACTGGAGCCCATGCATTAGTTGGGCTTTATATATCCCCCACAAACAAACACATTCGAGACAATGAGGTGTGAATGACATCAGTACAAACATCTCTGTGAGAATACAATTCATTAAGAAGTCATAGTTTTGTCTGTGAGAATGTTGATGTTTTCATCTGAGGTAGTGGATGTGCTTGCTGGGGTATTTACAGAGCAGACGGCCTATTCTCAGAGCAGACGGGTGAAATGTATAGCCAGAGCAGATGGAGGCGATGTCCAGGGTGTGACTGTCTCCTCATGTTTCTAACTGTCCATCACACTGTCTGTACAAACACTGTCTTGTTGTTATGTTGCTCTCAACTTGTGTTCATGTACAAGACTAGAGTCAAGAAACGAACAAGCTCTGACGCCATGTCATGTTGACTTAATGCTTCATTCACATAGTGATTCACTGAAATGAGTTTGTTTCTTTAATATGTTTATGATACTTTGGCTCTGGATCATCCATGTTGTGTTTCTAAAATCCAGATTGCACAGAACAGTCATTATTTTCAAAATGAAGCAATTAAGGCTTGCCTAGTCACACTGCAGCCCAACTCACTCACCTCATCTGGTATGTCTGTGGGTTAATGTGTGACAATTACTGGCCCACAATGTTTAAGTTCAAAGACAGGAAAGATTCTGATGAAGGCTGTTTCCGTGAATATCTACAGTGTGCTCTATATACTATACCCACAGATGCTGAAGGCAAAGTCCTGAGCATCAGCAGACCCAGCAGCAAACATACCCCCAACTAGCAGTCCTTTCACCAGTTCTTGATCCTGGGGAGGACTCCATGGCTTGTCTTGGGATGTATTTCACTTTTTGAGAGATGATTGCTCTTGATGTTGTGTGAGGGGAATAGTCTTTTGACCTGGTTTGAGGGGAATAGTCTTTTGACATGGCATTAGAGAAATAGTCTTTAGACATGGTGTGAGAGGAATAGGTGTAGATTTCACAGACTTGTTCTGTACATGGAGAAAACAACAGTCAACATACAGGATACAGGTAGACTTGTTTTCTTGCTCTCGCCAGGAAAGTCACATATGCTAGTACAGGGAGTAGAGATTGGAGAAGAATGAATGGCTTCTTTCATGCTCAGGATTAAATTCTGGCTTAGATTTCATGTTTGTTATGTGGCCATGATCCCAGGTTAGGCCTTTTCATTTTAGGGAGGCAGTCACCACAAGCCACAACATAGTGGAACGGTTAGCAGGGGAAAATCCTCCCCGATATTGTAGGAGGAGGTGAATCCCAGGCGTCTGTGAGGAGAAACAGGTTTCACAAAGTATCATGTATAAATGCCAGTACTGATGTCGTACATCATTAATACAACCTGTTTGTCTTAGTGACAGGCAGGATAAGAGGCTCACAGTAGACAGTAGGTACTGGAGGAAATACTGCTTGTCTAGGAACAACTAGCCTGGTGCATATGCTACTCAGAAGAAGTTAAGGCTCAACCGATTCTTTCTTAGTATGACAGATTAACTGTAGTGCTTCAGTTTGTGAAGAGTTCCAAATGCCAGATGTTGAATGACAAGATGTGACAAGTATCTCATGTCATGGATTTTCGGACACTTAAGAACACTCACTCTTTAGTCACTAATAGTGTGTCTTGCCGTCCCTGAAAACATTACTTTCTCTTACTGCCTAACCCTCCCTGCAGTGCTAAAATCCCTGATAAAGCAGGTGTAGATTTCCTTACGTGAAGGATCTCTGAATCTTCCATTTCACAGTAGTCTGTCTTACAGTCCCTGAACCATATATTACATTCCCTACTGCCAAGCCCTCCTTGCAAAGTGAAAGCCCAAAATGTCTAGATTTCCTCAGGTTCTGAACTTTCCATTTCACTTTGGCTCCTTTTCAATTTAGATAGGGTCATTTCTTATAATCTAAATTGTATTTTCATTGTATGTGTTAATCTAAGTTACTGATTGCATGATTAACTGTGAAACAAGCCACTTACTTATAAAAGACAACTCCAACTTAAGCTCATCATCATCCTAGTACAATATATTATAGTCTGTCTACAGTCCCTGAAGCACATTATTTTGCCTACTGTCAAGCCTTCTCGACAGAACTAAAGCCTTAGATGAAGCAAGTCCTAGATTTCCTCAGGCCCTGGCCTCCATGGGGCTCCTTTTCAATTAAAATGGACATGCTTGTTACCATCGAAATTATATATATTCAGAGACTAAGCATTAGTCTACATATATTACAGCACATAAGCCGAATTTGAGGACCAAAAACAGCAGTTTAGAGGCGGGTATTTACAATGCCTGACTGATGCAACACACCTTGTTATAGCACACGTACCAGTAGATACTGCCATTCTAGCATAGAAGTAAGGATGTTAAAGCCACAAAAACTTGGTGTGCTTTGTGGCCGCAAGATTTGTATGATCCCCAGGGAGTTTAGATTGATAATACGATGTTGAGATTTGACGTCCAGTGATCAAATGAAAATGCACCATTGCCTTGAGTATGCACTTGTGCATGGATATGTGCGCTATATAAATATCCAATAATAATAAGAAGAATATAATGTTATAATACATGATGAATCTAAAGAAATTATCTAACTACTGTTTGGATTTGTGGTCAGCACTTGCGAGAAACATTTTTAATATATCAAATTAAATCCAGGATAAAAACTCATTTACTGAGAATGAATTGGCTGAGACAAATGTCAATATGTTAAGCATTGTGAATGCTTACATGTCAAATGTTAGTATAAATTACATGATGGATTTGATATTTGTTTTAAAAAGATATAAAAAGATATAACTTTACATTTATGGGCTTAATGCAGGAATCCGAGCAGGTATGTTTAGTAGATAAACATTTTAGAGAAGTTTATGTAATGATTGTTTGTGTAGGTGTCCTCATGGTGCAGGGACTTGCCAGTCAATCATACATTACTGAGCTTGTCAAAACATAATACTGTAGAACATGGGGGTGCTATTCCGCTCTCATCTCATTTCAGCTATAGATCGAGTAGGTGAGAATATTCCAACAATATCATGGCAGTGGACATCTGAAGTTATTTCTATGTACCCATTGTACCCATGTGGGGAACCGAGCCCTGATCTTCGGTGTGATGAGTGGATGCTTAGGCCAATAGGCCACCACACTGCCCCTTTGCTGTAGATGATGTTCAGTGACTCGAGGGTTTCTTAAAACCAATGATTCTTTGGAAGAATATCTTGTCAGAGGACATTTATATATTTGATTCCTCAGTGATGTCAGATGCAGTACCCACTTTTCATTTGTTCCCATGATTTATCAGATTGATAATTGAATTGTCTTTGCATGTGTTTTTGATATTCTTTACTGATGGTGCAGTATATGCTCAGCCTTTAACACACACATAGATATCACCGCTGTTTGATAATGATTATAAACACATGATCATAATAAACATACTATCACTGCATCATTTCTGTTTAAGCAGACATTTCTTGTGGCTATGAATAATGTTTGTCATTTTCATTCCATTCACAATACTTCAAGGACTATATGTTTGTCCAACTAGGGATCAGAGAATCAAGAGTCAGTGTTTTAATCCCAAGTTAGTCTATGATATGGAAATAATATATTATACACCATGAAATATTGCTGTTAGTGTTAAAATAAACTAGATGTTTTCCCCCTACAAAATGCAGCATATCTTCGCCAACAAGCAGCATGTTTCCTTGAACCTGCTTGCCTTGCTATAAACATCGCTGAGGCACAGGAGCATGCCCCATCCAGTGACAAGTGACCGACCAAGCTCTGACGCTCACACCACGACACAAATATTTGGCAATTAAATCTCCAGGCAAGTGTCAAATCTGGCAACAAATAAGAAAACTAAATCATTGAAGATTGTCAAGTGAAAGATCAAAGGCGAGTGTGGTATGACAGTAGTTGGGAAGAGTGATTGCTGAAGGCAGACGCGGCATGTAGATGTCGGGCTATGCCGGGTATTCACAGAGGTCAAGTATCAGGCCAGAGCGCTGTCACTTACTACCAGAATATACAGCATATACTTGTCACAAGTAGCAAGGGTACATTGATTAGAAGACTTTTAATCATTAAACGAAGTAGGAGGAATACTATCTTTACTGTAAAACCTGAGATGGTGAACTGTGAGGAATGTTACATCACTTGCAGCTGTAGTTCATTACATGCTACGCAAGAGAATATGTCTGTAGCATTGCACTGAAATCAGAACAAACAAGATGAACCACAATACTGTTTTCAGTACGTTTCATTCAAGTCCGATTCAGTTGTGTTAACATTGATTTTGGTGAAATCATGTATATTCTTTGTCACATAACCTTATTGCTGTTCACAGCGACCATAATTAGATTACCACTGCTGACTTCTTGAAGGAAATCTCAGCTGTAACAAAATGCAAACATATAGTGTAAATGTCATCACTCATTATAGATAACTTTGTTTACTGTATCCATTTCCATCACTGCCATGTTCAGCTATATACACATAATAAATTTCAAGCTAATTCAAGCACACCATTGCTAATTGCATGTTAATCTATGTATTATTAAGGGTCATTATTTTATGACGTAATAAAATCTTTTATGTTGTTAATCATTTTTTGTCTTTAATTTTGTGTTCCCATTAACACATAAAGTTAAGGGCTTTGGGTAATTTTTTGAGGGCTTTTGGCCAAGAGGCTTTTTGTATCGAAGGGATTTTGTTCCAAGAGTATTTTGTCCTTGATTCAGCAATATGTACAAACTGTTGATGGACAAGTCTTTTTCATGACAATCGATAATACCCATTCAGCCTAAACAACTTAATGTCAGTCAAACTATGATACTCAGAAATCTAGGAGACAATTACTTTATTGTTCATAATGATAACAATGGCTTAATCTTATGAATTCATCTGCTTCATATTTGCTTTTTTATTTTTAAAAGTCAGTTCATAAATGGATTACTTGTTTTAAAATGAAAAAGAGTTTTGAGACTTTTGTGCTTTTTCATACAATATTAAAACTGTACAAGACCACAAATGTAGACTACAAAGTGTTCATAGCACTTTGACATTCTTCAGCCCATGGTAAACTGTGGAATTAAGACATATCGTAACAAAACGAATGTTTTGTGGATTGGGACCTTGAATGTTTCAGGGAGTTTACTATAGTTATAAAAATATGTGGAAAAAGTTATTACTTTTCACTTTTTCTGTAAGGATAATTAATAGGACACGTGTTGAAGCCCATGTTCAATAGAATCTGATCCAGCAAATCATTAGAACTGGTTATTCTCTGCTGTTTTGTTATTTTATGTTCTACATTCACAGTTACTGTGAAGTATTTTGCCCTTTAGCCAGCGTCTATTTCAACCATGTATTATTGGGTAAGAAGACAGCTCATGCATGGACAAAAACACATTGTAGCAGTCTGATGAAAGTCATTAAACATATAAGTTCTTCTGGCCCATCTAACTTACATTACAGCGGTATGAAGATCAAGACGAGATGAACGTTACTTAAGATGGCGTATGGTCAGCTTATTGTTAAATACTTAATGTAGACACCCTGTTTGGATGAAAGGTTAGCCAATGATACCTATGTTCAATAAAGAAATCACAAAGGGCGTCTATTAAAGCTCATGTTTTTATGACAGGACGTAAATACAGTTCAATATATCACACCTTCCTGACTCAATTTAATGTAATAAATATCCTTCAAGGTATCCTCCCTGTAGTTCCATTAGCAAGCGATGCATGTATGATGTGTCATTTTGCAATAAACTTGAGTGTGCATGGATTCTTTTATATGCTTGTCTAGTTGTGAAGCTGCCAACAAACTGTCACTGTCTGGTAGGTTTCAATAGAGGTGAAATGGGCACTTGTATATTTCAATGTGACTGTTACGATTGAACAAACGCGTACCTCCAGAGTGGATAATATTACTTGTGAGGGGAAATCCATGCCATGAGATGGTTACTTGCCCATGAGATTGACTACATTAACCTTTCCAGGGACTGTCTGTTTAATATATTTCCTTCATTCACAAAACTGAGTTAAGGGCCGCTTCTCCATCTTGTTGACACAAAGAAAGCAGTGTTCTACCATACCCCTGTGATCCTACACCCCTTATATGTTCCTGAACAATACCGGCACCATGCGGACTCCATTTTGGGGACAAGTTTTGTTGGTCGACGGTTGGTTTACCTGGGTGCATCAGCGAGGACTATCAATTGAGTGTTATAATGGGTCCCAGCAGGCCTCCTTGCTGGTGGTTATAGGTGGGCCCGAGGCATCACATGATTGGCCTGCAAGTTTCACCCTGGTCAGAATACAGCACTACAATGTTGAGACATATCTCTATAAATGGGACGGCTGTCCAATCCTGTGTGGCATATCATAATAGAAATCGGAATGATATTACAGTCATCTCTTTGAAGAAACACTCTCCTACCACTCATAAGATGACTGTCATTTATTTATTCTCATTGTGGCAGATCATGAATGTTGTATTCGTAAATGATACAATGACCTCATCATTATATGTCATGTAAAGTAAATCCATAAAGAATGCAATAAAAACATCAAAGATAACTTGACTTTAAGTTCAGATCTGATGCACGTCATGTATCTGTGTCCTGACCTTGTTGTTGTATTATGTTCCCTACACCAATGGAAGCCGACAGAGAGTTAATAAGGATACTGAAATGGAACTTTCCAAAATGCAACTTTTCTCAGATATTTTGATTTTATACTACTTAATAGAAATTACAGCATTCCTGATTTTCAGTATAATCAGTTCTACAATCCAGCACATTGCCTAAACCGGATTATTTCTTCAGTCCCAATGAGTGCTGGTTTAGACAGCTTCATTTTCATCCAGGCAAGTTACACTTTAGAAATATTGCAATAGACTTCTATAGATTTGCATTTGTTGTTCTTAGCACAGTGCAGTGATTTGTATATGGTTTATTGTCAGGATAATTTGTTTTTCAGTTTGCCTTGAATTGAGTGTCTTACAGTAAAAAGTGTGTTTAAAGAAAAATCATAGTTTGAGTCAAACATTATAGTTTGTTATGTACCTTTTTTACACACTGACGTGTCTCCATCTCTGACAGGATGCAACACAAAGCACTTCTGTCAAGATGGAAACATAGCCAACACAGGTATGTTCCTGGCTGCATATACGTGTGTGTGGAGTGGACATGCAACAGCAGTTGACAAATTACCAACATATATTTACTGGAAGAAGAAAGATGACATAAATGGAATGTCTTCACACAGAAGATGTATATCCCCTTCCATTTTGCACTGCTTGCAAAAACTGGAATTGATGAGCAGAATGTGCCACCTTTCAGTGAAATATACTAATGTTTTAGAGATATAAAGTGAAAAAAAATCTAAAGCTATCTTTTCCATTACAACCACAAGAACTGTCCATTAGTGTTATTTAGGTCATCAAAGAAAAAAACATTTACTTATGTAATATAATGTACTTATATTCACTGGTTAACATTTTTGTTCATTATTTCAGAGGACCTTTAACATACTATGCACAAATGTTGAGGCGTAAATATTGTTTTCTTATTATTTGATGATCAAATAGGTTTTAAGCCATGAAAATTACACATATTAGATGAAAAATAATGTAAAGAATATTTGTTTATCATTATCTAAGGAGCGGAGCAAGAGTTCTCCTAAAACAGAACATTAAATAAAAAAAATATCTGTTTTACAGCATGGAGCACCTGTGGTATAAGGGGGATGATTCTACATCAGTAACCATAACTTGAGAAGCCAGGACAATTCACACATGTATACCTGTATATTACATGTTTTAGAATCTGTTACTTTTTAACACTTCCCCTCAAATCTAAATGCATCAGTAAAGATATTTGAAGTAACCATATCTTGAATAAAAACACTCATTCATTGCATTACTTTTACATTTTTGTTTATATATTCATGTGTATCAAACAAAAAGAACCTATATGTCTGAGTCCCCTCAAAATAACATACACCAGCAAAAGAAACGCAACTTTTTTGTCAAGTCTGTAATAGAAGATATGCTTAAACATGAATGTGTACTCATATGAGATTTCATTTTTTGGAAAATTGTGTTTCTTTGCTCTTCATTATATTTTAAGAAATAAATATCTTATGTTTAAAAATGTTGAATGTCTGTATAAGTTTCATATTTATGTGAGCCCTTCCAAATACCTGTACTGAGTAATGCAGGACAGTTTGTTTGAATGTTTTGATGGGAACAGTTCACCTTTAAGTAACAAGAACATTTTTCAACTCAGGCTTTTCAAGACTAAGACCTATTACTGTACAATATGGATGTTCTATTGCAGCTACATGTTTGTGTTAGGTATGGTGTTGAAATTGACGCAGCTTTGTGGAGGTCATACAATGATGTGCCAGTAACACTAACATGGAATCAGACATTGCATGCTTAGCTTGTGAGCCACCATTGATTCAACCTTTCACGTTGATATAAATAAGTGATGTTTTTTTCTGAAATGCACTAAGATGGAAGGGATTAATCCCTTTTACTGTCCCATACTCGATGAACTGGTTACCAAAATAGTTTAATTAATGGTATCAAACTTTAATCATAATTATATCTTCTGTGAGTAGTTGTCATGTCATCATGCAGGATTTGGGATCTTATTGTAGCCCTTCAACATACCACACAAACACAGATCCTTAAGATGTAAATACCCAGGGATCACCAGTCTGAAAACTGCACAGGCCAACCATGTAGTCTAAAATGAATGTAATTCCTAAACAGTTCCTAAAATAAACTCATAACGTGTAATAAAATGGAGCTTCTTCACTTTCTGAGACCCTGTGGTAATCTACACTTGCCACATATTCATCGGCAATGTTAGGTGTATTTGTTGTAGGGTTTGTATGGAAGACTTGAAACCACAATAAACAATGTTAATAAGGAACATGTTTATAGCAAACAGATGTAATGAACTGTTATTTGGTTCGGAATACTTGCTGTATATTTAACTTGAAAATGCATATAATGGACAAACTATAATTAGTAGTTCCTTTGGGTTTGTTACAGTATAGGAAGCATGAGTTACTAAGTGGGAAAACTATCAGTTGGTAGCAATTAGTATTTTCATTTTATACCACTTTCAGGAACATTTCAGCAAAATCATGGTTGCGAAGTGTTCCTCTAGCTTGTCTGCATTTGAACTTGGGTCCTTAGCATGATGAGTTGATATTTCACCAACGGGCTAACCCCACCATCACACAATAAAATTGCCTCTGTTCACCTAGCAGAAAATGGGTACCCGGTGGAATAAGTCATGTGACTATAACATCCTAGTACCTAACAGGCAGCTTGGGTCATTCGGGGTAATAATGAACTGTCTACACTATGAGCATGCTGTCAGAGTAGATTTAGCAAAATATATATGGACTAGTTATGAATTATAGATAAACTGGTCATTTTGACATTAATCAGTTTTTTGACCTTGTGCAAGCCCATGTCCTACAATGGAGATAAGGCTTGCTTAAACTGACACACATGCAGCAAATTCAATACAAGAGGAAAGAAATATGAGCAATTCAAACCATTTGGTAAGAAATGGCAGTGCATGCCACCAGAACTGCAGACAGCTACATTGTCATCAATGATAAATGGGTTGAGTGAATGTGCAGCTAATTACTTTCAAAAGCAATATATGTTTTGCCTGGAGTGGTTGCCAAGTTCCCCGATTGGCAGCTTTTAAATGGACAAGATGCTAAAGAAGGATGCAAGGTTGTTAAGTACACAAGATGGCATCTAGGCCGCCTTGCTCAGGTAAATCAGTCTTTGAAGGGGGATCTCATAACATGGAAACATGAATTCAACACGAAGATAATGGAGTGAAAAAGATGTAGAAACCAACAACTTAAGGACTTGTTACTTGTCAGTTTCTTTTCTGAAATCCATGTTGGACAGTTTTACCTGTGATGGCACGACACCTTGCATGTTGTTGACTAAGGTCAAGCTTCATGACTGTCACTATGCATTAGATGGATGGAAAGTGAATACTAGCTAGTTGTTCATTTCATGTGTTGTTAGTAGGGTCAGTTGCTAACAGTGTTTACAGTGTTACAAATATGGCACTACATCCGATGTTCACTTTGCAGTGTCAACTTCTGGTAAAACAATCAGTAATGGGTTCTTCTGGCAGCATGGCTATAGTCAAGGATACTGTTCAAGCAGACATTCTTGTGGTGGTACTTGTTTGTCAGTTTGTAGCATAACTTCCATTTCAGTCTTATGTATAAAACACATATGGATTAAAACATATTTGGTTTTGTGTTCCCCAGTGTAACTACATGTAGATTTTTTGTTAGTTAAGTGTATTGCACATACAAAACCATCATTAGCCTGGATGACGGAAGGATGTTTACTCTGTGTGAACTAACCAGTTGTATATTTGAAAAGGATTTGGCTGGTTTGTTGTTTAATCCCACAATCCGCGCGCCATATTACAGCTAAATGTTGTTCTTCTGTAACTAATCACGTCTGGACCATACAATCCAGTGATCAATAGCACTGACATCAGTCAACACAATTGGGTTATGATGATATGTGTCAACAAGGCCACCAGATTCCTTTATTCTTCTCTTGTGACAAACATGGGTTGCTGAAAACCAATTCTAACCTGGATGTTCAAGGGTATTTGAAAAGGAAGTAGAGGGAGTAGCCAAGGGCTGATTCCTTTCATATTTGTGGGGCTTCATTTTCAAATTTGTGAAGTCATTTGTTTGTTTCTGTTTATGCTGTTGACATTTTACTGTATTATGTCAATTTACACCATTACCTTACCTATGCAATAAGTTTATTGTAGACGTTACTAAAAATTGGTATAAACTTCGAATTTAGTTGCGTGTTTGTAGTTATTCATTGGTGGGAAAGAGTTCAGAATATGCCATCTTTGAAAACTGTAGAACTGTGAAAAAAAAAAATGTGTGCAACCTGACTGTGTTTTCAGTGCTTCGTTATCCTAGTGTACCTTAATCTGACATGTTTCACTGCAGCCACAAGTGTCGGATAAATGAGAGCTGACTGTACTTACGTTTTAAGCCTAAGGATATCAGTTACTATCATCTTTATGGTTAGTTTAACAAATATGGTTATGGTTGGGTTGAGTTGGGTAGGGGGAAGGTTAGTGTTTATGAGGGTTGATTGGTGATAGGGTTTGGTAACATTCCCATGCTCATTCGCTCCATCTCAGAGAATTGTGTAAGTTCTGTTTGTTCAAAAATGCATATATTTCTTATTTGTGATAACTTACCACTCACTTTAAAAATGTTGGTTAGTTTACGAACAAGAAGTCATTCCAAATATTTTGACTTTAATAGTTGTTTTAAATTTTAATGCTTCGTTACCTTTTCAGATTTTTTAGTTTCCTAACATAGGCAGTGCATGTGACACTAAAGAATATGGTTGCTAGGTTACTGGTCTTCTATAGGTATACTGATTATTGCAGCAGAACTAGAATGTTTTGCAATAAAGTATACTTGAAGCTTGCCTTCTTGTAATTTTGAGGAATTATGACTTTATTTGATAGTACATTCACCAGATATGTTTGATATAAAAAATTATTATTAAATCATGTATTCATTGAGTTTTGTGGCATCAAAACTGGTGCAGTTTGATGTATAAACTTTCAAAGGAGGATGAGGAATTCATTCAACCCCATGACCCTTGTTGAGGTCGTAGGTGTCAAACAGACAGTTAGCTGAGGGAGAGTCGTAAAGATTCCATTCAGCACTCCCCCCTTGTAATTGGCTCGGAAGCTAATTCATTGTTAAAGTTTCAAGATTCATTTAGCACTACATAGTGTTATGGGGATCAGTATCATGTTCCAAGTAGGCAGTTGTATTCGCTGAAAGTGCAAACGTGTTGATAAAATCAGAACTACAGACACAAGTACCTATCAACAGGCTAAGATTCCTTCACAGATTGCCATTATTTGCTTGATGGAACAAACAAAAGAGAGATTCAGGAACAGAGGTGCTTGAAAAAAACCACCCTAAGCTTTAAGACTGGAAATACAGCTAATTCAATGAAGGAGAAAATTGGTCATTACTGAGCAGATGCAGTGATCAATGTGAGTGGACATACAGAGGTCAGTTAACGTCCAGTCAAGGCTGACCTCCAGTGCTCACCTCAGCCAGGTGTGGCTGGTTCACCTGCACGATTGTCTGTGGTACAGACACGGTCATACATTTCAACAGTATCACATCACTTTCTGTAGTCCTCAGCACATAAAGGGGCAGCTACAGTCTGCTAGAGACATGAGTCACATGACACCATGAAATAGCCTCTCAGTGGGCTAGTTCTGGATCAGTGGTTTTTCACTTAGCTCGTACCTTTTACATAATTGACAAACTTTAACGCCAACCATACACAAGAAACCTACACCTTTTTCAGCTTCAGCACAATGACTCATGAGCGTTTGATGAGAGTCATAATGGAAAATTACTAATTAATCCTGTTAAGACAGAAGATACGTAGTGAAACATGACAGTAATTTTCCTCAGACAGAGAACTTGTGTGAACATGCATGCGTGCAAATTATGTCGATGTTGCACTCCATGCTGCCTTTACGATGCAGCTGATGTAATGTTATCTCTTAACTCTTGGTTCACTCAGTTAACTGGCACTATCAACAATGTTTCACATTTTTTCACCATAAGTGCATGAAATGTGTATGCTAAAGAGCTTGTTTCAGCATTTAAAGTGATGCACTATATTATTTTGAGATGCTTCTGTGAGTTTCTTGACCTGGTTCTTGTTTCAAATATAATACTTCATGCACTCAAATAGATGGTTCCTAAGGAGATGTGCATTAGTGCTACAGTCTTAAAGTTTTTATCATCTTTATACAGGATACTCTCATCTACATAGAAGAATGTTTGCTACAGTTTCGCTACTTTGCATTCAGCGTTTCCTATATTTTTACATCTTACTGAAATCATTTTCAATTAAAACATCAGTTTCAGGAAATCAAATACCATTCGATCATGTTTTTCAACCAATCAGATTACAGAACACACTGATTTTTGGTTTACAATTTTAATTAAACTATCAATGTTGAATAATGAAGCAACTGAAATAAATCCTTTGAAACATTTACCTGAAAAATCAGTTTATATAACAGTCAGGTGGTACCTCAATCAGCAAATATAGTTTTTACAAAGTCAGACAAATTGCACTTATAAATTAAGCCCAAGGTTGCATGAAAAAAGGAATGAGTGAGTGAGTTATAATTTAACCTCACATCAGCAATCTTTTTGAAAGCCATATAGTCATGTTACATATAACAGACACATAACAGTTGTTGATAACTTGAAAATATGTTGTTACAAGATAAGGTGATAATTAGATGGCAAATACCTTCTAAGTAGATCATAAGATCTGATGAAAGTGTCGTCTACATATATAAAAGTATCTTCAATGTAGATGTATCATCATATATATGATAATTTGATTTTTAGACTATGGCACAAGTAGGCTTCCATAGATTTCAGTTGGCTTATGCTGTCAGCTATCTTACATCTGGTATTTCACTATATCCGTAAAATCTCCAAAAAACATGCTCTCGGCTGTGTGAAAAATGTCCATTGTTGATTTAATAAAATGAAGACAATGCAAGTGCCATGACATGTACAAATTGTTTGTACATGCATGTCATGGTAGACATATCTGACATTGCTTGATGTAAAATTAGTCTGCCTAACAGGCGCAAACCCACACAATCTGAGACAAGGTCATTGTACATCAGGATGGAGGTTTAGGGAAGGACATGGGGATGGAAGTAACTGTTAAAAGTGAATGGACTGCGGTGTGTGCCCATAAATCACTAACTCTCACTATGCTTTCTATGTAAGTCAAAGATGACTGTATTTAAGTTAACCCAGTTGTGTTCTAAATGACAGCAAAATAGATGTTATTCACATGTCTTGTAGGTTTTCTTATTAGCCTACTTTCATCAGTTAAATGTCATTTAAAGTGAATGTTGTGTTTCAAAATAAAAAAATATTTTTGCTTACATCATTTAAATTGGTTCTCTGTCTGTAAACATTAAACAGCATGTCGTATACATATCTGAAAATATATTCTGAAGTGTAGTGTAAAGTATGTTATAATAAAAGTCTTCTTCCCATGGCACTGACTGTCTATTTAATGTCACAATGCAAAAACAACAACGAACTTTACTGTAAGCACTTAAAACCAGAAATAGCCTGTTGGCAAGTCTGTTTTAAAGGCTTGGGCCAAGATTTTTGAAGCTCTCTTAGTGCTAAGATAGTTGTAAGTTAATGATAATGCATGGCAATCTTAACGCTAAGAGAGTTTAAAAAATCTAGGCCCTGGTATTACATCGTCTGGTCAAAAAACCTGTTCAGAGTATTACAGATATAGTTTTAAAAAATTCACTAGTTTCATTCAGTATTGTGTGCAAAAGTTTGGGTGAAATTATGAGCAGTGTTAGCAGTTGGTTGCCCTAACTTACCGTAATTTACAGCTGTAGCTATCATGATCAGGTTACCACTTCTGGAGATGAACCCTAGTAGTCTGAGAATATGTAAAAGTATCATAAATGCCACGCTTTGACTTGAAATAAGTTTAAAATAAAGAGTTAATTATCAGTTTCTTCTACAAGGCTTTGTGATTGTTATGTGTATAAATAATAACAGCTAGTTACGCTTGTTGATAACCTGGCTGTTCTACCAGCAAGTGCCACCCCTTGTACAAAATAGCGAAAGGTGACAAGAAAATGATGATCGTTTGTTAAACAATTTTTTTATTCAGGTGTCCCAAATTATGAGACACATCATCAGAGTTGGTCTGTTGCAATTATTAGATTTTGTGTTAGTGAGCAATTCATCGGTCTCAAATGGAATCAAATGGACTGTAGTTACTGGGAGATGGATATTATATGCAAGAAACTTCAGGGCTAATTACTTACTGGTGTATTTCCATGTCTTGACGATCCTTAAAGATTCAGGTTAGAACTGGCACGTCATCATATACCTATTTTGTAGATTGATGCTCAGGCTATTAGTCACTGGATTGTCTGGTCCTGACTCAATTATTCACAAACTGCTGCCATATAACTGGAATAAACAACAAACATAAAACAAACCTAAATTTCACTTTACTGTGAGGTTAATATTTCACAAGATAACTACTTTGTAGAATTGATACTGCCAATCATGAGATAACAAACTGTTTTAGGAATTTTGAGAGATTTGAGTTTTATGCCGCTTTTAGCAATATTCCAGCAATATCATGACAGGAGATGCTAGAAATAGGCTCTGTACATTGTTTCCATGTGTATATCGCTCTTTGGTCTGACCAGCAAACTCTTTAACCACTAGGCTACCCAACCTTTCCTTTAGGGATTGTGAACATCAGTTCAGTCAAAAACTTCTCACACTTGAAATAAAACGTACAAATGTGTTCAGGTAGCAAATGCAGTTGGCATTTCGTTTGACATCTGCTGATCCAATCCTTCCTTTCTTATGTTGAAGATGCTTATTTCCTGCAATAACGGCTATGTAGTAGCCTTTCATGTTCTTCAGCAGTTTATGATTTTATGTGTCCTATTGTTGCATTGAAAGGTAATATTCTGTGACAGTAAATTTCCTATAATTACATTACATTAGCTGCCTTTGATCATATATTCAGTCCCCTAAAATGAATTTTTTGCAAACTCAGCTATATTTCACAGATTAACTGTTTTCAGTTTAATATTCAGACTGGTAATAATATTGAATATTCAGTGGTAACAGTGAAAATGAAGAGCTTGCAAAAGTGAATACTCTTCTCTTTTTTGCCCATTTTACATTTAGTGACTGTATCTTCAGTGAGCCTTCTCAAAATAAACAAGGTTGGTATGTATTTCTGACATGCAGCTATCAAGTATCTCCTACTTGTTTACTACCATGCTGAGGGCTTGTCAGACATGTATTTTCATTTCATGAAGGGAAATATTTGTCCAGTGTGCCTTTTGCATACACTGTTAAGTTTGTAACTTGAACATACAAGCAGCCTACCATGTCTAAAATCGACATCAGTAAATAATAATGCTGACAGGATTCCATGACAAACTAATTAACTGGCTTTGATGGTTTTGTAATAAACAGCCAGCTGATTATGTACCTGTCTGACAATAGAGAGACAGCAGGAATGCAGTATTGTCTAGTCTACAAAGTTTTAAAACTACAGCTTTATATCAAACAGGATAATAGGTCTTAGTTTTCCATTATCCACCATAAGTTTCAAAATTAATTTCTGTTTGTTTAATTGAAATTTAGAAGAATTATTCACATAACATTAAAGACCTCATTATTGAGGGTTTAAGAAGTACTGAAGGCAACTTTTTTCATACTGCTTAATACTGTGATCTAGCAACTACTCAGTATATTTTTTGTTGCATAATTAGATAAAAAAGCAACAAAATCATTTCCAGGTATGATCAAAGTATGATCACTACCATAACGTGTGTTTTTGAATGTTTGTGAATCACTATCAAATAGAGATCATGTCAGGTGGCAAAAGGGTGAGCGTGCCATGCCCAACATATGACTGTGGTCACAAACACATGCAAAGTCAGCTCAGTTGTTCAAATGAAAGAAAATGGAACTTGCATTATAAGTCAAAACAGGAAACAGGACTATTTTATGTCTTTTTTTTTTGAGTACAAATAAGGCTAATGAACAAGAGGCTCTTTGAATGATATTTGTCTATAGCCTGTGATATTATTGTAAATTGAATTAATAACCATCCTTCCCTCCTCAATAAGTGAAAACCACCTAATTAGACCTATTAGCTTTTACTACACTACAGTCCTTGGACTAATGACGAAAGTAACAGACTGCTTCTTAACCATCACTTCCTGCTTCAGGTGGTGCTCCGTGCAGCCCGGGCAGTTCCAGGTGTCGGAACCTCGAGAAGTGTATCCCTAATGCACGAGTCTGTGATGGTTTCAATGACTGTGGGGACAATTCCGATGAAGAAGACTGCCAGACAATAGGTAGGTCAAACGTGCTATGAGGGTAGTCAGTCATACAGACCGTAAAGCAAATATATCCAAGAAAGCCCACACAAGTCTAGAATATGTGGCAAGTCTTGATTTCACAGCTTCATGTAAATGAAGAAAGTCTTGTGGCTCCTTTTATTTTGTTTAACTATGAGCATTTTTTCTGTAAAATATGTTCATTTCTGAGAGTAGTTCTTAGCCTAGCTGAAAATGTTGGTTGATAAGGCCTAAGTCTTACATGGAAAGAATTGCATAGTATTGATAAATTTCTGAAGTAGTCTTAATGTTATATTCGTGTTTATTCATTAACAATGTTTTGTTTTCCATGGTAGAAGCCAACAAGCAGTGCGGGCCAGGTCAATCTATGTGTAGCAGTATCAAGAAATGTGTTGCTGACTCTCAACGGTGTGATGGACACGATGACTGTGGAGACAACTCTGATGAAGATGGCTGTCAGAGCACAGGTACACATACAACCAACATGCTCAATAACATCACTCAGACCCACCATCTTCATGCACTCATCACTTGAGAACCATGTACATCGCTTTGGGTGCATCCTGTATTTTGGTGTATTCAGGGATAAGAAACCCATCATTAATTAAAGATGGAGGGATAGATTGAGTGTCAGTAATTTTGGTGTACTAATCCCTGAATGTAATTATACAACCAGGCTATTAGGACTAAAAAAAATAACTAAATATTCTTGAGTCAAGGTAAGAAGGGTGAATGCACTGGGTTACGATTACTCTGGTCAAATGTTTGACCCCTTGAATGACCTGCCTGCAAACACAAACTGCAAGCAATCATTTGTTATTTAATGTCTATTTCTCCAGGAACCTTTTCAAATATATGTTATTTTTTCAAGACCTTTCTTTAGAACCTGTCATGTTGTTATATGATCCTCCCAGGATTCTCTTTGGTTTTTAATTAGGTTTGTACGTAGAGATAAGCCAGGCATAGACAGATTAATACATCTGATTTGCTGAAAATGTGCTTTCCCTACAGTGTCCTTTTCAACATGGATAGAATTTCAACTTTTTCATAGTCTCTCATCTACCCTTAAATATCTGCTAAGTAATATAATGATATAATACCAATATTTTAGTCTATCCCAAGAGCCTGGATCCTTTCAAATTGGGTTACAAGTGATGAGTGCATGTTACATCTAACAAAATAATCTAATGGTAACAGCATGACAGTTATCGAGCATGGATTCATTAATCAGTAATTGTTTGTCCGACTGAGCTAATAAGATGTATGGTAATGACCTGTCAGGCCCACAGATTATACATACTGACAATGTCATCTCTTCTCTCTTCTTTTTCTTGTCCGTCAAATGGCTGTGTTTGTGATTATACTAGCACACATGAAGTGTGAAGTAATCTGATGAAATATCAGAACTAATATGGAAGGGTTGTTGTTGGCTCGGGTGATATAGCTGTTATCCTCTGGTACTAACTGACATACAGATATGTGCTTTAACCAAAGTTAGAATACAGAATGGTACCTGGTGCCTCAAACGGTGGATTTGACTGCTTCTCAAATTGAAAGCAGTTCATGATACAGTTTTGGCTAACTTGTGCCAAGAGAGACAGGTGCATGTTCGGTACTGGCAAATTTCAGTATATGCAGCTCTGTGTATTCCAGTAAATGCTTGTCTTTGTGTCCTTCAGCATGTCCTGCAAAAATTAAACTGTCATTTTCAGAAGCATTTAGTGAACTGTGAAGGGTTAGAACCCAGGTCTTGAGCAATCCAAACTTGAGCCAACTAATGGGATCAGGTTATCAGGCTTTCTGACTTGTTTGACACATATCATCGTAACACAATGCGTAGATTGACGCTCATGTTGTTGATCACTGGATAGTTTGATCTAGGTTCGATTACTGAGAGACTTCCACCTTATAGTTAAGATATTGCTGAATGCAGCATTCATTAAACCACAAGCAAACGTTTAGACAAATATGTACCGGTGCTTCTATTCTGAATATTACCATTTTGGTGTACAGGAGTGAGTGAATTGTTTTATGCCACACTCAGTATATGGTGGCAGTCTGTAAATAATTAAGGTCGAACCAGACAATCCAGCATTGATTGGGAACCTATGACATGTATCAACCAAGTCAGCGAGCCTGACCACCCAATCCCATTAGTCGCCTCTTACAACAAACATGAGTTACTGAAGGTCAATATTCTAACCCGGACCTTCATGGATCTGTTGTACTGGAAGCATGTTTAACACTCACAATGGACTCATGCCAGAGTACCATTCTGTATTCCAATTTTGGTTTGGCTATATATCTGCATTCAGAAAAGTACCACCTGTGCATATCCTAAGGACCCAACAACGACTCCTTAAAGAAAACTAACTGTTGTGTTGGTGATGTGGTAACTGTACATGTACCTGCAGATGGAAGGGACGAGTGTAGTCCTGGCTCTTCCATGTGTCGACGAATCAGGAAGTGTGTGTCTGACTCTCAGAGGTGTAATGGTCATGACGACTGTGGGGATAATTCCGATGAGGAAGACTGTGTAACCAATGGTACTGGTGCTCAATTTTGGTGAATGTTTCTAGTAGTCGTAGTTGTAGTGTTTGTCCAATAATAATGGCTTTTAATTATAGATCTACATGGTCTAATTGCTTTTGTGAAAATTAATTCATTTCATGAGTAATAATGGCCTGAATGACGATGCATGTATAGCAATGTAGCGTACATGATTGACAGGTGTCAGTCAATGTGGGACTGGATCCTCCACATGTCGCAGAGTCAGGAAATGTGTGGCAGATTTACGTCGGTGTGATGGATACGATGACTGTGGTGATAACTCTGATGAAGAGAACTGTCAGACTTATATGGAAGGTTATTCTAACTTCTTATAGTTCTCCAAGCTGTAAGCTATACAAAGTAGAATCATATTAATTCAAATCTAGTATTGGTTAAGTTCGCCAAAAGTTTTCTAAAAATAGCTAAATCTTACAAAGGTCATTTAAAATATTCAAGAATATTATGTTCATCACAAATCTTACCATTACTTATTCACCAGAAACCATCAGAAATCCATGTGGTCGTGGAAGATCAATGTGTCGTAGTGTCAGAAAATGTGTGGCCGACTCACAGCGTTGTGATGGATTTGACAATTGCGGGGATAACTCTGATGAAGAGAACTGCCAAACCAAAACCAAAGGTTGTTTTGTTTTATCTACCAACCTGACTCCTGATATTTCCAATCTCTTGAATGTGAACAACATAAACCTTTAGACTACTTAGACCTTGGATCTTAGAAACATGTTTCTTGATGCACAAAACAAAAAAAAGGGCAAGAATTTCTTGTAAATGGTATATAGATCTGCAGACTAAAATATTAAAAAGCATAATAAGTAATGTGTTGACAACTATGCAAAGGTTGAATTGTGCATCCATCAAGACCTTTTACACAGAACACTTTCTCAGAAGGAGAAACATAACTAGTTAATATCTGGTAACTATCGAGCAGATTTTGTCCTTTTGATGTATACAAAATCAGTACTCTGAAATAAATTATACACAAATGAAGAAAGCCAATAATATTCTCAGACACCAACAGCAATCCGTGTGGCCGTGGACGATCCATGTGTCGTAGTGTCAGGAAGTGTGTGGCTGACTCACAGAGATGTGATGGATATGACGACTGTGGTGACAACTCAGATGAAGAGAATTGTCAGACAAAAATTAAAGGTTAATGCTGCAGTATTTATAGAGATAGAATACAATGATGCAAATGTCTAGGTCTGGCTGTAATGTAATTATTAAGTAAACGTTGAATTAGTTAAAGTAAAATTAGTTTCTAACCTCTTACTTTGCTTTCTTTTTATTAACATATTACACTCACTATGTTTTTGGACTTAAGGCTTAGAATAGTCTGATATTAAAGTGAATATTGCAAATGTTTAACAGACAACAACAACAATCAATGTGGCCATGGACGATCCATGTGTCGTAGTGTCAGGAAGTGTGTGGCCGACTCACAGCGTTGTGATGGATATGACGACTGTGGTGACAACTCAGATGAAGAGAATTGTCAGACAAAACTAAAAGGTTAATATGAAAACGTCTGTAGCTGGTAGGTTTTAATTGGAAGATGTGAAAAATAGGACTGGAAGCATTCTATTTTCTTTGTTAAGATAGCAAAACCTAAAATTGGATTTTTAATAGACTCAGCCATGCAAACATATTCACATTTCACAATAGATATCATTTACGTATATAATGATTTATTTGTAGTTATGTAAAATATCAGGGTACATTTATAATCCAGTGATTATGTTTTTTCAAACTATCCTGTCACAAATTTTAACAGACAACAGCAAAAATCCATGTGGTCGTGGACGATCCATGTGTCGTAGTGTCAGGAAGTGTGTGGCCGACTCACAGCGTTGTGATGGATATGACGATTGTGGTGACAACTCAGATGAAGAGAATTGTCAGACAAAACTAAAAGGTTAATATGAAAACATCTGTAGAAGTAGAATACAATAAAAACATCCAAGTGTCTGTAGCCACATGTATAGTGTGTCAAGGAAGTAAACCTTTTGGGAGATCAGGCTCGCTATTCTCGAAACATTCGTAACCTTACGAACTTCTTTAGCCCATTCTTAACACATTGGCTACGATCAAAGTTACGAATTCTTAGGGCTACGAATGTTTCGAGAATAAGGGCCCTGATACTTGCTTCTTTCTTGTGATGACAATTAACATATTCTGGGAACCAACTAATTTTGGACAAAAAGACAAGAATAGCTTGATACTGAAGTGTCATTTTGCAAATTTTAACAGACAACAACAACAATCCATGTGGTCGTGGACGATCCATGTGTCGTAGTGTCAGGAAGTGTGTGGCTGACTCACAGCGATGTGATGGATATGACGACTGTGGTGACAACTCAGATGAAGAGAATTGTCACACAGGAACTAAAGGTTCTTTAAATTGAAACTCATTCCTCGCTAACAGAACTTTACAGGATGTATTATCGGACCCTCTATTATTGTGGGAGTTAATGTTGATAATGTGTCACACAATCGCAGCACCTTTAATATGATCGCAGCCATCCTGATTGCCTGTTTCAAATTGAAACAACTATATTATCGTGGTATTGCTATTTTCTTACTTTGACTCGTGGTACAAGAAAGTGACACTGCCATATGTTTACTTCAGACAAGTTATGGATCCAAATAGTTTTGATATTAAAAATTATTTTGGAGTTCCATTAAGTAAGATTAGAAACATCATGTTTTTATCCAAAACACCAGAAACTTCTGTTCATTGGGATATGAGGTAACAATAGAGTTACAAAATAATTTTTGCTGCTGCATGCAGGGTGAAGTTTCACATTGTCACTTCCTGTTTCAGGATGGAAAATATGCAGATGACCTGATAGTCATTGCAGGTTTATTCTGATGAAGTAATTTTTGATTCGTGCAACATGCAATGGCAGGTCACACTAGTTTCAAAATGTCCTAGAAGCTACTGCAAAGATGAATATTTTAATATTTCTTTGCTTAAATGTGATGTTCCAATGAAAAATTTCCTTTTTCAAGAGCAATGAAGTTTTTTTGGAATTTGCATATGTAAACAGCTGATGCGGGGTGTGGTATTTCCAGCTTTGTCGATGTTTTCATGTGTCAGGATAAAGCAAGAACCTGCAATAATAGAGAGTCCCAGTATAATTTTGAACCATTGTAATGATAACAAATGGCTTTCCTTGAAACTGAAGAAAGTAGTTCCTTTGTTAACCTTACCACTACAACTGTCCAAAGTCTGTTTCAAGCAATAGGTTGTGGGATAGCCTTTTGGTTAAAGCTTTAGCTTGTCACACCTAAATCCCAGATTTGAATCCCCATATGATACAATGTATTAGTACCAGGGGGGACAATAACATCAAACCTAATGCATTGATCTTGTACACAAAGATTCAAATAATGTGCTGTGATAATTTTTGAAATACAAAATGTATGAAATGTCCAAATGATTTTTCAGGCAACAACAATAATCCATGTGGTCGTGGACGATCCATGTGCCGTAGTGTCAGGAAGTGTGTGGCCGACTCACAGCGATGTGATGGATATGACGACTGTGGTGACAACTCAGATGAGGAGAATTGTCAGACAAAAATAGATGGTTAGTGTTAAAGTATCACCAATTGGTAGACTTCAGTAGGAAACAGGAAATGAATAGGAGTGGAAGTATTATCAAATCTGTTGCAATACCAGTTAATGCTGTCATGGAAACGGTGGCTGTGATGACAGCTCAGATGAAAAGAATTGCCCTCCAGAAATATAAGATTAATAAGGAAGCATATGTAATGGTGCACCATGAAAAATTATGGAACATTTCTTCAGTGGCTAGATTGTATCAAGCAGATGAACATGAATTTTGTTTCAGGAATATCATTTGCTTCTCTTATCATGACAGTTAACATAATCCTTTCACTAACTATGCTTTGGATTAAAGGATTAAAAATAACTTGATGTTGAGGTTGCCCTGTAAATGTATTATTTTGCAAATGTTTAACAGACAGCAACAACAATCCGTGTGGTCGTGGACGATCCATGTGTCATAGTGTCAGGAAGTGTGTGGCCGACTCACAGCGATGTGATGGATATGACGACTGTGGTGACAACTCAGATGAAGAGAATTGTCAGACAGAAATAGATGGTTAGTATGAAAGCATCACTACTTGGTAGACTTCAGTAGGAAAATAAAGGTAAAGGTTAATATTGAAGCATCTGTAGAGGTAGAATACTGAAGAGATGCTAATGTCTTGGACTGTGTATAATAGATAAACATGAATTTAGTCTTAAGGCCAGACCAGTTCTATTTCTTGTTTTACAGATTATGCCCCCTGAAAACTTAAAGGCAGGTGTGAAAAAAACTTAAAATATAGTTTCCAATCAAAATAAAATTCCTGCTAAATACTCAAAGTGTTTTACTTTTGGCAATTTATTAAGTGAATATTGGTCAAAAAAAGGCAACCTAAAAAGTATTTTCTGGTGAGTTTACATTTTTAGCCAGTAATAACATTAGGATTTTATTTTTTGAGCGGAGGAAATTAATTTCTTATTTTTTTTCTTATTCTTGAAAAAAATATGGCAGCTGGATCCGTAAAACAAGAAATAGAATTGGTCTGGCCTTAGCAAGATCTTTTGCTTCTCTCTTATAATGACAATTGGGATATTCCTCTCGCAAACGATGTTTTGGGCTAAAGGATTAAAATAATTTTAAGGTATCCTTAAAATGTATGGTTTTGTAAATGTTTAACAGACAACAACAACAATCAATGTGGTCGTGGACGATCCATGTGTCGTAGTGTCAGGAAGTGTGTGGCTGACTCACAGCGATGTGATGGATATGACGACTGTGGTGACAACTCAGATGAAGAGAATTGTCAGACAAAAATAGATGGTTAGTATAACAGTATTACTAATTGGTAGGTTTTGGTAGGAAAATGGAAATGAATAGGAATGGAAGTGTTATAAAATCTTTGTAACAGGTAACAGTTTATGTTGTCATAGAAACTATGACTGTGATAACAGCTCAGACGAGTGAGTGAGAGAGTGAATTTGGTTGTGATGGATATGACGACTGTGGTGACAACTCAGATGAAGAGAATTGTCAGACAAAAATAGATGGTTAGTATTAAAGTATCACTAACTGGTAGACTTCAGAAAGAAAAAAGGAAACAAATAGGAAGGGAAGTTTTATCAAATCTGTTGTGAAACATGTTGTCATGGAAACGGCGATTGTGGTGACAACTCAGATGAAGAGAATTGTCAGAAAGTAATAACAGGTTAATATGGAGGGATCTGAAAAAGTAGACTGAAATAAAACTTACAACTATTGTATATAAAGTGTTTTGAGCAAGTATAAATTTTTTTGTTCAGTTTTTTTGCTACTTTCTGATGAAGATGATTAACATATTCTGGTAACTAATTAATTTTGGAGAAAAGGACAAGAATAGTTAGATTTTGAAAGATTTTATTGCAAATTTTGCACAGACAACAACAACAATCCGTGTGGTCGTGGACGATCCATGTGTCGTAGTGTCAGGAAGTGTGTGGCCGACTCACAGCGATGTGATGGATATGACGACTGTGGTGACAACTCAGATGAAGAAAACTGTAAAACCAACAATGAAGGTCCGTGTGAATAAGTTAGATTTTGTTTATTGCATATATTATGGTACTGAAATATAGAAATATGTATGTTCACTGCTTTTTGTTTTAATATTAATCTGTGCCAGATATAATTACATCACCAGCATATCTCGGAGTTATCTTCCATATACCCTCTAACATGATCCTTGTTTTCTTTGTCCAAGCCTGTGAAGCTCCGGGTTAGAACTGGCCTCCAGCAACCCATGCCTGTTGTATGAGGCAACTAGTGGGATCAAGTGGTCAGGCTCACTAAATTGGTTCATGCATGTCATCATATCCCAAATGCATAGATTGATGCTCATGCTGTCGATCCTCTGGTCCAGACTTGATTGTTCATAGACTGCTACCGTATAGCTTGAATATTGCTGAATATAGCGTTATAGAACAAACAAATAAATCTTTGCACCAAAGGGAGTCTGCGATCTGTGGAATGTTGTTAACATGGAAGCAAGTAACTTTCATGATTGTCAGGAAATCACCATACATCTTCTATATGTCATCATTGTAATTAAAATCCATGAATTTTATTCTGCCTGCATCATCACTTACTCTGTATCACTTTCTCAGACAACAAAAATCCATGCGGCCCTGGACGATCCATGTGTCGTAGTGTCAGGAAGTGTGTGGCCGACTCACAGCGTTGTGATGGAAATGACGACTGTGGTGACAACTCAGATGAGGAGAATTGTGAAACAGGTGGGGATAAACATATCTGTCACCAATAATTACAATTCATTTGTTACAGTCGACAGACAACAATGACTCTAAAGAGTGAGTGAGTGAGTGAGTGAGTTGAGTTTTACACCACTTGTAACCATATTCACAGCAGGAAACACATGAAATGGGCTTCATGCATTGTACCCGTGTGGGGAATCAAACTCGGATCTTTGGCATGATGAGACAATGTTTTAACCACTGGGCTACCTCGCCAGTCCAGTAGTGACTGTCAGTATGAGATGTAAGTTTGAGATAGTGATATGAAATATATCCATTGTAACATGTTTCTTTTTCATCTAGAAATTGACACCAATCAGTGTGGGAGTGGATCTTCCATGTGTCGCAGTGTGAAGAAATGTGTGTCTAATGCCAAGCGTTGTGACGGATATGACGATTGTGGGGACAACTCAGATGAGGAAAATTGTATCGATTCAAGTGAGTACCTACTGATTGTCATAAGAGCCGACTAACAGGACCAGTAGGTCAGGTTCGCTGAATTGGTGAACCCATGTCATCGTTTTCCAGTTGCATACATTGATGCTCCTACCGTTGATCACTGGATTGTCTTGTCCAGTCCTGTCATAGCTTGATTATTTACAGAATTTGGCCATATAGCTAGAATATTGCCGAGTGTGGCATAAAACTAAACTCACTCATGTGAGTAAATATTGAATAATAGTGCCAGGTACCATAACATATTGTGCATAGACTGTTACACTGGTCACAAACACATGGAAGGGCAAGTCTGTTGTCTACCTGATAAAGTATGTTGAAATATGGTCCAAGTGAAAATGAAGTATATTGACAGCTCTGCCGTTGTTGAATATGCTATTTAAGATGCCTCATCTGGTGGGGCAAGGTAGGCGAGCTGATTGAAGCACCAGGGTAGTGATTCAAGAATAGCTTGAGGGGTGGGACTGAGCCCACCTGTGACCGGTGTAAAAACTTTAGAGTCAACTCTTCCAGTGTTGTCACAACCTCTAGTGTACAACACAATACCCTGTGCACTTAAAAGAACCCACAAATCTGTTGGTATATGACCAGATGGTGGCCGTATGAATACATGCAAACACCTAGTTGCGGGTACAGCAGTATTCAGTAAGCTTGGACAAAGTACTGTGACTATGTGTCTCAGTCCACCCACCTGTTAATGGGTGTCTTGTAAGGATGCGAAAACTGAAATAACTCAGTGCACCTAGTGGCAGCAAGAGTTGTATGATCCCTGGGGACTTGAGATTGATAGTACCTGTGTTGAAACTGACATCCATTGAATCAGGGAACAAATATCAGAGCCCTCAGCATGTACCAGCTGCATGGATATGTGAGCTACATAAATATCCAATGATAGTAATGATAAAAAGCGTTTGTCTAGGCTTATGGATGTATGTGGTACATTTCAGTTAACAAATGCCGTAAAGGCAGTTCCATGTGTCGCAGTGTCAAGAAATGTGTGGCCGACGCCAGGCGCTGTGATGGATACGACGACTGTGGGGACAACTCAGATGAAGAGAACTGTGTCGATTCAAGTAATTACCTGAGTTTACTTGAATTCCCTTAAATAATAGCTACAAAACGATTTAAACAATCGTTATAAGAAGTTTCTGTTGTAACTGAATCTGTTGACCAATCCATTTATCCAACAATCAGCTTTATCTGATGCTTTTGTTGGTAACAATTTGAATAAACGTAATTTAGTCTCATTAATCTCACAATCCAGCATTTTGACTCCTGACAGCCCCAATTAACAAGCGACAGTATAATGACTTGGTAATTAGTCATGTTAATCTGACATTGAGATAATTGCATGTGAATACACTGCATGTGTCTCTCAAGATGTTATGATCTAAGATGCTTTGGTGAAAGATTTGGTTATCAAATGATTATGCTCTTTTTGCATATCGTCACTATGCCTTGGCGTCACTGTGCCATTCTAGTCAGCCCCCGTGTAATCGAACACTTTTGCATTACGTCACAAGGAAATCAACTTCATGGTGCATGTCAGTCGCCATCGCCTCATACAGCCTGCTACAGTAAACTTAGCTCTATTGCTTCCTGTTTCTTGGTTTGCAGTTGCGTGACTCAGCTGACATCACTGGTGGAAACATTATGTATATGTTTTCTGACAGATAAAATGTCTCATAGTTCATCTCACAATTTTTCAGCAACACGGTAACATTCGCTATGTTTACTTTCCCACAGTGCAGTTGTGGATTGTTGGAGTACCATCCTCGTGCTTTTATTATAATAGTTCAGGGTAAACTATACTTTATTACAAAAAACATTGGGGTAGGGCGAACTTTATTTCCTAAATATGTGAGGAGCAATGAGGATTGTGATCACAAATTCTGCCATGTGATGAGCATCATATAACTGCTGGAAAACAGAACGTCAAATATATTTATTGCTTGCCGAGGGAGCAGCTGTTTTGTCGTTTTATTGTTTACACCCATATTTGAATGCAAGGACTGATGAGGGTTTCATAAATGTTAAATGAAAATAGGAATTGATTTTGAAAACAATGAATATTACCTAAGAATATTAACATGTGATTGAAACAGGCAGTTTGATTGGCTGACAAGTCAACAATCAACAAAATGTCTCCTTTCCTGCATGTGTTCAAGAAAACATTTAGCACTTTGAAAAGGCTCAGTTCTTGTTGAATTCATGAATAAGGTTGGAAACAGATACATTTATTGATATTTGTTACATCTACTCTTAAATCCATAGCCGTTCTATTCTGATTTCTGCATAAAAAAGTTGACACATAGATCTGGAGTTCTACTTTCTCAGTTTTCACACAAACGAATATCTTGACATATGTATCATTTAGCTGTAAAACGTGTGATCTGAATTTAATATGTCCTGTTTTTGACTGTGAAAGTGATCTGCAACACACAGGTATTATATATTACAATACGGTATGGCAGATTTACTAGTAATGTGAAAGAATAATGTATTTTGTGTTGTATATGTGACTTGCTACTGACTGATAAATGACAATGTTGATGGTTTTGCTGTTCCTAAGTAAGTCATGCAAGACCCCCCATCTGTTTGTTTGTCTTGGACACCTGTCAAGATCTAGGCTAGAATTGATCTTTAGTAACCCATGCTTGTCATAAGAGGTCATCGCATCCCAATTGCGTAAATTGATGCTCGTGCTGTTGATCACTAGATTGTCTTGTCCATACTTAATCATTTACAGACTGCCACCATATAGCTGGAGTGTTGCTGAGTGTTGAATGAAACTAAACTCACTGACCTACTCACTCTTTGTCTTGGCTTATGGACATATGTGGTACATTTCAGTTAACAAATGTCGTAGAGGCAGTTCCATGTGTCGCAGTGTCAAGAAATGTGTGGCCGACGCCAGGCGCTGTGATGGATACGACGACTGTGGGGACAACTCAGATGAAGAGAACTGTGTTGATTCAAGTAATTACCTGAGTTTACTTGAATTCCCTTAGATAATAGCTACAAAACGATTTAAACAATCGTTATAAGAAGTTTCTGTTGTAACCTGAATCTGTTGACCAATCCATTTATCCAACAATCAGCTTTATCTGATGCTTTTGTTGGTAACAATTTGAATAAACGTAATTTAGTCTCATTAATCTCACAATCCAGCATTTTGACTCCTGACAGCCCCAATTAATAACCGACAGTATAATCACTTGGTAATTAGTCATGTTAATCAGACATTATGTTTACTAAACTCACTGACCCACTCACTCTTTGTCTTGGCTTATGGATGTATGCGGTACATTTCAGTTAACAAATGCCGTAAAGGCAGTTCCATGTGTCGCAGTGTCAAGAAATGTGTGGCCGACGCCAGGCGCTGTGATGGATACGACGACTGTGGGGACAACTCAGATGAAGAGAACTGTGTTGATTCAAGTAATTACCTGTGTTTACTTGAAGTCCCTTAAATAATAGCTATAAAACAATATATACAATCGTTATAAGAAGTCTCGTCGTAAGAGGCTTGTCGTAAGAGGCGACTAACGGGATTGGGTGGTCTGCTGACTTGGTTGACACAGGTCATCGTTTCCCAGTTATGTAAATGGATGCTCATGCTGTTGATCACTAGATTGTCTTGTCAAGACTCGATTACATACAGACTCCCACAATATAGCAGGAATATTGTTGAGTGTGGCGTAAAACTAAACTGAGTGACTGACTGATTGACTGACTGACTGACTGACTGACTGACTGACTGAGTGACTCTCTCTCTCACTCACTCACTCACTCACTCACCCACTCACTCACCCACTCACCCACCCACCCACCCACCCACTCACTCACCCACTCACTCACCCACTCACTCACTCACTCAAACACCCACTCACCCACTCACTCACTGCCTTGCCTTATGTAAGTATATGGTGCATTGTTTCAGTTAACACATGCCAGGAGGGCAGTTCCATGTGTCGCAGTATCAAGAAATGTGTGGCTGACGCCAGGCGCTGTGATGGATACGACGACTGTGGGGACAACTCTGATGAAGAGAACTGTGATGGTGAATACAAATTCTTGTCATGTATTTCTTTTGAAATTACAAATAAACCAGTGTATGTAGATAAGGCTAAAACAACTGAATTCAGTACAGTGTCACATATAACATTACTTTGGATACTTGATTTGCCCAAACTCATGCCATAAACCTCTACAGTGAGATGAGTGAGTATAGTTTTAACCACTTTGAGCAATATTCCAGCAATAATCTCAGCATGGTACCCTGGAAATGAGCACCACCCATTGTACCCCAGTGGGGAATTAAACCCAGAACTTTGTGTTATAAGTGAACACTTTTCCCACAAGGCTACCCTGCCACCCTTTCCCCTTTATGACAAATACAAAACAGAGTAACAGGAAGTACACCTTTTAGTATGGTGTGGCCAGGAGTTGAAACCACCAACCTTCCTTTCAGCTTTTTGTACTTTCTATCTCCCAGTTCATGGATACTACATCCTGATAACCAACACAGCATGGTATAGAGTCTTTTCACTTGCCAGCCATCAAAATCATCAGCTTTGTCAAAGTGATGCAGTCTTGCACGACATCATTATTTGTGTACATACTGAAACATCACATTGCAATAAAGCATAACAAGATGCAAGTTCTTGCCTGTTAAGTATCTTGCCTTTAATTGAAAAAGTTGGATTCAAACCTGAAACTATGTACATTTCTGAGAGCATGGATCACTGAGCTCATGTTTGTAGACATTTAATTCATGTAATGAAAGACGACTGAATCCTTCAAGTGCTCTACAAGTCCATCAAGTACTCCTGCTTGTATTGTCTCAGTGAAATGCACACCCACATCGACTGTAATGTGAGAAGACAAGCCATTCACATACCTTCTTCAGATCTCACCTAAGGGCCTCATTGCCGGGTGTTTGTTCAAAGGATTACATAATCACGAAGATCAGAGCTAATTCTAGTGCTAAGTATAATCTCTTTAGATGGATATTAGTCCCTGAACTTACACTGAGGTTTAGAGTGTACATAGAATGAAGAAGCTTCACTAGAGCTGTTGGACCAGTGGGGGATAGAGTGGACATGAAGGGAAGACTGGTGTCTAGCTAATCCTATTGTATGCTGTAATGAGGGCTTGAACTTTGGATCTGTAGGTATTAGTGTAAACATGGGATATTAAGATTATCTGGGTGTGCCGGTTGCTGGTCTCATCATAGGCTGAGCAATGTAGGTACCGGGTTATGGGAGACAGAAGATTATCCACACTGTTAGATGTGTGGACTTGTATACATGGCTTACACCATATCCATTTACTTGCAGTACAAAGGAAGCAAACAATTAAGAGATAAACATTTTCTTGGTTTCAGTCTAGAGCTTAGTTACTTGTGACTGACTGAGAAAGTGAGTAGGATTTGACACCACTTGTACCAATATTACAGCACTCATGTGTGGAATCTTACCCAGGTCTGCAGCTTAGTGAGTCAATGCTTTAACCATTAGGCTACTCCTATACCCCTACACTTGATTGAATTCTGAACCACATATATAAACCATCCTTACTTCAAGACACCCACCCATCTTGAATTGAAAACAGCATGTTAGCTTACATTGTATCACCTTTTTAAATTGTTTACAAATGTATATTGAAATGCCAAGGGTTGAGGATGATGATGTTTTCAGTGTAATTTCAGTCTGAACTTGAATGACAGAATCACTGAAGGTTTCATACTCATGGCATTATTATGATCATTAATATTTCTTCCAGTGGCATTTTAGAGGTTCAGAAGTACAATATAGAACAAACTTTATGAATAACAACATTTCAGTTCAGATTCTTGTACCTTGGTCCATTCCTGCTTGCTTGACAATGGTACAATGGTTTGTACTGAAATGTCAGACTCACAAATAAAAGAAGTTGTTATCCATAAACTTTCTTCTATATATTGTATCATTAAGACAGCAGGATGATATGATGTTACACATAGAGAAGGACCAAATTTCATTATCACATTTGACCTCTAAACTACAAGTTCTTTCTTTTGCAAATAATATTGCCAAATACCATCAGCTACAACTTTGAGTTCCATAACCTATAAATTGTCCAGATAATAGCTTAAAACTGCCTCCTGACAAAGACTGAAATGATGTATTTTTATTTACCGTGAATCATTTGTCAAATCATCGGTTTTGATCAGAATGGACTATTGTAATTTGATAACCTCAGATTAACTAAACAAAAACAATTAAATTCCATATTCATGGTAGAATTTGTCTTGGTTCCATTGAACTGATCAGTTTCTGTAAACCGTTTAATATTCCATTGGGCCTGGGTTATTTTAAAAAAAAAAATAGATAATTTTGGAAAATTCCTAAAAGCAATTTTATCATAGCAAATGAAAGGTTTCAACAATAAGCATTACATGAGACAGAGTATATTTATGTTTGTGTTTCTATATTTTGCAATACTGTATGGGTTTTATATTCTCAACAATTTTATTACTTTTTGGTGAGGTATGTTTGAGATAATTTCTGGATATTTATAGATTACTTATGAAACTAATAATTAGAGGTTATCATGCAAGTGTGTTTAGGATGTGATTATGCTGTATTAAGATGAATCTTTGTATCTAGGTTATGACTAGTAACAAACATGTTATGTAACATAACAGTCTGCTTTAATGAATGTTTACTAAATACCTGCAACATATGTCATATTTGGGATTTCACTTTCTTAGTAATAATGACATATGTTGCATTTGACCACTTTCTAAATGGCATCGTGTAATCATACTAAATACCTGCAGATTTCTTAATGCAGTGGTATTACTTTGGTTTCCTCTACATGGGAAAACTACCTGTTATATACTGAAACAGTTTAGACACCATGGTGACATTTTAGGTCAATGTATTGATGACTACTATTGCTTTGTGGGACTGACTCACTATTCTCAGATTCACTGTTAATTTTCTATTGAGTTCAGACCCGTGAAGATTCGGGTAAATATTGATGAGCTTGCTGACTTGCTTGACACATGATGTTCATTATGTTGAGTCTTGGATTGTCTGGTCCAGATCTGATTATTTGCAGAATGCTGCCATATTGCTGGAATATTTCTGGGTGTGGTGTAAAGCTAACCTCACTCACTCACTCTAAACATTTCATGACCAGGCCTTGTTCTACTGTAGAAAATGAAACATTAAGGACAGGGGTCTCTTCAGTATGTGTTCTTTGGGAGAGGTATGTATGTCATCAATGACAAAACATCTTGAGTGTTTCCTCCTTCAGATGATTCAAATAGGCAGTAGACGGTCAGCAAATGCAACGGGTACCAAAGTCCATGACTATTTCATTAAAATCTGTTGGTTTGCTTCACTGATACCTCACTGTGTGGAGACCTTTGGATGTTTCCATAGAGGTCACGTCAGGTGAACCAAGGCAGCTGACCAGCATTAGGCTGCTACATTCTCAACTATCAGACATGCAGATCTTATTTCTGATTCTCTAATATGAACAAGATCATGAAGATCTGTATGCAAATATGTACAGCTGTGCTGTTTCTAAGATGCCAAATTTAATACTTGTTGAAGATTTATTAAAGGCACAAAATACATAAAAAACAGGTGTTGTTTGGGACATAAGTTAACTATCCTCATTCAAGGCTATCTGACAACAACTGTGATGTTGAGTTCCTGTTTCCGAGTCAAATGGTAAAGAAATGAAGCCAGATTGTTTTAAAAAGTTTAATCCTGATTGGTCAAAGAACCCATGCATGCTGTATTTTGAGTGACTGGTGTTTATTATCTGTTGTTACTTGTTTGGGTGGCAAAAGATAAAGGTGAATTCCAAGGTTATCTCAACATATATACACAAGAATGAACCCATGAAGATCTGGGTTAAAACTGATCTTCCGTAACCAATGCTTGTTGTAAGGGGCACCTGAAGGGATCAGGTGGTCAGTGACTGACTTAAGTGACACATGTCATTGGTTCCCAATTACATAAAAGGATGCTCATGATGTTGATCACTGGATTATTTACAGACAACAGGAATATTGCTGAGTGTTATGTAAAACTAACCTCACTCACTCACTCACTCACTATGTCACGAATGATATTGTGTCATCAAGGTCACCGTCAAGGTTATGACTTGAATGATGTCGAAGTATATGCATGTCATACCCAAACCTATCCTGTGTCTTTCCACATAAATACTGATTGAATGACAGCTGTGTAAATGTTTCCTGATGTCTGCAGATAACCAGACATGGTTCATCGACTGCGGTACCAGCACCTATGGCTGCTGTCAAGATGGTCAGACAGCTGCTGATGGACCCAACCAAGAAGGTTGTCCCAACACTGGCAACTCCAGAGATGGAGAATGTCAGCGTTCCCGCTATGGCTGTTGTCCAGATAGGGTCACACCTGCTGCTGGCCCACACAACTATGGCTGTGAGGCAGAAGAGTGTGAGAGATCGACCTACGGCTGCTGTCCAGATCGTAAAACCAAGGCAACAGGCCCAAACAACCAGGGCTGCTCATCTTCTCATGGGTCTTTTGATCCAGGTAAGCAGAATAATAAAAGAAATTCTTTTAAATTGTGGGATAAAATGTGAAAGGCAAAACCTTTTGTAAGTCTTCTTGACTATAGAATTTGGTGATATGTTTCCACAAATTTATTGACAATGTTGAATGTTTAGTAATTGCATGTGTCAGTAGTTCTAGATACATTTTAAAAATATTCAATGATGAGTAATTGAGCTGAGTATAAAACGATTTCTAAAACATTTACCTGAAAAATGTCGTTACTTCTATTGGACCCAGGATATCATTCTTGTACCCACTTTGCATCACACAGCCATAAAATGTTCCTAGCAAAACAGACATCCCAGTTCTCCTACAGTGCAGTCAGGCTGACTTTATGTAATATGATGTCAAACATCATCAATTTTTCATGCTGTCTTTGATACTGATGACTTCAAGTACCTGTTTAATGTACTTCAGGCATGTTTCTTTCAAACAGCATAAGAGCTTACAATGGTAATGAAAAGCAATAGAGTGGTGAAAAATATGTAATTATCATTAATTATTTGTAATATGTAACCAGATATTGCCAAAAAAGGTACACATGTCTTCCCTACTAGCAACACCCATCACTCACGATTTCAATAAAATGTTAATGATTGCATGGATACCACAGACTGCAGTACTCCTGCCTGGCAACTGTTCTGTGAACCATGGCATACAGAGAATATTGTTATTATACATGCGTGGTATTACTGTGAATGTAGTGTCCATCCTGAGATACTGGAAACACTATCTGTGGTCAGGTTGAGAGGTATTCCCACAATTTACCTACAAATGACTGGCCTTCATACTTCCAACACTGAGTTGACATTCTCACAGGGGGAGGTAACCCCCCATGTTTTGCTTGACCAGATCCCAGATGTAGGAGGCCTGAATTTTCCTGATGGCCAAAATAACATAAATATGCAAGGGCTGTGGTATTTAAGTTGAATGTTGTCTGGACCTGAATGATTGAAACATGAATCATGGAAACAACATCCTTTCCATGTCATTAGTAAGATGATATGCACTGTTGAAAAGTAGTTCTCATGGTAATGTACCTCAAGCAGATGTGAAGATGGATGCAGTCTACACTGATGTTTCTTAATATCATCGTTACTGATTATTTCCTCCTGAACATTGCTTTGATGAAAACACATAATATGCCACATATGTTGTACATGGTAGTAATTGGAGCGTCTTATATTCTCGTCAAGGCCAAAGTTATTTGTTGAGGACATGAAAAAATGCATGTTTTGAAGGAATGCCAAATTCATGCATTTGCTGCAGGAGTTTGTCTTGTCTGATATCAGCCAGCAGACGGCAAACTCTGGATGCTTGTTTGCAGTTTCTGATGTCCTTTTCCTATGAGTTGTGATATACTCTCAGTAACTTCTGCACATTTTGAGATTGATGTAACTGACATGTAGTTTCAGAAGTAAGGGAGATGGGGTAGCCTAGTGGTTAAAGCGTTTGCTTGTCACGCTTGTACCCATGTTTGATTCCCCAAAAGGATAAACTGCTCGAAGCCTATTACTCTGTTGTGCCATGCAGTGACTATCAGGAGTAATGTTGCCTCATTAGAAAATGTCTATTTAAGTAATATAAATCCAAACTCAGCCCAGAGCTAGTTGTGATTTTTGAGCCGAAACAATTTAGATTAGTCCAGTTATTCTGGACTTGAGTTTGATGCCTTGTCCAGTTGTTTGATTCCTTGTTTTAATGTATTCTGTAGGGTCAGAAACACATGAATTAATATGAAATGTGGGCGCATCATCATGTCAGGTTCACTGCATATGGCCGAAAACACTAACATCCAGAACAAAGCTGACAATAAACAATAAGAATTGAGAACTGGATATAGACAGTGCTCCTCATGAAGTTCCTCATCAAGTGTGGCCAGATTGTCTGTACAGGTTTATTTACTTCTTTTGACAGTCACCAGCCATGTACATCAGGGTCTTTGCTCCTGGTAAACAGTCAGACGATCTAATGACTTGTAATTACAAGCAAAACACTGCTCACATGTGAAGCTAACCTGCCAACAGACCCTCAAACAAATATTCCCGATCCAACCCTACTGTTATTTTTCAACTTAAATTTACAGCAAGTGTCCATGACTAAAATCAGTCCATTGTATCTATTAGTTGTTTATAAATATGTTCATTATAAAAATTGTTTACTGTAGTTTATAGTCTTTCATAAGCAAATATATCCCTGAGGACCTGGGTTAGAATTGATCTTCACTAAACTATGTTTTGATGTAAGGGGGGACTAATGGGATTGGGTGGTCTGTCGCTCACTGACTAGATTGACAAATTGTGTAGATCGATGTTCATGCTGTTAATCTCTTGATTGTTTGATCCAGACTCAGTTATATTCAGACCGCCACCATATAAGCGTTGACTTATCATGCTGAAGAACTGTGTTTGATTCCACAAATGGGAACAGTGTTTGAAGCCTATTTCTGGTGTCCTCTGCTGAAATTTTGCAGGAATATTGCTGAAAATGGTATAAAATTAAACTGGAACCTATGTTTTCAGTGAGACTGGTGAACACTTAACCATAAGGTTATGATACTGCCCGTCAAGGTCATTTAAGATTCCACACATTGAAAGACTTGGAAATATATTTTTGTAGGCAGCTCTCAACTGAGATTTGAGGCCAAGGTCTCTCAAGTGGATATGCTTATAATATTAGGATAGCTGCTGGCAGCTCCTGTTAGTAAGGAAGCTAATGGCATCAATTATGTGTTTAAACATTGTACTGTAGAGGGGAAGTATTTTAGGAGTTGTATAACTGTATTGGAAGTGTTTATCTCTTGTTACTTGAGTAGCCTTGGGCAAGGGAGCATGTAGTGGTTGAACACAGCTGTCATCTGATTGGTCAAGACCTGTCAAAATGATTCATAATATACTGAAAAGCAAAAGAAACATTGCTGGAGATTGTGTAGACATTCAGTGACTTGTTGTTGTTCATCTCTTGTTAACCTGGCCATATGTGCTGTGTTCAAGTGAATGATTGCCATTCAAGCTGTCAGTTTATGCCTTAGTGCATGCATGATGCATGTGCATCTTGATTCCAATGTTGTATTTGTGCAAACTCTGCCCTTTCCAGAAACCTAACCTCCATCTCAACCACACAAAAAAACCTTATTGGACGAAATGACCACCTTTCATGCTTTCCTCAAACTTGACTTCCACTGTGTATTGAAAAAAAAAACCAGGTTCAAATGCTCCATTGATACTTAATGTCATTTCCAGTATTACACTGTTTCTTTTGCCTTTCAATATAGTTAATTCAGTCAGAGACCATACAATAAATATTTCTCAATATGTCTCTGATTCAGGTGTGAATTACTTTTGTAGTTATTTCAGAAAATGAAACTTGTTTCTACAGTTCAAAAAAGAAAGTACAATGCAGGTTGCTTAAAATTACACATGTAGTTTGTGAATCTACTGGCACCCTTTTTTGCTGTATCTTGGTTTTTGTGGTTCTCCTTTAAAAATCATAAATGTAAGATTTAACAGTAATGTGTGAGAAAAAATCTAATAGTTTAGCTCAGTCTAAATAATTTACATGCATGTTTATCAGTGTTAAAATGAAATAATTATTTTTATTCCTGTGTTATGCTGAAAGAATAATAATCTGTTCATTTTGAAATAACAGATAAACCAGTGCAAAATTAGATATGCTTTCCATAAGTGACAAACAAATATTTTAAAATACAAATCCAGATCTTGGGTGTTAATAACAAAACTTGAAAGATAGGAAAAACTGGCATGAGAACCCTTAAAAAATAGTTGTTTTTACAGTAGATGTGAATAACAGAAATTCTCTAGAGGTTGTTAACGTGGGTTAGGTCTGCCAAGCTATCTACTGGGTTGGTGGCAATATCAGCACTCCGGGTCTCAACAGGTGGTGTTGTAATGCTCTATACCCTGGGGATATAGCTGTTAAACACCAAGCACCTTGCCCATACAGCCCTTATCATCCAGTGTCTTTACCCGGTATATAAGTGGAGTTTCATATCCATTGCTTTCATTTGACATTTACATTTCCAGGTGATATACTGATTTCAGTATTTTGCGAAGAATATATACTGTTTTGTTGGCATCAATTCTACCATGAGAGATTAATCAGTATTAGAGCTTGCTTCTCAAGCCGTATGAGACAGATGTACGCAACTGCATACAAACAGGTGCATATTGTATTTAGCACAGATGACAGTGTAACTGCTGGTTAACAAAACTATTAACTTGATAATTGGATTCAAGCAAAATATTACAAATGTTAACAAAACATTTCCATTCTGGGCTACGTTTCACATAACTATTGTAGCGCTGAAGCTGTCGTAAGTAGGTGTTACAGTTTGTGAGTTATGAATGCTATGAGAAAAGTTACAAGATCTTGGGCTTACGAGAGCATTGTGAAACAGGACCCTGAATAGTGAAAAACACAGCTTTGATAGATGTATGAACACATCCCCATCACATGATAGTTTCTTTTTTGTTTCAAACATATATGTTTTCTCTTGCCTGGTATGTTTGTTCCCCTACAACAGTTTTAGTCATTACAACATGTTCAGGCACGTTTATCTAATTTACAGTGATAAATACAAACTGTTGATGAAATTCTCTCATGTTGTCCAGATAAGATGCATGTGAAGCAGGAATATAGCTGATAGCTCTACATTACTTTGCTGTTAGATTAGACCTGAAAAGAAGAAGAAAAACAAATTCATAACGAATAACAGCAAGTGATGCCTCAAGTAAAATTTTCCGGATGTGATAAACAAAATTAGCGGTTTGGTAAACTTCAGAAAACATCAGAGACCTTATCGAAAATGAACTGCTCGAAATAACAAACACATTTTGCAGTGCGTGTCTGATATGTAAATGTATATTTTGAGAGATGCGGCCTAGTTGTATAATTTCCTTCCTGTAGAAGGGCAATGAGGGTGGCCAGCATTGATTACGTACACAGAGGTAAGAGAGATAGACAGGAGGCCGATACCACAAATATCTTGGGGTCACATACACAGTACGAGAAAGGTTAGACACAAACAAAATATGAGTTTTACTGTTTGAGAGGTGATTCACCTCATTTCTATTGCAGGACTACTGACATGCTGCACACATCTGACATCCTTCAGAGGCTTGTTACATCATGTGGATTCAGATGTGTTGGGTGTTCAGATGACCTCTAATTATTTTTATTGTTACTTTCACATATGGTATTTGGGAATATGTAAAACAGTATTATCGAAAATTCTGTTTTCCATTGTTTTAAGAGCTTTTTGATATTCATGTGATCAAGTGATAGACATTACTGTCTTTTATTAGGGACCTTTGGGAATTTACAGATTATTTGATATGGTATTATAAAACTTTGTTGATATGATATTGTTTTCTATTGTTTAAAGAAATTTGTGTAATTCATATGACCCCTAATCAGCATTGTTGCTTGTTTTGACTTGGGAATTTTGGATTAAATCATCAAATCTCTATCTGGGTATCTAAGCTAAATAAACACTTGCTTGCAAGTATGAATCTTGAGCGGAGTGTCTTTGGGAGCAGGGTCTAGGTTTTCAAAGCTGCCTATGTGTAAGGATAATCATAAGGTAACGTTAATGTGTGGAACTTATGACTGTCTTAGCATTAAGAAAGCTTAAAAATCTAGGCCCAGGACCTTGAGTTTCACCTGTGACTCTCTTGCCTAGAGTTTCACCCATAAAACTTAAATTGAGTCCCACCATTATACCTCTACTTGAATTTCACCCTTTACTCCCATGCCATAGGATCTCCCCTTACCTCATTTATGAATGATGGCAAAATTGCAGTATGATGAAAAGTGAAGATTTTATTGATGCTTCTTCCACTTTTTTTACAATGTGAAGGTGTCACATTCCTTGAATTTTTATCATTTCGCTGAGAGTTGCTTTAGATGTCAATTAGAACAAGAGTAAGATGAATTAAGTACCTCTTTGGCTGTTAACTGAGGACCAGGGTTAATCCCATCAGCTGTTCCATGCTTCATCTTTGTCAGTGGAACAACTGCAGCAACAATAGTATGATGTTAGCATTAGTGTATATTTTTCGAAAACACCATACACATATTACTACGGAACATTGAGGTTACATAAACTATAGTCCACAAACATGCTTTCAAACCAACTGACTGATGTGCAAAACTTTCTTTGCTGTGTGTTTTCATTTGACATAAAAATATGTGTAACAAACTATGGTTAAATGAACTAAAATTAGTGATCCCTAGGAGTTAGTTTGTATAGACTGTAGTTTAGTGTGGTATGTCCTAAAGTTGGCCTTTAGTTGATTGTGTCTCAGACCTGACCATTGTGTAGGAATGTACATCTGGCAGTGTTTAACCAGATACCTGTCCCTGTTGTGAAATTGTTGCTTTATAATGACATTGTTGTCTCGAGGAATTTTTGCCATGGAACAGTTTTTTACTATAGGCATTTGTTGGTTACACATTTTGGGTAGTGTCTGTCTAAAGTGTCTGCTTATGATGCTGAAGACTTGGGTTTGATTCCTCACATGGGTACAATGTGTGAAGGCCATATTTGGTGTCCCTTGCTGTGATATAGCAGGAATATTTCTTATAGCAGGATAGAACTATACTCACCCAGTCACTCCATTAAACATCTACACTGGCAATATTTGTTCTAAATGGCATTCATTCCATGTGGATCTGATCATTGTTGACACATTGGTTGATGCATCGTCTTTTCCTTCAGCGTCTTGTGGCCTGCCAGAAGAGAAGGGGGAGTGTTCCGAGTACACCGCACAGTGGTACTTCAGCATGGCGATGGGCACATGCTCACAGTTCTGGTATGGTGGATGTGGGGGCAACGCTAATCGCTTCAACAACCAGAGTGACTGTGAAAAATCCTGTGTTCATGTGAAAACTCCAGGTGAGGCATTTGCCATAATGACCTGTGAAGATTTGGGTTAAAGATTGACTTCAGAATAATACTGGGAATGAATTTCTACAATTGTTAGGCAAATGTGATCATATCTACAACATGCAACTGTCTTCAGAGCTTGTCTTGTCCATTGTAAAGGCAAATGTGGTTTTTGACAAGATCTCATGTTATTGGGTGGTCAGACTTGCTGATTTTGATCCATGTCACCATAACTGACTTACATTGATTATTTTCATGATGTCAATCACTGACTTGACTGATCTGGACTGGATAATCAACATGGCCATCATAATATAGCTGGAATATTGCTGAGTTCAGCATTAAACAACTTGCTTGCATTGTCTCCATACAGAGATTTACTGTAAGGTTTGGTTCACTAACGGGGGCATGAGGTGGCATGGTGGTTAAAGCGTTTGCTCATCACACTGAGGAACTGGGTTTGAATCTCCACATGATCCCTGCAGACTACTCTGCATGCAAAATAACCTCAAACTGCAGTTCTATGCAGTGCTGGTGATAATGTGGATATATCAGAGGAAGAAAGTTGAATTCATTTGGACAAGTACATGACCATGAAAGATAAATGACCATTTTTGTAGACTCCTGTCGTCTGCCCAAGGCCAAGGGCCCCTGCAAGGCCAGGAAGCCAAGTTACTACTTCCATCACCAGAGTGGGGAGTGCAAGAAGTTTACTTATGGTGGTTGCCGTGGAAATTCCAACCGATTCCACTCAAAGGCCGAATGTGAAAGGAAATGTTCAGACTCCACCTACATTGATTCAGAAGGTGAATATTTTTTAAACTTATCATGAAGAATCAGTGTTTGAAATGTTAAGTATTTCACTGAATTTTATGCAGGAAAGGCTTTATGGGTGATAAAATATATAGAAATGTCAAGATTTTTCTTTTCATTTTGTGAAAGTGTTTATATATTGATGCCAGACATTAATCTGCAGTATGTAAGCGAATTCAGTTTGCTTGGGAGTTCTACTGCAGTATCATGACAATATAGAGACTTTCTGCATGTGTGATTTTTCAGTGTTTAAATCTTATTTGATGAAAACCTGTTGTGATATTGCTGGAATATTGCTAAAAGCAGCATAAAACTAACTCACTCACTGTTTGATTTTTAATTTACAACTTTGCTGTCAACCTTTCTAATTAAAACCCAGCAGCCATACTGACAGTGAAAAGGTACAGATCTCTGCATCTGGTATTTTGAAGGATGAAAAGCTTGTAAAAAATGTTTCTGTCTTCCAGATGATGATGGCCCAACAAAATCCCTGTGCCAGTCATCACGCTATGGATGCTGTCCAGATGGCCGAACTCCCGCCAGTGGGGCGAACAACGCAGGCTGTCCAGCCTCATGCCAGGTAATGGCCACCAACTCACATCATAACTGCATCATCGTCAAGTAAATCAGGGAAACTATCAGTGTAATGTTAGCTGATATAGTGGGTGAACTGCATGTGATGCCCCTTTATTATGGTTAAAACTGTCTGTTTGGTCCAGTGGATAGAGTGTCTGCCTACCCAGCAGAAAGTCTGGTTTGATCTTTGGGTGGGTCATATCAACAGACGTTAACATGAGAATGTCACACGTTGTGCTTGTGCAATGCATTTGAAGGGATAGAATAAGGAATTGTGTGCTCATTGTCGTTATACTGACTTACAGTCAGTCTCTTACTAATACAAACATCCACACACATACTTCACCCATGAAAGTCTGGACTGGAATTGGTCCCTAGCAACCCATGGTAAAGGGATCAGATGATGCTGACTTGTGTCTTGTATCCTATCCCAGATGCCCAGATTGATGCTCTGATGTGAATCACTGGATTGTCTGGTTCAGGCTTGATAGTTTACAGACAGCTTTCCTCTAGCTGGAATACTGCTGTGTCAAACAACAACAAACCAACCATAATAATAGAGGGTCATATAGTTCTGACTAACATAGCTGAGTTTGTTGTGACGAGTTCTGGAGAAAGATAGCTGCTCCTGTCAGTAAAGGAATATTCTGCTATTCCAGAAGTGTATTAGAAAGTATAGACATTACCCAGTCCCTTCATTTACACAAAGGGTGGAACATTGCCTCAAACATTGTCTACCTGTAGTGAACATGTATGACGGATATACTGACATTAACAGTGAGTAACAGTGTTCTCCACAAGTTGTAATGCCACCTCCACTTGTATCCCAGTTGCACAGATCAGTGCTCTGATATGAATCAGTGGATTGTCTGGTCCTGACTTGATTATTTACAGACAGCTTTCCTCAAGCTTGAATACTGGAATACAACAACCAACCAACCAACGAACCAGTTCCCTGGAGAAATGGAGGGTCCTATAGTTCTGACTGGCATTGCTGAGTTTGGTGATAAACAATAAACAAATCAGCTAAATGTGCTCACATGCTGCTAATCAAAGTGCAGTAATATTGAACACAACATTATATCCCATTTCACATCACCTCTCCCATTGCCGTAGCTGAATCATGATTTATTCTATTGCAGTCATCACAGTATGGATGTTGCGACGATGGAGTCACTGAAGCTCAAGGTATGCACTATCAGTCTTTGGAAGAGTCTTTTAATATCTTCAAATATACAGCATGTGAAACCCATTTCTGGTGTTCCCTGCAATGATGTTGTTGGAATATTGCTAAACTTAGCAGAAAACTAAACTCATTTAGTCAGATATACAGAATTAAAGTGCGCCTCTCAAAATATAAAACAGATTTATTCTTTGTTAACAGAAAGGATAGCTGTGCTTCATATAAAGTGCTATAAAAGTAATGTTATTGACCAAAACAACACAATAATTTGCCATTCATCTTATTAATGTCTTATCATAACATATACAGTGACAACACCATTTCCTGATAACAGGAGACAGCCTGACACATCTCAATGTACATTGTCAGTATCTAGTGTGACCACTATGTAGACTAATGCACGGTTGGCAACAACCAGACTGAAAACAGCCAGGAAGATTTGATCCAAATGTCAAAGATTGGCCCAAACCAGCTAGTTCTACTGAATAGTTCTGTTCCTATCCTTCTGTCTCAATTTTGTGGGGAAGAGTTTTGGAGAAAGATAGCTGCTCCTGTCAGTACAGGAATATTCTGCTGCTCCAGAAATGTAATAGAAAGCATAGGCATTACCCAGTCCCTTCATTTACACAAAGGGGGAAACATTGCCTCAAACATTGTCTAACCTGTAGTGTATGGTGCCAGACATACTGACATTAACAGTGAGTAATAGTGTTTGACCACAAGTTGTGATGCCACCTCCACCATAACACTTCCACTCCCAAACTGATGATGTATATTGCTTTGTCACTAAAACATTCTTTTGGATGAGAAACCATTACTGTGGAAGCTGTCAAAACCGGCATCTGTTCAATCCGGCAAGTTGTCCACACTGGCATAAGATCCCAGTCCTGTTCATGGCTCATAGATTTATCATCAGCTCTACAATCCAGCACATTGTCTAAACCAGATTATTTCTTCAATCCCAGTGAGTGTCAGTTTAGACAGCTTCCACTGTATGTCTGTCCAGATGAAAGGTGTTTGTACTTGTCATTGTCCTTCAGAACCTTTGACAGATTCTGTCAAAGCAGAATGGGTCTGACTGACTGTGACATGGAAGCCAAATGAATCATGTGTTGGATGCTCAGTTGTGTTACTAGAACACTTATTGGTCTATAACCAGCAATTTTCTGAAGATGCACTGACTGAAAATGGTTGTATTGTTCATGTGACGTGACATGTGGATGACCAGTCCATGGCACATCATGAGTGTGTCCCTACCTCAAGGTCAACAAGATGTCATCATCACTATGCCTTAAATTTTTAGTTTTTCAAGTTCAGAATAAATTTATTTTTATTGACCTTAATATTAAGCTACCTGTGATGATCCAGGTTAGAATTGATCTTCAGTAACTCATGCTTGTCGTAAGAGGTGACTAATGGGATCAGGTGGTCAGACTTGCTGACTTGGTTGACACAGGTCTTTGTATTCCAGATATACAGATTGATACTCATATTGTTAGTCTTGTCCAGACTTGATTACTTACAGACTGCCACCATATAACTGGAATGTTGCCGAGTGTGGCATAAAATTGAGCTCAATTACTCATTATATGAAGCATGGTTGTCAGGTACAGATACAATAATGTGTGACTTGAACTGTGTATGACAGGAATGTCTTTCTGTCGGCACAGGACCCAACATGTATGGATGTGAAGCAGGGTCTGGTAGAGAACCTTGTGAGAACACACAATATGGCTGCTGCTCTGATGGTGTTACCATGGCGACAGGATACAACCAGGAGGGCTGTGATGAGGACGTCATCATTGGGGAGGAGAATACTAAGGTCTTTGGAGGTCAGTATTTTGTATTTTGTGTCCTCCATTTCTTTATGGACAGATAGTCCCCTGAGAGTGATTTCTTGTAAATTATTGGCACATGGTGGCTTGCAGTCAAGAGCACTGTGGGCTAGTCACAAATCAGGTCATGTTAAACAACACTTGTCATGAAGAGCAGTTGAGTAGGCAACCTTGTTGACAGCTTGAATCTGACAGGTTCTAGGGTTTTTGGTCCTGCACCACACACAAGCACATGACATATAATGTCTCATTAGTAAGTAGGGATGTCACGATACATAAGATTCATTAAATGAAATATGAGTGTCACAATACCCATGTCATGATTCGATATTTATCACAATACCTATTTTCACAGCATTATTGTGTAAATTTAGTAATATGTTAGCATTAATATTTCATATTTTGTAATTGTCCATGAAAAGATCAGTATTTTTATTCTCAGATATTTAAAATTTCCCATCTTTGTTCATGAAAAATAATCCTTTATGACTTTCAGGACATAAGAAGGCATCATACAATTGCAAAATGTAAATGATACATAAACATATTTAAACCAATACTTTCAGAACTAGATACTATATCATCTTAGAAAAAGTACTGACGCATTGATGTATCTTGGCATCCATATTAGTAAGTAACTTTGTTTGAAATTTGCCTCTGTTGAATGGGTACCAAGTAGGGTGAGATGGTTAGATGATAGTAATCTTCTATGGCTTCTTAGACAGTATACGCTTTTAACTCCCTTTGGATCTGTGAGAGAAAATCAGTTACAGATTGTGTCAACAGAGGGCCTGGAGTGCATTATAAATATCCATTTTATATTTATAATTATCCCTCACAACACGTTTTGCGGGGAGTATTAATATACACTCTGTCAAAGAGTAAGCACATCTGTACACATTCGTCTTTTCTGGAGCAGAACTTCAAAATCGTTAACTATTTCTAAACCAAACTTGCCCATAGATCTGATGGTGTACTGGTGCCTCTTGGTAGTTTTGGAATACTGAATAAAATATTTTTTGCGTTTCCAGGGCAACAGGTTTGACTTTGACTGAATTTGGTGGTAGTGCTCTTTTCTGGAGCAGAACTTCAAAACCATTCAGTACTTCTTCACCAAACTTGGCACATAGATAGATCTGGTGGTGTACTGGTGCCTTTAGGTAGTTTTGGAATTCTGAATAAAATATTTTCAATACTCTCCTTCCACAGCTAGTAGACATATTCATGAAGAGTATTTTACCATTGCAGGGGAAATTGATGACTTTGTCTCCTTGTTTGTTTACTGCTTGTGCAGCGTGCATCGATGTTGATTTAATTTTTCAGGTAAACCTAACCCTTGTACACAAGACAAAGACTCAAATCGATGCAAGGACTTTGTGGTCAAGTGGTACTGGGACAGAGAGAATAAGCGCTGTGATAGATTCTGGTTCGGTGGCTGTGAAGGCAGCCTTAACAGATTTGACAGTGAGGATGAGTGTTTGGGACGCTGCAGAGATGCTGGCAAAACCACCTCTGTTGAAGTTAACAAGTGTCAGCAACCCAGGGTGAAGGGTTCATGTTTTGCTGAGCTAACCCGCTGGTACTTTGACACATACAGTCAGCGCTGCCTGGCCTTCCTCTATGGTGGTTGCGGGGGCAATGATAACAACTTCATGTCAGAACGAGACTGTCAAAAACACTGTGGAGGCAGTGTGGCAACACCTGCAACAACTGCTGCACCTCCAACAACGACAACTACAGAAAATCCTGGAGTGAAGCCAGAGAAGAGCTCAAGTGAGTGATGGTTGACTTTCTTTAGAACACTTGGATTGCATATAAAATTGTGATGGCAACCAGTCATTACTTTTAATTGTCAGTCCTAATGAGGAGAATGAAAATCTCAGGTATGAAACATAATTCTGTGTCCATTCATAAAGCACTAAACGCCACACTAGGTATGCACATAGTGCTAATAATCAATAGCACAGCACATTATTACCCTGGATAACCCACTGGTAAACATGGCTAGCTCTTTCACTTAGTAGTATATCATGCAATGTAGACTTTAATTGCAGGATTCCAGATTTAGGCACCTAAATTCTGGTTGAAAGCAAATATTCAGTTTCAGTTGTATTTTATATTTCCTAAAAGATAACAGGTTTTAATCATAGTAATAGGCAGTGTATTTAAACTGTGAAAAATTGTGCTTGGACTGAAAATTATTTAAACAATTTAAGTGTTGATGAAATGAAAGCATATGCAGTCAAGCACTGTTGTCTCAATATTCATAGATCCAAGGAAAAATACCATATATCTGAAGTCTGAGACATCTGACCAGGGCATATCATAACATATCACTATGAATAGAAACAAACAAAAAGTCGATTTTGTGTATTTATGTTTGTAGAAACAAATTTACTCACAGGGATTGCAATCAAACATGCTACAGCTCATGTTAATGTGTCCATCCTGAATGGTACAAAGGTTGGATTTATTCAACAAAAAAACTAAAGAATTCTGAAACTTTAAATGTAATTTAGTTTCGGAATATTTTCCCTCTTTCCAAATTTAAATGCCTAAACCATGTGTGAAACATTTTCATCCACATATTTGTGATCGAAATGGTTACTTGTATTTGGTTGTATATTGTTATATTTTGGTTGTAAGTATTATTTAAGATGAACTACCTGCAAACAATGATACGTTGAGCACTGACCTGACATTAGCATGTATGAGTGTGGCCCACTGGCGCCTGTCATTGTGAGTGAAGGTGCCCACCCACAATCAAGTGTAGTTGCTACACTGACAACAGCAAGGAGTGTGCATCTACGTGTGGAATCAATTTCATCATCATACATTGCATGGGCACAAGCCTCCATTTGCTCGACCTTTCACAAACCAATTTATATCATTGCTGTGCATCTCCTGTGTTTTTTCTGTGCCAGTCCAACTTATCCTTGTTTGCCAGTATGTACATGTACTTGCTGAAACCAATGCATTTCCTGTATCTCTTGCTGGTGTTTTGTGACAGTGCTGATGGTGGGTCAGGACTATGTGAAAGTTGGCCGCCACATCCGTATCAAGTGCGATGCTACAACAATGAGCTTGGACTCTTCACGTTTCATTGAGTGGTTCAAAAATGGACGCCTTATGAATGCCAGCACCAGTCCACGAACGGGCATCACCCTGTCCTTGAAAGGCTACATGATGGTCAGTGAGATGACAATAAAGAATGCTAAAAAGTCTGACTCCGGGATGTTCTATTGTCGCAGTCGGCCAGATGGGGATGTCAAAAGCATGGCTGTCAAAGTTGTAGATGGTCAGTATAACTTGTTCAGTTGGATATTGTGACTTTGTGTTTTGATTGCGTGTTTCCTCTCTTGTTGGTCTTGAGCGGACACAGAATTGGTCTTTAGTAACCCATGCTTTTGTCATAAGAGGTAACTAATGGGATCAGATGGTCATGCTTGCTGACTTGACATGACATCATATCCCAATTGATGGTCACGCTGTTGATCACTGGATTGTCTAGTCCAGATTTGGTTATTTACCATATGGTTGCTACCATATGGCAGAAATAGTGGTGTAGCGAGAATTTCCCTTTAAATTTACTTTGTGGATCCTGAGTCATGAACATAGTCATACAAAATTGTCAACAAATTCTAAGTGGCAAATCCAGACTTCCAACTGTTTCTTTAGCCATGTCACTGATGTTTAACCATCTCCCTCCCCTCACAGTATTCACACTTTTAGTGACATTGGATCTTCATCCACAAGAATCATGTAAAATATTCAAATTCATCTATGCCATTTAAAAAAGAAAGGAATATTGGATTTACAAGTTTGATAAAATGTGTATGATGAAGACAAGGAGGAAATGAATGATGAAAAGAGATTGAGGGAAAATGTGGCAATTTATTCCATTCGTGTGCAAATGTTTCATATAATTGGTTTCTCCCATATGCATTGGCATAGGCTAGTGGCATGCATGCAAAATGGAATATCCCCTATTTTGAATGGTATATTCCTCAGACATCTGATAATATTTCATTGTCAAATTTGATATTGAATGCTGTGAAATGTATACATAGGATTATTGCTTAAGCTGTATTGTATTGCTACAGTTTTTAAACTTTCATCTTCACCTGTTTAAAGCCATGAACCTGAAATGTACATAGTGGTGACATTCAACTGTGCAAAGATGTGGAATTGAATTCCAGAATTCCTCTCATTGTCTCTCAGTACCACATGCTTTCTCATATTTGTTGGTAAACATGCCTAGTGGTTAAACCGGGTTTAATTCCCCATTTGAGTAATTTCTAGTGTCCCCTGCCGTGGTATTGCAGGAATATTGTTATAAGTGGCGTAAAACCATACTTTCAGGACATTACTATAATGATCTAGACCAATCCAGCTTACTTAAACTGGCATCATTCTCAATCTTCATAGGTGGAGGTTGTTTTAACATTTTAATCATGAGTGATCTATTTCCAGCCTCATTTGGTGTGACAGCGTCTCCAAGGACAACTACATCTACAACCACTCCCTACCCTGACAATTACTTCACCACGCCATCCCCCAGGCCATCACAACCTAGAGGTAGGACAATACTTTTATTGTGCAACTGTCTTCAACAGGGGATAATCACTGAGTGCGATCAAGCAATACGTATACAGGGATATCACTTGGTGAAATTTCATCACAGTGCTTTGCAGACCTTTGTGAGATCATTAGAAACCATGAGGTCATAATCAAATGACATCAGTAATCTCACTAAGACTGGTTAGCCATACTTTTCATATTCAGAAGACCAACTGAAAAATTGGTAGATTGTGGAGAATCCCCCAATAGGTTTTTGATGTCAGTTTCACGAATCAGTCCATAAAGGTTTAGACCTCTAAGGCTTTCAAGTGCTTTGTTATACCATTTTACTCACTTGTCTCTCTTTTGTGGCCACTGTTCATCCTTGTTGTGTCTTACTGACCCTTTTGACCCCACTGAACCATACAGTGACCAACTTGTATCTACTGTGCGCTTTGACCCATTGTATGCTATGGTCCCCTTTCCCTACTGAGCTGTTGTGTTTCTGCTGTACCATTGTACCCTGTCCACCTGCTGTACCCATTGTACCATATTAATCCTATTGTACCCACTGTGATCTATTGACCCAGCACATGTTGTAGTCCCTTGTTGTAACCCATGTAATGAACATTGCTTACCACTGACTCATTATAGCCCTGTTGTATCTATGAAGGCCCAATGTATACTTTTATCCCTCTTATAAACCTGAAGTGTGCTTCTCACTATATACTAGGTTGTTTCATGTTTTCCCAGAATTACCACATTTGAGGTTTTTGTTTTGTTAGTAAGACCTCTTCCCAGGTTTTACTATTTGTAATTGTCTTTCAACTTTCAAACGAAATATGAGTGTTTGAAATCAGTTGAAAAGTATCGTTTAAGATTAAGTTCAAAGTGCAAATATTTTAGGATTGGAACTGCAACTTTCAGATTTGAAGGCAGATGCTCTACCAGATGGCCAGTGAAAGAATGGGCTTGAATTTTCTATTAATAGTTACTGTCATTAAATTGATTTCACTTGTGCTTCAGTTATTGTTATGTAGCTTCATTAAATGATCATCTACATTGAAATTATCAATCACTGACGGTATATATGTTAGAGAAAACACTTCGCCTCAGGTTTTGGTAGACAAAATAAAACCATTAGGTTAGGGAAATCTGTACCCCTCTCTATTTACATTGTCTGCCTAAACCTCAGAGGCATGTTTTCTCCTATACAGTGCACCACAGTATCATTGATGCTGCCCTCTTTGTTCCAGATGTATGTTTCCAGGAAGTGAAGCCAGGCCAGTGCTATGGCAGTATACCCAAGTGGTATTACGACTATAAAACTGGTGTGTGTCGGGAGTTTTCATATGGAGGCTGTCGTGGCAATGAGAACAACTTCAACACCAAGCAGGAGTGTGACACGTTTTGCAGATCACAAGGTAATTTATGAACCCTTTCTTGGCAGCATTGGGTATCCTTAGCAACACCCTAAAATTGTTTCAGGAACATTTGCTAAAGACATTTCAAGGACATTGCAACTAAATTTCCAAAGCAATTAAGCTGCTTGAGTATTGCAGAGGCCATTTTTGATACAGGACTCTGATTGGACAGTATCAACATGATTTATCTTACCTCACTCATAAACATTGTTTATGATTATCTGAGCAAACCAATGTACATTTTCTATGTTACCCGCTGGAAATGCGGTCCTTTGGGAATGTGTTTGGTACTTCGTGTTAGTAGTTTTGGTCTGTTGCCTAACTCAGGTACTCCTTATTATCATCCAAGACCCATGCTTCAAACAGTTCAAAACTAACATTGAGGTGTTTGGTAAGATAAATATTGTTGTTCACTGGTCCCTTTGGGCCTGTGGGTTGATATACCCTTGACAGTTGTTTATGTTTCCCTGGACCTTCACGTGAATGTTGCTATCTGATTGGTTAAGCGCTATTCTATAATTTTCAGTGTACCCTGCTTACAGGCGATGTATCATTTTCAATGTACAGCGCTGGGAATTCTGAACTTTTCTTACCATGAAGGTAGTCAGTAACTTTTCTGCCTTGAATAACATTGAATCACGCATCAAGCACGGAAATTACTGATGTTTTGCGAATCGATGGAAGGGAGATAACTCTAAACCTGTTTACCTTGTTTCGTCAGCAAAATGGCAATTCGCCTCGCATTCAACAGAAGTGCTTCAAACAGTTCAAAATTAAAATTCAAGTGTTCAGTAAGATACATACGTTGTTCACTGGCTGTGAGGGGGCCATGGGCTTATGTACCCTTGAGGTTTGTTTAACATGAACAAACCTCAAGGGTACATGAGCCCATGGCCCCTTTGCGACCAGTGAACAACTTATAGTGTTCTTCAACTCTTCTCCAAAAAAAATCTTGTTTTCAGACATCTGCATACTCCCCTCTGAAACAGGACCATGTAGAGCACTGATTACACGATGGGCCTATGACAGTTCCACTAATGAGTGTCGAGAGTTCACTTATGGAGGCTGCTCAGGTAACCCCAATAACTTCGAATCCAAGGAGAGCTGTGAACGAAGATGCAGATCCAACAGACCAGACACCAACAAGGGCAGTGACGTCTGCATCCTCCCTCGCGCAGGGGGTACCTGTGACGGCTATGAAATCCTGTGGTACTATGACTCTGACAGATCAAAATGTCATAGGTTCATCTACACGGGCTGTGCTGGCAATGGCAACAGGTTCAGGACAGAGTTGGAGTGCAAGGCAGTCTGTGTGGAGAGAACTAGAACCGCAGCTCCGCCTGTACGCACAACCACAACAACTCCTTCACCCAGAGTCAAAGGTAATGTAACCTTTCACATATGTTTGGAGCATATGGTGGCGAGCACTTGGGTTAAATATTTCAAATCGAAAGAGTTTCAATATTTTGGCATAGCCATGGTAGCTGGAGAGTAGGAAGGGAAACGCAGTCTAAGTCACTTCATGGGCTAAACGCAAGAAGGGTATACAGTGCAGTGTTCTCAGGGAACAAAGAGCAGGTGCCCCTCACAGTTTTCTTGGATAATTGCAAACTTAGGGGATGTCTTACAAAATATTTACTTGTCCTAATCAGTTGTTTAGTACCAATTATGAAGTACTAAAATCTCTATGCATTGAATGGTGGATTTGTGATGTATCATTAGACATCTTCAGATAGTGTTCCTGGGCTTGTAAGGTCACAGCAATGCATGTGAAAGACTATATGGAATAACCTTGGGTGCCAAGCTTCATGTAAATTATGTTATAGATCCAATATAATTTGAATTGAACCAAATAAAGAATAAGAATGGAATAAGTATGGATTATCCTTAACAGACTTTGAGTACTTGAGGTCTCAGTATATGCTCTCCCTATACCTTAGATATTTTGCTCATTTGATTTAAACATATTTTATTCAGTGAAGAAATGGTTGAGGAACAAGTTATCCAACTTAGGTAACCATCTCCCAAGTATTTACAGTATGATAGATTTACAACAACATACAAGTAATATTGAAAGAAATATAATACAGAAATGATAGAGAGCTATGTACAGAGATAGTTATTTACCTATGTGAAAATATTTACAGCCCATTCATTCACCAGTTTAACATTGTTCCAGACATGATATGAAACGCTGTATTTATATCCGTGTGTCATTGTTTCTTTAGCGTCAGCTCTGTGTGACCTACGACCAGATAGTGCTCGCTGTGACAATAGTAACGATCCCTCAGATTATGAAATCAAGTGGTACCATGATTCAGAAAGAGGTGTTTGCACTCGCTTTTATTATGGTGGGTGTGGCGGAAATGAAAACCGCTTTGACAATCGTCAGGACTGCCAGTCTCGGTGTGTCTATGGAAGACAAGGTATATCCTGCATGGTTTGAGATGATAGTCATCTGTATCCTCACTCACTCTGTACCCTAATGTTCTGGACCTCAACCCTGTTCCGTGTTAGACTAGCTCCTCATACAGCGTCCTCCTTTACATGAAAACGTCTGTCAGAGAATATTTGTTTTCCAAGTACTGTAGCCTAGATTGTCCTGTATCTTCTCACTGATTTGTTGATAAGTTTTCAGAAGTTTTATTTTGTTGCATGGTTGTTTCTTGCTATTAGCCCACAGTACTGTGGTTTAGTGGTGATTATTGGTAATGAAGTAGTATAGGGAATAGTGATTCTAAAACACTTTCACAAAATGTCTCTACAAAGCCTTATTTACTAAATAAGGCTTTGGTTGGGCCATTAGCTCTTGCTACTATTACCCCTACTATAAAAAAGTTGGCGGTAATTACTGTGCCTTGGTAGGAGGTAATACTGTGCCGTACGGTACGATCAATAATTCTTCTCTTACAAAACCCCTACCCGGCCCATCCCTCAAGTAGTACAAGTTAGGTTCGTCGGCTTTCATATCCACTTTATCTATGTTGTAAGTTTTGATTGACCATATAGGATCGGTGGCTCGCTTACGGCTATCGCCCCTATGTCATGTTTATATCAATGAAACAGTTTAATGTGAACCGCCTACGATCTCTTTGGTGTTCATAATAAAGGCTTGCTGGGCTTTTTGTATTCCCTGTGCTATGTACTTTTTTTTCTCGTCCTCGCTGATAGCAGACTTACGAGACTTGGACCGAATATCTTGTTTCATTCCGTTATATTTTTTGAGTTCAGAGAGGATTGAACTAAACTCCTCTTCTGAGATCTTACTGTCAGAGAGTGCCGTGGAAATTCGCTCACTCACTGTGTTCAGCTTTGCTTCGGCCAGAACCCTGATCTCGTCGTGTTTCAATGCCTTACGATTAAGTCTGCGTGATACTAACTTAAGCGCCAACCCTACCAACCCTGTCACCCCAGCCGTTATTTCAATACCTAGCACTATAGGTGCAGCCACGATGGTGGTTAACAACCCAACGCCTGCCGCCCCTAGTCCCATGCTGGTTGCCATAAGGGTAGTGTCAGCCCCGTCCACGATATTGAAAGCTCTATTATACTTTTTACATAGTGCTTTCCGTGTGTCACGGTCTTGTTCTAGTTGACGTTTCACATCACATAACTGCCTCAAGCGGAACCCATCTACGGTTTCCAGCGTCTTCGCTACTTCCTCTACAACTGGGTACAGACCCATCCTATAATATATATTACGAAAGATATTTTAATTGGGTTTCAGTTAATACTCTATTAATGTATTTGAAGCCTACAAGTTTTAGATCACTAGTCAGGGCAATAGGTGAGAGGCTAATAGAATTTCCTATTCTAATAGAAACCCCACTGAGGCTTATTAAGTGGTTTATAGGGCCCGTGGTATCCTGTTGTATAACAATACGACAATATTGGTGTACGTAATACCAGCTTATTGAAACCCCGGGTAAAATTTGGTGTACTTTTGGGGGGGTTCCACGGTAATCTGTAAAGAAGACTTCTATGATGAGTGTGAAAGGGGGGGATATTATTTCAGGATTACTAAATGTTAATTTATCTTCGAAGAAAGCCGTTAACCCATTTTTTTTAGGCATTATTAATCCCTCCTCCGGAATGAAATCCCCGGGCCAGATACCGTTGTTCCTAATCTTAGTGACCCACTCATTTTCGTCCATTATTATATAAGGTGAGGCGAGTGTTAAGTTGATCAACCATTTGGGCTCTTTAAAATCTGATAACGACACCCGTCTGTACACGTTGTCTTTGAAGTGTAGGATGTATAATTCATCTTCCTCACCAGGCTGATCGAATCCCTCCGTGTCTCCTAGGTCGTTAAGCGTAGTGTTGGGATGATGACTGGTCATTATTATATTATTATGATATAATTTCCAACTGGTTTTCTGATAATAATTCAGGGGTTAACTTCATACCCATGAAGTGTATGTTGTCAGGCAGGAAGATATTGATTAGTGATATCTTATTTTCCACGATCACGTTGACCCCCTGCAGACTGGTCTTGGAGTCGACACCCACCCGCACGTAAACGTTGCAAACTTGAAACTGGTGTCGTTTCACCCACCCGAGTTTGATCCCCTTCACGATCTCGACGTCATTCCCCGATGGTTCCCCTAGGTAGACTTTGATGAACAATGTTGAGTTTGCCGGTAGATCCTCTAGTATCTTGACCACGCCTTCGAATTCAGACACCAACTGCAATTTCACGTTTTGCATGGCCGGTTTACTCGATAGCATGTGGGCTGCTATAGTGTTGACTGGGCTGACGACTATACTACGTCTCTGAGTTGGGACGTAAGCCACGAGCAGGGTTCCATTGTTCACGACTTTGTTTAGGTGGTTGTCTTTGTTATCCGTGAACACGTAAGGGGAGACGAGTTTAATATTGAGAAACCATTTGTTATCGGGTAACAACACCCACTTGTCATCTTCGGTGAAGACGAGCATATATGGTTTGTTTTTGACGACGGTAGTGCTCTCAACATCGTCTAAGTCGAACAGTTTACCTTCGAACGATGGGTATATTACCCAATTATTATCACCGGTGTTGACAAGGGAGTACTTAGTGTTTACTGTTGCTCTTGTGGTATCTATCATATCACTTAGGGTTCCACCGGAGGGGATTTCAACGCGTTTGTAAATGTTGTTTTTCAGTTGCAAGGCATACGATTTACCATCTACTCCGGGAGCGTCGAAACCGCGCGTGTCTCCAAGGTCGGAGATCCCGATATTGACGCATTTTTTCACTCCGGGCCCTTGTGCGCTGGTCATGTTACGTGAAGCGTTAAGCTGAGGTATCCTATATTTACAGGATTATGATTTATATCTAACACCGATATTGTCAGCTCAGGTATGTTGCCCTGGGTTAATCTCTTATACTGCCGTGGTGAAAACGACTCGGTTCTACCGTCGTTGAATTTCTCAGTTTTCACCGGCACTGCTCTCAGTATAGTGGAAGGGTGACCTCCTTGAATGTTATACGTTGTGCTCACCTGATCGAGATGAATGTACAGCTCTCGGTACGGTACTAGGTCGGGTAACTTCGTGCCTGTGACGGTTGTTGTTGGTTTTATCTCGTCAGGAGACATACCGAGTATCCTCGCTAATGGCCGGCCGAGCCTCAAGGAGGTTCTTCCGTTGTTGATTAACACCACTGTGCCGTTTGAGTCGTTCATCTTGAGTTCGGCTCCCAGGGGTTTGAAGACCTCGTCGTTTAGCGAGCACACGCTGTAGTAGCCGTCAGTTATCTGGCTGCGAGTTCCACTGACGAACAGCTTATTGTTGCTGATATTAATGTTAGTCCATTGCGGTAGGTAGGTGATATCACAGAGTGCGACTTCGAGTTGACCTGACGTGTTATCGATCGCGTGCGTCAGCTGAACGGCCTCACCGCTCGTTATTCCTGGAAGTGTTATGTACATATTACATATATATTTATTTATATAATAGTTTTAAAATGTATTCCCCTGGTGTGTTTTACCCTAAACTGGATGTAGATTTCTCCCCCATGAAGATCGTGGTTGCTCCTGAGTTGTATTTCAATGCCCAGCTTTTAGATGTGTTCGATAAGTATAAGCTTATGGTGACTAACATTGAGGCAGTCCACGCGTGGTTCAACAACCCTATGCAGTTCTGGCAGAATCAATTCAACTTTGCTGTGTGGTGCGCTACAACGGGGTGTGGTGTGGCATTGGCCGACTCTCAGCGTGGACCGCTGAGTCAGTCTGTGTTCAAGTTCCACGTGTACTACCAGGTCAGACGTATCCTTAAAGAGATCAGTGCCCCCCTCCCACAGGACAAAGCGTGGGACGCAACAAACAACCCATACGATAGACGGGCCTACGAACGTATTTGTAATGAATTCGAAATAAACCCGAAGACGGATTGGCGTTTGCCGGGGCCGAACCACGGGTTGGGTATTCCTTCTGATGGCGTGCGATCAGTGAAAGAACTCAGTGATCTTGTACTGAAACAAGGTAAACTACGCCCGGACTTTGCTTTGTCGAGTAATGAATGGAGGGATGATCGTATGAACTTTAAAGGTGGTGTTGCTTTCACAGTCCAGAAAGTGGAGCAGTCAACCGCAGACGGGTGGAAAATGTTCATGCTGGACACATCGAAAGGATTCACTCGTGGTGGTACAATACGCTTGAACGACTCGATTCGAACGTATGTGTGGTCGCTGTTGGGTGCGCAGTCGCAAACGCGTTCCAACATCATCGGTAAGGGAACTGCTTACGACGCTCAGAAACAGTTCGTTGCCAACGTTGAGGATGCTATTAATTCTCCAGTTGATCTCCCGCGGGCCATCGAACGCTACCAAAACGTGTTAGAATACGCCAGATCGAAAGTTAACTACGTGTTCGGTGTGGGGCTGTATATGTCTCCGAGTGATATGCAACTGAGAGTAAAAAAAGTGGTGGGTTATAACAACAAAATAGTCATAGCCACGGCGGACCAAAAGTTGGGCATCAACCCCGATATTAACACCCCCTATATCCCACACATCCCACCACGTGAAACGGGTATAGTGGAGCCACCCCCGGAGCCTAAAGTTCATGTGGGGGTACCCCCCACACACCCCCATATTCAGGCCTCCAATCAGCAGCATATTGATAATAAAACAGCCCTAGTGGTTGGTGGGGTAGCTTTGGGACTTATTTGGTTAAAGATTTCTTAGCCGCTACGTACACCAGACCCGCCACGGCGACGATGGCTGCCCACAGGTTTTGACTGAGCCACATGGCAGTTTTAGACAGAGCGCCCAACAACCACGAGACGATGCTACCCAGGATGCCGGGAAGGGCTTCGGCGGCTTTACCAGCCAGTTTAGCTAGGCCTTCCCCGAGTTTTTTTATCCAGTCTTTAATACCACCGCCTGTGGGAGTGGGAGTTCCCCCGCCGGCAGGTGTGGGGGTTCCCCCCACCAGTGACACCACCAGGGTTGATATGATGAAACCCAATGCAGTTAGAATGCTGGCGATGGTGATCCCTTGCTCCCGGAACAATATCCGAATCCTGTTGGCTAAAGTTGTATCCTCATTCAGTATTCTATCGATTGTTTCCCGAATACGACTGATCTGGGATCGAAGCTGTTCACGATTCGAGGAAGCGGCTTCCAATCGTGTACGTCTCTCGTCTTCTAAATCACGTATTCGTTCATTGATACGACGCTTCATATCATCGTTTTCAGTTTCGTTGAGTTTGGTTTTTTCCCTAGCGATGTGCTCGTCGATTTCGTTCAGTTTCCCCATGTTGTTCACGAGTTCTCCACGCACGCGTTTCACGGCTTCGTCTAAGCCGCGCAGTTCCCTTACCGGAAAGTCAAACCCCGGTAACGGTTTGTCCCAGTAGGTGCTCAACAGTTTTTCTATGCTGTCCGAGGCTTCTGTAGCACGCTGCGGTGTCATTTCATCTCTAGTGGTGAGGTGGGATCTGGTAGTTTGCAGATCTTCAACAACGGCCTTAGGTATTGCACCACCGTAATCATGCATGTTTAGATGTTCACGGATAAATTCAACACCATAGCGTCTGGCTAGAGTTGATAAGGCCAGTGGTTTTTTATTGCGCTTGTTAACGAGGTCAACCTCTGGTTTAGACTTAAGACGTAGAACACCCTTTGTATCAATAAAAAAATTATCAATGTATCGGCCCTGTGGATTAACGTAGTTTTTATCACTTCTTAAACTTTCGTAATAATCATCTACCGTTGTTGCCAAGAGTTCTTGGTTCAATGGTGAACTAGTAAATGAGGTCTCCTGCTCATCATCGAATGTCTGGGCACTAGCGCCCGGTATCTCATCCATAGGTATGTCTTCATCCATTAGTATTTAAATATATTTTATTTATATATAACAATGTACGGTAGAAAATTAGATCCTTTCAGAAAATTGAGAGAGCCATTAGGAGCCAGAGCCGTGCGACAGTCGGTGACCATCACCAACAATCCCAGCAAGATAGACCAGAATCAAACTCTGCTGGTTAGATTTCCAAACCTTGGTGAGAATGACCTCATTGTACCAGGCACTGTTCGACTGGCGTTCAATATCACGTTGACCTCTGACAACGACAAACGCGAGCTAGTGCGTAACGTGGGTAAACGACCGTCAAGATCAGCGGTAACGAGGTGCTGAGTATCGACGACAGCGACGTGTTTCACTGCTACAAGGATCTCTGGAAAAGCGAGGGAGAACGAGTCAATGATGTGTACCAGGGTATCAGCAAATCAACCCGGGCGCGCATAGGGTATGTCTTCACGACAGACCAGCAAGACAAGCTATCGGACGGTGAAAAGGCCATCGCTCTAGCATACGGGAATCGATTCTGCGTGCCGCTCGACTTCGAGTTGCTCACGGGACACGCGCCGTTTTACCAGGCCGCGCTGGGTGATAGGCTCGAATACGAGCTCACGTTTAACGACTATAGCAAAGTAGTGCGTACGCCGAACGGTGATGAGGCCAGTTATGCCATAGACAACATCTCTCAGGAGTTCGACATGGTCACTAGCCCGGAGCTGGCCAGGCAGGTTTGAAGCCAGTACTCTGGGAAGATGGCTATCCTGTACGATCGCGTACTGAGGCATAGATCAGTCGTGCGAGATAAGAGCGACACTGTGTGGAATATCAACCTGAACGTGCCGGCGCGATCGATGAAAGGTATCCTGGTCGTCCCCGTGGAGGATTACGATCCATTCCGGAGGGACAGCGAGAAGTTTTTCAACCCCGAGATTGAAAAGGTGGAAGTGACCATCGAGGGCGTGCCCAACCAGCTGTTCAGTCATGGTATGAGGCCACACCAGCAGTGGGATGAGATAAAAAAGCTACCAGTGGGGGATTACATAACAAAGGACCTGGACCTCGGCTCCGTGCAGATCGGTGAATACCTGACCACCAAGTACGCCCTATGGTTGGACATGCGATCCACGGATGATGACAAACTGCACGGTAGCGGGCGTCGTATAGATAACGGCAGCGAAGGGATAACCATCCAGATTAATAAGAAGGCTCAAACCGCTGGTAAGTTGAAATTATATCTGTACGTTATTATGGACGCGCAACTTAATATAGACAATGGGAGATTCGTGCAAGCCATCTACTAGTGGGGGAGACCCCCTGGGGTTACCCACTGACCCACACTGCGCTATCATATGCGGGCAGACTGGCTGTGGTAAGACCGTTTTCGTGTTGGATATGTTGGAGGGTTACTACAAGGATGTGTTCGATAACATCGTTATCATATGCCCTACTCTGAGCATGAATAAATCGTACGCGCGACCTTGGGTGATGACGGACCCCGACGTACACAAAATCGACCCTGGAACACGCCTGCAGGACTGGTTGAAAGCTCTTCACGAGAAATTTAAAGGGGAACCGACGCTGTTTATACTGGACGACTGCAGCGCTAATCGTGAGATAACAAAAAAGAGAGACATGCTATCGTACCTGGCCTTCTCCGGCCGGCATGCAAATCACAGCGTCTGGGTGCTAACGCAGAAGTTCAACTCGGTGTTGAAAGACCTCAGGGAGCAGACGCGATGGGTGGCCTTATTTCACTGCAAGGACAGGGATTCGTTCGAGGAGTGTTTGAGAGAGAACGATGTGATGAGTAAATTAGAACGGGAACGGGTGAAGAAACAGCTCGCTGAAACTAAACACGCTAAGCTCGTGCTAAAGACCGACCAACCCGTGGCTTATATAGTATGCTAAGCAAAGCTAAGCAAAGCTAAGCTAAAGCTAAGCAAAGCTAAGCTAAAGCTAAGCAAAGCTAAGCATATAGCTATGATATTCGAAGTATTTGTCGTGTGCAACTTAACCTTCATTTCTCTGTGTTTTGTCTGCATCGGGTATTATATAGTTAAAACTAAATCTTACTTGTTATATTATAAGATGGAGTGTGAGGAATTACTCGAACAGTTGGGGGGTACCCCCAGTGGGGGTGTGGGGGATTCCCCCAAGCGAGAGAAACTGGTGGCGTTGGCTGTTGGCGGCAAAGCCAAACATTACTTTGGAGACTACACTCCAGATAAAATTAACAAAATGTCAGCCGAAGAAATCGATAAGCTGTACGCTAGATACGAGTCCCGGCTCGGAGCAGAAATGACAAAAACAATAGGATCGGCTATGACCCAGATATACACCGGTATTGTATCACACTTCCTTCCCATTCCACCAGAGCGCCGACTTTACCTGTGGGAGGACCTAGATAAAGACCCTTTTATCGAACATGCCGTGAGCTCTATCAGCTGCGGGCTGTACCACAAATATGGTATGTTGTTGGCTCCAGTGACGGCGGCGATTATCACGGCAAAACATTGTCAATTTGAGAGAAAGAATAATAATAATAGTATAGATGGATGCTGCTCCCGAGGTGACACAGGACCCAGTGAGTCCCGAGGTTATACCCCCCACACCCCAAACAGTGAGTTCACAGGAACCAGTGACCCCAGTGAGGGAAGTGACCCCTTCACAAACAGTAACCAGACAGAAGAATCCTAAGAGAGTAGCTGCCGGTAAAAAACGGTGGTGTAACCAACATAAAGTGACCAACCCAACCAGACTGTTGTTGGCTGTAGGTGTAACTGCTGCCTTGGCTATCTCGTGGTTATACGTGGGGGTACCCTCCCACAGTGAGCCACCACCCACCAACAACAGTGGGGGTATGGGGGTATCCCCCATGGTAGACCCGCATATCATGTTATAATTTTAATATTTTATATCATATACATAATGTCTGAGGGGAAAACGTTCGTCAACGACGCATACCACGCCACAGTGGTCGCCAGTCTAGCCGTAGGGTACGCTCGGTTGACTAAAATGGTGCTTAAACAACCAACTATCAAGCTAGATTTCAACCTGCAGGATATGGGTATGCTCATAATGAACCTTGGTATGGCGATGGCCACAAAAGACATCCTAGTAAAACAAGGAATAATACCTGATAATATAATGAAATAAATATAGGGATGGCCACGATAGCTATGATGGTCGGTGGGGCGTTAGTGAATGCCCTGGCATTTTCCGGGAGTAATTTCCTCTTCTCGAAACTACGAGATGATCACGCGGCTGAAATACAGGAAGAAAGGAAGCGACACGATCTCGCTACTGAGAAATTACAAAGAGCACAGGACGAGTACGTTAAAAAACGCCTCCAGAGGATCGATTTTATTAATGAACAGCTCAAGCGTGAAAACCATGCCATTAAAACATTCTACAATGTCGATGAAGCAATGAAAGAATACTATCTACTAACTGGTAAACAATTGGAACCGCTCAATAAACCCACACTCGCTCAGTACTACACACCATCCAAGGGACAAATGAATCGTGAACTGGGCTTCATAGTGTTGGGTATAGCAGCTACTGCGTTGGTTGCGAAGCAATTAAACTAAAATACCTATATAAGTAAACATGAGACCCGCTCCATACCGATGCGAATACATACTTATGGGGAAGACCGAGGCCTGTGGTAGGAAATGCAGAAATCAGGGGTTCTGTTGTTTCCATATGGGAAGTCCTAACTACACGTGTTCTGTGTGTGGTATCGGGGTTAAAGGACACTACTGTCTATGTAAAGCTCACGGAGCGAACGTAGTCAGACATCAACTCATCTACGAGAATAAAAAAGGCTACATAAAAGAACGTAGGCGACTGCTCAAGATAGCCACTTAAGAGTTACCTCCCCTTACTGTGAACCAATTAGACATTAGTTCTCTTAGGTGTAAACACGATGTCTACTGTAAGCGAGCTCAAGAGGGTCGCAAAACAGAGAGGTGTTATCGGGTATTCTAGAATGCGGAAGTCAGCATTGTTGAGATTACTAGGTTTAGAAGCCCCTCCTACGGTAAAACAATTAAAAGCTCAAGCAAAACAGCTTGGACACACGGGTTATTCAAACCTGGGGAGAGCCGGGTTAACCGCATTGTTATCACATGCCCCCGTAGCACGTCCCACTGTAAAACAACTGAAAGCCGAGGCACACGATTTGGGTTTAGGCGGGTATTCCCGTATGAGAAAACCACAGCTTGTAGAATTATTACGACAGAATAGAGCTATTGACCTACAGTTCGTGCGCACTGAGCGCGCTGTAGGCAACTATTTGAGAGGTTGGCGCATGCACGTTGATAGAAACATAGACATTACAGATATCAAGCCTCTGATAGCTGATAAGGTCAACCAGGAACTAAATAATCTAGGAAGTATCAAGTTTCAGATCACAGTGAAAATGTCGCTCGATAAGCAGGTTGGGAGTACCACTGAGTATGTTCAGCCTTACTTCCGAGGTCAACAAGAGGTCGTCACACATGCAGAGATCATTGACGCATCAATCGATAATAGTTTTCAGCAGATACGAGAATACCTAGAACGCTACACACACTTGGGGTCCGGGTGGGCTGTAGATAAAATCGATAACGTCTATCTAGACATAGCTAACTACGTGCCGTTCAGAGGCGGGTCATACCTAGCCTTGCCCCCCTACTATAAGAACAAACAAGCCATAGTAAACGTTAAGAATAGAGGAAACGATTGCCTGAGGTTAGCTATCAGGTCAGCTTTATTTCCAGCTGACACTAATCCGAACAGGGCTTCTAATTATCCACAGGACGATGGGCTCAACTGGGATGGTATAGATGAACCCACCCCCATATCTCAGATCACTAAAGTAGAAAAACAGAATAATCTGGCTATAAATGTCTTTGGGCACGAAGGTAACACAACAATAGTACACAGGGTCAGCCCGGTGAAGGATCGCCAAGTTATCAATATATTCATGATCCAGAAAGGTGACAAGTATCACTACACATGGATAAAACACTTTAGCAGGCTGTTGTGTGACCAATCGGCATACAGAGGGAAAAAACACTTCTGTGAGCGATGCCTACACGGCTTCACACGAGCTGATTTATTAGAATCCCACCGGGAGGATTGCCAAGGTGTGGGGCAGACGGCTATACGAGTCGACATGCCTAAGGAAGGTGACAATATCCTAAAATTCAATAACCACAAGAACCAAATGTCTGTGCCTTATATTATATACGCCGACTTCGAAGCCTTAGTGGTTGGGGAATCCCCCACACCCCCTAGTGGGGGTAGCTTCACCCACAAAACCCAGGAACATAAGGCCTGCGGTTTTGGATACATTGTCGTCCGTTGTGACGGGGAAACTAAAGCTCCGGTAGTGTATAGAGGCCCTGACGCGGCTGAAAGGTTTCTAAAGTGTTTGCAGGAGGAAGAAAAAATTATTAGGAATGCATTGTATAGAATCGCTCCCATGCGTATGACCCGAGCCGACAGGCTAGCTCACGCTAGTAGCACTAACTGTCACGTGTGCGACTCACCACTTAACGGTGATTCGGTGAGAGATCACTGCCACATAACTGGTAAGTATAGAGGCGCCGCTCACAACGCGTGCAACCTCAAGCTTAAAATCAACCCTAAGACAATAAACATCCCCGTTGTCTTTCACAACTTGAGAGGGTACGACTCACACTTGATCATGCAGGCCATCGCGAAAATCGATGGTAATATAACGTGCATCCCCAACAACATGGAGAGATACATCTCCTTCAGCTTAAACGGACTTAGGTTCATTGACTCGTTTCAGTTCCTCCTGTCGTCACTCGACAGTCTGGTCAAGGCCAACAATACCTTCCCTATCACCGATCGATACACAGACGCCGAGACTAGACCCCTGCTTATGAGGAAGGGTGTGTACCCCTATGAGTACATGGATAGTTGGGCCAAGTTCACCGAGACCAGACTACCTCCTATTGACTGTTTTTATAGTAATCTGAATGAGGCGTCCGTCTCACGAGACGATTACTCGCACGCGACTAACGTATGGAATAAACTGGGTTGTAAGAACCTGGGCGATTATCACGACCTGTACTTGAGGACAGATGTACTGCTGTTAGCCGACGTGTTTGAGAGGTTCAGGCGGACCTGTTTCAAGCAGTATAAACTCGACCCCGCATGGTATTACACCAGCCCAGGTCTGTCGTTGGACGCCTTGCTTAAAAAGACCGGAGTTAATTTGGAATTGCTCACAGATTACGACATGCACCTATTCATTGAGAAAGGCTTGCGAGGTGGGATTTCCATGGCATCCAAACGATACGCGAAAGCAAATAATCAATACGTGAAAGGTTACGATCCTAACAAACCAACCAATCACATTCTCTACCTCGACGCAAACAACCTGTACGGCTGGGCCATGAGTCAGTATCTACCTACAGGGGGATTCGAATGGGTACCCCACGTTGATGTTATGGGGGTTGCACCAGATTCGAACAAAGGTTATATCCTCGAGGTTGACCTAGAGTATCCCAAGGAATTACACACATCGCACAACAGCTACCCCCTGGCCCCCGAACGTATGAGGGTTAACCCAGACTGGATGTCTGAGTACCAACATAACTTGTCAGGTGGGCGTGTGACAGACGTTGAAAAACTCGTGCCTAACTTAATGAATAAGACCAAGTACATCGTTCACTATCGCAACCTACAGCTGTACCTGTCGTTGGGTATGAGGCTGACCAAAATACACAGGGTGCTCATGTTCGACCAGAGTCCATGGATGGAGCCCTACATCAGAATGAACACAGACCTACGAAAAAAAGCCACCAGTGATTTTGAGAAAAATCTCTACAAGCTCATGAACAACTCGGTGTTTGGTAAGACTATGGAGAACCTGAGGAAACGCGTGACCGTGAAGCTGGTTCGGTCGAGTGAGGAAGACAAGCTCAGGAGATTGATAGCCAGTCCGGCATTCAACCGTAGTAAGATATTCACAGACAACCTGGTTGCCCTACACATGAAGAAAAGCCACATAAAATTTAACCGGCCTGTTTACGTGGGGATGAGCATCCTCGATTTATCCAAACACCTGATGTACGACTTTTACTACAACGAGCTCAAGAAACAGTACGGTGACAGGTGTGAAGTACTGTACACTGACACGGATTCCCTGCTGATGGAGATTCGAACCGAGGACGTGTACGAGGACATGAAAAAACACCTCGATTTATACGACACCAGCGACTACCCTAAGACCCATACCCTACACAGCACGGTAAATAAAAAGGTCCTAGGTAAGATGAAGGACGAGTGTGCTGGCACGCCCATAGCCGAGTACATAGGTTTGAGACCTAAGATGTACTCCATACTGAAAGCCGACAATAGTGAGATCTGGAAGGCTAAGGGGGTTAAGAAGTATGTGGTGAAACAACACATCAAACACGCTAGATTCAAGGAAGCCCTGTTCAAGACCCGTACCTTTAGGCATAAAATGAACACACTTAGAAGTGATGGACATAAGATATACGGACTGACTATAAACAAGACGTCCCTATCGCCTATGGACACGAAACGTTGGATAGCTATTGATGGAATAAACACATACGCGTATGGACATGAAAAAATTTGAGGCTATTTACTACAGCCCGCGTGGGTACTGGAAAGGAGCTAGCGCAGTAGATAAGCTAGCTAAAATAGCGCGAGTACCCCCGGAGGAAGCCAAAGCGTGGCTTGAAAAACAAGCCCTGTGGCAGATCTATTTGCCGGCACCACGCTACGTGCCTAGAAGGAGGTTCGGTATTAACATACCTAATAGCATTCACCAGGCAGACCTACTGTTCCTACCCCACGACAAGAGGTACAAGTATGCCTTAACCGTAGTGGACGTAGCCAGTCGTTACAAGGAAGCCGAACCCTTGACCACGAAAGATTCGGCCCAGGTAGCCAGAGGATTCGAACGCATATACAAACGCAGTCCGCTGACGTGGCCAACAGAGCTGCAAGTTGACCCCGGACGGGAGTTCATGGGTGCCGTGTCACAACTGCTAGCCAAACACGATACAAAGGTCAGGCGTGGCACGGCCGGAGCCCATCGCAGCCAAGCCATAGTTGAAAGATTTAATAGGACTTTGGCTGAGCGCTTGTTCGGCTATCAGTATGCTAGGGAGATGGCCACCCCTGGAAAACGATCGACTGAATGGGTCACGAGGTTACCCAAGGTGGTGTCGGCAATCAACCATGAAGTCACCCGTCTCACCGGTAAGAAACCGGCAGACGCTATCAAACTAAAATCAATAGTTGCAGAGTCGGCCGCTCCATTGCGTGGGAAGGAGAAACAGATACCAGATAGGGCCCTAGTGAGGTATCTATACCAGCCGGGGGAACACGAGGGCGATAGTCGTAAGCGAGCCACCGATCCTATATGGTCAATCAAAACTTACAACATAGATAAAGTGGATATGAAAGCCGACGAACCTAACTTGTACTACTTGAGGGATGGGCCGGGTAGGGGTTTTGTAAGAGAAGAATTATTGATCGTACCGTACGGCACAGTATTACCTCCTACCAAGGCACAGTAATTACCGCCAACTTTTTTATAGTAGGGGTAATAGTAGCAAGAGCTAATGGCCCAACCAAAGCCTTATTTAGTAAATAAGGCTTTGTAGAGACATTTTGTGAAAGTGTTTTAGAATCACTATTCCCTATACTACTAATGATGGTAATATCAGCAAATGTATTGTTAAGATGTTGGATGAAGTTTCAAAGTCATTTTGTCCTCAGCAGAGGGTCCTGATGGGGGAGGTGACATGGCATCGTAATATTTTGATTCTAAAGTTATTACGTTTTTTTCTGGTTTAATAGTCATTATGCTTTTTAGCCCATAGAAAGCACATGTGAATAGCAGACAAGCTGTCAAGTTGAATCTTAAATGTGAAATCACCTTTAATCAAATTTTGAGAATAAGGCCATAGAGAAACAGGTGCTTGTTTTTTTTTCCAGTGCTGCAATTTCTGTTTTATAAATACAAAACATGGCCTGGTTTTGTTGTTTTGCTAAACCTACTACAGACCCGTGCCAGTTATATTCAGACACTTGACATAATTTCCATAGACTTACATGTTAATTTAGTGTAGCCTTGGTAATTTTCATGAAGTGATGGATCTTTGTGAAATTTGACAGAATCTGGCATGAGTCTGTAATATATAGCCTTTTGCATGATTTCATCATACATTAAAGTTTGATTTCTGCTGAGCCAATTGTTATGGACAGTTTATGTTAATCTTTTAGAAAAACAATAACATTTACAGTACACCCAATCAGGACCCTCATGAAAGTTCTTTCATATAACATACTTTTATCATTATGTTATGTCTTCATGTAAACATTCTCATATACAGCCCCCATATGTTCTCTTCTGGAATAATGTACTCTGTCTTTCTACATATCAACTTCAGTCTCTTATTTAAATTAATATGTACAATGCATGTTATTACACATGTAAGAAAGTAATATAGGAAATAATACCGGGTAAGTGCTATGCAGGATATAACCTGCCAACAATCAGAGGAATCCATGTTCAATGTAACCAGTACATCCACCCACTGTCAGCATGATGGGTTGTACTGCTAACAGCATGACTCGTAGAGGTCTTCTTTGTATATAGAATCGGCATTTAACACGCTCTTACTTTTTTGAGAATCGTGAATTATGAAGCTGTATCTCTAATCTTTATGTCCTTTGTGACTAACAAAGTGTTTTCGATTTGCAGATATAATCTACTCAAAAGAACTTAATTGAGCAAGTGTAGTTTTACGCTGCTTTTAGCAATATTCCAGCAATATCATGGTGGAGGACATCAGAGAGGGGCTTTACACATTGTACCCATGTGGGGAATCGAACTTGGGTCTTTAACATGATCAAGTGCTTTAACCACTAGGCTACACCACTGCCCCCAAAAGAACTGAAAGAATACAAGACTCTTTCTTATTACTATATCTGTGACAGATGAACTTCAGTAATGTGATGTTTGTTGTTTAAGTTGCACATAGTACTGTTCCAGCTCTGTGATGGCGGCCAGTCAATACTGTAGTGTGAAAGAATCAGGTCCTAGTTCCTTAACTTCTTTTGAGCAGTATATACATTCTGTGACAAGACAGACAGAAACTCACTGAAAATTATTCTGATAACTAATTCTGAAATACTTGGATGATTATCTCTACCTTTTATGTGTTTGTTTTAACAATGTTGCATTCACTTTAGTCAGATAACACTGAATGAGAAATATGTCAGAAATCAGTGCTTTGAGCCCCTCAGTGTGAATTTGAAAAACAGTGTCTTTGAACAGATCATGTGGGTTTTTGCTTTGAATTGTGATTTAAAAAAACAAAAACAAATTTCTGTCATGCCCTTAGGTTTTCTGAGGACAAAAATTCATAAAACAAGAAATAAAATTGGTCTGGCCTAAAGACCCATAGATGTGTGAGTAAAGTACTCTTCATCAATGGACTTTGCTGCTGGAAACAAGTATCAGGAGTTGTAGTAGCATGTCTGTAATGGGGATCAGAATCTGTGGTCAGAATCTTGATGTTGTCCCATGTCTTCATACCCCACTGTCTTGTAATGTAACATTACATGTCTAGCCGAGATGTGATCAGCTACAGGCCAATATGATGCAGATAAACTATTACTTACGGTGGTAAGACAGTATTCATTCACTGTTAACATAAGTATGAAATCTGTGTACATTGGCTGTGTTGCAACTGTGTAAGTTGTAAACTGAAGTAATGTCTCACCAGCATTATGTTGGCTTCCTTTCAGTGAAGACCACAGAATATCCTGTGGTGTTGACAACTGCTGCCCCTCTTCACTGCCGACATTCACAGTATGGCTGCTGTAAAGATGGCTACACCACTGCAGATGACGAGTACCACAGCAACTGTGATGGTCAGTCTTTCCAATGTCCAGCGTTAACCATGGTTACATCATTTGTTGGACAACTTCCATGTTGATGTAGCATAGAACAACTAGGTCATTTATAAATACTACTCAAAAAATGGATTGACCAGGACAGATTAATTTTAGTTTGTTGAAAACATCAATTATCCGTAAACCTTTTGTGAAGTATACTTTCAGAACTAGATGCTAGCATCACTTAAATTGTATTTTACAAGATACATGGTATTTTTACAGATTTAACTATAAAAATATAAAAGGATTGGTGATGCTTAACTTTTTAAGCAGGATACATTAAGAGCTTAATCCTAGCATCACTTAAACTGTATATGAGTTTAGTAAATCTGATCTCTTGTTTCAGATGGGCCAAATGTTATTGAGCGACGTAAGGGAGATGACTATGAAATTCTTGTGCGCCCTAATAGGGATGTTGTTATTAATTGCCGGATACGTCGCACAGATCAAGACATTGTCACATGGCTCAGAGACAGGTATGATATCCAGGATGTTGTATTGTTGCCACAACTGACGAGCAGCAGGTGCCCTACGAACAGAAGTGAGAAGTGAATACACCATGCCATTTAGAAAGTGGTCAAATGTACCAAGTTATAGTACAGGGCCGCGTTTCACAAAGCTCTCGTAAGCCTAAGATCTCGTAACTTTTCTCGTAGCATCCGTAGCTCCTGCGTTTCAATATAGGAGGCACAATGGCTACGAGAAAACTTACGAGATCTTAGGCTTACGAGAGTTTTGTGAAAGGGGGCCCAGATTCTTGTACTTTGGTTGGGTCTAGACTGATCCATTTTTATGGAAGTCGCAGTGGCTGAGTGGGTTAGGCAGCTGACTTCGTGTGCTGGTGGTTAGGTGCCTGACTCTGTAGGTGTGGGTTTGAAGGGAAGGGACTCAACCCGACAAAAGGACTAGAATATGTAATTTGCTGAAAAACTCAAATATTTTGTGTTACAAATGGGTAGAATAAGTCACGGTAAAGATTTTGCTGAAATATTTTGCTGAAGCAAAATTGATTATGCTATTTATGTGGTAGGTTTGTGGTCCAGACGGGCTACAGGTTTACCCTGTTCAACAATGGCTCCCTGTGGATCAAAAACATCAAACAAGAGGACACTGGAGTATACAGCTGCCAGGTTGCCCGAGGAAATGATGTACCACAGATTGAAAGATACAACGTGCAAGTCCTAGGTGAGGCCCTTGTTATCCTCCACGTGTTTTGCAGGTGGTATTAAAATGCACTCCATCCATGCATCTATCCATGCACATTTGTCTTTTCTGGAGCAGACCTTCAAACCTGTTCACTATTTCTAAACCAAACTTGTGGTGTACTGGTGCCTTTTGGTAGTTTCGGAATTCTGAATAAAATATTTTCAGTACTCTCCTTCCTCTTTGCGAAAACACTTGACATCATCATAACTAGTAGACAAGGGATATTGATGACTTTGTCTTCTTGTTTATATTCAGCTGAGCAATTTTACAAGGAGAATGGTGGTCCTTCCTCATGTGGAGTATTTTCACTCTCTTCTATCTCACTGCATCTTCTTCTAACTAATCAACAAGTATGACTGTCTGCTCTTGGTGTCCACTTCTCCATGCAGCAGTGGCCTCCTGAAGATCTCAGTTAGAATTTGTCGTCAGCAATCAATGATTCTCAGTAACTGCAACTAGCTGGTTTGGTAGTTTCTGTGTCATTATTACCTTCATACCCACTTCCAGAGTTGATTATTTACAGACCATTATCATGTGGGTGCATATCCATGAAGGTCAAGGTTAGAATTGGACTTCAGCAAGACACTAACAGTAGTGGATGCTCAGGCTTGCTGACTTTGTTGACACATATCATTGTATCCCAATTGCTTAGATTGATGCTGATGCTGTTGATCACTGGATTGTCTTGTCCAGGCTCGATTAGTTACTGATTACTGTCATTACTGATTACTGTCATTTAGCTAGCATATAGCTGAGTTGTGTATTATCCAACAAACCAACCAACCAACAAATACAGCTGCAATATTACTGATTCTTCACAAAAAAAAACCCCCAAACCATAACCAGGACATAACTCTTAATTTCAGTACCTCTGCGAATCCTGCCATCTCCGAAGGTCATTAAGATACGTCCTGGGGACAATGCCTTCCTCCACTGCCAGGTGTTTGGCCAACCAACACCTACCATCACGTGGTTGAAGAACGGACGCCCTGTGATGAGCACTGGCCACTTCAGGGCCTTTGACAATGGCACTCTGATCATCATGCAGACTCGGGACTACGATGCAGGCCAGTATGAATGCCAGGCAGAGAATGGGGTTTCCTCCATGGCCAAGAAAGAAGTCCAACTCATAATAAGAGGTATGCATGTGTACACTGTCCAGTTAGTGCTTGGACATTTCATCATATCTAACAAAGTTCAGGATTTATGTTTTGTTGAACTTCAGTTTTGAAAATCTCTGTGGCAGTTATGATATTTCCAAACTTAAAAATTCAAAACATTTTCACACCTGGATGTTTTTGAGAATGATTAAGAACTCATCACTTCTAACATTTTAAGAAATGTTTTGCAATTTCCTCTGAACTTACATTTAACATTAACCGAGAGTGTAGTTGAGTTGCAGCATGATATTAACAGGCATTTCAAGAGCTTGCATGATGGCAGCTTTGTTTTCATTTGATCTTTGTTTTGGATATTTGACTGTGTTTTCATTACCTAGAACGTGTTAGAGCCAAACTGGATCCATACAAAGGAAAGGTGATGGAAGGAGGAACTGTCCGATTACGATGTACAGGAAGTGGCCATCCCAGACCCACAATTCACTGGGAGAGGGATGGAAAGGAACTTACTAAAGATGATAGAATTTCAATAAGTGGTCGACAGTTGATAATACGTAAAGCTACTATTGACGATTCGGGAATATATACATGTGTGGTGAAAAACTCGCGAGAGGAGGCAAAAGCTGTCACCATAGTACAAGTTGTTATGCAGCGTAAGTACACACAGCCTTCATGCGTTTCTCTTGCAGGAATCTCATCAGGAATTCAAGGACTATCATTTATTTCATTGCATGCTGGAATAATTTGAGAATGAGATCTTAGAATGAATTTTAACATGCCAATTCTTACCTCATTTAGTCAGATATCAGTGCCTCTACAATGCTTTTCAGAGAACACATGCATGTTATGCTTTTATTGAAACAATGACTGTCCCAGATCATCCCCAGCCTAAGCTTTACACACTACAATATAGTGTTATAGTGTGATCGACCTATTTAATAGGCATGCAAAATACGACTCTATTACTACTGATTATAGTTGGAAACCTTTTACCAAGTGCCGTCTGCATGGTGATGTTTGATGCTGCATAATTGACTAATGGTGAACACTTCAATTCCTAATGTGTACAAGGACAGTGTTCAGGTGGTGTATCATCAATGGGAGTTAAAGGATGGCTTACTGCCCCCCAAACCCTAGTGATGATCACCCATAAACCCTCACATTCGTCTCTGTATATTGTCACACTGATCAACCCTCAGAAACTCATATATCTGCGTATCTGTCAAAGTAAACTTATGTCAATACATCATCTCTCAAACCACTCATTTATCTCTCTTCAACACTCACTTTCATCAACCCACATTACATCACATTCTACACACTGGACATCTCCTGAGAACCTTTTTACAAACCAGACATCACCTGAGATACCCTCACCCACAGGACATCTCCTGAGATTCCCTTTTACACACAGAACATAACCTGACATACCCATTACACACTGGACATAACCTGAGATGCGCTTTTACACACAGGACATCACCTGAGATACCCATTTCCGTATAGGACATCACCTGAGATACCCCTTTACACACTGGACATCATCTCAGATACCCTGTACAAGCAGGACATCACCTTAGATACCCTGTACACACAGGACATCACCTTAGATACCCTGCACACACAGGACATCACCTTAGATACCCTACACACACAGGACATCACCTTAGATACCCTGCACACACAGGACATCACCTTAGATACCCTGCACACACAGGACATCACCTTAGATACCCTGCACACACAGGACATCACCATAGATACCCTGCACACACAGGACATCACTTTAGATACCCTGGACACACAGGACATCACTTTAGATACCCTGCACACACAGGACATCACCTTAGATACCCTGCACACACAGGACATCACCTTAGATACCCTGCACACACAGGACATCACCTTAGATACCCTGCACACACAGGACATCAACTCTGCTGCTGCTGTGACACACATTAAAGATGAGTTATCCATGTTTCAGAATCCGGAGTTTGTGAAGATAAACTTCCAATGATGAAGTGCAAGATGATCCGGACAGCCAGATTGTGTGGACATAGAAGATTCTCTAAAATGTGTTGTGCATCCTGCAAACATCAGCGTTTCCGCTGAGTTTCCTAGATGACACTAGAGTTAAAAGACACTCTTCAATGTAACATACATGACGTGAAGATGTTACCACCAGAAGATGGCCGACAACACCAAGTGGTGCTGAGATGTGCAGCCACAATTTGCCCAGATGATTATAAGTGGTGGTCCGTTTATATGACATAGCTAATATCTTTACACCTTAAGTGTAATGTGTCCAGTCTTCTCAAGAAAGAACATAATAAATTGAGACTATTCCCTTGTACAGTATCTGAGTGTTTATAATGGACTGAATACAAAATGTAAATCTTTCAACTCATCACTAGCAGTGAAGACTGATTTGTTATGTATTACATAAAAGAAGTTAAAGAACATGCAAGTTTTTCATGACTGTAGGTATTTAGTCATATCATGGTACGTAACTATACTGTAGCAACATAAGAAAATCAGGGGTTCTGTTACTTCATTTTTGTAACTGCTGGCTGAATTTGCGTTTTTCTCACGTGTACAAATCAGTGATGACAGCATAAATGTGTGGCAAGAAATCGAAAGCCATAAGATATGTATCCTCCCAGTAGATGATTTGATATTTTAGACTTGACAAGATGACAGATGGCAGTATTGTAGTCTTCTCTTTAGGACTTGCCTCCTCTCAGGAATTCTTAACATCTCTTCTCAAAACACCTCATCAGCTTTGCTTTCAATGCTCCACGATTGTTTGAAACATAATATGTATGTGATGACTTTTTTCCATTCTGTTTTCTGATCAGTTCAGTGTTTTCCTACACAATGGGACATGTCGCTAAAGGAGAACTTGCAGCCCCATCGACAAACCCAGGCATGTGCTGGTGCTAGAGCCCATTTTGTAACATGTGTACATCAGATATAAATAACTGCCATGGTTACTTACGTGACTGCATTTAATCTATCTCATACAGACAACTGTCTAGCAACCATCCAGGACGACATGCATCCATACTGCTTCCGAGAAGTTAAGGACGATTTAATTCCCTCAAGTAACTGGGTAGCCTTGTAGTAGGAATATTTGCTGGTTATGCTGAACATGTGGGTTTGATTCCTAGCAAGGGTACAAAGTGTGAAAACTTGTTGACCAGTCATGATATTGCTAAATCAGAATATAACCATACTCACTCGTAGTTAATCGGTCGCGTCATAAATATATATGTCATGCCATCATTTATGTGAGTGTCATGCCGGCTGTTGCACCTCAACAGCGCTCTCACATATTGTTTGATATCATGAGAAAGAGATTTAACTATAGTAATAGGAAAGATTTAGTCTTAATCTGTTTTAAGTAGGTTATATAACCTTTATCATGTGCCACTGAATATTGATCATATTGTAGCTGACCCAAACAAAGTGGATCATTGTCCAGTGTGGTTGTTATACAGGGAGCTGTCATTGTATAGCATTTTGCCTCAATCATCACAAAGTCTAAGTACTACAGCATTGACAAATAAATAACACATATGCTGCAAATATTGTGCCAGAGAATCTAACATTATATTTAAAAACAGCTCATTTAAATATCTTTTGCTTTTAATTGTAACTAAATTTAGTTGCTTACATGGGAGTTTAACCAAGGCTGCTTAATAGCCTTATCCATCAGGCCCTAACACATTGAGGGAGTAGCCTGTCCATGTTTAGGTGGTTGGGCAGGAGACCGGTTTCGGTTTTGAGGTAAGCATTTTGAATGTTCAGTTCAATTATTCTTTTTCTGCAGAATAAATTGAACAGACAAACATATTATTCAGACACATTACTATAAATATCTTAGAACTTAGAAGAAAAGGTCAAATCAATTTTTTTCAAAATATACTGGTTGCTCCCAGACTCCTAGGTGGCAATTAGGATAGCCAGTACCTGATGATATACCCTAAGGATGAGACACCTGCATCAAAGAAGTGAAATGGATGTGTACAGTATAAGTGTGTTTGTGTGTTAGCTCTTGATAAACAAACAGGCAGTGGACTGGATGGTGTCTGAACATTCACACTCCCTTCTGGTGAATACTTTATTATATCACACTTCAGTCTGGGGAATACATTATTACATTTGTAACTGTCCTGGGTAAGCATGCTAACCCCTAAATAATGTACGTATTTATAACACCAAAGATGTTCACAGATTGTAGATGTAGTTTGACAGCCATAAGCCATGATTTATAACTGTTGCATCATTACACCTCTTGCTCCAGAGATTGTTACTGTTTATCCAAGACATACATGTCAAGACATATTAAACAAAAATAATTCTTATATAGTGTGAACTTCAGCTCCACCAAATCATGTTCACAATTAGCTGTCAACATGCTTACTAGCAAGTTATAATTTGACAGTTATATTTAAAACTTAACCCATTTGTTTAGTTCTAGGGGAAATGGAGTAGAATTCTTACATATTATGAAAATTTCCAATTTTCTACTTACAAGACTGATCGACTACACTGGACAAATAATTTTTAGTCAAAGTTTGGCTCCAATCGATACTGACTGAAATATTCTCCTGTCCATTACCATAAGGTCAATCCAGTACTTCTAGAAGCAGGTTTGACATTTTGCATGCAAGTGTCAAGGACATTCATGTACTTACACCTACTGTGTATTGAGTGCGGAAGTAGTTCTGTTTATTTTGAAACAAGCTGTATTTATACTGTTTTTACTCACTTTATATATAGATGTTGGTCTCTTAGATTTGTTGTCGCTGCAATTAAATATCTTCCATTTCTTATCTGTTTTCTTGTTATACTGCTCAGTTTTTCTTGTTTAACATTACATTCAGCATTAGTTCAGCTGAATGGCAGCTGTGTGTAAATAATTGTTACATTAACACTTGCCTTTGTGTCCCCTGAATGCCCAAGACACATTAAAGAGTGAGTGAGTGAGTACAGTTTTACGCTGCTTTTCACTACACAGTAATGTCATTGCACAGGATATAAAAGATGGGGTTTACCAGATTATCAGCGAGTTTAATTTTACACCACACTCAGCAACATTCCAGCTTATTTGGCAGCGGTCTGTTAATAAGCAAGTCTGGACCAGACAATCCAGTGATCAACAGCATGAGCATCAAGTGGGAACCAATCACATGTGCCAGTGAAGTCAGCGAGTCTGACCACCTGATCCTGTTGGTTGCCTCTTGACAAGCCTTTCATGGCAAGCATGGGTTGCTGAAGACCTATTCTACCCTGGACCTTCACAGGTCACTAGATTAATCAGGACAATACATGTATAGTTCAAGGAATTGGAATAATCACCACATACTGTAGACATTTAACAACAACGCTTGTTGCTAACGAGTTCCCAAAATACTGAGGTGTGTTGGGGTAGCTTGCTGTTAAGTGTTTGCTCAACATTGCCTTAGGCCTGAGTATAATTTCACACATGGGTACATAGGATGAAGCTAACTTTTGGTGTGCCCCCACCAGATATTGCTGGTATCTTGCTAAAAGTGGCATAAAACCCAAATCACTCACTGAGGTGTGCCTGTAACAAAGAACCACACCAACATGATTCAGGATTTCTCGATGGTAGTGTGGTTTGTCTCGTGGGTTAGTTTGCTAAGAGAACAAGTTGTACGCACTTAAACAGAGATGTCAACCATCCCGGATTTATCAGAATCATTATGATCATCCCCCAAAACGCATGTGAATTTTTACCACCCACATCGGTTTTAGCCCGAAGTGGGGATATCAAGAAAGGTCGAGTGGTCATGTTTTTGTTGACATTTAACTTCATCTTAAATTATGACATTCACTTTCATTCCTTTTTAAGTTTGATTTGATAATTTGCGCGGGAGACTAGTGACAATATTTTTTGTTTTTGTTTTATTTTAGGAAGCTCAGATTTGTAATTGCACCAATTTCTGGTTGGCATTCCTGATAAAACAATCATTACATCAGGGGCTGACTTGATAAATGACAAACACAGTGTGTAAGATTAAAGAATTTATTCCCCTCATCGCACTTGTATACAGTGGGTGTAGAGCAGGAGGGTAATACCAGATGACGTACATTGTACATCATACTGAATGTATATATGGTATGTACGTACACACAGACAGACTGACAGACAGTGGATAGTGGGGTGGTGCTATCACACTCTGATATATCTCATACAACATTCATTCAGCTGACACACCTGCTACACATACAGCTGGGTTAGTCACACACGTCAATTTCTGCGTCTTCTGCTAAGAGGCATCACACCAATGCCAAGGTCACCCACACTGGTGTGTCATACAAGCACGGTAACATGTCACATGACATCAGATGGTAGCAGGGAGACACTTTTGATGCACAATGATATTTTGATTAAAAATCTTGAATCTGAATAAAATCTAACTAAATAATAGGCATGAGCCCTAACATTTAAGCTAAAATTTTCTTCGAATTGTTTCTATAAAACTGTTTCAGATTCATGAACAAATAAAGAGGACTATATGACCCATATACACCTCTTAATCAAAGAATGCCTTAAGATTACTACATACAATTAAATCTTCAGTGACCATTAGTTCAAATGGTACCAGTTTTTACCTTAAGAAATAGAAACCTACTGAAACATGACTCGATTCTCAAGCGGCTGTTTATGCAGCTGGTGCCTGCCTGAACTGTTGTCATACGAATTACTGAGGTAACAAGAGCATTTAACGATGAAGGCAGGGAGGGGAAGAATGAATTTACAGCAGTTCTGCAACGTCACAGTTCTCACAGAGTTATCTGTGAAAACAGCATGTGAATACTGTCCAGAGCAACAAGACGGGCAGTCCAGGTGGCGCTGCAGTGAAAACCTGGGGGAGTAGCGGCTCCTGTATCCTGGCAACAGAGAGATTCGTTATCCTCTACACTAACATGGACTAGAGAGAAGCAGTGGCTACAGCAACACATTGTACATGACACACAGATACAATAACCAGGAACAAATAGACAGCATTTAGCTCCACACACGACTCCTAGCCATACATCCAGCTGAATGTACAACTGTTGTCTCTCCCCACTGTCTCTCAATAACATTATGCATCTCATAAATAGAAGAGAGTAAGACGAAGTAAACAAATACCACAACACATTAACTTCTAAGTTTTCATCACTGTTTTACTGAAGACTTTCTTTACACTCTAACTATGCAGACAATGTTTTGCTTTCAGTAAGTGCAACACTTTATATAGCCATCTTGTGAGAGTGCATAGAGATAAAAACTAAGTTAGTTCTAACATAAATGTTAATCTGCGTCAGCATTAGATCCTACTCAGGATGAAATAATACAAGAACAAAAAATAAGAAATCTTTCCCGTTTCAACTGTCCTGTCTTTGAATTGCAATCCTTTAAAAACACCTTGAGCCTTATAACAATGGAAGTGAGTGAGTATGGATCTACGCCCGTTAGCAATATTCCAGCTCTATCAAGGCAGGGGATACCAGAAAAGGGTTTCAGAGACTGTACCAATATGGAGAGTCGAACCTTGGTCCTCAGCATGATGAGCAAACCCTTAAACCACTAAGCCATCCCATTCTACCCGTAACCGTGGAGGTCTCCCCCGCCTCCTCACCTAGTATATACTAAACAGTTTAGATGGTGGCATGAATTGTTCTATCTGGGTTTGAATTTGGTTCATATCAAGTCAACATTGGCTAAGGCTGTCGCTCAGGAACCAATCCATGAACTTAAAGGCATTATTCAGAAGCTAATTCAAGTCATAATATAAACTAAACTGGCTGATCAACACTCTTACATAACTTGTTTGTTAAACACTATTTAAACACCTGATTATTTTACAAAGTTGATAGGTTTTTTTTAGACGTTTAAAACCTCAGGTGAAGTGAGGGACCCTCAAATTGTTTTAGGATTATGGGAAGGAAACAAGGCCAAGGGCAGTTCTAGCAGTTAAAATGTGCTCACTGTCACAACAAATACTAGTAAAACATGGTCATCCATGAGATAGGTAAATCATGGGCCACCTGAAGCAGACATGGTCAATCTAACTTGATAGATTGTATTTACGATCACCAAGAGCAAGCCAACTTGACAAAACATGTCGGCGAAGTCATCCATATTTCCAGACTAATGATATGAAATTTATATTCAACAGTCAAAGTCTCAGACTAAAGGTGTTTTTAGTCGTTTCTTTCAAGCACTACCATTGTCATAAGGATATTTAGGTAAATATCATCTTACATCAATTATGGATGGCCAAGACCTGGATGACCAATCCCATAAGCTGTATACAATAACCGTTAACCAAATCAAAAGTTGTGAAAGTTGTATGAATGAAAAACAGTTCAACGTCCATGAAACAAATGAGCTGATTATTAAAATGATTCAATGATCATATAATGAGAAGAGTGTATTGCTTATGATATTATAACCTACATGTTACCTCTCTGAGGGCAGCTTGACCTCTCATGAGGTGATGTTCCTGAGATACTGTGATAGAACTACCATAAAAGTTCAACGATGGTTCCAAAGATATGTGGTACACAATCCTGCACTGCTAGACGTGGGAGTTTGCCTTGCTTGCAAATGCTGAATATGGAACACGTATGAAAATCCCCCGTCTCTCTGTCAGTTATGTACAGCTACACATGATAATCAGAGAAGCTAACACACAATGGCTGCAACTTGCCAAACCAAACACAAGATTTGCACTAAGAATAAATTACAGTCAGACCTTTTATACATGGAACAGGTTTTGCGCTAGTACATTACAGATTGTACAGGAACTTAACAAACACTGTTAGAGACGACACACCATTGTGGCTACACAGGAAGCATCATTTGGCATTGCACACCACTGGGAAATAAATATGACACTCAAAGTGCCTCTCCCTGTCTTTTTGGCCCCCAGAACCATCCCACATGTGTGGAGACCCCAGCTCCAATTTTTCTTGACTCCTTTGTTGCTTGTTGTCCCCATGATGCGTCTGTGAATCTCTTCCCTCACTGAATCTGTTGCCACACGCAGGCTACGGGCAACTTCACGTGACACCTATCCAGCCATTGTCTGAGAGAAAACTCATGATTTTTCGGCGATGAGTTTTATCCATGCCACTTGGATATCGGATTTTTACTGGAAATCCTTGGCGCCTCTGGAGGTAGTCCTGACACACAAAAACGACTCATGAATACTTCACAACAACTATATGTAATTTAATGTTAGATAAATCCTTTACAAAGAATTAACATATACAGTGAAACCTGCCAAGGCTGGTACCTGTCTAATCCAGCACTGTCAAAACTACTATATAATGTTGGTCCCACCATTTCACAACATTATGATCATTAAAACATTGTCTAATCCATCACAGGACTTTCTGGTCCCAACTAGCAATTTTAACTGTAACTGACATTGTCTAAATCAGCATGTTCAGTCAAGGATCCATAATCCAATACGCTAATTAATCCTCTTGGCATGCTAGATAATCTGAAGTGGTGATTGCGGGGTAAATCAAATGCTCTAATGATCATCTGTCATCAACATTGTTTTAATTTGTTACACAAATACAAAAGATCATTAATGAGATAGAGAGAGAGATGAGTGTAAAGGACAGCCATGTTCGAAAATGATCGTCACTGTCTAATACAGTGAGTGAGTCAGTGAGTGAGTGAGTGAGTTGAGTTTTATGCCCCATGCAGCAATATTCCAGCTATATGGCTGCGGTCTATAAATAATTGAGTTTGGACCTGACAATCTGGTGATCAACAACATGGGCATCGATGTGCTCAATTTGGAACTGATGACGTGCGCCGGATGACCTGACCACCTGATCCCGTTTGTTGCTCCTTACGACAAGCATAGTTGCCTTTCATAGCAAGCATGGGTTGCTGAAGGCCTTTTCTACCCTGGACCTCCACGGGTCCTGTCTAATACAGTTTAGACAGGTTTCACTGTATAACATGGATATATTTTGACATGAAATAAATTCATCTATCATTGTATGATCAGTCAACTGACATGCACTAGTCAGTGTCCACTATATTCTATTGAACACGATGTTAACAACAAATGTCTTGACTATTAGACTCAAATACTTAGGCTACAAATGAAATTTGACAAAACAAGTAGAGAATTCTGAGCACTGATCTTACTTTGATGATGCAGGTTTTTATAGTTGAATAGTTGGCAGGTGTCATTCCTATGGAGTTGCATAGCTGAAAGTGAACAATGTACAATAATTAAGGCTGTTATCATACACTTGCATATTAGGTGAAGTAAACCGTAGCCTTCATGAATTCAATTTGTTATTCATGATCACCTGAACCGAATATGAATGAATATTTACATTTCTTTAATAGAGCATGTTCTTATGTCCTTCAAAGAGAGATATGCAAGAATGGAATAAGTACTAGTCTTGCAGTAACTAATGTTAGTTTGCAATGGCTGCACACAGCACTGTGGACTATAACAATTAAACCAAATTCAGTGTCACGTCAGATCACTGGTTATTACTACAACAAATTAACAGTCAACATGGGGCTTCCATGTTGTGTGTCAATCACTTAACCATAGTATTGTATTCATGAATAATAAGTTGTATTTGTTACCTAATATTAGTGATACATACTTGCCACACAGTGTATTCGTTACAGCTCTAATAATATTGTCCTTTCATATATCAAAGTATCCTGATATCTACTGCAATTTGCCTCTGCAATCATGAACTCATCAAGTTTGTAGTGACTTATATCAGTGCTCATTATTCACATCTTACTCAGTATCAGGCCCTACTATGGTAGCTTGAGTGTGTCTATTGGCCCAACCACAGTAGCTTGAATGTGTGTATTGGCCCAACTACTGTAGCTTGAGTGTGTCTATTGGCCCAACCACAGTAGCATGAGTGTGTCTATTGGCCCTACTATGGTAGTATGAGTGTGTCTATTGGCCCAACTATGGTCACATGAGTGTGTCTATTGGCCCAACTACAGTAGCATGAGTGTGTCTACTGGCCCAACTACAGTAGCACGAGTGTGTCTATTGTTCCATATACAGTAAGCATGAGTGTGTTTGTCAGGCTGACCAGCATGAGTGTGTCTAAACAATTACAGCAGGATTGGTCTGTTCGTACACCAGACAAAGGTGTCTTGTATCCCTGTATTGTTACATCCCTGAAACACCTCAATATGTCACAGCTCTAAACAAAATTTTCTATAGGATATTTATAACCTAAACACTGGGGCCTTGTTCCACAAAGTGATCTTAGTGCTAAAACCTAAGAGGTTCGTAACGCTATGATCACCTTAAGGAAGGGGGCCCAGCTCTGTCCCTAAGTGATTACTACAATGCTCTTCAAAAGCTATTCAGTCATACTTTTCTCTCCCTCTCGGACAGCATCTCGTAGCCTGGCTGTGAGGCCATCTCCTTACACTCTTCTTCTGTGTCGTCATCTTTTACTTCTGTAACAACAAGACAATCTAAAAGACACCATATTTTGAATGCATAGGCTCTTCTTATGATCAGGTTATGATCAATGTGCATTATCATACACTGACAATGATTTTCATTTACCATGTTTACAAACGTGTAAACATGTTTGTTATTACACACTGCACTCAGCAATACTGCAGACATATGACTGCATACTTTAAATAATGAGGCTTTGACCAGACTATCCGGTGAATAGATAACGAGTATGGATTTACTTATTTGAGAAACGATATGAGGCATCAACCACATCAACAAGCCTAACCACACAATCATTTATATACTGACTCACCATGTTAAGAAAGTGAACAATTAACAACACACCATTAAAGTAAGTTTTACTCACCGTCGTCGTCGATGAGTATATCTAATTTTTCTACTTTTCCTCTGCAAAAAGAAACAAAAGTCACAATGAAACCTTATGCAACAAATATGTGACATTGAAATGTTAAAACTATAGTCCTTGGCATGTATTTTGGATAAAATATGGATTGTATCAACTGCTACTGCAATGAAAATTGGCTTTCAGATGCAATTACTTGGCATTCCCCTTGAGTGAGTTTAGTTCTACGCTACTCTTAGCAATATTCCAGCAATACCATGGAGTGCGACACCAGAAATGGGCTTCACACACTGTACCCATGTGAGGAATCGAACCTGGGTCTTTGGTGTGACAAGTGGACAGTTTAACTAATAGGCTGTACCCTCGTCCATTCTACTTAAATGGACGATTCTACCTAAACATCTTGACTAAATTAATGGCCATACTCTGAAGCATATTAGCTCAAAGTTACCTTTCCAATATTTAATGACAATCAGTCGATATTTAGTTAACCATATTTGACAGAGTCCGATGACTTTGGCCATTGCTATCTGGGGCGAGCGTAAGTAATGAAAATAGCTTTAAAATGGATATCAGTCAAACACATAAATAACATTATAGTAGAACAATGACTTACTCTGCTTTTTTTGAGACTGTTGAGTTTCGTTTGGTCGGAGTTGAGCAGGCCTGTATACATAAACGAAGGGTTAACAGGAGGTTATGAACTGGCAAGAGTGCTATAAAATAGAAGACAAGCCATGTGAAATATCATACAACAAACAGACTAAGCTGACATGACCATCTTGGTTTCAGAACTGTATCACAATGTGGAATTATCTTGACCCTTAGCTGCCTCACATATCATTAAATGTTGACCTACTTTCTTCTGCAACTATGATAAGTTTTTTCAAGTAACATTACATGTAAACCTGTTTTAATCCACAATTTAATTCATGTAACATTAAACGTTTTAATTCACAACATTTAACGTAAGGCTGCTTTAATCCACAACTGTTTCATGTACCATTAAATGTAAGACTATTTTACTCTACAACTGTTTCATGCAACATTACATGATAGCCTGCTTTACTGCACACTTTTTCATGCAACATTAAAAGCAACACCATTACATGAAAATCTAATGTACACCTTTACTGATTCATGCCATATTAAATGCACACGTTTTACTCCAGAACCATTTAATGGAACATTACATGTGATTCTGCCAACATGCCATTAGATATGAACTAACACCGCACCGGTTTCAAGTAACATTAAATGTGAAAGTTACGCTACTCCTGTTTCAAGGAAAAATAAATCTGAATTGACTTTTCAACTGTCTCTATAACACTAAACGTAAGTGAGTTTGTCAATGTTCCATCCATATCATGGCTGTCTGTAAATAATCAAGTCTGGACCAGACAATCCAGTGATCAACAGCATGAGCATTGATCTGTGCAAATGAGAACCCATGACATGTGACAACCAAATCAGCGAGTCTTACCACCTGATCCCGTTAATGGTCTCTAATGACAAGCATGGTTGCTTTTCATGACCAGCATGGTTGCTATTTATGGCAAGCAAGGATTGTTTAAGGCCTATTCTACCCCGTCCCTTCACGGGTCCACTATATGTGAATCTACTCGATTCTTTTCTCATGGAACATTTAATGATAGGGGTGAAACGGTATACTCTTACCATGGTACTGTACGTATTGCAGTACAAGACCTTCAGTTTGGTTCTCTTTGGTTTGTAATATGAGATATGGTCATAATACAGAAAAATGACGAGAAGAGACAAAAAACCTGTTACATTGCTTAATAACATGGAAAAACTTAATCATAATCTTTGTTATTTTGAATGAACAAAACTCTCATGATTAACACATAAGAACTGGCGAGCAAAATGGTAAGTGATCTTTCATGCAATCATCATGATCATTGGTATTGCTGGTAATAGCATGCATTCCAGATCTTGTGCAAGATCACTCAGGTTCACCACAGTTTTGCCAAATAAACACCTAATTTCAGGTCGATTTGTCACATTCATAGCTGACCAGTTGTTGAAACATTTTCAGGTGTAATATGATGTGTATTAAGTAGACCCTTTTGTTATTTTAGTATGAATGAATTGTTGCTGCTGATAATGTTTTTTTCTGTTTAATTGACTGGATTAAAAATGACACTGACATGAGCTGCAGAATTAAACACTGATTATTCAGCATACTGAATTGCAATTACATTTCCATAAGACTTAGAGATCATTTGATCTGAATTCCACTGAGCATATCTGTTGAACATTAATTCAATAAACCATATGAAACCTCAGACATGTATAAATTTGGAACAGTTGCAATATTATAATTATGAGATTCTTAGATAGATCTGCTGAGACTATATGAGGGGTAAGTTTTGCCACGTCACAAGACAAAATTTACCTTTCGATATAACGTTCTCAGTAAATCCAGTGTTCATGTTCTACTTCATACTTCTTCATATAACATTTGTAGCTGTTTGAAAATTAGGAAATTGGATTTTTTCTTATGTATCAGATCATTTTTTGCATTTATTTTGAAGTCTAACATATTCTACCAGTCATATTTGAATAAACCCAATGGGAATTTTATATCTATGATACGTAAAAACCCATCTTTAACGCAAATAATATGTTTACATAATGTCCGAAGTTACAGGAGGTAGAACACGACTGGACAACTATTTTTATTTGAAATAAGTGAAAAAGGAAGCCAGGTATTAATGTCATGCTGACAAGGCTTACTTACTTCCAGGAAAATGACAGCTGTCTAAGAATGCATAGACTTAGATGACATGATTCGATTTCTAGACATTTTAGAAAAGGTATAAAAAAAGGTTTTTAAAATTACGGTACAAAACTGAAAATACCGATTTTTTTGAATCCATTACAGTATACCGAACCAAAGGCCAAAAACCGTGGTTCTACTATTAAATATTAAATGTAAATCTTCTTTACACCATAACATGGGACATGCTGAACATAAACCTACTTCATTCCACAACTGTTTCTCAAAGCACTTTGCACTCAGCCCGACATATACAAGGTATGCTGTGTTGGGAAGTTAGCTGAAATCTCACAACTGATGACTGCTCCATTACCAATGAGTCATTTTTCAGATTTTAGTAATAACATTGTTATGGCAGACACATATAACATGATGCAACTTGCTACTTTAAACAGATGACTAATATATCATGAACATAAATTTTATGGAGTTTTCAAGATGAATCAGTCATGACTTTTCAGGAAGTGAAGTGAGTTTTTGAAGAATTCAACACGTTTTCAGACCCTGAGAACTTTGAACATATCATCATCAAGTGTTTCAAAGACAAAAACAGTAGGTCCAAAATTGTTTGCATCTGACGGGGAAAAATGTGATTGATTGCATGGGGACCAATCTTTGATTATTTCAATTAAACAGAACGCCACTAGTACACAAAACAAACAGATGAATGTAAGCACTTTCTAGTATTTTGATGTCGTGCAAAGTCATGAATTCAGTATATGCTACATTCATATTCCATTTGTTACTTTTCTTTGATCAGTTTCTTTGTTGAAGCAAGTCATGTCATGTTGCTAATGACATACTAGTAACATGTCCTGCAGGACATGAAACAAAAGATGACAGTTCTACATGACAGTCTGGTCTCTGGAGACACACACACAAAAAAAGAAACTATGGAATAAAAAGAAAACTTGGAAAAGTACCTCTAAAGATGCAAACATCAAAAGAAAATATGATCATTGTCCATCATAAGCCTCAATCCTTCTTTTCCTCCGGAAAACTTTCAAATGTTTGCTGAAAGTTCTCCAGTAACAAATCATATGCTTAAGCATGAGAATGAACACTTTCATACAATAGATAACACTTGGTCTTTGAACATGACAAGTTTTTCATATTTTAGAAATGTTTATGAGTCCTATTATCACAAGACAAAGATTTTATCAATTCTTTAATACAATGTTATGAAATTCTCCGAAAAAAAGTACTCCGTTTTGTATTCAATGAAATGTTAAATCGATGAAGGATATAGGATTACCTTCAGTGACATACATGAATGACTGAAGACAGAAGATTATGATGCAAAGCCTAAGGAGAGAATCCAGTGATTAAAGAGAAGTTCAAAGACTACAAAAATGTGAAGTGAACAATTGGCCATTTTGATACATCCCACAAGAAATACCACTGATTTAGTTACTATGTAAAACACACTGCCAGTCATTAACCAAGAGTGAGCAAGTGAGCAAGTGAGCAAGTGAGCGAGCAAGCGAGTTTAGTTTTACGCCGCATTCAGCAATAATCGAGCTATATGGCGGCGGTCTGTAAATAATCGAGTCTGGACCAGACAATCCAGTGATCAACTACATAAGCATCGATCTGCGCAATTGGGAACTGATGACATGTGTCAACGTAGTCAACGAGCCTGACCACCCGATCCCGTTAGTCGCCTCTTACGACAAGCACAGTCACCTTTTATGGCAAGCATGGGTTTCTAAGGGCCTATTCTACCCCGGGACCTTTAAGGTTCTCATTAAGCAAGATGCTGTAACTCTATGAAACAAGAATGTATTTAAATCTAATTTCAGTCACCGATCTTCAAACAATAATATGACTGTGAAAGTTGAGCTAATGCAGATTGACAGGACTGACACCATGACTTATCACTGTGATGGATAAATTCACTCATTCAGACAACATGCTGTATCAAATTTAGACTTGGGTAGACATATAAACAGCGCCACCCATTCTTGCTATGTACCACTTAAATGAAATGAGAAGACTCTGTCAGAGATGCCAACCCCAAAGTGTTGCAAATAGTAGTTTTAACGTTCAAAATTAGTAGTTTGATCATAAAATTAGTAGTAAACAAACAAAATCATGATGGATTCTGAAAAAAATATTAATGATTCGCTTCGCTAAAATTATGTTTGTTACTTGCAATCACTGCAGTCCAAATATGTCATTAAATTTGATGAATGGAAGGTACGTGAAGTCCGAAAATGTATTTCATCTTTGAAAATATATGTTTTTGTCTATATATCCAAATTTTAATGAATTTTATTCAGATTTTGTAGGATTTCAAGTGGATCTGTATTGGCGTAGTTTGAAAAAATCGTAGAGGTTGGCATCTCTGCTCTATGGTATCTGACTAACCAACCATTCAAAATCTATATTTAAGAATTCTTCAAGAAATTATACCTTAGCGTAGCTATTTGCACCCAAAAATCTTGAACATTGAAAAAGCACTACTCTTTCAATCTCAGATCACCAGTTGCAATTTCCAAGATACAATATATGTATATGAAACTGCATTACTAACATCATTTCGCCATGCTGAACTTTTTAGGTAACATGGAGCAGAAAACCGTAAGAAGTACACACATTCTGAGCAAACTTTAGCCGTAAACAGCAAATACCTGTAGTCCCAGTATAAATACCGCCTGTAGCAGATGTATGTGTAACTACTATAGACAGCGAAGTAAGTTTTGGGTTTTAAAAAATGAAAAGAGAAAACTTTCCATGGTGACTTTTCATGAGTGACCTTAGCATGACAGTTCAGTCCAAGTCAACCTTGTCTCACACACATACGGGGTGTGTCACACGCAATTAGTATATCCCCAACTGTCTGTTGAAAAAAAACTAAATCACCTAATGCAGCAATAGTCCAAATGTAGTACATAGCCTTAACTGACATTCAGTTAACATGGTAAGCAATCTGTTGAGCCAGTCCTGTGCTTATGAAGACTTTACATGGAGAAAGAGCAAAGATGGTTTAAGGCGGCTAAGCTTGCATCAAACAAAAGACTGGATTGAGGCTAGATGGATGATCAAATTTAAGAAACACTTACGCTTCTTTGGTCTTAGCAAGCGGGCACTCAACAGGAAACTCACCATCTTTTTACGATTTTCTTTCTTCTTTTCCCGTCTGTACTTTTCATCCTCAAAATCCTCTATTTCTGAAAATGATAAACAGGATACCAAGCTCGACATATTCAAAATGGTCACACCTTATGATGAAGTTTACAAGCACTTCAGCATTACAGTGAGTGAGAGTGGTGTGACATTACAAGTTGGTCGCAAGTGGGTTATTGGGCTCATGTACCCTGGAGGTGTGTTTATGTTCTACGAGCCTGCAGGGCATGGGGAACATAAACAAACCTCCAGGGTTCATGAGCCCATGGACCCTGAGGGACCAGTGAACAACGTACTTATCTTACCGAACACCTGAATTTTAATTTTGAACTGTTTGAAGCACTTCTGTTGAATGTGAGGCGAATCGCCATTTTGCAGACACAAGGTAAACAGATTTAGAGTTATCTCCCTTCCATCGATTTTCAATCGCAAAACATCGGTAATTTCCATGCTTGATGCGTGATTCAATGTCATTCAAGGCAAAGAAGTACTACTATGAAGCATCAGAAGAGTTTAGAATTCTCAGCGGTGTACATTGAAAATAATACATCGCCTGTAAGCGTGGTAGTTTGAAAATAGTATAATCGTGCTTAGCCAATCGGTAAGTGACATTCATGTGTGAGGTAAGATAAGGTTTAATGCACTATTCCAGCAACATTTTATCAGGGACATTGTAGATGTTCTTCAGACATTATACCCGAGTGGGTATCCAGTTCACATTACAAATGAACACTCTATACACTTGACAATCCAACCTACAGAACATAAGTGTCAAGTTCAGTTTAACAATGTTAATGTTATTCAATCATTTCAGGCTTCAAGTTCACCTACAACATGATATGTTTGTTGCCTTCCATTCATCAACCACATACCAACATGATACTATGATTGCAGAATTTTCATCTACAACACACCAGGGAGAACATCTCAGTATCTTGATGTTACAGTAGCTAAACATTACAAGTAGTAATGTCACACAAAGTTTTCACATACTGTACTGATGAGGGGAATCGAACAGGGATGGTTGGCATGACAAGTGAACACCTTAACCACTAGGCTACCCCACTGCCCACATGTTTTTTTCACAAGAAAATATGAGGACCAATTTCCTATATCACCAAACAGACAAAGTGCAAGCAAACAAAATAGCAAAAGTGACAAAACTGCCTTATAAAACCAAGCAACAAGGATTTACAATAAACATGTTATCCCAAGTATCTGCCAAGCATGCATAAACTTACCACTGATAACAGTTAATCCATGCCGTCTGTACCTTGATAGTTCTTTTATTCGAGATTTCAATTCTTTTTCTTCTGCAAAAAATATTCCAGAGAATGAGTAATTTGATGGTCACTTAACATATTTATATTAAACAAATACATCCCCATTGGTACCAGATACTATCCACGACATAACCAGTATAACTGGTTGTGCAATTCTTCATTTGATCTTGAGTTTTTCAAAATCTACTTACTTTGTAAATCTTCAAAAAAATGCTCATGTTCTGCTGCCGCATGAAACTGGGAAAATGATTTCATTTTTTCCTGGAATTCCCTGGAATCAGAGAGACAAAAACATTCATCCTTCATTCACCATCACTGTCACCCTGTTTTTCCACTGTTTCATAGTAATGGAAAACTTTTAAATACCACAAAACTCAACACTCAACAATAAATTCTATTAACATGTTCAGGGAGTGAGTGGTATGATCTTAACTCTGCTGAGCAGTATTCAGGCAATATCACCGCATGGGGACTTCAGAAATTGGCTACATGCATCTTTACGACAAGCAGAAATGAACCCAGGTCTTTGGATTGACAAGCTAATGCTTTAAGCGATTGGCTTGCCAATTGCCCCAGCAGAAGTCATTTGTATTAGGTACATAAAGTATTGTAATGGTCAAAGGCTTCCACATTCAGTGATTCGTGTTCAACACACTTGATCAATTAATTCAACATCACACTCAGCAATATTTTAGGTATAAGTGTGAAAATAATGGAGTCTGGACCAGACAATCTAGTGATTAATAGTATGAACACTGATTTTCGAAAATGGAACATGATGACATGTCAACCCACTAGCTGAGCCTATCACTTGATCCCATTAGTCAGCTCTTACGACAAGCATGGGTTACTGAAGCATGGGTTAATAGACGAGACACATGAGGATCTGATCACCTGACATCTTTTGACATCTTTTTCTTCTGTTGCTGTGATTTGGACTGTTTGGAACTGGTGGATGCTGCCGATGTTATTAAACCATAATCTCTTGCCAATTTTTTTCTTCGCTCTCTTTCACGTATTCTTAACCTATACTTGTCAACCTGGCATAACTTAATTTCTGTCAAAAAGAAAAGAAAATCGCTTTCATATAAGAAACATCTTAATCATCAGTAATGGTGAAGTTTGAATTAGATTTACAAAAAACTGTAGCAGAGGCAGATTTTATGAGCTCTTGTTCCCTTAAAACTAACACATTCACTTAGGGAGTCAGTTTAGTTTTACACCACACTCAGCAATATTCCAACATTATGAATCTATTATATAGCTGTTTTATGTCATACACAGTAAAGGTCTGTAAATAATCAAGTATGGACCACGCAATCCAGTGGTCAACAGCATAAGCATCGATCTGCTCATCTGGGAACTGATGCCATGTCAACCAAGTCAGCAAGCCTGACCACCAGATCCTGTTAGTTGCCTCTTATGACAAGCATGGCTTACTGTAGATGAATTCTTACTCATCTTCATGGGACAGTATGAGTGGTAACTGTGTATGACATAAAACAGCTATATAATAGATTCATAATGTTACATGTTAGATCCTGTTAATCGCCTCTTATGACAAACAGTCGCCTTTTAAGGCAAGGATGGGTTGGTGAAGGCCTGTTCTACCCCAGACCTTCACGGGTCAGATTCACTTAGAACTGATATACTTAGTCAATTGCTCAACCTTCTCAATGTTAACAGAAAAAAGAAATACTCTACAAAACAGTACACCAAATTGTTCACTACTCATTTGTTAGTGTTGCTTGTCATGGTTACACTTGTGACCGTCATCTGTCCCCAACAAGTGCAAGGAAGCTTACCTATATCTAGGTCTTCATCATCATGGTTGATGCTTAGACCACTGACTAGAGTTTCAGCATCATTGTCAAACTCCTGGAACAAAACAGTAAACAAAAAGTCAACATTTCTTCAGATACTTCATGTCAGCTGAAAATATTTTCAACCCTTCAATTTATGGATGTTTTGGAAATCACTTTGTACGTATATTCTCAGGGTTTCACAAATCACGGAAATGTGCATTCAGCACTTGCAAAAAGACTTATGATGAAAAATAAACTGAAGACATGGTCATTGATATCCCCAGCCACAGTGTTCTGTTTCTATTTTTGACAACTATCCATTCTTCCTACAATTAGCGATACATTAGCTCTTAAATAAGAATCTGTCCCAATTGGTGATAATGTGCATACTAAATCAAGAAACCCATAACTCTGTAAATAATTGTAACACAGCTTCTGTTTTCTAACTCGTGTTTGTGTCTTGAAAATATACACCACATTTGGTTTCCCTATCAACAATGGTTTTTGAAAAATCTGTCCCCATTGATGATACTGTGCACTAAATCAAGAAATGCATGCAAAGGGCCATAACTCTGTAACAAATTGTAAAACAGTTTCCATTTTCAAACTACATCACTCTGAACACATTCGAATTTTGGGTTCCCTATCTATAACATTTTCTGAGAAAATCTGTCCCATCATGGAGCTCAAACCTATGTCTCCATCCCACTTGCAGGGAATAAAAACAGTGCAAGTCAAGGGATGTACAACCACAGTGTAAAATAGGTCTTGAAATTTAAGCAATTATCAAATCTTACAGCATTGTACACTACACCATTTCATCACTTTCTAGAATCCCTGTCTTTCCATTATGGACCCTAAATAATTTGTTGTCCCCTTGGCCTTGAGTTTTGTAGATCAGGATAAAATTGTCCATTATTATGTGAAAGCATTACCTTAACTATTTACCATGTTAACAGACAATTAGTGTTTCTATAGGCATTTTTTACAGCTTGACATCGTGACTGGCTGGCATTTCAATTAATAATAATTTGTAAATTTTACCAGTCAAGTGATCACGCTTCTGATTGGTTGTGAGGGTGCAAGGTCTTGCGCACAATGTCGCAATGCCTGGGGGTTTCAAAACTGCTATTTAATATCTGACAACTCCTCAATGTCATTGTGAAAATATGATCTTTCTGGAGAAAAAATACAACAGACAGCCTTAGAAATGACCATACAACACTCACCCTCTCAAAGTCGTCTCTGAAAGGCATATAGCCCAGCTCCTGTTGCTCTTGAATGGACAAGTCAAGAGGTGGCACTGGCACAGTGATACTGGGAGACAAAGGACCTGAGACACAAAATCATAGCTACTGACAAACTGGACAGGTTTCTGTTTTGAACTTACATGAAGTGCTCTTAATCTCTAAATATTTACTTCAAGAGTATGAACAAAAGAAGCCTGACTTACCACCATCAGGACAGGTGTGGTCCAACACTCGAAACCCATATTCTGTTGGGAATGTGGCTGGAAAACACAAGACATAACAATTCCATCAAGAGAGTGTCATAAACTTGGCAGTCTAAACACAAGACTGTTCTGGAACAATTAGTGTTTGGCACTGGTTGAAATCTCACAACTAATGCTTGCTTAATTACCAACTTGAGGAGTCTTCAAGAAATATTCAGTCATGAATTTTCAGTTAGAGAAGCGAGTTTTCTCAGGAACATGTTTTCAGGTCATGACAACTTCAAAGATCGGTTCCATTGTCAAGTGTTTCAAAGACGAAAACAGTACTTCAAAATTCTTTGTGTTTGATTATGAGAAAATGTCACTGACTGCTTGGTCATTTGATTAATGTGACTAAGCTTTGATTGTTTCAATTAATCAGAACACCACTAGATACAAAAAACACATGGTATTGTATCCATCAGCAGTGTCAATGTAAGTCTTCAATATCTTGGCATGTTGACATATACGGCATTAAATAAGCCGTCAAACTAAACAAATTCTTACATCAATTATTTCCTGGACAATTACTTTAAAACGTTCTGGTAGGCAGCAGTAAATGTGTTACTTTGGGTCAAAACATTTATCCTTAATAAATTTTCTTGATTGCAACTACTTCTGTAGTGCTGATCTTCCACAAAATGGACATTAACTTTTCAGTAAAAGATGAAGTTTGAAAGAATATATCTACCTTTTCCTATGTTTCCCTGAACAAAGAAGTTGATATAATGTTCCTGGCATTCTGAAAAACAAAGGGGAAAATTGTTATGAGCTGTTTTAGATGAATGTCTCTTTCTCTAAAACACAAAACTAAACCTGTCACAACAAATCCACTCAAAACCACCTGATCTGAACATGTTGAACTGTGAACGTGTTTAGAATTAAATGAAAACAACATATAGTTGCTCGCGCTCAGCAACAATCAAGCTATTAGAATGTTGGCTGCATATTGACTACAAGTACAACATTGAAAATCCAATGATACATGTCATGAACAATGACCCATAGAGTGGGATCTGATGAAACATAGTAAACCAAGTCACTGCGCCTGAATACTCAGCCAACTGGTCATCTTGTACAAACAGCACAGATGTCTGAGGACCAATTTAAAACTCAGAATCCCAATTTAATCCTTAAGTTTGAACGAACCTTCCCTGTGGTTGCTGTACAAATGTGGCCAATTACAGTTTCAAGAAAACAGGAAGCAAGTGCAACAGTGACGTTACATCAAGCATAGCCAAAATTAATAGAGTCTGAACCTGAAAATCCACTGATCAACATAATGATCATCAACAGATGCAGTTGGGATATGACGACACATGTCAATGAAGTCAGCAAGCCTGGCCACCCACTGCAGTTAATCACTTATTACTATGACAAATATGGGTAGATGAAGGTTGATTCTAACCCGCATTAACATGTGTTGAGTGACACGAACAGTAAAACTTGCAATTCCAATTTACAAATTTGTACTGACTTTTACTGCAGATTTGTATCAAACAGAACAAATGATGTGGCCAGTTCAGATCTGTGAAACTGCTTGATTTCAAGTCAAAATTTCCTTGTGGTTGTGTGGAAATAATTTAGGTAGGTATTCAAATATTGAATAGAAATAGTGATAATGGTTATCGAAAATCGAAACTGAAGTATCAGATTCAATTTTTTATCCTTGCACATCATCGTTGCAGCCCAAATCTAATTTGTAACATACCTTGTGCTTTCTGGCTTTCAACATGGTTAGCAATATCTTCCCTGAAGAACACAAAACAGAATCTGGGTTAGCATATTAGAAAATGTTCTAAATTACTCTGTGTCAGTAAAATAGCGATGTATTTTGTTCATCACCAACATGTACTCTTTACTACCCTGGTTACAGAAAACAGACGAGTAAAATTCTTTCATGTTACAGTCGAACCCCGTTTACTTGGACCCCACATATCCGGAAACTCTCTCTTCTGGATGATTTTTATGAAAAACGAAACTTGCGTCCGGACTTGGACGGCGAATTTTCAAATTATTCCCACAGATTTCCATTGAAAATGATCCAGTTATCCGGACAGAGAGATGTACAACGTGCATGTGTATGTGTCATGTCAATACTGTTTACCGCATGACTTTGTGATTTCATTCTTAATCTATCGGAAGGTATTCGGTGTGAATTGATTAATTAGCCATCAAAACACTAGTGACGCGTGTCACTCATCAGGATTTGATGCATGTGAAAACATCTCATCTGTAACGAAAACACATGCTAAGTATGATTAAGGTAAACTACACTGTAATTGTACTGTATATAACACTTATGAATCGATCCCTGCTATCTGTCTTGACGTAAGTTAAAAATAGCCTCGCACATGACCTAAGTCATGTGATCCCGTCCGGAAGTTTACTTTCTGCAGACAGCATAAGTTCGATGCGATATCATATGTTTTTAGGGCATTTAAAATTTAAAAAAAGAATATGCAGTTGGCAAAATAGAAACTTTTTGTCATCAATTCACGTTTTTCATCTAACTTACCATCTGAAGCTCCACACGCTACATGATTACATCCGAGACAACCTGACAAATAGTAACCTGCCGCATGTATTATCGGTACACTTATATGTTATGATGATTCACTGTTATTACTACTGACGGTTGATTTATTGCTATATGTACATGAATATTTTGGGCTTTCACTTAATTTTCAAGTTTTGCTTGTTTCATTCAGTTAATGGCACATACCGTCCAGATAAACGGGGTTCGACTGTACTTATAATTCTGAACCAGTCTGCATCACTTCAGTTTTGCTACAGTTTACAAAATATAACTGAATAAAAAATAGAAAATGTGACATAAGAAACATTTTGCTCTTTTTCAAGCAGGACTAGCAACAAACTCTGAGTGAATAAATATGGTTAACGCCACTCTTAGCAATATTCTGGCATCATCACGACAATGGACACCAAAAATGGGTTTCACACATTGTACCCATATGGAAATTGAACCCTGTAATAAGCAACTGCTTTGACCACTTTAAAATGTAAGACATGTGGACTTGTTTAAATGGAAACTTTTTTCAAAGTGTATATTACCAGTTGCCAAATCCGTACTGTTCTACAGCGTCCAGCAACATGTTTTCTTCTGCCAGAGACCAGGGGTCTGGATTGTCAAACACAGAGGGAGGGCTGTCACTCTGAAAGACAAACCAGAAAATGTCACTCAGCTGAACATCAGTGCTGAAAACGGAGATGCTGGGAAAACTGAATGGGATAGGTCAGTGATAGAGAACTACTCCACCTGTGGAACAAACAGGGAATTATCTTTACACGGTAAAATTTAATCATCATATTTTAGGTATAAATAACTTTTTAGAAAAGAGACCTCACATATTTCTCACAAGATGACATATACACATGTATCAAGTTTTTATTCCTGGAAGTGGAAACAATTGTCCAGGATTAATGTCATTCACTCTAAAGAAAACAACAATTTTCTCTGATCTGATCCTCTGTTAACATCAAACAAATCCTCTGTTAGTTCTCAAGACTGGTTAACTTTTTAATCAGCTCAGTCACTTTAAGCTTCTTAAATCTCAGTAGACATGGCAAGAAAAGTATTCAGGGAAGCACATAAATCTCTATTTTGTTTTTGCTTGTTTGGTGTTCACACAGCAGAAATAAATATTCCAGCCTTGACTGTGGTCTGTAAACTGTCTAGTCCACACAATCCTCTGAGTCTGATTGACATCACTGATGCACTTCATCAGGATACACTGACACACAATCAGCCAAGTCACTGAGCATGACGTCATACTGACCACTTGGTCCATTTAGATCATTCTTTGGATAAGCATACCTAGTTGAGGGCCTATTCCACATCAGAACACACACTGGGGATTGCATAAAACATGCTGATTGGCCTGAAACAGTGGCCATGCTACTGTAGATAGTTCAGACTTAATTCTTTGATTCATTTTCTTGTTTAAGGCTAAACTCAGCAATATTAAACCTATGTGAATCGTGATGGCAGTTGCTGATAAAATTGAGCCAGGATAAGACAGTCCAGTGGTGATGCAACTGGATACGGCTACATGTGTCAATACTGTCAACCAGGACCAGACCATATAAGTTTCATTGTAACATTTCATTTAATGTACAGAGTTTGTAATTAGGAGTGTCCTCAAACAGCATTTAATGCTAGGGACCCGTAATTCTTCAGCTTTCAACATTTACTAGGGTAAAGACAATGAAACCTTGGACTTCTGCCTTAATTCTGAATGCTGTAATGCTTTATTAGCACTTGTTTACATTGGTTTCAATTTGACTACCACTACTGAAGTTATATTGAAAAGTCATTGGCACTCAAATGTACAGTATATTCAGCATGAGCAATGGTTTGGGTGTATCTGTACATGTTGTTCAACAGCCAGAACCTTTAAAGGTCACATGCAACGAAATACACAAGTTTGCAGATTCTGATACCTTGCTGTATGCACTTACTGAAACAAATCATCAAAAATACCAATTCAACCTATAAAATTGGAAAAAAAAGAGATGAAAAAAAAGCCTGCGAAATCGGAGTTCAAACAATTCACTAAATTTCCCCCACTGCTAGGGGTAAGAGTCGTTTCAACAGCTGTGCTGTGCTGCGCCCATAATGCATGCACAGTGAATAGGTTCGCGAAGCTTGAAACAATAAGCATGCCTGGAGTATGAGGTCGTGAGCAGTAATCTTGGTTGTGTACATAAACAAGTAAATAATCGTTACTTAAAAAAACTTGTTGATTGTGGTAAGCAGCTTCTGTCACAGAGAAAGCTCTATGTTTAATTTATTGGCACCTGTATGTCTGCTTGCCTGTCTGCTAAAGACAATATGCTATACACAGCTTCAATCATTGACCACATGCAATTTCAACTTAACACCTATCGGGCTATGCGCCATAAACAAAATAAATTGATTTATGACACGTGCAGTCAAGTCTTGTCTCCGCCACATTATGTAATTAGGCAGGTGTGATACTTGCACACATGACATGTTTTGATGTCTGTGGGTTGCAAACAAACTGCATCCATTTTTCTCGGATGACTGGATCTGACAGAAACTGGTGCAAACTCTTTCAGTTTCAAGTCCTGCTTTGTACTCGGGTGAATGATAGTTTCAGGCACACATTAGTTCACCATCTCTACGGACATGATTTTGATCGGATCGAATGCAAATTCAGATAACATGTATTTGCAAAACCTAACATCTCTATATACATTCTTTATGGATAACAATTTCTTCTAGTGTATATGATTCTGTCTGACAACGGTAAATGAATCCATACTGAAACGACGCATCAAGTACAATATAAGAAGTTGTTATGTATAAAGAATCTTAATTCTTGTGACTTGCCATACTTCTAAAATGCCCATCAAACAGCTCATCTTTCTGTACACACAATGAGCCCTCACCGTATCAGCAAATGAACCAGCCAATCAGAAGTCATTGTTACACTAGCGTGCACATCCATCCATATGACTGGGTTCGGTCTCCCAAGGGCTTCGTTCTGAGGCAAGTAAAGCTAAAGTCCAAAATATTGCACTTTTGAATCGCAATTGTATGCTTATAATTTTGTTTATTTCTGTTTTCACAAGCAGCAATGCATATCATATATCACGAATAAGTGATAATTGTGTTTTAATTACGACTGATTTTTTGGTTGCATGTGACCTTTAACATGACATGCTCAATATCCACTAATCAGGGTTTTACCATGACTTACAAAAGCTGGGGCCCAAAAGCTGGGGGTCTTTGGTGGTTATATGAGGGTCCTGTATAATATGGTGGCAGTTTTATGTAAGGTACGTGCAAATAATTTCTTCAGCACTTAGAAACTAGATTAAATCAGTGATCATGAAGACAGTTTTGATGACTGATGGGTGAAATAATAGAGACAGATAACTGCTCTTGATGCACAATATGCAAGCTCTCTGTATTTTGTGAGTCTCTCTGGACATGGTATTCTTGGTTTTATGCATTCATCCCCTACGTTTGTGCTTTGCATAAATACCCCGACTAATTCATCAAGATCTGCACATCTCTTTAACAGCCATTTTTAACATTTATTTCAATCAACAGCTTACCTCTGAATGATTGTGTGAATGTAGTTGTTCAAAGTTGGTCGGAAATATTTCAGTTATACCATGTTCTAGCAAAAAAATTAATTTTAGGTGACACAAACCAAAGGATGGCAACAAACTATTTGCTCTGATGTCAGAGTACAGGTACATATGTCACAGAGTACAGGTACATATGTCACGAATCACGTGCATATTCAGAAAGCCAAACCATATCTCTTCATGAAGTCAATTCCTTATTTGTTATCACTTGTGAGTGAGTGAGTTTAGTTTTACACTGCACTCAGCAATATTCCAGCTATATTGCAGTGGTCGAGTCTGGACCAGACAATCCAGTGACAACATGAGCATTGATCTGCACAGTTGGGAACCAATGACATGTGTCAACCAAGTCAGCCAGCCTGACCACTCGATCCAGTTAGTCGCCTCTTACGACAAGCATAGTCGCCTTTTGTGGCAAGCATGGGGCCTATTCTACCCCGGGACCTTCACAGGTCTGTTATCACTTGTACTGATTATTCATTAATGTTTTCAAATCAGTACTCTAAAATATTTATATGCTATTTATCAAAGCAAATATATGCAAACTTGAATGTATTCATGCCAAAAAGATTGGTCAAAACTCAAATTGTATTCAATTAACGCTGTCATTTGGCTAAAACATGTCAGAGAATGTATTTTGCCACTGTCTCACTGAATAGAATGAATATTTTATCAACAGCTGACATATCTGGTTCACTACCTAGTGTTTGTACTTGTTACCTAATATCAGTAATATGTATCATAGTTGCATCATATTTAACATATTGCAGACCTAGTGTACAGCTGACTGCAGGGAGTTACTCTGCCCAGACTGCCAAAGGGATACAGTTTCCACATGAGAGTTTATTGTACAAAGAACTGTTTGCAATATTCCAGCTAAATCAGGACCAACTGTAAATCACATGTAAATACTGTTCACTATGGATCTATTTCACAAAGATCCTTGTGCCGGGATGATAATAAATCTCATACTCTAACAGTCTTTCCATAAAACATGAAACAGTCCCTAGTGTCATTAGAATAGGATATTCTGCCTGGTCCACACATATGAGTATACTATAAAATCTCAGTCACATTAAAGGGGCACTGATGCGGAGCGAATAATGTTTCTCGCCAACGGTCTAATTACGAAACCAAACCGCAAATTGGTCAGCGCCCGCTCCTTCGAACGTGACGGACAAAGGAACTGGGCTCCTGTCCATATTAGCAGAATTTCTTCACCTAAACAGTCGGGAGGCCGGATGCCCATCATATGCCATTTGTTTAAAAATATCCATGGTATTCCTTGTCTGATCGTAACCAAATATCCCAGCAGTGTAGTTCTTTTCAGATGCTTGGATGGTATAGTTACTGATCCAATTTGATCCTATTTCAGTGTTTTTAACCTCGATATTTAATCATGTTAATCATGTTACATGAAAATATGATGTCTACAGGCACGTAGCCATTTGTTTCAGTACGGAAGATTGCAAAGCGTTATATTTAGGTAATTCTGAGTGTTGGTTCAGCTGTGATAGCAAATATCTTACGAAAATTTTGGTAGCTATGGTAGCTACAGTGGTTTATTATTTATGATAATAAAAACACACAGTTGATTTATTTGAATTCGTAAACAAAAAACAATGACTTTGCCTTTGGTAGAGAAATCTGAAAATTTTCTTACGTAAAAAACCCTTATTTCACCTATTTACCCAAGTACACAGCAAATGCCCGTGTGTATTCCCTATGTAACGAAATTCCGTTGGTATCCTCAAAACAGTTTCTGCCCAATAGTGTTTTCAGGCTGCATGCGACACAGAGATTGCATCTTCCTTGCTGTAACTCGCATTTGATTGTGTAAACCTACAAGTGTTATTTGTCATCATTCTCTGGATGGTCAATTAATGAATTTATAACAGGTATAATTAGTAGTAACACAACTTCGGTTACTCAACAAAGGTTCCCATTTGGCATTTCTCCTGTCTGGAGTAAATACTCAACATTATAAATTAAGGTCTGTAATGGCAAATGTATTGTATGTTATGTAATATGTGCATGTAAGTGATGCAAGAGGGTTTATCAACTGAGTTACAAAAACAAACATCGATGAAAGGATTAACTGATAACTCACTGATTGATTAATTACTTTTATCTTCTAGCGGATTTGTCAAAAGGCAGTGTGTGTAGATGACTACACCCTGTCGTAAAGTGTAAGTGCAAAAACATCCTCCCTTCAAAGAATTAACCACCCTTGCGTTGATTGATTGATTGCTCATTATTGGTTAACTAAATTACTTAGAATAGTGGACATCATACAATTAGTTGCCAGGTGTGCTATCTTTGGAGACCAATGAGAGGTTTATCTGGTTTTCACCAACGAAAGACGTGAAACGATGTGTTACTTTTTCGCAAATGAGACAGTTGTAAGACACGCGACACAGAGCAGGATTATTTACTAGCTGCAGATGAATGGAATACGATTTCTTTTACGTGGATATTGATAGATACATTCCTGAACAAGGTAGTAGCCTTACATCGTTGCTATAAAATTAGTCTGTTTCACGTTCATTTTTTGCATTTTGTTTTAATCTATTTGTTGTAACATTCAGCAGAATCTGTATGACAGAAAAAACACACTAGATCGTGTATGTGTGTGAAATAGGATCCACATTGGCATTCTATACAATGTATACATGTTGCTGTTATGTTAGAAATTTACTATGAGTATAAGCAGATCGTGTGTTCTTTTATTAATTTTCAGAATCATACAAGTATGACAATAAACTAATTAGGGTTATGAGACAAAGTATAGAGACTACATTGGCTTCGTTATTTTTCTGTCCTAATAGTTTTTTACCATTTTTACCACGGGCAGATGATTAACCTTCAAAGTGTTTCATTTGTTTTCATAATACATTTGTAATGAAGTAAAAATGACTTCACCTCAGTTGATGTGTCTATAATTAAACTATCAATTGCGCTTACGGATTGCGCAGCAGAGGTCACGAACCAGTCACGAATTCTGGGATATCATCCGGGTACTCACGGGAGAAAAACAATAACAAAAGTTTTCACCAGTCCACGGAAATTGCTCCGCATCAGTGCCCCTTTAAACACATGGCTTTTCCTCTCCCCTCTGATCATTGCTGGGGCAACAGCTTATGTGAAAACTGCAGCCAACCCCTTCTTTTCAGATATCAATTTTCCTTTTGAATGATTAAATACATAAATGTTTTTCGAATCTAATGATATATTATAAATCAATTTCTTCAAATTCACTTGAAAGACAAAAGAGCTTGTTGAAGGTAAAGGTCCATTAATATAGATGACAAGAGATAAATGTTATCCAAAGGCACAGAGTGCAATATTGTTATCAGTGATTTTACATACATGTAAATAAGTTTACAGCAGAAGGTCTCCAACGCTTTGTTCGTTTTAAAGAATTACAAGATGCCAAAATAGAGAGCAGGGCTTCACTTGTTACCCTTTTTGTGTGGACAATAATTATATATCGACGCCGTTCTGTATCTCATGAACAGTTGGGGGCACACATAAACATGTTCATTTTGTTTATTTCAACCTTTAAAATTAGATCAATCACTGGAATAAGACTTTTACTTAGTAAAACTTATTTGTTCCCTCACTTCCGGGTATTACAACGACCGAACTTCGATGTAACGGACACTCTGATTGGCTTATGCATGCATGGGCGGGTTAATCTCAGCTGGGGAAGTCCGTGCCTGTAGCTTCTGCATTTACTCACCCCCACTCGATAACGGTGGTCCTTTCGGTGAGATCCTACTTCCGCCCCGTATGAAAAACACTGCAAAATAAAGAAAAATGTGCAATCTTAAACTTTTGTTCAAATCAAAGGTAAGACTATGCATTATACACTTTGATTTCAGGGGAAAATGAGATGACCTATTTCGAGCGAAAGCTTTCTCGTGACGTCACACTTGCCTGTAAACAAAGGTCAAAGTCTGGGCATTCAGCACATCGAATTCTGAAGCCAGAAATATCACACTGGCAATTGCTACAGCTGTGTTTTTCCATCCCCTACACACAAGGACACATCCGGTGGATGTAATAAAAGGCCAATTTGGTGGTTTGGAGGCGGTTTGGCCATTCAATCCACCAAATCTTCCCCACTCGCCATCTTTTGTTCATCTGCGATCGTGAAACCGTGACGTCACATTCTCCCATAACCCATTTGAATATCCGGTGTCCGAAAATAACTGTACGGTACTTGCACACACCTGTTCGGCCGGGTCGTTGTTGCATGTCTGAGTTTGTTTTGCAGGCCATGGATACATAAAGTATGATACTGCTTTGATAATATTGACGGAGCTGTTTTATTAGAGACCATATTTAGAGCTCTCAAGCAATAAAACATGACATTCGCCTGCGGTAAATTGTTTTGAAAAAAATATTTCCTCGGGATGATGATTTTAAAATCTTTCAGCAAGAATGTTAATAAAATGCGTAAAAATGATCCATGTTTCTCAGACAAAGTTCCTGACAATAACATTCATATTCCTTGACAGCCATTTCCAGAATCATGAACGTTGTCGAATATTTTTAGAACACGTTCGTCATTATTGAAAGAAGAGAACGTAAAATATAAAGTTATGTCTGATAAGATCACGCGTGGGAAACCCTCAGCTTGTTTACACGCTAAAATAATAACCTGATGTGTTGAATATGGCAGTTGACGTTTATTATGGCAATATTGTATGTGGTGTCTGGAATTTCCATCTTTGCGTTTCATCTAGACAGCATGACTAGAGTGAATGCAGGATCAGAAGTGTCGCACTTCAAATATTAATCTATTACATGTATGTGCGTTAATTAGCCAGAGAAAAGACATCCCATGTCAAGTAAGTCTAACGAAGTGGGCGGTTGTTCAGTACAGTTAATTTCTCACTTTTTCATTTATTGAAATGTTTAATTGAAATGTTTGGTTGGACATTCCACAAACAATTGAAACTTTTTATCGATTGTTCGATTCGCACGAGAAAGCAAGAGCATGTATTTAATTTCACAAGCAATATCACTCAAGTTCAATTGAAAACATCAAAATGGGTCATACATGACCGAGATACGCAATATTGCACTCTTATTTACCCGCTATAAATAGTACATATGTATAGCACACCGGCATCCTTTTGTTATGCCAACACGACAAATGTAAGGTTTCAGAGGGAAAAAGAGTGTTATTAATATTTTGCATGTTTTGAGGGGCGGTTGCGGTGTTGCAGCTAGGCGCCATTTTGCTCCAAATAAGTATTTCACAGCTGTAAGTGAGTTTATAGTTTTACGCTGCACTCGAGAATCCAGTGATCAAAAGCATGAGCATCCGTCTAAACAACTTAGATACGATGACATGTGTCATCCATGTCAGCGAGTCTGACCACCCGATCCCGTTAGTCGCATCTTTACAACAAGCATAGGTTACTGAAGATCAGTTCTTACCCGGATCCTCACAGGTTTTCACAGCTGTGGGTCAGTTTGTATTCAGGTTGTCATGGGGATAGATGTTGTTTACTTGTTGCATGTGTAAAGCAGCACTCAGAAATTAACCTACAGATCTGAAAGTGTCCAGAATGTATCGCGTCTGGGCAAGAAAATTCAGTGATAATAATCATTATCACTGACACATGCCGGTACATTATAAGATGCGCATCAACCAACCCCGTGAACTGGTTCACCGACATGCCGCCTTTACCTGAATGGTTCATGAAAACCAGTCCAAGTCATATTTTCACGGGTTGACGCTCGGTTATCAGTGAAGCATAGAACATTATGTATGTTCAGTATTGAAACCGTGTCTAAACATACCATTCAAGTATTAACAAAGCCTTGTGGACAGCGGTTTCATAAGTCTTGATCAATTAAACGGAGTTTCGTTAGAATCCCAGTTTATGAGCTTTGATTTGTCAAATCTGTGATGACGCTTGTCACCACGTTTTGTCAGTGTCTTCTAAGAGCGTGTTAATTTTTTTTATTATAGTTTTCAGGTGGGGCAACACAACATGTAATACTACAGTAATAGTGATGTCGCAAAAAGGCCTACATTTTCGCAATTTGGAGAGTTATGTCCCTTTGGCGCATCTGCAACTCACTCACTCGCTTACACATTCGTAGCCGAGAGTTCAAGTTTCTGTATTTGGAACGTAAACTTGTAAAAGGATTGTTATTGACTTTCATTCCAGCAGTAAACATAATTTTTCAAGTAGATGTGTCAATGAATCAGCCAATCGGAAGCCGTCGTTACACTTGAGTGCACACCTACCCGCTATGACTGGGTTTGGTCTCCCGAGGGCTTCTTTTCGAACTATTGCACTTTTGAATCACTATTATACCTTATAATTTTCTTTGTTTGTTTTTTTACAAGCAACAATGTATATTATATGTCACGAATACGTGATAATTGTGTTTTGATTATGTTTGATTTTTTGTTGCATGTGACCTTTAATGTGTACATATCTAAAACAATATTCACTGTGATTCGAGTGTAAGACAGATCTAGATGCATTTGGCACACTTAAAGTCGTAAAGAATTATCTCCGGATTAATTTCGATTTTGATTTGATCTAATTTAAGATTTCAGCATAGAAATACAATGGCATGATAAACTGGACTTTGACATTATTGATAATCATGACATATTCACTGTCGTAGGGACAGTGGGAGTAGCCCAGTGGATAAATCGTTCGATCGTCACGCTGAAGGCCCGGGTTCAATTCCCCACATGGGTACAATGTGTGAAACCCATTTCTGGTGCCCCTGCTGTGATGTTGATAGAATACTTCTAAAAACGGTGTAAAACCTATACTCACTCACTATCGACGGTGCACTTTATGTTCGCACTATACTAGCTGTTACGAAGCACCCTATAAATATCTGATGTATATGACCTTTAAATAAGCGAAGAGAAAAGGCCTAAACGAACAAACTAATAACAACCTAATCAACCAGGATTGACCCCTACTCCTGTAATCTCATAAAATAGCACACAATACATACCCTTACGTCCATATTCCCTTAATAGATTTAGACACCCCTAATCTCATAAGCTAATACGCAGCATATACCCCGACACCTATATTCCTTTAATTACATCCGGATAGATTTAGACGCCCCTAATCTCATAAAATAACATACAATATATACCGCGACCTTTATATCCCTTTAATAACGCCAGGATGAACCCTGACACCCCTAATACTCAACACACACCACACGATGTAGACCCCGACCCTATATATCACCTTAACAGCAGACATTGGATGTGAATGTTGATGCTACTCTCGAATCCCAAAATCTCAAATCAAACTGTGATGTTTATGGCGACAGGATAATATCGAGCGCCTTCGGCGTGACGAGCGAAAATCACGGCCCCCAGCGTTAGTAAATCCCCTTATAATCCCGACCTCATAATCCCCTTAAAATGACATGATGCATATGAAGATAATCCCCCACCCAATAATCCCTTTACAATAACATGATGTACAAGACCATAAAGGAAAAACACCTTCTATGGATAGTCAGCGTCTTTATTGCAACCAGTTCGACGTTTCAGTGCAGATACTATCGTCGTTATCAAGCAAGTCCATAAAACATGGTTTCTCTTTCGTCTATTCAACTCCTAAAATGCCTCTCAAAGAAATACATGGAGATAGATCCCCTTAAGACAACATAATTGTCAATATTAAGTCGAACCGGTCCCATTCTCTGCGGACCTGAATATTCGATTTCATGCTATTCAGGAGGAAACATGAGAAGAATAAAAAGTGTATTGGTGAGAAATAAGACACACATCTGTCATGTAGGCTTCGTAAAGCCGTCACAGAATCTCGAAGAGTAAATATCAGTGCTGTTTATGCGAACAATACTCATAAGGTGATTTTGATAGATTTGTGTTCAACGCAATGGTCTTCTTTGTTTGATGCAGCTCATTGCATTAGTCCGTGCTGGAAGCTTTCATCAGCGTTGTGGTGACAACCATTAAACGGGGAATATCCATAACGCTGGATAGTTAATAGTTTTGTTCCTGCAGGCAGCTCGCAAAACTGTGTCAGGTATTGGATTCCAACTGGGTTATATACACCCAGTATGACTACTCACGCTTGTAGGTGCAGTTCATGTCGTTGTAGCTCTCGACGTCGTTGCAGCAGTTCACGTCGTACATTTCCATCGGTTGCCGTGACGTGAAATGCGCTGGAACGTCGCTTTCAAGATTGAGTGCATGCGCGTGCGTGCATGTGTGTACACAATCTGGGTGCATATTGCTTTTAAGATTATTGATGTTTTTGATGCTGTTTCAACCGATAGTCGTTCATGGGGTTGTGGAGTCTGTATTCGTGTTTCAAATTACAAGTGCAACCACACACACGTCTCAGGTAGTAATTCAGCTTAAGTATTAGTTGTAATGTGTAGGTGGGTTGGGTTGCAAGTCGCTTACAGCAGTGACAACGCCTTTCTTCAGTACTCTTTGATATTTGGCCGCCGTCTTGAATTTTTCGGAAAATAGACCATAACTATGCTCACTACTCAAAAATATGTTTTATCATGATGTGTTGACTAACACTGTGTCACGTAAAGTCACGTAGTGTCAGAATTGAAACTCTTTGATTTTAGGTGGCCACATGCTTTAGTCCGGCATGTAACTAGAAGCTTCCAAACAACACCGTCTCAACTGAGCTCAAATCTAATCATTTAAACTTGACGCATATTCACAGCTGACATTTTAAGTATGATGTTTTTAGCTTAGAATCTGAAATGTCATTTTGGTTTTTCTTATGTTTTCGTTAGTTTGAACAATTACCAAGGCTGGGAACTAATGTGGTTAAGGGGCTGTGAGACAGACTATCCATTTTGGGCCACAATAATTCGAATATTTCTACGTCTTGTCGAAATGTTAGAGGGCAAATGTTTAACAGCTGTTAAATATTCTATTTTTGGTTATCGTTTGTGTCCTTACTTCATTCACATCTCGTTACTGTTGATAGATCAGCTGTAAGAATGTATCCCATTTGCTAAGAGCCAGAGTCAGCGAGTCAACGAGTTGAGTTTTAGCAATATCCCAGCAATATCCCAGCAATATCCCAGTAATATCCCAGCAATATCCCAGTACATCAGAAATTGACTTCATACATCATATACCCATGCGGTTAATCTAACCCCGGTTTTCGGAGTGACGAGCGAACACCTTAACCACGAAGCCACCCCACCGCCCCCTTCCCCCCATTTTGCTAAGAGTGAGTAACTAGTATTAAAAAAAACAAGTAATGCAAGAAATAGGTCTGAAAACACTTTTAATTCACAGCAACACTGTTACTGTTTTGAATTTAGCTGCGTCTTTCAACTTTGCTGCAGCTCGTTCAATGGCCAGTTGCAAGTGTTACATGTTCGTTTGGTCACTTAGTTGTGACGTCGGCGTGTCTGATCTCGCCCCTCTCCTTATGTTTCTATTTAACATGTACGTGTTTCATATACTGTTGTTAACTCCCTTTGAAGACGCCAAGAGGAAATTTACGTACGCGCATGCGTTATATATCTGAGACAGGTCTTCTGCTTCACATGCCTCGGGTTAGTATCTGTGAGACACAGGTTTTCAACCTTCCATACCCTGGGGGTAGTATCTGAGACAAAGGTCGATTCTTATGGTAACACACGGGACAGTGATGACCACCTTTACATGTCAAGTATGGTAGAATCAGAGGAAGAGGTACCCTTTTTTACGTGTCCCGGGTGTAGCATTTCCGGCAGGTTTTCATTTTCGGGGGAAATGAATGAGATACAAATTTCACAAGTTTTACATTGTCCGGGGACAGCGTCAGCGACAGCGCTGGTCCACCAACTTATTATGCCAGTGGGAAGATAACCCGAGACTGTGGTCACTAGCATTAAACTTGACATGCATTCAAGACTTGGAATCCTTAATGTCTGTTAGCTTTGTCTCTGTTTTGGAGATGGTGAATGCTTTGGTGGTGGAAGTGGAGGAGGAAGCAGCGTTGGTCGCCTTCATCGTCCCTTTCTTATTACGACAACAACATTCCGAATACAGTCGGAAAACACGGCAGTTGCACACAAACGATATGAAAATGAACACACCCTGACTGGCATTTACTATAATGAACAAATAACGGAGGGCCTGCCACTGGACGCCAAAGGCCACGAAGCCCAGGATCCAGGTGACGCCTGTGAGGGAGGACAACTTGATATACACGAAAACATGATGCTCGTCCTGCTTGCTCTTGTCAACTTTGGGCCTGTTTCTGATTTGTTTGATTGTGAGGATGAAGAAGACTAGATTGACGAGAACGGTCACAGCCACGGGGATTCCAAACGCTATTCCAATAGCTGCTCCAGACGACAGGTAGCATCGTGAACCGCCGTAGCCGATGGAGGCACCCTCTGATATAATGATATGCACCACCAATGTGGCTACAACAAGTATGGCTGGTACACCGTATATGAACACGCAATACTGTAGAAACTTACGTCTTCTTTCACTGGAATCCTCTCTATTCCTGAGTGCTGAGAAGACTCTGAACATATGGAATGAGCAGACACCCATCGAACTGAACACTGACAGCCAGAGGTAGTGGATAAATATACCCATAGCTTCACACAGACCCTTTGTCTCAGATTTACCAGAGCCTACAAGGTACAACAACTGGGCTGCAAATAAGGTGACAGTCAAGTTCATATTATTTCTGCCTGGCGTGCTTCGCAGAGTCTTGAAGAGACAATATGTTATGAATGTCAGAAGAAGGCAAACAAGCGACAATACGGTGCAGATAATAGAAACAATAACCTCAGCTTCAGATGCTTGAGAGTGGAACTGGGCTACGAGTAGTGCATCGGGTTTGAAGTGCTCCAGACAAATCTTTACTGAGCCACTATCCTCCTCCTCAAAGTCTCCCTGATACAGAACCTCATCCTGCCAGTCCAGCTGTATTACGGAGTCACCTTCAACATATTCGTCCTTCTCCAGCTGGATCTGAGGACACGGCAGTAGGTTGGACACCCGGATGAGCACCAGGTCTGTGGAAAAAGGGTCAGTTGAGTCCGGTTCTGTCTCCACCTCAGGATCATCTGACTGATACGGGTGGCTCATTGACACACTGATCATACAAGATGTGTGTTTGTACACTCTACCCTTGTGAGTCCGGCTGATCAGACGTGCATTCTCGTTTGGCATTGTATGAAAAGATATGTTCCTGGTTTCTGTTGGTAGAGTGAAATTGGTACTTCTCAAATCCAGAAGCATTGACTCAAAGACGTGGGGGTCAATGTGTTTGGTTGTTAGGAATGTGGCATATATGGAAAGTTTAGTGGTTGATTGAGAACAAAGTCCATTAACGTCAGTTGTGTTGAAGGCCACGACGAAATCATGGAAAGAGATGCGCATGCCTAATGTATAGGGGAAGTAATCCTTGAGACGGGCAGGCAGGGAGTGCAGCAGATCATCTGAGCCAGAGAGGGGCAGTTCATCTGTAGACTCCATGTCAAAGTACACCTCATACCCGAGACCTTTCGCCGAGCCAAATATTGGAACACAGGTCTGATTCAGTAACTGTTTGGCTTGAGAACACAGGATATCTCGACAAGAGTCCTGGAAATCAATATGAAATACGCCGTTAACATATTGTATCTGTAACGAAAGTATAATTAAGATAAATCAAAATTAATATCAAACTAAATTATCAAATAAACACCAATTTACTCTGTTATAACTCCCCGTAATTTCAATGTACATGTTCTTGTGAAAGGTGGTGAGGACATGACTTTTTTTTCAAGAATTTGATGACTACACTTGATTGGACGAACATTGCAATAACTCCAAGTTTCTGTTCGCCACAATATCGATGAAGAATCGTTTTTCACCGTCCCATGCTTGTCGTAAAGATGCGACTAACGGAGTCGGGTGGACAGGCTCACTGACGTGGTTGACACGTGTCATCGTATTACATCGTAGTCATCGTAGATCGATGTTCATGATGTTGGTCACTGGATTGTCTGGTCCAGACTCGACTACTTACAGACCGCCGTCATATAGCTGGAATATTGCCAAGTGCGGCGTTTAAAAACAAACAAACAAACATCTGCGTTACAAACACAGTCTTACCCTCTGACCGTCATACAGCTGTCCATCTGTACATTTGGAACTTGGGTCGTGTCCGCTGCCGTACAGCGCCGAGCTGAAGTCCAACAGAGCAGAGAAGGACACTGGTCTGCTGGATGTCTTCTTGCATCTGGAGAACAGAACTGGATCGTCTGAATTGCAGATGTAGCAGAAGACATTTCTGTAAGTCTGACCCCCCACTTCCTTGACGGTTGTGTAGCTGTGGCATGCCTGTTCCAACATCTCGTCATAATGGGGCCACTTGCCTGTTACATTACAGGACGAGATCATACCCCTACCCAGGTAACATTTCCGGGGGTAGGTGTCTTCGGGGGCAGAAAACACAACCCAGCACCCCTCCTGGGCGAGGGCGTAATCCAGAAACGCGGTAGTCGAGTTGAACTTTTGGAAGTTATGGAATTCAGCACAATCAACCAACGACTTCCACGCCCGAGCGTCGTGTACCCCATGACACGCCGCGCAGTGTTTGTTGAGGTAGGTGACGTTGCTGTCAACATCGGTGACCGGAGCGAGGGAGGGGGAGTGTGCACATAAAGCTGACAGCACAGCATCAGCGTCTGCAGGACAGGAAGTCACCATGAAGAAACTCATGCTCATGTTGATGCGCGCCATCTTTTCATCCATTGTGTATCTGCCGTGAAGGTTGCTCATACACTTCATTGGTGGGAGGGCGACACGGGGCTTCGTAACTCCCGACAGCGTCTTATCTGGGCAACAGTCGTCGTACACAGGGCACATGGGATCACACTGACATGGAGCACAGCGCCAGCATGGAATTGGACGATACCCCTCACAGAGACGGTTACTTAAACAGTACCGGACATGCTGAGCCAGGATCTGGGATTTAAACACGTCTCGGTAGGTGGCGTTGTCAGACGTTGTCTCCACTGGCGGCAACGTGCTGGAGGACATCAATTCCTCGACGAGAACCAGACAGACAACCACGCATCCGAGCAACCGAATCATGACTGCATGTAACCTGTGGAGACAATATCGAAACTATCAGAACATCATTTTCAATTTTTAAAATAAAAAAATGTACTCACATTTAGTAATAAAATAATTTAGTTTAACAGAGAATGCGCATTTGTCTGGTCCAGACTCGATTATTGACAGACCGCCTTCTAGAATACGGTTGAGTGCGGCGTTTAACAACAAACAAACATTCAGTTTCATGCAGGGTTAATATGTCTATCACTGGTCGTTTCTTTCATGTACAGATAATTATCCAGATCGCGGTGAAAATTCTCTACAGGGGAAGTTCCGAAGCAGATGGAAGCCATGATGACTACATTTCTAGAATTCCTATGTGTTCTCAAAATGTCCACCAAGGCAGCAAAAATCGTTGAAAACACGCCTACAACGTTATCTTCAACTGTCATTGCCAGAATGCCTCCACAGTTTAACGAGTGGATAGACATGCACTGCAAAGCTGTATACCTGCTTTCGGGTTTTTAGCGTATTCCTGTTAGTGTTTGGTGGTCCGGGATTTGACAGAAGCCAGTGATGTGTATATACTCAGCTTTAAGTGCGTTGCTACAGTGATACTGTTGTGTACCCAACACGAAACAATCCAGGGACCCAGTTCAAGGTTATATTCCACCAAATCAAAATCCTTTGTTTAACAAGTACTTGTCCCTTCGGTGCAGACTGAATTATCCGTCTGTGATTGGGTAATTTTTGTAAAAAAAATGTGGTTTTAAAATGTACACCCATCCAGTAATTTAAAACTGACTAAAATTATATTATATATGCTGTATATTTTTTACATGATAACTTAGGCTGAATGTCACCATAGGTATTACTTTAAAGCGGTTGACAGTTGGTGATGAACCGAGGTTGGTCAGTGTAGCTTCCAGTACTCAGAAAAGAAGCCACATGTAAATGTGACGGTAGACGAACAACTGCTCTCTGAAATGAACATATTTTGCTTAAAAAAAGTTTATCTAGACTTGCCACACGTTCTGGTCTTGCGAGGCTTTCCTGCCTATATTTGCTTCAGGGTCTGTATGACAGACAAATGTAATGGCTGTTGGTGGCTTAGCAGCGAGTGCACGAAAGAGTGAGTGATGAGGTTTAGCATTATTTAAGCAATATCACGGCGTAGGACAACAGAAATGGGCTTCACACAATACACCTATATGGGGAATCGAACTAGCGTCTTCGGAGTGTTGAGTGACTTTAACCTCTGGGCTACCCCACCGCATGTGTAACCTCAACAGGCAAATCGCAACTCTGTGTTAACGGATAGGAGTAATGGTTGTCTTAGTGCTGACATCGCTTTGCGGGCAGATCTGATTGCTACATTCAATTTGGGGAGAAACGATTTACTGAACTTTCATGTCAGCATTAAACTGTTCGTATAGTCCAGACTCGATTATTTGCAGATCGTCATCTGAAAGTATTTCTTTGGATTTTCTGGTTTTGTTAAATTCGCGTCGGGCTGGTAACATTTTGAAATTGCCAGCACTGATATCTGACTGGGTTTTGGTCTTATGCCATAAACTGATTATCGCATACCAAGACTTGTCTTGCACAGAAGTTTTGCCCCTATAAAAACTTTCACAAATTATGCTGTCAAAATACGGTGCTAAGTTGTTTTTCTTAGAGAACAAAACTTCCGCGTTCGGATGCCAGGTATATGTGTTCTGTTGTTTACAGATAATGAGATATTTCAGCAGTTATACACTTACTGATGAAGGTAAAACATCGGTGGTTTCTCAAGATACAAACACGCATTAGATTGTTTGAAGCTAATGTTAATATGCTAAGACATGCAACAACACGGCGATTTCCTGTTTTGCACATCCTGATGTTTCCAGCTTGAAAACCCTTGTATATGCGTGATATAAATAACCGGCTGTGAAGTACACATGGATAAGGAAATGGAGGGTTCAACGCACTGAAATTTCATGACCTGATGAGGATACTGGTACTGCATGTATGTCTACTCCCATTGTGTGGGAGTTTAAGAGTGAGAGGGTAGCTTGGTGTGAGTGAGTGAGTGAGTGAGTGAGTGGGATGTGTGGTTGAGTAATTGGTTGAGTGGTTGAGTGGTTGAGTGGTTGAGTGAGCGGTTGGGTGCTTGAGTATAGTCATTAAAACGTTGCGGTTTGTAATATCAGGGCGCGGCAGACCAACAAGCTTAAGGTTTGAGAATATACAAATATCAACGAAAATACATATAACATGATAAGAAATTGCATTTCCAAGTTTTTCCCAGTCATGCGAGAAGTAGGTCTAACTCAGCCACACAACCTTAGCTCTAACAAAACTCGTAACGGACATTTCGGTCAATGGCGTGAACATGGCTGCCATACTTGTCTCCCAGTGAACTGACCTTCACAAAGCTGACGTTTGCTCGCCTCATAGGTTCAGAGACCCTCGCCATAATCCTTCGAAAGGATTGTCATTTTAGAAATCATACAGATACTGATTTCTTCACAGTGAGTGCCATATTTTTTATAATTAGTTTTGAAAACAGGTTTTCTATAATAGACAAGTTTGATTCCATTCATATTCCACCTAGACTGTCCTCATTTAGTCAATTCTGTCTCACAGTCCCCGAACCTCATTATTTCCCTACTGCCTAGCCCTCCTTGCAATGCTTAAAGCCCCAAATGAAGCAAGTCTAGATTTCCCCTTGTTCAGTCTCCCAACTCTTTTGGGCTCCTTTTCGATTTAAATTGGTTTATTTGTTACCGTCAAAGTTATAAATATTCAGGGAGTATGTGTCTAGATTTAATCTGACGTATAGCTGAGAGGAATAGGGGAAAGGAAAATTATACACCATAGGTCAGGGACTGTGAAACAGTCTAGGACACAGTCGGATCGTTAGCGCAGGCGCAACAGACCCAGGGAACCAGGCTGTCTAGGACAAAGCCCGAAGGCGCAAGAGCATGGTGAGCTAAACATCAGATGCAGTCTCTTTGTAAGGCATCTGGGCCCAGTAAACAGCTCGTTCTGTCTGTAAACCATCCCAAGTCAAGCAGTCCTGACGTTAATACATTGGTGTAGGTTAATTAAAGGGCACTGAACTTGCTTTGTGACAAATGGGAGACATAGGAGCTACATATAAATCGTCGGTAGCCTCTTGATTCACAAAGATACCTTCAGCTGCAATGTCAAACACATGGCCCTGTTCTGGCAATCGCAGTCAACACGTGTCATATATACCGTCCATAAAAAGCAGCGGATATGAGAGCGTTATAGCATAGTGTGAGTGAGTGAGTTTAGTTCTGCGCCGCAAGATTCCAGCTTGATGGCGGCGGTCTGTAAATAATCGGGTCTGGACCAGACAACCCAGGGATCAACAGCATGAACATCGATCTGTAAGGTTGTAGCATGGAAAACCTATACATCATTAATCAAGAGTGGCATGATGCAAGTAGCCTTGGAAACCTGTCTAAACATGGAAACTGCGTTCCATTAAATATAGTGTCTCTTTGGCATGTGATTATCTCAAATAAATAAAAGTTTTGCTTTTATAATTCAACACACCGAACAAATGGATCGTGATAGATAGAACACTACCATGTATACTGTTAAAGATTTAAACACATTCATAACATGGTTAGATCGAAACATGCCGACAATGCGTTTATTTTCTAAACACATTACAATTGATAGTACTTTAGTGACATTTACATTAATGCGTTCGTATGAATGTACCCGTGAAGATCCGCGCTAGAAATGATCTTCAGTAACCCATGTGTTTCAGGCACGCAGACTTGGTTCACACATGTCATTGTATCCCAGTTGCGTTGTTCCATCATGCTATTGATTAACTGGTTTTCCTTGTCCAGACTCGATAATTTACAGAGCGTCGCCGTGTAGGCGGAATGTTGCCGAATTTCTCTTTGAAGGTTCCATGAAAGTATATTTAGTTTGTATTCGACTGAAAGAGGATAACCAAAGTCACTGACATAAAGTAGATTTGTGTTTGTAACCCTTCCATTACTGCAAGACCTAGCTCATTCTGAACACTAATAAAACTAACTAACTAACTCGTATGAAAGTGATATGCGAACATTGTTGGGTGAATACTCAAGCTATTGGATGCGCCTAGCACGTATAACTACAAGGCACAGTCATGGTTCGCTGGGGCACTGGCGAGCCTGCAGAAATGGTGCCATCTCTAGCAGGGGGGGGGGGGGGGGGGGGGGGGCGGATTTATAGCCTTTTATACCATTCTTCACTCCCAAGGGAACAATATGGATAATTAACACACTGAACCTGTCACTACTTTAACCAGCATGCTCTTAGAACCAGGAATACATTTAGATCCGTAATGGGAGGATAATTGCAGCATTACCATGCTTTGACGACACGAAGGACTGAAATCTGTAATTCGAAAATTCTGAAGTATACACAAATTATGCCATGACATTTGAATTCAAAGTGCAAACAATATGCATAAAATGTCAAGTTTAAATTTGTGCTATGATAATTGATTATAAAACCAAACTTAACTAAATGATCAGAGTTGGGTACAAGACGAGTCAACGTTGTCCAACAACGAGTCAACAAAATGATGACAGGCAAATTGTGTCGATTAGTGAGTAATGCTGCACTATATGTAGCGTTCCCAGCGTCTTCATGGTAGCACAGCGTCCACTTTAGTATACAAACTTTAGAAAAAATCTACGATATCCTTGAAAGGAGGTATGTAAACTCTGTTGCTCTCTGCCCATTTCAACTAGTGAGTAATAAAAGAGAGATATGAAGCGTTTCATGGGAAACAACTTCTTTGCAGTTTCGGGTTTTTTTTTGCTGTTTGTAGCGACGTTTCAGGATTTGTTGGCTGCTTGAAGCCACGTGTAAGGATTTGTTGGCTGTTTGTAGCTGTTCGTAGCGATGTTTCGGGATTTGTTGGCTGTTTGTAGCGATGTTTCAGGATTTGTTGGCAGTTTGTAGCGACGTTTCATGATTTTTCCCCTTTGAATGAGTCACCTCTTCCGATTAAAGGAGACATAATTAGCAACTAGATATTAATCAACCACTGCAACATTGTCACAGAATCCCATTTTACCTAGCAGTCCTCTATCTGTGTGGAGTCTTCTTATGGTCTGAATATAAAACTCATATGAAATAAACGGACATAGGGCCAAGATGTTTGAGTCACAATAAAGGTCACCTGAAAATATCTACGGAAAACTGCACTGGCCCATCATGAGCCAATCACACCAATATGGTATATACTGAGATAACAGATTCCACACTGATTGTTTGGGATTGGATAGCAGGGATGGGACACGGTAAAAACGAGATTGTGGGGTTGTGAATCGGAAGTAGAGTGTTATAGGATGGAGCCCAGACTGTCTCACAGACCTCTTTCCCTTTCCGTCTGACCCTTTATGAAATTCTAATGCAAGCCTAGATTATCTCAGGTTCAGAATGTCTTTCTTTCAAAACTATATATATGTGGGCTCATCTTCTATATATTTATTATTTATACACCTGCTGATATCATATATATGATATATATATACACACACACGCACACACACACACATCCATCCATCCATCCATCCATCCATCCATACATACATATGATATATCAGCCCTCATATATGTTATCAGCAGGCGTATAGATAATAAATATATAGAAGATGAGCCCATATATTTCTTTTTGCAAGAAATACTTGCTCTCCTTCATGTAAAGGAGTTTTGTAAGAAGGACTATCTGGACTCATCTGCATATGCATACATTTCCAGACACTAAGCGTTAGTCGGCGGGAATCTGGGTTTGGGGACGATAAATGGGACTCGGGGATCGCACGTCAGAGGTCGAGTACCCCGGGGTCCCACGTCAAGCGTGTGGTACGTCGCCGTCACGTCAGGATCCACAAAACGGGAGTTGGAAATCCTATAGATTCTCCCCGATCTTGATCTTTGGTTCCTTACCTCCTTTCCCTGTCCACTGACTGCACGGAACTGGTTAAGGTGGATGCATCGGCTTTGAAAGGGTTCGCTGACTCACTCACTGACTCACTCACTCAATCCACTCGCCCACGTACCGGCAAGAATCTTGCACACATGTGACATAGAGGCTCAAAGTGGATGCGAGTACATTTATTATTCCAGCCGGGAGAAACAAGGGTAGACAGTTTCACCGCTAATCCTCTCTTGCTGGCATTTTCCAACGAAAACATTGTGCTAGGGATAGAGACCCGGTTCATAAGCTCTCCATGAGGTAAGGGGCAGGCGTGACCCTGGATCCAACCACAAACACCTGTAGTCGACTGGAAGTAGTAGCGTCGTTATCTCACTGGGCAGTACCACTTCAAACACAGCATCCCTCACACGTGGAAGTGTCTGTCTGTGTTGAAAGGTCGATAACGAGGTGCCCTATTAGCCACCTCTAATTAAAACCAGACGGGTATGGCCCAATGCACAGCTCTAGTTGAGGTACCACACGAGCAAACACTGTATTGTATACGGTTTGGAATACATAGAACATTGTATGTATGATGCAGTGTTTATATAACCTGAGGGGTATGTGGTAATGGTGTTGGAGTTACCAATGCAAGATATGTTATATACTGAACAGCAAAAGAAACACAACTTTGGCTTTTGGGCTGGTTTTAAATTTGGTTTTAAGTATATGACATAAACATTAACGCTTAGTTTTATGAGATTTCATTTTTTTTCGAAAATTGTTTGTCTTTTGCTGTTCAGAATATTTGGGATTTCACTTTCTTAGTAAAATATTGATTCTACTACTTTTGATGGGTTTAGACCACTCGAGATTCGAACTCACACCCTCATAGTCAGGCACCTAATCGCCAGCACACAAAGTCAGAAGCCTAAGCCATTCAGCCTCCACGGTTTCGACGTCTAACAAAAGTACTAGAGTCGGTACTAATATTACTATAGATATTAGGAAAGTGTAATCCGTAATGTAACATGGTACTTCTGACCACTTTCTAAATGGTATTGTGTCTTTATATTACCACTGTTCCTCACTGTTTGTAGCATGTACACATTTCTACGTCATACCTACCTACCAACCTACCTACCTACCTATCTCTGATTATTTTGTTACCTAATTATTTATTTACATAATTGTGATGTTTTTGAGAATCTCCTCATTTATAAGGACATTCATTCATTCATTCGTTCGTTCGTACAGTCAGTCAGTCAGTCAGTCAGTCAGTCAGTCGTCTCCTCTTCCAAGAATGGGTTGCTGAATTCTAATCCGGATCTTCAGGAGGCTGTCCCTCATACTCTTGAGTTGACCTATGTCAAAGAATTTCAGCTAGAAGACGTGAAGCTGAGTAAAGTTTTTGGGCTGACATATTACAGAGACTAGTCCTCTATGGCACCTGTCTAAGCGACGGTATGGTACCGACCGACAAGCCTACACAGTGGGTGCATGTTCTCTTGCATCGTGAAGAATTTCGCCAAATGAACCCGAACCTTGTTGACTTGTTCGTATTCGAAATGTTCCCGCCGTTGCCGTGTGGTCATTCTTCGAACTTGGGCTTTCGTGCCTGCTCTTTCATGTAAGATGAAGTGCTAGCTAATAAAATATTTGAAAAATGTTCTTGGGATATGAGAAAACTGTACTTTCTACATGTCCCCAGTGAGCTAAAGTGGAAACGATGCTTTAATGGTCCGACTAAGACTTAACCCGCAACAATACTTTATATAACAATTACGTGTTCGAAGACTGTCTATTACGGCGTTGTTTGAAGCCAGCTACACTTGAAAAAGTCTTTAAGATAAAAAGTAACAGTTTGGACGATAATTTCTAAAAAGAATAAATAACAGACTTGTGTCTTATACGGTCCGCTTATCTAGACTTGCCTCTTCGAGGTACAGAATTACTGTACACCCATGAGCTCAGCATGCAGTACAGCCTTGGAGCAAGGTTAGAAGTCAATTAGTGCTGCATACCTACTGCATAACAGTACTGCTGTATATAAACTGACGCGCAAAAGAAAGTGTAAAATGGTGTGGGGGATTATTTTTCAAACAACAACGGAAATATTTCGAGTATTTACTCATAAACATGGTGTGTGTGTTGTCAAAACGCGACGATAATAAGAGGGAGGTAGTGCGATATTTGGACAGTATTCCCCCTGAAACGCAAACCTCCCTGACAGGAGTATGCCTACCCTGCAACAGACTGCCTGGAAGGTTCAGATCAAAACATTGACTACACAACATTGTTACTGCTTGCTGAGTTCCGTCCTATTGCACAACGTAATTCAATAACCAGTCAAGAATGTTTAGACCATTTTTTCACCTGGCTATGTAAATACTAATTAGTACTAAATGATGATATAATATCTTATATATTACAACAATACGCTCCTTCTAATCCTTGCATAGATGACGTACAGTGTGCTCTGACAACCGGAAACCCGGAAATCGTGGAAATCCAATAACGAGGCCCGGCCGTTAGAAATGTTTGGCCCTCTGGTACGGACTTGATATTACATTACGAAAATGCACTGAATAAGCGGAAAGAATGCACAGCAGGTGTAACCAGTCAGATGAATTGTGAATCATTGTACGACTTCTTCAAACAGGGCAGTCTGTGATGTCTTAGTTGAACGACCTGCTTCCTGAACTCGACATAAAATATAGAAATACGATTGTTTAAAGCTGTAAAATTGAAATCACTTTGTAGTTTACCATTTGCTTGAAACGAGGAAGTTGAATTTAGTGTAACCATACTTGTTTTTTGTGTCAGAAAAAATCGGATCGGCTGAAAAGTAGGTCATTGTCTGAATTGGATAATGAGACTAATGTCTTGGTTTGCTGGGATCTGATGAAATATTCATTTTATACAGTGTATTTGCAAGTATTGAATACTTAGTAATTTCCAATTTCACTCATTATTTGCTTTTCAGAATTTTTCACGGGACTCTCAATAATTATGCATACGTTCCTGTATAATGTATGGACCATGTTGTACATATAGGGCCGATGGCTCACATCGCATTACCGAATAGAGAGAAATATAGAATAATCATGAACAGAACTGTATATCCTTGATAGCGCGTGGGATTCCAGGAAAACCATGGTTGTGTTGTTCGCACAGGCATGATATGCACCCAGAGCATAGAGATCGTTAGTGGTGTTCCTGTTAAAGGGACACACAAAAACGCCAAGACCATAGACAACGAAGAAGGGGGTCAGCCGTTATAATGTCGCATGGCTTCGAGGCGCCAAATGCCAAAACGTTAGACTTGTAAGACGTGTATGGTAGATAATCATCGGACTAACAGTCCCAGAACTAGGAGACCGAGAGTGACCACACCGCAAGATGACCACCAGTTTCTCCATCTGTATTGCCCCAAAGATGCGCACAGTGACGACATAAGTTACTAGCGTTGGGTCATCTGATCAGCAGGAGTGAGTGAGTTCAGTTTAGTGCGACGACTGCTTGCTGTTGGCATCCGGGCATATCCATCTTTTTGGGGCAAGTCATTAACCCTTTAACATCGAAACGTCTCCCCTTCGGGAGGCAATGTCGTAAATGGGCACGATATGCTTTGATAGTAAGTCGCAATCAAAACACTTTTCAAAATATTTACGTTTTTTTCGAACAATAACCTCACACAACAGGTGTGTAGTTTCTTTTGAGCGTCAGTTTATACTACAACAGCTGTCGGTACAAAATTAACGCCGTCAACGCCGTCGGAATACCACGACACCAAGTCTTCATTTTCGGCTGTAACGGAACCCGAACGGGGATTAGTGACCATTAGGGTTCACCCGCTATTGCCAGTTTTTCTGGAGCGTCTAAGCAGGTGAGGCAAAAGTAATCACGAATTCTCCGACACTGCAATGCAGGCAATCCGGCCTATGCCTGTGAGGGGCCGATGCAAGGTGGGTGGTAGTATTATAATCAAGCACGGCGTCGTCGGTTCACGTTGTTTTTGATGATTTCAGTAATCTCCACATACATGTACTCAGAAGTGGAAAGATGGAGCTTTTCACCGCTTCGTGTTTATATACAACACCTATTTTGGGACAACCCTACATAACGGAGGCCCGTGACATTAACGGCCTTATGGAATGCATATGGGAAATTTGCGAGTATCATCACTGAAATATCTCATGTACTTGCACTGAACTACAATATGTACATTCCGACTTGGGCGGCAATCTAAATAATCTAAATATCTTAATCTAACTAGCGCGGAGGGGAGCCTTGTGGTTAAGGCGTTCGCTGGTCACGCCGAAGACCCGGGTTCTATTGTCCATATGAGCATAATGTGTGAAGCCATGGGTAAAATGTGTGAGCCCTGGCGTCCCCCTGCGGTGATATTGCTGGAATATTAATTGCGGCGTAAAACCATGCTCACTCACCTAATCGTACAAACGTGTATGCTGACAATTATAAGATCCGTGTTAGAATTGATTTTCAGTAACTCGTGCTTGTCGTAAGAGGCGACTAATGGGGCCGGGTGGTCAGGCTCGTTGACGGGGTAGACATATGTCATCGTATCCAACTGGCGAAGGACCCGGGGTTTAACAGGCCTTCAGCAATCCATGATTGCCATAAAAGGTCACTATGCTCGTCGTAAGAGGCGACTTACACTGACATGGTTGACACATGTCATCAGTTCCCAATTGCGCAGATCGATGTCCATGTTGTTGGTCACTGGATTGTCTGGTCCAGACTCGATTATTTCCAGACCGCCGCCATATAGCTAGAATATTGCCGAGTGCGGCGTAAAACTAAACTCACTCACTCATCCAACTGCGTAGACCGGTATACCGTGCAGCCAACCACACATCCAAGTCATCGTTAGGAATGGCAGCAAATCTACGTATAGGGTCTTTCTCCAGCGCACCGCAGTAAAGAGTACATACAACACAGACATGGATGAGGCAGTCGATATGGTTGGGGTCAACAAGAATACAAAGAGCCAGTTTATATGAAATCAGAGTACATCACCTCGAAATACCTATACGTCATTACCCACTGTCTGACATGTCTGGGCGATGGGGTAGCCTAGTGATTACGACGTTCGCCCGTCCACCCGTCAACACGGGTTCGATTCCCCACATGGGCGCAATATGTGAAGCCCATTTCTGGTGTCCCCCGCCGTGATATTTCTGAAAGCGGCGTAAAAAGTAACTCACCCATGCCTGACATGTCTTCAATACCTACCGTGTTTGTAACAACCCTTGGACAAACTGCATCCATAAAGTAGTGTGATATACTGTATACCAGCTTCCTCCGTCCAGATGACCACTGGTGTAAATGTCAGAAGTCTCAGACATTGTTTGTTATTTAACGCCACACTCAGCAATCTTCCACCTATATGGTCACACAATCAACTGATGGAAATCATGAGCAACGATTTACGCAACTGGGATAAGATGACATGAGTAAGCCAGTCCTGCATGACTACCAAACCGTCGGCTCTAAAGACAGGCTTGGCTTGTCGAAGACCAGTTCTAACCCACGGGTTTTCACGGGTTTCTAGCAAAGTTATAATCTTCATATGATTCTGACATATCGCTGTTACGTATACGCTTCATACCTGATTGTGTAGTCCACAGACAGCGTATATAAACATTCCCGTGTGTGGAGTCTACACAGGGTCAATTTAAACCAGTGTGCTGAGTTTACAGATAATGCAAACCCGTATTTTGGAATCCATAGACAATTTATACATGTATGTATATTCCATGAACAATTTATACCGGTACGTGGAGTCCACAGGTAATGTGTACATGTTATTTGGACTCCATAACTGCAGTCTATGGATAGCTCTTCGACCCTGAACTGCACTGTCTATGGATAGATTTTCGACCCAAAACTGTACTGTCCATGCACAGCTTTTCGATCCAAAACTGTACTGTCCATGCACAGCTTTTCGACCTAGAACTGCACTGTCTATGGAAAGCTTTTCGACTCAGAACATAATTGTTCATGGATAGTATTTCGACCCAGAACTGTACTGTCTATGGATGGCTTTTCGATCCAGAACTTTATTGTTCATGGATAGCTTTTCAACCCAGAACTGTACTGTCTATGGATAGCTTTTCTACCCACAACTGTATTGTTCATGGATAGCTGTACGACCAAGAACTGCACTGTTCATTTTATAGCTTTTCGACCCAGAACTGTACTGTCCATGCTAGATAGACCATCCTACACAGTTCTCACTTAATTACCGATAAGATAATTCCTTTCTACAATTGTCTATAACCACTCTCTCCCAGAGGTGTGCTGGGATGAGTAATCCCTGTGTGGGAACTTGTCGATGTATCATTGTCACCGACATCCTGCCGTACAGGATATTGCTATTGCATGCAATGTGTTATTGTCATATCCTGTCGTGATATATAGGATCAAGAACTACCCATGGATAACTCCAGCATGGAGTGTCACTACTCAATGTTCGTTCGATAATATGGTGATTTTGTTATTTTTAGAAACCCGGACCCCTTTCGCGAAGTAGCCTCCAAGGTTAACCATAACTCCCATTCTTTAACATTGCACTAAGGTTATCTTAGTGACTTACGATCACCTCAGCGCTGTGTGAAAGGAGGCCCGGAACTATCAATCGTCTTCCTCCCCCGTTTCCGTTTCCGCGATAATAATGGTAAAGTATGTTCCTGGTAGATGCCTGATCACCTGATCTAATACAGTGTCATGGGTTGATAACTTTAAACTAATCTCGGTGTCGACGAACTATATGTTTTTCCCTTTGATTCAACCCTTACTTGAATTACTGAAGCAAATACAAATTAACTCAGTTTCTAGTCTCCCATCTCACTGAGGTTCTGTATCAATTTAAACTGATTTTTTTCTCTCCGTCAATATTATACATATTCAAAGACTATGCATTAGTAAAGACGAGACAGTGAATAGTCTGTTCAGATGAAAATTGATTGTACTTTGAAATTATGATATACCGAGACGATAACATGACATAACATCTGCCATTATTGAGTTAGATGCACAAGACAGAATTAACGCTCATGTTCCTATTGAATAACGGCAGTATTCAGCACGCAGTGTGTTATTGCATGCCATGGTTATTTCTTACAAGGTAGATATATGTTAGATCACATGCGTTTGTTGTGTTCTGATTTGCCAGGAAAGGCATTCGTAGTAACGGCATTAATAAATATAGCGTGACATATTGTAACCCTACCTGTAAGCGTCTGGTCTATGGTCACGGTGTCAGGCCAATGTGTAATGTGTATACCAGCTGCCTCCGTCCAGATGACTACTGATGTAAATGTCAGAAGTCTCAGACATAAGTTCCCGGTCAAAGTTGAATGTAACTATCATCCAGAGAGGGAGGTCACGTTTCACAACATCGTCACTTGTCTGGAACCTGTCTGGACGTAGTCGGACACTGGGACCTGTTTGGACGCAGTCTGTCACTGGAACCTGTCTGCACACAGTCGGACACTGGGACCTGTTTGGACGCAGTCTGTCACTGGAACCTGTCTGCACACAGTCGGACACTGGAACCTGTCTGCACACAGTCGGACACTGGAACCTGTCTGCACACAGTCGGACACTGGAACCTGTCTGCACACAGTCGGACACTAGAACGTATGAACCTACATGAGTCTTCCACTACCAAACACCAAGTCCGTTATAGTTGGACCATGCACTAATATAGTCTCCGTTGCAGCACCATCTTCTGCGACATCAGACTGGTCTAAATCATCCACAACTCCTGATATCTATTCTCATGGCTTTCAGCAGCTGTGTAACCCCTTGATATAACGGGTCAGATGTGATTTCCTCGTCAAGTCCAGAGGAAACGCCACATATTTCCATACAAATCAACATGCAACAGATTTACTTTTTAAAGTTGAAACACCCTGGCAGTGACACTTGTTTAAGAAGGGCACGAATACATGAGACACTTTCATCCAATCAGAGTTCTCGTTAATGAATTTCACAACGAATTACCTCAAGTACAACGCGGTGTGGAGGTGGAACCACGTGAGAAACGACGCCTAGTGCGACGGCAGCCAGCAGCCACCAACATGAGGTGTAATTGCTCACAGTGAACCCGCATCTCGCGTGCAGATGAAGTAGCGTGGTGCGGCGGTTCCAATACCAGCAGGAGCAGGGACATGGGTTAACGTGTTGCTGATGACAACCGCAGTGGCCTGCCTGACTCTCACAGTCCTTCAACCTGGTCTGTCTCACAGTCCCTGAATCTAGTATGTCTCACAGTCCCTGAACCACATCACTTCCCTTCTGCCAAGCCCTCTCTTCAATGCTAGAGTCCCAAATGAAGCAAGTCTATATTTCACCAGGTTCTGAATCTGCCAACTCGCTGGGGCTCCTTTTCAGTTTGTAAGCTTTTGTAAATGTCCATATAACAGATGTATATTCCGAGATTAAGCGTTGGTTGATCCTTGAACCGTCTAATTCTCTTTTCAGCCAAACGCAGATTTTAACCAAACGCTCTAAATGAAGCAAGTATAGATTTCCTCATCTGAATCCCCCACCTCATTGGGTCTCCTCTTCAGTTTTAGAGGAACTGTCCATTTCTGTCATAATATCATCAGAGACAAAGCGTTAGTCTCTAGACTGACTGTGAGAATTGTCGAAGCTGTGTGATACGCCAACCCTCCTAGTAGGAAGTTTAGAAAATTACAACCACATGCTGTTCATGGTAAATCCATGTATCACATTACTGCATGAGTTAAAGTTCATCGGAATTCAATTAGGTTTCTCCTCGTGAAAAGGGCAGTGGCGTGAAACGGTGTACACTTGTCATCAGCGGGATGATAAGGCCTGCGTTGTTACAACCTCGATCTTCAGCGAGACACCTATGAAGTATACTAATCGCATGGAGCCAATGATCCGTGTAAGAGCCTGTATGGTAGAATCTAACGCATTCAGGCTAGTATGCCATTCACAAATGTTTCTTCATCAGCTGGTCATCCCCCACCCTCCTTCCTCCCCCTCCTGTCGACATGTGGGAAGCATCCCCTACACACATCCGTCACACACTTACCAGTGTAGATAGGGGGACTCTCAGTCTTGAGAGGAATGTTTCCTTATACTCAAAGTTCAGGATAGTCGCTTTCTGTGAAAAATAGTGTTCTACTGTGTGTGTATGTCTCTCGTCACGTCTCATGTTCTTCGGAGATACAGCGGATGTTGTGAAATGAATAGAATCTCGTCAGCATCAATAGCGGATCCGGGGAGGGGTAGGTAGGTAGGGGATTCCTTTATAATTATCCCCCTTCCCCCACCCCTCCACCCCGCTTTTGTAAATGACTAAATACTACTTAGATGTTTATTGATCCAATGATCGGTATTGGAGGAGCCGTGGCATGGTTCACTGTAAAGTGTGGTCTTTAGTAATTTAAATTTAAATTAATAGGTTAGTAGGGGGCGTTAGGGGAGAAGGAGAGGGGGCAATTCACTCACCCATCACTTTGAAAATTCCTGAATCCGCCTATGAGTATGTACCACATAGGAACACGCAAGAGGGCAGACTTACTTAAGAAGTATGTTTCAGCTGTAAATTGCAAAGTTGATAGATAACGTTCAACTCCAGTAAAAGCCAGTTGCCAAGATCTTAAGTTGGTACGAGGCAGATACACAAACACGCCCGTCGACTGTCGAGTGGAGGTTAATCAAACTGTGCACTTTGAAAGTAAAAATGAATACGCTTGCGTTTGTGCAGTCCAAAGTGAAACAAAGAAACATCCGTGGGATTCTACAGCTTTCACACTGGCAAAATGATACCAACCGTTTGTTGAACCTTGTGGTAAACATCATCTCTAGTATGTTTATGAAAACTGCCACACAAGCTTCGTCATCATGACTGTTAGTTGAACTCTACTTTCACTATTGTGACTCATCTCGTATTTTGATAACGTGCATTCTGTCAGCTTATGTTAAATTGCAAATAAACACTTACGTATCTTGTATAATAATATCCAATATCTTTATGCAGAATGTTTAGGGTAGGTAGTTTTACCTGTCACTGTTTATAATTATGTTTGCTAACAGTTGTAGCTAGTTAGTGGAAGGTGTCCTGCACAGTTGTATTCGTGATTTGATTTGGACTTGGGTCACAGGTGGTGCCTGTAGCTACAGGATGTGACACGAAGTCTCCATGTGTCCACAGGGTTACCTTGCAAATATGCTCGTTTGATTGAAGCATTTTGTGACTTCCAGTTTTTCGGATTTAATGCACTCTCTAAATGCACTCTCAATTTTAGACTGAGAGACAAACGTATTTCGTTTCCGGGATATGCTGTTGAACCAATTCCATGAAAACGACACACTTGATGTAGAGATATACTTGCGTTTTCACTATAGTATATATACTGGGCAAAAATAGTTAGGGATATTTGTAAATTTTGAAATTATAAATAATGATATATTTATTCATTGACATGCTGACAAAAAAATATCAGTTATAAAAATACCAAAATACCAATATCCCTAACTTATTTTGTCCAGTATGTGTTACTTCATTTCTTAGCAATTTTGCAAAGTGCAACTAAATTCACTCACTCACTTTAAGACCTGATATAATGACAGAATTCAAAGAATGTCGCTTAAGTCATAAACGATAAGGAAAGTTTTATTGAACATTGCTCTTATATCCATTCACATTTTGCTTTAAAGTTTGCAGATAATAAATCGAAAAATGATGACTTATTTCTTAGTGTAGCACGCGTAGCAGTTTCTTCGTGTAAGCCCAATAGGTTTCAGAGCTTCACATGTAGATAGTATTGTTAGCTTGCCCATCTTTTCAGCGACAATCATGTGTAAGCCCGGGCTTTGTATAAGGGAAGCTACGTCATTGGCGTGTATGGTATGGATTCTTGGTGACCCTTTCAAACATCGAAATTGTGCTATTTCTGTATTATTAAATACAAGCCTGTAGTTATGAAACAAAACACTTCTAAAAGAAGATGTGTCCAGTAAAGGTCGCGTTACGTACTGACCAGCCCTGTGCACAACACAATACTGCCTTTAAAATTGTGACGGTTTGGTAGTCAAGAGGTTAAAGCATTCAGTGCTCACGCCAAAGGATCGAGGTCGAATTCCCAATTCGGTAAAGTCTGGTGCCCAACGCCCTGCTGGAATACAGCTAATAGGTTAGAAAATGGCCTTCAGTAATCCATGCTTGTCGCTGGAGGCGACGAAACGGGACCGGGTTGACACATGTCATCGTCTCCCAGTTGCACAGATCGATGCTCATGCTGTTGATCACCGCATTGTCTGGTCCAGACACGATTATTTCCATACCGCCGCCATATAGCTGGAATATTGCTGAGTGCGGCGTAAAACTAAACTCACTCTACACCATGTGGATCGGTCCCACCCTAGTGTTTAAAACACGAGCCTGTGATTGACAGGAGGAGGTCACAAGAAGGTGTAAATTTCAAGCACCGGTAATGTTACAAACGACGCATCAGCTGATTCAGCGATGTCGAGGGCATGATCCATCAACGCACCAAACAAGACCGTGTGATATTACACTTGTAACAATCTATAGCCATTGACAACAGCAGATGACAATCAATGTTGATATCAAGAGGCTGGTCCGTTTCAGCTTATCCGGAACAGAGCCCCTGTCGGAGATTTGATCTGTGATACTAATGCGTCTTCAGTTGTCGGTATAAACACGACATGTTTACCTCTGAGAAATGGGCCGGCAGAGGAAATCCGAATGTTTCGAGTGCTTCTCATTTCTGATGAAACTAATCACGTGTTATCTGCATGAGAGGTGGTTTGACTAACCTACAATCTGTGAAATATTTCGTTCACAATTTGTTTCTCTCTTCGAAAAAAAAACTCTTTTTTCCTAACACGTAATACAGCTAGATTTTCTTTAGCACTGCATAATTTGGTTGTGATGAAAATATATGCGTATATTCCACAATCGTGGTGTAGGGCGTGATTGATGGGGGTGCAGCTGTAGTCTCAACGTATGTAACGTTTTGTCTCTAAACATAGAAAGAAATAAATCCTTAATCTGAAAAGGAGCCCCGATGAGATGACATTCAGTACTTGGGGAAATCTAGACTCGCTTTATTTCGGGCTCTTGCATTACAGTGGGGCTGGTCGGAACAGAAAATACAATGATTCAGGCACTGTGATACTGATTTCATCTGACGTACACGTGTGAAATGTATTGTTTATCTCAATCAAACATTGATGGAAGTCATCATGAAGACAGGTGCACAAGTGCAGATTTACCATGTATGTAAGCTCACAATATAATTACAGTTTAATATTTGTTTTCCTTAATTTTTCAAAAATGTTGTTAATGTACTGTGCAGGTCAAATAAAGTATGCAGATGTAATTTTAAAAGATAAAACAGGTATCAAAATGTTCCCAGCCTTGACACAGTGGTTACCTTAAACCACTGATGAAGAACTTGGAGAATGTGTTATACGCCACATTTGGCAACATTGCAGTACTACCACATGAATACACATGGGTTTCACACATCGTGCCCTTGTGGGTTATCGAACCCGGGTCTGAGGAATGGCGAGCGAACGCTTTTACCACTATATGCCGGCCCATAGCCCCATAAAGAGTTGTGACTTGTGCTAACAAAAACTGACATAATGGAGGGAACGTCTAGCCCTCATAACTTACAGGAATTATCCCAGGCGGTTTGACACTGATTTGCACAACCTGAAAGTTGATATTAGTCAAGAGAGCAAATCCCGCAATTGCTGTCATTATTTAACACAGCGTGCGACAACTACGGTAATTTTCTGGCGTTGGTAAGCTGTGACTTCCTGCCATTGTCCCCTCTCCTGTGTCCCTGCATCGACCTCACTCATCCACCGATACAGCTAGGACAGTGACGGACGTGTTCTGTGCGATAGCGCCGCCACCATCAGCGACGTCAGACGGCTTCATCACGCCTAGCGTGTTATGATCTGTTGTTAAACAAGCAGTATCCCGGATGTCAGGCGTGCTAATAACTGAAAATGTTTACTCAACACAAATGTGGAGATGTGATGTGGAACCCCTACTCACAGCAGGGTCACAGACGTGTTTGACATTCTGGTCAAACGATTGCTCAGTCTACCTCAACCCAATGGCAATTGCCACTTATCCCTACAGCAGGACCTCATAAGCGTGGAATATAAACCGTGAATAAAAAGTAAAGCGCTACCCAATATATTTAGCAAAAATATAGGTTGGCACATAGAAAATCTTTCAGAAAATAACGAGTTATCATAATTGGGTTTAGCAGTTTTAGTTTTGGAAAATATGCATTTTGTTTTCCTGAAAAAGGTTACCTCTTTTGAAATGTGAAAGTCAGAAATGACTATTATATGGTCAATTGATAGCCACTTTTAACAAGTGAAGCCTAATTTTAATAGTCTTGTATAAGCACGACAGGAATAGTTATTTTGATTTAAAAGGCTTTGTCATCATATCTGTAGCAATATTTCCTTTAATTGTAAATACAAATGATTAGGACATCCCTAAAACAGTTAAAAAATAAACATTCTCTAAATATGAATTGGTCTTTCCAATTAGTTCAGCCTAACATTTCCACAGCTTCACATCTTAGTTTTGAAATAGGCTGGTGCTTAACTTGTTATTCTCGGTATACTATTTCACATTTTGACTTTATGAAAGTACAAAACTGACAAACTCCTTTTCAAGCTTATGACTTTGGGTATGAAGACTAGGTATATTTTGCAGGGAATAGGTTCATGCATCAATACAATTCTTGGTCGGGCAATTTCTTTCTTTTTCTAACAAAACTCTCAGCGTCAACGTTGTTTTCACTAAGGTACGGAATTGAGGACACATCTTCCTATAAAAAGCAAACAAAACCAAACAGAAGACAACAACACAAGTTTAAGTTAATTATTTATAAACAGGTAGTTGCATGGTTGAGAAAGTCTATTACTCGTACAACGAATAACTGTGTGCTAGGTATAGTACAACGTGCTACATGTGTGTTGGATCTAGTACAACGTCTTACACGTGTGTTGTGTCTACTACAACGTGTTCCATGTGAGCTGGGTCTAGTACAACGTCTTACACATGTGTCGGGTCAAGTACAACGTCTTACACGTGTGTTGTGTCTACTACAACGTGTTCCATGTGAGTTGGGTCTAGTACAACGTCTTACATATGTGTCGGGTCAAGTACAACGTCTTACATGTGTGTTGTGTCTACTACAACGTGTTCCATGTGAGTTGGGTCTAGTACAACGTCTTACACATGTGTCGGGTCAAGTACAACGTCTTACACGTGTGTTGTGTCAACTACAACGTGTTCCATTTGAGTTGGATCTAGTACAACGTCTTACATATGTGTCGGGTCAAGTACAACGTCTTGCACGTGTGCTGTAACTACTAATGTGTGACGTGTGTGTTCCATGTAAGTTGGGCTTAGGACAGTGATTTACACGTGTGTTGTGTCTACTACAGCGTGTTACGAGTGTACTGGAACTAGTACAATGTGTTGCATGTAGAGGGCCTAGAACAACGTGTTACATGTGTGTTGGGTCTAGTACAACGTGTTACATGTGTGTTGGGTCTAGTACAACGTGTTACATGTGTGCTGGGTCTAGTACAACGTGTTACATGTGTGTTGAGTCTAGAACAACGTGTTACATGTGTGTTGGGTCTAGTACAACGTGTTACATGTGTGTTGGGTCTAGTACAACGTGTTACATGTGTGTTGGGTCTAGTACAACGTGTTCCATGTGAGTTGGGCTTAGGACAGTGTCTTACACGTGTGTTGTGTCTACTACAGCGTGTTACGAGTGTCCTGGAACTAGTACAATGTCTTGCATGTAGAGGGCCTAGAACAACGTGTTACGTGTGTGTTGAGTCTAGTACAACGAGTTACATGTGTGTTGGGTCTAGTACAACGTGTTACATGTGTGCTGGGTCTAGTACAACGTGTTACATGTGTGTTGGGTCTTGTACAACGTGTTACATGTGTGTTGGGTCTAGTACAACGTGTGGCAAGGTAGCACGTACATTCTGTCTAGTCGTAAAACAAGGCATGCCCTGAAAAGGTACAGTAAAAGTTTCCATAGAGCTGCAGTGCTGACTCGATGGGCTTGATCCAAACATTCTGTCCCTTTGTCAGTTGAATGACGAAGGTGTTTGAGGACATGGTCCAGGAGGGGCGACTGATGGCCCACACTCGACCAATGAAGTGGTCGCTCCCGCTCACCCACAGCTCACCAGCTGCCTGTAACATGAACAGACGACGTTATATTGTGAAGACCACTATTACTCTCCGTCCACCACTCAACGACTGCCTGTAAAATGAAAAGGCGACGTTATATTGTGAACGGACGATGTTATACTGCGAACATTACTATTACTCTCTGTCCACTTTCAACTCACCAGCTGCCTGCAAAATGAACATATTTATGTTATATTGTGAACACTACTATTACTGTCCGTCTGTCCACAGCTCACAGCTGCCTGTAACATGAACAGACGATATAGGTTGTGAACACTACTATTACTGTCCCTCTGTCTACAACTACCCAGCTGTCTGTAACATGAACAGACGACATATTGTGAACACTACTATCACTGTCCGTCTGTCCACAACTCCCTAGCTGTCTGTAACATGAACAGACGATATATATTGTGAACACTACTATCACTGCCCGTCTGTCCACAACTCCCCAGCTGCCTGTAACACGAACAGACGATATATTGTGAACACTACTATTACTGACCGTCTGTCCACAACTCCCCAGCTGTCTATAACACGAACAGACGATATATTGTGAACACTACTATTACTGTCCGTCTGTCCACAACTCCCCAGCTGTCTATAACACGAACAGACGATATACACTGTGAACACTACTATTACTGTCCGTCTGTCTACAACTCTCCAGCTGCCTGTAACACGAACAGACGATATATATTGTGAACACTGTCATTACACGAAAACACTCAGTGGAAACTGAGACTCTGTATAAGGGTTGGATACGAGGTGATTTGAGTCAATGCGCTCTTGTACGTTTTGTTGCGCTTGTATGCGAACTTGACACGACTGGTCAATAAGGATTAAATTATCTGTCACAATCTGGTGTCCCTTTCAGATACGATAACATACGTTGTGATAGGGTTGCCCCGATCGAGTCCACGGCTGTGTCGCGACTTGAAACGATCATCACGGTAGGAGTCTCCTCTTCGGGACGATCTGGTACGTGCAGGTACGTTCAGATACTTTCATCATGAACTGATCCACTCTGTTGCGATAGGATATGATTCTGGTCGAGATGTCTTTCACGATCGAGGTGATCACGATTTGAGCTACGACTGGGCCCCGACAGGTACACATACTGGCCAGCGGACCACGGACTTCATTGTTTCTTGAACTTCTACAGTGTGACAACATACTACAGCCATTGTGGTCTTGTCCACGACTGATGCCGATCTCCACGATTTGGAATTACTATTAGACGGGAGCGCGTTGTGTTGCGCATTGTTACTATGCAGTATGATTTGATGATCACGGTTGACAATTATCGTTTTAATCGTAGAAAACTGTTAAATCGTCCATTTGTTTCTACACGATTGCTACGACTGACCTCGAGATCTTATGAGACCTAATACGACCACCACGATTAGTCCACCATTATGACTAATGATTTATGATTTCAATCGTGGCGTGAAACATGATAGCACGACCATAGCATATGAGAAACGGGATCTGACTGATGTTATATTTATGTAATCTTCGAATATCTATTTGAGAAATAAAGACATTCATCCATTCATTCATTCAACCACTGTCTACCGGATGTGTATTAAATGGTCATTTACTGTTCTGTTGTGGACAACACTATTTCTCTGCTCAGTGGATCAGGTTTAGATTCGTCCGGTGTCTCACATACCTCTTTGCCAGCGTGAGCGGCGAAGGTTACGGTGAAGCTGTACGTTCCATTCAGTGGCGCCGAGTAGATGCCAGTGATATTGTCGTAGTCTTTGCCAGCGTTAGTCAAGACGTAGTCGTAGATCAAAACTTCCCGCTCTTTCTTGTGGCTGTGTGGGTAGCGATGGGCAATAGTGCCAACCATGAATGCCGATGGTCTCACTCCAGTATTAGCTGCAGGAAGTGTTGAGAGAAGATGGTTAATACAACGTGTACAAACGCAATATGTCTCACACAGATCGTTATTTTACAACATGTATTCTCGATGATATAAACCTTCGAGAGTTTTATTTTTGATGACACTTACAATTGACGATATTAAGAAGTGACTTTCTTTTTGTGTGACTCCATTGTACATACAAGCATGAACATATTCACTATTATGGGTCATACTCAAGAGTATAATTTCATGCCGCTTCTAACGCTTCCCCAATTGTTCAGAATTAGTGAAGCCAATTTCTAGTGTCCCCCCTGCCGTGATGTTGCTGGAATATTGCTCCTAAAGGCGGCGTGAAACCATACTCACTCACTCAAGTAATGGCACAAACGTAAGGTGCCAACAATTGTAATGGAACGACACGTAAAACGTGTGTGTGTGTGTGTGTGTGTGTGTGTGTGTGTGTGTGTGTGAGAGAGAGAGAGAGAGAGAGCGTGTGTGAAAATTTATATATACCTGAAAGTGGTTCGAGTGTATTTAGTTGACTAAAAAGCTTTGTATTCTCTATTTTCTATATTCCTGGTTCACGCCAGTCTCTTTTCGAAAATTGATAGAGTGGGGGTTCTATATTTCGCTGATGCTCCTGATTTCGTTTCTTTAGATGTCTGATGTGGCCGATGAATGATTTAATAATAGGAATTACTATTCTTCGTGAATATGGATGCACTATTACAACTAAATACCCTGGGTGTAAACTTCACACATTATTACAGCTTGCATTCCGTCTTCAACGTTTGTATTCAGTAAACCAAAATGTATCGCATACCTGCATATTGCATAAATATCACCTCATATGACATTTGTATTCAGTTTTGGTATACCGATGCAGATTCGAGCATCCGCGTTCGTCCATCTGTAACAGGTGAGTTATTTTACGACACTTCGTACAGGTCGCTGTCAACATAGTAAAATGCGATGTTGACCCCATTGCAGGACAGGTATTTGTCAGACATGACTGGTTGCGTTTAACGCCACACTCAGCAACATTATATGTCTGTGGTTGTCCACCTATTCCGGAGGTGTAATGGCCCTTGTATTTACCAGCAATAACTCACAAATCCGTGTAGATCCGTGTTAGAAATGGTCTTTAGCAACCCTTAAGAGGCGACTAGCGGGATCAGGTGGTCATGCTCGCTGACCTGGCTGACATTACATCGTATGCCAAAAGCAAAGACCCATGATCATGTTGTTGATCATTGGATTGTCTGGTCAAGAATCGATTATTTCCAGACCGTCGCCATTTATAGCTGGAATATTACTTAAACTAAACTTACTCACTCACCTTACCCGCTTCACGTCACAACATATCTTGTTATGTCACTACATACACTCCGATCCAAGTGGGGTGGCATCACCACATTCACTAACCACAAGCTTAAAATTCATGACACGGGCATGTTGCTGATACACTTCAAATCTGAATTCGGCAGGGGATTCGAACCCTTAATCTCTGACCTACTCTCGTCAACAGTGTGGTCTTAGGGGGGTTGATCTACTCTCCGCTCGTCTCCAGTACACTCTCCGTGTGCTGATCTACTCTCGTCATCAGTGAACTCTCAAGATGCCGATCTACTCTCGTTACCAGTATACTCTTAGAGTGCTGACCTACTCTCGTCACCTGCAAACTCTAACGGTGTTGACCTACTCACGTCACCGGCACCCTCTCATGGTGTTGACCTACTCACGTCACCGGTACCCTCTCACGGAGTTGACCTACTCTCGTCACCTGCAAACTCTCACGGTGTTGACCTACTCACGACACCGGCAACCTCTCACGGTGTTGACCTACTCACGTCACCGGTACCCTCTCACGGTGTTGACCTACTCTCGTCACCGGTACCCTCTCACGGTGTGGACCTACTCTCGTCACCAGTATACTCTCCGTATGCTGACCTACTCTCGTCACTAGCAAACCCTCACGGTGTTGACCTACTCACGACACCGGCAACCTCTCACGGTGTTGACCTACTCACGTCACCGGTACCCTCTCACGGTATTGACATACTCTCGTCACCGGTACCCTCTCACGGTGTTGACCTACTCTCGTTACCAGTATACTCTCCCTATGCTGACCTACTCTCGTCACCAGCAAACTCTCACGGTGTTGACCTACTCACGTCTCCGGCACCCTCTCACGGTGTTGACCTACTCTCGTTACCAGTATACTCTCCCTATGCTGACCTACTCTCGTCACCAGCAAACTCTCACGGTGTTGACCTACTCACGTCTCCGGTACCCTCCCACGGTGCTGACCTACTCACGTCACCGGCACCCTCTCATGGTGTTGACCTACTCACGTCAGAGGTGCCCTCTCACCGCGTTGAGCTACTCTTGTCACTAGTACAGTCTCATGGTGCAGACCTACTGTCGCAGACTGATGTGCTCTCTACATCCGTACACCACCAAGGAGCTTGTTTTCAAAATTTTCCATGGTGCAATCTAACCTTTATATATTATACTCTCGTCACCAGTATACTCTCCGTGTGCTGACCTACTCTCGTCACTAGCAAACTCTCACGGTGTTGACCTACTCACGTCACCGGCAACCTCTCACGGTGTTGACCTACTCACGTCACCGGTACCCTCTCACGGTGTTGACCTACTCTCGTCACCGGTACCCTCTCACGGTGTTGACCTACTCACGTCACCGGCAACCTCTCACGGTATTGACCTACTCACGTCACCGGTACCCTCTCACGATGCTGACCTACTCTCCTCACCAGTATACTCTCCGTATGTTGACCTACTCTCGTCACCAGCAAATTCTCACGGTGTTGACCTACTCACGTCACCGGCACCCTCTCACGGTGTTGAGCTACTCTTGTCACCGTTACAGTCTCATGGTGCTGACCTACTCACGTCACCGGCACCCTCTCACGGTGTTGACCTACTCTTGTCACCAGTACAGTCTTATGGTGCAGACCTACTCTCGCAGACTGATGTGTTCTCTACACCCGTACACCACCACGTTCAAAATCTTCCATGGTACACTCTGACCTTTATATATTTCCTATGTATTTTCCTCGTAGCTAGCAGATAATGATATAAAAACATGTACTTTTTTTACCTTTTCCAGGCGGTCCTGTCGGTCCCCGTGCACCAGTCCTTCCTCGTGGCCCGGGGGGACCTGCGGGGCCTCGAGCACCGTCACTGCCATCGCGGCCTCGGGGAAGTTGAATGGGGATACGTGTACCGCTGACGCCATCACAAGCCACCTCCAGGCTACAGAACTTCTCGATGTCAGGTTTGTAAAAGTCGTCCTTCAGTTTCTTCCTCTGTGACAAGACAGAACGCCCAGCGTCTTCGGACAAGACCGTCGTCATTGACCATGTCGACGTCAGCACAAGCGGTATGAAAGAAATCCAGCTCATGTTTTTTCTCGAAAAAAAAAGACACGCGTGCAGATTCAGTTTTTATGGATAATAAAGGCGTATCACAAAGAGATAGAATATCGTATAAAACGTGGGCAAGACCCAAACTGTTCCTTGTACACACACAAATTGTGTGAGCGAAGGTTGAGATCGATTTTCACATTGTCTGTCTAGATCCGAAGATCGATAGTTGCCTCTTTTAAACTTTTTGTTTCCGTATTCATTGCACATTCCACATAATCCAGCTCGTATCGTAAGGCCAATTACCTTCAAAGAGCTTGCTGGAAATTACAGGCAGATTCGTTCTAATTAAGTTGAAGTGATTTCTAAGCCACAAAGATCACTTGGCAAATCAAATATAGATTAACTATCACAGGCGCATCAATGACTTGTGTCTTGCCTCTTGTGTCTTGCCTCTTGTGCCTTGTTCTATTGCTGCTGAAGCTACACTCTGATCCATACATAGCGTTACTTTACTAGTCCAAATGTCAATAGTTTCACATACTCTTTTTTATGAATGAGCGAGGGTTAAACGGTCGTCACAATAGGCCGGATGTTGCTTGTTGTCTAGACAACTGGATAATTCATTTTCTGCACTCAAAGCTGACCTTTCGTTTTCTTTGAAGTTTTCCTGCCGAGATCAATATCTGTTTGTAAACGTATCATGACCATTTTTAAAACAATCAACAGCTCATGTGGATTGGAGAGTCAGGCTGTAAGAGCGTGAGTCCTTCGTGAACTGTTTTATTGCCGTTTTAGAAAATGGACAGGAAATGGAGGATAACAATTTCTCGTTTACAGCATTTAGAGACGTTTCCATACAAATGTTTACACTGTTATCAAGTTGGAGTGAAGCTGAGAGAATCTTCATACATAATGTATCAGATATAAATGGCACAACACAGCTTTTAGTTATTTAAGCCCCCCTCCTTTGTCCTTGGACCAAATTATGTAGAATCTCAAGCCTGACACTGGGAAGTATGAACACAGGTTTGAAGCTTAATACAATAGGGGGTTGACGCGCTACATCCCGATATCAAACTTTCAAGATTAGATTCATGGTGACGAAAAACATTACTGACCAAAGTCTTTTCGTCTCCCTTCTCCGCCATCTTTGGCAATATTTATGCCGTTTCGGGATGCTATGGTTGCCATTTTTGGATGCCATGACTGCCGTTTTGTACGCTTGGCGACCGTTCTCGAGCGCCGTGTTAGCTGATACGCGAGTTTCCATTTCAAACGATTAGTTTTCCGTTACAGAGCGTTCGTTTCGGTTTTAGAGGATATTGTTGCAGTTTTGGAAGATTGTTTTCCTATTGTGATGACTTTTGTTCTGTTTCGGTGTATATGAGTCCAGTTGTGATGATTTGTTCACCGTTTGTATGGTAGGCCTAAGACTGTGGACTAGCCCAGTCGCCAAAGGCGTTGAATTTGTGTCCTGCAGAGTTGCGCACCTTGAGCGCACCAGGATCTGTGATGGTTCAGTCTAAGTAAACTTAGTCTCAGTATTATGGGTTACATTCTTATACTGAGTCTATCAAACACTTTACCTCGAAAAGTTTTATACCCGTACGATTCCGGATGCTTTGAACCTTTACCTCGAAAAGTTTTATACCCGTACGATTCCGGATGCTTTGAACCTTTACCTCGAAAAGTTTTATACCCGTTCGATTCCGGATGCTATTTTCCTTACAATCGCACATGGATATTGAGCACACCACAACAGTGAGTAAATATTCACTGAAAATAGCGTTTCGCCAATGTTCAAGGATGTCAGCTTACAGAAATATTAGCTAATGGTAGCCATGTCAACCGAAATCCCTAAGCGTAATTTCTACAGGTCAAATATCTGTGTTTTATACGGATTTTCGCTTGAGAGATCAGTGTCAGTGATCGGTAAATTTTGTAAGCTGTTGTCTGATTGGTTAAGTCCGTTCGATATTTCGCATTTGATTGGAAGGCCATAGGTCCTCCTACTAGGGTTCGTTAGACTCGGCGTTGGAGTGTAACGGATAATATTAGATTTACTGAGACAGTATGATGGTTTGTTCGAATCGCGGTGCGTCCCCTCCATGTTTCTACGTTTGTCATTTCCATACGTGCTTGTCGGTAGGTCTATCAGCACCACATTCTGGTTCCCGGGCCTCTCTCTATTAATGAGAGGCCATGGAACCGGGATGTCAGCACCATAGCGCACTTATGTCTCCAAAGTCGTAAAGGTCCGAAATCTGCATTATTTCGGGCTTCCCTCCCATGTTAATCTGGTACCTCATGACATAATCTTCTCCCTTCCTCTTTTATACATTCATGTAATATATTTGACTATACATTCGTCTATGTCATTATCTTGACTCTACTTTATCCTTGACCACAGCGACCTGCGATGACCCGTGCTACAAATGGTCTTCAGCAATAAGGTGGTCACAGTCAGACTATTCATCATGATAACATACAGAAACTTCAAAGATCCGGGTTAGAATTAGTCTGGAGGCGACTGACGGGATCATGAGGTCAGACTCGCTGACTTGGTTGACACATTTCATCGTAGCGTAGATTGATGCTCATGCTGTTGATCAGTGGATTGTATGGTCTAGACTCAAGTATTTACCGACCGCCGCCATGGTATGGCATACAACAAACAATCGTTTGAGCAATGGCAATAATAAGTCTTCCTGTCTGGCAATAGCACCATAATAAATAGACCCATGAAAATCCGGGTTATGCTTGATCTTCAATAACCCACACTCCTGGTAGGAGGCGACTAACGGGGTCGTTTGGTCAGGCTCGCTCACTTGATGACACAAGACACCGTATCCCAAGTGCGTAGATTGATGTGTATGCTGTCGATCACTAGACTGTCTGGTCGTGACTCGATTATTTACAGACCGCAGCTACATAGCTGGAATAATAATTTTTGCGGCGTTTAACAAAAAACCAAACAAAACGATGATAAATATTTGTCATGCTGAATTCAGCATTACTAAAAACACCCCCCTCCAAAAAAAGAAACAACAAACAAACAAACAAACAAAAAAACCCAAAACAATACAAAAGTAAAACAAACAAACAAACAAACAAACCAAACAACAACAACAACAACAAAACACGGAGTATTTTTAATGTTCTATTTCATCAGGCGGTGCTTTATAGACTTTAGAGGCGAGTCCATAGAAGATGATGCTGACGACCTTGAGTACTGCCCACCAGGCTAGGACGCGGTACGCCATGCTGTAGTTGTTGTACACCCAACATGACCCGCTGTCCCCACACGACGACTGCCACACCTCACAGGTACTGTCCAGAATGGCTCCCAGCAACACCGGCCCTGGGGTGGTGCCTGGCGAAACAAAGACATCACACAGTTGCAACGCGGATAGAGTAAGGAATCATGACATCATGTTAGGGTTCCTTACACGTGAGAGGTATGTTTTCTTAAAGACCAGATTATGCTTTTGTATTTAGGAGAATAGACTCGAAAATTCTGTCATAAGTCTACTGAATTATATACGGTATAATTATATACTAAACTATATTTATGTAGCGCTCATATCAGTACATCTGGTGCTTGCTCAAGGCGCCGGTATTTGTTTCCTTCGTTCATTGGATGTCAATCTCAATGTCACATCGTATTATCAATCTCAACTCCCTGGGGTGTATACACCTCTTGCTGCCAGTAGGCGTACCGAGTTTATTGTGGCTCTCTCATTGTAATGAGATGCCCAGTTTACAGCTGGGTTGACTTAGACACACAGTCACAGTACTTTGTCCAAGTTTATTGCACTTTGCTGTACCCGCAACTAGGTGTTTGCACGTATTCATACGGCCACCATCTGGTTATATACCAACGGATTCGTGAATTCGTTTGAGTGTACACGGTTGTGTATCCTGTGTACCGGCTATATTACAAGCATGTTTTTGTAGTGCACAGGGTTGTGTACAGACATGTGAAAGTGCGTGTTTAATAAAAAAGAAGTTTTAAAAAGGACCACTGTGTTTTCAGAGTGGTTGGGGTTTAACCTTTCTGTTCTTAACCTTCAGTTGGAGGCGGGAGTAAGGCCACCACCATCTGACGCCCCATCCCCTGGACCCCACTATAAGTGGGGAAATAACCGACATTCGATAACCCCTTACCCAATAGCCGAGCAATCAGAAGTTGGAGCCCCAGGGCTAGTGAACGCTGCTTGTGAGGTACACACCTGTGTGTAAAACAAATCATCTTGATCAGTGCACGCATTATTACACAGTTAAATGTAGGTTAACTGATAAATTCTTTGGGTCTTTTTTGCAAAACACATCGTCCAAGGACGTTCAACATGGAGACAGTTGTCCAGTATAGAGTCAGATAAGTCTGACTGTAAATATACGAGCCTGGACCAGACAATCATTTGATTGATCACACGAACATCGATCTACGGAACTGAGGTATGATGCTATGTGTCAAACAAGTCAGCGAGTCTGACCTCATGATCCCGTTAGACACCTCTAACGACAAACATAAGTTACCGAAGATCTTCAGCCCGGATCTTCACGGGTCCGATGGTGTGTATTTACATTAACATAACAAACTGCAACAACAAAGACTGATCTGAAGGCAGTCACCCAAGGCTGTTTTGCTCACCTGAACAGCGCAGAGACCGTTGGTGCCATCGTGCTAAAGGTAAACAACATGATGAAGAAGAACATCACTGAGAAAACGTAAAGCCAGAAACAGCTCTCAGCGCATGTCCCTGATTGAACCATGGCCCCAGTCTCTCGTGTGATCAGGGAACTGTTCGGAGTACGGTAACTAGGCAGCTTCTTGTTGAAACAAGAACAGTTGTCATAAATCTGAAACAATACATATTTACAAGGCATCAGTCAGATTACACATTACATTACACATGCATTGTTTTCGACTAACTTTTAGCTCTCATGTATCTGAAGGCTACTGTGGTATGTACCAGTTAAGTGCTACCATTAGAAATCGGTCGCCAAAATTATGAATGGTGCCTTATACTGACAGTCGGAGTACTAATAACTGGAATACTCTTCTACTTAAACCCACATACCGTACGCATGCTACATAAGAGTGAGTGAGTTTAGTTTTACGCCGCACTCAGCAATGTTCCACCTATATGGCGGTGGTCTGTAAATATTCGAGGCTGGACCAGACAATCCATGATCAACAACACGAGCATCGATCTGCCTACTCTGGACCAGATCACATGTGTCAACCAGGTTAGCGAGCCTGATTACCCGATAGTCACCTCTTACGACGAGCATAGTCACCTTTTATGGCAAGCATGGGTTGCTGAAGGCCTATTCCACCCCGGGACCTTCACGGGTTTCATGGCAAGCATGGGTTGCTGAAGTCCTATTCTACCCGGGACCTTCACGGGTCTCATGGCAAAGCATGGGTTGCTGAAGGCCTATTCTACCCCGGGACCTTCACGGGTCTCATGTCAAGCATGGGATGCTGAAGGCCTATTCTACCCCGGACCTCACTCCCAACTATTGGGTTTCATCGAATCATGCGTATTTAGTGGTACCGGCATAAGTAAATCTATTCCCTTACCTTTGTTCCATTCAGCGTTGTAAATGAGGTACAGCCCGCGTGACACGGGGAGAAGTAGACGACGGTGGAGTTGACACATATTGGTTCGTAGCCGGCGGTGGTACATCCACACTGAGAGTTGCAGTCTGACGTGAGACCTCCAACTGGGTTGTCTCTGAATATTGTATAGATGAAGTATCAATATAGAGACACATATCATTGCTACAGTGAAATGTAACAATCGTCGAATTGCATGGCGGCACAACCATCGCTATGGTGACTCAACAATCCTCGCTATCCATGGCGACACAACAATCATCGATATGGCGACACAACAATCATCGATATGGCGACACAACAATCATCGATATGGCGACACAACAATCATCGATATGGCGACACAACAATCATCGATATGACGACACAACAATCATCGATATGACGACACAACAATCATCGATATGGCGACACAACAATCATCGATATGGCGACACAACAATCATCGATATGACGACACAACAATCATCGATATGGCGACACAACAATCATCGATATGACGACACAACAATCATCGATATGGCGACACAACAATCCTCGCTATCCATGGCGACACAACAATCATCGATATGGCGACACAACAATCATCGATATGGCGACACAACAATCATCGATATGACGACACAACAATCATCGATATGACGACACAACAATCATCGATATGGCGACACAACAATCATCGATATGACGACACAACAATCATCGATATGGCGACACAACAATCATCGATATGGCGACACAACAATCATCGATATGACGACACAACAATCATCGATATGGCGACACAACAATCATCGATATGACGACACAACAATCATCGATATGGCGACACAACAATCCTCGCTATCCATGGCGACACAACAATCATCGATATGGCGACACAACAATCATCGATATGGCGACACAACAATCATCGATATGGCGACACAACAATCCTCGCTATCCATGGCGACACAACAATCATCGATATGGCGACACAACAATCATCGATATGGCGACACAACAATCATCGATATGGCGACACAACAATCATCGATATGGCGACACAACAATCATCGATATGACGACACAACAATCATCGATATGGCGACACAACAATCCTCGCTATCCATGGCGACACAACAATCATCGATATGGCGACACAACAATCATCGATATGACGACACAACAATCATCGATATGGCGACACAACAATCATCGATATGACGACACAACAATCATCGATATGGCGACACAACAATCATCGATATGACGACACAACAATCATCGATATGGCGACACAACAATCCTCGCTATCCATGGCGACACAACAATCATCGATATGGCGACACAACAATCATCGATATGGCGACACAACAATCATCGATATGGCGACACAACAATCCTCGCTATCCATGGCGACACAACAATCATCGATATGGCGACACAACAATCATCGATATGGCGACACAACAATCATCGATATGACGACACAACAATCATCGATATGGCGACACAACAATCATCGATATGACGACACAACAATCATCGATATGGCGACACAACAATCCTCGCTATCCATGGCGACACAACAATCATCGATATGGCGACACAACAATCATCGATATGGCGACACAACAATCATCGATATGACGACACAACAATCATCGATATGACGACACAACAATCATCGATATGGCGACACAACAATCCTCGCTATCCATGGCGACACAACAATCATCGATATGGCGACACAACAATCATCGATATGGCGACACAACAATCATCGATATGGCGACACAACAATCATCGATATGGCGACACAACAATCATCGATATGGCGACACAACAATCATCGATATGGCGACACAACAATCATCGATATGGCGACACAACAATCATCGATATGGCGACACAACAATCATCGATATGGCGACACAACAATCATCGATATGGCGACACAACAATCATCGATATGGCGACACAACAATCATCGATATGGCGACACAACAATCATCGATATGGCGACACAACAATCATCGATATGACGACACAACAATCATCGATATGGCGACACAACAATCCTCGCTATCCATGGCGACACAACAATCATCGATATGGCGACACAACAATCATCGATATGACGACACAACAATCATCGATATGGCGACACAACAATCATCGATATGACGACACAACAATCATCGATATGGCGACACAACAATCATCGATATGACGACACAACAATCATCGATATGGCGACACAACAATCCTCGCTATCCATGGCGACACAACAATCATCGATATGGCGACACAACAATCATCGATATGGCGACACAACAATCATCGATATGGCGACACAACAATCATCGATATGACGACACAACAATCATCGTCATGCCGAAACACAACAATTATTGCTACGGTGAAATGTAACAATCATCGCTATGGCGACACAGACGTAGCAATCATACCGTAAAGGAACCAATATCCATTTGCAGAGAGTGAGTGAGTAAACTAAATAGAGCTTCCTAGGGGTCAACAGCAAAGGAAAACAAACAAAATCCAATCAACTTATAGAAGATCATTCTCTTCCCACAGCGGTGATTCCTGTCATATCTACATGATATGACAGGAGTAACCTCTGTGGGAAGAGAATGATAGGAGATAAACATTAGTAAAAACCTAGTGTAAAAACCGTGGAGCTAACATTGCTTGCAGGATCTTTCAGTGTTGTCACAACCCCTAGTGTGCAGTACACAACCTGTGCACTTAAAACAATCCACTCATCCGACAGCAGGCGGTCGGATGAGCAATTAGCACCATGAAATCAACACGGATTCCAAACCATCTGCCGTTTTTTTAAAAAGTCCAAGGATCATACGGGTCAGAAAAACTCACGTTTTTCTATCGTGATCACCACGAGAGGTTTTATGTACTTGTTGAAAATTTATCGTTGAAAAAATACAGGGATGCTTAGGTAAGTTCTAAGTCTATATATGTCTGATTTCAGTTCACTTTTATCATTATCGCATATTTCACGGGAGCTGTTTGTGGATATGGATGCGATGAGGTACTGACATGCCGGCCTGGTACGACGTTGTGATGCCGGACAGTGGAGTATCCTCACACCATGCCAGAAAGGAGGGCGTCAACAGAAGACAAACAGCAGCAGAAGCGGCGCACAGACGCAGAATACCCCGGCATTTCAGATCCAACCGTTTGACAAGGTACCCACCCAGGATCATCCCCCCACCAGCACCAGGAACTGTCACGATACCTGCAGCAACAACATCACAGTATCACCATCGGCAGCCACCCGACACCGTCAAACCCGCAGACAACGACACGACGTCATCAACCTTCGCCAGCACCCACCGCTGTCACGATTGAAAAGGAGCCTTATTCCCACTGGTTATATAACATATATTTAGATCTACCATGAAATTGTGGATTCTTCTGTCGAACTATCTTTAAAGTAATCAAATTTTAACTACATCAAAGATAGCGCTTATTTCTTTAATTCGAGCTCTGCGTTTTTATGCCAAACAGGTGACTCGTTCTATTCTGCAAGCAGCTGAAATCTGCTTCTGTTTACCTTTCAAGGCATTTTTCCCAGATCGGAAAATAAATCATATCTCAGTAAATAAGTGACTGGGTGATTAAAATCAGATGTATGTGTGTAAGAATGTCATCTTCGATCAACACCAAGTGGGTTTTTTGACAATAAGGTCAACATAACTAAATCAATCTGGATATCGATGTGTCTCAGATCCGAGAAGCAGGTTCCTTTTCTCAGCAAACGTGCAGACTGGCCCCTAATTATATTCATTGAACAATAACGAGTTCCAGCACAACAAGTTCAACATCCCGCAAGAATTAGAGACCATCACTACATCAACCTAAAATGCTAAATTGGGACATGATTGATCGTCATGGGCAACAAAGGGATCACCGTGTACTGAACCTGGCCCAAATGGAAGCTGCTTTACCCGAGGACTGGCGTAGACTGCCGCCTCAGAGTATCAGGTGCGGGTAGGGGGAGGGTGCTTCCTGTCATACAGTCTCGCGCATGGCCCTATGTCAGTTTCTCATCAGGGTATCTTAGTGTTAAAGCGTTCGCTCGTCACTAGGAAGATCCGGATTTAACTCGCGAAAAATAGCGTAAAACATACCCACTCACTATATTCCACCTACCCATAATGAGCCCTGCTGTCGCAATGTCCGCATGGAACTTCTGCTGTAGGAGTTTTGCCCCAAATGTTGCTAATCCTGTGATGATCATAGCTTCTACAGTTGCGCCAAGGCAAGTCAGAACATAGGTCGGGTTTTTAAACTGAAATTTGAAACTACGTTTTAAAGATCTAGGTTTTATGTAAGTTTTAAGGTCTCCCGTCTTGCACACGCGTGAGATAATGAACTTACAAAATGTCGTTCGTTTGTAATCATAATGTCAGCATTCAACAGCAGAACCATCCACATACCATCGTAATCCAATTACTTAGATCGATGCTCATGATTCTGATCACGGGATTGTTTGGCCCAGATTCGATTATTTACAGACCGCCGCCATATAGCTGGAATATTGCTGAGTGCGGCGTTAAACAATAAAAAAACCCAGCATGCAAACCAACAAGCAAACAAACCATCCACGTACAAGGAGCAACATTGCAGTGGGAAAATCCCTTATGTTCTCCCCAAACCCTGGTGTAGCTGTTACATCTTCCGCCCCGTCGCTGTGCGCCTCTGACTTCCGTTTCCGCTGCAATTCACCATAGCCTGAAGGAAGAGAACATGTTTGAGGTATACTCTAATAAAATAGCGGCGATACTTTGCCAAACTACGCAGTAGAGTTCTAACAAGTGATCTCTTACCGAATACTTAAAGAAGGTTAATATATTTGACGTCGCGTGGGCGATATTTCAGCCATATAGCGACGATAGAGAAGAGAGAGTATGTCCACTCTGTCTTGCAAATATAATGATCGTACAAACAAGTCAGTATAAATAAATACAAAAGATAAAAAAATCAAACAAAATAAAAACCAACAGCGACATGAAATTTACAAGATTAAAAATCGTAACATGAAAGGTACATCAGTTCGTAGCTTATGTTAAGTGGAATGTAAGTGTTAACAAGAGATGGTCTGTGACAAGTGTCATCTTAGGTGTCGTTGTACAATGTGATCGTACCGCTTGGGTGACCGCAGCTCCCATACTTTATCATAGACTTAAGGTAGACTTATCGCTAAGGTTGTTTTTAACAAGGTCACCCAGATCTCTGACTCCTTTCACGAAGCAACCTTCACTAAGGTTTACCTTAACTCCCATTCTTTAACATTGCACACAGGCTAATTTAGTGACTTACTATGACGTTAGTGCTTTGTTAAAGGAGGTCGAGGTTTGCATTTAGATTTAGTTCCCCCTGTAAATATAGACGTCGCCTGTGTGCATCTCCGAAACAATCAAACACACGGGACCCTCTCTGAAGCCGCTCTCACCTGGAAGTTTTTTCGGGTATCCAAGAAAAGGAATGGAGACGAGGAGGAAGGCGACAAATGTGACCAGGATGCCGATCCACCACGCCCCCACCCACTGGGGGTCCGCCGGTGTTAGGGGGATGCTGGAGGTAGAGGGTGAGGGACATCAGATGGTAGTTAAACATTCTACATCACTAAGTATAGAAAGTGTACACGCTAACCTAACAGATACTTAACGATTCCGCTGTTAAACCATGCTGTTATAAAGCTGGGCCTCCTTTCACGAAGCAGTCTTTGGTAAGGTTAACATTAAGTCTCATTACCTTAGTGGCTTACGATCACCGTAGTGCTTTGTGAAAGGAGGTCATGGATTGTAGAAATATACTGGACAAAAATAGTTAGGGATATATGTAAATTTGAAGTTATGAATAATGATCTGTCTATTCATTGACAATTAATCTGATGATATATCAATCATAAAAATACCAACATCCCTATATTATTTTGTCCAGTATATGTGCCTCCTACTGACCTGCTTGGATCCACGGTGTTGATGTCGACGAAGATGCTAAGAGTCTGTCCACCTACCACGTAACCAACAGCGACACCAACTGCAGCGGCGAAGAAAGTCCATCCTTGAAAGTGGGCACTGAGATTAGCAAGGCTGTTTGTAAGTTTAACCCGTTGAATTCATCACTACATTTGAGTAGAAGCGTTACCAATCTGTGTTACCAGTTTGTGTATCATCGTGTACCATGTCACGCATTCTGCCAGGTCATACACATTTCCACATACCACAAGGACACACTATGTAACACATTCCACAAGAACACACATTGTAACACATTCTACCAGATCACACATTGTAACACATTCCACAAGGACACACAATGTAACACATTCCACAAGAACACACATTGTAACACATTCTACCAGATCACACATTGTACCACATTCCACAAGGACACACAATGTAACACTTTCTACCAGATCAGACATTGTAACACATTCCACAAGGACACACATTGTAACACATTCCACAAGAACACACATTGTAATACATTCTACCAGATCACACATTGTACCGCATTCCACAAGGACACACAATGTAACACATTCCACAAGAACACACATTGTAACACTTTCTACCAGATCACACATTGTGACACTTTCTACTTGATTACACATTGTGACACATTCTACCAGGTCACACATGGTAACACCATTCTACCAGGTCACACATTGTGACAAATTCTGCCAGGTCACACATTGTAACACTTTCTACCATTTCACACATGGTAACACCATTCTACCAGGTCACACATTGTGACAAATTCTGCCAGGTCACCCATTGTAACACTTTCTACCAGGTCACACATTCTGACACATTCTACCAGGTCACATAATGTAACACATTCTTCCATGTCACATGTTGTAACACATTTACAGATCACACATTGTAACACATTCTACCAGACCACACATTGTAACACATTCTACCAGGTGACACATTGTAACACATTCTAAAAGATAACACACTGTCCCACATTCTACCAAGTCACACACTGCAACACTTTCAACAAAGTCACATATTGTAATATATTCTACGAAGTCAACACATTCAGTCAGGTCAGCGTTTGAAACAGTAAAAATCACTAGACAACACAAGTAACACACTATGGCCAATCAATATTCATCAATGGTCCCTTCCAACAGGAAACAACTCTGGCAAGTTTCCCCTTGGGCTCGGATATATGATGGATAGTAGCAATCAGCCTCACTGCTACTCAACAAAATATAAATGTTCACTGTGGTTCTGTATATAGACGACTCCACTGTATGTGTACTATATAGACGACTCCACTGTATGTGTACCATATAGAAGACTCCATTGTATGAGTACTATATAGACGACTCCACTGTATGAGTACTATATAGACGACTCCACTGTATGTGTACTATATAGACGACTCCACTGTATGAGTACTATATAGACGACTCCACTGTATGACTACTATATAGACGACTCCACTGTATGAGTACTATATAGACGACTCCACTGTATGTGTACTATATAGACGACTCCACTGTATGAGTACTATATAGACGACTCCACTGTATGAGTACTATATAGACGACTCCACTGTATGAGTACTATATAGACGACTCCACTGTATGAGTACTATATAGACGCCTCCACTGTATGAGTACTATATAGACGCCTCCACTGTATGAGTATAAGAATGGTAAAATGACACGTGTTTACCTGTGTAGAAGGAGGTCATCTTCGCCGTGGTGTTTTCATCAATATAAGTCAATCCAATCGTAAACAGGGGGCACGCTCCAACTCCCAACAACATTTGGCCAATCAGAAACAGGGCATAAAGAGGTGACCAATTTGATTGGCTTGTTGTATCGAGGCAGGATTCAGAACGAGACGAATTCGGCAGACAAAGATTAGAGGATGTGTTTGTCATTCCGTTGTCTGTGAACGAAACAGATCTGGTCAGTTATCATCATATAGAGTATCCTTTATGTGGACTTTTAGGTGAGTGATCAGCAAGCGAGTCAACTACTTAATATCAGGTGTAATGCACAACCAATTACATTTGAGCATTCGTCTTATAACGCCCATACCAGGGCGTTAAGTATGCTCTTAAAAGTAGGGGAACCTCACCTTTCAATTTGGATACGAAGTATAAACGCTAACAATCTCTTCAAAGGCAGACATGGTATGAACGCACCATCATTTTACTTTATAATTCCCCCTGAACACAACGCACGTGCACAACAAGGTAGCCTCATTCTTGGTTTTTGAGAAGGTCGATAAATCACTGTAGACCACAAACTTGTTTGAGTGGCATTTTAGAAGTTGAGGTGTACAAATAGGACAAATTGTTATGGATAACAACTTCTTTATTGTGTGATTGCGACGTTTCGATACAGATTCTTGTACCGTTGTCAAGCAGGACGTTTCGATACAGATTCTTGTACCGTTGTCAAGCAGGACGTTTCGATACAGATTCTTGTACCGTTGTCAAGCAGGAATGATGCCTGCTTGACAACGGTACAAGAATCTGTATCGAAACGTCGCAATCACGCAATAAAGAAGTTGTTATCCATAACAATTTGTCCTATTTGTAGACCACAAAGTTCGACAGCCATCTTGTATCACACAGTTGCTAGTGTTTATTTCTAGCCGGTTTTGAAAACTGTACACATGCAGAGTTCACGTCATACACCAATCAGCATCCACATACGATTACTGTACAAACAATTGTGGTCATAAGTGCAAGTGATTATGCTCTCTCAAATATTCATTATTATCGAATCAACACTGACTGACTCAGACATATCTGCCAGTATTTTTCCATCGTAAATTAAAAATGAATTTCCCCGACTTTTTCTGTAGAGTAGTAAACGTGTACGTTCAATTAGATTACGATACTTCTTTCCCGCACTCATCTTTTAGGTATGAGGGCAGTGGTCAGTAATTAATCCACTCTGGACCAGACATTCCTGTGACAGATATCATGAACATAGAGCCAAGGCATCAAGCCTGGCCAGTCTATTCATTTAGTAAAGTTACGACGCGTTCCTATTGTAACTGTTACATAAGTCCATGGGTTATGTGAGGCAGGACAAACTCGCGTATTCCCATAACTTAAAGCGGCTTCTAGAAGCTGGTATGATGAATAGAGACAAATGTTATAAAGAAGTTGTCGATCCATAAATAAATGTTCCTCATAACATGCACCGATGCATAGCGTTGACAGGCCAAGGACCATAATCGGGAAGAATCTGTGCTTTCGATCAGCGGATCCATGCACGGCCAACACTGCGGATGTAACGTGTACTCTGCAAGATTAATGCATTACTGGAAAGAGTGTACTCGTATCGGCCTCCAATGAAGTGGGGTAGGGCGAAGACAAGACTCCCAAGAGCCATAACAACTATCCCAGCGGCCATCAGTCTCGGTTTGTGCCGATGTTCCCCGAAGTAACTGATTGGAAGGATGACGAGGAATGTGCCGAAGTCGTTGCTGCTGGATATGAGGCCCGACAGGCTGCTGGGTAGGGCATATCGCGTCTCCAAGGCAACGATGACAACGTTGATGATGCCGTTGACAATAAAACCCTCGAAGAAGTTGAAGATACACTGCCAGAGGACATGTGCTTGGATGGTGTTCATACACTGCAAGGTTCTGTGGAAGAAAGGACAAGAGATAATTTTACATACCGGCTGATAACGGCTGGCGGGGTAGAATAGTGGATCTCGCGTCAAGACCCGGTGTCGATTTCACACATGGGTGCAATGTGTGAAGCCATTTTCTGGTGTCCACCGCAATGATATTGCTGGAATATTGCTAAAGGCGGCACAAAACTCAACTCACTCATTCCCTAAAAATAATTTCTGCCTATACTATGACACATTGTAATGAAGGGTTCTGATAATTCAACGACTATGATCTTCTATGATCCAAAGAGCGGCATCGGTACACTTCAAGGAACTTACAGCGTCAGCACAATTATGTGAGTGAGTTTGGTTTTGCTTCTTTTCTTTTTGGAAATATTTTGGCAATATCACGGTAGGGGACTCCTAAAATACCCACGTATTACCCTTACACCCACGTGGAGTCCAGGGCCCCGTTTCACAAAACTCTCGTAAGCCTAAGGTCTCGTAACTTTTCTCATAGCATTCGTACCTGCTATACTGTAAAATAGGAAGTAGGAATGCTACGAGAAAAGTTACGAGACCTTAGGCTTACGAGAGCTTTGTGAAATGAGGCCCAGGTCTTCACCGTGACGAGCGGATGCTTTAACGAATAACGCCAACCCACCACTATTATGAAAGGCTAGCGTACTGGAACATCCTGATGACTATCAGATCATAAACTGCAATAATTTGTGATATTTTAAAAATATATAAAACAAAAATCCACCGAAACATATTTAATTTGGCACAAAAGACTACACAGCTGTAGTCATAGACTCATAGAAATCAGAAAAAAGGACCATGTCTGTACTTTATATTGCAGGAAAGTATGCACTAATAGGAGAGGATAGGGTAGCCAAATGGGTAAGGCGTTCGTTCGTCACGCCGAAGACCCGGGATCGATTCCCCATATGGGCCAATGAGTGAAGACCACTTGGCAACATGTAGCAATATTGCCTAAATATTGCTAAAAGCATCTTAAAACTATCTTACTCACTCATTGTTAGTAAGGTTCCTATGATACAACGGGATATCAATAAAAAAGTCAGGGCGTCGTATCCTTTGCTAGAAACAGGAACTTGACAGTTTATTAAGTTGAGGGATTTAGAAGGACGAACAGAATGTGTACGTTGCGAATGAGTTTAGATGGGGGCCAGAAACGCTCTTTACAAATTGTACCCCTATAGGGAATCGAACCGTAACGAGCGAACGGTTTAACCACTAGTCCGCCCCACCGCCCTACAGTGAGTGCGTGAGTGAGTTTAGTTTTACGCCGCACTCAGCATTATTCCAGCTATATGGCGGCGGTCTGGAAATAATCGAGTCTGGGCCAAACAATCCAGTGATCAACAACATGAGCATCGATCTGCGCAATTGGGAACCGATGACATGCGTCAACCAAGTCAGCGAGCCTGACCACCCGATCCCGTTAGTCGCCTCATACGACAAGTTTAGTCGCCTTTTATGGCAAGCATGGGTTGCTGAAGGCCTATTCTACCCCGGGACCTTCACGGGTAACACCGCCCTAGAATGTGTGCCGTCAAATTACATTCTGCAATAGGATGTGTATATAACATATACCATATTGAAGGAAGTGTGTTCAGAATAAGGCGGTTGGTGGTACCCGACTCTTCTGTCTCTCAGCTTTCAGTCCTTAAACCACACTGTTTCCCGTCTTCAGCTCTCCCTGCAATCCTAAATCACTCATCGAAGCAAGTCTAGATTTCCTTAGGTTCGGAATCTCACTGGGGCTCTTATTCTGAAAGTTTATTTGCTATCAAAATTATATACAGAAACTAAGCTTTAATGTATGCATGATACCTACTTGGGTTTGCACTGCCCACAGCCATAGGGGTCCTCGCGGTTGTCTCCCTTGTCTTCTGTCTCATCGTTACATCGGAGGGGAAAGGACGACTTCATTTAAATAAACAGGACACAAAAAACAAGTGAATATACATGTTGATGAGATGCGTACGTGAATGTCCATGTTGATGAGATTTGTAAAAACATAAGCACTACACGAAAACGAAATGTGTCCTGTATAGGGTCAGGTCTCCTTGCCAATTATGTCTGAAGAATGTACATTCTACTTATGAAATAGTATGACGTTATGTTAAATTATGACAACGAGTTTTGGGATGGTAATGCAAAACCTCAAATGAACTGTCTGAAATACTAGAAAGAATCAGAATCGCGGTACTCGATATAATAAACCAATATGGTAGCCGCGGTATGCGACATTTTTTAATGCTATGGTCGCTCTCTCACTCTCTCTCAGATTGGACTAGGTATTCAGTGACTTGTTCAGGAGACATCTTTCAGTTGCATTTGAAATTCAGTTCTCTATTGTCATAAACCACCTTGGTGGTACAAGAGCATATACCATAAACATATTATACAAACTTGCATTCCAGATAGCATTTATTCTGACAAGCGATGACACATTTATGATATATTTTGATAAATTTACTAAGTCTCGAAATTCTTTGGCAGATAATATTTTTGTAAAATTTGTTATATTGAGGAAAAAAATTAAATGAGTAGGTAAATATGGTTTCCTCGAGGTATATAGTGTTTTGCAGTTAGAAATAGAATGGTATTCATTTCCGATGCTTTTAGAGGTTCGGTGTTGGAATGTTCGTATGTATTGTTCTTTGATGTAATAGATAGTTGTAAATTAAGTTGGATAGCTTGAAAAACCCGCTTGCTAAGTTAGCATGTTCGAAAATTCTAAAACGTTTATATATCGCAATTCTAAAAGGGACTTTTCCTATGTCTCTATGGCTTTTGAGGTGCTATTGGTTACAGTGTTAGTACTTAATACGAGTTTTCTGTGGAGCGTTATATCGAGGTAGGTATAGCCATGCCAAGTAAATTACCATCCAGGTTATAATTTAACTATTGTGCTTATTGATGGTCCTCTCCCAAATATTACGTTTTAGTTTTGTTTACATTCACCTTTAACTTCCCTGAAGCATAACAGTCCTTAAATGAGTCCAACGTCCAACGTAATCCCTTTGGCAATTCATCAAATAATACTATATCATCCTCATATAATAAAACTAACAACTTTACAAATATCACCAAATATTGGTCTTCAATAAGGTTGACATTTTCATCATTACAGCCTGAAGAAGGTAAATCATGTATCATTTATAAAAATGGAAAATAATAAAATTGGCAGATATTCCCCATGCCTGGCGCAATTGTTGCATGAAAAGTAGTCTGACACTTCCTTGGTACATTGTACAGGTGATTTGATATTGTTACACGTTGATTTCACATGATTCAGAAATTTATCCTCTTCACCAATCGTTTGCATTTTTCGGGGGGTTCGAATCCCACCGCGCCACAGCTGATAAACCTTTTTACAAAATGAAAATGTTTTACCTCCGTGTCTTTGTTCATTTTAGGGGGTGCTCTCTGATGTATGCAGGTCTCCAATAAACTTTCATGTGTGCCACCCCTGTCTCGATTTGCCCTGTGGCTTGTGTCTCCAATAGCCTTTCTTGTGTTTTCTGAAATGCCATTGCACACCCTGTGTCAAGTACTGTTGACCTTTGGATCTTTGTTCTACGGTAATATTACAGAATGATAATATGATCGCCGCTTGCAACCCACCTTTGTAACACCTGCCCCAAGTTAGCAGTCATGTCCCTGTCGCCAGCCGCAAACAAGAGCACGAGAGCTTTGACACCGTTACCTGGCTATCTCTGATGACCCAGGATAGTTTGATAGTGTTCAGCAATGTTACCATGGTGCAACGTGAGCGTCTTTCATTCATTATCTTAAAGCAAAGTGCTGTTATTTCCCTTTAACAAAATCGACACCCGTGAAGATCCGAATTAGAATTGATCTTCAGTAACCAATGCATGTCGTATGTGGCGACTAAGGGGATCGGGTGGTCAGGCTCGGTGGCTTGGTTGACACATGTCATCGTATCCCGGTGGCGTAGATTCATGCTCATGCTGTTGACCACTTGTTTGTCTGATCCAGATTCGATTATGTACCGCCATATTGCTGGAATTTTGCTAAGTCAGGCGTAAAGCTAAACTCACTCACAAACAATACTGACGAATACGCACGTTATTCAGCAGTACTCAGAACAAGCGTCATAGCCATTAACACTTCTGATTAGGCATGCACTATTCAGCTCCATCCGGGCTATAAGTGGTGTATATTTTAACGTCAGCAACGTTAACACAATGAGAAAAACGTCATCGTAAAATAACAGAAACATAGGTCGCGTTTAAAGAAAAGTAAAGGTAGTCTCTGGTTGCGTGAAAGCAATGTGCATTGATAACACGGCCAAAGGCCTTTCATCAAAGTCCTTTCAGAATGCTTGCTTTAACATTACATAGATGTGGGAATGATGACATACCTCAGGCTTATCTAAGATAACACCGGATCAGCTCTTTATACACATTTCCATACTGATAACTTGCAAAGAATCGTCACAAGTATAAGTTAATTCACAGCTAGACTGTTCGGAGAGTAGATTTAACATTATTGTACTATTTAGCTCGGTGATTTTCACATACATCTTCAGATGTTTACATACATACATGTGACACAACTGATCGTTATCGCGAAGACATAAGCTGAATTACCTTTGACTTGGCGATTGCTGGAGTGTCCCAGATATTTGCAGTATTAATACCTGTTCAACGCGTTTGACGACCATGTGGTTTTGGAACGTTGTCACAGATGCCGTATCACTTGTGTTGATGACATGGAGGTCAATCCGTGATAAGGTAGGCACTAACTGTATCCGATACATATTCTGTTTAATTAATCCGCTCCATTGTTTTACCGTTAACGCTGTCGTTTTTGTTTGTTTGTTTATTGTTGTATTTTTTTGATGTTACAAGTAGGTTTTCAATAGATATAAATTACATAAATAAAGATATCTAGCAGGACTCTATTTCCGTGTCCGAAATCACCCGCGAAGATCAGGGTTACAATTGGTCATCAGTAACTCATGCTTGTCGCATGAGGAGACTAACGCGATAAGGTTGATGCTTAAATACATTGGCGATAAAAATACGCCGATTCCCCTTGATTCTAAGTCCTCAGCTGATAGCATATTTATCTTACTCTATTTCAGATATGGGCTCCAGGGTTAACTATACCCGAACCTTGCTACGTCCTTGACCTCGTGCTCAAGGTTGTATATTGTAACAACAGACTGAGAATATTGGATTTCCTTTTCGAACATTTCTTTTCATACGGACTTTTCAGATACGAAGACAAAGTTTACGTAACTGACGTCAAATATTGCCAAGCAGTCATACATAAGTCGGACAAAGGGGGGGAAAAGTATCTTTCCAATTCACCCCTTGGAGGCAGCTTCCTCGGATCGTCCAACAAGAGCCCAGAAACCAGGCGATCAATCGCAGCCATTTTTAGAAAATCCAACATGGAAGAAAAGGGACTGCTTATGATAAAAGACATAGAGAAAATGATTAAGATGATTTCTAAAAGTACGAAAATAAATGTGAACGAAATAACATTGAAGTTAGCCCTTGACATCGTGGGTCACGTTCTAATCGACCTCGACCTTGAAGCTCTAGACGGGAAACGGGACGAAATACTGGGATGCATGATGACAATCTTACACAAAGCCTACGCACTGGGGGAAATAACATACGACTCAAAAGAGTTCGTGAGAGCTAATGAGACCTTTGACAAACTGACAAACAACATTTTAGAGGACGCCCTTTCTTCGGATGAGGCGAGACCCAGTGTTAACCTTCCACAACTCCTGCAGAGGACATGCGGTTTTGATGAGGTATTTCATATGAATGTGACCCCCTAAATGCCTAAAATCTAATGTACAACATAAGAGACCTCCCATGCGTATCAAGGACAAAATGAATCTCCCCCCTTTTAAACATGTTTTTAAACATTTATATATGAAAAAAATGCTGACACCCTTGTACATATGTACAAAACTGATTACGCTAGTACAAAATGGGTGACAATGCCAGTCCTCCTTAAACTCATCATCACCCTCCTTGTCATGAATAATGAACGGTCTCTTACACTTATCTTTCATCCTGAACGACGACACAGAACAGATTCTGTGCAAAGAGGGATTACTGTCTCAGTTGTTTACATTTCTAAACTAATAGCACACAACACTTGTGTCTCTCCAGGCCAAGGACAACTTGAAGCTGTTCCTCATGGCAGGGTCTGAGACGACGGCCGCCACAATCCCTGTAGTGCTGCATGTCCTGGCTTCCAGACCTGACATCCAGGTGAGTCACCTACCTGAAAACCAGGTGAAATACCAGACCCGATATCCAGGTAAGTCACCAGACTCGATATCCAGGTGACTCACCATATCCAACATCCAGGTGACCAACCAGGCCCGATATCCAGGTGAGGCACCAGACCCGACATCGAGGTGACAAACCAGGTGAGGCATCACACTCGACATCCAGGTGAGGCACCAGACCCGATATCCAGGTGCCAACCATATTCAACATCCACGTGAGGCACCAGACCCGAGATTCAGGTGAGTAACCAGATCCGCTACCCGACTGTTTCACCAGACCAGGCGTACAGGTGAGTAACTAAAAGGGACATGTGTGTGAGCCACTAAACCTGATATGCAGATGAGCAAACAAACCATCCCAGACATCCGCCTGGTTCACCATCATGCCAGTTGTGTTACATGTGCTGGACCCAGGCCAAACGTTCAGGGAAGACACAACAGCAACGACGACACACATATGGTCGCTTCAACGATCGGATGTTCCCTGTACAACGACATTACGGTTGAATAATGTGTTTTCTGTCTACCTAATTAGCATCATGTTCTTAACCAGATGAAACTGCAGACAGAAGCTGATGAGTTTGTGGAGATCCTACGAAAAGCGCCCGGTTCCATCCCACCCAAACTGGACAGTGCCATGAAGGAAGTTCTCCGCGTCTATCCTATTGCCCCCTTCATAAGTCGACGCACCGACTCAGACCTCCATCTGGGAGCTGTCCACGTCCCGACAGGGGTAGGTTATGTTCGACAATACCAAGTGAAAACGCTACCCGTTAATATCATTGTATCGAAAGCACTCTTTGTGTCGATTTTTAACATCAGAACGCCAGAGTTCGGGGTATGAAAGCATAATACCTCAAAGTGGAAACTTATTATACACAACACCTATTGCTGTATTCTGCAACCTACGAATGCGTTTTAGCAATAAAATCAAGACATAGTTTCGATAAACATGGTATGTATACAGTTATTTTACCTCACATAGCTTACAAGCGAGTAACATTACTATGTACCTATGTACCCCGCTGGGAATGCCGAACTTGGTTCTCCGTGGTAGTAATTCTTTATCTTGAATAACACTGAATTACGTATGATGTACGGAAATTACCTATGGTTTGCGAATGCATATCTATGGAAGGGAGATAACTCTAGATCTTTTTTTTGTCCTTTGCAAAATGATTAATTCACTTAACATCGGGGGGTTTTTTAAGGTAAATATGTTGTTCACTGGTCCCTCGGGGCAAATGGATCGATGTTTGTTTATGTTCGGGCTCGTTCAACCGAATGTCTCAACAACAGGTAGTTGTGATGCAGATATGCTTTCGGAAATATTTATTTAGAGGTAATATTTTATAAACATCACTTTCTCTGTCTTTCAGATAAGTCACATGACATGACATTTTCCATTTTGCTTGACAGCTTGACATTTTTCACATTTATGATAAAATGAATAAAGCATAAAATTTGCATTTTTCACTCCAGCGTTCAACTCTAATTTACAATGTTCGCGTTGACCTGCGTTTTCCACACAAAAAATAATAAAAAACACACACAGTATCTTTCGTGCGTATTTTGGACGCACAGATACTGAATTGTTTTTTTTAAAAAATACCCTAACACAGCAACAAAAAAACTGTATGTTTTGAAATGATTCAGGGTTGTAAAGAAATTTCACGCGCAAGAGATTTGGACTATATATTCATCATTTTATTTCTGCACTCCTACAAAACCTACGGCGAACACTGCGAATACGGCGTTTAAATCAGTATGTAGAGCAGGTAAGCATCATTTTATCAACCTGAGGTTGCTTTTCACCTTTCAGACTGATTTGAGAATCTTCATTTGGGGAATCCACCGATCCTCCTTCATGTGGAAGGATTCCAAAGACTTCAAACCAGACAGATTCCTGAATCTACAGTCGTCCACCAATAACCAATCATATTTCTGGATTCCATTTGGTGCAGGATCACGCATTTGTATTGGTCAGCACATGGCGTGGGTGGAGCTGCGCCTCGTTCTCACATTCCTGCTTCATCATTTCACATTCTTCACCATACCAGAAACTCCCGAACTACAGTTTTGCGTGGACTGGGAACATGCGGTTGTCCACCCTGACAAAGACATCATTCTTGGAGTCAGGACAAGATTGCCTTGACGACCAGATGCCACTATACCTGGTTATGTCATTGGGGAACACAGGCACATGTACCTGGGAGACAAGAAACAAGGACTTAGGAACTGAACTCCCACCATTATATTCTTTCCATCAATTCGTAATTATTTAGAAGAACATACACAAATTTCTGGTATTTCCTTGTGCAATAATTACCGAAGATAGTCAAGCCAAGTCTTGTAAATTCTGTCCCTTGGAATTAAATCAATTTTAGATATTTGTGGCTTTTGTCCTTCATGTCCTGATAGTGTTCTAGAGTTCATTGCAATTTTTAAATTGAAATCTGAGATAAAGTAGTTATGTCACTGTCCTTTGTTGACAGGGTTTTATAATTTACCTTTATCTATTACGGAATTATAACTTAGTTAAGTCACGATATGGAAGTGATAGGGTTCGCAAGGTTGTGATGTAAACTACACGCAGTTGTCAATGTAAGGAAACAGCAAGTGGTTGTCAGTGTGCTTTAGTTGACACAATGTATTTACTCACCAATATGTATTCCCGGTGTTATCTGTTTATATAATGAATGTACCTAATTCTTGTGAATACTACTACTCCACTTGTGCCACGACTCGCCAATATGTATTCCCTATGCTATCTGTTTATATAATGAATGTACCTAATACTTGTGAGTACTACTACTCCCCTTGTGCCATGATTTGCCAATATGTATTCCCTTTGTTATTTGTTTATAGAATGAATGTACCTAATTCTTGTGAATACTGCTACTCCACTGGTGCCATGATTTGCCAATATGCATAACGCTAGATCATCTCAATGTAAAAGGAATGCATTATTTCTATGAACACTGCTACTTACAGTAGTGGTCTAGTGCCAGGATTTACCAACCAGCATAGCCCTACGCTAATGATCTGTAGAAAGAACGACCATTCTCTTATGAATACTATTTCTCACAGTCAGTATTGACCATGGTTACAAGAATCACCAATATGCACAAATGTATATTCTAATATGTTAAATATTGTGCGAATGAATGTACCAAAAACTGGTGCATGAAAATACTGGAAAAAAGTGTTTGTAAGTGTACTGAAACAAACTACTTGTAGTTGTCAATGTAAGGATACAAACAACATGTTGTTGTCAGTATTAGGAAACAAACACCATGTTGTTGTCAGTGTTAGTAAACAAACAATATGTGATTGTTAGTATAAGGAAACAGCAATGTTGTATTCCATGTAAGGAAACAAACATCAATGTAAGAAAACAGCGTGTGTTTGTCAATGTCAGGAAGCCAACAACATGTGGTTGTCAGTGTAAGCGAACAAATACATGTGGTTGTCAATCTAACGAAACAAACGGCATGTATTTGTCAATACTGCGAAATAAAAAGCGTGTGGTTGTCAATGTAATGAAACAAACAGTATGCATTTGCCAGTGTGCGGAAACAAAGAGCAAGTGGTTGTCAATGTAAGGAAACAAGCAACTTGTGGTTGTCAATGTAAGGAAACAAAGAGCATGTGGTAATCAATATAAGGAAACAGAATACATGTGGTTGTTAATGTAAGGAAACAACATGTGGTTGTCAGTAGGTCCAGCTCAAGACTGACCTTCGCGATAATCACGCCGTGTGTACACTTCATTCATTCAACAATGGCGCTGTACTAATAGACACGGAGACCACAAAGCATAAGAAGGAACACTGGGTTTGACCAATACTTATCAGGACAAAACGTCCTAGTGCTTCAGCTCTAAAAACAATATTAATCAAAGGAAACCAATCAATCGGTGACGTGAAACGAATTTCAAAGATAAATATGCTTAAAGCCCTTACAATGGTTTTACGCCGCTAGCAATATTCCAACAATATCACGGTGTGGACACCGGAAATGGGCTTCACAGTCTGAGCCTATATGGGGAATCAAACACCACGCTTCGGCGTGACGAGCGAACGCTTTAACCACTAGTCTACCTGCCGCCCAGGATAGGGGCGTTGATCTGTTAGGTGAAGACAGTTAGTTAGTTGTCACCAACGGGAGACTACATTTTTGTATTCACAAAGTAATTCACAAATCTAATATATTACATACACACAAACACAAACGAGGAAGATTTGAATGAAATAAAAAATACATTTAAACACAAATAATTGAAATAAAACTGACGATGCTATTCTTATATAAACAATCGCACCATAATTTATAAATATGTGCATGCCACATTCGTCCATCTGCACCCGTTAGTGGCCTCTTAAAGCAGGCAGCGGCTATTAAAGACCGCTGAAGATCAGTTCAAATCCTGATCATCACAGGTCGTAACACAGGCATATGTTAAGACGTTGATATTCAATGTATGTTCTTTACGGTGCAAAACATGGACGGAACACCCGTTGCAAATACATCAGTATTAAATAATCATTTCCTTTTTGTTCCACTTTAACTACCATAAAACATGACTGTATGGGTTTTTCTCTGACACAAGTCTATGTCATGCCCCTCCTTCTTTCTTAGTAATCCGTCGTTGATCTCTGAAATGAACCTCTACCATAACAGGCGAGGCGAAGATAAGATAAGTTTAACTGACTTGAGAAATATGCCACATACATTTGTGCCGCAAAACCTATAAATACAACTCCATAGCAGTCGGTCCTGCGTCATATAAAGAACTGCCATGTAAGTATCTTTGCCTTTTAGATAAAATATGTAGGCTATTTGTCTTGTTTATCTAAATTAAAAACACTTGTTGAACATTTCAAGTTAAGAAAATAAAAAAAAAGCATTAATAAATAAATAGATAACAGAAAATTGTATTCTGAGAGTATGTCTCCAACACATTAAAACGTAACAGGAAAGAGTCAAATCAAATCACGAATAACATGCCAAATCTAGGCACTTATGGAATTATGATTTGTCGAACGCTCAGTTTCTACTTTGTTAGTGAAGAAAGCTATTTGAGTTTTCTGGAACCAACTTAAAACCATCAACAGAAAGCAAAGTTTAGTTTACAAGAATAAAAGCAGTTCATAAACGTCACAAAATTGAATCTGTTTGCTTAAACTGATATTGTTGTGCTATACACTGATGGAAAAAGATAAGGGGTCACATGAAAACACAAATGTTCCTTTATTTTTTTCAGGTTTCTTCAAACCCTGTCCGATAAAAAGCCTTGAAGAAACCTTGGAAAACAATAAATGAGCACTCGTGCTTTCCTGTGATCCCTTATTTTGTCCCTCAGTATATCATAGTTCGATCATCAATATGTTACAGCGGGGTGTAAATGACTAAATAATCACAGAAGAAACCAAAACACAATTAGGGCTTACATAGTCACCTGATTCTCACACATGACTCTTATCTTAAGGAGTGGGGCATTATGACCCAGATGAATATGACATATGTAACCTAGCTGAACCTTCCCGCAAAACATTACAATTTTAGAAAGTTTTAGATTTATATACCTTAAGTCATGTAAAATATTATACAAAATATATACAACATTGCAGATAAATGCAAAATACATTACCTCATATACAAATAATAGTAAAAATAGTTGTATAATGTCTGTAAGCGCTTGCATCCCATTTCCAGTTTCACTCATTTTCTAAAGCTACTCTTACTCACAAACGAAGACAATAACCGTGGACCTAGCACTCATCCTTGTCGTAATCCCATTGGACCTTTTCAATTTTCTAAGAAAGTGTTGTATTTGCCCAAATCCACATTTACACACACTAGCTGAATGTGACAGTTATTGTGATATTTGTACAAGCCAGAGATTTCATTTTAGTGAAACCAGCGAATATAATTGAATAGTTTACTTTTCTTTCTTTATAAATAGCACTGCAATCAATTGTGCTGTATGCTTTCTAAGATCTGCTGGTGACTCAGCCAGTGTTAATATGGCAAGCTCCATAAAATCCCCAAATGTAACTGTTCAGGATCGGATGCAGTTTTTTGAAAAGATGTGTGTTGAGAAAGGGGAATGCGCATTTCATTTTCACCCGTTTTCACAAGAGTTCCAATGGTCCTTTAGAACAAAAGGTGGGGTGCGCACCTGCAACACCCCTCTGGGTAAACCTATGATATGCTCGGCGTCATAGGTTCACCTTTGGTACTGCGGCCAACTACTTTCTTAGTGTATGGCATTGTTAATGGTAGTGAGGAAGCCACATGGTTAAAGCTTTCGCCCGTTCCCTGAGTGCAATGTTTGAAGCTCAGCTCTAATTCCCGATGTCGTTATGTTGTTGGAACACCATTAAAACGACTCAAAACCAAGTATTGCCGCTAAGTATTTTTCAGCATTTTGTTAGTGAGTGCGCAGATATGTAGAGAAGAAATAATTCTGCAACTGACTGACTGAATGAATATGGTTCTATGCCGCTTTTAACAATATTCCAGTAACATCACAACGGGGACGCCAAAAAGGTGCTTCATTCACTGTACCCATGTGGGAATCGAACCCGGGTCATCGGGGTAACGAGCGAACGCTTTAACCACCTGGTTACCCTACCAACCCTGTGGATGAATAAAACAGATTACAGTCAGTATTCGATTTGATGATGATGTTGCACAAACTCCTGATGTTACAGTTGGAGTGCTACCGTCGTCAAGATGGCTATACATGTCGCTGCTGTTGGGGAAGGAAATCTGCTACTCTCTTGCCTGAAGGATCTGCAGACACCTGATTTCAACGTGGTTGCTGTGTTCTCAGACACCAAGCATGTGGCTGCATATTGTGAGGATAAACACATTCCAGTATATCCTAGACGAACCTCAATCACTGAACTGGTCGGCGTGTGTCCCCTGGACTATCTATTCAGCATCAGCAATCCAAGAATCCTGAAGGAAAAAGAGACCCGTCTGCCACGACGCCTTGCCATCAACTATCATGATTCTCTTCTGCCTGCCTACGCTGGGGTCAACGCCACCTGTTGGGCAATTATGCAAGGGGAGAAGACCCATGGCATAAGCTGGCATGTCATTGAGACCGGTATTGACACAGGACACATCATACGATCCGAAACAGTAGACATTGATGGTCAAGACACAGCCTTTACTCTCAATCTAAAATGCCAGGAAGCTTCAAAGATAGCATTCAGGTGTCTCCTTCAGGATATTCTTAACAATGACATTGCAAGTGTTCCTCAGGACTTGTCCAAAAGATCCTACTATGGATTGAGCAAACTGCTACCAAACCTAGGTGTGCTCTCCTTCAACGCATCATGTGATACCCTTTATAATTTCGTAAGATCCGTAGAGTTCGGACATCATGAAAACCAGTTAGGATCAGCAAAGGTTGGAACTGCAAAAGGGGTATTTCTTTTGGTCAAATCTGCAGAACAATCTCAAAGAGGACCGCATTCAGAATTGCCTGGTACCATACTAGACGTTTTTGATGACGCAATACTGGTTGCTACTGCTACATCAGAAATCCATTTATGCCTCTCAAACTTGAATGGTAGTCCTATTCCTGAAACACAGTTCAAACAAATTGGGTTGGCACCGGGGCTTCTCCTTCAGAACGACCTTATCATTGCTCCAAATGACCACCTTGTGGACATTAGGAAGAAGGAAGGGTTTTGGAAGAAAATACTGAAAGTTTATGAACCGCTGACTTTCTTCCGCCAAAAGATGAATGTCCTCGCAAATATCATTGACATCTCTTCCAGAGTAAACCTTCAAAGGACAAGGATATGCGAAATTGATCTTGACACAGACTTGATGCATCTTCAGGCAGCCTTCTTGGGATTTCTTGCAAGAGTATGCTGTGTGGCTGACGTGAACGTTGGGTTTATTGCTGACAAATCTTGTATTCCTGACAACTGCAAGGCCCTCTACTCTGATATATGTCCCTGCCTCTTCCATGTGAATCTATCATCACAAAGTGAAACTGCTATTGAAACGATTCTAAGAGATTTGCGAACGCACAGTCTCGATAAGCCTTTTATGAAAGATGTTATGTACAGATATCCTGATGTGCAGATTAACAGATCCCCTTTCCACAACTTGGTCATTGGGCAGCATTCATCTTACCTCCCCCCAGATGTATTTCACGACTGCAACATAGTGGTGTTGTTTCCCGACAATGGAGACAAAGAACGTTATTTGACTGCTGTGTACAACAAAAGGCCTGGACAGGACTACAACCAAATAATTGAAACATTGAAGCATTTCCCAAGCTTTCTGTCATCTTTATCTGTTTCACCTGAAAGTATTGTGTCTGATGTTTCGCTTGTATCAGAAGAAGAGGTACGAACATTGTATACTCCAGCTAAAGTCAGCTTCAGCCAAACAACATCTGTCATTGAAGAATTTGAAAAGCAATGCAGAGAAAGACCATCAGCAATTGCTTTGAAAACCTCCAAGAAATCCCTCTCATATAAAAAGTGTTTAGACGAGGCAACAAGTCTTTCAAAGCTTTTTAACAACAATTTGGAACATATGTTGAACCAACAGCAGCTTATACCCATTCATCTACCGAATTCCATCAGTTATGTCCTGTCTGTGCTGGCAACACTCATGAGTGGCCTCTCATTCTTGCCCCTACCAGTGGATTTTCCATCTGACCGTATCATGTTCACATTATCCGACAGCAATGCTGGGGTAATGTTAACATCCAACGAAATATATGGCAGCAAAAACTTTGAGCCTCTGAAAAATATTTCAACGGTGATCTTCAGGACAAAACTTGCTGGTATTCCGATTCTGTTGATTAGTTTGAAAATAAATGAAAACAAAGAAATCCTTACAGAGAATGACAATGATTCCTGCTATGATGGGAACGACACTGGAAACGTTACAAAATGTGCCACGCCGATGGAGGACCCTTGCTATGTCATCTATACCTCTGGGTCCACGGGACAACCAAAAGGTGTCCTAGTAAAGGAGTCGAGTGTCATCAACATGGTCCTGGCACAGGTCGACAAATGGGACCTGGGACCCTATGATGTGACAGCTCAGTTTGCCTCTATTGGCTTTGACGCATCAATATCTGAAATATTCACATCTCTTTTGTCAGGTGGGACTCTTGCTGTTCTTAACAAGGACCAGCGACTAGGACATGAATTGGTGAACACTGTGACACAGCTGGGAATCACTACCATCACCTTCCCACCTTCTGTTCTGAACATATACTCACCTTCAGATCTCCCAACTGTCCGAAATATCATTGCAGCTGGAGAAGTTTGCACACTCAATATTGCCATGAAGTGGACAAAGCAAACTGGAATTCGGTTCTTCAATGCATATGGCCCAACAGAGACAACGGTTTGTGCTACGATCTATGAATTTCATTCAAAGAATCACTTCGAAGAGGTCAACCAGGACTTGCCGATCGGTCCTCCGATATCTGGATGTCACATATACCTGTTTGACGACTTTGTCAAACCAGTTCCTCCAGGAACTGTAGGTCAGATGTATATTGGCGGCCAAGGTGTGTCTGGGGGATACATAGGTCACGCAGCAGACAGAAATTCAGAATCTTTTGTGCAGAATCCTCTCACCAGTACACCAGATTTACTGTACAAGACTGGAGACCATGCGTTCCAGGACAGTGATGGCAACATCACATTTGTCGGAAGACTGGATGATGAAGTGAAGATCAGGGGGCAGAGGATTTCACTCAGTGAGATTGAGCAGGTGTTGATACAACACATCATGGTCCAAGTCGCTGTTGTTGTCCTCCATAAATGCTCCATCACCAGGGAAACGGTCTTGTCTGCATTTATTGCACCTGATTTCGTGTTCATCTCTGAACTGAGGGAATATCTTGCAAGAGTGCTGCCAAAATGCATGATCCCAACCTATATCAAGAAACTCAAAAACCAAGAATTTCCAACCACTCTGAATGGGAAAATTGACAGAAAAACTCTGTCAATGGACGAGAGTGTACACGAACAGTGCCAGCACATTGGATATAGTCATCTGAATGAAGTGCAGCTTCAGATTGCCAGATTGTGGTGTAAGGTTCTAAAATTGGATGCTTCCTTTACCTATTCCATGCATCGAATGAGCTCGTTCAGTGAGATGGGTGGAAATTCCCTTCATCTAGTCCTGCTACAGAGAGCAATTGAAGAAGGATTCAACATTTCCCTCTCGTTTACTGACATTGGTGCGGCTGATACAGTTCAAGCACTTGCCGAAATCATCACCAGGAAAACAGAAATTGCTAAAACAAATAACGACATGCCAAGGAGGTTATCAATTCAGTTAAACACCTATATCCTGTCGGATTCAGATCTAGAAGTAGATACCAGTGCAAACACAGTCTTCGGGGTGAAATTGGGCCTGTATTGTTCACCCCCATTTCATGGGAAGAAGAGTCCCATGACAATCCTGATATCCGGAGTCACAGGATTCCTAGGGGCATTTCTTTTGAGTGAGCTCCTAGAACACACTGTGGGCAACATATGCTGTATGGTCAGAGAAACCTCAGAAGTCAAGGGACTCGGCAGAGTGGTTGAAAACATGCGCAAATACAACCTGTGGAAGTTTGAGTATGGAAACAGAATTGCCATTGTGTTGTCTGACCTTAGGCAGGAGAAACTTGGAATCGCCCCTGACATCTACAGCAGTCTGACCAATGATGTTGATGCTATCTTCATCAATGCTGCTATGATGAACTTCAACGGAAGCTATGAAGATCACCGAATTGCAAATGTTGTCAGTACGAAGGAGTTTATAAAGTTTGCTATCACTAACAGAAGGAAATATCTCTTCATGACATCCTCTCTCAGCGTCTTTCTGTTCCCAACGCCCGGTCAAGGTGAGCGAGATCAGTCTGTGATACTCGAGTCAGACTTTTTCGATGACCCAATCAATGTAGAAGGTGGATATGGTCAGAGTAAATGGGCAAGTGAAAGACTAGTGTTGCAAGCACTAGAGTTGCTCCCAGGTGGTGCTATTTTCCGACCGGCTCGGATATCAGGTACTTCCACTGATGGTATTGGATCACGGAACGACCTCTTCGCCTCCACCTTGCTAGGAATGCGGAAACTGGGCAGTCATCCTGATCTGGACTTCCCCTATGATCTGACTCCTGTGGATTTCTGTGCAAGAGCCATTGTGGAAATTGCCTGTAAGATCAGAATCGGAAAAGGGGAAGGTCTCCGGGTGTTCCATCTGTTCAATAAAGACACTATTCCATTCAGGGAACTGTTCCAAGGAATGGGACTTGCCTCATTGCCACTTGACAGATGGCGAGAAGATCTTCGCCATGCTCCTGATGACAACGCTGAACTGCTCCCTCTGACGCCGTTTTTCATGTCGGTCTTCTGGGATCGCGCCAGACACTGGCCAGTGTTTGACACAACTAACACAGACTTGTTGATCAGTGAGTCCACCAAACAGCTGTTGAAGCCAGCCAGGGACCTTCTCCAGACATATATGCAATTCTTTAACATTGAAGAGATTGTGTGAACCGGATGATCGAAACACAGCTATGTGATACCTAAAGGTAACATTGCTGAACATGTTATTTTTATCTGCTTCAGCTGCAACTGCTTAACTAAGATAATTCCTTTCAAAATTGGAAAGAATACTTCTTTTGACAAAAAAGTGTGTTCATTGTATATTAGCGTGTTTTACATACCAAAGACATGGTCATTAATATGCACAAGGGCAATAATTAAGCACCACCCATTTTCATGCTATAAGATTGTGTTTAACACAACACACTGGCCATTCGTGATATGGAAACCAACCACATGGTTATAATTTTCGTTAACTGAACCATCTAAAGTGTCAATCCATCACCTAACAACACTGTCGATACATTCGTCTGTAATCTATTGACGGTCAATTAGAGGCACCAAAACGTTATCAATAATCATGTCCAAAACTATAGTCACATAGACAATGTCTATGGTCCAACGTACACAAAATCCTCAAAAAAAACTTTCACTGTTCGATCCTAAGCCAACAGTAATGGTGACATCAGTATTTGGTGTATCCTCCCCTCGCACGGATAACTGCTGCAACCCTCCTCCTCCTCCTCATGCTGGAAATCAAACGCTGAATGCGCATCACTGGAATCCTCTGCCATTCCCCGTGAAGAGCCGGGGCTAATTTCTGTAGATTTTGAACAGGTGGATCCCTTACTTGAACTTGACGCCCCCAAAAATGGTCCGAAAAATGCTCATTTGGGTTGAGATCAGGGCTTCTCTCGCAGGCCAAGGTAATCTGTCAAATGTCAACTGCGTTGTTCTGTACGTATACGATAACAGCTCGAACGATGGGGCCTAGCATTAACGTCCATAAATACTGGCCGACTGGTGAGGAGTTGGTTATCAAAATGAGGGACAACAGCAGCTTCCAGTACTTCCTGTTGGTATCTCTGACCATTGAGTGTTCCTTGAATGGTGATAAGATTCAGCTTACAGTCATAGGAGATACACCCCCACAACATTACAGAACCACCGTCAAAGGGTTCAGCTGCATGGATCACCCGCTGTTGATAAGCCTCATTACTCCTCCAAATTCGCCAACGGCCATCAGTATCACGAAGCCGAAAACTGCTTTCAGCCCAATGGAACCTGCACCGTGTCCTTAGAATGTGATTTTGCCGTTGATTACACCACGCCAAACGTTGAGCCTGGTGTCTACCAGTAAGGGACGTCTGGTTGCACGGAGTCCAGCGGACCTGAGCCTCCTTCGAGCGGTGCTGGATGAGAGACGAACACCAACTCCCCATTGCTCCCTGAGATCTTTGGCATTGGTCATGGGTCTGCGTCTCACTAGGTGAACTAGGGCACGATCATCACGGGGAGTCTTTCTCAGCCTTGCTGATCCTTGTAACCAGTGGTCGCATGTTTCCTTACAAGGCCACTAATGACAGTGTGATTGATATTCAATTTCGACCCAGGGCAAACCAGCTTCATGCATACCAGTAATCTACCATCTGGTATTTTCAGAAAGCCTACGCCTCGGCATGTCCAAAAATTTTCAGCAATTTCAGCACTGTTCACTTACTGATGCGTCGATAAGAAAGCAATGAAAATACTTCATTTCACCTTTTTATACCCCCCAGTCGCTTGTACCATGACAGAACTTTAGCATGAAAAGCACGTGAATTTCAAGCTAACTGCATGTGTATTTAGATATAACTGGCTGACTTCTCTGTTTTGATCCCTTTTTGTTGTAATCAAAAATTATTTTTGATGGTGCTTAATTAATGCTCATGTGTATATAACTAGGGTGTATAATTGTAACGCCTCACGTATTTCATTTCATCACTTTCTGAATGTCTCTTTGAATAATTGTAACTATTGATTATTACCTTTATTCATGAAAAACAATTGTTTAGTCCAATTTTGGCGACGTTGCTTCGCCTGCATCAATGAATTGCATTATCTCCATTTAACACAAATAACACCTCGCTAAATACCTGCATTCTCTCCCCATATCACAAATAAAGCCTATCTGAATTACTCCATTTTCTAACACAATATTTATGTTTCGCAGGGTAAGTTGGTGGGATATTGTGTTAATTAGGAAGAGCAAGATAAATCAGCGAGACGTCATTGTGAGTGAGTTTGGTTTTACGTCGCTTTAGCAATATTTCAGCAATATCACCGGAAATGGGCTTCACACATTGGCAAAGCCAACTCCGGACAGACGAGCAAACGTCATTTTGTAATTAGGAGAGCGAGCACATGGTAATAGAGTGAGGCGTTATTGTGATGTGAGGACAGAACGAACTCATTTCACAAGACATTTATCTCTTTTGAGGAGAGAATGGTTATTTGTGTGTGGTAGAACGGAGAGATTTGCAGAGACATCATATTTGATATCAGGAGAGGACTTGGTGACTCAGCACAGTATTGTATTTAGGACAAAATTGATGTAGTAAACATTGATGCTTCTTTCATCAATAACATTCATGTGTTTAAAGTGAGTTGGGTTTTACGCCCTTTCAGCAATATCCCAGCAATATCCCAATATGAAGTCTCTTATATTCCCTTAATAAACACTTTGCTCGACTAACAAAGATGACAGCACCTTTAGCAAGAGTATTTGTATTGAGAGAAAACGGTACCGATTCAGTGAGACATTGGTTGTTACATGGGGATGGAATTCAGTGATTGTTGGTGGTGGATGGGGAGATTCACACGGCAATGTTAATGTTGTTAGGTGATAATTAGGGTGATTCAGTCAAGCACCCTAGTCGGAGAGACTTGAAACGAATCGTACATTCGTTGTGTCGTCTCAGACAACTGTTAGTCCTGTGTCAATTTCTGATTCAGTCCGGCTGTAAAAGTGATTTTAGGTGATAATTAAGTCAGCGTCGGGTAGACAAGAAATGATACGTACACTCTGTGTGTTGTTAGAGACAGCCCTGTATCAGTGCTGATGTTACAACGTATCATACTCCGCTGATCTTTACTTCACGAGCTGTTGGTGTCATTACATGAATAAACATTACCTTTACAAAACTGAGTTGATTTTCTGTCCAGAACATAAACTTAATCCACAGGGATTGCAACAGGAAAACAGGTTTTGAGCTGAAATCTTAACGCTGTGTCATCGAGTGGGCGTTCAGACAATTCACAATATACATCTGTTTGAAATAAAATCGGCAGAAATCCGCGGACATATAAAAGACACCCATTTTGATAATGACCAAAAGACAGACTTGGTTTTATGGTGCTTTTAGCAATCGTCCAGGAACATCACGGTAGGGGGACAACATATCTTGTACCCATGATTGTAGGGAATCGAATCCTGGCCTTCCGCATGACGAGCGATTTGCTTAAAAGGGCTTCCGGTTTCATTCCATGCTGATAGACATATTTTATCTCACTAATTGGATAGTGTCACTGACGCAGAAGAAACTCCACAACCAATTACAGGAATTACGTTTAAGATCACTGGTGAGGGAGCGCGTTTAGTTTTATGCTGCTTTTAGCAATATTCCAGCAATATCACAGCAGGAACACCAGAAACGGGCTTCACACACTGTATCCATGTCGGAAGTGAACTTGTTTCTTTGGTCAAATTAGGACAGCATGTTGTGATAAAGAATACACATTACATCCATATGGAGAATCAACCTATTTGGCATAACCAGCACTTTAAGAACTTGGCTACTCCACCGCCTCTTAACATCACTGGTACAGGAGTGTGGTCCTTCCTTGACTGAAGAGCTATTTATTTATTTATTTATGTATGTATGTATGTATGTATGTATGTATGTATGTATGTATGTATGTATGTATGTATGTATGTATGTATGTATGTATGTATGTATGTATGTATGTATGTATGTATGTATGTATGTATGTATGTATGTATGTATGTATGTATGTATGTATGTATGTATGTATGTATGTATGTATGTATGTATGTATGTATGTATGTATGTATTTATTTATTTATTTATTTATGAGAATACCCTCATCTAATAACGTCTGTTTGTACTCGCCAATACCAATTGAAGAATGTTCCTGTCCTTCAAGATTCCCATGCAGTCCCAACAACAAATCCAAATAAAAACAGAACATTGTTCTCAGCAATGTTTTTTTTTTATGTTTCCAATTTACACTGGAAACAAGGCATTGATAATAATGATTAAAAATCCAAACACCAAAACTATTATTTCTTTTGGTGGATGAACAATACATGAATGGAAAAGATATGACAATTGACATATTGTTCTCAAGTCCCAACACTCTTCAAGCTCTGAATTGCATCAGCACAATTCTTGATGAGTTGGCACAACTGTATGCTATATTCAACACTTTGAGTCTTGAGAAGTTCCTCAGATGCCCAAGTCAGCTTTCTGTACAGGCTGTCCATAGAATCTAATATAACAGGGGAGACAACTGCTTGCATACCACCTGTTAGTCTGAGAGCACTTGGAACTGTGGATGTGACAGTGTCTGGAGGGTGGGTGGTGCCGGTGGTGTGAGGGTTCAGTGTGGCACCAGATGGTGGAGCTGGTTGTTCTGCAGACTCCTCCCCAACAACTCTCTCAGATGAATGTTGTTGTTCTCGAACTTGGGCTAGAGCTGCAGTTTCGTTCCTCACTGGAATAGACGGAAAGACAATCATCACACATTTGCTTTGGTTTCCATATCCAAAGATATTAAGGTAACAAAGTCATGTCCAGGATCTGGAAAACTGGTGTTGCATACACCTGCAAACATGCCCACCCTTTAGGTGCTGGATTAACAACATTGTCATCAAAGCTGGATCTGCAAACATTCCCACAGATCCTGGATCTGCAGACATGACCATCCAACCTTGATCTGCAAACATCCCTACCCACCCTGGCTATGCAAGTATCCCTCCTACCCTGGATCTGCAACCATGCCCACAAATTACACCCTTTATTAACGTTGCCATCAAACCTGGATCTGCAAGTGTCAAGGACTGAATAGATTCTGAACAAGGGCTGAATAGGTGCAACAAATGAAAATACAACAATAAATAACTTGCCATAATACAATGATTAATACATAACTACTATTCCGGATTTTAACATCGGAGATAACTAGTGCATTAAACTTTAAATTTACACAAAATATGTATTGATATTAAATTAGGCACATAGATAAGTGACTTATACTATATAGCTAACATTATTAGCATACTTACAAGTTTTGTGCATCCTTAAAACCTACATAAAGTTAAAATCATGTCTCACACGATAAACATGTGTTTGGCAGAAGCCATAACTTGTTTTTACCTCCCTTCACCGGACCAGACTGGACCAGAAGTCACCAGAAAGCTTGAAGAATTACAATAATTCACACCAAAACCCTTTGAAGATGAACATATTACACTGATTTGCATTTAAACAAACTAACAAATATTTAGGAAAGCAAATCAACACTATATAAACTATTGAACAACTAAAATAGAGCAAAAATCCTGACTGAAGCACTCATAAAATGACTGCAAAGGCCCTGACAATGAAGAATTATATTTTGACTCTAACACCAGGATCTGCAAACATCCCCTTCCACCCTAGATCTGCAAACATTCCCCTCCAGTCTGGATCTGCAAACATCACAATCCACCTAGCATCCACACACATCCCTCAACCTAGAACCATATTTGTCACTATTCTGTTAACCTGCATGTGAACACATCACCCACCTGGGATCTGCACACATCCATATCCCCCAGGGATCTGCCAGTGATCTGTCCTTGGTTTGCTGAACCTGTTTTTTATTATTAGAGTTGTAGTCACCTCCACTGGTACATACCTGGGTTGTCTTTATCAGCATCTGAGTCAAGCTCGCTGCAGGCGATGCAGTAGTTGCTGCCCTGCTTGTCCTGCAGGAGAATTGTCTGAAAGGTGACACAAGTATGAAGCATTACATAGACTGATCTAAACAGCATGGACAGTAACTGAGTCAGATACATTATGAGAAGGTCATCAAATAATGTGAGTCTCTAGGGCAGCATCAAGAAATAATGTGTATCCCTTGGGACACATTAAATACAGTCTTGCAGGAGAATTGTCTGAAAGGTGACACAAGTATGAAGCATTACATGGACTGATCTAAACAGCATGGACAGTAACTGAGCCAGATACATTATGAGAGGGTTATCAAATTATGTGAGTCTCTAGGGCAGCATCAAGAAATGATGTGTATCCTTTGGGACACATTAAATACATTACATTAAAGGTTACATACAACCAAAAAATCAACCACAATTTAACACAATTATCATATTTTCATGACATATAACATGCATAGCTGATTATGAAAAATCAAATAAACAAGGGTCAAGAAATAATGGGAGTCTCTTGGGAGAGGGTCATCAAATAATTTGATTCTCTGGAGAAGATGGAGAAGAGTCATCGAATATTGTGTGTCTAGGGCAGGGTCATCAAATAATGTGATTCTCTAGGCCAAGTCATCACATCCACTTACACCACACTTACACTTCCCACTGGTGTACATTTACACCTCCCACAAGTCCACACATACTCTTCCCAGAGGTTGGCACTTACATATCCCACAAGGCCACACTTACCCCATCCTCGATATCTCCAGGGTATACGTTCCGATAAGTCTCCACTATACCCTGGACCCATCTACGGCTCTGCCAGATAAATTTATTACCTCCCTTTGCTGGCTCCGCTTTCTCACAGTAGCCAATCAGCTAGGCCGCCGTTACAACAGAGCTTGCCAGTGTCAACAAAGGTAGCGGTCGCAACTGCGAAGGTTTGCCCACAGTGCATCCCAGATGTTAGGGAAATTATACAAACAAATTGACAGGGGCGAAACTTCAAAACAACATATGCAAGAACTCCTTCTACCTCTTCCAGAGAACCTCTGCATGGTTTGTGTTGCCATGTCTAATCGGTTAGATAATTAAAAAAACGAACGTGAGTTGTGATTGGTTTGCTCAACTTCCCAGCGTAGACACCTGACTGGATGAAAAGACAGTCAAGGGAGGTAATAAATTTATCTGGCAGAGCCGTAGATGCGTCCAGGGTATAGTGGAGACTTATCGGAACGTATACCCTGGAGATATCCAGGATGCACTTACCCCTCCCACAGGTCCACACTTACACCACAAAAACACACAGTTCCGAGCATCTTGTAGCCCTTCAGGAGGTAGTCCCCCATACGTTGACTGATCTTGTTGTCTCGCTCACGGCGAGCTCGAATGATCTTCATTTCAGCTTCAGAGGGTGGCTTCCACTCATAGTCACTATCTTCATGAATGTCACCTGGAAGTCATAAATCCCCGCTAGTGATAACCAAGTGATGGTTGAATATATTGGTAAGGTGGTGGAATTGGAAGTCAGTGAATATTTTGTGGTAAAGATTCAGGGCCTAGTTCACTATCAGCTGCAATGTGTTCCTGAATTGTTTTATATTAATCATACAGCTATTATACTAGGGACACCAATTTTGCTTCTAATTTGTAAATTTGCTTACTTTATTGCATCCAAACCTTCCTAAGAACATACAGTATATCAAATGCGTGGTCGCTATGCATAGAGACTCGATGAACGTGGGTACAGTACTTTTCATATATACAGATGTAAACAGGTTCATATTTGTACAGGAAACAGAGTATATTGACATCTGAAGAATTACAGTCAAGATTTACCATAATCTGCCATGTTGTGTTTGATTTGTTGACTATAACTACCACTCGTTGATGCACAGCGAAGTGAAGGATGACATGCTTGTATTGTATACCCTCAAAACTAGCACGGTAGGAAAATGGAGCTACTTGAAAATTATCAAAACGGAAATGTGTGTAAGTAAGTGAGTGAGTGAGTTTAGTTTTGCGTCTCATTCGACAATAGTCCAGCTATATGGCGTCGGTTTGTAAATAATTAAATCTGGACCAGAAATTCCAGTGATCAACAACATCAGCATCAATCTACGCAATTGGGATACGAGGATGTGAGCCTGACCACCTGTGGCGTTAGTCTTACCATACGACATACAGGAGTTACTGAAAATAGACAACATTAAAGGAACTTATATAGAATATGAATGTTGGGATAATCATTAATATAGGCAATTTTGTCCGTTTGGAAATCCCCCAAAACCGTGTTCTATGTAAAATTATACAGATCTGTCATCGTTCTCTTGAGGGTATAACAGATAAGCATTGTTCCTATTTCTCGAAAATCAGTCCGTTTTGTTAAAGTACAATATATTCTGGTTAGCATAGTGCGTGTTTCCAAAGTTTGGAAAGCTACTTATGTAAACCGCATACAGTCATGGGATATTGACTATCTATGTAAAACACCTAATGCCTCTCTTACTGCAAACAAATTACATTTATGTTGCTATTGTTTTTTTCTTTCAAATAAGGTACTATGACGTATGATACGCATGACGCACATTTTTCAGCTTTCCATTGCTGTAGGGGACTTTCCCCGGTACCGGAAGCGATCTCATGCAATCACGCGGGAGTTGGAAAGAATTGAAAATAGGTACTTGTTTCACCGCAAAGATTTGTTGGCATTTTCAGATCCGTTTATCGGATATAGGGGCAACATGTTCACGCCACGTTCAACCCGTGCTAGAGCATCTCCTTTCACTCCGGGATCTCAACGTGCCTCTCAAACCAAACGATCATCCGGTGTGTTTACACCACAGAGCCGTCGACTTTCATCGTTAAGGTATCCCACATATTTGCCACATTTTTATTGCTACTCGACTTATTTTGTAGTGGTGTTATTGTATGGTGTGTGATGTGAGAACCGTCGATAATCTGTGGAGAAAGTGTTTGGAACTTGTCTCTTCAAATTCATTTTTTCATCATTGCATATTGTTGGCCCATCGTGTTCCTCGGTTTTCGCGCATGTAAGATATTATTGGCAACACTTAGCTCTTGCTTAGCAACACTGATGTAACTGTCAGTTATCATGTGCGGTCGTTTATCGTGGAATTACAGACTGGTAATAACCAAAAACAAAATCAGGATATGGCTCTACAGGGATCACTTTTGGCAGGGATATGGCGATTTTTTACCCACTGAAATGCAAAATAAACATTAAAATTTTAACATGTGGAGAAATTCCCATTGCTTATGCATGCTTACACAATGTAATAATGGAGCACCTTTAGAATTCAGCACCACAATTTCTCGTGAGGATGTTCTCAACCATGGGTCACTATCTCACATGTCACTAAGACAGGCAACCAGTTTGTGAGAACCTGTTGGATGTGAACCCTAACCCTAAACCCAAAACCCTTCAAATAATTTGGCCTACCTTTAGAATACAGCACCACAAACTTTAAAGACACGTCATAATACTATTTTACGTAATTGCAAGTGATTTTGTTTAAAAGCATGTTCTTGAAACAATGCCCTATGACGCCGGCATAGCAACAAGGTTGTTTCCGTGACGTCACAGGAATCACTAGCTAAATTTGCACATTGTGCAACAATGTGGAAGGTCGGTTAGCTGTCCGGCTAACAACCCAAATGTCGCGGGTTCGCGTACGATGGGTTCTACCAAACTGATTGCCTGTCTCACTGACATGTGACCTACGGCTGGGAACGTCCTCTCGACAAATTGTGCTAAATTCTAAAGGTGCTTCAATAATTCTTTTAAATAGAATACATTGACCGAACCAGCACGAAAATGGCTGACATGTCAAGTGTAAGGAATTCTTACCACTGCGAAAAATAAATACAAATAAACTCCATTTCAGTGTAGTGGTGCAAATGAATGACAAAGATATATATGTATATTAGTTTACATTTATAATTCATTTGATCCAAATATTCACGTTTGAAACCGAAATATAAAATATATTTAGATTATTTAAATTGACCAAAACTGGGAATGATAGAATATGGCAAAATGTTACCAATGTAAGGCATTCTGCAAAAGTAGACAAAATAAAACACCTCAGCACCTCTTAATACAAAGAAATATGAGTATATTAGTCAATAGAGAATATTAAAACTGGTGCTTGCGAAAACTTGCGCATCACCTGTGAACTACTACTAGAAATTCGTAACATCGTTGGGTTTCTGCAAGGACATGGCTGGTTGAGATGAAACATCAGTGAGCGGAGCTTATACGCACTTGCTGAGCTTGATGAACTTGTAGCTATGCTGGTGTCATAGAGCATTGTTTCAAGAACGTGCTTTTGAACTAAATCATTTGCAGTTACTTAAAAGGGTATTATGACATGTTTTTAAAGTTTTTCATGCTGTATTCTAAAGGTAGGCTGTAATAACATGGAAATATTAATTAATTTCTTCTTAAAATCCCACTGTTCAGATTAGGGAAGGGATTTCCCCCTCATCGACCATTTGCACCAGAGTGATCCCTGTCTCTATGCATAGTAGCCAAGAGTTACGATGCAGTTCTATACAGTCAAGACATGAATGTCATAGCTTTTGGTTATACACACAGTACCCAAACTTGTCTGTTTAATGTGTTATTATTTTGATTGTTTCAGAAGCCACACTCCTTCAAAATCCAACCGATCTCTGCAGACATCTCAGATAGTTGATGACGTCAGCTCACAACACCGTGTTGAGAGTTTTGGGGTCCCTCTCCCTGTTTTGATCACAGAAGCTCTCACCCTAGCTGACAGTAGGTCCAGAGGAGATTACAAGTATACATCAACATACAGGACATGCAGTCTCAAATGATCCTTTTAGAATTCAAGTTGTGTGTCTGTCTGTGTAGCATTCTGATACTGTATGGGCATTCTTGAAAAGTCACAAAAAGCAGAAGTATTTTTTTTCTAAAATACATTGTGATTATTTCTCCATGCAGGTACAGTGTGGGAGCCTTGTGATGCTGCTAGAATCATTGCTAAATTTTGTAATTGTTATTCTCACTGACTTTTGACATGATCTTCTGATCAACTTATATACTATGATATAACTGATATTCTGATGAACTTCCCAACTTATGTTCATAAACTGTTTGGTATCTTGCAGGAAACACAGAGATCACCGTTAACATAGACCCATCTGGGTGGGCGTGGCTGGTAGGAGGTCGCAAACTGTTTGTGTGGAGATACAAGCCTCAGCCAGGAACTAGAGTGAGTCACGGCAACTTCACAGAAATTTTTAAGTTTGTGTGATTGTAGTTTGCATTTCTTTCACTGGTTAGTAGAGTTGTGACGATTAATCGATGCGCAAGTTATTGCGATTCAAGAGCTGCACGATACAATACATCGATGCGATTGTCATGTATGGATTCAACACGATACTTACATACTTAGCAATTTACGAAAACACTGTCTCCCCTTCTATTTAGATTTTCTTGGAAAATATTGCCATGGACATGCTCCGACTGAGATAATTCTCACAAATTTATTTTGTTATCTGTGCAAAAAAGTCAGATGTGCCAATGTTGATCCCTGCTGTTCCATTTTTTGGGAAACACTACTTTACTGACACATGCTAAACATTTTTAATAAAATGTCTTTCATGATGACATGTTTTGTTTTTCTTGGAAGAAGAATACCTTCCCTGAAATGATAACATAACAGCACATTATTTCTAGTACTTTTGTTTTTCTGTATACAAGGACAAAATATTGTGATACATATCGCATCATATGTATCAGACTACCAGTATCGTGATACATATCGTATTGTGGCGTGGGCGTATCGTCACAACTCTAGTGGTTAGGATGCCCTCTTATTTATCTGGCCTTTCAGTTTCCATAACCTTTCAGAGGGCACTCTTTCGTGCATTTTCTTCCTGTTATCAAAGTGTTGTGACTCTGATAAAATACCATGTACATACATCACGATCCGCAAGCGGGAGTATAAAAGTTGTGTACTCCTGCTACAAAAGTCATATCACCCTGCTACGCTTCGGTGACGACGCGAAGTGTGAAAAGCGCGCATCGACAAGCCTTTAGTAACGTGCGGTGCAGTTAGGTCAAACGATCAGCTGGTGTCAACATGGCAGCAAGTCGATTCGATGCGTGTTGTTTTGTTTTGATTTAGTGAAAACATTCAGCTAGATAAATGAGTTATCACATCGTGTCAAGGGAAATATGGGGTTTTATCAGTCCCTTGTAAGGTTGTATTCCCTGAGCCAACTGATAAAACCAAGTATTTCCCTCAACACAATGTAATAACTTACATTGTACATTCATTGTGTCAATGTTTGTATGAATTTAAAAAAACACTAATGACGGTAGTTTTGAATTAGAATGACAAGGGTTCATTAAAAGTCCTGCATAAAAGTATGGTCATTTTGTTTGGAAACTGATATCCCCATATGTTGCATTATGTTCAAAAACCTTTCATTGGAATCACTAATAATGCAACTTTTCCAACTATTTGCCCCTATGTATTTGTATCCTTTGGTGGTGAGAAACATCCAAAGCTGGAGAAATGTGTTGGAATTAGTGGAGAAAACCATATTTATGCTATCAGTGGGACAACTATATGGGGCTTAATGCCCTTGATCTCTGAAGAGGAAGATGGGAAAATATACATACAGTGATTGTTGATGTAAAACATCAGGTGATCCATGTGCACAACATTAACATAATGACATTAACTGTTGCCTCATGGACATGTATTATCAGATACTGAAATTATTTTTGAGTCATTCTAAAAAGACAATGTTAGAAAAAGTCATTTGGGTACTGGCACCATGAACATTGTTCAGAAGTTTTTCATACGTTTATTATGTTCAGAATGTTCAGTGCTCACTTGATGTGTTGCCAGGGTGTGCTTTGTAAAGAACTGACTTTGCCTCCAAGTGACCTTGCCCACAGTGCTGAGAGGGTGTGTGTGATCCCCAGCGACAACCAGCCTGCTGCATGTGTGGCTGTATCACCAGAGGGGGTAGTTCGGTACTGGCCCAACATCGCATACGAGTCATCAACAGGCGAAGTCAGCGCTGAGCTCAAAGGAGAAGAATGTGCATGTGTCATCAACTTCCAGGTAACACTTGTATTGCTTTTGTGATGAGGGCAGTGCGATAGCCTAGTTGTTAAACCGTTTGCTTGTCATGTCGAAATCCTCTTTTCAATTCCTCACAAGGGTAGAGTGTGTCAAGCCCATTTCTGGTGTGCCCAGCGTTGGCATTGGTTCAAAATTACTGAATTATTGCTATCAGTGATGTGAAACCTGACTCACTTACTCTTTTGATGCATATTTATGAGGACACAATTGTGTACTGCAGTACACTGTTGTAGTATATTGTCTGTAGTGAGTGAGTGAGTTTGGTTTTACGCCGCACTCAGCAATATTCCAGCCATATGGCGGCGGTCTGTAAATAATCGAGTCTGGACCAGACAATCCAGTGATCAACAACATGAGCATTGGTCTGCGCAATTGGGAACCGATGACATGTGTCAACCAAGTCAGCGAGCCTAACCACCCGATCCTGTTAGTCGCCTCTTACGACAAGCATAGTCGCCTTTTATGGCAAGCATGGGTTGCTGAAGGCCTATTCTACCACGGGACCTTCATGGGTCATATTGTCTGTAATCTGGTGTGAAGGGTGAAAGGTAAACAAGTGTTGTAATAATGGCTGCTGAACTAACATTCTTCTTCTTCAGGTGTAAGTTGACTAAATGCTTCATGGAAGAGACCAGAGAAGATCTGGGGTAGAATAGGTCTTCAGCAACCAATGTTTGCCACAAAAAGCAACTATGCTTGTCAAGAGAGGCGACTATCGGGATTGGGTGGTCAGACTCACTGACGTTTAAATATGTCATCGTTTTCCAGTTGAGCAGACGGATGCTCATGCTGTTAATCACTGGATTGTCTGGTCCAGACTCGATTATTTACAGACCGCCGCCATATAGCTGGAATATTGCTGATGCGACTAAAAACTAATTTCATTTACACCATCACTCACTATCAATTACACCAATGACATTTTCTTTTGTTTCAATTTCTTTAGCCAATGTACAATGCCTACATCATCTTTAATTTGATATCTAAATGTCCATGGCAAATAACATCAGTTTTCCATGTTAGTGTCAATTGGAATAATTGTGTCTTTAGCTTTAACTTAGTTTAATCCAAATTCTCCTTCTAGAATGTGTGTCTCTCTTCTCATACTTGATTTTTTAATTAAGCTTTTTAAATTGCAATGTCTGTGCACCTGATTGTTCACCATGTATTCACGATGTCTTTTCTTCCTAACAGCCATTCGGATGTCTCCTGGCCACCACTACCAGCTCCCTCATACTGCTGACTACCAACCCTGGACAGGTATGTACTCACACACTCACAGACGAACAGACATGCATGCAGACACACAGCATACAGTGTTCCCTAACAGGATACAGGAAGGAGATGGAATGGTCCTACCACACAAGCATCACACCAGATGAAGAAAGAAATTTGGAGAAATTATAAAATTACTTCAAGCGTAATTGTTTTGAGTCTTTACTGCATGAAAGATGTTCTTCTTGCAGAACACCATCATGTGCCAGCCCCTGAAGGCAGCCCAGGGTATGTTTGCTGGCATTGGTCGCAGGATGTCATCTTTCATATTTGGAGCTTCTCCCATGCAGACAATGGGTGCTGTAAGTATTCGCATACATCATGAACTGGCTTTAAAGTAATGTTTGAATGGTTGTCTCAAGGGCTGCAAGGATTCACCCAGAGCCCAATTCGATTTTTGATACTGACTGACCTCTCGATGTGATTCTTCATCTGTATAACTCATTTAAGTCTCAGAGTCCGCCTTTTTAGCGTGAAATATATTGTCTACTTGGTTATGTCTTCTGACAACAATTCTCTTTGGATAACAGACTCTGCATCAGCCAGTGACATTTTGATTTATTTCATGGCTCGAAGCTGCTTGTGTTGGAGTGAAAATCTTTTTGTGCCTGTGTGGAAATAGTTTAAATAGACATTCAAATAGCAAATCGAAATAGTGATAATGATTATCGAAAATCAGAACTAAGGTGTCAGATTTAATTTTCGATAAATCAAACTGAATCATTGCAGCCCTAGTTGTTACTTTTGTATGTCAGTGAAAGTCATACATAAATCTGTCACCACCATACAGATATTTCTCTAGCTGGTGTTAAGAGTTTTACAACTGTTTACTTCTTCAGCCTTTCCAAGCTATTGTCCCAGGAGATGAAGATGAGGAGGAGATGAGTCGACCATTCTTTGTCTTGTCAGGAACATATGTACAGAAGTGGGAGATCTCCAACTCAGGCCCAGAGAAGGTTTGTACATCTCATTGCTGTTGTTACCAAGTGTTACTGGAACACCTCTAGTTTAGGGTCCAGCTCCTCAGTAATAAATCAGTGATTGTAAAGTGAAACCACTTATCTTATATTAGTATCATTTGCAGGGTTCAGTTCAAATAAACTTATCACGTTGACTAGCTATCACAGGTATACTTGTATCATTTCTGGCCGAATTTGCCACTACAAGTTATCTCGTGTGTACATCAGTGGTATTTAAAAGCAAGGATCACATGTTGGCAAAATAGACACAAGAAACAAACATCTCCTGTCGTTCCTTGTTACCGCCAGGAGATGGTTGCTTCTTCTGCATGTAGAACTTGCTTTAACATACCACTGATCTAACTTGTAGTGGGAAAATCGATGAGAATTGATGCTTTAAGTATATTTGCAGTGGAAGTCAATGTGCTATGCAGTTGTTATACTCATGACTGAATGACAGTGGTCTGAATGCAACTGGGACATGATAACATGTCACCCATGTCAGTGTACTTGGCAACCTAGACCCTGTTAGCCACTTCATTAGACACATGGGTTACTGAAGACCAATGTTTTAGATGTTTAAGATACAAGTGACAGATGTTAGTACTGGACTGTGGTTATTGCACCAGTAATTTCTTCAGTACCATCATTAGCTGTCGCAGTGGGGTAGCCCAGTGGTTAAAGTGTTTGTGCATCTCACAGTAGGCACGAGTTTGATTCCCCACATGGGTAGAATGGGTGAAGCCCATTTCTGGTTTTCTCCACCATGATATTGCTGGAAAACTGCTTCAAGATTTGTCAAACACAATTCACACACTCACCAATGAGTATCGGTTAATTAACTCTAGACCTGTTCACTCTGTGAAATGGACAAAACTGGAGTACAAAGCAACTGCACTTGCTCACTCACTCACTCACTCTGTCACTCACTGTACAGGCAAGATGCATATAGTTTCATTGTATTTCTTTTCCTTGTTCAGCTTCTGTATCAAGTGGATGTGGACAGACTGTTCAGAGAAGCACTGGCTCGCAAAACCTGGGTGAGTAGGCACTTTTGAGAGTGATTCTTGCAGGCATTGACTTGTTTTAAAGAAATGATTCTTTTTCATAGAGATCCTCCTTGGGGTACTTATAAGCATTTAAATGTTCTTTAAATACTCGCGACTGTTGTAACTATATTTTTTCAATAAAATATATACAAAACAAGAAACATTGTTTTTGTCTTGTGAGACCACCCCTACAGGGCCCCTGGCCCCGTGACAGCCAAGAGCTGGTAACTCTTCAGACTATAGCCTCCAGCAAAACACTTCCTTTTCTGTCGCCCGCCTATGCAGACGTGCTTCAGCGTTCTCAGAGATTCTTGCTACAAAGACAAAGACAAGTACTAAGATGAGTACCTCAGAGGCTCAAACCGTATGTATGGTTTCTTTATCAGACGCATGGGCGCATTAGGAATCATTTTTTACAGTTTACTTGTCAAACTGTTGTAACTTTTGCCGTCCTTGTTGGTAGCCACGTGGTTAGCGTAATGGTGGAAGGCAAACCTTTTTTCCCGCCAAAACTTTTTAGTTTTATGGCGGTCTTTTTTAAAAAAAGTAAGCTTGTGTAGCTATGCTTTTATGTACTTTATTCTTGTTATCTCCATATTTACTACTATTTTTTATAAAAATATGTCGTAAACTATGGTGTAGTGGCACTTAGCTTTTACCTTAACTATGTACATAGTTTTAGTTTTAGCTTTGCGCCCATGCGTGTCTTGTTTTATTGTTGTTTATTATGCAACACTTGGAGGTTATTTGTTGCCTTGCAGTTTAAATCCTGCTCAACATGCAAATCCTCCATTCCGGCTAAAGACCTGCATGATGTATGTCTAAGATGCCTAGTGGAATGTCATCACGACGATCAGTCTTGTGATGTGTGCGCGGGGTTTACCCCTCAGACCAGAAAGTCTAGACACGCGGACTTCTTGTTCTATTCCAACTTACTGAAGGCGGGGGGGGGGATATCTGGGCTCAGGACCCTCCATCTAAGCACTCCCACAAAAAGAAAGGCGCAGCCTCTTCTTCGGAGGGGTCGGTTAAGAAGGCCAGGGTGTCTATGGACCCTTCCCCTTCTTCTGCCGTTGTATCCTCAGCACCTACCCCTACTTCGCAAGCACCATTAATCTCTGTTGATTCAATTAATGCCTTGTTTCAGCAACAGATGTCTTCGGTACAATCAATGATAGATTCGGCGCTGTCCGGTTTCCGAAAGGAACTGGACGCCCGATCTTCATTGAGCGGCCATGGTGGTTCAATGGAGGGAGGCCGCGGCCCGGGCTTAGGCTCGGAGAACGCTCCTCCCTCTGGGCAGCCGTCCTGCGCTTCGGGCGTTCAGGCGGATGTGCCTAGGGCAGTCGACCCCAGCTTGTCCCGTGGGGCAAGTGGGGCAACGACGCCCGGTGTCGGCGGCTTGACCTCAGTCAGCGCGCCTGGTGCCACGGTGGGCAGGCAGTCTAGTGCTGCCCAGCCGCTGGGGGCATCGACATCCTATCCATTTCCTGGGCTCTCGGGTCACCCTCCGGTGGGGGGCTTGCCCCAGTTGCCCAGGCGACCTAGTTCGGGCTCTGGCAGGGGCGAACCTAGCGGCTCGGCCCTTCTTAGTCTCTCTGCTCCTGCGAGTTCCGTCTCGGTAGCGCCCTCGACAGGTTTGCTTTACGGTGAAGGTTCCCTGTCCGAGGAGCGTGAGGAGATGGATATTGAGGAGGAGGGGATTGGGGAGGAGTGCGAGTCGGAGGTCACGTACTCATTCGGTTCGTCCCTCAGACAGGTTAGAGAAAAAATTGCCGAGGTCTTACCTCAGGTTTCTATTCCTGTGTCGGAGCCCGACCCCTTGGAGTTTCGGCTCCAGGGGGGAGGCGTTTGCGCCTACTAAGGTCGCCGAGGCGAGGTTGCGTCTGCTCCCATCGCTGGTCGGGGAGGTAGTGAATCCGCTCCTTTCGGGTACCCGGTCGCGCTTTGATCTCCCGGAGATTAGCCGCCGGTATCAACTGGATGAGGATTCGGTATTCGAACCGATAGTGGTGGACGAGTGTGTGTACGCCTCGGTCACCCTGGGGGGTCCTCCTCCTCTTCCTTGGCCTCGGCCAGGCAGGGCCGGCGGCTGCTGCCCTTCTCCATGGCCGCTCCAGTGCTAAGGTCCGCCTATCGTTCCTTTGAGGAGCAATATAGGTGTGCGGCCCAGCAGCTGAGAGTAGTGGTCCATTCAGCTTACCTTTCTGCTTTGCAGGGGCCGCTGTTGGATCATGGGAGCACTGCTGACGACTCTCCGTCGGCAATGTTGGGTCGGCAGCTTACGGACGTGCACTCTCATCTGGCGAGGGACAGCATCAGGTGCTGTGCCAGCCAGATGATGGGGGCCGTCATGGGGTTGCGTCGGTTATGGCTATCCGTAGCCAGGTACTCTCCCGCTACCCAACAGGCACTCCTGGCTCTGCCCTACAGGTTGGGATCTTCCCTCTTCCCTGGGGCATTACAGGTTGTGCGGGAGGCCGCGGAGGCTGTTAGCACTTTCACGGACTCTAAGCCCTTGTTAGAGCAACCCTCCTCGTCTCGCCAACGGCCTCCCACTCTTGCTTCGGCTTACCCTTCGGCGCCAGCGAAGGAAGGTGCTAAGTGGACTGCTCCGCTGCAGCACAAACGAAGCAAGAGGGCGAAAGGCAAAGGCAAGGGGCCTGCGTTGCAGCAGTCGCAGCAACAGCAGCCTTTTCGGGGCACAGGGAAGCCTGCCCCAGCTTCCCGTTAAACATTTGCCCAGAGCCTTTGGTGTCCCCCACACAAGCAGGCGGAGAACTGCCGACGGTGGGGGGTGCATTGCCTTGCGCCAGAAGTCCCTGTAGGCGGCAGGCTGTCACTATTCCTTTCGGAATGGCAGGCAGTTACTTCAAATCCCTGGGTCCTGTCCACAGTCAGGGATGGCCATATGCCACAGTGGAAGCGAGACCCTCCACGCTTCTCAGGGATTCGGCACACACCGGTGCCGTTCTCCCGGGAAAAAGCAGAGGTCCTCCGTGCCGAGGTCCAGTCGTTACTGGACAAGGCTGCCATCGAGATGGTTCCGGAAGGTCAACAAGAAGACGGGTTTTATTCCACGTACTTCCTTGTGACCAAGAAGGACGGAGGGTTCAGACTGATCTTGAATCTCAAAGGGCTGAACAAGTTCATAGAGGTTCCGTCCTTCAGGATGGAGACACTGCGGTCAGTGATCTCTTCCTCAGAGACAGGGGAGTGGCTCACGTCAATCGATCTCAAGGACGCTTACCTCCATGTTCCGATACACTCCGAGTTCAAGAAATACCTTCGGTTTTCGTTCGACGGGAAGTGTTATCAGTTTCGGGTTCTACCCTTCGGCATCTCCACGGCGCCGAGGGTGTTCACCAAACTTATGTTGATTCCGGCTCAGCTGGCCAGGTCACAGGGCAGATGTTGTCATCCGTACCTGGACGATTGGCTTTTGAGGGCCCTCAGGCTCCTGTTATCACACGATGCCACACAACAAGTGATGGACATCCTGTTGAAGCTCGGCTGGATCATCAATCTCAAGAAATCAGACCTGACCCCTACGCAGGATCTGGTGTTCTTGGGGGCACGGTTCAATACGGCTCAGGGGATTGTTTCCCTAGCCCCAGACCACATCGTCAAAGTTCAGAGAACTGTTTTTCAGTTTCTCGAGTTCCCCAGAGCCACAGCAAGAACTTGGCTTCATTTGCTGGGCACTATGGCGGCTACAGTGGACGTGGTCTGGCGTGCGAGGTTGAGGATGCGACCCATTCAACAGGCATTAGCCCAGTTGTGGTCCCATTCGGAGAGCTACGAGACTATTCTCGAGACTCCCACTTGGTTGATTCCTCACCTGCAGTGGTGGACGGAAGTCGGAAATCTGTCCAGGGGGATCCCCTTAGAGACACCGACACCTTCCCTCTCGATTCAGACGGACGCCTCCCTCACAGGCTGGGGGGGCGTCCTGGGCGAACTATCGGTCTCGGGCCGTTGGGCTGAGGACGAAGTTACCCTACACATCAATGTGTTGGAATTGAGAGCAGTCCGCCGGGTGTTCGAGAGCTTTGTGGAGTCAGTGCGGGGTCAAGTGGTTCACCTAGAGATGGACAACCAGACCGCTATGATGTATATCCTGAAGCAAGGCGGCACAGTGTCTCCGTCCCTCCTTCAGGAGGCGTGGCAGTTTCTGCTGTGGTGCGACCAGTTCGACATTCGGGTACTCCCCTTTTTTCCTCCCGGGCATAGACAACGTCCGCGCAGATGCGCTATCGAGACGTATACTAGCCCCACACAAGTGGATGCTGCATCGGGGGATATTCGGGATTATTTCCCAGTGGTTTGGGTCGTTCCAGGTAGATCTGTTTGCCTCTGGGGCGACGAATCAGATTCCTGTGTTTTGCTCAAGGATACCAGATCCGAGAGCGATAAGCCAACAACGCCTTTCTGCTCGATTGGACAGACAGAGTGCTGTGGGGTTCCCACCAGTTCCTCTGATCTCAAGAGTCCTCTTGCTGCTGACCGCACAACCGGCTTGGCTGCTTGTGCTTCTGGCACCGCTTTGGTCGGCTCAAAGCGGGTTTCCGGTAATTTTCAGGTTTCTGGCTCAGCCTCCTGTACTATTACCCTTTCGACCGGACTTACTATCCCAGAACGGAGTGCCACACCCCAATCACAGGATTCAGTGGGTGGCTTGGCTGCTGTCCGGAGTCGCCTCCATGCGAGAGGAATTCCTGCACCAGTTGCAGACACAATTCTGGCTTTGCGGAGGGATTCGATGAACGTTTGATATGAGGATAGATGGGCCTGTTATGCGCGCTGGTGTGTCGACAGGGGGTTTCTCGATCCCTTTTCTGCAGATCTAGTATCTGTGTTGGAGTTTCTGCAATCTAAACTGGAAGCCGGTCTGGCCGCTTCTACAGTTAGAGGTTACTCCACGGCAATCTCTGCCTTCCACATTCCTGTCGATGGTGCATTATTGGGGCAGCACCCTCTAGTTCAGCGCTTTCTTGCAGGCGTGGACAGAATCCGTCCGTCTATCCGGCGGATTAGTCCCCCATGGGACTTGCCAGTCGTTTTTGTTTGGCTGTCCGGTCCTCTTTTTCACAACCTGTCGGCTCTGTCCCTCCAGCTGTTGACATGGAAGACTGCTTTTCTTGTGGCGGTAACCTCTGGCAGGCGGGTAGGCGACATACACGCTATGTCCGCCAACCCTGAATTAACGGTGTTTCACAAAGACAGAGTGAGCATTCGATTGCCAGATGCTTACCGTCCTAAGAGAGATAGCACCTTTCACATTACGGCGCCTATTGAGCTTCCCGCTTTCACGCAGCCTTCGCTGCCCGGTACCTCTCTTCGACGTGCTCACGTCTTAGATGTCCGTAAGACCCTTAAGGCTTATATCAAACGAACAAAAGACATTCGGAAGAATGATCAATTGTTCTGCTGTTATGGTAGTGGCAAGGCTGGCCTTCCGGCGAACAAGCAGACCATATCTAGGTGGCTTGTCTCTGCCATTTGTATGGGATACACCTCGAAAGGTCGTACGCCCCCTGAGGGTTTGAAAGCTCATTAGGTTAGGGCTGTGGCGACGTCTAAGGCATATGCGTCTGCCTTGCCCATTGAGGAGATCTGCTCCGCGGCTATTTGGAGCCGACCGAGCACGTTCATCTGTCATTACCAGTTAGACAGACTGTCAAGCGAGCGTGCTCGGTTTGGCCAGTCAGTTCTCACCAGTGGGCAGGGCACGAGTGCCCTAGCCGATTGAGCTACCCTTGCATTTGACGAACGATCATTTGACGAACGATCATTTGACATTGTAGCTGCAACAAGTAGACTGGTGGTGGTGTCTTACTGTATACTTTCCATCTTTTATCCCGGTGGTGGGCTCTATTATGGTGGTGGTATTTTTTGCTTTACCGGTCTAGACTGTTTCAGGTCTTCCCTAGCACCTTGGCCAGTGCACGGGAATGGACCCTGATATATCGGTCGCCTGTCTCAACTCCCGTTTTTTGTGAAAAAAAAAGGGGGGGGGGGGGGGCATTTTTTATAAACACCCTATGACTTTCTCATAGAAATGTAGGGTTAGACAGTGTAATAGCCTGGCCCTGGTCCGCACCCCTGCCGCAAGGCATAGAAGGTCACGTGACCAGGTAAGTTTGATTCCTTGTTACTTTCAGTAAATGTAATAAAGGTTATCATCTTATGTCAGGTTTAAGAGCAGACAGAATGCCTCTCCCTAAGATCAGTCTTTTGGAGTCTGTCTTATGCTTATAAGTACCCCAAGGAGGATCTCTATGAAAAAGAATCGAACAAACCTGTAGAGGTTGCAGATTCTTTGAATAGAGTCCTCCTTGGGGTAAGGCCACCCACCTCCCCACATTCTGTCTGTATTGCTTACAGAACGGAAGTGTTTTGCTGGAGGCTATAGTCTGAAGAGTTACCAGCTCTTGGCTGTCATGGGGCCAGGGGCCCTGTAGGGGTGGTCTCACAAGACAAAAACGATGTTTTTTGTTTTGTATATATTTTATTGAAAAAATATAGTTACAACTGTTGCGAGAATTTAAAGAACATTTAAATGCTTATAAGTACCCCAAGGAGGACTCTATTCAAAGAATCTGCAACCTCTACAGGTTTGTTCGAATTTCTAAGGCTGCATGACCCATTGTCTGCGAGCTGCCTGTGTTGTAGGTGTTGTGATGTCCTTCGTCATTGTTCCAGGACCTGGACTCAGTGCAGATGCCCCAACTCCGATCCTGGCTCATAGACATGAAAACCACAGCGTGAGTTGTTGCAGAGTTTACAATGTACATCAAGTAATAATATATATGTGCATTTATATTGCGCCAAACTCCATTCACAAGGTGAATGCTCATAGCGCTAATAGTCAGTGCAGGCATATTATTACCCTGGATAACCCAAGCCGCCTGTTAGGTGCTAGAAGGTTATAGTCACATGACTTATCCTATCAGGTACCCATTTTCTGCTGGGTGAACAAAGGCAAATTTGAACAAACTCACTTGCCTAAGCTCAGAGCACATTTATCACATGTGCATCGTTGTGGGTCAGGTCTGAAGTCCTGGAAACTCTCAGGAGTCAAGCTACCAAACACAGCCACCCATCCAAAGACTGTCCAAGCTCTACAGTGTCTAACTTCAACCGAAATGTGACCTGAGCTCCATGCACAGGACCACAATTACAAGATGTTATCCATACTACATGCTGTCCAGTTCACTTGTAGACAGCACCCTACAGCAGTACACCTTTAACCTGTTATCCAGTACATAATGCCCAGTGCACTCACAAGAAATCCTCAAACCTACTGCAGCACACATTAAACTTGTCATCCAAGATGGTAATTCGGGAAGATATCTTTGGAAAGTATTCAGTCTATCTTCTGAACACTTTATGTTTCAGTTAGTGAGTGAGTGGGATCAGTTTTACACCGCGTTTAGCAATATTTGAGAAATATCATGGTGGAGGACACCAGAAATAGGCTTCACACATTGTACCCATGTGGGGAATCAAACCCAGGTCTTCAGCATGAAGAGCGAACACTTTACCCATTGGGTTACCCCACTGCCCTTTGCATTTCAACAGATTTTGTAGAATATAAGGTTTTAGATAGTCGATTTAGATAGGAGTGACTGGTCATATTGTCCAACATCTCCATGTTTTGCTGACCTATATTGTGTTTCAGTGAGGGTGTGATGATCCTGGGTGCAGGGGTCAACTTAGAGACTGACAGTGTTGTCCATTATGCCCTTGGTGAGTCTACAGTATCACCTATACGAATGAATGTAAGGATGTGCCAGTGACACTAAGGTTAATGTGTTTAACATTTCACTGGTTGACCCCTGTAAGCCTCTGTGTGAGATGTATGCCACTCAAAAGACTACAAAGAATACCTGAACCTTTAACATGACCATGATGACTATAGCTGATGTATCATGTCTGGGAGCGTAGCAACACAATTGTTCTTTAACGTGACCCGTGAAGGTACAGGGTAGAATACGCCTTCAGCATCCAATGCTTGCCATAAAAGGCGACTCTGCTTGTTGTAAGAGACCACTAACAGGATTGGGTGGTCAGGCTCCCTGACTTGGTTGACACATGTCATCAGTTCCCAATTGCGCTAATTGGTGCTCATGCTTTTGATCACTGGATCGTCTGATTACTTGATTATTCACAGACCACCGCCATATGGCTGGAATATTTCTGAGTGCAGCGTAAAACTCACTCACTCGCGCACTCTTTAACATGACTTGATTACAATGAAACCTGTTTAAACTGACACCCCATGGGACCTAAATAAAATGCCAATTTAGACAGGATGCTGTATTAGACAGTGATGATCAATTTCCAACATGGCTGACATTCACTGTCAATATAGTGCCTTTGATCTTGTGTAGTTGAGCAATATATTAAAACGATCATGTTGATGATGTAGTGGATTTAGGGACAATGATTGGACTGCTTATACCTATGCTGGCTTAGGAGCATTTGATTCACTTCACAATTACTGCTTCCGGATTATCTAGCATGCCAAGAGGATTAAATCGTGCATTGTATTATGGGTCCTTGACTGGACTGCTCACACCAGTGCCAGTTTAGACAGTGTTAATTCCAGTTAAAATTACTGGTTGGGATTAGAAGGTTTTGCTGGAATATTGAATAGACAGGTGCTGGATTGGACATTGTTTTGAAGGTCATAATATTGTTGTAAAATGGAGAGACCACAATTTTATTCCTGTTTTGGATTAGACAGTTGCCATTGTTTGCAGGTTTCACTGTAGTACAGTCAAGTCTTGTTAATCCGACATCATCCATTGCACAGCAAATTGTTGGGTTAATGAGGATGTCAGACTAAATAAATGAGACTAATTTACATTTTTCCCGTTGTTAATAACAGATAAAGCCAATTGTCGGATAAACAAGACTTGACTGTATATGTGAACATGAGATCCTCCATGGCATGGCTTATCTACTTCTTGTGCCTAATGTTAAACTTAGAGCAGTCTTTCTCTTATCAGCCATGTGTAGAATTAGTGGAATTATTATTGTTACAACCAACCTTTCTCCATGTTTTAGCAACGCTGTCAACAGATGATGAGGTTCCCCCTACAGTACTTGATGACTTCACTTCACTTGAACACACTGAGAAATATGAGGTATGTTCGTCATGTGCCTTGGTTTAAATTATACCCAGATTTAGTGGATATTTTGCTTTTAGCTCACCTGACTGAAAGCTGAATGAAACCAAACTATTAAAGAGAATCTGAGGTATGATCGACTTATGTAGTGTTTACACTGAAACGTTTCTCAGCTTTCCCTTTGTAGAAATTGTCGGAGAGGTCCCAGAATAGTAGACTTAAGTTTAAAGATCTTGATCTGTATATTTTGTATGAGTATATTAAGAAAGGTGGGCACAACCTTCAACAGAGGATTGTCAGAGGTCTCAGAGTAGCGGATGTGCGTTTAAAGAGCTCGATGTGTATATTTTGTAAGAGAATGCTAAGATGGGTCTGCACAACTTTCAGCAGAGGATTGACAGAGGTCTCTGAGTACTCAAGATTAAAGGACATGTCTGGTATGTTTGGTAATAAGATCCTAAAGTTAGGCTACATGACCTCCAACAGAGGATTTGTCTGAGATATCAGAGAAGCAGACGTGAATTAAGTGAGCTTGCACTGTGTCTGTTGTAGGAGGACACAGAAATGGATCTGCTCGACCTCCACCTACTTGTTCCTGACTCTACAGCCTATGTGTATGATAAGAAGGTCATCTTTGCCAAACAAGGTATGCTTGTATTAATATCTGGAGGACAATGTCACTACCAAGAGGATCTTCATCATTTGATGTTGCCTCGGCCCAGTACTCTACTACAGCGGTAAGACGTCCTTCCCACTGATCTTGGCCAGCACAGCAACTCTGCAGAACTCATGTTCTGTCGAGTCAGGATGATGAACATGCTGCATCAGCAATCTACTTACACATGATGTCATACACTTGGCAAATCAGCATTTTTAATCAGAGGTTGTTATCATGGTTTGAAACTTCTGAATGACAAGTAAGGATCTCTAATTTCCAATTTCATGGCAGAGTATTTCAATAAAGTTTTTCAAAATTGTATATGTCATTAGAGATGTTACGTCAAATACCTGCCCAGGTTTGCATGTTAACTCTGTGTTACAAGGTTAGCTTATGTTATCAGGGGAGTCTGTGAGTGACAAGTTGGAACTGCAGTCTTCTGGAGATCAGATTCTAGGAGCAGGTAAGGTCACCTTTTTTACTGCTTTGACCTGTGAAGATCTGGGTTGGAACTAGTCTTCAACAAACAATGCTTGCTGTAAAATTTCAGTAATGGTGACACTCATGGTGTCGGTCACTGAATTGTCTGGCCCAGACTTCATTATTTACAGACCACCATTGTATAGCTGGAATATTGCTTATGGGTAGACATTTATGGTAATGATTTTGTTCGCTTAAGCTCTAGGTTTGACCATTGAAGGGCGAAGCAACTACTGCATTAGTGATAGTTGCAATAGTTTTCTTCTTAAATTGTCTCATTTGAAGTCATTTCCCAATTGAATCTATGATTTATATGAAATATAAACAAGTTCAATTAGTGTCAATCTCTCTTAACTGGCAAGAAACTTTAAACCCAGATCAAGTCAGCAATTAAAACATAAACTGAATGAATTTTCAAGTACGCACCCAAGCATCCTGTATTTTGTTCTGTCCATTTATCAATGAAAGTCTATTACTAAACTAACAGTCACACATTCTATCGATTCTTTGATAGTTTTTTGTTTCTACCTTTGATTTATTTGCTATGGAAGCCTCAACAACTGCAATCCATGGATAGGTCGATGCATCGTTAATGTACTATTAAGTGCTAAACACTGACATATGCCTTACATGCAGCAGTGCTTTCTGCATCCCATCCAACACTAAACCAAGGAGTTCATGTATGCACTATGTGAAAACACACTGTCATGTCATATTTTTGGCTTATTAATTTTCCCTGAGTATTGTATGCAAGATTATAATAAATAGTGTCATGGTGATCTAGTATATTTACATAGTGTATCTTCAGCTATGGTTGTAGTTGTACCTAACATTTGACACACTCCAGGACTGCTTGTAATGATGCAGGTCTGTTTGAGAATTGTGATTGAATGTTTGCTTCTCTCCCTTGGTCCAGGTCGCTGTGGTGAGACGGCTGTGTTCTTCTCAAGCACTCATGGCCTTTTCTGTCTATCTTCAGCAGCCAAGCTGGAACAGAGGTAATGAGAGTGAGTTAGCTGGTCTCATGTCTCAGTTTCAGTAATAGGGTATATGAATGCAAGAAAGTGGATCTACCAGTGATGCATCTTGGGTGCGAGATTGCAGAATTCCCCCATCACCAGCAAAATATGAAAACTGATGCGCGATGTCCCTCTTAATCCCAAATTCCTTGATGCAACACTGTATAACCATTGACAACTTGCTGTGTGTTGTTAAGAACAAAAATGACTGTTGTTCACATATACAACCACTGACATCTCTGAATATGATGGAAGTTTATTTTACACTTAACAATGTCCAAAATTAACTTCTCCACAGTTGCAACATTTGTAAACATGACCAATTACATTCTGAAGATGGAGAAATGTGACCAACTTACTCAATAGTGCTGAAGATGGAGAAATGTGACCGTTATTACTCAATAGTGCTCAAGATGGAGAAATGTGACCAACGTTATTACTCAATAGTGCTGAAGATGGAAAAATGTGACTATCGTTATTACTCAATAGTGCTGAAGATGGAGAAATGTGACCAACGTTATTACTCAATAGAGCTCAATATGCTCAATAATGGTAACCTTAATGTGAGAACAACAAAATGTATTCGTTGATGGAGAATTTATTGAAGAGCGTTTGAATCAGTAATGATGGATCTGCCTCCATTTGCTCTTTTGTGATGTTTTCATGGCCCTTTGTTTCAGTATTCTGGAAGAGTCCGCACAGGAAGCACTGTCCAGATCTGAAGTGGTAGGTTCTATTTTGTTGTTCAATGCCTCACTCAGCAATATTCCAACCATATGGCAGTCTATAAATAATCAAAACTGGACCAGACAATCCAGTGATTAACAGTAACACTGTGTAACTCAAAACATGCAGGAAATGATGCCATGTGACAACCAAGTCAGTCTGCGTGACCACCAGATAATGGCTTCTTATGAGCGGTTGCTGAAGTCTGGTGTTCACCTATATCTTTATTGTAAGAAGACAATGAAATTGGAATGACTGAAACAAGTCAAGTTGATACTTTCCTGGATATTTTAATCATTTCACTGAAGCATGGGCCTTTTGGCAAGAAATTAGACGCTTTCAAAACAGGTTAAAGGTGATTTGAGTAAAGTTCATTGCTTTTATTTTCCACTGATTGTGTTTCAGTCCACGTTAGCCACCAGCCGACCGCAGGTTGCTGAGATGGGAGCCAGTGAGGACAAGTCTGCCCGACTCAAGGCAGCATTTATCAACTCTCTCAATGGCAATTTGGTAAGCCTATTCAAGCACTGAATCTTACATACAGTATTGGTTGATTATGTCTTACTCTCAGACATTCTCCACCTCTCTCAATATGCCTTTCTGACATACCTCTCCCTGTATCAGCCGGAAGCTCAGAAGATCGTCAGTGACCTGTTCCCACTGACAGACATGGAGGATAAAGTGACAACTGAGATGGACAAGTTGGTGACAATGCTGAGTCGGGACCTCATCGACGACTACCCAACATCAGATCCCCGGTGGGCGGAGAGCTTGAGAAATGGTGAGATGATGTTACTTCTGGTGAGCTGCTTGTCATAAGAGGCGACTAACAGAAACGGGTGGTCAGGCTGGCTGACTTGGTTGACACATGTCAACACAGATGACACACAGGTCAATGCTCATGTTGTTTATCACTGGATTGTCTGGTCCAGACTCAATTATTTACAGACCACTGCCATATGGCTAGAATATTGCTGAGTGTGGCGTAAAACTGAAATCACTCACTCACTCTCTCTGATTAGTCCAGACAGTATAGACAATACATAGCTAGTGATCAACTTCATGAGCATCGATCTATGCAACGAGGATACAATGACATATCAATCAAGTCAGTGAACCTGACCACCCGATGCAATAGTCACGTTTTATGACAAGCATGGTTACTGAAGACCTCTTCTAACTTGGATCTTCACATGATTCAAATGGCTGTACAGGATGATATAAGGGTTGTTGTGATGGTCAGCCCACTGTCACTATATTGTCAGGTCCAGACTTGAATATGAGTCATATGCAGTGGCTCAATTTAGTGCTATCTTACTTGCACTTATGCAACCCAATATTACAAAGTGCGACCTAGTTGTTGCTCTTGCTTGCTCCAGGTGCACCTTTTGAGAAATAAATCATCATTAAATCTAACGTTACATTAACAGCATATAACTATGTCAGCTAAACGTCTTCTAAACTTTGAATAATTATATACCGTATTTATTTTGTTACATGTTGCAAAAGTGCAGTGCAACCGGAATTTGGCTGGTGCAATTAGGTTTTTATATCAGGTTGCACCTGGTGCAAGAAGGTGAACTTGTCTTAAATTGAGCCCAGGTATGGCTTCACTGTTGAGTGCATACTTTAACCACAAACTTTATGGAGATTGATCTGGTTTTCTTTTTCTGGCCTGTGTGTGAAGTAATTTCTCCAGCTTGGTGTACATGTTCCTGTACATTGGTTTGCCTAGACTCTGCTGGCAGCACAACGTCCCTGATCATCCTGCAGCAGCTGAAGGACAAGGAGAAAGCTCACGAGTACCTCATCAGCTTCCTGAAACGCCTGGAACTATGGGACAGGGTGAGTTTGGGTATTCATTCTGGTATAATTTCTGATAATTTTTGTATGTGTAGTGGGCAAATCAGCAGTTGATTGTTCACAGTTGTAAACTCTAAGATTCTAATTCTGTGTCTTATGCCATATTTTCACTTGTGGTCAATGTCTTAGACATGACATGATGGGGCTTATTCCCATATGAAGCTGACGGGACCATCTTTAGGGCTGGAATGATTCACCCAGACCTTGATTTGATTCGATTTTCAATGCTGGACCCTCAATTCGATCGTTTTCGATTCATTTCTAATTTAACTCTCTGAGTCAGCCTTTGCTGTATGAAATCGACCATTGTCGTGGGCGATGTGTACTAAATGATTCTCATTGGATTATTGTCTGGTGTCAACCAATCATGTTTCATCTTCTTCTAGAGTTTGAAACTGTTCGAGTTTGAGTCAAAATTATGTTCTTGATGCATGGAAATACTTTAAATGGTATTCAAATATTGAATTAACATAGTGAAAATGGTTATCGAAAATCGAAACTAAGTGTCAGATTCGGTTTTTGATGCATCAAACTGAATTGTTGCAGCCCTAGTCATGACTACAGTAATGTGTAGCCTCAAGGAGACATATCCCCTAAACAGAGTGAAAAAATGGTGAAACATACTGTAAATGGCAGATGGGTCTATATTCCTCATCCTGACACCTGTTCCCATTTATCTTATCATGAGTGCTTGCTTGATTATATTATGCATCGTGGAATACTTGATTAGTGTACGTATGGCATTGTGTATGCCTCTTTCTTATATCACATGATCAAGTGCATCTCAAACAGCCATGCTCGGTGCAATGTGGATTAGTCTCCTAAGGTACTTGATTTGGGTGAAGATACATTTCTGTATGCTGACAGTGAATTAAAGTCAGTCCTTAAGCCAAAATCGCTTGGGTCCATAGCTTTTTTATGCAGATCCTCATGGCTGATAGCTTTTTCATCCCAAATGACTAAAGAGTATTATTTCCATATTAAAATATAGGGCCCACACATTCTTATTCAGACGCACAAAGTTTTTATGGTTCTTGGTCCTTAAGGCCTGCAGGTTTACAGGGACAAGCACTGGCTGACTGCGCCTCTTTCAGCCTTGATGTATTGCAACAGTGTTCAATGAGGTGTAAAAATAGCTGATCCAATATACTTTGTCATTACTTCATAGGCTTTTGAAATGTGTACCTCAAAGTTTAATTTCTGAGTTAATGAATTGTTTTTCTCGCTGTGTCAGTTGAAGGCTGTGTCTGTTCGAGACACACTGATGTCCACCCAGCTGTTACTGTGCGAACATGCTGAGAAAGTTGCAGCTGCTGTAGGACTAAGGGAGCTGCACAGCGAGTATGTACTATTCATTGTATTAGTACCTGATACATCAGTGCGGTTGCCTGGTGACTAATGTGTTCGCTCATCCTGACAAATGTCTCTGTTCGATTCCGATTCTGTGATCTGATTGGTTGATAAACATGACTGAATAGTATTCATTTCATGGAAATTGCAAGACTATTTGCTGCATATTTACATGTGCACACAATTGTCTTGTTGCATCGTCAGCTGTGGTGATGTCATTCAAATCATATTGTGACAGAATGAACAGATTGAGATCCTACCAAGGGAACCAGCTGAAACAGCCAGCTGTGACACTTCATTGCTGTAACCATACTTGATGTAAATGAGTGCAGACAGTAAAACTTATTTGGGCCTTTTGGTTTACTTTTGTGTTTACAATGTTGATAAACATCAATTGTTGGACAATTTCCGTTGAGTATTTGAAGCACAGGAATACTTCATTTCAAATCATGACACCTAGAAATTGGCCAACATATGATGTTTATCTCCTAACTTACTCGCACCACATTTTGTTATAAGTTCAGTGATCTTTAATGCTTTGCCAACCCCCAATTTATAAATGCCTTGAAATAGAGAGGTTATATATATGAAACAAGTAAGTTGGGTTTTATACCAGCTTCAGCAATATTCCACTTAACTTTGTACTGTATACCATCACATTCTGTTAGACTGAAGTCGAAGGTGATGCAGCATGTATTTGAATGTCAGTGTGTGATTAATGCTGAGAAAGTTTTTTTTTATTTTTGTTAATGTTGTAAGCTGTTAATATTAAATAAATATTTTTATTAATTAATATTTAATAAACTGCAGTGTTCATGACTGTTGCTGTCTAATGAACTGGCTGATGTTTATGTGATCTATTTGTTGATGTCCAGCCAAAGTGCAATCATAGACAACTGTATCCGACGAGTGTTGGAGTCTATGCGAGATGCAAACATTCCTGCTGGCCTTTCTCCTGCTGATGTCTTCTACAGAGAGGTTGGTAGCATAGGGAGTTCTTCACCAAGTAGTATCTCAATCATACTAGATTATTCTTACAAGTAGTTTATCTTCATTCCATATTCATCACATGTCTACATATGAAACATGTAGTATTGGAAGTTGTTCACCAAGTAGCATCTAGTCAGACGCGAATATTATTAGATTATGATCATCCTATATTCACCACCATTCTTTCACTCTTTGTCTAGTTTGAAATGATGCAAAAAGTAGAACATGCAGTTGAATGGACTCAAAATGCTTTCTTGGAAGCAAGTCACAATAGCACAGCCCTTTTCTTGTCACAAACTTTTTGCATGACAACCTTTGGTGGATAAAGTTCTGAACTGTCTTTCAAAGTGGCATTGAAATTTATACCAGGTCAAGGGTGATAATTAAATGAATTTTCTGTCAGGGGATACATTGTGATTCCCTTTCTGTTTAAATGTAGATGCAAATCTTGACTTAACTTTACAAGACAATATGTCATTTCAAATTTCCTGAAGTTTCTTCCACTAGTCCAGGACCAGCAAAAATTCAGGTTAGAATTGGTCTTCAGCAATCTGTAAGAGGCGACTATGAGATCAGGTGGTCAGGCTTACTGACTTTGTTGAGATCATCATATCCCAACTGTGCAGATCGATGCTAATGATGTTTTGCCTGGTCCAGACTTGATTATTTCCAGACTGTTGCCATGTATTTGTAATATTACTGCATTAAACAAACAACCCAACCAACGCAAAGTCACTAGTCTGGTGAATTTCCTTACCATGCAGAATGCTTTGGACTATTGGTAATGCTTGTTTCTAATCTTGTATTATAAATAATTTTAGTGTTGTCTCAGGTGTAAATTTTCCTAATCTAGGTTTCAAGGATCTCAGAAATAGTCTCGGCTTTGTTGGAATATGAAGACGAGAGTCTGTCCTCAGATCAGTCTCCAAAACAGTGTGTGATGATAGTGTCCTCAGTCAATGGAATATTGGAGGTATGTATCTCTCCTTTAGTTCTGCTATATCTGAGCGTGTATATGTAGACATGAGAATTTTCTGTGGATTTCCTGGATTTTAGTCTCATTTTGAACGTTTTTGAGATTTATGTAACTTTGCAATAAAAGACCCCTGGCTAAATTTTCATAGTTGATTGTTTGTGCTTTGCTGTGGTCATGTCTTATGTACCATAAGATATGAGAATCACTTCTATTTACACTCTGTCCTTGACCAAAAGGGTCTGCTGCACAGTGGTCTGCAGTACCGCCAGTCCCGGGCTGGAGTGTTCCAGGGAGGTTCAGACAGACAGCTGGAGTACATACCCTGGACTTCAGGAGGGGGCACTCGTGGCATCCGCACCTTGCTCACCAGACAGGTCAGTGTTCTCAAAGATCAGATTGGCAAGATCCATCAATATCAATGCTCTTTTGTTTCAGAGTTTATATGTGTTATGTTGGCATAGTGGTCATAACCTGTAATCATTTACAGGAAAATTGTGATGAAAGTGTTTTTCTTCATACTTTCCTAATTTTCAAAGGCATCGTATTTGTGTTTTAAGATGTTTGTCATTTCAGTAGTGTAAAATTAATAATTAAGCTACTGCTTCTTGGCCCGGCTTCCAGTGAAATACAGGACATTTTGACTGAGCCATCACCCTGGAATTTTAGAAGAGATGTTTGCTGTAGACTCCCGGGTCTGGATATTATCCTCTCACTAGGCTTACCCTGTGAACATTTTGTTTCGAATTTCCTGAGTCAGAGTGTTGACGTGTACAGAGAACATTGATGTGTATTGAGAATGTGGATGTGTATTGAAAATATTGATGTGTACTGAGAATATTGATGTGTACTGAGAATATTGATGTGTACTGAGAATATGAATGAATACTGAGGATATTGATGTGTACTGAGAATATTGATGTGTACTGAGAATACTGATGTGTACTGAGAATACTGATGTGCACTGAGAATATTGATGTGTACTGAGAATACTGATGTGTACTGAGAATATGGTACTGAAGGGTACTGAGAATGTTGATGTGTACTGAGAACGTTGATGTGTGCTGAAAATATTGATACGTATTGAGAATGTTGATGTGTACTGAAAATACTATTGTGTATCTAGAATATTGATGTGTATTGAGAATATTCATGTGTACTGAGAATATTGATCAGTACTGAGAATGTTGATGTGTATTGAGAATATTGATGTGTACTGTGAATACTGATGTGTACTGAGAATATGGATGGGTACTGAGAATGTTGATGTGTACTGAAATAACTGATATGTGCTGAGAATATTGATGTGTATTGAGGATATGGATGGGTACTGAGAATATGTATGTTCTGAGGATGAGGATGTGTCCTGAGAATGTGGATGTATACTAAGAATATTGATGTATACTGAGAATATTGATGTGTATGGGGATATTTTGATGTGTAAGAGCTGTTGAGTCATGTGTTGTCCATGGAGATTACTTTCAATATCAATTTCAGTATATGCTGACAATAGAGAGCGCGGTACCTGAGGCACGGGACATCGAGACGCAGGGTGTATTGTTCCAGCAGCTGCTCGGGCTGGCAGACATCCTCCTGGACGGCTACAAGAGTCAACTGGTGTCTCTACAGCAGTGTCCCCGGCGACAGGATCAATACAACCAGCTGCATCGCAAATATGAACAGGAGCGAGACAAACTCATCTCCCCTCTAAGTATGCTATGCTTCTATGTACATTAACTGAGGGAAACACCACTTCACGGGACTGTTCATGTATTTATTCTCAGTGTTCCCCTTGCATTGAAGGACCACTTAAAGCATCCTGTGTTCCATTATTTTTTTCTCTCAGTATATAACATGCTCTCGGGACTTTGCTGCACGGAGACTTTGAGGGGTTGTGTTGGGTTTACTCTGAAGTCTTTATGGGTTTAATTCAGCTGTACTGGAGACATTGTGGGTTCATGTCAGGTTTACTGGAGACTGTGGGTTTATGTTGGGTGCACTGGAGATTTTGTGGGTTTACATTGGGTGCACTGGAGATTTTGTGGGGTTGTGTTGGGTTTACTCTGAAGTCTTTATGGGTTTAATTCAGCTGTACTGGAGACATTGTGGGTTCATGTCAGGTTTACTGGAGACTTGGTTTATGTTGGGTGTACTGGAGATTTTGTGAGTTCGTGTGACATGTACTGGAGACTGTGGGTGTATGTTGGGTGTACTGGAGACTTTGGGTTCATGTTGGGTGTACTGGAGACTTTTGGGGTTCATGTTGTTTGTACTGGAGACTTTTGGGGTTCATGTTGGGTGTACTGGAGACTTTGGGTTCATGTTGGGTGTACTGGAGACTTTTGGGGTTCATGTTGGGTGTGCTGGAGACTTTTGGGGTTCATGTTGGATGTACTGGAGACGGTGGGTTAATGTTGGGTCTACTGGAGACTTGGTTTATGTTGGGTGTGCTGGAGACTTGGTTTATGTTGGGTGTACTGGAGACTTGGTTTATGTTGGGTGTACTGGAGACTTGGTTTATGTTGGGTGTACTGGAGACTTGGTTTATGTTGGGTGTACTGGAGACTTGGTTTATGTTGGGTGTACTGGAGACTTGGTTTATGTTAGGTGTACTGGAGACTTTTGGGGTTCATGTTGGGTCTAATGGCGACTTGGTTTATGTTGAGTGTACTCGAGATTTTGTGAGTTCGTGTCACATGTACTGGAGACTGTGGGTTTATGTTGGGTGTACTGGAGACTTTGTGGGTTTATGGTGAGTATATTGGAGACTTTGTGTGTTCATATCAGGTGTACTGGAGACTTTGTGGATTTATATCAGGTGTACTGGAGACTTTGTGGGTTTATATCAGGTGTACTCGAGATTGTGGGTTTATTTTAGGTGTTCTGCAGACTTTGTGGGTTCATGTTGGGTGTTCTGCAGACTTTGTGGGTTTATGTCAGATGTACTGGGGACTTTGTGGGTTTATGTTGGGTGTTCTGCAGACTTTGTGGGTTTATGTCAGATGTACTGGAGACTTTGTGGGTTCGTGTTGGGTTCCATGTCATAATGTGTTTGCTTTAAGGAACAGTGCTGCATTTTCACTTGTCTTCTATTGTGGTTTTCTTGAATCAGATCCATTCAGGTTTAGAGTTACTGTGGAGAATTTAGGATAAGATTGCCATGCCATACTTGTTTCAGTGGACCATGAGCAGTACGAGAGGGCTGCCACATTAGCTGAAAAATATTTCGATTTTGAAAATTTGGTAAAAATCTGTGAACTTACGAAGAATGAGGAGAGACTTCAACGCTACACTCAGCAATTTGCAGACAAGGTAGGTGTACTCTCTCTGACATAGTAGTAATAACACCACAAGTGGAGCGTGCTTTGATGTGGATAGTGCTGATTGGGCATGAAGCTATTTGGATTGATTTGTAGATATCTACTCTGAGAAGAATGTTGTTATTATTATACAAAGTCTTCCACAGCATAGTGAATATATATTACTGCTTGTGTATGTTTTGTATTTGCAATTAAAAATGGAACACAGGTTTGGGTTGCTTTTAGCTGAGAAGCAGCTCTTGTCCAGAATGATACAGAATGATATATATATGACTATATATATTGTATGGCTTGTATGGCTGATTATCGATCAGTACCAGCTTTATGAGTTATCCTCCTAGTCCCTGTGACAATTTTCTGCTGGATGTTAACATTTTCACCAAACCTGAGATACTTTGGCCTTTTGAAATGTACCTAAAGAAAGCAGTTAGCACATGGCCCTCTGTATATGTTGCAGGGTTTCTCCAACTTCCTTTTCCACTGGTATATGAAGGAAGGTAAGTTCTCCCAACTGTCAACCAAAGTGATTTCACTTTAAAGGTGCTTAACCCCAGGGGGACACACCTGGCATCAGTAGCTTGTATTGTAGGTAATATGTCTGATACATCCACCCATAATGACATGGCAAATACATCCATCCCAGATGACATGGCAAATACATCCATCCCAGATGACATGGCAAATACATCCATCCCAGATGACATGGCAAATACATCCACCCCAGATGACATGGCAAATACATCCATCCCAGATGACATGGCAAATGCATCCACCCCTAATGACATTGCAAATACACCCACCCCAGATGACATGGAAAATACACCCACCCCAGATGACATGGAAAATACGTCCACCCCTGATGACATTGCAAATACATCCACCCCTAATGACATGTCACATACATCCACCCCTAATGACATGTCAGATACATCCACCCCAAATGACATGTCAGATACATCCACCCCAAATGACATGACAAGTACATCCACCCTTAATAGGTACATACAGAGACTAATGTGAAACATCAAATACATCCACCCCTAGTAGGTATATATAGACAGTACCATGACATGTTAGATACATCCACCCCTAATAGGTACATACAGAGACTAATGTGAAACATCAAATACATCCACCCCTAGCAGGTATATATAGACAGTACCATGACATGTTAGATACATCCACCCCTAATAGGTACATGTACATACAGAGACTAATGTGAAACATCAAATACATCCACCCCTAGTAGGTATATATAGACAGTAAGTAGTATAGGGAATGATAGTTCTGGACCACTTTCAAGAAATGTCTCTACAAAGCCTTATTTACTAAATAAGGCTTTGGTTGGGTCATTAGCTCTTGCTACTATTACCCCTACTACAAAAAAGTTGGCGGTAATTAATGTGCCTTGGTAGGAGGTAACACTGTGCCGTACGGTACGATCAATAATTCTTCTCTTACAAATCCCCTACCCGGCCTATCCCTCAAGTAGTACAAGTTAGGTTCGTCGGCTTTTATATCCACTTTATCTATGTTGTAAGTTTTGACTGACCATATAGGATCGGTGGCTCGCTTACGGCTATCGCCCTCGTGTTCCCCCGGCTGGTATAGATACCTCACCCCTACTACTTAACGTCTGTGCCTATACCACGTTTATATCGATGAAACAGTTTAACGTGAACCGCCTACGATCTCTTTGGTGTTCATAATAAAGGCTTGCTGGGCTTTTTGTATTCCCTGTGCTATGTACTTTTTTTTCTCGTCCTCGCTGATAGCAGACTTACGAGACTTGGACCGAATATCTTGTTTCATTCCGTTATATTTTGTGAGTTCAGAGAGGATTGAACGAAACTCCTCTTCTGAGATCTTACTATCAGAGAGTGCCGTGGAAATACGCTCACTCACTGTGTTGAGTTTTGCTTCGGCCAGAACCCTGATCTCGTCGTGTTTCAATGCCTTACGATTAAGCCTGCGTGATACTAACTTAAGCGCCAACCCTGCCAACCCTGCCACCCCTGCCGTTATTTCAAAACCTAGCACTATAGGTGCAGCCACGATGGTGGTTAACAACCCAACGCCTGCCGCCCCTAGTCCCATGCTGGTTGCCATAAGGGTAGTGTCAGCCCCGTTCACGATATTGAAAGCTCTATTATACTTTTTACATAGTGCTTTCCGCGTGTCACGGTCTTGTTCTAGTTGGCGTTTCACATCACATAACTGCCTCAAGCGGAATCCATCTACGGTTTCCAGCGTTTTCGCTACTTCCTCTACGACTGGGTACAGACCCATCCTATAATGTATATTTTGAAAGATATTTTAATTGGGTTTCAGTTAAAAATCTATCAATGAATTTGAAGTCTACAAGTTCTAGACCATCAGTTATGGTAATAGGTAAGAGGCTAATAGACTTTTCTGTTGTAATATAAACTCCCTTACGGAGGCTTATTAAGTGGTTTATAGGACCCGTGGGGGTATCCCGTTGTATAACAATACGACAATATTTGTGTGCGTGTACGGCATGCCAGCGTATTGACACACCGGGTAAAATTTGGTGTACTATTGCGATGTTTTCCTGGTTAAAGAAGACTTCTATGATGAGTGTGAAAGAGGAGTATATTCTATCAACAAGATCTTTACCATAAGGATTATTGCTAAATGTTATTTTAGTTTTTAATACAGTCATTAACCTATTTTTCCCGTTACTTCTTATGGATAATAATTCCTCCGGAATGAAATCCCCGGCCCAGATACCGTTGTTCCTAATCTTAGAGACAAACGTATTTTCGTTTAATATGATATAAGGTGAGGTGAGTGTTAAGTTGATCAGCCATTTGGGCTCTTTAAAATCTGATAACAACACCCGTCTGTACACGTTGTCTTTGAATTGTAGGATATATAATTCATCTTCCTCACCAGGCTGATCGAATCCCTCCGTATCTCCTAGGTCGTTAAGCGTAGTGTTGGGATGATGACTGGTCATTATTATACTATTACGATATAATTTCCAACTGGTTTTCTGATAATAATTCAGGGGTTAACTTCATACCCATGAAGTGTATGTTGTCAGGCAGGAAGATATTGATTAGTGATATCTTATTTTCCACGATCACGTTGACCCCCTGCAGACTGGTCTTGGAGTCGACACCCACCCGCACGTAAACGTTGCAAACTTGAAACTGGTGTTGTTTCACCCACCCGAGTTTGATCCCCTTCACGATCTCGATATCATTCACCGATGGTTCCCCTAGGTAGACTTTGATGATCAGTGTTGAGTTTGCCGGCAGACTCTCTAGTATCTTGACCACGCCTTCGAATTCAGACACCAACTGCAATTTCACGTTTTGTATGGTTGGTTTACTCGATAGCATGTGGGCTGCTATAGTGTTGACTGGGCTGACGACTATACTACGTCTCTGAGTTGGTACGTAAGCCACGAGCAGAATTCCATTGTTCACGACTTTGTTTAGGTGGTTGTCTTTGTTATCAGTGAACACGTAGGGGGAGACGAGTCTAATATTGATAAACCAGTCGTTCTCGGGTAACAACACCCACTTGTCATCTTCGGTGAAGACGAGCATATATGGTTTGTTTTTGACGACGGTAGTGCTCTCAACATCGTCTAAGTCGAACAGTTTACCACCGAACGATGGGTATATTACCCAATTATTATCACCAGTGTTGACAAGGGAGTACTTAGTGTTTACTGTTGCTCTTGTGGTATCTATCATATCACTTAGGGTTCCACCGGAGGGGATTTCAACGCGTTTGTAAATGTTGTTTTTCAGTTGCAAGGCATACGATTTACCATCTACTCCGGGAGCGTCGAAACCGCGTGTGTCTCCGAGGTCGGAGATCCCGATATTGACGCATTTTTTCACTCCGGGCCCTTGTGCGCTGGTCATGTTACATGAAGTGTTAAGCTGAGGTATCCTATATTTACAGGATTATGATTTATATCTAACACCGATATTGTCAGCTCAGGTATGTTGCCCTGGGTTAATCTCTTATACTGCCGTGGTGAAAATGACTCGGTTCTACCGTCGTTGAATTTCTCAGTTTTCACCGGCACTGCTCTCAGTATAGTGGAAGGGTGACCTCCTTGAATGTTGTACGTTGTGCTCACCTGATCGAGATGAATGTACAGCTCTCGGTACGGTACTAGGTCGGGTAACTTCGTGCCTGTGACGGTTGTTGTTGGTTTTATCTCGTCAGGAGACATACCTAGTATCCTCGCTAATGGTCGGCCTAGCCTCAAGGAGGTTCTTCCGTTGTTGATTAACACCACTGTACCGTTTGAGTCGTTCATCTTGAGTTCGGCTCCAAGGGGTTTGAAGACCTCGTCGTTTAGAGAGCACACGCTGTAGTAGCCGTCAGTTATCTGGCTGCGAGTTCCACTGACGAACAGCTTATTGTTGCTGATATTGATGTTAGTCCATTGCGGTAGGTAGGTGATATCGCAGAGTGCGACTTCGAGTTGACCTGACGTGTTATCGATCGCGTGCGTCAGCTGAACGGCCTCACCGCTCGTTATTCCTGGAAGTGTTATGTACATGTTAGAGTATATATACTCATTATATAATAGTTTTAAAATGTATTCCCCTGGTGTGTTGTACCCTAAACTGGACGTAGATTTCTCCACCATGAAGATCGTGGTTGCTCCTGGGTTGTATTTCAATGCTAAGTTTATAGATATGCCTGATAAGTATAAGCTTTCGGTGACTAACATTGAGGCAGTCCACGCTTGGTTCAACAACCCTATGCAGTTCTGGCAGAACCAATTCAACTTTGCCGTGTGGTGCGCTACAACGGGGTGTGGTGTGACATTGACCGACACTCGGCGTGGGCCGCTGAGTCAGTCTGTGTTCAAGTTCCACGTGTACTACCAGGTCAGACGTATCCTTAAAGAGATCAGCGCCCCCCTCCCACAGGACAAAGCGTGGGACGCAACAAACAACCCGTACGATAGACGGGCCTACGAACGTATTTGCAACGAATTCGAAATAAACCCGAAGACGGATTGGCGTTTGCCGGGGCTGAACCACGGGTTGGGTATTCCTTACGCTCATGGGCTCTCGCCAAAAGCATTTGACAAACATATACTAATAAAATTTATGCAACGAAAAATGTTTAGTACGGAACGTTTTTCCCATGCATTAGCTGATCTTGTTCCTAAACCTAACAAATCTGGACCAAAACCAGTGAAAGATGCCAGTGATGATTTACTGACACTAGGTATACTTAGGCAGGACTTTGCTTTGTCGAGTAATGAATGGAGGGATGATCGTATGGACTTTAAAAAAGGTGGTGTTGGTTTCACAATCCAGAAAGTGGAGCAGTCAAACGCAGACGGGTGGAAAATGTTCATGCTGGACACGTCGAAAGGATTCACTCGTGCCGGGGTAGTCAGGTTGAATGACTCGATTCGAACGTACGTGTGGGCGCTGTTGGGTGCGCAGGCGCAAACGCGTTCCAACATTATCGGTAAGGGAACTGCTTTCGACACTCAGAAACAGTTCGTTGCCAACGTTGATGATACTATCAATTCTCCAGTTGATCTACCGCGGGCCATCGGCCGCTACCAAAAAGCGTTAGAAAACGCCAGATCGAAAGTCAATTACGTGTTCGGCGTGGGGTTGTACATGGCGCCGAGTGATATGCAACTGAGAATAAAAAAAGTGTTGAATTATAACAACAAAATAATCGTAGCCACGGCGGACCAAAAGTTGGGTATCAACCCCGATATTAACACCCCCCCTAGCCCACACACCCAACCACGTGAAACGGGTATAGTGGCGCCACCCCCGGAGCCTAAAGTTCATGTGTCCCCCCCACACCCTTATGTGCATGTGGGGGTACCCCCCTATCAGCAGCATATTGATAATAAAACAGCCCTAGTGGTTGGTGGGGTAGCTTTGGGACTTATTTGGTTAAAGATTTCTTAGCCGCTACGTACACCAGACCCGCCACGGCGACGATGGCTGCCCACAGGTTTTGACTGAGCCACATGGCAGTTTTAGACAGAGCGCCCAACAACCACGAGACGATGCTACCCAGGATGCCGGGAAGGGCTTCGGCGGCTTTACCAGCCAGTTTAGCTAGGCCTTCCCCGAGTTTTTTAATCCAGTCTTTAACACCACCACCACCGCTGGGAGTTCCCCCTCCGCCGGCAGGCCCCACAGGGGTCCCCCCCGTCAGTGACACCACCAGGGTTGATATGATGAAACCCAATGCAGTTAGAATGCTGACGATGGTGATCCCTTGCTCCCGGAACAATATCCGAATCCTGTTGGCTAAAGTTGTATCCTCATTCAGTATTCTATCGATTGTTTCCCGAATACGACTGATCTGGGATCGAAGCTGTTCACGATTCGAGGAAGCGGATTCCAATCGTGTACGTCTCTCGTCTTCTAAATCGCGTAGTCGTTCATTGATACGGCGCTTCATATCATCGTTTTCAGTTTCGTTGAGTTTGGTTTTTTCCCTAGCGATGTGCTCGTCGATTTCGTTCAGTTTCCCCATGTTGTTCACGAGTTCTCCACGCACGCGTTTCACGGCTTCGTCTAAGCCGCGCAGTTCCCTTACCGGAAAGTCAAACCCCGGTAACGGTTTGTCCCAGTAGGTGCTCAACAGTTTTTCTATGCTGTCTGAGGCTTCTGTAGCACGCTGTGGTGTCATTTCATCTCTAGTGGTGAGGTGGGATCTGGTAGCTTGCAGATCTTCTTTAACGGCCTTAGGTATTGCACCACCGTAATCATTCATGTTTAGATTTTTACGGATAAATTCGACACCATGGCGGCTGGCTAGAGTTGACAAGGCCAGTGGTTTTTTATTGCGCTTGTTAACGAGGTCAACCCCTGGGTCAGACTTAAGGCGTAGAACACCCTTTGTATCAATAAAAAAATTATCAAGGTATCGGCCCTGTGGTTCAACGTAGTTTTTATCTCTTCTTAAACTTTCGTAATAATTATCTACCGTTGTTGCCAAAAGTTCTTGGTTCAATGATGAACTAGTAAATGAGGTCTCCTGCTCATCATCGAATGCCTGGGCACTAGCGCCCGGCATCTCCGTCATATCTATGTCTTCATCCATTAGTATTTAAATATATTTTATTTATATATAACAATGTACGGCAGAAAATTAGATCCTTTCAGAAGATTGAGAGAGCCATTAGGAGCCAGAGCCGTGCGCCAGTCGGTGACCATCACCAACAATCCCAGCAAGATAGACCAGAATCAAACTCTGCTGGTTAGATTTCCAAACCTTGGTGAGAATGACCTCATTGTACCAGGCACTGTTCGACTGGCGTTCAATATCACGTTGACCTCCGACAACGACAAACGCGAGCTAGTGCGGAACGTGGGTCGAGCTATCATCAAGAAAACGACCGTCAAGATCAGCGGTAACGAGGTGCTGAGCATCGACGACAGCGACGTGTTTCACTGCTACAAGGATCTCTGGAAAAGCGAGGGAGAACGAGTCAATGATGTGTACCAGGGCATCAGCAAATCAACCCGGGCGCGCATAGGATACGTCTTCACGACAGACCAGCAAGACAAGCTATCGGACGGTGAAAAGGCCATCGCTCTAGCATACGGGAATCGATTCTGCGTGCCGCTCGACTTCGAGTTGCTCACGGGACACGCGCCGTTTTACCAGGCCGCGCTGGGTGATAGGCTCGAATACGAGCTCACGTTTAACGACTATAGCAAAGTAGTGCGTACGCCGAACGGTGATGAGGCTAGTTATGCCATAGACAACATCTCTCTTGAGTTCGACATGGTCACTAGCCCGGAGCTGGCCAGGCAGGTTCGAAGCCAGTACTCTGGGAAGATGGCTATCCTGTACGATCGCGTACTGAGGCATAGATCAGTCGTGCGAGATAAGAGCGACACTGTGTGGAATATCAACCTGAATGTGCCGGCGCGATCGATGAAAGGTATCCTGGTCGTCCCCGTGGAGGATTACGATCCATTCCGGAGGGACAGCGAGAAGTTTTTCAACCCCGAGATTGAAAAGGTGGAAGTGACCATCGAGGGCGTGCCCAACCAGCTGTTCAGTCATGGTATGAGACCACACCAGCAGTGGGATGAGATAAAAAAGCTACCAGTGGGGGATTACATAACAAAGGACCTGGACCTCGGCTCCGTGCAGATCGGTGAATACCTGACCACCAAGTACGCCCTATGGTTGGACATGCGATCCATGGATGATGATAAACTGCACGGTAGCGGGCGCCGTATAGATAACGGCAGCGAAGGGATAACCATCCAGATTACTAAGAAGGCTCAAACCGCTGGTAAGTTGAAATTATATCTGTACGTTATTATGGACGCGCAACTTAATATAGACAATGGGAGATTCGTGCAAGCCATCTACTGATGGGGGGTACCCCCCCACACCCCCCAACAATAAACAAGACCCCCACACCCCCCTGGGGTTACCCACTGACCCACACTGCGCCATAGTGTGCGGGCAGACTGGCTGTGGGAAGACCGTTTTCGTGTTGGATATGTTGGAGGGTTACTACAAGGATGTGTTCGATAACATCGTTATCATGTGCCCTACTCTGAGCATGAATAAAACGTACGCGCGACCTTGGGTGATGACGGACCCGGACGTACACAAAATCGACCCTGGGACACGCCTGCAGGACTGGTTGAAAGCTCTTCACGAGAAATTTAAAGGGGAACCGACGCTGTTCATACTGGACGACTGCAGCGCTAATCGCGAGATAACAAAAAAGAGAGACATGCTATCGTACCTGGCCTTCTCCGGCCGGCATGCAAATCACAGCGTCTGGGTGCTAACGCAGAAGTTCAACTCGGTGTTGAAAGACCTCAGGGAGCAGACGCGATGGGTGGCCTTATTTCACTGCAAGGACAGGGATTCGTTTGAGGAGTGTTTGAGAGAGAACGATGTGATGAGTAAATTAGAACGGGAACGGGTGAAGAAACAGCTCGCTGAAACTAAAGACGCTAAGCTCGTTCTAAAAACCGACCAACCAGTAGCATATATAGTATGCTAAAGCTAAGCTAAAGCTAAGCAAAGCTAAGCAAAGCTAAGCAAAGCTAAGCAAAGCTATGATATTTGAAGTATTTGTCGTGTGCAACTTAACCTTCATTTCTCTGTGTTTTGTCTGCATCGGGTATTATATAGTTAAAACTAAATCTTACTTGTTATATTATAAGATGGAGTGTGAGGAATTGCTCGAACAGTTGGGGGTCTCCACCACGCCGTCGGCAGGCCCCACTGTGGGGGATTCCCCCAAGCGAGAGAAACTGGTGGCGTTGGCTGTTGGTGGCAAAGCCAAACATTACTTTGGAGACTACACCCCGGATAAAATTCACAAAATGTCAGCCGAAGAAATCGATAAGCTGTACGCTAGATACGAGTCCCGGCTCGGAGCAGAAATGACAAAGACAATAGGATCGGCTATGACCCAGATATACACCGGTATTGTGTCACACTTCCTTCCCATTCCACCAGAGCGCCGACTTTACCTGTGGGAGGACCTCGAGAAAGACCCTTTTATCGAACACGCCGTGAGCTCTATCAGCTGCGGGCTGTACCACAAATATGGTATGTTGTTGGCTCCAGTGACGGCGGCGATTATCACAGCAAAACATTGTCAATTTGAGAGAAAGAATAATAATAATAGTATAGATGGATACTGCACAGGAACCAGTGAGTCCCGAGGTGACGGTGGAGACCCCAGTGGTGGTACCCCCCACACCCCAAACAGTGAGTTCACAGGAACCAGTGACGGTGGAGACCCCTTCAGTGGGGGTACCCCCAACAGTAACCAGACAGAAGAATCCTAAGAGAGTAGCTGCCGGTAAAAAACGGTGGTGTAACCAACATAAAGTGACCAACCCCCGACTGTTGTTGGCTGTAGGTGTAACTGCTGCCTTGGCTATCTCGTGGTTATACGTGGGGGTACCCTCCCACAGTGAGCCACCACCCCCCCACGCCGCCGGCAGGCCCCACTATTGACCCGCATATCATGTTATAATTTTAATATTTTATATCATATACATAATGTCTGAGGGGAAAACGTTCGTCAACGACGCATACCACGCCACAGTGGTCGCCAGTCTAGCCGTAGGGTACGCTCGGTTGACTAAAATGGTGCTTAAACAACCAACTATCAAGCTAGATTTCAACCTGCAGGATATGGGTATGCTCATAATGAACCTTGGTATGGCGATGGCCACAAAAGACATCCTAGTAAAACAAGGAATAATACCTGATAATATAATGAAATAAATATAGGGATGGCCACGATAGCTGTGATGGTCGGTGGGGCGTTAGTGAATGCCCTGGCATTTTCCGGGAGTAATTTCCTCTTCTCGAAACTACGAGATGGGGCTGAAATACAGGAAGAAAGGAAGCGACACGATCTCGCTATTGAGAACTTACAAAAGGCACAGGCCGAGTACGCTAAAAAACGCCTCCAGAGGATCGACTTTATTAACGAACAACTCAAGCGTGAAAACCATGCCGTTCAAACATTCTACGATGTCGATGAAGCAATGAAAGAATACTATCTAATAACTGGTAAACAATTGGAACCGCTCAATAAACCCACACTCGCTCAGTACTACACACCATCCAAGGGACAAATGAATCGTGAACTGGGCTTCATAGTGTTGGGTATAGCAGCTACTGCGTTGGTTGCGAAGCAATTAAACTAAAACACCTATATAAGTAAACATGAGACCCGCTCCATACCGATGCGAATACATACTTATGGGGAAGACCGAGGCCTGTGGTAGGAAATGCAGGAATCAGGGGTTCTGTTGTTTCCATATGGGAAGTCCTAACTACACGTGTTCTGTGTGTGGTATCGGGGTTAAAGGACACTACTGTCTATGTAAAGCTCACGGAGCGAACGTAGTCAGACATCAACTCATCTACGAGAATAAAAAAGGCTATATAAAAGAACGTAGGCGACTGCTCAAGATAGCCACTTAAGAGTTACCTCCCCTTACTGTGAACCAATTAGACATTAGTTCTCTTAGGTGTAAACACGATGTCTACTGTAAGCGAGCTCAAGCGGGTCGCAAAACAGAGAGGTGTCATCGGGTATTCTCGAATGCGGAAGTCAGCATTGTTGAGATTACTAGGTTTAGAAGCCCCTCCTACAGTAAAACAATTAAAAGCTCAAGCAAAACAGCTTGGGCACACGGGTTATTCAAACCTGGGGAGAGCCGGGTTAACCGCATTGTTATCACATGCCCCCGTAGCACGTCCCACTGTAAAACAACTGAAAGCCGAGGCACACGATTTGGGTTTAGGCGGGTATTCCCGTATGAGAAAACCACAGCTTTTAGAATTATTACGGCAGAATAGAGCTATTGACCTACAGTTCGTGAGCACTGAGCGCGCTGTAGGTAACTATTTGAGAGGTTGGCGCATGCATGTTGATAGAAACATAGACATTATAGATATCAAGCCTCTGATAGCTGATAAGGTCAACCAGGAACTAAATAATCTAGGAAGTATCAAGTTTCAGATCACAGTGAAAATGTCGCTTGATAAGCAGGTTGGGGGCCCCACAGGGGCCACTGAGTATGTTCAGCCTTACTTCCGAGGTCAACAAGAGGTCGTCACACATGCAGAGACCATTGACGCATCAATCGATACCAGTTTTCAGCAGATACGAGAATACCTAGAACGCTATACACACTTGGGGTCCGGGTGGGCTGTAGATAAAATCGATAATGTCTATCTAGACATAGCTAACTACGTGCCGTTCAGAGGCGGGTCATACCTAGCCTTGCCTCCCTACTATAGAAACAAACATGCCATAGTAAACGTTAAGAATAGAGGAAACGATTGCCTGAGGTTAGCTATCAGGTCAGCCTTATTTCCAGCTGGCACTCATTCAGATAGGCTTTCTAGCTATCCCCAAGACGATGGGCTCAACTGGGATGGTATAGATGAACCCACCCCCATATCCCAGATCACTAAAGTAGAAAAACAGAATAATCTGGCTATAAATGTCTTTGGGCACGAAGGTAACACAACAATAGTACACAGGGTCAGCCCGGTGAAGGATCGCCAAGTTATCAATATATTCATGATCCAGCGAGGTGAAAAGTATCACTACACGTGGATAAAACATCTCAGCCGGTTGTTGCACGACCAGTCGAAACACGTTGGGGAAAAACACTTTTGTGTACGATGCCTACACGGTTTCAGTCGAGCTGATTTATTAGAATCCCACCGGGATGATTGCCAAGGTGTGGGGCAGACGGCCATACGAGTCGACATGCCTAAGGAAGGTGAAAATATCCTAAAATTCAGTAACCACAAGAACCAAATGTCTGTACCTTATATTATATACGCCGACTTCGAAGCCTTAGTTGTGGGTGGGGATTCCCCCACACCCCCTAGTGGAGGTAGCTTCACCCACAAGACACAAGAGCATAAAGCCTGTTCGTTTGGATACATTGTCGTCCGTTGTGACGGGGAAACGAAAGCTCCGGTAGTGTATAGGGGCCCTGACGCGGCTGAAAGGTTTCTAAAGTGTTTGCAGGAGGAAGAAAAAATTATTAGGAATGCATTGTATAGAATCGCTCCCATGCGTATGACCCGAGCCGACAGGCTAGCTCACGCTAGTAGCACTAACTGTCACGTGTGCGACTCACCACTTAACGGTGATTCGGTGAGAGATCACTGTCACATAACTGGTAAGTATAGAGGCGCCGCTCACAACGCGTGCAACCTCAAGCTTAAAATCAACCCTAAGACAATAAACATCCCCGTTGTCTTTCACAACTTGAGAGGGTACGACTCACACTTGATCATGCAGGCCATCGCGAAAATCGATGGTAATATAACGTGCATCCCCAACAACATGGAGAGATACATCTCCTTCAGCTTAAACGGACTTAGGTTCATTGACTCGTTTCAGTTCCTCCTGTCGTCACTCGACAGTCTGGTCAAGGCCAACAATACCTTCCCTATCACCGATCGATACACAGACGCCGAGACTAGACCCCTGCTTATGAGGAAGGGTGTGTACCCCTATGAGTACATGGATAGTTGGGCCAAGTTCACCGAGACCAGACTACCCCCTATTGACTGCTTCTATAGCAAGCTGAATGAGGCGTCCGTCTCACGAGATGATTACTCGCACGCGACTAACGTATGGAATAAACTGGGTTGTAAGAACCTGGGTGATTATCACGACCTGTACTTGAGGACAGATGTACTGCTGTTAGCCGACGTGTTTGAAACGTTCAGGCGGACCTGTTTAAAGCAGTATAAACTCGACCCCGCATGGTATTACACCAGCCCAGGTCTGTCGTGGGACGCCTTGCTTAAAAAGACCGGAGTTAATTTGGAATTGCTCACAGATTACGACATGCACCTATTCATTGAGAAAGGCTTGCGAGGTGGGATTTCCATGGCATCCAAACGATACGCGAAAGCAAATAATCAATACGTGAAAGGTTACGATCCTAACAAACCAACCAATCACATTCTATACCTCGACGCAAATAACCTGTACGGCTGGGCCATGAGCCAGTATCTACCTACAGGGGGATTCGAATGGGTACCCCACGTTGATGTTATAGAGGTTGCACCAGATTCGAACAAAGGGTATATCCTCGAAGTTGACTTAGAGTATCCCAAGGAATTACACACATCGCACAACAGCTATCCCCTTGCACCCGAACGTATGAGGGTTAATACAGACTGGATGTCTGAGTACCAACATAACTTGTCAGGTGGGCGTGTGACAGACGTTGAAAAACTCGTGCCTAACTTAATGAATAAGACCAAGTACATCGTTCACTATCGCAACCTACAGCTGTACCTGTCGTTGGGTATGAGGCTGACCAAAATACACAGGGTGCTCATGTTCGACCAGAGCCCATGGATGGAGCCCTACATCAGAATGAACACAGACCTACGAAAAAAAGCCACCAGTGATTTTGAGAAAAATCTCTACAAGCTCATGAACAACTCGGTGTTTGGTAAGACTATGGAGAACCTGAGGAAACGCGTGACCGTTAAGCTGGTTAGATCTAGTGAGGAAGACAAGCTCAGGAAATTGATAGCCAGTCCGGCATTCAACCGTAATAAAATATTTACAGACAACCTGGTTGCCATACACATGAAGAAAAGCCACATAAAATTCAACCGGCCTGTTTACGTGGGGATGAGCATCCTCGATTTATCCAAACACCTGATGTACGACTTTTACTACAACGAGCTCAAGAAACAGTACGGCGACAGGTGTGAAGTACTGTACACTGACACGGATTCCCTGCTGATGGAGATTCGAACCGAGGACGTGTACGAGGACATGAAAAAACACCTCGATTTATACGACACCAGCGACTACCCTAAGACCCATACCCTACACAGTACAGTAAATAAAAAGGTCCTAGGTAAGATGAAGGACGAGTGTGCTGGCACGCCCATAGCCGAGTACATAGGTTTGAGACCTAAGATGTACTCCATACTGAAAGCCGACAATAGTGAGATCCGGAAGGCTAAGGGGGTTAAGAAGTATGTGGTGAAACAACACATCAAACACGCCAGATTCAAGGAAGCCCTGTTCAAGACCCGTACCTTTAGACATAAAATGAACACACTTAGAAGTGATGGACATAAGATATACGGACTGACTATAAACAAGACGTCCCTATCGCCTATGGACACGAAACGTTGGGTAGCTATTGATGGAATAAACACATACGCGTATGGACATGAAAAAATTTGAGGCTATTTACTACAGCCCGCGTGGGTACTGGAAAGGAGCTAGCGCAGTAGATAAGCTAGCTAAACTAGCGCGAGTACCCCCGGAGGAAGCCAAAGCGTGGCTTGAAAAACAAGCCCTGTGGCAGATCTATTTGCCGGCACCACGCTACGTGCCTAGAAGGAGGTTCGGTATTAACATACCTAATAGCGTTCACCAGGCAGACCTACTGTTCCTACCCCACGACAAGAGGTACAAGTATGCCTTAACCGTAGTGGACGTAGCCAGTCGTTACAAGGAAGCCGAACCCTTGACCACGAAAGATTCGGCCCAGGTAGCCAGAGGATTCGAACGCATATACAAACGCAGCCCACTGACGTGGCCAACAGAGCTGCAAGTTGACCCCGGACGGGAGTTCATGGGTGCCGTGTCACAACTGCTAACCAAACACGATACAAAGGTCAGGCGTGGCACGGCCGGAGCCCATCGCAGCCAAGCTATAGTTGAGAGATTTAATAGGACTTTGGCTGAGCGCTTGTTCGGTTATCAGTATGCTAGGGAGATGACCACCCCTGGAAAACGATCGACTGAATGGGTCACGAGGTTACCCAAGGTGGTGTCGGCAATCAACCATGAAGTCACCCGTCTCACCGGTAAGAAACCGGCAGACGCTATCAAATTAAAATCAATAGTTGCAGAGTCGGCCGCTCCATTGCGTGGGAAGGAGAAACAGATACCAGATAGGGCCCTAGTGAGGTATCTATACCAGCCGGGGGAACACGAGGGCGATAGCCGTAAGCGAGCCACCGATCCTATATGGTCAGTCAAAACTTACAACATAGATAAAGTGGATATGAAAGCCGACGAACCTAACTTATACTACTTGAGGGATGGGCCGGGTAGGGGTTTTGTAAGAGAAGAATTATTGATCGTACCGTACGGCACAGTGTTACCTCCTACCAAGGCACAGTAATTACCGCCAACTTTTTTATAGTAGGGGTAATAGTAGCAAGAGCTAAGGGGCCCAACCAAAGCCTTATTTACTAAATAAGGCTTTGTAGAGACATTTCTTGAAAGTGGTCCAGAACTATCATTCCCTATACTACTCAGTACCATGACATGTTAGATACATCCACCCCTAATAGGTACATACAGAGACTAATGTGAAACATCAAATACATCCACCCCTACTAGGTATATGTAGACAGTACCATGACATGTTAGATACATCCACCCCTAATAGGTACATACAGAGACTAATGTGAAACATCCACCCCTAATAGGTACATACAGGCATTGATGGGACACATCAGTTGACTGTAAATTTAGTGGGTTTAGTATGTGGCCTTAGGTATCAACAACAGTAGCTGTCATTCATGATTTGTGATCCTGTTTATTACGATCCTGAAAGAACAAGATATGTGATCAAAATTTAGTAATGAACATGAGGACAGACAAGTTGTGGTATCACATACTGAGTTATGGAAGCGATCATTGTTCAGTTTGAAGTGACATATGAGGATATGGTGGAGATTATTTGACATGTACACTTGTCAGTATCATGTACATTACAGTTCAGGAATGGATCTGTTGACAGACTGACATACGTGTATCATATGATGTGTGCCATGTGTTAATGAAGCAAATAAATTTATGATTGGTATTGTGTATTTTTCCTAAAACCTAACTGTGTTTGTGTACTTCTACTGTTATTGTTCACTGTGGGTTGTGGTGTTATCATTCCTTCTACAGCCCTCCTTCATCCTAAAACATCATATTCTACTGGTGGTGGGGTAGCCTAATGGTTGCAGCAATTGCTTGTCATGCCGAAGACCTGGGTTCGATTTCCCACATGGGTACAGTGTGTGAAGCCCATTTCTGCTGTTCCCCAGCATGAAATACTGGAATACTGCTAAAAGCAGCATAAACCTAAACTCACTCACTCACTCACTCACATGTTCACTCACTCACTCACATGTTCACCCACATGAAATGTTGCAGTCATGTCTGCCATGGATCAATTTCAGAAAGATTTCTGCCCGTAATCCCTAGGGTTTTCTTATTATTCTATGCCTAAGAACAGATAGTTGTATCTAAAAAAAATTTTACTCTAACCTTAAACCTAACCCTAACCCTAAAACCTTGAATTAACCCTAAGAAATAGAATGTATTTTAAGAAGGGGTTTTGGCGGAACTCTTACCTCAGGGCCATCTTTGTGTGTTTTGTGAAACATGGTCGCCGCATTCACTCTCAGTGTAGTTACTCAAATCAAGTTGATGTTTTGAATCTGCCTAAACCTTCAAAGTTGAACTGTAACATAAAGAGTTAATAGAATATTTGCATTCTCATACCATCAACTTTGTAAAATTGGAAAATATTACAAGCTGCTTGCGATGTCCATGTCGATCAATGATGGATGTGTTGTGGTAGTATTTTGGGTGAAATGGTATATCGCAGTATCAGTAGAACCACAGCATTTTGCCTTCAGTTGGGTACACTGTAATGCAATCCAAACGGTTGTTTTCTTACCATAATCTCTATGTAGTCATAAAATGACAGTTTTGTTCATGCAAAATAACAAAATGATTACCTCTTGTTATCAGTATTTGGCATTGTGATCATATCTCAAATTCCAATCTAAAGCGACTGAACCAAAGGCCTCGTACCGCATGGTAAAAGCGTACTGTTTCACCTCTAGTAAGTGTAGGCTGCATCTGCTGTTCAAATGAGGATCATTTTAAAACTCCTAGAATATTGTCATGCACTTCCTAACTGAGTGCTGTGTGTTCTCTTATGTTGATTCATCAAGTCTTCAGTGACAAGGAAGCAGTTTCATTGTGATGTGTTGTAGGTAAGCGAGGCCGTCTCCTGTCCCAGCCAATCGGCACCGATGCCGACCTGAGTCAGTTCCTGAACTCTGACAACACAAGATACCTCAGCTGGCTTCACGACATCGGTACCAACAACTTTGATAAGGTCAGTAAAGGATCAGAGATCAGATGTCAGAACATCTTTGAAATATGTATGCATCCCAGGCGTCATAAACTGTCAAAGTCTATGTGACCAGGGCCTGGATTTAAGAAGCTCTCTTAGTGCTAAGATAGTTGCAAGTTAATGTTAATGTACTGCACTTCCTACTATCTTAATGCTAAGAGAGCATTGAAAATCGAGGCCTGGGGGTTTGAGCATTTGAATAATTTGATGTGTTTACTGATAAACCCAAAAAACACATCCTGGCACTGTTGACTTGTTTATTCTATTCTTGGCTGTCAGGCTCTTGAAATTTCCCCAAAAATCCTATCCTGTGGACTAGGGGTTCCTTTCACGAAGCAACCTTTGTTAATGTTAACCTTAACCATTCTTTAACATTGCACTTAGGTTACCTTAGTGGCTTATGATCACCTTAGTGCTTTGTGAAAGGAGGCCTAGTTCTTCTAGGGAATTACACCGCCTCTAGCAATATACAGCTACACCATGGCAGGGACACCAGACATGGGTTTCACACAGTGTACCCATGTGGAGGTCAAACATGGACCTTTGGCGTGACAAGTGAACAATTTAACAACTTGGCTCCTCTTACGCCCCCGTCTTAACAGTGATGTCTCATTTCTATACCATATATGCCAGCAGGACTTGCCATGTCAAACCCACTGGAGATTGTAAAGTAACAGTGGTTTAAGACTGAGAGTGTCGTATTTATCCTCAAAACTTCTTGATTACATCCAAAATAAACGTCAAAGGCACAGGTATCGAGTCAAGATCCTGTAAGTAAATGAGTGAGTGATTTGAGGAAGGAAGGAAAATGAGAGAAATTCTGTCTGTTTTACCACCATTTTTTGTCATTACAGGCACATGAAACATTGTTTAATTTGGCTCAAGGGGAAACAGCCTTCTTAGCAAAGAAAAAGGTAGTGTATCTTTATCCTCATGTTGCTATGGATGTATCAAGCTTAAGTAGATGACAGCAACTAGGGCCATAGCACTTCACGCAGATCTTGATTCCATTCTACATACAAGTAAAAACATCAGATTTTATTAAATTTTCAGTGTTATCTTTCATATCATGAAATCCGTTGTCAACTTAACGATGCCTACTAACAACAACTTTGCTAATTAGCCTGGCCTCACACAATCACGTTTCGCCTTATTTTAGCTCTCAAAACTACTCAAGAGTCAATGTTCTGTTTGTGTGGAAATAATTTCAATATTGAATCCAAATATGATTATGGTTAAGGTGTTAGATTTGATTTTCCATGAATTGAGCCCGAGCAGTCTCAGGTCTGTATAGCGTCTCAGGGTTTTACGTGACATAAATGTGTCTAGTAAGCACAAATGTAGAGGATGTGCACAGAAAAAAAATTCACTACGTCCAGGGGGATGCACAATATTATACCTTGCACACACAACACATCTATGACCTTGCTAAGTGTTTAGTTGTGACTTTCAGAGCTGTTATATGCATCATTTCATCCACAAGTCCACATGATCAATGATACCTTCCAGGCTCTGAAGAATGATCAAAACATACAGTTCTCTACACTGTTACTTGATAGGACCCTCACATTGCCTGCATGGACCCCTGAAACAATATGTATCATGCTCAAAGACATTGAAATATTGTACTTGTTGGTCACTAACTGGTGCTTGACATTGGTACAACAAGGACTGACTGCTCAGTCAGTGTAATATGGGGCCTTCTTGATTGACTGCAGCATGGTATCGAAATGATCTTATAGCACTATTCTGCTTAAGTCCAGGCTAGTACAAGCAGCCACACATACACTCATGTCATCATGAGAGCGAAGTACAACGTCCAACCCCATTTCACCTCACCTCAGTTAAAACAAATAATTGGGTGTCCCAGGGACCCCAGGGTTTGTAAGTCAGTGTAAAACTGTGAGTCTCATGGTTGGTGAACCATACAGGTTCATAGTGAGACAAATTGTCACAACACCAGAGATGCAACCTCTATGATCTTATCATAATTGCTACAAAATTTAATCTAAATCTAACCTAAATATGTAATCTGAAGAAAATTCATTGAAATTCAGATATATATAAAAGAACCCGATATTTTTGTATATTAAATACATTTCACCGAAAAGAGACAAGTGAAGAAATGTAATGCTGATAATTTGAAATCTGCTTTTGGAGGTTTGTGTACTTAGAGCCTCACTCTTGATTAGTGTCACATTTCTCAGAATCCATCATTATTTTAAGAATATAGTTGATTACTAATTTTATGGTCAGACTACTACTTTTGATCCTTGCAACTACTACTTGCAACATTTTGGGGTTGGCATCTCTGCAACACTAATGTAATGCACTGTTAGTGGCTCTGATGATAGATATGAGAATCCTTCCTGTCAATACTGCAAGGTCCATGAAATTGCTGCAATAAAGACACAAAAACTAAGATCACTGATATCAAGACTTTTGAATGTTTCAGTATGCCTTAAGCGAAATAGAGCATTCATTTGAAGTTTGCTATTCTGGTGGTAATGTAATAGGTTGCTATGTTTCAAGTTTTGTCAAGATGACCCGTCTATGCTTGTGAAGAACCAGTGAGACGGTGTTTGGCAACCCATGCTTGTTGTAAAGGCAAACTAATGGGATCAAGTTGTCAGACTTGCTGACTCCGTTGACGCCTGTCATCATATTCCAAAGCATAGATCGATGCTCATGCTGTGATCACTGTATCGTCTTGTCCATACTCAGACTGCCACCATATTATTGTCAAGTCACCCTGACACAAGTTCGATCAACATGAATCTTCGTCCACTCCATTTTCAATAGTAGTTCTCGCGATATGTAACTACAGTTTACAGTATCTGCAGCTTTGATCTTCTAGAAACACTGCTTTAGTTTGTTTTGAGTGGAAAATGCTTCATGTCAAGTTACCAAACTTAAGTTATAGTTCATATTCAGCAAACAATGACTTTTTAACCGTAGAAAAGTGATGTAACTTTAACAGTTTAAATAAAATGTAAACATTATTTATTTCACGTGTTGTAAATTGACAGCGCACCTGTCTTCGGCTTGTTTAAGTTTCAGGTCTAAATGTCACATGACCAGACATGTGATATCCTCTGCAAAATGTAAAACTTTGGAAACAAAGAAGGGTCATTTCTTATAAAGAAAAGTAAAGCTTTTTGAGAAGTTTTCGTCAGTTTTTTACTTGATGAGATTCAAGTTTGTGCCTCATGGCTTATCATTGACACTACATGTTATCACTGAACACATATACGGTTCTACACACCAGTTCGTGTTGTGTGTCAACATTCTGAGTTTTGGTGCCCGTCACGATGAGGCTGAAGAATAATCCTGCATAATACTTTCAAACAAGCTGAATATTTGTGACTTTTCATCATTTTTAAAAGAATTAAAACACAAAAAATAAAGTGTCATGGACATAAATAGCATAAAATTATCTGGAACTGCTCTAACTCTGAATCTGACACAAGAAGTTGTCCAGACAAGTCATCCTGTTTACGTGACAAGCCTGCTAATTATATGATTAAACTGTCTGGGTCAATTGTCTTGGCAGTGAGAGGGCGGTCATATCGCGATTGTGAAAAGCAGCAAACATACATGGATGTTGTAAATGTTTGACATAAATAAACAAGTTTAGAGGCAAGAGATTTGAAAATTAGATCATATGAATATTACTTTAAAAATTTGATTTTTAAGTGATGAGACTTCCATGACACGAGGATAATGGAACATTGCTGAGTGCAATGTTACAAGACAAACACAAGACTTCCATATAAAGGACACAATCCTGTTACTGCCCACTGATCCCTCAGTCAGGTTACTGTGGTTTGTTGCAGACACTGCTGAGTCTGAGCAAGCTGGCTGCGCTTGCAGCAGATGACCCAGAGTCTATGGAGGATACCGTGGAAGGTGAGACTGCATACCATGCTGGTCCATTATGTTCGGCAGTTGGGTAGCCTAATGGTATAAGCGTTTGCTTGTCATGCTGAAGACCTGGGTTTGATATCCATTTCTGGTGTTCCCCACCATGATATTGCTGGATTGTTGCTAAAAGCAATGTAATCCTAAACAGACATTACTCTGTTCACTAAGTTTCACAGTGTACGAGGGCTGCTCAGAAAGTTCAGGCCTACATAACTTCTATACGGGTGACACCAACTAGTCTTAGGAGTGTTGTTAGACAGTGTTCTCTATCTGTATTTCCAGTTATTTTACTCAAATAGATACTGGAGTATACGTACGAGTACAGCAGATTTGAGCTTACTGGCATAGTGTTTTCCACAGAGATGTTCCTTCAATTTTGGAAATAGGTGAAAGTTGCTTGAGTCCAGTTCAGGTGAATATGAAGGATGAGGAAGTTCTTTGAAGCCACATTGATGCAATGCAGACTTTGCCATTCAAGAGGTGTGAGACTAAGTATTGTCATGTAAAATCAGAACTCCAGCCCTCAGCATCACTTGCGTTGTACTCATATGTATATCCCAGTTTGCTTCAAGGACCTATTGCTTTTGAAATAGTTGATCTATTTGAGTAAAATAACTGGAAATGAAGATGAAGAACACCGTCCAAAAACACTCCTAACTTTAGTTATAAAAGATCTATTTGACACCACCCGCTTTAATGTCATACGTTTACTTCCCAAGAATTATGTTACACTTATAATGCCTTGGGCTGTCAAATGAACACACTGACCACATCACACCAAAAGAAATCTTTCCAGCTAACATTGCCTCCGTGTGTGGAAGAAGTAAAGGGGCAGTTTTTTAACTACACTGTCCACTGAGCATACAAGCTCCTTCCAAGTGCCTGAGTGAGAGAGTGAGTTTCGTTTTATACCACTTTAAGATTATGCTGCTTATGGCAATATTCCAGCATATCATGGTGGGGTACACCAGAAATGAGTTTCACACATTGAACCCATGGTGGGAATCAAAACAGGTCTGTAGTGTTATGAGCAAAAACTTTAACCACTAGGCTACCTATGGACTGTTTACTGTCACCACAGACATCATGTTTGTGAACATATTGGTTTGAAGGTATTAAATTAAACTCCATCCATGGCTGTAAGCCATTCACTTACATTTACTTGGGGTTTTTTTGTTTTGTTTTTGTTTCCCCCCAGCTGTGTGTTTAGCACAAAGCGGGGAATATAGTATTAGGCTCCATCCATCTATGCATATGAATTGGAATATATTAAGAACCGTGTATACTGTGTTTTATTTAGGTGTGGGATGGGTTGTGTGTACTAACCTGATGTCACAGTAAAGTGACTGATTGTGTTGCAGACATCAACGATGAGCTGACCCTGATCCTACACCAGGAACAGCTGCCAGAGGAGGTGCTGGAGGTGAGACACTTACTGTCCATGGTCTAGCTGTTTCAAAACTCTCTTAGCGTTAAGATAGTCGTAAGTTAATGTTAATGAATGGCACTTACGAGTATCTGGGACCTGTTCCACATAGCAATCATAGTGCTACCACAATCGTAAGTCTGTTGAAGTTAAGATCATCATTGGGTTACGATCAATCTGAAGAGCGATGCCCAGCCCTACTGCATCCTGTAATTGTTAACAATTATGTGAAATGTTCACAAGTGTAAAATGTTGTAACACTGTTCACAGGAGGACTTGAGAATAATAGCTTTACAAATATCCTGATACACAAATGCCAGTTAACTTTATCACTTAGCATGCTTGTCTGACAATGTGGCCCAACTATCTACCTGAAATGTCTGATTTGTCAAACCCTGTGAAAAGCATTGATAATAGAGGCGACACACTTATGATGGAAGGTCAGCTTGTTATTTCAATCCAAAATTCCTTGGTTCTGTGGAAGTGTATGAAAATTTGTCTCCCTAACTTTTGCAGACACTTGGCATGGATCCCACCAACATGGGTGTGATGACTCCCACAGAACTGATTGAGGTGAGGGTTACTGCTGTGAAGGAAAGATTCAGATTTTATGTCTGACCTGTGGAGATACATGACAGAACTGGTCCTCAGCAACCCATGCTTGTAAGAGGTGACAGGATTGGGTGGCTAGACTTGCTGACTTGGCTGACACATATTCCCAGTTTCATAAATCTATCTTCATGCTTTTGATCTCAAGATTGTCTGGTCCAGATTTGATTATTTCGAAACTGCCGCTTTGTAGTTTGAATATGGCTGGGTGCAGTGTTAAACACCAAGCAGTCAAGCAATCCATCCATCCATCCATCTATTCAGTTTTTGTTGACCTAATTACTCCTCATCAGTGAAGACAAATCATCTGTGTTCCAAGTCACAGGTATGCTTGTTGTCAGAGGCAACTAACAATATCTGGTGTTCAAGCTCACCTACATGGTTTATGTATGTCACCATTTCCAAATTGTGTAGATTGATGCTCATGCTGCCGGTCACTGGATTGGCTGGTCCACTGTCATACAGCTGGTTTATTGCAGGCGAACGGGTAACTTTTCCCTTGTATCTGACCACAGTATTTAGTTTATCTTCATTCTTCACACATGGCCTGATGTTTCAGCTTTATGTTGGGAGCAAGAACAAGATGGCTTCTGAGTATGACTTCAAGAAGGCTCTGGACCTCCTGCAGTATGTTGATAAAGTGAGTAGCATATGTTCAATGGCAACAATGTCAAGTGGGGGTGGGGTGGTTAAAGTATTTGCTTGTCACGCCGTAGACCTGGTACCACATGGGTACATCATGAGAGGCCCATTCCTTTGTCCCTGTGCCTTGATATTGCTAAAAGCTGCATAAAACTAAACTCACTCATTCATGTTCATCTCATTCAAAGAGGCAGATGCCAAGTCACCTCCATCAGTGTGCCATTGTGATTTGCTGTTGCTTTGCCCCAAGTAGCACCCTGTAGGTCATTTCCACGGAAGTGTCTGTTGTGTTTGCCGTTATCATGGCATCAAGAACCACCCTGTAGGTATCCCTAGTCGGTGTGCGCAGGGAATGTTTCATTGTTTATCCAGAAAGTTCCAGGCCATTGTGTCACCTCATTGATCTTTTAGAATCTACCATTGTCTTTCACAAAGTAGCATCGACATGATGATGTGTTTAGAATTGATCATCGGTAACCCATGAGGTGTCTAACGGGATGAGGTTGTCATTGTATAACAATGGAATATTGCTGAGTGCAGGGTTAAACAACAAACCAGGTAAGCCACAACCCAATTAAGGTATCTGGAATACTGTTGTCTGTTGCAGGCTGATGGAGGTGCTGACTTGGAAGCCCTCAAGCTACACATCTGGTGTCGTGCTATTTTAAGAGACAAGTAAGTGTGAATTGTACATCTTTTGCATTTTATGTAGACTCAATTAGGGAAAATTGTCCGGACTTCATTGTTTACAGACTGTTAAACAACCAACCAACCAGCCAATGAAGCAACCAAATCCTGCAGTAGATGCAAAAACTAAAGTTTAAACTTATCAACTTACACCAACGTTATGATCACAGTTTGGTGTCCTTATGATCTAATAATTGTGGCAAAATACTGAGTGTAAATTGGCCGAGTTGGCAGCTATGTGATGAAGTCAAGTAGTCTGAGCGTGACTCAGCGTACTGGTGTTTGTGTTTGGCAGCTGGACCAACCCAGCAGATGGTGACCCACTGGATATCATCAGGGAGACAGTGTTTTTCAAGACCATTGATCTTGCTTACACAGAAGGTAAGTCTGTGTATCACTGAATCCCCAGCAGTGATCATACAAGTAGTCTATACACACCAAGATTCTAGTTCCCTGTGCTAGTGCTAGTGACTCGGGTTCCATTTGCTAGTGCTAGTGACTTTGGTTCCCTGTGCCAGTGCTTGTGATCTTGTTTTCCTATTCTAGTGCTTATCACTGTTCCACAAAGAGATTATAGCGCTAAGATGATTGTAACTCCCATACTTTAACAGATATAGAGCTGTGCAGAGGTTCAACTCCATGGAGTCAGTAGATGTGACAGTGTAAGTGATATGTGCGTGTTGTAGGAGGAGGTCTGGATGATGTACTGCCCTCCCAGGAAGTTATCCTGTCAAGTGAAGAGCTTGGAGCCTGCAGACACAACTCTCAGTTCCAGTACCTCATCAGAGCAGGCTATGAACACATGAAAAACATCATGGCTTAAAGCCTGATCGACCTTCAATGTCAGGAAATGTGTCATGGTAGTCAACAATATCAGGCAACATGTATCACGGCAATCAACAATGTCAGGCAACATTTGTCATGATAATCAACAGCATCTGGCAACATGTGTCATAATCAACAATGTCAGGCAACATGTGTTCTGGTAATGGACAATACTGGGCAACATGTGTCACGGTAATCAACAATGTCAGGCAACATGTGTCACGGTAATCAACAATGTCAGGCAACATGTGTTCTGGTAATGGACAATACTGGGCAACATGTATCGCAGCAATCAACAATGTCAAGCAACATTTGTCATGATAATCAACAATATTGGGCAACATGTGTCACGGTAATCAACAATGTCAGGCAACATGTGTCACGGTAATCAACAATGTCAGGCAACATGTGTCATGATAATCAACAATATCGGGCAACATGTGTCTTGGGAATCAACAATGTCAGACAACGTGTCGTGGTAGTGAACATTGTGATATGGCATTTGTCATGATATTCCATGATGTAAGATGGCCTGTGTCATGGTAATATCAATGTTGTCCTATGTCATGTGTCATAATAAACAATATAAGGCAACATGAGTCGTCATCAAAACTGGCCTGTCTGTCAATGCTGACAATCTGTAAATGACACTTGATTGTGTCTCAACTATGGTTTGTTTTTTGGGACATTGTGATTATCCTATATCAATATATTGACATTGCCAGGAAATTTTGTTGTTTTTAATCAAGCATGTGTCTGGCCAGAATACACGAAGGTTATATGATGAGTGGACAGCAAGCTGTGGCAATTTTATTTCAAAACCGTTTGTTGTGGAGTACAGCTATGATGGTACCATGAGGCCACTGTGGAACACAAGGTCCTGTGTATGACCCAATCCTGTGTGAGACCTGCTCCCATGAGGACCTGTTCCCATGTAAGACCCGGTCATGTGTAAGACCTGATCCTTTGTAAGGCCTGTTCCCTTGTAAGACCTGATCCTATGTAATACATGGCCATGTGTAAGACCTGATCCTGTGTAAAACCTGATCCTGTGTAAAAAATGGTCCCATATAAGACCTGATCCTCTGTAAGACATGGCCATGTGTAAGACCTGATTCTATGTAAGACCTGATCCTGTGTAAAACCTGGTCGCATATAAGACCTGATCCTATGTAAGACATGGCCATGTGTAAGACCTGATTCTATGTAAGACCTGATCCTGTGTAAGACCTGATCCAGTGTAAGATCTCATAGGGCCCCTTTTCATAAATCTCTTGCAGGCCTAAGATCTTGTTACTTTTCATGCTGGATTCGTACCTCAAATGTTACAGGAGGCATGAATGCAATGAGAAAATGAACAAGATCTCAGGCTTATGAGTCTTTGTGAAACAGGCCCTGGTCCTGTATAAGACAACTGGAGCAGCAGCACAGTCATTGTATATCTCAGTGAAAAATCTGCTTCTGTTTTGTATATAGTGTATCATGTCTCAGAAATCAATATAATTTTCACACAAGAAAAATGGTGTTCCGTGTCTGTGTGTAGGTGTATTGTCTGCCCATAGTACCCCCTCAAGCAAACAGGTGAAGTCAAGGACCAAGAAAGGAAGATGTCTAGCCTCAAGATATAACTAGTTGACACCAAGTCTCTGTTAGTTGACATCAACATTTGATGGTTACCGAGGACTCCTTGCATAGAACAATTTAAGAGGACACTGACACATCGTATACCCTGCCACAAATCAGAATGTGTGTGTAGGTGCATGCGTGCATGCATGTTTCCAAAGATGTCATCTTAAGGATATTGAGAAGAATATTTAACTGATCAGATACATGTTATTGACTTTCTGAAATAAATACAACCAATGGTTAGTCTGAACATTTACGGCTAGCCCCCAATGATGCTTCTGGAAATTGAATGAAAATTATATTTTGATCCACTGACTTTTTCTAAGAAATTACAAGTCAAAATAAGTTGTTAACTTCAAATATTGGGGTCAGTTCGTTGATGGCAACCATTACAGGCTGTTGATGAGGCTTTTGAAGGCTTTTGAAACTTACCATTATATCAAATAGAGCAATGCATGTACACCATCGCGATTTAGTTCATACTGAAACTCAAGACGGCTTTAACATTACAACTAATGGGGTATTTTGATTACATATCTGGTTACAAGTTAGCTGATGTATATCTGAATATGAATGTGCCTGTACCATGCCATAAACATTGTGGGTACTGATATATTCACTCTGAATGCTTTATGGTATGGTTGTATACTGATTGGAAACGTAACTGTGCGTAACAGCATCTTTTGCTTACCAAATTAGGCTTACTGGTTCATTTGAGAGAAGTTGTTGATGTATATGTACATGAATGTGATCAGGTAGACTTTGTAGTGTTGCAGTAGAGTAATATGTCACTCTATAATCGAGCCTGGACCAGACAACCCAGTGATCAACAACATGAGCGTGGATCTAAGTAATTGGGTCAATAATTGTAAATATTAGGATTGATCTATGAGATTGAGATATGATGTCAACCAGGTCAGGGAGCCTAAGGACCCGATCCTGTTAGTCGCATTTTCACAGGTCGCTTTATCAATAGAATTGTGAAGCTGCTGATCGCCAGGTGATGATGTATGTTATTTGCAGACATGAATGACTTGTCACTATACCGCACCGTACTTCAATGGCAAGCAACACGATCAGGCGCAGGTAGAGTCAGGGGAAGTATAAACTTACATGCTGGTATTATTAAAATAATTCAATAGCAGAAAGTCCTGTTTTGGAATCGAGGTTGTTCGTATCATGTGTGTGTTTCGAAACCTACCACCATGACGATGACACGTCCATACATAACTCAGCCGTGCAATAACACTTAAGCACTCATTCGTCAGTATCAACACGGAGTGTTGTCAAACACACGATATCATGTTCAAATGAATTAACAGGAATAATCAATAAAGAAAAATGTATTATTTATGAAGCAGAAACACAGCTGAACGTAAGTGTATGTCGCATTGCGTAGCAAAAGGAATAATAAATGATGTTTACTTTCATTAACAATAAATTGATGCAATATGCACCTTGTGATATGCATTGCATGAATGGTTCGTAGATACGGATAAATCACCCGGTAAAACCTGGAAAGTTGTACAAATAGCAGCAGTGTCGGCGTCACCGCGGCCGTTTATTGTGAATATTGTCCTTTGACATTTGATCTTCCTGAAGTTACTTTTTCCGCTAAATATTGTCCTTTGGCTCATTAGTGCGGCGGAGTAGCCTGATGGTTAAAGTGTTCACTCGTAACGCTCAAGACCCGGGATGGGTCACAAATGGGTACAGAATACGAAGCCCATTTCTGGTGTCCCCAGCTGTGATTTTCCAGGAATATTGCAAAAAGCGACCTAAAAACATATCCACTCACATTGTCTCTAATAACTACTGTTTTAATGTCTGTTCTTCACTTCATATAATATACCATTCTGGGCCGTTTAGTAGTGATGTCTGTTTCATAATTTGAGATTCATTTTCCATTGACATCTATCGTTAGGTTCAAGATTCTGTTCGTAACCTCTGAATATCATCATGTACCTGTATTTCAGCTCCAGGATATTTGGCGGAATGGTTAACGCTTATTTTACGAGATGCTTAGAGGTTTAAGTCGAATATTTGTGTTATTCGATAGGTTACTTCAGCAACATTTCAGCAATACGCTGGCTGCTGTGTGTAGGATGCATTGATATGCATGTTTGAGATGCATTCATCCTCTGTAATTGTATATACTGTAATCACAACCATATGTAATGTCACACCATACTTCAACCTCTGTAATTGTATATACTGTAATCACAACCATATGTAATGTCATACCATACATCAACCTCTGTAATTGTATATACTCAAATATCATTGATGTATGGATTCTCCTTGATGTGTATCACTTGCTTAATTACAATATTAACGTGTACACAGAAACGTCTCATCTAACGCAATGAAGAAGTTGTCAATCCATAAAATGTGTTTCTTTTGATCCAACCAACCGCAAAAGTTACTTGGACCCGTGAACATCCGGGTTAGAACTGGTCTTCAGCATCCTATGCTTGTCGTAAGAGGCGACTAACGGGGTAGGGTGGTCAGGCTCGCTGACTTGGTTGACACATGCTATCGTATCCCAGCTGTGCAGATCGGTGATCATACTGTTGATCACTGGATTGTCTGTTCCAAACTCTATTGTTTATAGATCACCTATCAGCAGCTGGAAAACTGCTGAGGCGGTGTATCAACCAACCAATCCAAAGCCACTTAAATATTCTTCTTGGCTCACAGATGTCGGATAAGGCTAGATTTAAGCCTCTATTTCCCGCCCACACGATGTAAAACTGCCTCGCGAAAGGTGAGTCAGTGGCAATATATGCAGCCGATGGAAGATGGCCGATTTCTTGTTTGTGGTCACCGACTTTATTATTCATTTCAGAAATTAATAACCAACTCCAATAAATGGTGTGTAATCCGGCAGGCACTATAAAACCGGCATTAGCTAGACGCGCGTATGTACGCATATAAATCCTGAACACGATGATAAACCCATATCTACTTACCATGGAAACCCAGCAGACTGTCCGCTGCGACTAACCCGGAAACATGAGTCTGGAAATGCACACCAGCCTACATACTGAGTCACTTCTTACCATCTTTGTTACTCCTGGGACTATAGAGGACCGTTCATGATTCATGGCTAGCGGAGTGAAGCGTGTGCGTGTGCGTGTGCGTGTGCGTGTGCGTCCATGCGCATGGTGTGAGTGAAGATTTTTATGGAGAAGCATGTACAGTGTGAATGCCCTCCTCCCCCTAAAATTTATGTTCCATGTAAGTGACCTCCCCTGCGTGCCATGTACGAAATCAATGACACCCCGTCCAAACCCCACCCCGTTCCCATATGGCTTTTTAAATACGTACAAACCTGCAAAAATCCATTTGTGTGGACCGATGCTTATTCTGCTGATCACTGGATTGTCTGGTACAAACACGATTTTGTACGATTGTTTTTAATAGTTCCATATAGTTGGCATTTAAGATGTTCACCTTATCGGTTATACGAAATTCGGGGTTTAGGAAGATGGCAGCCATCAAGAAGGGTGAATCAGTTTGTTTTTACGCCGGTCAGTGCTTGACGGTGCTTTTGTAGTCGTTGAAGCTATATACTCACCAGGTATGACAGAGTTGATTAACTGTAAGACGTGGGTGAGTTTAGTTTTACGCCGGTTTTAGCAGCATCACTAGAAATGGACTAGATATATATTGAACCCATGTGGGGATCGAACCGGGGCCTTCGATGTGACGAGTAAATGCTTTAACCACCATGTTGGTGAACATTCTGTACATTCTCCAAATTTGGACCGCAGCTTACAACAAAAATACACTCAGAAGTACGTGAGAATTTTGCGTCTAATCTCACAAATTTTAATTAAGATATATAGCACCGGCCGGTGTTACCTTGTTAGATAGTCAACAATGACCCTTTGTTGTTGCTCTAAACCCCTTTGATGTGGATAGAGTTGTTTTCAGCCTGATTACATGTGTGGGGTATCTTACTACACTCCTGATTCCAAAAGAAGAAGAAGAAGAAGAAGAAGAAGAAGAAGAAGAAGAAGAAGAAGAAGAAGAAGAAGAAGAAGAAGAAGAAGAAGGTGGTAATTATTTCATTGGATGAAAGGGGATTCACAAAGTCCTGTCCTTAGCCCACGGACATTAATCCGACGTGAGCAAACTGCGCGCTTAAATGAATCACTGTTCAGAGAACAGTCCACCCAAACTCAGTTTCTGATAGAGGCCACAATCCTGGCGTTAACAGGTGAAACTGTTACAAAGTGAACAGCTGGAACTATTGCTATGCATGAAGTTCAACAATGAAAAAAAAATCTGAAAAAAAAGAAAAATTGCCAGTGTACAATATCTATATAACTAACAAGGAAATGTTTCATTACTGTGACCCTTAAATGTGAGAGCACATTGGTACCCATCGTGTCGAAATGTGCCTTAGTCTGTTGTGAAACGTTTGTCTTTGGGAACACCAGAAACCTAATGTTGACATGATCAGCACAACGATGAGACATAACAATGGTTTTCTTATAGAAATGTCCATAAAAGAGGCAATTTCATATTATTATCATGTCACAAGGTCGTATGATATTTATGTAGTTTAAATTTATTTGACAGTATTAATTACATATTCAACATGTTCTTTATGTACTTGGCGTTTCATGTGTCAATAATGGCCCGACACCTTTATAAAGCGCACGCTGTAAAAAATAGGTGTTTAGGGTGAAAATGTATTAAATGTGTCGTGTTTACATTTTGAACACAACACTGTACATGAACGACATGCGTTTGTTTTGTAACGCATCGACATTTAAAAAATATGCCTGATTGAATAGAAATAATAAAAAATCAAAGTGTTTGTTTTGTTAAAATAAAGATGGCAATTCAAACAATATCTTAGTTTTTGTTAGAGGGAGTCACTGCTATAGCCATGACGTGTAACACAATTACTGAATACATCTATCGTGTAAACTTTCAGATAGAATCAAGAAATATTACTGTAACTCCTTCAGGTGCATTAAGGACTCTACCTTGATCTGTCAGAGGATATTATCAAAATATAATATAATGGACCATTAATTTCCGGGTGCTGATCGCTCCGCTCATAAACTGTACTACAAATGAACGCCTGATTATCTTTAACAGGTAGTAACAGTACATATGTCTGCCAGTTCGACATATGCTACTCAAACATACTCCAAATTCCTCACATCGCACAAAATAGATCGCTTTTTGTACCACCTGCTGTACTCCAATATGCTGAATATCGCATTGCCTCTAATAAGCGCCGGGACTAAAATGTGCCTGAATAAGTAGAGAAGAGCGTTGATGATGATGATGATGATGATGATGATGATGATGATGACGATGATGATTTGAGGATTTAACGTGCACTTTCCGACATGGTGCGTACTTTAACGACTAGGCAACCCAATAAGCCCCGACAGTAAGAAAGCACTCTCTGGTGCTCACAACGCGAGTGATGATGACGTCATTTCTGTTGTAGAAAACGTTGTTAAACATCAAACCAACCATTCACATCTCTCCTGACAAAGCATTGTTGTGACCTATGACGATACCAGGTGTTGGCACCAGTCAGGGACGTTTCATCAATCGAGTCAGTGCACACGGTAGATAACAGGAATGTCACGATTCACCGATGCACCGGTGCACCGATGCACAGGTGCATCGTCTACAAGCTTTGTACTATACGATATACGATTGATGTGATTTTATATCAATTAGGGTTGTTGTTTTTTCCCCATATCGATTACTATTTTGAGTCTGAATACATTTGTCTCTCGCATTTTTTACACAAAACAGCAAATATTACTTTTTGAGAGTGATTGATGGGTGCTTGACTGATGGTTACATATACCTCCTCTATTAATCTCTACCTATAACAGAAATTACTAGTTGTTTACAGGTTTTCAGTGAACAGTGATTTAAACATCAAACACGTTAGCATCAAAGTAATGCTCGTTTGTTAAGGACACAATATGTCGTATCGATACGTATCGTATCGTGAGCTCAGTACCCAGATGTGTATCGCATGGTGAGGCACCTGCATAGTGACACCCCTGGTACATAACACATTGGTTTATACTACATACCCCAAGATACCCCATTGATATACTGCCGCACTGCAACTCTACAAAAGTCTAATGGATCACATTCATGTACATTGTCTTTCAATGACCGTGTTTCCAAGCACAATATCAACAGCTTCACCCTCGTGGGCCAGTGAGCCCAATTTGTTAAATAAAATCAGACCAATTGCTGTGTTTTGCACATATACAGTGGAAACTGTCTAAACCGGCACTCACTGGGCCTGAAGAAATAATCCGGTCTGGGCAATGTGCCGGATTGTAGAGTTCATGTTAAGTGTACAAACCACAGGCGGGACTGAGATTTTACGCCAGTGTTGACGGCATGCATCATTAGACAGATGCCGGAACTTTGAACTATTACTTGTTTTGAACATTGATACGACTTTGTCTTGCCATCACTGAATATCCTCGTAGGTAACGGTTCCGCTTAATCGTAGAATATGACATTTCTGACAATTTTCATCACGTAGTGCCCACACCCGGTTTTGAAACCTGTAACCCTTCGCTTACTGACTTGACGGCTGCATCCACTCGTCAACGAAGGATCGCTGTAAATAGTAAGATTGAAGATGAACCGTGTGTTGAACCCTTAAAACCACAATGGTCTTAGTCCCTATTCATGTTCTTTGTGGACTTAAGACCTGTCTGGGTTTAAAGGCCACACAACCGTGTGTTTCTAGCAAGACGAGTAGCGCGGGAAGAGCGCATGAGAAGCACGTGCATGACGAGGCGTTGGCTGCCAGTCTCATCTCTGCTGATTTCATCAGTGAATACCAAATATTGCAAATTATATCTAAAGTACCTATCTGCAGTCGGTTCATAAGCCTTCGGTCCTTGGGCATTTCCCACGGGAAGCGGGCTTACTTTTCAACAATGCCCACGGGTCATGTTCTATCCCACACGCACACATCTTAAACTCATCCCATGTCAAATGAATACAATCTGCTTGTTAATAGTTTTTGTGGCCGTTTCATGTGGGTTGTTCCATTACCTACAATGCTTCGTGGATAATCATATTTAGCCAAACACCTAGGCCAGTTAACACCAGAGTAAAAGAGCACCAACAAACAAATTCGACAACAGGTCAACTGGGCAGGATACACAATACCAGCAACAAACCGGCCTGACTTTACCAAACTTAATAGAAATCAAACGAAAACCCATCAGCTAAGCGTAACCGCTTGCAAAACTTGCATAAACATGTTCAACCCCTCCTGGCTTCAACATGTAATTCCTTGTTGTCGCATTGTTAGTGTGCTTCCCAATCAACTTCAGGTTGTTCTAGTTCATTATTTACACACACACACACACACACACACACACACACACACACACACACTCTCTCTCTCTCTCTCTCTCTCTCTCTCTGTAGCTAACCATCCATCCATCTATCCATCCACCCATCTATCCATCTCCACATTTAAGAATCTGCATCGAAACGTCGCGTAACCTGAATAAAGAAGTTGTTCATCTTATAAGTGTTCCCGTATCTCACAAATATTTAAGTAAAGAAATGCACGCTCGGTAATCACAGGGACAATAACATGAGCTTCAGGCACGGATATTACTGAAGTGTGTTGAGATGAGTCCCAGCTAAACCTCAGGGCGTTTCCTATGAGCGGCACATTCTACTTGAGGTGGTCGTTACATAAGCAGTCGGATTATACAGAAGTGACGAGGGTGTACTCCAGGTTTCCCAACATTTGGTAAACAAAGGGACTGAAGGATTAAGAACTGTGGGACAGACTCACTTTCATTTCAGGGGGGACAGGCTCGACAGGTGACTTAAAATTTAACTTTACAGTAGATGCGGTGATATTAATAGCTCCTCACTCCAAATGAATTTTATGGGGCGATGTGGCTAATCTGTGCATTGTGAGTATCCACTTGATAGGAGCTATGAGATGATGAGATTAACTAGTCTATGCATTAGCGATGTGTTGGTCAGTAAGGTTATTAGATGATTACACAATGCCACTTTAGAGAGTGGTCAAATGCAACATATATCGTATTTGGGATTTCACACTCTTAGTAAAGTACAAATTCTAGTATTGTTTTGGTTGAGTCCCATACGGGATTCGAACCCGCACCTTCAGAGTCAGGCCCGCTCAGCCACCGCGACTTCCATGAAAAATGGAAGTCGGACAATGGTAGTCAAGACTGCGTACTTTGTGTACCCCTCTGATAAGTGTAAATTGGCACGGCTCCGACGGCCGAAAGCTATGACTACACAGTGCCATTTTAGAGATTGGTCAAATGCAACAAACGTCATATTTGAGATTTCACTTTCTCAGTAAAGTACAATTTCTAGTACTTGTTTGGTTGAGTCCCATCCGGGATTCGAAAGTGCTTGTGAGATTTTTAAGCAACGCCACCAAGCCTCTGCTATTGCAATCCCGGTCCAAACTGAAGAACGTAAGGACACTGGGAAAACCAACAGTCTTCATAACTGAAGATTTAACCAAAACACGATCCACTACAGCTCGTGACGCACGTCATGTGCTTAATGACCGCAAGTTTGAATCCTCCTGGGTCACAGTAGGGGTCATCTTGATACAGCTCAAAGATGGCAGGGTGAAGAGGGTCTCAAACCCTACTCAGTACAAGTAAGCTTACGGTTCCACACAACTTCCGACAACTATTAGTCTCAGTGAGTGAGTGACTTTAGTTTTACGCCGCAACCAGCAATATTCCATCTATATGGCGGCGGTTTGTAAATAATCGAGTCTGGACCAGACAATCCAGTGACCAGCAATATGAGCATCGATCTGCGGAATTGGGAACCGATGACATGAGTCAACCAAGTCAGCGAGCCTGACCACCCGATCTCGTTAGTCGCCTCTGACGACAAGCATAGTCGCCTTTTATGGCAAACATGGCTTATTCTACCCCGGGACCTTCACGGGTCTATTAGTCTCAGCCAATAAAAGATCGTAAAATCATAAATAGACGTTCATTGACTCAAGAGATTTCATGCTACTATGCATAGTTAACCCGTATGTATTGCGTTGCTTCAGCATGCATCGTGGTGTCTTAATGCATGCAACGCTGACATAATCTATGCGCAGTACACCAATAATCATGTGTGTGAAAACTGGTCATGTTTTGTCTTCAACGCAACAAATCTAACATCGGCGCTTATGCGGAGTCAAGATGCTTTGCATTATTTCCACGTGCAATTACCAGTGTTTTCACTCACGAATCACTATTTTTTCATACAGTATATGAGTGGTTTCAGCTATGGCTTGTTTATTCTGTGCTGAAAATGTGCCCACGTGCAGTGAACGTTTGTTGTTTTTCCCTCCCGACCGGTGTCATGGTGTTATGTGTTACGCCAGTACAACAGCTTAACGGCCTCCCTGAGTTAGTCAAGACGCATTCATGTTTTTCACGTGCTGCATTCGGTATCCAAATTGTGTCTTGAGATATCAGTGTTTACGCCCACTGACAAAGTGTTACCATATTTTAGTGTCCTGTGCGTCTGCGACACGTGTGGTTTATGTCATGAATGTTTCTTCATGCGTGTCGTGATTTTAATACATATAAATTTCACCCAAATGTCATGATATGGAACGGCCCATAACCTGACTTGAGCTATCAGCGCAACACAGTCAACGTCCTGTCTACTCATTGAAGATGAGTCTCATCTATTCCACGTGCGATACCAAAACTGTTATGAGCTATTAGTGTTTAGGTTCGATATAAAAATGGCTCTTGCAGCTAAATGTCTTACAATACACAAGCAACGTAGACATGTGCATTACATGTTCTGAAGACTTCAATGAAGTGACGTGATGCTGTGAATATATTATGTTCGACCTCGCATATGTCATGATTACACGATGCCATTTAGAAAGTGGTCAAATGCAACATATGTCATATTTGGGATTTCACTTTCTTAGTAAAGTACAAATTCTAGTACTTTTTCCGGTTGAGTCCCATCCGGGTTCGAACCCGCACCCTCAGAGTCAGGCACCTAATCGCCAGCACACAAAGTCAGCCGCCTAGCCCGCTCAGCCACCGCGACTTACTAAGAAAGTGAAATCCCAAATATGACATATGTTGCATTTGACCACTTTCTAAATGGCATCGTGTAATCATAGCTTTCGGCCGTGGGAGACGTGCCAATTTACACTCATCAGAGGGGTACACAAAGTACGCAGTCTAGACTACCAGTTGTCCGACTTTCATTTTGGAAGTCGCGGTGGCTGAGCGGGCTAGGCGGCTGACTTTGTGTGCTGGCGATTAGGTGCCTGACTCTGAGGGTGCGGGCTCGAATCCCGGATGGGACTCAACCGAAAAGTACTAGAATTTGTACTTTACTAAGAAAGTGAAATCCCAAATATGACATATCTCGCATATGTCGATTTATAACCTGACCAAAACACATCTAAGATTGTTTCAAGTTTTCTTGCAGCATTATTGCAGTACTGTGTATTGTTCAACGTTGTTCATGGAACCATTAGTTTGTTTAATGCAAGTTGAGTATCTCAGATTTTTTGCTATCGGTTGTTGATAGATGGAGGTTCAAAAGAGTAACGGTCAGTTCTGGTAACTAAGTGCCTATGATGAGCTGCTTGTTATGACAGATAGTCTGTGAATGTACTCACGTATATGCATGTGTGTGTATGTGTGTATATGCATGCGCATTTATATATGTGTATTCATGCACATATGTGTATGTGTACTCTTGCATGTGCATGTGAATGTGTTTGTGTATGTATACGTGTAAGTGTATGTATACATGTGTGTGTGTGTGTGTGTGTGTGTGTGTGTGTGTGTGTGTGTGTGTGTGTGTGTGTGTATGGGGGTATATGGGTACATGTGTATGTATGTGTATGCTTGCATATGCATATGTGTGTGTGTATGTGTGTGTATATCTATATTAGTTTGTATGCGCAGGCAGCATGTGGAACACAGGTGCAACTTACGTTGAGTAAATGCTATGAAACTTCCCTATGATTCATTTTGTATTGCGTATTCACTCCTGACATAATTCATAAAGAGTAACTGTATAAATGTATAAATATCTTGCTAATATGTACTTGTGACATATGGCTGTCTCTCTTGAATAGTGTTTGTCAGGTTCAGTCCGTCCAACATATTCGCATTACATAACAGACGCTCCTGCATCCTGAGCAGCACGCACAGCCGAGATTACGACTGATCACCAGGTAGGTTCAGTAAACAGATGATGTTCTATGTTGTTTTGTTTTCCATTGTTGCCATTCCTGTAACAGATGAAAGATTCCATCCGTAACATGATTTTATTTCTCGTTCATTCCTGTTTTCTTACCTATGTCAGATTATGTACTTGGACTTCTGTCAGAGAGACCCATTGTTTGCGTCATCTACTCATTAGCATACAGATATGTTTGCCTTTTTCTTTTAACATATCAATAGCTTTACATACACACTTATACTGCATTTCAGTTGTATGTTGGAAATTAGATCAGTTCAACTTTCTCAAAAGAGAACCCACCCAAGTTATTATGATTAAATTATTCGATGATGATTGATATTGTGCAGTATATAGACAAGTGGTGGGTTCCTTTGTTTATTATATGTTTTGTTTTGTTTTGTTTTAAAACAAATCTGCCAACAAGCTTTAAAATAATGCATATTCTTTACTACTCCTTTGCCTTAAACAATGTCAAAGTCTCCTTCGTGGTGTCTCTTATTCTCTTGATCTGCGGTGTTATTCATCCTAACCCAGGTCCAACTAATAATAATGAACTAAACATAATTCATTTACATGTGTGTAGCCTTTAAAGATAAAACTGACATACTTGAGGCAGAGTTCCAATCCTACGACGTCACATGTCTTACTGAAACATAGTCACATGATCGTATAAGTAGTACGGATATTTTAATTCCGGGTGTCCATTCACCTCTCAGAACTAATAGGCAGAGCAGGGGCGGGGTGTCGCGGTATATGTAAAAAGTAAAATGGGTGCCGAATATATGGAAAATTTAACTATAACCGGATTTGAGGCTATATGGATAAAAATAAGATGTAGAAAACGGAACTACCTAATAGGAACGTTCTATCACGCAGACCAAACAAAACCTTATTGGGATTTAATCGAAGACTCTACCAATAACGCTACTAATCTTAATATGGACACAATTGTGGTTGGTGATTTTAATATTGATCTTTCTTACAGACACAAATTATAAAATCAATCAATTACAGCAACTAATTGGACTAACACTACTCAACTGAACCTACAGGGATTATACCCAGTTGTAGGACATTAGTTGATCTTATCTTCGTTTCAAGTGTTAGCGCTGTACTAAAATCGGGTGTTTTAGATCCTGTATGTAGCGATCATTGCCCTGTATATGTCATTATTAATGAGTCGATTGCTAAATCGATGAATTACAAGAGAAAAATATATAATTTATGCGATAGTTTTATTCCAAATAAAGTCGTTAAGATAAGGTCACGTCATGCCCCCTGAATGAGTAGTGAAGTACGCAATCGCTACAATAAATCGAAAAAAGGCTTAACTCGATCTTTATATCGAGTAGAAATAAAGTTATATATAAGAAAGGCAAAGAGGGAGTGCATGAATAAAATTGAACAAATAAATAATGAACACGGTACAAAAACATGGTGGCGCCTAGTTAAGAATTATATAAAAAGTAAACATATCACCAATATTAACACTTTTCCTTCGATAATCCATAACGATAAACTATATGGTGATAGTGATGAAACAGATTTTCAAAGATGTATTTAATCATTTTGGGGAAAATGAAATACTTACAATTGTTAGGTCACAAACTTACAATCTGGTTTTATGCCAGGTGATTAAACAGTAAATCAATTAACGTACCTGTATGACTTTATAGATGGTGCAGTGGATAGCGGTACGGAAATTAGAGCTGTATTTTGTGACGTGGGTATGGCTTTTGACAAAGCCTGGCATAAAGGTATTATACATAAGACATTATGGTATCGAGGTTAACTTGTTCAAATGGTTTGAGAGCTATCTAGACAAGAGAGTTCAACGAGTTGTTATAAATGGTTATACGTCTAATCAAAGATCACTCTTAGCTGGCGTTCCCCAAGGCTCTGCCCTAGGACCCCTGCTGTTTATAGTTGATGTCAATGACTTTGTCAAAGGAATTAAGCGCAATATCCGCTTCGTCGCAGATGACACCTCACTATATGCCATAATAGATAGTCCTGACGAAAGTGCTCTATGTATTAATAGTGATCTTCGTAATATTTCTGATTGGCCTGACAAATGGCAAGTTACACTTGACCCTAATAAAACAGATTCTATATAATTCTCTCGTAAAGTGCGACCCAACCCATAATTTAGCAATGAAGGATAGTAACATTAAGGATGTTAATTGCCATAAACATCTGGGACTCACTTTACAGCACGATTGCTCCTGGACTGACCATAATAACTGTATCGCTAAAAAGGCTGTACCCATGGTAAACTGTTTTAGAGGTTTTAAATGTCCCCTCTCACTGAAAACAATGTACAGACAATTCATTGTGCCTATTTTCGACTTATTCTTGTCATATCTGGGACAACTGCACCAAACAGCAAGTATTAACACTTGAAAAACGTAATCTTAATGCACTTAGAACTATTTGTGGTGCCGTTCGCGGTACGAGAACATTTATGGTGACACAAATTTCCAACCACTATGATACTTTCAAAAACTAACATTTTTCTGTAAAATGATTAATAATTTAACTCCAAAATATTTCTGTAATCTCGTCCCTCCCAGTGTATCTGACGCTGCAAACTACAGTTTCTGAGACCGCTTGAAGCTCCAGACTATCGATAGTAAAAGTGCAATTTATGCTAAGTCATTTCTCCAAGATACTGTAATATTGTTGAATTCTTTATCTAGCGATCATAGAGAATCGGCTACTTTGGGTAGTTTTGAGAAACAAATTAATGTATCAAAAAATAATAGTCAAAACTACTTTAATTTAATTTAAAACTCTGGATCAAGATTCTGTTACATTATCCATTCACGGCTCAGGCTCGGTTGCAGAGATTTAAAGGTGCCGGCTCACGAAGTCGACCTTTGGATTTTTTATTAGGCTCATCACGTCGGGTCGCTTTGAAGTCTGGATATTATTTTAGCACATGACTAATTTCTTGTGTCTTATTACAAGGCTGGTGGTTGATGGAAGTGAACACATTGCACACGGAAGCCGACCGTGTCTAAACATGATCAAAGCAACCAAAATTATGACTACATTTAACGTCATGGGAATATATAATGAGAAGAAACATGATAGTGAACATTCGATTTCGAAATGGCCAGCTTGAACACAAGTTTATTCCGACATGTCGTGGTTATGTTTGTGTCGCTAGATTCAAATATAGACTCAACAAAAGGAAACGAGAATGGATTTCCTGGAAATGCACAGAGAAGGATTGCAATGCAACAGCATCAACCGTGAATGACATTGTCACCATGGTGAACGATAACCACGTCATCCAAACGTCCAAATGGATATTGAGGTATTTATTTCTTGAGGTCATGTATATTCTTGATCATAATCAGTAAGAAAACATGGCATGTAAGATGTCCAAGATAACTATGCACCTCTACACATTAACATAATATATACAGTAGAATCTCTCTAAACCGGCACTCATTGGGACTGAAGAAATAATCCGGTTTAGACAGTGTGCTGGATTGTAGAGCTTATGATAAATGTACAAGCCATGGATGGGCTTTAGATTTTATGCCAGCGCTGACAACTTGCCGTATTGGACAGATGCCGGTTTTGACAGCTTCCACTGTATATACATTTACATATGTAACGGATGACATGTCTGTTTGTTTTTAGGTGAAGGAATCCTTGGAAAAGCTGAAGATGAAGGCACCATCGACCCTCACCCCGATGCCGTCCCTTTACGAGGAAGGCCTTATTGAGATGGGAGATGGCGAGTGGAATGACGAAACCAAGGCTCCGATTTCTTCCATGCCAACTTACCCGAGTGCACGGAACCTCCTCTACCGAGTCATACGTGCAGTTGTACCTCCTCTGCCCCTTCGACGACAGGACTTGGTCATCCCGGACAGCTGCAAGACCACATGTTTTCTAATCATTGATGATGGCGACGACCTGAGAACCCTTTGATTTGCCACTGATGATAACTTGTGTTATCTTTGCGAGGCCGACACCATCAATGGAGATGGAACGTTCTATGTCACACCAACAATATTCCATCAGCTCTATACCATCCATGCCTTGGTTGACGGGAATGTTGAAGCTGTTGTCCAACCCAGCTGCCACCAGAGGTCTTCAATTGAATCCACAAAAAATACAGGTACATTAATCTTTTGTATCCACATGATGATTATCAAAGTCATAAATAATAAGATTATGTATAAAATTTTGACTGTTACACATTCCCTTGTATAACTTTTCGTGTATTTGTATGTCACACATCCCATGATATTTGTTACAGATGGACTTTGAAACCGCCTCAAGGAACGCCGCCGCTGTCGTCTTCCCGCGAGCCAAGTGGAGGGGCTGCTTCTTTCATTATACTCGGTGTATCTGGAGAACTCAGCATGATCATCTTCACAAAGCCTACCATGATGACGAGGAGATCCGTAATTTTGTCAGGAGATGTGCTGTCTTGCCTTTGGTGCCTGTTCAAGAGGGATATACATTGCTTGTTTCGTTTCGTTATGTTTTAGCTATAATTCAATAATATGAATAACTAATAATATCAGCTATTCTAAATGATATACATTTCATCGATGCCGTCATATTTGCCAAATCATTCATTATAACAATTTATTTTAAGGCTGTGGACCTATGGATGAACACAATTGAAGACATGTCTGAAGATCAATGCTGCCAAGACCTAGCGGACTACATCACCAACTTTTGGGTAGAAGGGGACCTCCACATATCACAGTGGAACCACCATGAGGATGAGGGTCCACGAACAAATAACCACCTTGAAGGTTGGCATTCCCGTCTTAAACGAACCATCGGCAAGAATCAACCCAACGTATTTGAAATCATCACGTTCCTCTCCAGGGAGAAAGCCAACACGGAACACAAGTTGACACAATATCCTGAAGGACAAAGACAACCAATCAAAAAGAAGAACTACAGAGACCTGGAACGTCGACTTCGAGATCTGAGACACCATCTCCAAAATCGAACATTGAGTGTTAGGCAATTTGCTGATTCAGCGTGTCACCTTTTACATCTTTCATAAGCCTTAATATTTTTTGTATTGCATTTATTTTGTAAATGCATTTTGTACAGTTATGTATCTTATGTTATGTCTTGTATTTTAATGTATATATATTCTGTGAAATGAGATTGAAATACAACACAGTCTTTCACACATGTATGGCCGAATGCTCCTTTTCACAATATGTGCAATACATTGTATGAGCTTTTAACGATTTTGTTGTAAGAGCATGTGACACTGAATAAAATATTCTTCTTCTTCTTCTTCTTCTTCTTCTTCTTCTTCTTCATATATGTAGCTTGTTTTCATTCGCATAATCTGGATTAAAGTCCGTACGTAAAGCCAGGATGTAGACCTTTTCTCTTCCCTCATCCGTGATGATTTGGCCGAAGGGCGACGTCCAGAGCCCTAACCAATTTTAATGCACATAAAATATCAACGATATTTATCTTCAAATCCGTCTTGTTCTTGTGGCTACTCTTACGAAGACCCAAATCACTATTTCTTTTCATGCATTAATTACAATGGCATAAGATATTAAGACTTCTATACCAACGGATATGACATCAAATCAGTATTACACGGCCACTCTAATGGATCTGCTAAAGATAATCTTAAACTATTAGATCCATTCTTTCATTTTATTCTCAGGCGGATTTGTGTTAGTAAAAACGAAATTGCACTTCCGACACTAATGATTCTAATGTTGTAGGTGGCTGTGTTAACAACTTTTGATTGTTATATTTTCAGAAAGTTATTGTTTATTGTTTGTTATTAGCATGCTTTCCTCCTCATGACTGTTATATCTAAGTTATTTGTATTTCTGAGCGGTATTCACATAAGCAATATAAACTGCTTGTTTACCGATCCGATTCCTCTTTTTTAAATAAATATGTTTAAACCATCTCTGACAATGCATCATCATTCAAAAATAATCACACCACAACAGTCCCAGTAAACTCCAGCATTTCGTCTTCCCTAAACTCTAAACTTCAAGCAATTATAGACAAGGTTTTCACCTCCATGCTTGGTCTTGATGTACTGGATACCAGCTTGAGCTTTTGACATGAGTGCACAGTACCAAAGAGAAGTATATATATATGTCAGGGGGTGGTGAACAAATTTCAGTTTGACACTAACTAGGCAGCGCAAGATACACCCCCACGAAGAGATGACCCATACTAATCCCTCTATTGTTCTACACCTGGCTGACTTTGTAGAAATGATGGGAAACCGAGGGCACCCCCTGACGAGAACATGTGAAATCAGGCTGTCAGAGACAACAATGGACAGACGAAAAGATAACAATGGATAGACAAAAGGTCCGTGGTGTCATCACATGGATGCCGCATGTGAAACAAGCAAGATTTCTATGACGATATGTGACTTGGGAAATGGCCTTGAAGGCATAATTTATAAAAGTTCATCAGGGCAGATCGTAATTAATTCATTGGGGGTGCGCACCCCTGAAAACCCCGTTGGTTTTTAGTTACTAGCTCTCTCCCGTCCATCAGGTTGACTGTTCCACCAACGCACATTAGCAGTTTGGTGCAGACACATTGGAACATCACATTCTACACGCTTAAGTATTAGTACTGTAAATACAGTGAATAAAACATTGTAATATCAGATTTGCCTTCTTTATATGACAGAGGACACATCCAACACAAATTAATGTGTTTGTGTTGTTGCAAGAAATTAGCCTCATAAAGTTATCAAAACTGTGGTTAACAAGTGTACACGAAGGAAGGTATTCTTGCCTGATATGTCCATATCTCTCATATATTAGCAGAACATGGAATTCGTCATCGACCGAATGTAAACCAACAATAAAAACCAATCCCACCAGCTGATGTTTTTATATCTAACCCAATTTTACATTACGATGACTTACATACTATGAAATGTCATTCGTGACACAAAGTCTTGACGTTACCTATATCTCTAAGATACATTGCCTATATCTCTAAGATACATTGCCTATATCTCTAAGATACATTACCTATATCTCTAAGATACATTACCTATATCTCTAAGATACATTACCTGTATCTCTAAGATACGTTACCTATATCTCTAAGATACCTGTATCTCTAAGATACATTACCTGTATCTCTAAGATACATTACCTATATCTCTAAGATACATTGCCTGTATCTCTAAGATACATTACCTGTATCTCTAAGATACATTACCTATATCTCTAAGATACCTATATCTCTAAGATACATTACCAATATCTCTAAGATACATTACCTGTATCTCTAAGATACATTACCTATATCTCTAAGATACATTACCTGTATCTCTAAGATACATTACCTATATCTCTAAGATACATTACCTGTATCTCTAAGATACATTACCTATATCTCTAAGATACGTTACCTATATCTCTAAGATACATTACCTATATCTCTAAGATACATTGCCTATATCTCTAAGATACATTACCTATATCTCTAAGATACATTACCTATATCTCTAAGATACATTACCTGTATCTCTAAGATACATTACCTATATCTCTAAGATACATTACCTGTATCTCTAAGATACATTACCTATATCTCTAAGATACATTACCTGTATCTCTAAGATACATTACCTATATCTCTAAGATACATTACCTGTATCTCTAAGATACATTACCTATATCTCTAAGATACATTACCTGTATCTCTAAGATACATTACCTATATCTCTAAGATACATTACCTGTATCTCTAAGATACATTACCTATATCTCTAAGATACATTACCTATATCTCTAAGATACATTACCTATATCTCTAAGATACATTACCTATATCTCTAAGATACATTACCTGTATCTCTAAGATACATTACCTATATCTCTAAGATACATTACCTGTATCTCTAAGATACATTACCTATATCTCTAAGATACATTACCTGTATCTCTAAGATACATTACCTATATCTCTAAGATACGTTACCTATATCTCTAAGATACATTACCTATATCTCTAAGATACATTGCCTATATCTCTAAGATACATTACCTATATCTCTAAGATACATTACCTATATCTCTAAGATACATTACCTGTATCTCTAAGATACATTACCTATATCTCTAAGATACATTACCTGTATCTCTAAGATACATTACCTATATCTCTAAGATACATTGCCTATATCTCTAAGATACGTTACCTATATCTCTAAGATACATTACCTATATCTCTAAGATACATTACCTATATCTCTAAGATACATTACCTGTATCTCTAAGATACGTTACCTGTATCTCTAAGATACATTACCTATATCTCTAAGATACGTTACCTGTATCTCTAAGATACATTACCTATATCTCTAAGATACATTGCCTATATCTCTAAGATACATTACCTGTATCTCTAAGATACATTACCTATATCTCTAAGATACGTTACCTATATCTCTAAGATACATTACCTATATCTCTAAGATACATTACCTATATCTCTAAGATACAAATACAACCAAACTGTGTTCAACGGTTCACTCCCAAAAGACAGACCACCCATAAGACAGACTCAGTGAGTATACTGAGCTTCTCCATGCTGTCCACCCCTATAATTAATGAGCCGACCCATAGTCACTATACAGAGGGTCATAAGCTATACTCCCACTAATCATACAGCAAATGAGGGATTAAATAAAATAACAACAGGCACATACCCTTTGTACAAACTGGACTAGCCCGCTAAATGCCGGAGAACTTGAAGTTAGTTTAATATCTCTGACACTGAGAATACTACAGCCTTAGGTAATGATGGAAAGATTCCCCGTCCCTCAATGGAATCAGCACCGCAACGTTTGGCCTCGAACGAATAATAATCTTGCAGGCTTCCACTACCGTATGAACAAAACTCTACCATACCACCACCCATGTAAATATCTATCGCTTTGTTGAACTGATCAAGCAGAGTGAGCAGTCTGAATCTGCAAAGATATGCGCCAAATCGACTTCGGCGCTTCCATCCAGGGAAGAATGCGAGTGTATCGCGAAAAAGACAAGGACTTGTCCGATTGTAGGACCGGCTTGAGGCAGGAGAGAAAAAAACACTCTTCAGTTGATGGGTGCTGTCTGCTACCTCGACCCAACTGACCTTTAATGGCGAGTAGCGAACTGTAAATTTATATAAGTTATAATAAGAATGCAGGTGTCTGGTGTTTAAAGTGCTTAAAGTGTCTCTGTTCAAAGCACTATAACTGCAAAGATAAGACATATTATAAAATATATTGTTAAACATTTACAGATTGTGTCTAGTGGTTACAAGATGTTAGTATGTATTCTTGCTGACAGCAGGTCATTAAAGTTCATAGATGTAAAGCTGTATTTTTGTTTCATGGATCATTCCATTTTATTTCAAAGGTATTACAAAGGTAGTTGTTGGTGCATCCAAGCATACCGTAAGTTGTGTAAACCCGTATGACTAGTGGAACGTATAACTAATGCGAGGACACCATACAGAGTATTCTAACAACAAACTCATATCTCTTGTGCCATTCTCAAAATATATTTCTAATCCTTTTGCTGACTCATCGCTACCAGAGTCACTAATGAATAAAGTTTTCACCACGCTCAGCAGATGCCTGCCTGCATCGTTTTAACAGGAAAATCGTCAAGTTTTTGCTTCGTGATGTATAAATTAATATTGAAGAATTATATGTTTGGCAATTGCTCTCATAAATGGATAATCTATCTTCAGAGAATTTTCGACGATCTCTGATTGACTTTCATCTGGAAATCTAAAATTTGAAAAGTATATTTTGTCCTAAAAGTGTTATCAAAGGTAAGTTAAAATATATCTATCTGCAAACATGGATGTCAAAAAATGAAACATCTTCCAAAGGTAACCACTTATAGTGTTTTAAAAAATCAATCTTTCAACTTTACACAATCCCTAACTTTTCTTTTTACCTGAGCACATACCATCATTATCAAGGGTACAGCTTAATTAAGCCTATGGAGCCAGCCATGAAATGTGTTGTTTTCAGCGGTCTGTCTTTTGGGAGGTCTGTCTTATGGGAAGATACCTGTTCATCAGATGTAACCCAAATATTTCTACCAGCTTCACCCAATAACATAAGAATTTGATAACATTGGTATGAGTATTAAACTGAAGCAATGTATATCAATATTTGACACATTTAGACAGATGCTATGGTAATATTGCAAAGTAACTCTGCTACATTCATCTAGCGCCATAACATTGATGTTCCAAGAATAGACAAACTGGGAGTGATCAGTTATACAGGTACAGTACATTATCAAGAGGGGGGGGGTTGGGTGGTGGGGGTGTCGGTTGGGGGTGCTCCATTTTATGTTTATGTTCATGAGTACTCAGACCGGAAGTAGTCAAACTGGATATAGTCATAATGGGATGATCTGACCTCCTGAATATATGGCATAGTAAAATTCCTGGTTTTGTTGATGATGTCAGATATAGACAAACAGGTCACCATTCTACATGTCAGTGATATTTGTTTTGTTGCATCCAAAGCCTGTTAAGGAGTTCTATCAAAGTGTTTATTTTTTTAGTGTATTTGAAACCGTTTTAAAGTCCCCTATAACTCCTCAAAGGTGTGGTGCTGTTTTTATGCGTGTACATTCCTTCCACGATAAGATGTAGAAGTAGAGAGACTGAAATAAACGTCTGTCTTTCGCATGTGATATGATGTTGTGTAATAAGTTTTATAAATGGATAATTTGTAGAAATGGATAGCTTGTATACACAATTAATAGATATATAGACAAATATTGAGTCAAAAGTAGTAGTATTTTATCCCTTTTGGTCCCGGATGCTATTCCACGGGGAACAAAATAATGAATTAAAGGGGATTATCACACCCCAGTTTCTTCTGCTAAAGCAATAGGAGTTGGGTAGGTGGGAAGACCCCTCTCTATTCGCCTACAGCGATGCTGTTGTATTAGTTGTATTATTAGTTGTATTTTGGTACTATTGAAAAAAATCTCACTCGTTGTTTTCTGTCATTGTGTTCTTATTCCTCTCCCACAATAATGACGTATTTAATCCTTACACTACAGAGATGACGTGTGACCCGTCATGTACAAATGTTCTTTCTTTTGTTGACACCATTACCCTTTGTTAGTTTTTTTTAAACCCTTTGCATACACAGCTTTCCATGTCGCATAATCACGGAATAAGATATTCACATCATGAAACATCTTACCTATACAGTTACTTACGTTTCCAAAAATACCAGAATCAAAACCATCACCAAAATGAGTTTAAGAATATTTAAAACATAGAAAGAAACAATTCACCTCGTGCGTACTATATTCAATAGACAGCTACCAATGTGCAATGGTAAAATAATCTAAACGTTACTAAATGCAAATATGTTAGAATTTATGGTGAATAAAGTAGTCCTTTTTCCTATCTCTTTACTAACGCTTGGTTTTCAGGGACATCTGTTGCAGACTCATTAGCATATGTAACCCCTCCCCTTTGACGCAACATGTGTTCTCAGCCAATGGGAGAAGAAACTGAAGAGGCGCTGCGGTTATTTAACCGGATCAAACAAAACTGTTGGTAGCTGATTCTAGGTGGATTTTTACAAGCAACAAACATGCCTGTCTGTACCAATGGCGGTAAAATGAAGGTTGGAGTTGTCGGGATGCCCTTCTCAAAAGGACAGGTATGTGTTGAGATTCGAAAACATTTATTTCACTAGAAACAAGAATTGGATTTGCATGTATGACATGTTTTATGGATAAAAACTTCTTTTTAGTCTTTACACGACATAAATGTGTTGTTATTTTGCATATTCTCGTTCGATCACCCGCTCCCATCTCCGCTCTTAGCTTTGTCATTATAATGCATTGTTTCCTTTGTAACCTGGACCGTAACCTGCAGGCACCATGAAACCGTGATTACGACCATACAATGCATAAGAAAATAACAAGGCCGTTTGTCTGTTACATCTCACCAGATTGCCTGGAGAATGTTATCAAAAGGTCCAAATCTAATACAGCTCCAGGGCCTAAAGGCATTTGAAACCGGTACTGGAAACTGTTCTCCTGTGTCCAAACACCGTTACTTCACTGTTATAATTCTCTTGTGAACACAGGTGATCTTCCTCCGTGGTTTTGGAAAGGTCGCACGATACTCCTTCCCAAAAAAGGAGACTTGACTGATTAAGAAACCCCTTTCGCTCTATCACATGTTTGAATGCACAATACACATCATTTACAGGGTGTTTGACAAACCATCAGACCTCGTGTCATCTTACTGCTCTTCCAGTGATATAATTTACAGAGAGTAGAAGGGCGAGAAGGGGATGTTGGGGTGCAAGGATCAACTTCTTGTACAGAAAATGATTTTGGAAGAGGATAAATCACCGCAACCTCTCCATGTTGCTGGACTGACAAAAAGCACATGACTCTGTCCCTTAGTCCCTTACGAATGAATTCTGAAGTCTCATCAGTGTATTGACCTCCATCAGCGACTACATGATTTACTCAAGTCTTTAATGTGTTGCTGGCCGACTCAACTTGAGATGTACTGGAGTTCAGAGCTTAATGCTAGAAACAAAGTCAAAGCCATCAATACTTTTGCTGTGCCAGTCCTCTCCTATTCCTTTGGAATAGTTGATTGGACAAAACAAGACATACAGAGTTTTGACCTCCTGAGCAGAAGGATCATGTCTGAAAACAGGCCTTCACCTCGTTCCTCTCTTTAATCGTTTATATATGCCAATCAGTTCTGGAGGTCGGGGTTTGATGAATGTGGAGGCTCTCCATGATAGAATTTCAATGTGTGTTTTTACACATTTATTTATCGGATGGTCCTCTGGTGATGCATGTCAAGACTCGATGAAAGCAAGGTTGTTGGACAGAATCTGAAAATTGAAGTTGACTTTGCTGATGCTGATGTACTCCTGGACAATACAGCGATGTGAGTAAACTAGGTGAAGTCTTTCACCACGTCTGCTCAGAGGGGGTCCTTTGTGGAGAACCTTCCTGAGAAGCCATTGCATTGTGTGTACATGCAGTGTGTAGAACAGAACAGCAATCCAATCGACTCCTTCGTCTAGATGAAGTCGGCTGGTCTCAAATGTGAAGCTCCTGTTTGCTGGACCAGTCACTCTCCATGCCATGATGACATGGCTTGCTGCTCTTACGTCTCCGCCATGCAGTGACTCTGACCCCTGAACATGTCCAGGGCGTCATGGAAAATGATGCTTTTAAACTTCCATGGAATAGGCCAATGTACCGCCTGTGACGAATTCCAGCCAACAAACCTGATCTTGTCCTTTTGATAAAGCCAGTGAATTTATTTATATCATTGAATTTTCTGTCTCTTTTGACAGCAATGTGATTGGCGGCAAGATTCAGGAAAAGCATGATAAATATGCAGACCTCGCCTTTGAAATGTCTCGCTTCCATCCCAAGTACACTGTCGTCAGGCTTCCCATTGTTCTCGGTGCCCTTGGTTTGGTATCTCCTGATCTCTTGGCGCAGATCAATAGAGTGTACGGGTTCTCCACCGGGAGCTAAGCCCTTCTGACAATCTGGGTAATGCAGAAGGCTGCAGTGTTGGGGAGCCTTCATATTCTCCGGAAAGTTCTTAGTGGGTTCGACTAGGCAGGGTTTCCTGGGAGAAGTCCCATCCGCTGTCTGGGCTGGCGTAGAGAGGGCGAAGGCCCTGAGCTGATGATGATACATACCAGCCTGACTGTGCCAGGATCACCCAAACCATGTCTGCTGCATTACTGTCTTAATCTGTTAAACATGATAATAATATAAACATATGTTTTATTGGAATTATTGACTTTATCAGTGAAGTACGCGTTCTCTTACGTTTTAGTGTTATGTCCCATCCGGGATTCGAACCCAGCATGCAAAGTCAGCGATCTTATCCACATAGCTATGCCGGCTTCCAAAACACGAAAGAGTGACAACTGGTAGTCTAGATGATACATACTACCCATCAACAGTTTGGACTCACTAGTGAAACAGAGGAACTTACTTCAGTCAACTGCTCTAAACAATAATTTGCAAAACTAATCTATACTGTTTAAATGTACTGTTTTCATAGAAACTGATGTATTGTAAAACAAATTCGTAACGTTGAAAGGATCATTATTATGCGTTCAATGAATAATGAAACTCGCTGAAAAATGGCCGACTCTTCACAAAACTTTATACCAGAACACGGCTGTTCATATACGCGAAGTTGTCAGCAATTTGTTGAATTATCCTCGTGCAATTACTCTGCGTAAGGTTTGCAACTGGTTCCCCCAAGTTAGTGGGAAAATTATGTTAGCTGTAAACATATGCATATACAGTCAGGCCGCGTTAATCCGAACACTTCTGTTTTTCATCAAAAACTTTCGGATAGTCAAACGTACGGACTACTGAAACGAACTTTTATGAACACAACTACAGTAGGGTTACTTCCCTTTGACATGGCAATACAAAAACATACGAACGTATACAAGTTGGCTGAATGTGCAATGTGGTGTTTGGGGGCAAGAAATCAACTTTCAGTTGACATTGGTCAGTTTGACATTGGCATACTTGTGACTGGCAGCATTGTTACGAAGTAAGATCACGTGTCAACCACGTGATTGCATCTGTCTGTCAAATGATCATAGCCAATCACAAAACATATCCGATGTCCGAAATTGTGCCCTTGCCGATAGAGTGTCCTAATTCTTGACCAAAATGTTTACACATAAGATCAAAATTGGCTTTAGGGTTTTCTTCTTTTATTGTGCTGCAGTAATTTCACATCTTTTACGCCTTGGGGCGGGACTTGCCATTATGACTGACAAGCGTCAGGTGATCTCATTTTGATACGATCAGTGTTTTATACAGGAAGTAAGCATGGCAGGTATTACTCCAACTAACCAAAAGTGAGACCTACTAATTGATCAAAATCACAAACTAACGACATCTTCAACTTCAAGTGTCACTTAACAATTACCACTGAATAGGGCTCATGGTGTAAAGGGATTATCCCAACCTTTTTGATGTACCGCCGGATTAATGAAGCAAAACTATGTGTAATTAGCTAATCTGTTACCGCTGATTAACGTTCGGATACGGAGAGTGAAGCACCGGATTACTGAATCAACAGGTAATGAGTTTACATAGTAAACAAAATTGGTTATAGCTAGCTATTGTTCGGATAACATAGTGCTTTAATTGTGTCGAATCTTTTGATGGGTTGTATACTTTGTGTATGCCTAAGTCAAGTGCAAGGCCACCACGCGCACAAGTTATAGACACATACAAGCTCTTTGTGAAAAGGTCAGATGTAACATATGTCATATTTGGGATTGCATTTTGTAATTCCTTTTCAGGTTAAGTCCCATCCGGGATTCATAGACAGAGAAAGAGTGATCACATACATAACATATGTTACATTTGACCACTTGATAAGTGGTATTATGTATTCATGGAATTGGTAACTCGATACATTCCCGTTTTATACAACCTCTTCCATTTAGTGTCCTCAAATTTGTTTCGTTGTCTATCGTGTTTTGAGTGAGTTTAGTTTTACACCGCACTCAACTATATGGTGGCGGTCTCTAAATAATCGAGTCTGGACCAGACACATTCAGTGACCAACAGCATGAGCATCCATTTTAGCAAGTTGGATTCGATGTCACGTGTCAACCACGTAAGTGAGCCTGACCACCCAATCCCCTTAATCGCCTTTTACGAAAAACTTGGTTACTGAAGATACTTGGCTTACTTTATTGTATAGCCAGCCCTGTGGGCCAATCCATTTTCCATAGGTATGTATTTTACCATGACTTTGACCATGGGTGATACTTTGAAAATAGTTTATAATAATGGTAACTAGACGTCTGTACGTATAGTTCATGATCAATCAAACCGTAAATTCCACTGATCAGCCTACTCTTTTATCTAAAACTAAAGGCAATTGGTCTAAAGAATGCTTTCAGTGACCAAGTCGTTTTTGTTGAATTTGCTGTTGCGCATGTTTACTTTCACAAGGAGCGTTACAAATCCCACGTGCTAATTGCAGGAAGAACATGTAGAGACCATTCTTGCCAAAGAAACTGACCATTCTGACTTTGTCCGTCTCATTCACATGACAGTGAAACTAATGAATCAACAGGACCACCAAGTTATGCTTTGTAAAATTTGCTTTTGCACATGTTTAAGTTTACCTCACTATAAGTATTTCTTAGACAAGAGTATTTTAACACCTTACCTCCGTTTCCTATTTTCAATACAGGGCTGGTTACATGTTCACAGAGGCAGTAACATTTTTCAGTTATCAGCCCGGTGGACTTCCTATATTTTTATAGGAGTTTCATACACTGACCTATGGCGTTGTGACTAGTAATGGGTTTACATTACGAGTTCCCTGGATCTGAGACTGTGTTACTGCCACTGAAACAGTAAGTTTTCCCCCTTAAATCTCTAGACGTAAATCTCAGTGTGAAACCAATAAATAACAAAACTGTTTTTAACAATTGTATTATGAACCGATGTTTTCAAATCAAGGCAGGTTTCTGCAAACCTATGTGGAAGCACACTATCGAGGACAGTCCTCGAAGCATTTAGACAGATCCGAATTTACATAAAAAACAGAATTATCATTGATACGGTTGAAAGAGTGTTATATTTAACATTCAAAATATAACATATAAATTCAACAAAATATTTGGCAATGTCTATAGCAGGCTGGCTCTGTACTCGATGGTATTTCATGTGCCCCCGGAGTTGCGCCCCTTAGGAGTACCGGGAATCCAGTGTCTTGGGTTCGAATCCCTGATCATGTTTCAAGTAGGTTTGCCGGCGTTTTGGTTTGTTCTTTAAAACATTTTACGCAATGGTCATGATGTCAATCACTGGATTGCCAGATTCGATTATTGACAGACCCGTCATACAGGTGGTATATTGTTGAGGAAGGCGTTAAACAATTAATACACAAACAACATTGTGGCCTTAATACATGTACTGAATGGGAATGTGAGAAGTAAGGTTATCATATATGCAGACTGTACATGAGTGTTTTGTGCAGCCGAAGGCGGGGACACAGCTGGCGCCGAAACTCATCCGTCAAGCGGGGATGCTGGAAAAGATGACTGAAGCAGGTGATGCTTGTTTTTATATCATCCGTTGGGATAATTGCTACTAATCACCCAAAATTCGTCTCTCTGGCACCCACTCGTCACTAACATGTCATCTATCTGTCACCTACTCGTCACCAACACTACGTCCCTCTGGCACCAACTCGTCACTAACATGTCATCTATCTGTCACCTACTCGTCACCAACACTACGTCTCTCTGGCACCCACTCGTCACTAACATGTCATCTATCTGTCACCTACTCGTCACCAACACTACGTCTCTCTGGCACCAACTCGTCACTAACATGTCATCTATCTGTCACCTACTCGTCACCAACACAACGTCTCTGTGGCACCAACTCGTCACGGCATCCACCTACCATCTACAATACATCTTAAAAGAGGCAAGTCAGCACCATCACGCCATCTATAAAGCACGAACTCATCACTAACATGTCATTTATCTGTCACCTACTCGTCACCAACACGATATCTACCTAGCACTAACGCGACATCTGTCTAGAAACAGTTCTCCACTAACAAAATATATATCAATCACCCATGCCCCTCCCCATCATATATCTTGCATCAATTCACCACCAAAACATTTTGTTTACCACTAGCTAATTAGAGAGGTCTGGCTCATCTTCAACAAGACTTCAGCTTTTATAGCATTAAACAGTTCTTGCTTCGCCCTGATCATGTGTACTTCCCATCAAACGTTTCGAAATCTACTGTAATTGTAGCTACTTACTTCAATCAACTGTTCTACACTAGATTTGGCTAAATAATTGATACTGTTTAAAGGTATTGTTTATATACGAGCTGGTGTATTGTAAAATAAATTCGTAATGAGTTCAGTAAATGAAAACAAATCGGTGAAAGCTGGCGAATTCCTAACAAAACTCTACACCAACGCGCAGTGGTTTACATGTGCGATATTTGCATACGCTTTTCAGCTGTTTGCTGCATGAACCACTAGTAATTCATCTGCAGTTGGTTTCCCCGATACTAGTATATAGTGAGTGTGTTAAGAGAGTATAAACTTAAAGAAAAGTATGTATCACCACTACATCCGTCGTCACTACACCCCTCGTCACCACCATACCCCTCGTCAGCCCTACACCCAGTCACCACTATAGCCCTGGTCACCACTATGCCTTTGGTCACTACGACACCCCTCGTCATCACTACACCATTCGTCACCACTACACTCCTCGTCACAACTATACCCATCGTCACCACTATACCCCTCGTCAGCCCTACACCCAGTCACCACTATAGCCCTGGTCACCACTATGCCTTTGGTCACTACGACACCCCTCGTCATCACTACACCATTCGTCACCACTACACTCCTCGTTACCACTATGTCCCTGGTCACCACTATACCCCTCGTCAGCCCTACACCCAGTCACCACTACACCCCTGGTCACCACCATACCCCTGGTCATCACCATACCCCTGCTCGTGACTTTCATCATGTCATGAATGCCTTCGGGTTTTGTTCCCACAGTTCTGACACGTCTTTTCATTCTGGTTATTCTGTACAATAGTCTCATTTTCCAGTGAGCTAACCTACTGGTTAAAGCATTTCTGGGGTTCGATTCTCCACATGGGTATAATGTGTGAAGCCCAAGTATGGTATCACCCGCCATAATATTGCTGGGGTATTACTAAAAGCAGCGTAAATCCATACTCACCCACTGACTCACTCACTGACTCACTGACTCACTGACTCACTGACTCACTCACTCACTCACTCACTCACTCACTCACTGAGTGACTGACTGACTCACACTCACTTTATGATACAGTTAACTGCCAACAGTCACTTATTTACGTTTTTTGTCTCTGGCACAACTATGTTACAGGGAACGACGTGGTTGATCACGGGGATCTAGCTGTGGAGGACATCGCCTCTGATGAACCTATCAAAAACGTTTCAAGACCCAAAAACGTGGGAACAGCCAACAAACTGGTATGTCTTTCCAAATTACACACACTGTTATAATGCCGTTTATAATTTAAAGACAATCAGACGTATAGCCATTTTTTCGTGTAAGTACGGTAGGTTGTTTTGTATTAGATAGTATTGAGGGCTTGTCCAACATCTTCAGCAACATATGAACAATCACGTGTCACCGCGGTTTTTGTTTTGTTGTTGTTGTTGGTTGTTTTTCAGTAGTAGCTAGCAGATAATAACATGGTATATTGTTTTGTTGGGTAATGCGTCAGTATTAAGTTGTGTCTCCGAGATCTATACATCACTGAATCATGTGGGGTATATTTTCGCATTTCTTAACCTGTTAAAATCGATACACACACACCCGATATTAGGAGTCATAGAACACTGACACTATCAACTTGAAAACATTGGTGGGCGTCATTTTCTTGTTATTGCATTGCTGCATTTTATTTTCCTGGATGCCGTATAGCTGGGATATTGCTGAGTGCGGCATAAAACATTTTCCTGAATTCTAAGCAATAGGCTTATGGGCTGTATTTACAATGGTTTGCAGTGATTGCTCAGCTGTCCTTTTAACAAGGCACATTGACAAAACAAACCAACGTTAGGACATATTTTGTTTGGCAGTGGAATGAGAACACGAGGTTTACTTGGATCGTCAGTAAATTTTGAGTGAGTGAGTGAGGATGGTTTCATGCCGCACTTCGCAATATTCCAGCAATATCCAGGAATAGGCGTCAGGCATTGTACCCTTGTGGGGAATCGAACCCGGGTCTTCAGCGTGACGAGTAAGCGCCTCATCCACCAGGCTAACCAACCGCCCTAAATTTGGAATAAAGCGCTGTCTCAAATCTGAATGTATATCGCATACCAAAACGATGCAAGTATTAATTACCCTTAAGAATCTGTCAAATTCTAACTGACCAATAACCAAAGTATACAAAAACATGTACCATGTACAAGATTTGCCAGGGTGTACTAACCGAACACCCCGTCAAATCTGTTATGTGACGCAGTATTATTTATCATAAACTAAGCCATCTCGAGTTATCTCCCTTTATGACCGCGCAGGAAAAACCATGGAAACGTTTTGCGTTCTGCCGAAGGTTGAATGTTATTCTTTAAAGGTATGCTAAATCAAAAGATCATAAAGGTAATAAATTCGCCACGCGGTGTTGTGAAACTGTGTACGGGACTGTGAGACGGAATTTACAAAGGTCTTACAGTCCCGTACACCCTTGCGCCTCAGAAAATACGGAATTTACAAGGGTCTTATAGTCTCGTACACCGTTTCAAAACACCGTTTAACTAATAGTGGACGGTATTTTATACATATTTTCAACTGCATCTTTCCTTTGTAAAATACAATACTTCTCACATCAGTGTCTTTTATATTAATTGTATTACCAGCAAGATTTGTAGATTTAGTCACACTTGCTCTTACAGACACCCATTCTTATAGGGGACAAATGGATGATCGGGACGCGGCGAAGTCCAAATTATTTTTTTAAATGGCAATAAAAATTTGTTACGTTCACAAATAAAAGTGACACGTCGATGCCCGAGAAACATTTCACTTTTATATTTAACCTAGTCTCCTAGTAATGTTAGTATTTGTGTTTTGGGAAATAAATATATAGATTTGGGCAAGCAGAAGAATACCTTCATGGAAGACACGTTTTACTGATTACAGCTGGTGACTTCACAATGTCTGTTGTAATAACGCAGTTGACCACAGCCGGCGTGGTAGTGCTCATCAGGGCGAGGTCTGTCAATACCATAGAGTTGACGTTGTATTGTTGACGTTTATCAACGTGAGCCAGTTCAATGATTCAATAACTATTATCAATTCATTAACTCTTTGCTTGACTGACAATTGGGAAAATGACCGACAGTTGGATTGGTAATATCCATCTAGGCAAGTTCACCCACAACTGTCAATATGTACGTGCGACTTTTTTAAGGTTTTCAGTGCAAAATTCAATTGTGAAGCATCACATATGGCAACGACAGTAGAACGTCTGTGCGTGTATTGAATAGCTGACAGAGATTAAATGTAACTTGACAATCCTGTCTCTGATACACGACCTATATGCATCTGTTGATAGTGGCGACGAACATTACGTTGTCAACTGGATGACCTACTATCCATATCTTGAGATTGAATATACACACATTCATTATCCATTCTCACACAATCACATATATGTTGGATATGTGAAACGATCAAAAGTGAGCTTCAGCAAACCATCTTGTCGCAAGAGGGAACTAATGTGACTGTGTGGTCGTTCTCACTTCCTTGTTTTATGCATGTCAACGTATCCCATTTGCAAAGATCGATGTTCATAGTGTCATGATCATGTTATGTGTAAGCCGTTTGTGAATATCATTAGATATTACAAAAATTGAGGCCTGCAACCCCGCCCCCTCCCTTTGTCAAGAAATTTTGTTGAATGGCCACTCGGACAGAAATAAAGAGTGCACCCCCTTTTCTCAATAGTGTGCATCCCCCCTTTTTTCAAAAAGCTGTCTGTCCTGCCTCTGCTATGTAACAAATGAAGCTGTTACCGTTGAACGGACATATAGTTTTTTGCTGACCTAAACACAAAGTATCACATTGTGTTTCCGTGTCATGTTTTTTTCATGAATACAATACCAATCAAACGTATATGTGATCTTTAAACGGTATAGTTTAATTTAAAAAACCCCATAATTTTAGAAAAATCACCTTTAATGTATGAATTTTAACAAAAAAAATATATTTTTTTTATCAAACGAACTTTCTATTAAAACTGACCTCTGACCTTACCAAAATATTTTGGCGATGAGCACATAATATTACTGTCCACAATTTTAGATCATGGTCAGTGTATTGCAAAACTAATGCTGTGACGAAAATCGGTCAATCCAAACTAGTGTTTTCAAATTAAAACCTCCGGTTATCGGTTAAAATATTGCCACGACAGAAATTATATGATTTATCTTAAAATAGCCTCTGCAATGTAGTCCTGATGGCAGATCAAAGCTATATCATTCCTGATTGTGAAATTTGGTCGCCATAAGTGCCCGATATCGAACCTGGGTCTTCCGTGTGACGAGTGAACTCTTTAACCACTAGGCTACTCCACTGCCCCTGTAAATATTACAGAAACAACATGCAGGGGAACACCAATACTGGGCTTCACACACTTTACACATGTGGGGGTATATAAGTAGTGAATCGAACCTGGGCCTTCGGCGTGACGAGAGAACTTTTTAACCACTTGGCTATCCTAGTGTCAATGAATTAAACAATTACAAAATTATCACGGCTACTCAAACGTTTTCCCTCAAGGAACATTGTCTTTCATTTTATACGTCGGGACATTTTTTTATTATAAAGCATCGTATAGACGTTTGCTAGGCACATTGACATCAAATAGAAAACCTGTAGCAATCACATGCATAGATGGAGACTTGGAGTTCACGAAAAGGCTACAAAGTCAAAGGTTCTAAATTCACTGTTAGATCTCAGCAATGTACAGATCTGGGCTAGATTACAGAAGTCTTTGAAGGGCATTTAGAAGTGAAATACATAAGATTGAAGATTTTTATGGATATCAACTTCTTTATTATGAGAACACAACGTTTCGGAGTTAATGCTTACTCACCTGATGAAGAGGTAAGCATTAACTCCGAAACGTTGTGTTCTCATAATAAAGAAGTTGATATCCATAAAAATCTTCATTCATAGATTACAGAATACCAGACACCTCCTGCCATCTTTGAAGTAAGTAAGTTTGCATTTGCTTAGGGCTGGGAATGGGGTTAGGATTCGGTTTGGGGTTAGGGTTAGGGTTTGGGTAAGGTTTAGGTTAGGGTAAGATTTAGGGTTTGCGTTAGGGTTGGGGTGACGTGACACAAGGTATCCGGTACTCTGTAATTGTACCCAGATCTGGCATGTCCTAATTTCACTGTTAGATATCACCAATGTACAGATCTGGCATGTCCTAAACTCACTGTTAGATCTCAGCAATGTACAGATCTGGCATGTCCTAAACTCACCGCTAGATCTCAGCAATGTACAGATCTGGCATGCCCTAAACTCACTGTTAGAGCTCAGCAATGTACAGATCTGGCATGTCCTAAATTCACTTTTGGTCTCCGCAATGTAAAGATATGACGTGTCCTAAACTCACTGTTAGATCTTGGCAATGTACGGCTCTACATTTTCAAGTTTGCTTTTCCTAGTTATTATGGCTGCATAGGGAAGGCCTCCCACATCAACATTCTTAAATATTGCGGAGAGGTGTCATTGTATGCTGCGCTCTTGTGTTAGGCCGTTTTATGTTCAAGACACTCACTCACTTACTCTCTGATTCACTAACTTACCCACTTCACTACCAACCTACTCACTATTTAAAGGCAAGATGCCATCGAGCCACTTAAGCTTTAACAATATTGCAATGGAACATTCGCTCGTCAGGGCTAAGACTTGAGGTCGATACCCCACATGGGTACAGTGTCCCCAGTCGTGATATTGCTGGAATATTGCTGAAAACGGAGTAAGACCATATTCACTCACCATCGTCATTATAATCGAAAATACACATATCAGGAAGTGCAATTAAGTACAATCCTGAAAATCACAAAAAATCTTCATATTCATCTTACAGCTATGTGAGGCCGTTGAGAAGGTTCTTCGACAACAGCAGGGGTGCCTGGTACTTGGTGGGGACCACAGCATCGCTATGGGTTCCATCCAGGGACACCTCAAAGCTGAACCCGATCTCGTGGTGTTGTGGATAGACGCTCATGCCGATATCAACACCCCCCTCACATCACCTAGCGGCAACGTGCATGGTATGCCCCTCTCCTTCATGGTCAAAGAACTCGAGCAATATATGCCCAATGTGCCTGGGTTCGAGTGGATGAAACCGAGGTGAGTAGAACATTTATATCTTGATCATGGCGGTATGTCTCAGGAAAAGGTCGAGTGGAGCCGTCTACATCTTGTGGTTAAAGTATTCGACTGTCACATTGAAGGCCCCGGTTCGATCCCCACATGGGTACAATGTGTGAAATCCATTGCTGGTGTCCCCCGTCATGTATATTGCTGAAATATTGCTATAAGCGGCGTAAAACTAAACTAATTCACTCACAAAAACGCCATCTTACTCCCATGATCGATCTGCAGCAACCCACAATTGTAAGAAGCGACAGACGGGATCGATAAGTTAGGCTCGCTGTTATGGCTGACACATGTCAACGTACCTTGATTGTGTATGTAGATGCTCATGCCATTGATCACTTGATTGTCGGGGTTCAATTTCGATTTGCAGACGCCATATAGCTGTAATATTGCCGAGTGAGGCATTAAGCAACAAACGAAGACACTAACCAAGATATCTAAATGGTGATAGCATTTGAATTGATTTGTTTGACTGGCATTATTAGAAGTTGGTTAGTAATAAACGGGGCCCTCAATCAACAGAGATCAGGGATATCTCATCCCAACTGCATACAATGAACTGATAAAAACAACAGATTAGAGCACAACTGCCATCACTACTAATTACACTATCAGCCATGTATACTTTGTTTCGGCTACAGTTACCATCGACTTCCTCTTATTGTCACATCATTACTACCATCCATTGCTGTTGTTAATCCCTTTGATGTATGTATATAAGTCTGTTCTGTGCTGTATTACTTCACTCTTGCTTGACAACGGCATAAGGATCCATACCGAAACGTCCCATCATATGTAATAAAGAAATTGTTATTCATTAAAAATCTTTAAGAATCATAAAGACTCTCCCAGTTGAATTGAATTAGGATTCGGCAGTTTAACTTCGTGATTCAAGCCACATGACGACCGAACCAGACAATCCAATGATCGACAACATGAGCATCGGTCCATACGTTAGTCGTCTCTCACAAGCATGATGTTTTTGAAGACAAATTTTAACCCGAATCACCACCAGACGAACGTTCCGGTATATACTCACTTGTGAAGAAACTCTGGTTTTTACCAATTACGATTAATTAAGATACCATGTAATACTTTGTTGGATATTTACGTATTATTTGCGTAAATGAAACAATAATGTGAGTAATGTATTCATGCACTTACCTTTCAGCTTGGCAGCTAAGGATATAGCGTACATTGGTCTGAGAGATGTAGACGGGGGAGAAAAGTGAGTCTCCACTTTATCAACAACTTAACCTAATATGCGAGCACCTGTTAAAACAGATTGTTCAATTTTGCCATGGGCAAACTACTGGCAAACATGGATAAGTTGAGTACCGACCTGACAACTGGCCCGTATTAGCATGTATGAGTGCCGCCCACTGGCGCTTTCCATTGTGGGATTGAGGCTGTCCGAATATTACTGACTTGCTACACCGACCGTGTAAGAGGCTTATGAGCAGCTGGATGCGGAATGAATAGTCATGTATTGCACGTGCACTAGCCTAATCTGCTCTCCCTTTCACAAATCAAATGGGTTTGCTTATTGCCGTGCAGTCCATTTTCTGCGCCGGTCTAACTTATCCTTGTTTGCCAGTAGTACTTTACGGAATACATTGATGCGAATTTCAGGGCGATAATTGACAAGCTGGGCATCCATTGTTTCTCCATGCATGAGGTGGACAAGTACGGCATTGCAGCAGTTGTTGACAGGGCGTTGAAGGCGTTGGACCCAAGGTGAGTGGTGTCCCTCGTGTGAGTGAGTGTGCTTTACACCGCATGTTGCAGTATTCCAGCAATATCACGGCAAGGGACAACAGAAATGAGTTTCACACATTTATCATGTCAGGAATCGAGCCCGGATCTAAGCCGTGACATTCTGGTGTCCCTCGCCGTGTAAATGTGCCCTTAAAACATACTTCCTTTTCACGCATGTTAAAAATACTTGTGTGAACTTGATTCTTCGTCTAATTAAGTTTCGAAGCAAAAAACACTGGACCTCATTGCCAGATGATTCAAACTGCTTATGCATGAAAACGTTTGTTTCAGTGGGATTCGCCCGATCCATGTCAGCTTTGATGTTGATGCCATTGACCCCAGCATAATCCCTTCCACGGGGACTCCGGGTAGGTCGCCAGTCGCATTCATGGTGTTTGTATTTCAGTATGATGCGTATCTTGAGGATATTGACAGTTCTGTTATTTGACTAAAATTTTACATTCGTTATTGAACCCTGCAAGCGACATCTTTACACATAGTAAAAGAGCTCTTGACAGGCTTTCTGACCAAACTCATAATCAATAGTTAGTGGTTAAAGCGTTCGCTCGTCCCGCTGAAGACTCGGGTTCGATTCTCCACATGGGTACAACGTGTAAGGCCCATTTCTGGTTTCCCCCGCCGTGTTATTGCTTGAATGCTGCTAAATGCGTGTTCGTTTCCTTCTGCTAGTCTGCTAGTCACTGAGTGACCGGCGTCAAACACGGTTGCTAAAATCTACAATAACATTATGTTACAGTGCCGGGCGGTCTGTCGCTCAGGGAGGCGTACTACATAGCGGAAGAGATCGCAGAGACAGGTGAGACAGCATCATTTGTACAAAATACACCTTGTTCAGTTTCTTTGAGATTACTACTGGGGCTGCCATTTGAAACGTTACACATACGGTAATACAGACAACCTATAATATTCCGGACATTTGCTTATCCGGACACTTTTGAGAGATTGGGCTTGGATTTGGGCTTGGCATTCCTTTAGAATTCAGCACGACAAACTATACACACGTCACAATGCTCTATGACAATATTTGTGAAACATACACAAACTTAGTGCCCTGTGACGTCAGGCGGTTACTTGGACCACAGGCATTTTCTCTACGTTGCGCAACCCCACTTGCGCTACAGTTTGCCTGTGCTTGGACTTTACAGATGTATGGAGATTTTCGGTATTAAGTGTTCATTTTATACCTCATGCACACCTGTTACACATGTTATTTGGGGGATTACGCTCTCGTGTTACAGGTCGACTTAGCGTGCTGGACTGTGTTGAAGTCAACACGTTGCTTGGAAGCAAGGAAGATCAGCAACGAACAGTGAAGAATACTGTTGAAGTCATGTCACGGTTCTACGGCACCAAGAGATGTGGCAATGTTCCTCGCGGATACACCCTGCCAGAGCCTTGATGGCGTTGTTAAGCCTTGATCAACGTCATCATATTCAATATGCCATACACACATGCCATTCAAGAACACATAGCCACGACAGACATTCCACTGGAAGCATCATGCAAATTTCCACCATTGGCAAGTCCCCATCTCTTTGGTTCCCCTTGAGTGACGATTCACTTTCCGTTTTTATTTATGAAAAACGTCATTATTTAAAAAACGGAACAGAACACAACACTTTGTAGTTTCAGTCATTGAGGTGAATGCTTCGTCCCACGGGTTTTGTTGAAAGGAAGGCCCTCTCTCTTATCCTTGTATTAACCAGCTTTAGATCTGTGGTGGTTCCTGGAAAGATCGTCTGCATGTTGTGTAGATAATGTGGAGCTTCCGTCACCACTCGGCCCTTTCTGTGAACCTCACGGAATAACACGAAGTGGTCACGAATGGACGCGTGGGTTGAGCGATACTATGCCGGATTTTATGCAACACAACAGTTTGTTTACCATCTTGAGATAAGCAAATATGAATGAAAGTAGTATTAAACCTTTCCTTGCTAATCAGTATTCGCCATGGTTTTTATATTTAACCGATGAGCTCGACTCGTAAATCCCTTTAGCTGCGTTTACGTACGTCGATGATATTTTCACTTATCACCTCATTAGCTGATCTTGGATTGATTGTATTTAATTTGGCATTGTTATTTATTTATTATTCTGAAAGTTATGCATGTGTTTTTAATGTTTTTGCATCTTGATTTTATGTGTTTGTTACAATCAGATTGTCTTTCAATCTCGAATTGCGGGATGCGAGCAATGCCCATAGATCGGTGTTACAAACCGAGGTGACCTACCTACATGGAATATAGCAGGACCTTATATCTCACGTAGGATATACACTGGAAATATGTACATATGTGTCTTAATTATGTTCTAATTAAAACCAACTGCATGGATATAATTTTATTTAAATAAAACTTTGAATTTTTAATTGTATTTTTTTCTTTTATGCCGCGTATACACGGCATGTTGGTTGATTCATTGCTGAACACATGGACAGTACCTCATTCTCGATATCTGCAGGGTATACGTTCCCATAAGTCACCACTATACCCTGGATGCATCCACTTATTACCTCCCTTGGTTGGATTTTTATCCGCTCAGGTCAGGTGTCTACGCCGGGAAGCTGAGAATACTAATCACAACTCACTTTCCCTTTTTAAATTATCAAACCGCTTAAACTTGGCAACACAAGTGATGCATAGGTACTCTGAAAGGGATAGAAGGAGTTCTTACATATTCTGTGAAAAACAAACCTTCACAGCGACATATTTGTCGCCAATGGCAAGCTCGGTTGTCACGGCGGTGTAGCTGATTGGCAGTATTCATAGTTGTAATTGCTACGCTGAACCAATGCAATATGTTCAAAAGGAAAAACAAACATTCCAAACGGTAAAATAAGAGATTGTCGTAATTACTCAGTAGTGTGTGCAACTGGATGCAGGCTTAGATAATTTTCAGGTGTAAAGAGAGTGGTAGTACCGTTGCTTTTCACTTTATGACGGCGAAAGTATGTACACCGAAACGTCCTCTGTGCAATTAACAAAACGTCGTATGCTTCATTCAACATTCGCCAATTTGTGGAATGTTATTCAAACAATCAACATCGGTTGCTCTTGTCGTGTAGGATATATCAATACACGAAAATACAGACTGCCGAGTACGTTTACGCTTTTATTCAGAAACTACTACAACGTGTGGGCGGGGCTCTCATTATGTGTCTATCTGAAGATCTTGTCATTCTTCTTCATGAACACTCTGTATGAGAGATTGTCCACCACCCGCCCAGTGCGCTTCTTCTGCTGGAAGTACATGTATTTACGGTCCTTCTGGGTCCTGAAGTGGTTCGTGCCGGCAGCCTCGATGTCCAACAGCTGTCGGATCTTCTTCGTGATACACTGAAGCAACCACGTGATGGCATCTATTGGATCATTGTGCATGACGTTGTGACAGCAGGTTCTCATAGTATACTGAACAGTTAAAGAAACGCAACTTTTTGGTCAAGCTTTAAACAGAAGATATAAACATTAACGCTTACTTTTATGAGTTTTCTTTTCTCGAAACTTGCGTTTCCTTTGCTGTTCAGTATATAATAACCGGTTTCTTTAAGTAGTATATACAAGGCCACTGACTACATGTGTTTAAAAGTGCTCGCAATGAAGTCAGGACGTAGGACGTTAGTGCATGGCGTTAGTATCACAGTATAATAACCTGTTTCTTTAAATAGAATATACAAGGTCACCGACTACATGTGTTCAAAAGTGCTTGCAATGAAGTCAGGACGTAGGACGTTAGTGCATGGCGTTAGTATCACAGTATAATAACCTGTTTCTTTAAATAGAATATACAAGGCCACTGACTACATGTGTTTAAAAGTGCTCGCAATGAAGTCAGGACGTAGGACGTTAGTGCATGGCGTTAGTATCACAGTATAATAACCTGTTTCTTTAAATAGAATATACAAGGCCAGCTGACGACACGTGTGTATCAGAATTTATTGAAATTTTCAGTTCTTACGAAAAAAGACGCGGAACCAGCGTCGATGACTCGATAAAAAAGTAGTCACCGAAGGCGATAATTCAATGACGATGTCTCCTCCAACTAAGTGAGTGAGTGAGTAAGTTTAGTTTTACGCCACACTCGGCAATCTTCCACCTGTATGGCGGCGGTCTGTAAATAATCGAGTCTGAACCAGACAATCCAGTGATCAACAGTATGGGTTTCTGACTATCAATATTCCAACGGGGACCTTCATGGGTCACCTTCAAAGCAGGCAATCCAGTGATCAATAGCATGAACACCAAACTACACAACTGGTATACGATGTCACATGTGTCAAGTCAGCGTGCCGTCAAGTTAGTCGCCTCTTACGACAAGCATGCATGGGTTGCTGAATACCAGTTCTAACCGGATCTTCATGGGTTTGAAAATATTATTCTTTAGTTTTCTTCTACCCAGATGACATTGTTTTTAGACACTAACAGTATTCCATAAAACACTGACCAAGATGTCATCAAACTTCATTACCCCCATCCTAGGCAGCGAGGAGGCGTGCACACAGATCAGCTTACGGCCGTTGATGAAATTCCGGCGAAAACACTCCTGAAATACATTGAAAATTAACAATAAAGTTACATAATACACGAACTAAAGGAGCGAGATAGTTGTTTAAGTAAAAACATTATCACTGACCGAGTGATACATTGCTCTAAGCTTTTACCAGCTCGTTGATCTGACTTTTAAAACCATCATAGATTGGTTAGGATTAATTCTGATCTAGAATTCAGACAGTCGATAAACTGAAAAAGTAGATAAATTTAACAATTTCTTACGCTTGTTTTGTATCCAGGGGGCTAGTACTTAACCCGGCCCCAATTTCTCGAAACAAACTTAAGTTTTTACTCAAATCTTAAACTGAGTTTGACAATTTGAAACAGCGGAATTTTTAACTCAGCTGCATTTTTTTTAAATAAAAATGTTCAAACCACTAAAGAAACCTGTCCACAAAATTCAGATTGTCTACTAAGTTTGAGTTTGATACCGATTTCCGTCCATTCTGGAAAATGCATGTACCTGTGTTTTCCCAGATTTGAGCAAAAAATTGAACTTAAGTCAAAACTCAGACTTAAGTTTGTTTCGAGAAATCGGACCCCGGTGTTCCCCACGCGGGGAACAGTGTTAGAAATAGACTCAAACTGTCACTAACCAGTGGGGTTAGTGACCCCAAATGTCAGACACCACACTGGCCCGAATGATCCATGATACTTTATAGGCAATAAAACAGCGCATATGAGAACAGTTCAAGTATTCATTTCACAAATTAACTGTTTTCGACTATTAACCATGAGCCTTTGACATTGATGGGACACTCCAAGAATACTAATGCATTTTCAAACAAGAAGACAAAGTCATCAATATCCACCGCAATGGCAAAATATTCTTCATTAATATGTCTGATTATGTCAAATGTTGTGGCGTGTACACGTATGTAGCAAAGTGGAAGGAGAGTGTCAAACAGGTTTTTAACTTTTGCCCCAGAAAGGAGCACTATCACCGAATTCAGCAGAATTCAGCAGAAAAGTTTGTTACCATGCAATTGCAAAATATACTTTAATCAGAATTCCAAAACTACCCTGATAAAATATACAGTCTTAACCAGCGGAAATAAAACTGACCTAATGAACCATATACTTCTTGCTGGTAAAAAATACATTTATGTATCAAGTACTAAAAAGACCAAGAAATCATTAGATACATTTCTAAGAATTTTAGGTGATATTTTCAAAATTGAAAAGTGTATTGTTAATAGGAATAATATAATAATGAAATTTGATCAAAAATGGTATTTCCAGTTTGCATAATGTCTTCCCTTATCAACTTCAGTCCTGTCTCTGTTGCATTATAAGATTTTTGTGTATTTGTATCTACTGATTTGAATGGGAAAAAACACAAACAACAACAAGAACAACAACAACAACAAAAAGCAAAAAAAAAAAGAAAAAAAAAAAAAGAAAAAAAGCACTACATCTATACATTTTGCTTTTTCTCAGAATTTCCTTGTCGACCATAAACAATAGTTCAACTGCAGTGATATATCTACTATAGCCACACAATAGGTTGTCGCGTATTATATTTACATCTACATTTTTCCTCAAGTCAGGCGTACATTGTCCACAAGCTACTCTTTGGCAGAACTCATATTTCAAATGATGACATGAAAAATTGACTCTAAAACGTGTATTAAAGTTTGTTAAACCACAATCATATTAGTTGGTGTAGTTAAGAAAACATCACAATAAATGTTTCAGTTGTAAAAAAAATACTTATATTCATACTAAATTATCTTAAGGACTTCAGTCATCATTACTGGGAGAATCCTTACGATTTAGATAGTTATTTGTAATAAAGTGCGTTAGGACGATGTTGTCGATTATCAAGTCAGGATTCAAGAAATCTAAATGATCACTATCCATGTAGGCCAGCATCAGTGACTTTGGACAGACCCGCCCAAAGGTCAACTTGCATTTTGCTAGCGGGCAGGCAGTCATTTCGAACACTGATGGGGAAGCCCATTTCTGGCGTCCACGTCCGTTACATTGCAAGGATATAGCATCGTGCGGTTTAAAACCATACTCACTCACTCACTTTGTAGACAGCTAAAAATCTGTATCACGGATACGGACAATACGGTGTATAATGTAATGCTGCACATGTTTTCTTAGTGCGTGTTTTACCTTGTACAGAGGGAAGCCTATCTCCTCCACCCAGTCAGCTACCGTATCCACATCCCAGTACAAACACGGAGCAATGTTTGCCTTCCTGTCAGACTCTATAACTTTATAATTGTTGTACGACCTGTACATCTCGTCCACCTGTACGCATGGAATGTAGCTGATTGTGACGTCATCAAATGCAATGACGTCACACTTGCAAAAACATTCTATGTTTGGCCGAAGTATTTTCGTGTTTGATTTTTCAAATTAAATTAATTATTTATTCCATTATGTTTTGCTTTTAGTGTGAATTATATTCTTCCTTTATAACATTGTCAGAAGTATATCATTTAGGAACATGGACATACAATGCAAATGCTTTAAAACATGTAAGGATCAATATTTGAAAAATATTTTACTGTTACTTTCTGGCTCCACAACAGTGCAATCCGTCATTCGCAAGATTTCGTTAAATTCCGTCAAAGACACGTAAGGATCTCAATGCAGTCCTGAGATATGCACGTAGTAACCATACCAAATCGAAATCCTAGACAACAAATTGTAAATCTCATTAATAAATGAAGTCATTTAAAGGATTATATAATAGAACAACGTGCATGCTTTGAAATTATAGATGCATCATTTAAAACTATCTGACGACAATTCTTCAAGAAAAACCGAAATTCAAAAAAAAAAACAAAAACAAAAACAGCAACAACAAAAAAAAAAACACAACACCCCCCCCCCCCCCCCCCCCCCCCCCCCAAACAACTGAAGTGAACACAAACGAATCAAGGGCGCGAGCTAAACTGTTCAGCGGCGATCCCGAAATCGCACTAACAGCAAAATACAAATAGTTGTTGAAGACGATCGTATTTGGAGTGATGTCCCTTATTTGTCGCCCCGCCCCATCATGAATATTCGGCTTTAATCGTAAACAATCTTACACGGCAAGGTAATAGCAATTATATCAAATAAAAGTGACACATACTATATTATCTTCTTTTCTAAAAACGTTTCATTATTATTCAATCGAAATGCATTCTCGACGTCCCATTATGTTTTAAAATTTTACATGTTAAATACTCGCCTTTTTTCGGCATCTAATTTTAGTTTTCGCGGGAAAATTCTCGCGCCAAATTCGACACGTGAAGACAACAAAGCGCAGTGGCTGATCGGCTTGCTGACAGAACTTACGGTCATGGCAGGGTTTGATGATGCTGGAATATTTTATAGTGATAACTTCGGTTCAGAAGATCAACCAGATGAGGGCCAAGTCAACAGGACACAAGTAAAGAAGCGATTTAAGGACTTTATCAGACAGTTCCACGAGGGCAACTTCTCCTATCGTTACAGGTGAGGTGGCTTTGACAAAACTGACCTGTTGAATACACATATTGTCATCTCATGTTTGCTGGTCAATCTAAGGTGGACCGATCTAAGATTTGATCATCAAACCCAATTATTAAGCTTTTGCATTCGAAATGGACCCGTGTTATCGTAAATTCCAACACCAACGTCACATAGATTATTTGGCTATGTGTATGATGTCAAATTTAACTGAAGATCGTATTTTGTTGTGTCGGTGTTACTGTTAGTCTGCTACCTTGAACTGTGTATGCTTGACTCGTTACTTTTTATGGGTTGAATAATGCCGACGTAACGTACAAACCAACTTAGCTCAATTGGATACAAGATTAACATTAATAATGGTAATTTTTCTTTACCATTCAAATTCAGACGGAAGATTTTACCTACAGTGTTATAATGTGCAAATTCGTGTCCTTTGGAAGAACCTGGTTCGATTCCTCAATTGGATAGGTTGTATGAAGTCCACTTTTTGTCCCCAGCAGGGATGGTCCTGGGATGTCGCTTAAGGCGATGTCAGACCATACTTAATCACTTGAGAAACGACAGTGGTTAAAGTTGTGTGTTTGGCAGTTATATAATTATTACTTCGTTTTCAGAGACCAGTTGAAGAGACATTACAACTTGAAACATTACTGGCTGGATGTTGATCTAGATGATGTCCGTAGTTTTGATGAAAATCTGGGCGATAAACTTCTCAAGCAACCTACTGAACATCTGCCATTGGTAATTATAAATATATTTGTCATATGTCAGTCTAATAGCTCAATCCAAACCTTTTTCACCATTTGGCATATTTGGGAAGTGGTATTGAGAGATTCCTGACTTTCATTTTCAGTTTGAGGATGCTGCCAAAGAGGTTGCGGATGAGGTTACTCGACCTCGACCTGAAGGAGAGGAGGAGGTCGAGGATATTCAAGTTATGCTGACTTCGTCTGCCAATGCATGTTCAGTCCGAGAACTCAAGGTAAGTATTACTGCACTGTTGCTTAGGTTATGTTTTGATTTGGATGTTGTTTAAGACCAACAATAAGTGATATTTTAGCTGTATGATGGCAGTCTGTAATAATGGAGTATGGACCAGACAATGATTGATCAAGTGCATGATTTTTGCCTTTGGAATGTGATGATGTGTCAACACACCTGACCACCTGATCCTGTGATTCACCTGTTATGACAAGCATAGGTTGCTGAGAACTAGTTCTAACCTGGATCGACTGTTTGGTATAAGCTCCGCTCGTAACCCGTTTGAAATCTCATGGTACATCTGTTTCTTTTTAGGAATTTTTCTTGCCCCCAAACTTCTAAACCCTTTGAAAGGTTTAAAAACAAATAAATGGGCGCCTCTCTTTTTGTTGTATACCCCACCAAAACAAAAAACATCTATATTTAGACAAGGAATTCTTAAAAGAAAAGTGGCAGAAATCTTTCCAAGTATTCTTCAGAGAAAATAAGTGTGTGGATGTACATAGCAAATGTCATGTTGTGAGAAATAAGAATCGAAAATTATATTTAGTATTACATTTTACATTTTGCGTGTAGCATCTGTCTTTTGTATAAAACAAGTAGTCACAGAGCACTTAACTACATCATGTGTTTTCAGTCTGAGCAGGTGTCGTCACTTGTGAAGATTCCGGGGATTGTTATTGCTGCCTCCACTATCAGGGCCAAGGCAACCCGTCTGGCAATACAATGTCGTGGTTGCAGCAACGTCATGAACAACATTGCAGTTAAACCTGGTTTAGAGGGATATGCTCTGCCAAGGAAGTGCAACACGTAAGTCTGATGTTTGCATTAGTCCACAAGACTACTAACTTCAGCAGAAGACAAGCAACACCAGTGTCAGTAGTCACTGTTAAGTGACATTAACTGATAGCAGTTCTCTGGATTTTTAACGTGTTCCCGAAGATTTGAACTTGCTGTAGTATCAAACTGAACATAAATGACAGACTGAACATAAACAGCAGGTAAAATGAAATTGCCTGAGTCAGATTTCAAAGATGTTTCTGACGTGGCCACTAAGCCCATGATGCTGTTTTTGCAGTAGTCCATATTCTGTTAAACTGGAAGTGAAAACAATGTTTTTAGAAATAGTGTTATGATGTACCTCCCAGGTAGCAACAGACCCATTGGGTAGGGATAAACTATTTCTGGATATTATGAAGTACAACCACGGACTTGAAGGAGTGCATGTACTGTTAGTACTTGTGTGGACCCATTGATGTAGTGGTAAGAGAGTCTGCCCGGAGAGAGGAGGGTTGCTGGTTTGATCCCCGGCTACGTCAACCCAAAAGACCTTAATATGTGGTACTTATCAGTCACTGCCTGGTGTTTGGCATTAATTAGTGGGTACAACAAGGACTGGTCAGCTTGGAGTCGGTATAATGTGTCTGAATGGGGTATTTTTATATAACTGCGGTATTGTGTCTGGGTGAGATAGCATTGTAAACCCAGTTCAAGTCCTGGGTAGTACAAGCAGCCACACATACCCACACATGCACATCGTCATATGATCGAAATAATCTGAAGTGTGACTTTAAAGTAAAATTAAACCCCACTACATCTCGCCTATGATATTTTAGGTAGTCATTTGAATTATCTCGTTTGATAGTTGTACAATGCTGTGGACACAGTCAATAAGCTTCTGAAAGTTTTCCTCAGATTGTATTTGAACCTGAGGACCAGAAGAATCTTTATATATGACAGTGGTACTGTAAAACCTTTCTTTCCATGAATAATTGCAAAATGGCTGATTTAACATTGAACCTTGCCTTCATTCACTTGCTCATACTAACATAGTAACTTTTAAAACCCCAAGATTTTCGAGACGATGACTTTTCCTTTCAGTGACCAGGCAGGCCGACCAAAGTGTCCAATCGATCCTTTTTTCATCATCCCGGATAAGTGCCAGTGTGTAGACTTCCAGGTCTTGAAGCTGCAGGAGACACCAGAAGCTGTACCTAATGGTGAAATGCCACGCCATCTGCAGCTGTACTGCGACAGGTGAGCAGAGACATCGTTGGCAGCTTGGTGTGACTAATGGAGGAGGGCTCTAGTTAAAGGCAGGAGTGCTAAATGTTATTGGAAACAGATTTTTCCATGACAATGATAAATCTAAAAGAGTAATGTAGCCAAGTGGATAAAATTTTTACTTTTCATGCCAAAGACCCAGGTTCGATTCCCCACATGGGTACTAGTGTTGCGAATTAATTGAAGTCTCACAATTGATGTCTATCATTTGATGATTGCTTCATTACCAACGAGCAGGGACAGCAACAAAATCAAGACTTCATGGAACAAACTTTGAAGCCAAAGAATTTGTATTTAATGGGTGAATTGCCTCCCTTGTTATCAAACATTATACATAATTACGTGATTTATGATTCAGATATCTCTGTGATCGTATTGTCCCTGGAAACAGAGTAACAGTCATGGGAGTCTACTCCATTAAGAAGAGTTTCAAACCAGCAAAGGTAAGAAATCATGATCTGATAAGTAAGATGCCAAGCTGCTTCAAAACGATTCACAGGTTGCTGTATTGTACAACACGTTACTCAGGTTATATGACTCCAAGTTGAAATTGAGTGTGTCACGTTTGTGAGTAAAATTCGAGAAAAGCAAAATATTGTGAAAAACTTAGCCTTTGCTGAGTGATGTAATCATTTAATTATGTTAAGGCAGTTATACCAGTTTTCACCATAAGTTATTCCAACTTCGGATTTATTAAGAATTTGCTGATGATTGCTAGTATATAGGAGTTGTCTATTTGTGAAAATCATAAAGCAAGTGTTGTGCAGATTTTGCTGTTTCATGTTGTATATCTTTTTAAATGTTACCTGTAGTTGAGAAGTAGTATTTCTTTCATTGTTTACTTCAGTCTATCAAAGTCCAATTTACGAAAACAAATAGTCATGCTTGTGATTTGTTCACTGTAGCATTAACATAAATTGAATGAAATATCTGTGTAAATGAACAGCTCACAAAGACACTAATTGTTTGCGTATCAAATTGATTTATTGAACTGAATTCCTAAACTTGACGCGTATGAAAATATTTTGAAAGTCTTTTCCCGAATAGTTGCGTTAAGTACACAGGAATCATTCCTCATGTAAAACACTGAGTATGTGAACAATAACTGAAAGTATTTATGACAACTGACATTAAATTTGGGCTGGTGAATTTTAAATTTCACTTGGTAATAAAGTCAAAATATGAACTTCGAGCCATGTGGTTATGTGTATTTACAGTCATTGTGCATTTTGTAAATACATTCTGACCAATGAGGATTTTTTTGTCATTGACACCTCATTGAATCGCTGTTGGACAGATCAGTATGTTTCACAGAAGGGGTGCTCCTGACTTACTGTCTCATAACCTACAGCCACAGAACTTCACATTTTGGTATCACGCCAAGGTGAATTCAGGATATTGTATGACAATTGCCAAGAGTGGCATAGCACCATCTAACTAATGGCACCCTCAGTGTAGTGTTGAGTCTGCAGTAAATGTCAGACCGTGGACATGCATGTATTATTTCAGGTTTCAATTTATTTTCTTTGCGGATGGAGGCAGCTGTGTCTTGTTTTGTGGTTGATGGTTTGTGTTGCTAACAACAATTAATGCGTCTGCAGGGTGGTGCTAGAGATAAAGTAAATGTTGGAATCCGGATGCCATATTTCCGTGTGGTGGGCATCCAGGTGGACACTGATGGTGCCGGTCGCACTGCGCTCAACCCACTCACCCCCCAGGAGGAGGAGGAACTTCGCAGGTTGACCAAAACCCCAAACATCTATGAGACAATTGCCAAGAGTATAGCACCATCCATCTGGGGCAGTGCAGATATAAAGAAGGCTATAGCTTGCCTGCTGTTTGGAGGTTCCAGGAAGAAGTGAGAAAATCTTATTTTCTGGCATTACGTTAAAATGTACTGCAGTCACTGTACCCCCAGATAACATTCATAGTTGACCCAATGTTGGGGAAACTGTGAACGCTATCTGGGACAAACCTAGCTAGATCATGTCCTCTATATTTATAGACCTTCTACTGACCTGAGTCTAGATTTTGAAGCTCTAGTGTTAGGATGGTCATAGGGGCCATGCATTATCATTAACTCGGTCTGTCTTAGCGCTAAGAGAACTTTTTAAATCCAGGCCCTGTATCTCTGTTAGCTGCAGCAACCTTACATTCCGCATGTTTGTAGTTTTGATGAAGTTTTGTTTTCTGTATTTATGATTGTGTAGCAACTGAGCATAAGGTCATGCTGAAGCCCAGGGTAAGATTCCTTACAAAATGGTGATGTTTGTTATCTTCACCATTCTATTGGAGACTCAAATATTTAAGTATTAAGTCAATGTGTGATGTTTAGGGATTGGGCTAGAGAACTTTGAAAATGGACTATTTTCAGGATTATCAGCCATTTTCTGAATTTAGAATGGGCCACTGCCATTATAGAGATGGTAAACTTCAAAATTATGAAGGGTCATTTTTGTTTTTTGTAATTTTTTGCAAATGGCCCATGGCCCCTCCCTTAACCATTTCCTGGATGTTAATATTCCTTTTTAAGGAAGCAGTTATATCAGTTATATCAGTTATATCAGTTATGGGGACAAGTGTTACAGGAAGTTATCTATTACAGATTGCCAGATGGCTTGACCCGCCGAGGTGACGTCAACTTGCTGATGCTAGGTGATCCTGGAACAGCCAAGAGTCAGCTGCTGAAGTTCGTAGAGAGAGTGTCCCCCATCTCTGTAAGTACAGATTCAGTGTCTTTATTCAAGACATAAGTTCATATTATACATTTCAGCAAAATTGATACAGCTCATAGCAACTAATGGTTTTCATTTTATGACAGACATAAGACGAACAACTAATTGATGCATTTTTTAAGAGACAGGCATGTGACAAACATGTCTGTATGGTCCCCTGGGTAGAGTAGAGTAACGCAGATACGCTGCTTATGTGGTTAAAATATGCATAGAAAATTTGCATCTTAAATTAAAAAATGATTGTTGTGTACAAATTACGCATTTAGACTGTTAGATGCTGAAAATTTAAAACCTGTGCATGCTGAATAAATTTATAAATATCACTTGCATAAAGAAAAAGACATCAATTGCTGTCAAGTTGTACTGTTAGTGTAGGACTAGTGGTGTTCTGTCAACATAGGATAAGTGATTTGTTACGAAATCATTTTCAGTATATTTTAAGTTAGTTTTGACATAAGGCAGTACATACCTGATAGTAAACATACTCAATGACGTATACTTATGTGAGGAAAATCACTGAAATACCCACATATTTGAAAGCAGTGGGTAAAGGAAAATGAAATGCCTACTCAACATTTGTGAAACACCAACTCCAAAAATACATTGGGCACCCACATGAGCTAAATGTTGCGTGGATTTGAAAAAGTTGTCGGAAAGTATGATAGTGTCCTGTGACCGGGGATGGTAATGTAAATAGCCGTGTGAGCAGGTGGTGTGCCTAGATATGAGGACCAGATAGCCGCTGCCTATTTCTAATACATTTGTACATGAAGCACCAACATCATCAAAGTGCATTGCATGATGGGAAGTTTAGCACTACTGTTTGACAAGTATTAGATGAGCCAGCTCAGTGAACGCATTTGTGGCAAGCAGGCAGGGCAAGTAATCTGTACAAATACACTTGCTTGCTACAGGTAGATTGGCGATTAAGTACGTGCAATACGTGCCGCCACTTCACACGAGGAAATTATACTTTCCAATATTCAGACAGCAACCTTTTTCCCTCTTGTTTCAAATGGGGTTTTTATTGAGGGTATTCCCATATATTCTAATTGGGGTCATTTGTGAGGTCTTGGCTCATATATAATACTTGTCAAGCAGTAATGTAGTTGAATCCTGCACTCTTAATAACTATGACAAATGACTTATACTCAAACTAAATGTTATTTCAAAAAAGGGTAACAAGGGTCTTCTGCAAATGGTGTTTATTTGGGATTTCTTGATTTGCATTTACGTACATTAGCACACAGCAATCTGTTTGACTTGCCTACCCAACAACATTTAGGGTGGGATAGCCTAATGGTTAAAGCGTTGGCTCGTCACGCCAAAGAGCTGGGTTTGATTTCCCACATACGCATTGTGTGTGAAGCCCATTTTTGTTGTTCTTAGGACAGTACAGAAAAGACAGCCATATTTTGCAGGTGTACACATCAGGAAAGGGCAGTAGTGCTGCTGGACTGACAGCCTCAGTTTTGAGAGACCCACAGACCGTGAGTATTGATTGATTCTTTTTCAGTCCATCAATAATTTTTAACGTGGGACGTGTACAACATAAGTTTATTTGGTTATCCGAATGTCCATGTGTCCGGCCTGAATTTTGTAATTGCTATGGCTTAACTTGTACGACCAATTTGACCAGTATCATGTGCATGTATTGATCTTGTTAACAAACTTGTTGTGGACCGTTGTCCTGGACCCAGTTTTACAAAGTAATCGTAGCATTGACTCAAGAATGTCTGTTTATGTTTGGGAGTTACTATCACCTTAAAGCTATGATCGCTTTGTGAAACAGGACACTGATTTTAACGTAGAACCTCATACAACGGATACAATATACAGAGCTGCATGTGAGTTATGAAAACAAGCATTGTCATGTGGTATCTTTTTTGGTAGAAAAACTTTGTAATGGAGGGTGGAGCAATGGTGTTGGCTGATGGGGGTGTGGTGTGCATTGACGAGTTCGACAAGATGAGGGAAGATGACAGAGTTGCCATCCATGAGGCAATGGAACAACAGACAATCTCTATAGCCAAGGTGAGGGGCCCAGTGATTGAATGTGTATCACTATACTACTGAAATAGACAGTATTTCACTAAAGATAAAGCAAGATAAGCGTACAGTATAGCCTTAAAGGTATAATTGACAGCAAACAAAGGTATACTTGACTCAGCTCTAAGTGAGGGAGTTAAGTTTTACTCCACACACAGCAGTATTCCAGGTATGTGGCAGTGGTCTGTAAATTGAGTCTGGACCAGATAATTCAGTGATCAACAGCATGAGCATTGATCTGCGCAATTAGGAATGACATGTGTCTACCGAGTCAGCGATTCTGACCACCCAATCCCATTAGTCGCCTTTTGTGGCAAGCACCTATTCTACCCAAATCTTCACGGGTCCAAGAGTACCAAGTGTATGCACAACCTCACCAAGGCTACAAGTAGTACAAAGGATATGCACAACATTTGGGTGTACACAACACTGCAGAAAAAGAGCGGCAAATGTGCACAACACAGTACTCCAGTGATAGAAAAAAGCACTCAAGGTATTTACAAGTGTTACGTGTTTGAGTTCCTTTCATGTCATGTCCTGTCTTCAGGCTGGGATTACGACAACACTCAACTCCCGATGTTCCGTATTGGCTGCTGCGAACAGCGTGTTTGGAAGATGGGATGACACTAAGGGTGGTGACAACATCGACTTCATGCCCACCATCTTGTCCAGGTTCGACATGATCTTCGTCGTGAAGGACGAGCACGATGAGAAGAGGGATGTGGTAAGTTGGCAACATGCCTGGAAGCTGGCACTGATGGGATAGGGTGTGCATGGGGCTTGCAGAGATGCCAACCACTCCGATTTTGGGGGGAGTTACTCAGATTTACAAATACAAAATCCACTCTCCTATTTGCATTTAAAAATCTCTTATTTTTGAGGAAGTACAAAGATGTTTATAAATTTAGAATGTTTGAAGTAATTTTAGTAAATATCCATTTGAAAATGAGTTATGTCTTATCTGGAAAGTATGCCCAGAATATGTAGAAAGTTGCATGTTGCCATGTGAAGTCATGGGGAAGGCCTGTCAGACCCCAACTCTCTGGTGGCGCTTACCCCTAAATCACATTTTTTGGACCCAGGCCAGGTATGACTCGAGCTTTCAGTAGATTCAGGTTTGACAGCACTGGACATGAAAAGGTGTTCATTTTCAGAGCTTATAAAGACCTTGGAAAGTAATGGAAAATAAACCTTGAAGATCTTCAGTTCGTCCAGCTGAAAAACAAATCAGATCTGTTATTTAGTATCTTCTCACAAACATACTTGTGTTTATATATGGATGGGTACAGTAATGCTTTATAGGGGAATGTGAAAGAAATTGCCATGTCATGATTGCTTGCAATCACTGATATGTGATTTGTCAATTTTACAGATTATAAGTTTATTTTATGTATTTCTTTGTGCAAGAGATTCTGTCCAAGGCTAACATAGCTGCCTTGATATAGCTGGATTATTGTTGCCTTTGGTGACAGTTCTATATTTTACAAAGACTCTTGGTAACACTGGATTTTAGGCATCCTACATGCAGGGTTTTACCTTGACTCTCAAACATGGGGGTCTGGGGAGCCCTTATTATTAGTTTCAAGGGCCCTCGTAGGAAAACCCACTGTTCTATGAAGTAGCACTCTAGAGAATTGCGCCTTTTGATAATTTCTTTGGTGTCTGGATGGATCGTATCATTTGGGCTGATGTATGAAGTGATAATCATTACTGATATAAAAAATCAAATTTCTATCTTTGTGGGTCCAATAAAATCCTACATGTCAAGCGAACTACTGACTGTCAGTGTTCAGCTGGGTTCAGGGTCTTATATTGTGATGATGATGATTAATTGTTTTTCTTCAGACTCTGGCAAAGCATGTGATGAATGTGCACCTGAACTCACTACAGTCTGCTGAAGAATTGAATGATGGAGAGATTGATCTCAACACCCTCAAGAAATTGATATCATTCGTTAGAACGTAAGTTGCCAGTTACAAACATGGCGTGAAAACTGTAGCAGGCGAAATGATATCTTTTGTAAAGATCAGTTTAGTTGCCAGTAGCACTGTGTTACATTATGTGAACATTATGTGAACATTATTTCCTCTCCTTACAGCAAATGTGGACCTCGTCTTTCTCCTGAGGCTGCTGAGAAGCTGAAGAACCGCTATGTCCTGATGAGGAATGGTGCCCACGAGTACGAGAGGGAGACAGGAAAGAAAGTCAGCATCCCTATCACTGTCAGGTAGGCATCACATTACTCGACCCCAACTATGTCACACAGATGTAATAGGGCCCTTAAGCAGGTCACAAGACTTTGCAAGATTTCCGAGAAGGTTCAATGACAAACATTTCCTACGTCACTGACCGGTAGCATTACTCTCACGTGTGGTTGACATGTTTTACCATTAAAACACTGTCATTGAATTAATTCGTGACTTTTTATGATCTTAGGCAACTTGAGGCCATCATCAGAATTTCTGAGAGTCTGGCAAAGATGAGAATGGAGGCTTTTGCTACTGAGGCTGATGTGGATGAAGCTCTGCGTCTGTTCCAGGTGTCAACTCTCGATGCTGCCACTTCAGGCAACCTGGCAGGTAGGCCCACCCTCTCATGTCTTAAAATCAGTCATCAGTCACCAGGATTGGATTCAAATATCATTCAACCACTAACAAAACTGAGAAGTGTGTTAACGCAAATGCTCCGATAAGTCAGTTGTGATACCTAGTTGATATTTTCTTTTTGTTGTGGTACATCACAGGATGTGTTAATGTTGTGTATCTCAATGGTCATACTGATGTCTGTAAGGCTCAGTCTGTAGACATTGTTGCTATCGTGTTACATGTTTTGGTGAGGTAGATGATGTTGCTTGTGTTTGTGATTTGGAGTGTATGGATGATACCTCCTTGGTGTTGTATGTGTTCGTGATTTGGAGTGTATGGATGGTACCTCCATGGTGTTGCTTGTGTTTGTGATGTAGATGTTGCTGAGGTGTTAGTAAGGTTGTGGATGATATTGCCTCGGCGTTTCATGCGTTTTTTATGTTGCCAGGAGCTGAAGGCTTCACCACTGAGGAGGACCAGGAGCTACTGAGTCGTATTGAGAAGCAGATGAAGAGACGCTTCATCATCGGGTCCCAAGTATCGGAACACGCCATCATTCAGGACTTCACCAGACAGGTATGCTGCAACAGTTCAATTCCACCAGGGTCTGTTTTAACAGTATAAATCAAGGAAAAATAAGCTCATGCCATTTGTGGTCCTAGAAATTTTGTCACTCAAGTTTTGCCCTTGTACAAAAACAGCAAACTCTCACAAGTAGAGTTGTCTCCCGTATATTAAGCAGTCACAGTAAAAGGGAGGCAACTCTGATCTGAGTTTGCCGAGTAGTAATACAGAAGCCACAAAAACATCAAATGTGATAGATGTTTCCACCTATTGATGCCTTTTCTTCAAATGATAAGAAAACATTCTTACAAAGGTGTTCTTTGTTATGGTTGTTGGAATCAAAGATGGTTTTCTTTCTATTTGTGATTGCTTTCAGACTAATCTCTCCAAAACCTTGGGATTTCTAAGGTTTTGAAAATCTAAATTTAGGGCATCATTATTTTGATATTGTCATTGTGATCAATCAAGTTGCAGTTTCTGCTTCATGCAGTGTTACTTGAATCCCTTTTTCCTGAAGTAAGAACAAAATGTGACTAAACAGGCTTTCTGGAGTGAAGTGACATACCTCTCACAAATAAAAGAATAAGTAGTATCCATAGAATGTGTAGTAAGGTCACGTCAGTGTTTTTGAGATGCAAAAATCAGAATCACAACTTGACTGCACCCCATTTATCAAAGCATTAGAATTGCATAGGATTGAACCTGTGAAGGTCCCGGGGTAGAATAGGCCTTCAGCAACCCATGCTTGCCATTAAAGGCGAGTATGCTTGTCTTCAGAGGCGACTAAAGGGATCGGGTGATCAGGCTCTCTGACTTGGTTGACACATGTCATGAGTTCCCAGTTGTGCAGATCGATGCTCATGTTTTTGATCACTGGATTGTCTGGTCCAGACTCGATTATTTACAGACCACCGCCGGCATATAGCTGGAATATTGCTGAGAGTGGCTTAAAACTAAACTTGCTCGCTCACACATAGGATTGACTACAGAATATTATTAATTCATAGTATCTTTACTAAGACTTAGAAGAATCGAGTACAGTTGTTGGCGCTGTCTCGGGAAAACCTGTTGAGGAAGGTTGACTATATAATCATTGTAAACTAGATTGTTTCCTGCTCGACATTGGGTCTGACCGTGCAGTCCTGGTTTCAGAAATACCCAGAGAGGGCAATACAGAAAGTTATTTATCTGATGTTGCGGCGTGGAGAGATTCAACATCGCATGCAACGAAAGATGTTGTACCGAGTCAAGTAATGCCTTTGATGCTGCGTAGAGGTGACAACAGCTGTGGGTGGACGTTTCCATGGAAGAGGAAGTCATGTCTGGGATTTGTCTGGACCTACTCGAAAAGACCCAATTTTAGCCCCAAGATAAAATCAGTTTATGGTCTCAATTTGAAATTACAAATTTCCCAAGTCATGTTTTATGATCTAATGTCATGGTTTTGTTCATTGGACATAAATTGAGTGGAATTTGTGGCTGAATCGCTGCTCTTGTACCACCAGTGTTGGGGATATGCTTCAATGTGAAAAAAACCAAACAAATGTAAATGATGTGTAGATATTGTTATCAGGAAGATTCACTACCTATGTATCTGTACAGAATATAATGTTCATTCTTGGTGCCTGTTGTGATCAACCTATTCAATAAGTTAGTGTGGAGATGGTTGCAAGTTCACTTTATATGAGGCAAGTGCTTTGTGTTTGTAAATACACAATAAATGTTCATTCATGTAATGTGAGTATTTTTGTTTGTCATTTAACCTTGGTAATCCAGTTATCTTGAGCTGCTAATTATGAAAACTTAGCCACACCCTTGTGATCAATCTGTTTGATGAAGATTGAAGGAAAACTGCAGTACTGTCCAAACCTCATTAATCCATCTGTTAAGTGAAGGTGGAAAGTCATGATGTGGCCAAACCTCAATGTTAATACAATTTTGGCCTGACGATAGAGTCATCGATAAAAAATATCCATGTTATTCAATGATGGATGTAGACTATTACAGGGTATATATACTACCAGGTGGTCAAACTTGCAGACTATGGTAAGGTAAGTATTTAAATATCTAAAATATTTAGATTTTAATAATATTCTTATCGCACAGATTGCTGTTCATGCTGTTGATCACTGGATGGTCCAGAGAAGACTCCTTTTTATTACAGGCTGCTGTGACAAAGCCGGGATGTTGCTGAATGCAGTGTTAAACCACAAACAGACAAAGAACACTTGGGTAACATCAAGACAAAAGGCACAGAGTTGTTGAAAACTAAACTGTAATATTTTAAGAGAAAGCAATAAGGCAAGGGTACAATAAATAACGTCCTGATAAGCAATCGCGTGGTAATGGTGTGCTAGATACACAGATGAAACAAAACTGTGGATTTGTTGGTGGCCTGAAAAGAGCGACAGCTTGGAGAGCTGAAAGTTTGTGGATTAAACCCTGCATGCTCCATATCAAAAGTTTGTGTATTAGAAAACCCTGCAAGCTCCATATCACTGATAGCACCTGGCTACCCATGGGCGTGAAGTGATGGAGATTCATCTCAGTCTCTCTTATAATCAGTCTCATGTCTTTATAGCAAACTATCAAACTGGGTTTCTCCGAACTATCACAAACAGGTACAGTATACCTGCATCTTTTTCTAATGAAAAAAAAATAGAGAAATGTTATTTACATGGACCATGGTAAAAGATGGCGGTGGTCGACTTTCGTCATGAGTATTATGTGTTCCAAGGATGACGACTTTCCTCTAATGACTCGCGGTTTCCTAGACTGTATAAGAGTGATTCACAAACTCAGATATCTGACTTGACTACTACTTGATCTGTTTCGTCAGATGTCGGAGTCAGTAATGGTTAAAGACTGATACCAGCATCCATAGCGGTATTTCACGAGGCGAGCACCATGAAGCGACAGTAACGTAAAGTTGTCGACTTGTACCTTTTCACTCAAAGCAGCCGTTACTTAGGAAAGACTGAGTGAGCTTAGTTTTACGCCGCATGTAGCAATAATTCAGCTATATCGCGGGACACCTGATATGGGCTATACACATCGTTCGGTAGACAGAAATTGTCGCGGTTGTTCCGTTGGTTTACAATGAATATAGAGGTAGATTCATGTGGTGATGACACTGTGACTAATTAAGACAAATATTTGTGAAACGCAACTTCACATATAAGGAGGCAAATAAAAATGCCTTTCCATTCAAAATGTGTATATTACATATCCCTCCTATTAATTAGTGACCCTGTCGTAGTTAGCCTCACGGCTCGCACACCAAATCGAACAGCCGGCCCAAAACATCATTCCTTCAAAAATGGTTATAAATCAGACTAGATCATTACCAAAGTGTTATCAATCCGAGAGCTGATTGAACATATATTTACTTGACTAGCATATGAATAACGGATATGTAACGTTGATCACAAAAAATAAATACGCCCCAATGCAGAACATTAGTAATTCTGACGGATACCAAGGTTCCTGTAACTTACGCAACCTTTGCAAGATGTTTTTCTGGTAATGCATGGCGCGGAGGCATGAGCTCTACTGACGATGAAGGTAATAATAATTGTATAGTGATGATGAAGTGAGAACTGATGTGCAGTAGAAACGGTGGGGATAATGATGTAGTTAGCGCAAGTCAAGTGCCGAGTACGAGTTCTACTGACGACGACGACGATGATGATAATGTGCGCTTTCAGTCGCTGGTGTTACGACCTACACTGCCATTGCTTAAGTTGGTCAGTGTATTTCTGCCGATAAGTCAACCACGGCTCGCTCTTGTATTCCTCAGCTAAATTAAGATAGTCTTTAGCATGAAGGAGCAGCCTGAGACGGGCAATGAACACCCGCCACTCGGTTGGACTCTCTGCGCATTGTTGCAGCAATGGCGCTGAAGCGCGACACAGACGACCTGCAGCTCCCTCCACAAAAGGGCGTGAACCAGTGGCTTCGCAGCAGACGATATGAAGTTCATTTAGTAGGTTTTCTATTTCGGCTTTGTTATTCGATTTTAGCGCTTGAAATAACTGTTCTCTGAGAATGTTCTGTTGTTGACTGATGGTTCCCTCAAATTGCATGGTGTCCAGTCTGACCAGGAGGTACGCGCCTCTTCCACGGACAGACTTAGCAGCCTCGTCCCTGCTCTGCAAGATCCGCTGGATGCCCTCCATTTCACTGTCCATGAAACACAAAGCTTTTTCTCCCGCTATGCCGACAATGTCAACTCCGGCAAACACTGCCTGTCTGATTTCGTGGAACTTTATACCAGAGACGTGAGTGGCAAGACCGAGCATGTGAGCCTGGTGATTGAAGGTTAGAGCTTCTTCAAATTCCAACATGTCTTTTGAATCACTGTCCCCACATCCTGCCGTGAGACACACAACATCAAAACCACCCAGTGAGGTTATCTCAAGAATTCTTGTTGCTATATCTTTGTTGCTGACAAGATGCTTTGGTTTTTCTCGCTCATAGTCGTCAAAGACGATCTGATTGAGAGTCCAAGCAGCGGAAAGATGCTGACTGAGGTGTTCACGGCTGACGTGAGAAGTTAGCGCTCTCATGTACCTCACAACCTGGCTTGTACTAAGCCCGTCCATTGTCACCTTATATTCGGCAGCTCCCCGATGGAAGGCCGCTGTGGCTTCTGATGATACCACATGAACTGTTTGCCAAAACTGTTCATCGAATCCACCATATTCAGAGTGAACCATTGTTCCCACAGATGTTGAAGTTGGCGCTGCTGATCCAGTATGAAGGCGCACCTTGGACAGATCGAACAAAGATGGTCGTTTATCAGCAGGGTGTTCCTCTGATCGGGTCCCCACGTTGATGACGACTCCATGCATCCAGCTCATGTATCGAGTTGTGCCCAGTACGTGTCCCTCGCCTGGATCTGTGAAGGACATGTATGTTTGCATGTGTGGGCGGAAACCAGGGGAGCCTATCGGCATGTGATCGGACAAGTCCAAACGATGTCCCTCGGATAGTTTGCAGTACGCCAGCTGGAAGGCCAGGTATTCTGAGCACGTAGGTTGCCGTTCATGTTCCCGGAGATGCTGGGCTATCTGTGACATCGTCTGTATCAGATCTGATCCATACTTGTGTTTGTCCCATGTGAAAGTGACGGTGTTCAAGACGAACTGGACCTGAAATGGACCAAAGTCAACATTAGATATGATGTTTAAAATATAGATAGGAAACTAGGTAACGTGATATTTGAGAGTGGTGGCGTAGCGTAGTGGTTAAAGAGTTAACTCGTCGCGCTGAAGACCCGGGTTCGAATGCCCACATAGGTACAATGAGTGAATCCCATGTCTGGTGTCCCCCGCCGTGATACTGCGGGAATATTGCCAAAGCGGCTTAAAAACCCAACCCACTCGCACACTGTTAGTTGAAGTGATCGCTTGTCTCACCTAAGGCCCGGGTTCAATTCCCTATTTCTGGTGTCCCTCCCCATGATCTTGCTGGAATATTGCTATAGGCGAAAAGATTCACCTAAAATGAAGACGAATACCAGTTTTGGTCCGATTTAAGTAAGATAGAACCCGTGTTGTCGTAAATTGGTATAAGTGTGATACAAGTCTTAAACATGAGCATTATGATGCTCAGTGAGTGAGTGAGTGAGTTAGGTTTTTCGCCGTTTTAGCAATATCACGGTCAGATACACGGGGAATGGGCTTACCAGATTGGGGAATCAAATCCGGACCCTCGGTGTGACAAGTAAACGTTTTGACCACGGGGCTACACCACCGCCGCTTGATGCTTAGTGACGCTCTTGGAAGACTAGACGCTTGGTTCTATGGTGAAACCCATGACGATAAGCAAACGATCCCATAAACATTTTCACTTCGGGATTCGAACCAGTCGTCGCAGGAACGCAGACATGGCGAATTCCGGTGCCTTACTCTCCTGAGAGATTTGTGTATGTGATAATGCGATCTTCTAACCTGGTATGTGATCTCGCCTTGAGCTTCTCTTGGAAAGGCACCCACAAGTGTATGCTCAAGCTCCCAGTGACGTAGCACCCCCAGGGTGACCCTGAACGCTCTGAAGACGGCGTCCAATACGAGTTGGGCAGTGGAGGCGAACAGGATCTCCTCAGCGATGGATAAGAAGGTCTCACGCCGCATACTATCTTTGGGGAAGATGACCTGGACCTGGTGATTCACGTATGCCCTGAAGGCGTCTGTGTCTGCAGATGTGGTCGTGTAGACGTGGGCGGAGTTACTGTCTGTGCGGGAAGGATGAGACCATGCTGCAGAGAGTGCCGGTTTCGCAACACCTGCCGACATCATGGGTGCAATTAGACTGTTCACCGTTTCAGTACCACTTGTTACCATATAGGCTGGTATGTCGGAGGTCGGTACATATTCTCCTTCCAGCGTCTCGCAAACCGGAAGGTGTCTGTTGAGGAGAGACACACGCCTCTCCGTGTTCGGTCGTGGCATCGATACATTTTCCAGTGTGTGAGGACCGACATCCCTGTCCGTGTCCTCGGTGTGAGTAGATGAGGGTGCCGTTAAATTGTCCCTTTCGCACCCCTGGGGTCGGAGCGTGGCAAGGCCGAGTAGTAGGTCATGGAGACTAGAGATTGCCACCTGGCGGAGGGTGCCAACACCAGCTGTCACGGTCGCAGGACACTGTATTGGGAACGTACATGGATTTTAAAGACATCATCAGTTCTGGACGTTTAAAACAGAACATGACTACAATCACAGAATTGGAAAACATTTGATTTGAACAAGTAGCTTACACATTCTTAGTGTCTGATGAAGGTCCGAGGTAGAAAAGGCCTTCAGCAGCCCATGCTTACCATAAAAGGCGACTATGCTTGTCGTTAAAGGGATTGGGTCGTCAGGCTCGCTAACTTGGCTGATACATGCCATCGGTTCCCATTTGTGCAGATCGATGCTCATGTTTTTGATCACTGGATTGTCTGGCCCAGACTCGGTTATTTACAGACCGTCGGCATATGTTGCTGAGTGCGGCGTAAAACTAATCTCGCTCACTCTGATGTAATATGGTGGTCATCGTAATTCTACTGGAAGTGTCGTAAAACCACAACTATTCACTCACGCACTTCAGTTTTGAGCTTGGAACTGTCCCGGTGTTTCGCGGAAATGTGGTACAATTCCGATGGCATTTTTATGTGGCTGGCAAAGCATATTATTATAAGCATCTCAGCTAAAGCTGAGAGTTAGTGAGGGAGTTTTAGTTTTACGTCATTTCTAGCAATATCCCAGCGGGCGATATCAGAAATGAGGTTCACACATGTAGGGAATCGAACCCGGTCTTCAGCATGACAAGCGAATACTTTGACCACTTGGCTCCCCATCGCCTCGCTAATGCTGAAAGGGTGGACTTTATAGCGTTATATATTCTCTGTGTCATCCTTTCATCAGTTGAAAAACCATTAGCATACACAATCCATGGCTTCTATACTAGTGACGTGGTACGCGTATACGCTGCATTATCGACATTCCGGCAATGTCACGGCGGTGGCACAAACAGCCACGGCTTCACACACTGTGCCCATGCCGGGAATCGAACCCGAACCTCCGTCTTGACTTGCGTAGGCTTTTAACGACAGGGCTACCCCGCCGCCCCAAAATGTACATTATATAAAATGTACTTGAATCATGAAGATGGTGTTGTTATATCAATATGAAATGTTTTGTACCAGCTCATCTGTGATCAAGCCATAATTGTCCACGTCTACACGGCAGATGTTTTCTTCAGTGACCGATGTTGAGCCGGACTGTCCGAGATCTGGCTTGCCTACAACACACAATATTTACGTCAGAGGGCGGGCACCAAATTCGAGGAACGCAGCGCGCCTATGCTGTATGTACAGAATATTACATACACATAACTTTGAGAAACACGGTAGCTAAACTTGAATACGATTACATATTTGTCGAATTGAAAGGAAACATGATTCTGTTCCGCTACAATATCATATACTATAGCTATGACAACACATCCGAACAATCGACCTCGTTCCGCCCTAACCCGGACAGTTAGAATATCCTTATCAGAAACGGAACATGTTATTACAGATTTCTTGAAATTGTTAACTGTTGCTAACATGAACGCGTTTCACAAATTAAAACACTATCAAATAATACAAAGTAGACATTTCAAGTGTCATATGAACCCTGTTTCATTACAGCACACCACGACCAGCACTGCTGAGGTTCAGTCCCGCAAAGCTATGTTAATCCTAAGGCCGACTTATCACCTATATATCGCTTAACAGACCTGATAACTCTAGAGATTTCCCATTAAGACTTACTAGGATACAGCTCGCTCCAACTAGATCGCTTTGATAAACTCTGAAAAAAGAGAATAGAAATTCTTTATGCATAATATAATATGTATGAAGAAAATACGCGTAAATTGTTTTATTAAAATAATCAAGCACTTGTTTGACTGGATTTCAGATACACCCGCGGCCTACTATACTAGCAGACTATACGTAAGATGTTGTTTAAATATACTTTTTAATGTTTAGAATGTTTTTTCTTTTCTTTTTTTTGTATCTTAAGCATAATTAATTAATAATTATGGTGATATTGCGAAAGACTGCAATGTTATTCTTGTGACGTAAAGCAATATTAAGACAAACACACAGTTATGTTGGATAAAGTCTCTAACAGACACCATTCCACTCCACTTCATCGACCCGTGAAGGTCCCGGGGTAGAATAGGCCTTCAGCAACCCATGCTTGCCATGAAAGGTGACTGTGCTTGTCGTAAGAGGCAACTAACGGGATCGGGTGGTAAGGCTCGCTCACTTGGTTGACACATGTCATCGGTTCCCATTTGCGCAGATCGATGCTCATGTTGTTGGTCACTGGATTGTCTGGTCCAGACTCGATTATTTACAGACCGCCGCCATATAGGTGGAATATTGCTGGTTGCAGCTTAAAACTAAACTCACTCACTCCACTTAATCTTTCAGACCAGCTGCTCAATAGCGTTGCTATGGTAACCTAGTGGTTCGCTCGTCACGCTAAAGACCCGGGTTCCATTCCTCACACGGGTACAATGTGTGAAGCCGATTTCTGGTGTTCCCCGCTGTGATATTGCTGGAATATTGCTGAAAGCGGCGTACAAACACACTCACTCACTGCCCAACAAGACTAAACAACTGGCCTACCTGAGTGATATGATACCAGGCCCAAAGTGATAGCATCGCCCCCATTCCGACTAGCCCAACTGCTGACAGACCAGCTCCGATCAGCGCATACCAACTCGAGTCCATACAGGTCATGGTCTCAACCTGTGATAGTAGAAATTACTTTTAAATAAACGTGAAGAGACAATGAGAACTCAATAACGAAGAGTCCAATAATCTAAGTGTCAATTTGTCATTATCATTATGACGTACGAGTTAGATTTAGACATTGATCATGAGAAAACCCACTTCACAAGCGCATCAAAGATCTCTTTGGTTGCCAGCTTCCCACCACAGATGTATTTTCCGAGATAACATTTAAGTATTATAATCTGAGTGAATCTGGACACTTAACATTTGGAATTTCCGTTAGACAAATTCATAAAATGATAATGTCATGTAATTATGTCCAGTCGCATACCTCCATGAAAACACTCCGGGTTGTTAAAACAATCAGTCGCGGTTATTGCGTCTCCATAATGCATAACAATGTAGTGATTTAATGACGCGATGCCAAAAATAGCCAACCAATCAAATTAGATTCTTGCAGGAGGGAAAGTTCTGAATGGTTTCAGTTGCCTGTGGTTTCAGGGAAGGCACATAATGATCTCACAAAATGTATCTATACAATAATATATGATTGCACAATGTCATTTAGAAAGTGGGCAAATGCAACATATGTCATATTTGGGATTTCACTTTAAAAGTACAAATTCTAGTACTTTTTGGGTTGAGTCCCATCTGGAATTCGAACCCACACCCTCAGAGTCAGGCACCTAATCACCAGCACACAAAGTCTGTCGTCTAGCCCGCTTTGCCACCGCGGGTTCGAATCCCGGATGGGATTCAACCCTAAAAAGTACTAGAATTTTACTTTACCAAGAAAGTGAAATCCCAAATATGACATTTGTTGCATAATAAAATATATCTCAAGTTTAGTCGTGTATATAAGTAAGAGGCAGTTGGGTGGCCAGTGGTTAAAGCCTTCACTTGTCAGGCCGAAGACCCGGGTTCGATTCCCCACATAGATGCAATGCGTGAAGATCACATTGGGGTGGTGGGTGGGGGAGGAACACCTCACATACCCCACATCGGTTTCATATAGTAACCAAAGTCAGTGCAGATGATATTCGTGGCACCTAACGTACGGTAAGGCAATTTACAGTCCAACAAAATTCATTACAGTGTTGAAGTACTGAATGGGTGTCTTTACGCTAGTGGGCAACAAGTTCTCGTCTGTGACTCTCTCATCAAGGCGGTGGTACTTCCTTCTCTTGGGAATTGTCTGATGGCGAGTTCAATGTCTTCTTGTTCAGTCTAGGTCAAGTCGAGGACCTTGTACATGTTTGGATGGTCGGGACCATGCTTCCCCAGTTTGCAGTCCCAGTCTCCCAGATGACTGGTTGTTCTTGGCCCCACAGTGAAGAAATGGTTCCAGAATTCCCTGTCACCATTGATTCACTGCTGTGTCTCAAAGTGTGCAAACTGGTTGATTCGGGGATCTTCTGACCATTGATTTACTGCTATGTCTCAAAGTGTGCAAACTGGTTGATTCGGGGATCTTCTGACCATTGATTCACTGCTATGTCTCAAAGTGTGCAAACTGGTTGATTCGGGGATCTTCTGACCATTGATTCACTGCTATGTCTCAAAGTGTGCAAACTGGTTGATTCGGGGATCTTCTTCTGACCATTGATTCACTGTTACGTCTCAAAGTGTGCAAACTGGTTGATTCGGGGATCTTCTTCTGACCATTGATTCACTGCTACGTCTCAAAGTGTCGAAACTGGTTGATTCGGGGATCTTCTTCTGACCATTGATTCACTGCTATGTCTCATAGTGTCGAAACTGGTTGATTCGGGGATCTTCTTACTCAGATTGTTCTATGACATAAGACCTGGTACCTTCTATAGCACATGGTCGAACCATGGCACAGGAGGGGTCACATGATTCAGAGGAGCTGTTTATGATTAAATTTCAGTAGTCTAGTTGGTTTTATTTCAGATTAATTATTACTTCAAAACCTGTCCAAACAGTTCACAATTTATAAGTGAACTGATTTCCCCAATTGGCCTTTGTTCCCTTCTACTGATACTGAGAAGTGTTCACCACTGACACCAATTAGAACAGACTATAGTCCCACATCTACAGTCTAGTGACCTCCAAAACATTCAGATGTGGGGAAAGTGACGTTAAACCCTTTGGGTGAGCTATTTTGTGGATATATCAAAATATATATGGTTTAAATTTTGGGGAAAGGGGGTGGGTACTGATTTTGTACAAGACATGCAGAGGGTCGGGAATCACGTATTTTGTACATAAATATTAAGAGGGAGAGCTGTAGGGTGGTATGAGGGGGGTCATTCACATTGTACATGATTCTCCATAAAAGATATCATCATCCCCCTCCCCTACCCATAAATTATGAACGGCCCCTAAGGCATTTTATCATTACCGTGTATCTTGTGTGTTATAAGTCTCCATTCCGTGAATGCTAGCCCCAGTGTAACAAAGCACAGAGTCTTGTGTACAATTCCAGAGTAGCATCTCAAGTACACTAACAATAGGTGCAACAAGTTTGGTTTTTAGGCTGCTTCCAAACAATTTTCTGTAGTAGATAATGAAATAATAACCCCAAAGTAACACTACTTCACTTTCAAATCAAAATTATTGATCGATAATTATGTTGTAAGAAATATTAAGACATGCTTTTATATGTGAATGTGTTTGGGTTTATCTTGTAGTGGGGATTTTACTGAAGGTAATTAGGGAATTTATGGAAGGGGGACGGTCACACAGCCTCCTGACCTCCTCCCCTTTTCCCATAATTTTTAAGCATAAACATTTTATCATGGACGAAACTGCTGAAAGCACCCCCTCCTTCTGACAACAAAATGGACGTCTCCATTAAATTCATCATCACCCCTTAACCATACAGTATGAACGGTCCCGTCTCGTGTTATTTTCCTCATACTGATTACAGAAAGTACTTGTTTATCAAACATGAAGAGAAAATGGGGAATTAATACATTAAGACTCCATTTGAGAGATTTGACAGTCACAATCATGACGTCGGAGTCACATTTTAATATTGGTTCTGTGAATACCAACACCACAGACAGTGTAGGTCGTTCTAAAATTAGGTATAGCTGAACAGAAACAAGTATTATGATCTTACCATAAAAGCCAATAATTGATTACGTCAAGGGGCATAGCTACCGTTATAGCGAAAAAACCCGGCCTTACATATAAGCAGGTTGGGAAAGCCTTCAATACTATCTGAATATAAAGCTTTGAAGTCCGGGCTTAGAAGAAAACACTGAATGTTTTACATCATTAGGTGTGTCAGTTCTATGATATTGTCTGTTTGACAATATTTATTACTGAAAAAAAATAATAAAAAATGAAAAAAATCACCTTCGATGTCCATGGTTTATGAACACTGATCATTTGATTGCTATTAAATTAAACACCGGATACTCTAGATAATGAGCAATAAAAGCCACGAAACTAAATTAATAAAATATGAATGATGATGACGACGACGATGATGATGATGATGATACTAATTTTCAGATCAATGTCCATGCTGTTGATCACTGGATCGATTATATACAGACTGCTACCACAAAGCTGGAATATTGCTGAGAGCGGCGTTAAACAAAATACAATACAAACAACAACACAACCGCTTAACTAATTATGCATGAAATAATTATATCTTTCCAAATATTTGTCAAAAACAATGTTCACTTCAAAGTAAGGAAAATCAGAAAAAGGATCTATCAAGTCAATGGTGGCGACACATATCAAACAAAACTATGAAATCAAACATCAAACAAACCAACAGGTCAGTCATACATACCATGCAGCGAAGCCTGGTTCATGAGTCCCACGTACGCTACATTATGTCCTGGGAAACAGATCAAAATCTACTCTTTAGTCTTCCAGGTCTCAGTTTTGTTCTTTCGAAATGTCCCTTGCCCGATAGGACGACGGATTTCTACCGTGTTGACGTTGACGGTTGTTTCGCTATTTTTCTATTTATTAAACTATGTGCATTTGAGGTTTGTAGATCTGCATTGATCAACCTGCTGCGATTATACTGATCTGATTGGCTGAGACATCCATTTTCCCGAGAACCTGGTCCGGACATGGAAAGTATATTTATCAACGTGATGTATGTTGCAATCCTGTTGTCATGGCCCACCCATACATCCGGTTAAAGCGAATGTGCTATACCAAATTGGTCTTGGTCCGGTTTTGCCTACGCGAATACTGACAGAAATCCGACCTTGACATTACGCCAAACGATATCCTTCACCTTGCTGAAAGGCGGTCACGTGTAACTTGTCATGTTAACCTGGTCATATTTGAACATTTTCTTCTACGCATTGGATTAACCCGGAAAGACGGAAAGCTTAAAATAATGTTAACATCCTCCGCGTTGTTAAAGTACCTATTTTTAACATTCCAGATTCTTGGTCGCTTCCAGGACCAGCTATTCTCACTTTTGAATCTTGGACGAAATGGGTACGAATCCCATTCTCTACAGTGTGGTAAAAGGCTTTGTGTAAGAGAGTTTAGTTTTACGCAGCATTTAGCAATAAAAGCAACAAGTTCCACCTGGCGTTAAGTGAAGCAGCCTTCGCACGGTATACTAAAGTTTTACAACACATGTTAAAATTTAGAAAGTTGTCAAACTCGCGCTTCACACATGACAATTTTGTTGACCGCGATTGATCGTTTCTAAACAACACCAGTTTGACAACACTTCAATCGTCAAACTCGAGTTTGACAGCGCAGAAAGTTTAATGTAAAAGTTGGTGTGAATAGGGGACCGATCCTATCTCTCGACAACACTTTGGCAACTCTGAAATTGGTGTTGGTTGGCGAGTTGTTGAAATGTTCACACCCACAAACGCGAGTGCTGTCATACTTTAGTTTTTAGTGTGAAGGCCGCTTAAGATCTCATTTAGGTAGCGACTGCGTCTTCCCGACAATGGTGGTGTGGCGTAGTTGGTAGTATCGATGTCAGCTTCAATCATCCGTATTTCGGAGACTTGAAAATAGGATTGCCCTTTTGGTCTTGTATCAGGTGGCGGAGTGTCCCTTCATATTCCGGATTAGAATGTTACAGTTCACGTCAGCACTTTCGAGAAATCCCCTAAAATCATTTCGTATCTCCGTGAGATATCTCGTAGCACCACCTGACCGTGATATGACACACTGCTCAAGCTGACCACGCGTTATTGTCGGAGCTGGTTGTAGACGCGAACGTGGTATGACTACAGCAGCAAATGTATCGTTCAATATTACATGTTAAAGATAACTGAAGTACTTGAAAGATATTTAGAAGTTGGACATAATTTCTTGATCAGGTGAACGAAGGGGCAAGAACTAGTAAGAAACGTCGTGTAAAGAATAAGAACGATCTGTTATAAAAACGTGTAATGTATGTATCAACAACTCTTTAGCATCATAGAAATGGGGGTGCTCAGATTGCCCGTATATTTTGACAGCGAGCACCAGATGTATAAAGGCAGATGAATTTTTATAAACTGTGGATAATGATGTCGACGACCATGACGACAACGACGACGATGACGATGACGATGACGATGATGATGACGTTGGCTAATCAGCGCAGGTAATTATACACAATGTTTGCATGTCCCGGCATCCATGTCAGGGTATCTCAGGTAGCAATAACTCTCCAGCGTAACTCTAAAAAAATCAATATAAATAAAAAAATTAAATTAAATCAAATTCAAAGTATTGATAAAGTCAAATGTAATGCAAAGAGTACGAACTATAAAACTCCTACAGTTGAAACTGGTACACATCGCTCCATTTCTGAAAAATAATGGAGCGAGCGCACAATGTAACGACGTCACAAGTGTAATTTAAAAACCGGCATTGATAAAGAACCCTCACGCGTACATGCAGGTGACTGTATATCTGCAAACTCTTCAATGCATCCTTTTGATCTTCCCCCTACTTCACCTCGACTCCACTCATTTGATAATGGACTGTAGGGCGTGACGTGCATGTCGTGACATGGAACAAATTCACGTTTTACATGTAACGTGTTGGATAGGCCGTGAGTACATCCGGGACGCTTTGCTACTCCACGTGCTGTTAGTTAATGGCTTGATCGAGCTCACGTTTTGTTTGCTAAATTTCTGCACGCTGCATTCGTGCACAACAGATGTTGTGTGCACTACATGCAAACGTTACTCGTTTTTTTCTCTCTCGTGCAAAAAAATATTTTTCTATTTATAGCCGTTTTTTATTTAACCCTGTTATCTTCTGTCTACTCCAATCTGAAAATTAAAAAAAAAATGATATTGTGAATTCGATCTATTAACATATTTAGCGTTTTCAATAACTAAACATGGAGTATTTATGATTCTCATGTTTAGATAACAGTATCTAACAAATTCTTCTTTGAGTCAAACCTGTGAAGTTTCGGGTTTGAATTGATCTTTAGTAACCCATGCTAAAAGGCGACTAAAGAGATCGGTTGGTCAAGCTCGATGCATTCGATCACTGGATTGTCTGAAGCGGACTCAGTTATTTACAGACCACCGCTATTTTGCTGGAATATTGTTGAGTGTGGCGTAGACCCGTGAAAGTGGGGGGTAGAATAGACCTTCAGCAACCCATGCTTGTCATAAAAAGCGAGTATGCTTGTTGTGAGAGGCGACTAATGGGATCGGGTGGTCAGGCTCGCTGGCTTGGTTGGTACATGTCATCGGTTCCCAGTTGCGCAGATCGATGCTCATGCTGTTAATCACTTGATTGTCTGATCCATACTCGACATTTAGACACATCTTCAAAGAATCAGTTAGTAGTATAAATGTTAATGTACTGGCCATAACATTCTAGTAGCCCAGAGGTCAAAGTGCTCGCTCATAACGCCTAAGACCGCGGTTCGATTGCTCTCATGGGCACAATACGAAGTGTATTTCTGGTGTCATCCGTGTTCATACTGCTGGAATATTGCTAAAAGCGGCGTAAAACTTACCTCATTCCCTCACTTACAAGTTCCGAGCCCAAAATAGAAAGCCAGTACTGATGAAACTCATTACTCATTTTTCCCCCGCCTTGACAAACGTTAGATAAGGAAGTTGGATGAACCTTACACCGGTTTTCAGAACCGGTGCTGAACCGGTCCTCTGTGCTGTCCGAAAACGTCTCCCCATCTGTGATGACGGCATTCTTCAAGTCAGCGAGGTTCCGGCTTGAGTTTTCTTCGTGTTTGGGACTATATGGATGTCTGACTGAACCCGTAACTGCCATACTTAAAAAATGGCTTTGGATAGTCGTACCACTAAGACCGTTTGGTGGAAAGTTGCTAAGGCAGCCTTAGTGCAGTGTTAAAGATTGGGAGTTAAGGTTAGGCTCATGCAGTAGTTGCTTCGTGAAAGAGCCCTTGATGTGGAGAATTAGATGGTCACTGAAGCCACTACTGTATGACTGCTTATGACAGTGACTGCTATATACCAGGGGATATTATATTTACAAGACTGATAAAATGCAAGTGATGAAGCCAAGGAGAAAATAGATGATGAAGAGAAATTAAGTGAAAATGTGACAGAATTAAAGGAAACATTTATTCCATTCCTTTGGAAATGTTTCATCTGTATGGACAAATATTATTATTTTTTTAATATCCATTACTTTATTTGAATATTACTTTGCCATGTTCCTTGTTCTGGTTGTAGGCCATGCTTACCATAAAAAAAGCGACTATGCTTGTCTTAAGACGCGACTATAGGAATCGGGAGGTCAGGATCGCTGACTTGGTTGACACATGTCATCGGTTCCCAATTGCGCAGATCGATGCTCATGTTGTTGGTTACAGGATTGTCTGGTCCAGACTCGATTATTTACAGACCGGCGCCATTTTACTGGAATACTGCTGAATGCGGCGTAAAACTAAACTCACTCACTCACTCACTCACTTTGGTCGTAGAATACACACGTCTTCAGTTTCCTATGTTTCGTAATGTATAAATTTCACCCGTATTTTCCTGATGTGTAATAACATAATGTGTTCCGTGCATTTGCTTTGAAAGACAGTTCACATTGAATACAGGTAAACACGGAGGCCTTGAACGCTCCATATGTCCAGTCTTTATCGTGCTTTGGTCATGGGACCAGTGAAGATCTTGGTTAGAATTGCTCTTCAGAAACCCATGCTTGTCGTAAGAGGCGACTAACTGGATTCCGTGGTCAGGTTCGCTGACTTGACTGGCACACGTCGTCGTATTCCCAATTGCGTAGATCTATGCTCATGCTGTTGATCACTGGATTGTCTGGTTTAGATCCGCTTATTGACAGACCGCCTCCATATAGGTGGAATGTTGTTCAGTGTGGCTTAAAACGTAACTATCTCTCTCACTCACTTTGGTCATGGTGATGTCTAACGCTTCCTCTTTCGTAATGACTGGACTCAAGACTGGAAATGTACCCACATGGTACAGTGTGTGAAGCCCACTTGTGATGTTTTCCTCAGAGGATTTGCTGGAATATTGCTAAAAGCGGCGTAAAATCGTACTCACTCACTCACTCACTCACTCACTCACTACAGATGCGCTGGTACACCTTAAGTTACACTGGTGTGTCACTTAACACCAACCATCCGAAGGAGTATTTGTTTACTTTTATCCAATGTAGCTTGTTTGCAAATGTAAGTGACACTGAAACTACTGTAATTTATGTGTGTTGCGGGGGATACTCCTACAAACTGTATCAGAATTTAAATCGTGCAATATAATGGACCAATACAAATTAATCGAAGGCTAATAACCTAATTCTTATTGAGACACCGTATCACCACATCAATGGCACTCCACATGCTCAAACCTTTGGCCCCTGTACAACAATTCTGGACGTGTCAATTACACTCCCAGGTCAGGTCGACCTAGAGTTAACAGGTTTTATTCTCGCCTTCTCGATCACCCGATTTGTCCCCCATTGAACATCTATGGGATACTCTTGGTCGACGCTTAATCGTAATCCGCCATCTTACACACTACAGGAACTGCGCACAGCACTTTGGCAACAGTATCGAAACTTTCCTCAAGACACCATTCGGCATCTCCTTTCATCTATGGATCACCACTGCCAAACTGTTATTGATGCTCATAGTGGTCACACCAGACACTGACATTTGACCAATGTGGTTTGTCTGTGGTTTTGCCAAACACTTTCTAAATAATCGTGTTTTGAAAATTTGTGGAAAGTGGTGGTTTTACTGTAATTGAGCAATGATGCCACGTTATATGTACTCAGTTCAGTAAGCAAACACAAAAACAGCATAATGGTTTCTTTTTTCAAACAGTATATTTAATGACAACTCTCAACAGCAGGTGTTTGGCGAACCCTGTTGTTTTGCAGGCCTTTCATTTTTTCAGTCGTCATTCCTCGCAAATACCGTGTTAACAGGTCCTTCTCTGACAAATGAGACAGTGGTATTGATGCGCGGAATCTGACTTCTTAGTTCGGTTAAAATAAACAATATCTAGATGGAAAATGTTCTCCCTCTCTCAGATTTCTGAGATTCGTCATAGTGATAAATGTCTACCCACGAGATGATGACACATGACAACAAAATAAAATGCACTTGAGAGTGATTAACATCATGACTCGCTATATTTCGAAAAATTAAAACCCGTGAGAGAAGTAAGGGCGCATGAGTCAGAGAGCTACTTAATAAGACTCAATAAAAGATATGGTCACATATTTTTACTAACTCTTAGTCTCTGAATATTTACATGAATAATTTTGATTGTAACAAACAAAACCATTTAAATGGGAAAGGAGCTCCAGGGATATATGAGATTCAAAGCCCGGGGAAATCTAGGGGTTTATTTAGGACTTTAGCATAGCAGACGGCTGGACAGCAGAGAAATAATGTGATTCACTGACTGTAAGACAGGCTATCACATATGTGCCAGAGACCTTTACATGTGAATTTTACAAGTTGGTTTGTTTGTATATAACTTAATTTATTTCATACCTACTGAAGTTTGGTGGCCGTCTTGTAATGTTTGTGGGTTATAGCATGTGTCGATCATATTGGCATTTGGTTATATTTGTCAAAGATGTCAAATGAATTCCACTCATCTGGAACATTCCTAGTGTGGCTGTTACTAAGAAAAATGCTGGATGAAGAGTATTGCGTCGTTCTTGATGTAACTTGCAAGTAACTCCCAGCTGGCTACTTTCAAGCTAATACAGTTCATATGCACCAATCAGACCACCCCTAGGGTCTTCTCATCTTGCATCACAATATAGTGTACGTGGGGTGACCCAAAGGTAGTTGGCTTCACATAAGAAACTGGTACAAATGCAACTGTTTCTATGTTTTATCTTATAAATTACTCTGTCAACCTGATGCAGATTGGTTTTGCTATGTTCCAGCCTCACAACCACCATTATGTCACTACTTTTGTGTCGCCCCGTGGTCACTCTGGCTCAGTTTACACATGGGGCTTTTTATGACATGCCCATATATGGTCATCACCAGCCCTGCAGCGCGTCATGTGTTACTTGGTGCCTGACTAGCTGTAACACAACATATTCCCGGGGAATCAAATTACATCAGAATTTCCATATAACCTAGACAACACTGTGGCTATATGTCCCTGACATGAAACCACAAACCCACCGAGTGAGTTAGTTGGTGATATTTCAATACCCCGAGGGGTGAGAGACACCAGAAATGGGCCTCACACACTGTATCCAAGTAGGTACTTGAACCCGGGCCTTCTGCTTGACGAGTAAGTGGCTTTAGTTTTACGCCGCACTTATCAATATTACAGATATTTGACAGCAGTCTGTAAAATAATCAAGCCTGGACCAGACGATCGTGTAATCAACAACATGATCATCGATCTACTCAACTGGGATCGGCTTTACGAGCAAACGCTTTAATCACCAGGCTACCCACTGCTTCTCTTTAGAGAAAGAGCATTCCGGCCAACTCGACCTACACCGCTTAAAACACTACTTATGGAAAGTTATGTCCATTGTTCTTGGAAGTGTTTTACAAGCATAACTGATTAACTGACCGAGGGTACTGATGAATTCACCTAGGGCAATTAGTTCTATTTAAAAGTGAGTGAGTGAGTTTAGTTTTACATCGCACTCAGCAATATTCCAGCTATATGGCTGCAGTCTTCAAATAATCGAGTCTGAAGCAGACAAACCAGTGATCAACAGCACGAGCATCGATCTGCGCAACTGGGAACCAATGACATGCATCAACCAAGTCAGTGACCACCCGATCCCTATAGTCGCCCCTTACGACAAGCATAGTCACCTTTTGTGGCAAGCATGGCTTTCTGGAGCCACTTGGACCTCCACGGGTGATTTCTGTTTAAAAACATAAAAAATTCTTATTTTGATAACCTTCTTCATGTCTAATACATTACACGGGTATAAAAATACGTATACTCCTGTGGTGTCAGCCGTTTAATCACCTCACTACAGTAGGTGTGTTCAACACCATGGATAGGACTATGGAGTAGTGACACTGTATGAAATAACTTTGCTGGCGTTAGATTTGAAAGCCCCGTTGACCAAAGAATGACCCAAATTGACCATGGTTGACCACTGATAACTGATGGTACCATTATTTGGCTGAAGCTCTCTCTCTGCACATAAGATAGGGTAAACTAGTTATGAAAGTGTCGTTCTTTTTTATCACGATTAAAATATAGTAGAACACAATTAACAAGGCATTGTCATAATTAACAAGGTGTGTGTGCGTCATCAATGGCAGGGGAATTTTATATGATCCTGAGAATCACAAGTAAAAGTGTAAACGTGATTATGAATTTCCTTTTCAATGCTCTCAGCGTTATTTGAGCCTTTATCGTTATAAACATGCTATTGAAATAGGGATGATGACAACGTTGCCTAGAAATGAAACACGTGTTCAAAAACACACACATGTATGGGTGTATGATTATATGTCTGTGCACGTGTGTGTGTGTGTGTGTGTGTGTGTGTGTGCGCGCGCGCACATGAGTGTGTGTGTTTGTGTGTGTGTGTGTTTGTGTGAGCGTGCAGGAGAGAGAGAGAAAGAGAGGGAGAGAGAGAGGGAGAGTGTGTGTGGGCTATTAGTGGCTAGGCTATTACATCCATATTTTGATTTAATCACGAATAAAAGCATATTAATTATGATAAATACAAGGTATTGTTAGTGTATAAGTCATTTGTGTCAAGGGAATGTTACTATCCTTGTTTTATATACAGTCACGAGAATCAAATGCGTAACTTTGAAAATGATCTGTTAAGCGTTATTTTTATCTGCCTTGACTTTCACAGATTTAATCTGAACAAACACCATAGCGGCGTTGTCAAGCAATAAAACACTTGTTGAAATATGCGTCTCTGTTTGTTGACAGATGTAACGTCGAACACATATATTTTGATATTTTTGCTCAAATAATTAATAACATTCATTCCATTTACTGTATTCAACTTTCAGCATCATTTGATGTACGTGTACTTGGTACTTGAGTACTTTGCTTATTGTTCAGGCGCCCTTCACCTGCTTCGTTCATTATACCAAAGGTTTATTTTGTTAGTTTTATTTAAGGTATCGTCCTGGGTTCTCCATGATTGATAAAAGTTAACTCTGGTTCCATACAGTCAACCCTGAAATTACCAGAACTATATTAACCTGGTTTGACTCAGATCAATCAAATTATGATTCAGTTCATGACGACAACAATTTCGTTAAGTACAAGTATTCACATCAACAATCGGAAACTATTTTCTCTGAAGCATTCTTCAAGTCCGAAAAACCGTTGTTAGTAAACTCAGAATTAGATATGCAAATTGCCCATTGACTTGATGTTCGTCAATTTTTTTTTGGAAAGTGCCATTCTGTCACACATAGCGTCAATACGTCTTTAATTATTTTTACGAGAAATACCTCTGAATTAATGTTTTAAAAAAGACAAGAAATAAATTCTAGATTAGTTATGCTGGCATAGGTCACATGGCGTATAGCTTTTCCCTCGCATCCTTTTTAGGAGAGACGTGCGTTATTGCTTGTACTTCCCAGGGATTTGTGAAAAAACCTAATAAATAAACATCTTCTCCAGCGCCATCCGACATGTTTAGTACATGTCAGCTGTCCTACGTGGTGGTATGGAGTGTACCTGAAGTGAGCCGGACCCGAAAGGACATATTTGTCATGGTGGTTTGGCGAGCAAAGGCATGTGATAAAGAATGTAATGGGAGTGATGGCGTTAGTAGCGGGCATGTCAATGGAGAGAATGCGTTCTGTGTACCCTTATTACTACTTCGGTGACTTGGGTTGCATTTAAATACACATGTTTGGATGGCCGGGAGCAAGCTTCCCCAGTTTGCAGTGCCAGCCTCCCAGATGACTGGATGTTCTTGGCCCCACAGTGGGAAAATGATTAAATTTCAGTAATCTGACATGGGCTTCACACATTGTATTCATGTGTGGAAACATCCTGTGTCTTCGGTGTCATGAGCAAATGCCTTAACCACTAGGCAACCCGACTGCCCCTTTCATATACGAATGATTTAAGTTAGTTAGTTCTGTGACTCAAAGATGACTACATGATGATTTCTCAACATAATTAATGCTCATGATGTTAATCACTTGTTTGTCTGGTCCAGACTCAATTAGTTACAGATCACTGTGACATAGTTGGAATATATGAGTGAGTGAGTGAGAGAGAGAGAGAGAGAGAGAGTGTGTGTGTGTGTGTGTGTGTGTGGGCATGTGTTTCAAGGGCCTGAAATAGTCTTGTCGAGAGATATACATAATTATACGGTATTTAGCATACTTTGATGGAAATGCTCAGTGCCCAGTCAGCAGGGGTCAGGTGTTGTATAGTGTCTCTCTCTTTCTCTCTCTCTTTCTTTCTGTCTTCCTCGAGCTCTCTCCTCTTTCACTCTGTCTCACCTCTTAGCCCTTCCCCTCTCTCTATCTCTCGCTCACTCTTCATTCCCTCAGTATCTTCGCTCTGTCTGTCTGCCTAGTCTCTCCCCCTTCTTTCCCTCTGTTTCGCTCCCTCTATCTCTGTAGTCCGTTTGGTTCAAAAGCGAACCGTTGAATTGCAGTCTAGCTCGAAAACAAATAAACATAAAGCAGTAATTATCATTAAAATATTGATACAGTCCACGGTTTGTTACGAGGGAGGAGTGCAGAGAAAGGGACAGCCAGCTGCAGGTGTGCGAGAAAACATGGTGACAGCACAGCACAGGTTAACGAATAAATAACTTTCTCTTTCTCATTTTCGAGTTACATTGCAATTCATCGGTCCGCTTTTGAGCCAAACGGACTATAACTCTGTCTTCCTCGTGTGGACGCTTCCGTCCCAATCAGTGAGTTACGTGACAGTATTACATAAGAAGGTTCACGTGGCGAGACACTGGACTTAAAAATAGAAGACAACACTTCCTGTTCCTTACTCACACGTGGTCCTTGTTCGATAATGACATAATTACTCTGTTATGTTTATAGAAATAAACTCGGTGATATTGCTGCACATTCCCCCCAGAACATGCATCCGCATTGCAACATGCACACGTTATACATATTCGCATGTGTACGTAGGTTTGAAAATTATCTTCAATAAAGTCACGTGTATCGTAGACACATTTAAAGTGCTGTTGACGTTGTTATGCATTTCCTTCTAGTACGATTAGAGGCGGTGGGGCAGCCTAATGGTTTCCGTTCGCTCGTCACGCCGAAGGCCCGGTTCGATTCCCCATCTGGGTACAAAGTATAAAGCACATTTCTGATGTTCCACGAGGTGATATTGTATTAATATTACTAAAAGTGTCCCAAGACCAAAGTCACTCACTTGCGTATTTGCTGCATGCTTATATACACGGTGCATATGTTAACTGTTACGCAAGTGTGCACTTTTGACTATTATCGTAACTAAATCGGTCTGAGAAAGTCATGTCTATCAATGTCCAGGAACGTCCATTATCTTTCGGTAAATTAGATTGTTAAGCACATTTTCTAAAATCAAAATAGCATTCTGTTGTATTTGGCTTGCTTGAATCTGTACTTCATTGAGAAAGTGAAGTCACAAATACAACAAATTACATTAAGTCGCCATCTCAAAGACAGTGTGTATTCGAAAATACAACTACTTTTTTTAAAGGCAGTAATTTCACACACATTTCCCCTAACAATATCGCTAAGTCAGGGGCGGAGTGTAGGAGTATAAGGATTAATACTGAGACTAAGTTTACTTAGACTGTACTTTTAATGTCTACATACTATCGCTGTGACATACATATCCCACTTGTGTATCCGACTGATAAGTATTATTGGGCAATGTTTACCTAAGAAAGGACGTAAACAGGGAAATGTTTACGCTTCTGTTTAAATGCTAGGCAGTGTAAACACACACACAGAGTCTAGAGCCCTACCGACAAACGTAAATCCCGCGGGCCCGTTCATTCAAGATATGAGATATTCGGGGAGATCGGATAGACTTTATAGACGGCATTAGTAGCATTCACGTTTCGACATACACACCCTCAACCTGCTTGCAAACACTTTTGTGTGTCAGTTGTAAATCTGGGTATTATTAACCAGAGATTGGAGGTAGCTCACAGAAGACGTCACGAAGGTCAACAAAGCTCTCGGCGTTCATGACGACGGCGGAGGGGTGCGGGATGTTCGCTCTGTGTCCGGGACTTTGGAGAAAGACGGATGTGCTGTATGCGCATTTGTCTATACAGGTTCAAAATACGCTGAATTCTGTTGTATGATATTTGGACATCGGGGTGCTGACAAACACCCGTGTATGTTTCAATCAATAAACACGCTGTCACCTGTGTGACATTGTGGTCATGCGTGTAGTTTTCTTCGATAAGGGACCACCTGGTAGCCTCATGGTTAGCCTCCGCGCGTCTGACTGACGACCGGGGTTCGACTACCCACATGGGTGAAATGTATGAAGTCCAGTTTTGGTGTCCCCTGTCTTGAGTACTACTATAATGGATACAATCTAACCCATCGTCTCTGATATGATTATATCATAATATAAATGTATCGTCGTAAAGAACAGCGTGGTTACTCGGTGTTGATGTTACTCAGTGTTGGTGTTACTCAGTGTTGATGTTACTCGGTGTTACTCGATGTTGATGTTACCCGGTGTTGATGTTACTCGGTATTGATGTTATTCGGTGTTACTCGGTGTTGATGTTACTCGGTATTGATGGTATTCGGTATTGATGGTATTCGGTGTTACTCGGTGTTGATGTTACTCGGTATTGATGTTACTCGGTATTGATGTTATTCGGTGTTACTCGGTGTTGATGTAAATCGGTATTGATGTTATTCGGTGTTGCTCGATGTTGATGTTGCTCGGTATTGATGTTATTCGGTATTGATGTTATTCGGTGTTACTCGGTGTTGATGTTATTCGGTGTTGATGTTAATTGGTCTTGTCGAGACAAGCAGCCAGCTATATGAAAACGATTCTGTGTACTTGTAGGAGCTTTGTTTAGCACGAACCCTAACATATTACAGTGTATACTTTATTAATTTTCGTTATACTCCTCCCAACACATATATGTGATATATATATCCGTATCTGTAAGTACATACGCCACACACGCACCCCACAATGTCCCAATACTTGTCCGTCTCAACCGCAATATTTCCTTTACTGCCTTAACCTCCCTGCAATGCTACAGTCCTATATACATGTAATTGAAGCAAGTCTGGATTTCCTCTGAGTCTCCCTGGGGTGCCAAAACCTACGTTCAGTGTATATTGTGCGACAAACCGTTAGTCTACCCCAAAACATATGCCTGTTTTCTCCAACTCGTATACTGGTGACATCCACACCGAGCGGTGTGTATAGGTTTATACTTACAGGAACATCCACTGACAGCGTAATTGAGGATTGGCGGATTCAAACATTGCGGAAACAATATACGATTGAAGCGGGAACGGAATAAATAAACATACCTTTTTTCTGGAATCAGTGATGGAAATCATCCATTTCATGCAGAAACCTTTAAGTACAACTAGGTCCCGATCGCAAAGCGTTCGTAGCGTTATGACGATTGTTAGCGTACGGTTATATGTGATAGGTCTTAACGTTACAATCGCTTTGTAGAATTTGACCCTGGAATCTTCGAACTTATAATCGTTTAGCAGTAATGACCCATAAACTGTAGTTATATGTAATAAAGGATGGGGTGTTTTGTAACTTCTTCAACACAAGACTTGGGAAACACCCAATTACCTTTCGTGGTAAATATGACGCCATGTATGGAATACATTTGCGCTGTGTTAATAATAGGCACATCATAAACTTTAAACATACTGGAACATGACGCATCCAAATATGGGTTTCAGTGTGTCTCGTCGTACATACAAGCATGGTATGTGATTTCGTTTTGAAACAACGGCAGAGTAAGTGCGATACTGGTCGAACCCACATGGCCGTGATCACGGATGAGTTTAATGCCGCCTTTAGCAATATTCCAGCAATATCAGGGCGGATGACACCATAAATGGACTTCACACTCTATACCCATGTGGGGAATCGAACCCATGTCTTCGGAATGACGAGTGAAGGCTTTAACCACTAGGCTACCCCACTGCTCCTGTTATCACGAAGAAGGGGTGGGTATATCATGAAACAATTAAACTAAACAAAGAACCGTGTCTGCAGTATACCCAAATCACCATTCACATTGATCTGCTGGCTAAACAGTCCATTTGAAAGTTGATAGACATTGTTAATTATAGCCATCTCAATGTTTTAAAAGAATATTGACAATCAGTGAAACGCATGTATTATTTCGGTAAGAAAATGCTTGAAAATAAATACTGCATAATTATGTCTGTCTCACTGTTTTTACCAGAATATTGACAATCTTGTATTGTTTTAAGTCAGTGAAACGCATGCATAATAGCTAAATCGTATAACGTATCACTCATATTAACATTAACTTTATGAGATCATATTTTACTTAATATTTAAAGTTTTTGGTTCAGTATTCGACAGCTCATGACCCAGACTACAAACTGTGTTCAGAGAACAATTTCTGTGTGGAATACTCACTGCTTACAAGTTATTTCCAAGATAGTACCATGACATTGATAAGACATGTAGAAATAGTTCCATTGTGTAAGAAATGACAATTCAGTTTATACACCACATTAAAACATGCCACTGCAGAATATGAAAAATCTTTTTGCATAAACATTTTCCAAACAAACATTAAACTCCAAACTCTTACAAAATTTCGAAATTATCAAGACTAAAACTGCATATTTTACGTACCGCTCGTAATTCGTTAAATTGGAAATGCACACATTCCCCACCAGCCTAAGTAAATTCTAACATTCGACAATTATATATGACTGTTACTTCTCCATAAATTGAAAGGCAAGCGATAACTCTCTAAAACGGCGTCATTAATAGATGGCGAACTATAAGCCGCGTGACCAGTGACAAAAGTGACCTAATCACATTTTCTGGTCTTGCATGGTAATAATACGGTAATACGAAAAACTTGAATTCTGTCTAAATCGGAAAACACACATAAATAAATAAATAAATAAATAAATAAATAAATAAATAAATAAATAAATAAATAAATAAATAAATAAATAAATAAATAAATAAATAAATAAATAAATAAATAAAGAAAGAAAGAAAGAAAGAAAGAAAGAATGAAAGAAAGGCTCCCTTTTCATGTTTTCCAGAATGAGCTTAGGCAGTACTACATTATGTCTAAGTGTTCTTCTTTAATGGAGTGCAATATCAGCACCGTTGATCTTCATGCCACGGATTGTTCACATTATTTGTAAATCGTGTTTGCACAATTGTAACCTGAGTGTGCGCTGTGTATATTCTTAATAGTCTGTTAAATGTTCATTATAAACAATATTTAAAAAAATAAAAAAGCAAAAAAGAACGATCTACTTTGGCATTTTTCATAACAGAAAAATACCCAACAGTCTGATTAAATAAATAGGTGTTAACAGTATGACTGCGTTCTTTGAATGGCATGTTAGCAATGAACACTAAGAAAAGATTTCTTGTACATCAGCTTCTATATTCCCTGAAAACAATTTTTCAAAGTAAATTCTTACTGCTTCTTCAGAAGTATGTAATATGCATTCTTGTTGTATGCCTCAAGTGATATAGTTTCCGATTGTTGATATAAATACTTTGACTTTCACGAATGTGGGCGTCATGTACGACGAATCCTGAATCCGGCGTTACATGACCTGCGTTCAGTGATTAAAACTTTTATTAACCGAGGTTAATACATTTCTATCAACCAGGGTTGACTTAATTCAACCAGTGTTAATCTTTGTCAATCACAGAGAACGCACAAAACGCACAAAATGTGTGATATCATTTTCGGAGCAGGTGAAGGACGCTTGAACAATAATCCAAGTACTCAAAACATTAATGATGCTGAAAGCTAAAAACAACATGGAATTTGTGGAATTAATGATTTGAGCACAAATATATGTGTACGAAGGTTACAAACACGTATTTCAACAAGTGTTTTATTGCTTGACAACGTTGCCACTGTGCTATTCTGATTAAATGTGTGAAAGTTACGACAGATGAAACTAACGCTTAATAGATCCAAACGAGATTCAGTACGATTATCCAAGTGACATTGACTTTCATGACTATACATCAAACAATCAGCTTCTATAATGCCATTTCCTTGACACAACCGACAAATATAATAACAGTACTTTATATTCATCATAATTAATATGTTTTCATTCGTGATTGAATAAAAATATGTCATTCAGTTCCCCACATGGGTACAATGTGTGAAGCCAGTTTCTAGTGTCTCTCTAACTTTCTTTGCCAGTGTATTATCCTATACATGGGTTAAGGTAAGGTAGCGTGGACTAAACAGGTTGGACTAATGCTTAGTCTCTGAACATATATAATTTTGATGGTAACAAAGCCATATAAACTGAAAAGGAACCCTAGGGAGACCAAAGATTCTGAACCTGGGGAAATGCTTCATTTGAGTCTAAAGCATTGCAGAGAGGGCCTTCATTTGAGTCTAAAGCATTGCAGAGAGGGCCTTCATTTGAGTCTAAAGCATTGCAGAGAGGGCCTTCATTTGAGTCTAAAGCATTGCAGAGAGGGCCTTGACAAATAATGTGGTCCGGGGACTGTGAGACAGATTATAAACTGGTAAACCGAGGCGTGCAGCAAATCAATTAACAATGGTCAATTAACAATCAATTAACAATGAGTTGACAATGGTCCACAGAGGCTAATTTAGGTCATTCCTTGGTCAACAGGGCTTTGCATTAAAAGTCCAGGGTCTTCTCACTTACCGCCAGCAAAGTGATTTCATGAATGTTACTAGTTGATGGTCCTTTCCGTGGTTTTGAGTAGACAACGGTGTAGATAGAATGGTCTCTCTTTCTCGAAAGAGGGGTATGGGCGGCATAGTGGTTAAAGCGATCGTTCGTCACGCCGAAAGCCTGGGTTCAAATCCAGACATTGCTACAATGGCTTGACCTAAATGGAATGCTGGAATGCTGGAATGCTAAAAGCGGCGTAAAACCTTAGTCACTCATTTTTCTCTAAATACGACGCGTGTCATTACTTGCACCTTTCTATATATATCAGCTGGAGGCAGGTATGTTGTCCCGTATTTGTGGCATGCAGCCACGTCTAGATTGCAGCGTACATAAAAATCCTGAAGAATTGTGATTTTCCAGGAATATATGACAGAATGTTTCAATAGTTTTTCCCTCATTTTTATTTCATCAAATCATGAAATCCTGATCAAATGGATTTTAGTCACACCAGAGTCTTTCATATTCACGTGGGCAATGACGTTATCAGCATAAAATATAGTATTTTTCAAACAATTATCGAAAGGGCGAAGTCGCGTAATTTCTATACATGTCAAGAATAGTCCATAACTTTATCTCCACATCGTCGTTTCAGTTTTCAGCTCCAGAACCACTTGTTTCTCCAGGAATACAGAAATAGGGTGCATTTCAATGTCTGCACGGTTAAAATTAGAGCCACTTCATGGCCTTGTGTGACTGTTACTATTACCGCTGGATTAGGGAACACGTGTTTACTGACATGTGATAAAACAAGTCAGACATGTGATAAAACAAGTCATTCCGAGAGAGCCAAAATTAGTACTGATCTTTTTCACTTGCTGTCACGCACTCATGCTCTTTATATTTCTTTTTCGAATGTCTAAGTGATACCGTCCGTTCATAAAAGGAAAATTTTACAGCTGCGATTTTTGTAGCAAATATATCCAAGTCTAGAAAATGTATCAAGTCTAGATTCTCCTAGCTTCATCTGAAAATGAAGGAAGCTTCAGGGATCCATTTCATTATATGATATTTGTTTACTATGATCTTTTTTTCAGTAAAATATGTTCATTTCAGAGACTAGTTGTTAGTCTAATCCATTACGCTCAGGCAGGAATACTTGGCATAAGAGGCAAATGTATGGTTAAGTGTACATAGAATGGCGGGATGGTTTACACGGAAGACTGTAGTTTTCATGATGGTATTACAAAATATACATAGCTTTCTAAAAATCCATTTTGTTTAGTTAACCAGTTTTAACACATTACGTCTGTTCAAAATAATGGTTTGGGATTTGAAATTTCCGATGATGTTTGAAGAAAGGTCGGAGAAAAAATGTAAAGTAATTCATCACCAACATCAAACATGTCGCAGGGGTTACACATTCTTTCTAATGGAATTTTGTGCCACCTACCCACTCCTATAGGTAAACGATTGTATATGATATAAAATATTTTATCTTGACTTGTACCATATTTCTGCATATTTTTTATGTAGACAACTGACTCGCCCTTGCATGTATTGATGGAAAGTGCGACTAATATCTAACAGTAATCGTGATGCCATTTAGGTTAATGTTCGTTTATATATAATCTTATCGAGACGTATTCTGCATTTAGAGGAGACCAACGTGTAGGTTTCATAATGATCTGTGTATTAATACCACAGTAAAATACACGTGCGTACACAAAAATATTATTTAATTGCTGAATTTCATGTAGGATGTAGTCCAATATCATTGTCCTGACTTTGATAATTAATTCACTCGTTCTCGACTGCCCCATTAAGCCGTCCTTTCTCGATTCACAGTATGTCATAAAGTTATGGTAAACACGTGACGACAGCCGGACCTGCATGAACGGGGAATGCCCCGTAGAGAGTTCTTGGAAAGGTGTGGTCAGATCCTGCCCGTGCAGTCTGGTTGACGAATCCGGAACCACGTGACGCGCCGGGCTATATAAACCGGAGCGAGCCGGGTCGGACAACACACTTTTATCAACACTTGGCTTATCCTCCACACGCTCGGAAAACTTACAGGTTTGCTCAAAATTCATCATTGTCTTGTACATGCATGATACTTCATTGCGTTTATTTCAAATTAGGGCAATTGTTAAGTTGATTACAGCAGGGATAAATCTTAATTATACTAACAATTTGGACGTAAGTTGCAAAAGAAGAAGATGAAACTGGTGGAAAAGAAATAATAGAAGTTTCCATATCTTAAGTTTTATTAAGTTTTCTTAATATTCATTACGGAACTTTCAAATACCCTATTGGGGATATACAGGGTAAATTTTCCATTTTATTTTTATTTTTATTAAAGTTAAAGCAGCTTTAGTTAAATAAAGTTAAAAGTCTGTTATAACAGATTTAAATAGAAATTTATATTTAGTTTCCAGAAAATATTTCACTCAAAATTACTTAGACATTGTGGAAAATTTACTTAACGTTTCCAAATATTCAAAAGCGTCAGTGGAACATTAATTATAAAATGTAAGTGTCGGACCAACTCAGTTTTTAAAAATAACATACTTTTGAATTCACAGCAATAAGAACAATAGGTACTATAATCCGTTAACAATGATACAGTTACGCATAGTATATGTACTTGTATACTTTGGCTCTGTTTAGAATACATATCTCGTCTCCTATGTTTATACACTTACTTTAAATCCGAATCTGATTTAGAAAAAAAATAATGCAGTACTTGTATGTTATGTCTTTCAGTTTGTACTACAAATTGGACAAGCATGCAAAGATTCTTAGGCAGTGTACTTCTAACACTGCTCGTTGGTCTGGCCGCGGCTCAGAACCAGGTAGGTTGTCATAGTTGAATTTACACAATATTTATTAACACATTTGTATTGATAAAGGACACTTTTATGACACAGTCATATTTTCCTATTTTGTAACCGTATTTTGTCATTATGGGACTTTTTGTTAACAGCCACGCATTTGTAGTTTTTTCATGAACGATTTGTTTGTCGCTTGTTCTGAGTCAGTATGCGCACTCTATACAGTCGCCTCTGTGTACATATGCCGTTGTGCATCGCATTATACAAACTCATTATCCGACCGTTGCATTGTGTAAGTAGGGAAGTCATTAAAATGTTGGGTTTTTTTTATTTTCACGATTTAAAAATATATCAATGAAAATGTGAGAGATAGGCCTAGTAATAGGTTTAATTAGACTGCATCGTTGTAGAGAATGTTTACTCAGTGCGTTAGTCCTCTTTTTAACAGAGCGATCCAAATGGACCGGACACAAGACTAGCCCTAGCGGCTCTTATCATTGGCATCATTGCATGTGTGGGGATACTCTTCCTGGGGTCGGCTCTGGCATGCTACATGAGGAGAATACAGGTAAATATTACACATATATCCATACACATATATCAGTGTAGGCTTGCTGGAGCCAGGACGTATTGTTTTCAGCAATACAAGCCCCTGTGGCTGCAACTGTTTCACGAGTGGGCTGCGTTTGTTTCCATTTGAGATGCAATTCCTTCAAATTTGCCGTATTTCCTTCAGTTACTTAGGGGGGCCCTGTTTCCTATTTCTTCTCATAAACAAACTCATTTAGGAGTATTAATTCCGTTACAAACCCGCCATATCTACTCGTGCAATGCGTCTTAAAAACCATGCAGTTAGTGTGTGCTATCCCGGAAATACCTGAACGTCAACAGACATGTCACCTGTCATAACAATCACGTGTATTGTTTATTTCAGCATGACGGATACGGACAACACAGCAACTACGGCAACTCCGTGTCCGGTAGGTTATTCCCTCGATATAACGCTGTCTATTTTTCCGGTGATACATCCGGGTTCCTTGTACATACCGGCCTTCAAGCGCCGAGTATTATGTAACCTAATACCCAACGGCACGGCCTTCTGACTCTGATTGAAAGCGTAAATGTACAAATGAAATTGAATCGTAAACTATAGATATGTAGATGTTTACATTACAAGTTCCTCGCTATTTTTTCTAAAGAATGGCAGTATATGGCCGTAAATCGGATACTTATAGAGTATTATTTAAATTGCAGATAGTATTGGATTGTGTTTATGAAATCTTGCTTTTGAATGTGACTTTGTGTAAATGACGGATTTGTGTTTATATGCAAATTTGATTTTGAGGCTTTATGGCTGATATACTAGAAGAACGAATAAAATTCTAGACTAATGTTTAGTCTCTGAAAGTGCATAATTTTCTTGAGACAAATAAACCCGTTTAGATTTAAAAGGATCCCCATTCACGAGGGAAATTGAACCTGAGGGAATCTACACTTGCTTCAATTAGGGCTCTAGCACTGCGGGGAGGACTGGGCAGTTGGGAATATACTAGTAATATGGTTCAGGGTCTGTGAAGGACTCTAACAAAAGTGGTAGTTTCAAAATTAACATTTTATGTATTATTTTAAGGTAAATTTGTTTGAATTTAATCATTAATTTTACAACACCGCATAAGAAAGATCCATGGAAATATCGGCTCTGCAACGTTTTTTTTCTGATAGCGTGAACTGATTCGATTGTATATTCGTGTCTGTGGTTTCAGATCGAATTGATTTGATGGAGAAAAATCCTCTGCCTGCTGCTGAAGTTAACGATGACGCACGTAGACAGTCAACAACCCTGGTGAGTACAGTAGTAGTTGTTAGTGGGTGTGTTGGGTCTGACACCGTTTTGTATAGCGTTCTGCGTTTTTCAAGACGTGTCTGTTGAATTTGGGAAGAAAGTAATGTGAGTCTTAGTCGTTTAAACACACGGTTGTTGGGCAGACAAACATGCAAATACGATTTGTTTATTGTTTTACGCCGCACTCATCAATATACCAGCTATATGGGGGATAGAATATAGTATTCCAGAAATATCACCCAAATAAATAAATAAATAGATAAATAAATAAATAAATCATGTACTGTATTACTTTATGTTATATAAGTCTCTACTAAACAAACGTAACTCCAGTATTTGATATGTGAGTATTTGTTTCCAGTGTGAGGAAGCCAACATGTGTCTTGGTGTGGGAACCCTACGTCAGATATCGCTGTCTCTCCTCCACGATATGCTCCTCAACCTGTATAACATCCACATCAAACTCGAGTGCAGGACGACACAAAAGTTCCAGTCTGACCGAGAACTGGCCATGACCACTGCTGCCGACAACGAGACCGTCACCAAACAACTCGCGCAGACGCTTCAACTCATCTTTCCCAATGACTCTTCTAAGGCTGAAACCTTCATGGCTATTGGCGAGAAGATCCTGAAGGACAACACCGTGAGGCAACTCTTGGACTCGACCTTCCGAATCTGTCGTGTCTGCTTGGGCATCGTCCGAGAGTGGGAGGCTGAAAGGGAGCTGTTTGTGGGCGTTGTCCCGACGGAAGGACCCGGATACATCAACTTCAGCGTTGTCGATGACATCAACAAGGTCAAGCTAACATGGGACGAGAACAAGTTCGAGAAAGACTTCATGAATACAACCTGCAAGCTGGCTCAAGCGTTGCGAGATGAACGTCGTCAGCCCACTCCGGTGGAGTACATTGCCTTCCAGTTGGCGTACCATTGTCTCGCTAAAGGGAAACAGGTCACCCTGAAGCCTCACAGGTCACTTGGCTCTCCTGGCTTCCGTCCTCATACTCAGACATATATGTCTCTCACAGACCCCGGCGAGGGCCACGTGTTGGGCACCACCCGCTTCAATGAGTGGATGCAGGGCGCAATCATCCACGTGGAACATCTCGAGAGACCGAAACATCTCCCAAGGAAGAATATCGAGTCGTACAGAATATCATCTCTCTTCAACTTCTCCAAAGTCCGTCTCCACGTTGGCCAGGCAGCCCCCACGACCTACTTTGTCGGCAGAGCCATGAAAGACTCATCATCTGGCAAGTTTGAAGAGGATTTCCTTAAAGTTGTTCACATGACGTCTGCTACCATCTCTGCCGCTTTCTACCAGGGTGGTGCCGAGTGCAAGGTGGCGATGGAGGGACTCACAACAAGCCAGGCCCTGCGTTACATGAGAGCTTTGAAGGCACAGGTCAACCGCGATCGCTTCAACCAATACTTGTCCGCAGCATGGAATCTCAACCAGGTCATCGTCGACGACTTTGAACGGGAACACACAATTGAACTGAAGACCAGGAAAGAGATTGCCCTAAGAGCTATCGAGATCACTTCACTTGGAGGCTTTGATAAGGTGACACTGGACGGGGCAAGTGACACCTACCCATCCAAATGTATCATGTACCAGATGGGATTTGAAGAAGCTCTCACCTTCAACCACGAGGCCCACATGCGAGGTTTGGTCACATACTTCTCCGCTGGCTTCAAGTTCGACGAAATCAAGCACGCCGTGTATGCCGGAGTGGACGGTATCGGTATAGGGGGAGCTCAGGTGTTGAGGTACATGGACAGTGACAGTGGCATGCATGGACCTTACACGGAAGAGAACATCCCGCGAATCCTGCAGAGCAGAGACACTGCTGCCAAGTCTGTCCGTGGAAGAGGCGTGCACCTCCTAGTCAGACTGGACACCATGTTCTTTGAGGGAACCATATCCAGTGTGGAGAACGGAATGAGGGAGCAGCTCTTCAACGCTCTGCTGCAACAGAATGAGGAGGAAATCAGATCCATTGTGACAAAGCTGGACTATATCATGAACATCCCATGTGAATTTGGTCTCCCACTTGCTGGTCAAGCCAAACGGCTGACTGTGGCAGAGACGCCTCTCCTCAAAGAATGCGCAGAGTCAACATACGAGTGGGCCCTATTCATCTCCAGACTGCGGACGCAGGTAAGCAAGATGGATGAGGCTGCCCTGGTGGAGGAGTATGACGGGGAGCCATGGCACACATACAGAAAGAAATACAGGGATAATATTCAAAGGGAGCTTCTGAAGGGTTATACCAGACAGGTGTCGTTCCAAGTGCAATACAAGACAACAATGTGAAATACTCCTGGTTCAAAGCATCGCCTGTGATCTCTAGTGTTCTTGTCCTAGAGACAAGACCGCTACGAAGCAGTGATGAGTCATGAGGCTCTTTACAACTTGATGGCTTGCAGTCATGTTCTTCCACTGTCATCTATCACAAACTTCCATTGCATATCTCAAATATTTCACTCAGGTAAACATAACATGTTTGATTTAATCATGTTATACTCTACAGTACAGGCAGACCTAGATCTTGTTGTACAAGTGGACAGCCCCACAAAGAATCCTTTGGGGATGTTTCTTTTCGAGCATGATAGCTTTTTCACAAAGGACAAGAACACATGTACTGGATCGTGGCATTTTGCTTCTGATATTAATTCTTGGTCTACTGAGGATTTTTCTAGGATAATAATATACCTTGCTTCAAGGTCAAATTACGAATAAGTAATCACAAACAGCTGAAAACAATGTTGCACTGGGTACTGTATTGCCCAATGGTCATGGTTGACATCCGGTGCCAAGGCACCATCGTCTCGAATTTTATCCCTCGATGTACCATGATCTGCTTAACATGTTTCAAATCTCAGATTAATCCAGTTTATTATCCTAGATTTGTATCAGCCTTGATTCCATATACAATTTGATTTGTGCTATACAAGAATTGAGCCTCCGTGACACGTGTACAATGAAGACTTAGTGGTGTTATATACCATTTTATCACATATCTAGAAATGATAAAATGCACTTTGAATGTTCCATAGTTAGCATAGGTTGTTGTAACCAAACCTGCATTACACCCATTGACATTCCCGGGTTAATACATGGCATGTCAGCGTATTTTGAATCAGTTATTAGTATCTGCTCGAATGGTAGGAAATTGGAGTTATGTCCCTTGGTGTGTCGTGTGCTGGCCGAGCTTTCTTATGGCGTTTCCTGATAAGGTGCAATTGCATTTCATTTAGTACATGCAGAACACATTTCTCAATCTGATATTATGTTATATGATATGAAGTTGTTTATTATATCAGTCTGTTTTTATATGTCACATTGTTTCACCCATGTGGCCCTTGGTTCCACAGGGGTATGATATTGAACTGGTTGCATTGAATTGTAAATATAAAATGCTATGGTGACTATGCTAGATGTACAATGTGACCATTGAAGCATTAACTGGAGTGCAGTTCAGTTCATATGCAATGTCATGTTTTATTATCAAGCGAATTGTTCTCTCATTTGTTGACTGTAAATAGACTATATCACTGGATGATGATGACAGGTTTGGCATGAAACTTTGTTTTGTTTAATTGTATCATTTTATACTGAATCTGTACAAATCAACAACAGAAAAAAATAAAAACTTATAAAAGATCCAAATGTTTTTGAGATAGATCTTCATTCACTTACAGATAAAACATACATAGTTTCCTATGGATTTATTAAACACAATGTATTGTCTTTAGAGCAGGCAGTTGAAATGCATACTTACTTTTAACATGCTTATTGAAAGAGTGAGTGAGTGCTTTCGGTTTTACGCCACATTCAGCAATATTTTAGCTATGTGGCGGCGGTCTGTAAATAATCGAGCCTGGACCAGACAATCCAATGATCAACAACATGAGCATCGATCTGCGCAATTGGGAACCGATGACATGTGTCAACCAAGTCACCGAGCCTAACCACCCCATCCCGTTAGTCGCGTCTTACGACAAGCATAGTCGCCCTTTATGGCAAGCGTGGGTTGCTGCAGGTCTTTTCTACCCCGGGGACCTTCACGGGTCTCATGGCAAGCATGAGTTGCTGAAGACCTATTCCACCCCGGGACCTTCACGGGTTTCATGGCATCCATGGGTTGCTGAAGGCCTGTTCTACTCCGGGACCCTCACGGATCGCTTACTGACAGAAAACAGTAATTCCCGTGTATGTTGGTTAATGCTGAGGTGAGCAATATATAAATTGCAATAAGGCAGCCATACATTATTCAGTCTGTACCAGACAGTAGATGATTGACATCATGAGCATCGATCTATACACTTGGGATACGATGACATGCAAGAACAACTCCAGGAAACGTGAATCCCTTAGTTGTCTGTTTCTTACAAGCATGGTGACTTTAGAAGGTACATGCATATGAGGTGCAAACTTTCCCACCAGACAACGGTGAGTGAGTGAGTTTATTTTTACGCAGCACTCAGCAATATTCCAGCTATGTGGTGGTGGTGATCCAGTGATCAACTGCATGAGCATCAATCGGGAACCGATGACGTATGTCAACCAAGTATACAACAAGCATTGTTGCCTTTTGTGGCAAGTATGGGTTGCTGAAGACCTATTTTACCCTTGACCAGTGATTTGGCTGTTCTGAGAGGTTATGATGTTGTACTTCACTGGTCCAAAATGACATTCAGCAAATGACTTCACTATCTATACAAAATCACTGGCCAATAGGACCACTGCAAACTGATCATTTCGTGGTCCTGACGAATTTTTACTTGGCAGGGACTAAAGGACCAGCGTAAATTTCGTACACTGTTGTAACACCACTATGACAATACTCCAGTTATATGATAGCGGTCTGTAAATAGTCGTGTCAGGACCAGACAACAAGTGATCAACAGTGTGAGCATTGGTCTATCATCCGATCCTGTCCCTTTCTTCATGACAAACATGAGCTGCTGAAGTCTGAATTCTAACCCCGATCTTCATAGAATGACATTTCATATTACTTAAGGTAACATATCTTTGTATAACTAAAGACAACAGGAAAAGGTCTGAGGAATTTTATTCCTGCTATATAATATAATATGGCACAAAATATTGTCACAAGAAGTAACTTAAAAGCTTAAGAAATATGTAAAATAATCCCGCATAGTACAATCTGACAGCACCATATATCAATGATATTTGAATTTCTTCAGCTAAACCTTCCCATGTTTGTGGAAGACGTATTGCCTGGGTTGTGCATGTTTTATGACAATATAAAAAACGGTATATAGCGGTACTAACAGAACTGATGTTTAGCCTTTGGTTCAGTATACCGTAATGCCGTCCACAAATTTGGCATTTTTGTTTTTGGGAACATTTTATTAACTTTCTTGAACCTATTCAAAAATTATTTTGTCTAAATCTATCTGGCTTTGGTTATTGTTGTCAATTTCATCATGATCATATTTCATATAACAAACCGATACGAACCAAATTGAAGGCCTTGTACATCAATACATATCATACTGTGGTGAGAGCATACAGTTTCACCCCTAACAAAAACTCAGGCAAACTGTTGACCTTATGATGATAATGAATTTAAGTCCATATAACATAAAGGTCATACAGTAATACTGAAATTTTCTCAAGATTCTCCACAGCAAATTGAGGAAGTGAGTGAGTTAAATTTTATGCCACTTTAAGAAATGTTCCAGCAATATCACAGCATGGGACAACAGAAATGGGCTTCACACACCATACCAATGTAGGGAATCAAACCTGTGGCAAGCAAACACTTTGACCACTAGGCTACCAAACCGCCCCATATCTGACTGATCTGGTGAGAATGCTGATGTGATGTTAAATATGAACTCCCTCACTCACTGATCAGTGCATGTATGTGAGTTTGGCTTCATATTGCTATTATCAACATTCCTGCAACATCACAGGACAGGACAGGAAAGGAGCTTCATGCTCTTTGTCTACAGTAAGCTGATCATATAAACAAGGGCTGTCTGTAGCTGATGTAGCTTGGGTTACCCGGGGTAATAAAACGCCTGCTTTGACTGTTAGTGCTATGAGCATTCACCTCGTGAGTGGAGTTTGGTGCAATATTAATGCACATATTATTATTATTATTATCATCATCATTATTATGTATCTTCTCAGTGTCATGGAATATGTCAGCTGCATACATACATATACAGTTCATAATCTACAGAGGTTACAGCTCTAAACGTTATAGCTGTTATAGCCTGACTATAAGAAATATGAAATATATTGTGGTAATACTTTTTGCATTAAATATCTTCACAACATTATTGCATAATCTGTCACCAACAGAGAGTAATGTTTCAGACCATTTGCAAAGAATACAAAGCACAACAATTTTACAGTCAACCCATACAGCCAAGGTAACAATCAAAATGGTGTTTCCTAAAGAGGAAAGAGGCTTTAATATGCCTCACCATGCAACACTGTGCCAAATTTTAGGATCCCACTGCAAAGCAGCAAACACATCGAAAGCAAACTTGAAATATTATCTAAATCGATGTGACTGATTACTAAATTTATCTTACTGACAGAAGGGGTCTTATAAGCTGATAATTATATAATATAGTAATTGCTTCCTAGCGAAGAAAGGATAAATATAGGTTATCACGTGAGTCTGTTTCGGAATGGTTAATATCCTGCATTAGGAATAATCATTGTACAGCACTAATTCCTAACATCTGCAGATCTAACGACCAACAGAAGTAGACAACATACTTCTGAAGTAAAACATGGTGGGACAGTGAGCTAAAGTCACATCGGCAGTATTTCAGTCCTATTGTGACTAAGAAGGTTGTAAATTTATAAATGAATACAAATAAATTTCGATAATACACTTCCCTGTCTGCAAAGAACAATAAAACAACTAGATTAGGCCAGACCAATGTTATTTCTTGTTTTACGCAACATACATCATATGTATTTAAGAATAAGAAAAAAATATATAAATTAATTTTCACTGATAAAAATAAATATTCCTTATATTTTCAAAGGTCAAAAATGTAAAATTAAAAAAAAAGATTGATTAGTGCTGGCAGAGTATGGCCCAAAAGTACTGAACTTGTAGGAAACTCCTAAACAACTATCCACGCAACAATGCCATCGGCCAACTGCAGACAGGCGATAAGAAATTGAGAACATATGACCTTCATCTTGACATTCAGTTGGTTCATGTGAGCCAAATTTAAACAAAGTGCACACATGAAAAAAACTATTAAATTTCTCTTTTCACGGTGAGTATTGTTTTACAGTGAGCAGAAATATTCCAACAATACCACGGCAAGGGACACCGGAATGGGCTTCACAAATTGTACGCAGGAGGGGAATCAAACTTGGGTCTTTGGCATGATGAGCCAATGTTTTAACCACTAAACTACCCCATCGCACCTCTCTTTCTTCTTTTCATAAGTAAGGATTATTTCTGTTGTAGAAAGTACCCATGTTTGAGTTGAGGCGACTTAAACCATACACTGAACCAGGTTGCTGTACTAACGTTAACAGTATGTGGAGACTTGAAGCCAATGTAAACCACCAGTTTATAGATTACTGCACAGACTCTCTCTCTCTCTCTCTCTCTCTCTCACACACACACACACACATACACACACGCACACGACTGTAAGCACAATGATGGAGATAACACTGCTCCCCCTTGTCCAATACGAATTAGCCAAGCTGTAGCACATTTGTGTCGACAGTTCACAGGACAGAAGTAACACTTCCATTGTATACACAATAGCAGAATGGGACCATATTTTAGGAGTCGCTTGGAGTCGAACTTGACAAAAAGCGCATGATGAGTGGGGAGTGGCCCCATTCCACCATTGTGCATATTACGAACAAGTGGTCGATGGAATGAGTACAGTCTGATTAAAATGTGGTCCCATGAAAGTGTCCAGGTAAAGATTGAATGTTAGGTTCTCCTTACACAGCACATTGCCACGTTGACTTCCTAGATCTGATCAGGTCCTCCTGTCACATTGTTTGCCTTCACTTCCTCGTCGCCTACGTCAAAACAAAACACAGTGATGAGTGAGTTGGGTTAAAAACTCATGTACTCAAGTGCATAATTTGTTTGTATTCTGTTATGTTAAAGAAGTCTGTGCTAAGTGAGTGAGTATGGTTGTAGGCTGCTTTAGCAATATTTCAGGATTATGATGGTGGCAGACACCAGAAATTGGCTTCATGCACTGTACCTATTTGGGGAATCGAACCTGGGTGGCAAGCAAACACTTAAACCACCAACCTTCCCCACCAACCCCACAATGAAGATGAAGAAATGACTTCAATAATTTTTGTTTATCTTTCTGACATCAGTGACAATAAAAATCCACTTTCCATCCTTGTATCCATGAATCTAATAAAGATTGTGTGTTGAAAACAACACGTGGTTGTTAAACAGGGTTTGCCAAATATGAGTGAGTGGGTGAGTGAGTGAGTGAGTGAGTGCCACTTTATGCCACTTTTAGCAATATTCTAGCAAGTAGATTAATGTTCTTTGCATGGTACAATTCATTTTATTACTTTGATAAAACTTAAAATCTTGTGGGCACTCTTGCCTCTGGGAGACAAGTGTTTGGGCCATCTAGGACATTGTGCTAGGTAGACCTACCAGCTGTGACATATCTGTCACTCTGAGGACTGTCTGTGTCTGTCTGACCTTCTTGTATTGTTTTGTAGCCTGCTAGTCTTCGTGAATCAAGATGTAGCCATCTGAAATATTCAACAAGCGAGTGAGTTTAGTTTTATGCAACTTTCAGCAATATCATGTTGAGGAACACCAGAAACGTGTTTCACACCTTGCACCTATGTGGGGGATCAAACCTGAGTTTTTGGCATGACAAACGAATGCCTTACCCATTATGCTACCCGACCATTACTTATATATTCAGCAAGTAAAACTTGCTGGAGGGACATACAACTTCAACGCAATTAATATGAACATTATTGAATGCCACTTTGAGTAAAATTGATACACTTGATTACACACTAGAGTCTAGAAATGCAAAGAATACGTTTCATCACAAGACAGTGTAACAACACAATTTATTTGCATAATTCAATATAGATATATTGACACTCTATTTCTGAACACTGATCACAAGAAGATGATCAAGGGTTGGCTCATGAACGAAGCATACCATTGTGATGTTGATTTTAAGGGTGAATTTTGGACCTCAGTTAATTAAGATCGGCATATCTACAGCTGAGATCATATATATGGTCTTTTTTTACAGTCATACACAGCATGGATCAATGATATCACAAAAAAGATAGGCGTTATTACTGTGCACGAAATAATGAAACCCTCTTAAATGAGGGTTTCAGTCAGTTTGTTGACCACTTACAGCATAAGGGCTACAGCAATGACAAACAGACCAGCGGCTAGCAGGAAACAAAAGCCTGGGAAGAAACCAAGGGATAATGGATACAGCTGATTGAAGAGGAGAGATGCCAGCAAACTTGCAATGCTCTCCATGGCAGCCACCAGTCCAAAGAGTCGTCCTGGTAACAGAAACATGAACATATTCCACAAGTTAGTTTGGCATTTTAGAAGTTGGGAGGTATATACCTGCCAAATTTATGGATAACAACTTGTTCTATTTTATGAATGCGATGTTTTGGTACAGATTCTTACATTGTTGGCAACCAGGATAATGGTAAATGTAGTATCAAAACATCACATTTACTATATGAAAGGGTGATGGAGTGTCCTTAGTTTTATGCTGCACTTAGCCAGATCAGCCTCGACATGAAAACCTTTTGATTGGAAGGTATATATACCACACTTACTAATTTCAAGGGTCCTGGACCAGTCAATCTGGTGATCAACATGACGACCCATTAGTCACCTCTTACAATAAGCATGGCTTACTGAAGGCCAATTCCAGCCTAGATCTTCACAGTTCTGGAGTAGTGAAATGGTGTAGAGTACCAAACCATAGGAATAGATAATGATTTTGATTACTTGAACTATAATTATAATCCTTTTAAGAATTTGGTAAATAACTGTTACTATGAATGTCTGGGGTGCATCAAACATTTTCTCATGTATCCATGGAGGAGGGTTAGCCTAATGGTTCAAGTGCTCGCTTGTCACGCCCAAGATCTGGGTTCAATTCCCCACATAGGTACAATCTGTGATGCCCATTTCTGGTGTCCCCCTTCTGTGAATTTGCTAGAATATTACTAAAAGAGGCATAAAACTAAATGCACTCACTCACTCTTTAGAATATGCTCAATATGTTTGTTCACATCAAACACATATTTTTGCATCACATAAAACACTGCACACATATTATCTACATACTACATACCAGCATGTTATGAGACCTACCCTGTTCTCCTTGGCTGACCATATTGGACAGTAGTGACCGTATGACAGTTGCTGGAAAGCCTTGAAACATGGCAAATATCACAACTGAAACAAAAAGCAATGCTTGTAGATCCCAATAGAAGAGCATTGTGTAGGGTAGGTGGCCATGGATGTAGATTCCAGTATAGGGGCATAGTGTTGGGTAGGTGGCCATGGATGTAGATTCCAGTACAAGGGCATAGTGTTAGGTAGGTGGCCATAGATGTAGATTTCAGTATAGGGGCATAGTGTTGGGTAGGTGGCCATGGATGTAGATTTCAGTATAGGGGCATAGTGTTGGGTAGGTGGCCATGGATGTAGATTTCAGTATAGGGCCTAGTGTAGGGTAGATGGCCATGGATGCAGATTCCAATATAGGGGCATAGTGTTGGGTAGGTGGCCATGGATGTAGATTCCAGTATAGGGGCATAGTGTAGGGTAGATGACCATGGATGTAGATTCCAGTATAGGGGCATAGTGTTGGGTAGGTGGCCATGGCTGTAGACTCCAAAAGAACTGTATGGTGTTAGATAAGGATCCATGGCTGTTGACAAGGGACGGTTTGGACAGTTAAACATGGCTGTTAGATATATTCATTAATGGAACTGACACCTGGTAAACAAAAGTCTAATTGCTCACATTGCAATTGTACCATGACAGATAACAGTCATAATATTGCAACTGTACCATGACTGATAACAGTCACAATGTTGCAATTGTACCATGACTGATAACAGTCATAATATTGCAATTGTACCATGACAGATAACAAGCATAATATTGCAACTGTACCATGACTGATAACAGTCACAACATTGCAATTGTACCATGACAGATAACAGTCATAATATTGCAACTGTACCATGACAGATAACAGTCATAATATTGCAATTGTACCATGACAGATAACAGTCATAATATTGCAACTGTACCATGACTGACAACAGTCATAATGTTGCAACTGTACCATGAGAGATAACAGTCATAATATTGCAACTGTACCATGAGAGATAACAGTCACAATGTTGCAACTGTACCATGACTGATAACAGTCATAATATTGCAACTGTACCATGACAGATAACAGTCACAATGTTGCAACTGTACCATGACAGATAACAGTCATAATATTGCAATTGTACGATAACAGATAACAGTCATAATATTGGAAGTGTACCATGACTGATAACAGTGATAAAATTGCCATTGTACCATGACTGATAACAGTCATAATATTGCAATTGTACCATGACAGATAACAGTCATAAAAACTGATTAGCTGTCTCCATAGTATACGGCTTTGCAAAATTGTACAGAATCAGTTTATGACCAACTTGGAAAGAAATCATTAGGGATGAAGCTGATAATTAACATTCATCAAAATGCATTAACACAGCAGCAAGGTACCTAAAAATGTGAGCCATGTCTTTGTGCTCAACCCAAGAACCACCAGGCCGATGATCTTGGACGTCAAGCCCCATAATCCCACAGTGGTGTCCCTCATGTTCCGACACAAAGGCAGAACTGTCACCAGGGTTATACTGCGAGTGAAGTTCTCCAGGCCCTTAAAGTACCCAAATGTTGTCTGAGACCAGCTGAGTGGCGGTCGCCGTGTGTACAGGAGAAGGACATCAATTTCACCTGTGAAACAAGAAGAATTACACCATGAACAAGTCTGATGTTGATGTGTCATGTCATCTTGGTTAGTTAATAAGGACTTCATGTCAGAATTGGAGCCCTTGGGCCTGATGCCTAATTGAATAGGTGATTTGATAGATAGGGAGGTCATCAATCATACTAGAAAGATATGGATTGTAGCTCACTTTATCGACCACTGGACTGTCAGTCATGTTTAAATATCATGAAACAAGCACCACAGTTTATAGCACACCATGATTAGCCCTTTGCTTTCACTTAGGTAGGAAGTTATAAAAACAATTCAAATTGCTTGTCATGCCAAAGACCCAGGTTTGATTCCCCACATGGGTAGAATATGTGAGTCCCCTACCATGATAGTGCAGAAATATTGGGAAAAGTTGTGGAAAACTCATGCCCTCACTCTGTAATACAGAATACAGTTGTGCCCCTCTTGTCTGAACACTTGTGTTTTTCTTGAAATCGTCTGAACCACGAACCATATGTACATGTACAAGAAACGAACATATTAGGCCTCGGACATAACCTTTATTGACTGATAACACCTCAACAAGTACTTGATGCTTCACCTTCATATTTCCTGCTCGATACACTATGTCTAAACATAAACTGTGTTAACCAGCCACGAGAATAAGTGAATTCCGAGAAACCCATGCTATTGCTGAGAGGACATGCTTTTTAAATTAACATTTTGTCATTGGCGGGCAAATTAACACACCTCATAATTAAGTCAGTGTCACCTTGCTAATTACAGGTACACATATAGTGAAATTTCTTACACTTCAAAGACTACTGTCTTTCACAAGACCAATTGGTATTTGTGTCTGTAAACATACTGACAAGTGCTCAGCCATCCGGACATATGAGACCAAAATGCACATAATGTAGTGTTTTGTATGTGAAAATGACCGTCTGGTTACAGACACTGGATTTCCAAATATGTGAGTAATTTTACAACAATGTGAACTCGTTTCAAGGCATTGTCGTTTGGAAAACAAATTTTCCAGATATCTTGGGTTTGGATAAACGGGACATGACTGTAGTGAATTAAAATTTAGATGAAGTTCTCAGACTGACAAATACGACAAAGCCTACTCACATGATGTTCCGATAACAATGATGATGAAGATGATGAGTGCAAAGAAGATATAAAGATTTTTCTTTTCCTCCCTCTTCTTCATCACACAACGCCCAGATTCTACAATGGACATCAGACACCAGAACATGCAGACACCTTCACCCTCACGTCTTCTTGTGTTGGCAGTGATGTTCTCTAGACGTATGATTGCATATACCATTCCTAAGAAGAAGCTGCAACTTATAAACGTGAAGACAAACATGTAGCTTGTATTGTCCAGCATGACGCCAGACATGAAGACTCCTAACGTTCCAGCAAAGAAGGTCATAGACTCCAAGATCCCTATTCGCATAGTCTTACTGTTGGGATCAGCAATGTGGCTTACGTAGCTGTACACGGACATCAGCAGGGTAGGGAATCCTCCTGACAAGCCCTTTATTACGCCACCAATCAAAACATACTCCAGTTTACTTGAAGGGTAAATGGACATAAGCAAGTAGACAATGGAACACAATGTTGATCCCATACAGGGAATAATAACTGGCAGCTTCCGACCCACTTTGTCACCCCAGGATCCATACAAAAACAGAACTGTCAAACATGATGGAACAAGAGCCACAACACTGATCTTTAAAATCCAATATGACGCCTGAGATTGGATATAATCCCCTTCTGTTTTGTGCTCCTCTTGGAAAGTCTTGTTTCGCAGGCTGCTACAGAAGGTCTGGTTGTACCTGTCAGTACAGACCTTCTTGTACACAAAGGCCTGGATGGTTGGGTATGTCAGAAAGGTTCCGATCATGTAAAGAAACAAAACTGGTTCAACTGTTATGAGATTCAGATCAAGCTGTCGTCTGCCACATCTAATCACGGCCATTTTTGAAAATGCAAGAGAATTGACGGTCCTATTCAGTAAACACACTGTAAATGCTCTGGGACAATTTCATGAGCAGCAGTTATGAGATTCAGATCAAGTGTTGTCTGCCAGAAGTTCAGGAAGTCTTCCAAACCAGATCTGAAAGTGAAAGGATAAATGATTTTATTCAAAAACCTGTAAACCCAGTCTTTCTGGTTCATTTAAAACAACATGAACATCCACAAGTACATCACAACATAAATTATTCAGCATTATAGCGAATACCCAGGCAGATGTCAATTAATCTGTAGTTTAATCTCTACTTTAAGAGGTTAATTTAGCCTGCATTACAATATCACCCTTTGCAAGTGTATTTACCATGCATTACATTGTCACCCTTGGTGAGTGTATTTACCATGCATTACAATGTCACCCTTGGTGAGTGTATTTACCATGCATTTTAGTGTAATCCTTAATGAGTGTATGTATCATGCATTACAACGTAACCACTGGTGAATAATGTACCATGCATTACAATGTAACCCTTGGTGAGTGTATGTATCATGCATTACAATGTATCTCTTGGTAAGCGTATGTACCATGCATTACAATATCACCCTTTGTGAGTGTATTTACCATGAATTTCAGTGTAATCCTTGGTGAGTGTATGTACCATGCATTACAACATAGCCCTTGGTCACGCATGCATTACAATGTCACCCTTGGTGAGTGTATTTACCATGCATTACAATGTCACCCTTGGTGAGTGTATTTACCATGCATTTTAGTGTAATCCTTAATGAGTGTATGTATCATGCATTACAACGTAACCACTGGTGAATAATGTACCATGCATTACAATGTAACCCTTGGTGAGTGTATGTATCATGCATTACAATGTATCTCTTGGTAAGCGTATGTACCATGCATTACAATATCACCCTTTGTGAGTGTATTTACCATGAATTTCAGTGTAATCCTTGGTGAGTGTATGTATCATGCATTACAACATAACCCTTGGTCACGCATGCATTACAATGTCACCCTTGGTGAGTGTATTTACCATGCATTACAATGTCACCCTTGGTGAGTGTATTTACCATGCATTACAATGTCACCCTTGGTGAGTGTATTTACCATGCATTTTAGTGTAATCCTTGGTGAGTGTATGTATCATGCATTACCATGTAACCCTTGGTGAGTGCATGAAACATGCATTACAGTGTTATCCTTGGGGAATGTATTTATCACGCATTACAATGTAACTGCTTGGGAGAGAAATAAAACTTAAGGTTCTACAGTTTTTGAGGAGTATATACTAACCACATAAAGAAACTGTGCATTGTCACAACATTATCCCAGTTGATAAGTACCATAACATTGTCAAACGTACATATAAACGTTAATGGAGGAATCATGAGACCATAATAAGTCGGAGAATTTCAATTGATAAGTCAGTCACAATGACGTCACAAGTCCACAAGCGGGACAGGGGTCAAACGACAATGTCACAAGCTCAATAGTGGGTATGTCCATCATTGGTATTGAGAACAGCAGTGCACTGACAACACATAGAGCCTATGAAATGTGCAAGGAAGGCTTGTGGGATGTCACACCAGATTCTCTCAAGTTTTGTTGCAAGGCCAAGGACATTATCGGTTGGATGAGGAAGACGGTGTCGTCCATCTCGTCCCAAACATGCTCTATCATGCTCTATCATGGAGAGATCCGGTGATTTTGCAGGCCAAAGCAGCAAGTCAATGTAGTGGTGTTGCAAGAAATCCATAGCAACCCTTGCCGTATGAGGGCGGGCACTGTCAGTTACTTGTTAGTGACATGGTGGGCTTACAACATTATTTGATAGCCGACCCTGTGTGTTATTTTACATTTTCCAAGGGTGTATATTTGACATCATTGACTATGGGAAATATTTCGAAAATAAATTACAATTGTGGTAACTAGATGATGTCTGTATAGTTCATGATCAATCAAAGTGTAACTTTCAAAGATCAACTTACCTATTTATCTAACACTAAATGTGACTGGTCTAAAGAATACTTTCAGCCAATGAATAATGTTGTTTTATTCTGATGACGGTGACACTAATTGAATTAACAGTGACCACCAAGTCATGGTTTTATCAAATTTGCTTTTGCACATGTTTACGTTTAAGTCATTGCAAGTAATTCATTGATTACTTTCTTTTAACACAATGTCTCAATTTCCTATATTAAATACAGGGCTGGTTACATGTTAACAGGGCTGGCAACATTTGACTGTAGGAATGTTTACCCAGGGCCATGACGATGGAGAAAAGGAATTGCCTCAGGTCAAAGAATCTGATCCCTGTAGCCCACACCAGTTAAGAGTGCCCTGAACAATCACCGAAGGCGTTCCTTGGTGTGCTCTTATTCCACCCTAAATCATCATGGAACCACCACCACCAAAGTGATTCCTCTCCAAGATACAGTCCTGTGCATAACGTTCTCCCACATGTCTATAGGCACATGGATGTCCATCACTATAGGAAATGTGAAACCTGGACTCATCTGTATAAACAACATTTCTCCACCAAAACAAGGGTCTGCAGACATGATTTCGGCACCACATTCAGCGAGCTTGTCGATGACCTTGTTTCAGGAAAGGTCGTATGGCGGGATGTCTTGGTCTGATCCAGTGATGACATAAACTTTGTCGAAATGTATTGAGGTGAACATGACGAAGTCCTAGGAGGGTCTGGGCAGTCATTACTGCAGTCTGAAACCTGTGGCAAAGATGGGTCACCCTTATCCATCTGTCCTGTCTTGACGTTGTTACACTTGGACCTTTTCAGAACATGGCTGATTGATGATGTCATTTGTGTTCTGGTAGCATCTCACCGGTGCAGAAATGGTGTTCCGTTGGCAGTGGAAATATGCAGCCACTTATCCTTGAGACATTCCCCTATGTGGGGGTGTGGGGTGTGTGGGGGGTGTGGGGGGTGTGGGGGATGTAGGGGTTGCACTGTGTTAATGTTTATGCCCACTGTTATTAGAGATAGCTGGACTCACGTCTGGACAATTGAGTCCACCATTAAATCATCCTGTGGCAGCTAATGAGATGAGTGACCTAACTGACAGTGTAAGACTGACAGCTGGTGAGACAAATCAGAGGTTTAATAACGCATAAAACAGTGTAGACATAATAATGCGTTCCTTCGTGAGGGTTGAATGTCCTCCTCTAAAGCATACCTACACAGAAACATTATTACAGTGTTAGTACATCATCTAGGTGGGTGTTTTTTACCATAAATTATGTTGTGCGCTTTCAAGGGAATAATTTTCATTTCAGTAAATGTACATATCATTCACAATTCATGTACATTCATAATAAGCATTGTTTTTGTTCCACAGATTTGTGTAGGAGATTAATGCATTATATTAAAAATGTAACATCACAGCATTAAGCAATGTACTATACGTTATCATCTGTATATGTCTACCATGCTACTGATATTTTATTAAATCTCTCCAGACCATGTTTTACTTGTTTGTATTATATGCTATGCACGCTTGTTCATAGTGACAGTACCTAAAGCCAGTTTGTAGCATTATGTTTAGCCCCTGTGATTGAATATGTGCCACGCCGCTGTGGGTAAGTGTAGGTCGTCCGACCCTCTTATAGTAATATACCTATGTGTAATATGTATTCATAAAAAAAAACATGTTATTACTAAAACCAATATTAAGTTGGTGAATTAGATGGCAATTAATCAAAAGTAGTAAAAATGTGAAAATGAAAGGATAAGGTGTCAGGAATGATCGGAATTCTTACCGCCCTAAAATGTGGATGTTCAACCAGGAATAATCTACAACAGGGATAGGTCACTCGCTTACTTTCTTTACAATTTGTACTAATCAACATGTGCCTCATCATGGTTTAGCACACACAATGACTTGACTTGTTCCAAGAGCAACTTCAGCTGTAAAACACAACTTTGCAGATTCTGATACCATTGGGTATGCACTTACCGAAACAAATCATTAAAAATTCCAATTCAGCCTATAAAGTTTAAAATATAAACACAATGAAAAAAAGCGTGCGAAGTCAGACTTCAAATGATTCACTAAAGAGCCGGCTCAGCGTATCGGCAAATGAGTCTGTGGCCGATGACAAGGCCTTATTACACATGAGTGCACATCCATTGGCCCTGAATGGACTCGGCATCGCGTCTGCTTCATTTCGATACAATTAGTTGCCAGGTGTGCTATCTTGGGTGACCAATGAGAGGTTTATCAGGTTTTCACCAATGTGAAAGACGTGAAACAATGTGTTACATTTTCAACTGTTGTAAGACACACGACACAGAGCAGGATTATTTACCAGCTGCAGATGAAAGGAATGACGTTCTTTTGTGTGGATATTGATGGATACATTCCTGAACAAGGTAGTAGCCTGACATTGTTGCTGTAAAATTAGTCTGTTTTCCATTCATTATTTGCATTTTGTTTTAATTTATTTGTTGTAGCATTCAGCAGAATCTATATGACAGAAAACACACACTAGATCACGTATGTGTGTGAGATAGGATCCCTATTGGCAGTCCATACAATGTTTTAATGTTACAGTTATGTTAGAAATTTACTATATACTCGGACCTCGTTGTATCGCGGGATTCATGGTATCGCGGCAAACGGTATTTCTGGTTTTCCGATTGAGACACACCTCCTAGAGATCATTTGCATATGTAAATCGGCAGTCAGACGTCAGTCGCTTTTTACATTTTGGAAAACAGGCACGATGTATCAAATCTTTATAAGTATTATCCAGGAGAAATGTTAACATTAAATTCTGGAATCTTTTGGAATCTGTTTCAACCCCATCCATGAAATAATTGCAATAATATTTACGTGTCGTTTATGACACTTCCCAATTGATCTGAACTAGGTCGCCTGCACCTTATTGATGCCATATAAGGTGACGGAAGTGACATTAGGAGCTATATTAATCTACCGGTGGATGGCAAAATTTGTAATACAAATAAGGAAAGAATATGTAATATGGTCCCTGATCAATGAAAGAGAATTTGCACACTCAAAACAGAAATTGAGAAAGAATTTTATTGTACTCCTGTACACATAATCAAAATTATATTCTCTCATGATTTAACATCATATTTTGCATTGAAATCATGCCTAAAGTATAAAATCAAACAATATATGAAATAACATAGAACATTACAATGAAAATGAAATATTTTAAGATATTACATTTTTTGAAATATTCTTTTCTCTTTTTTATTCAAATATTCTTAAAAAGAAATCATTTTTGAAATAATAATTTCAATTTAAAAAATCATATTTATTCAGGATTGTCGCAAAGCTAAGAGAAAACACAATTTTTCTGCTAAGGCAAGACGACAGTATGATAATGTTAGGTTGGGACAAGCATTTGCTGCCACCCCTATCTTGTTATAGTGAAGTGGGCTCAGTGTGACAAGTGTCAGCACTGGACCCATTTGTCATTTTGCACTGACATCACTTCTGTGAGGCGCCATAGTGAATTTCTCTGTCCACATTGTGAATAAATTCTCTAAATGACTGTGAAACTAATTTGATTGAACATTTGTGCATTCTATTTTTGGAAGCCCGGTGATTTCCCGGGATAATGTTTCATTATGGACACAGTTTTGTGCAATTTGGATAGCCAAAAAATATCTCAACCTTTTTCACATTGAGGGGAGTAAAGAAATTTCATTATCTTTCCCTATTTCACTCTGCAATCCGAGTTTTAGTGTTTACCGCGATACGATGGAGTCATCTCCTTTGGTAAATATTAACCGGCTTCGTTCGTCTAATGGCTCTCGCTGAAACACTATCAAAGTTAAAATAATATTTTCTACACAAATGTGCTGATTAAATGTCATGGTAATCGGATTTCATGATGAAAAAGGCCATATAAGTTCCAAATTCTATTGACGATTACGGATATGCTAAGTACCGCGATACAACGAGGTCGCAGGCTAAGTATAAGCAGACCGTGTGTTCTTTTAATAATTTTCAAAATCATACAATTATGACAATAAACTATTTAGGGTTATGAGACAAAATATAGAGGCTAAGTATAAGCAGACCGTGTGTTCTTTTATTAATTTTCAAAATCATACAATTATGACAATAAACTATTTAGGGTTATGAGACAAAATATAGAGACGTACACTGGCTTCGTTATTTTTCCGTCCTAATAGTTCTTTACCATTTCTACCACTGGCAGATGATTAACCTTTAAAGTGTTTCATTTGTTTTCATAATACATTTGTAATGAAGTATAAATGACTTCACCTTAGTTGAGCTGTCTATAAACTCCTAATTGCGCATACGAACTGCGCAGCAGTGGTTACAAAACAGTAAAGAATGCTGGGATATCATCATAGCAGAAAAACAATAACAAAAGTTTAAACCAGTCCACGGAAATAGTTCCGCATCTGTGACCCTTTAAATACTAAGCTTCCGCCATATTGGATACATTGGTTACGTAACAACCCGCGGCATACGTTAACGACTTTTCGAGGAGATTCTTCTCCCTCTCTATATAGTCTCCCTGGTTCGACTTTTCCAACAGGTGCCCAGATTCGCGTGGGACCATGCGGTAGTCACGACATAGGGTCATGTCTTTTCTGGAGGACTCCCATCGCGATTCTAGCTAAACTAAGGCAATTTAAGAGTCACGTTATACTGCACATGTTACATGTTATTGTCAGAAATTGCTGATGTCAGTTAGATCTGCATGAGCGATGCAGTCGCACATATTGTTGTTAGCAAAAGAAAAAAGATAACACCTTACCTCCGCTAACCTCTTGTGATGAATCATGTCTGTCTACTCTGCGGGGAGAAATTAATCAAATGTGCACAGACATTCTGTTGTGCCGAGCCTCAGCTCCGTACACAGACGGGTTGATTTATGTGCTGTGTGGAGCTTTCACTTGGCAGTTTTCTTATGCCAGTCACAGTACATGAGGCATTTTGTATTCACACGATTTTTCAAAGGGTGAATATTTTGACTTGTTGACTGCCTGTAACGGAATTTTATGTCACTTGCAGAATATATTTTAGCACGGTCATGACCCGGTTTTATAGATAATGTTATTAAAATTAACAGCCGGTAGCGTAAGAAACATATATGATCGTATCTGAAATAATGAAAGACACTACAATTGAAAACTGCATATTTTTGTTAAAAAAATATGACGAATCACAAAGACCTATACCGTGACAATTCTGACACGCTGTATTTCCGTACATATTTATTATTTCTTTTAGTTAAATATTTTTACGCAATGTATCTTCAATGGAGAACAACAGACGTCAGTGGTTAAGATCCGAGAAATGATCCTTAACAACCCATGCTCTCTGCTCCACACTCGCTGTCACATAGACGTGAAATTTGCTGAGTGTGGCGTTAAACAATAACAATAAACAAAACAACAATCAGATCCCTGCTACCCACACCCCCCCCCCTCCCCCACTCTCCACCCCCCCAAAAAAAATATATATAAATAAAATAAAAGGATCTTTTTTATAAAAAACAAACAAACAAAAAAACCCCCAAAAACCCCAAACAACAATTACAACAAACTTGAAATCTAGAAGCGCACTGACCTCTATCCTTACTTGTGTGTCGCCAAAACCTGCTCTCCTCTCAGATGACTTTCTGCCTCGTTTCATTCCCTCAAACATCCCTGACCCACTCAAATGATTCATTAATTTGACCTCTATATAAACAGCCCGGCCCTGGTATAGTTTTCACCCCCTGACGCTATTCAACCGACCAAAAGTGGGTTAGAAAGAATTTTTTAACATAACCAATTCCTTACAGAGCAGGACAAACGTTCGAGAGGCAAAAAAAGAATATGTTTTTTTAATGTTAAAAAATATAAATGTATGAAAATTAATCAAAATCACCACTGAATAGAGCACATTAGCACCAAAATATGTAAAGAAGTTTTGTGTATTGTTTAATTCCGCAATATTCCAGGTATATTCCTGTCATAATAATTGAGTCTGCGCAAGACAGGCCCGTGACGATCCGGGTTAGAATTGATCTTCACTAACCCATGCTTGTTGTGAGAGGCGATTAACAGGGTCGGGTGGTCAGGTTCGCTGACCTTTATGATGCATGTCATCGTATCTTAAATTTTCATGGTGACAGACCACCGTCATTTAGATTCACCATTGCTGAGCCCACCAATAACAAAAATCAAACAAGGAAATCCGAGTTGGATTCTCCACATGGATACAACGTGTGACACTCATTTCCCGTGTCGTCCACAGTGATACTGATACTGCTGGAATATTAATACAAGCGCCGTAAAACTCTCTCACTCACCCTTCTGTCTAGAACTTTCAGCAATGCTGAATCTCTAAACGAAGCAAATCTAAATTCCCTCAGGTTCAGAGTCTGAATCACCCTTCTTATTGTGTCATTTTCAGTTTAACGGCATTCTTCGTTTCCAGCAAACACATATATATCCAGTGACTCAGCGTCAGTCAACGGTCCAGTCCCACTCTCTGAGAGTCCCTCTTCCTTGACCTGAGAGTTAAATGTTAAACACAATAGCTTTTCAACAGCCCGGCTAAATGAAAACACAGTATTACAATATTTTCCTATAACTGAGAAAAATCTTTGTTTCCTGCGGAAGTGGTAGTATGGCCACGGTGAAATGTTTTTGATGTCACTATATCTACTACGTAGGAGTTATTATGACCTTCGTGGGATATATTATCTCCTACGTAGGACTCAGTATCTCCCACGGACTTAATATCTCCCACGTAGGACTCAGTACCTCCTACGGACTTGATATCTCCTACGCACTTAATATCTCCTACGTAGGACTCAGTGTCTCCATCGGACTTAATATCTCCTACGAAGGCCTCAGTATCTCCTGCGGACTTAATATCTCCTACGTAGGACTCAGTATCTCCTACGGACTTAATATCTCCTACGTACTTAATATCTCCTACGTAGGACTCAGTGTCTCCATCGGACTTAATATCTCCTACGTACTTAATATCTCCTACGTAGGACTCAGTATCTCCTACGGACTTAATATCTCCTACGTACTTAATATCTCCTACGTAGCACTCAGTGTCCCCATCGGACTTAATATCTCCTACGAAGGCCTCAGTATCTCCTGCGGACTTAATATCTCCTACGTACTTAATATCTCCTACGTAGGACTCAGTATCTCCTACGGACTTAATATCTCCTACGTACTTAATATCTCCTACGTAGGACTCAGTATCTCCCACGGACTTAATATCTCCTACGTAGGACTCAGTATCTCCTACGGACTTGATATCTCCTACGCACTTAATATCTCCTACGTAGGACTCAGTGTCTCCATCGGACTTAATATCTCCTACGAAGGCCTCAGTATCTCCTGCGGACTTAATATCTCCTACGTAGGACTCAGTATCTCCTACGGACTTAATATCTCCTACGTACTTAATATCTCCTACGTAGGACTCAGTGTCTCCATCGGACTTAATATCTCCTACGTACTTAATATCTCCTACGTAGGACTCAGTATCTCCTACGGACTTAATATCTCCTACGTACTTAATATCTCCTACGTAGCACTCAGTGTCCCCATCGGACTTAATATCTCCTACGAAGGCCTCAGTATCTCCTGCGGACTTAATATCTCCTACGTACTTAATATCTCCTACGTAGGACTCAGTATCTCCTACGGACTTAATATCTCCTACGTACTTAATATCTCCTACGTAGGACTCAGTGTCTCCATCGGACTTAATATCTCCTACGTACTTAATATCTCCTACGTAGGACTCAGTGTCTCCTACGGACTTAATATCTCCTACGAAGGCCTCAGTATCTCCTGCGGACTTACTATCTCCTACGTAGGACTCAGTATCTCCTACGGACTTAATATCTCCTACGTACTTAATATCTCCTACGTAGGACTCAGTGTCTCCATCGGACTTAATATCTCCTACGTACTTAATATCTCCTACGTAGGACTCAGTATCTCCTGCGGACTTAATATCTCCTACGTACTTAATATCTCCTACGTAGGACTCAGTGTCTCCTACGGACTTAATATCTCCTACGTACTTAATATCTCCTACGTAGCACTCAGTGTCCCCATCGGACTTAATATCTCCTACGAAGGCCTCAGTATCTCCTGCGGACTTACTATCTCCTACGTAGGACTCAGTATCTCCTACGGACTTAATATCTCCTACGTACTTAATATCTCCTACGTAGGACTCAGTGTCTCCATCGGACTCAATATCTCCTACGAAGGCCTCAGTATCTCCATCGGACTTAATATCTCCTACGTAGGACTCAGTATCTCCTACGGACTTAATATCTCCTACGTACTTAATATCTCCTACGTAGGACTCAGTGTCTCCATCGGACTTAATATCTCCTACGTACTTAATATCTCCTACGTAGGACTCAGTGTCTCCATCGGACTTAATATCTCCTACGAAGGCCTCAGTATCTCCATCGGACTTACTATCTCCTACGTAGGACTCAGTATCTCCTACGGACTTAATATCTCCTACATACTTAATATCTCCTACGTAGGACTCAGTGTCTCCATCGGACTTAATATCTCCTACGTACTTAATATCTCCTACGTAGGACTCAGTGTCTCCTACGGACTTAATATCTCCTACGAAGGCCTCAGTGTCTCCTGCGGACTTAATATCTCCTACGTAGGACTCAGTATCTCCTACGGACTTAATATCTCCTACGTACTTAATATCTCTTACGTAGGACTCAGTGTCTCCATCGGACTTAATATCTCCTACGAAGGCCTCAGTATCTCCTGCGGACTTACTATCTCCTACGTAGGACTCAGTATCTCCTACGGACTTAATATCTCCTACGTACTTAATATCTCCTACGTAGGACTCAGTATCTCCTACGGACTTAATATCTCCTACGTACTTAATATCTCCTACGTAGGACTCAGTGTCTCCTACGGACTTAATATCTCCTACGTACTTAATATCTCCTACGTAGGACTCAGTGTCTCCTACGGACTTAATATCTCCTACGTACTTAATATCTCCTACGTAGGACTCAGTGTCTCCTACGGACTTAATATCTCCTACGTACTTAATATCTCCTACGTAGGACTCAGTGTCTCCATCGGACTTAATATCTCCTACATACTTAATATCTCCTACGTAGGACTCATTGTCTCCATCGGACTTAATATCTCCTACATACTTAATATCTCCTACGTAGGACTCATTGTCTCCATCGGACTTAATATCTCCTACGTACTTAATATCTCCTACGTAGGACTCAGTGTCTCCTACGGACTTAATATCTCCTACGTACTTAATATCTCCTACGTAGGACTCAGTGTCTCCTACGAACTTAATATCTCCTGCGGACTTACTCTCTCCTACGTAGGACTCAGTATCTCCTACGGACTTAATATCTCCTACGTACTTAATATCTCCTACGTAGGACTCAGTGTCTCCTACGGACTTAATATCTCCTACGTACTTAATATCTCCTACGTAGGACTCAGTGTCTCCTACGGACTTAATGTCTCCTACATACTTAATATCTCCTACGTAGGACTCAGTATCTCCTACGGACTTAATATCTCCTACGTACTTAATATCTCCTACGTAGGACTCAGTGTCTCCTACGGACTTAATATCTCCTACGTACTTAATATCTCCTACGTAGGACTCAGTGTCTCCTACGGACTTAATATCTCCTACGTACTTAATATCTCCTACGTAGGACTCAGTGTCTCCTACGGACTTAATATCTCCTACGTACTTAATATCTCCTACGTAGGACTCAGTGTCTCCATCGGACTTAATATCTCCTACGTACTTAATATCTCCTACGTAGGACTCAGTGTCTCCATCGGACTTAATATCTCCTACGAAGGCCTCAGTATCTCCATCGGACTTACTATCTCCTACGTAGGACTCAGTATCTCCTACGGACTTAATATCTCCTACGTACTTAATATCTCCTATGTAGGACTCAGTGTCTCCATCGGACTTAATATCTCCTACGTACTTAATATCTCCTACGTAGGACTCAGTGTCTCCTACGGACTTAATATCTCCTACGAAGGCCTCAGTGTCTCCTGCGGACTTAATATCTCCTACGTAGGACTCAGTATCTCCTACGGACTTAATATCTCCTACGTACTTAATATCTCTTACGTAGGACTCAGTGTCTCCATCGGACTTAATATCTCCTACGAAGGCCTCAGTATCTCCTGCGGACTTACTATCTCCTACGTAGGACTCAGTATCTCCTACGGACTTAATATCTCCTACGTACTTAATATCTCCTACGTAGGACTCAGTATCTCCTACGGACTTAATATCTCCTACGTACTTAATATCTCCTACGTAGGACTCAGTGTCTCCTACGGACTTAATATCTCCTACGTACTTAATATCTCCTACGTAGGACTCAGTGTCTCCTACGGACTTAATATCTCCTACGTACTTAATATCTCCTACGTAGGACTCAGTGTCTCCTACGGACTTAATATCTCCTACGTACTTAATATCTCCTACGTAGGACTCAGTGTCTCCATCGGACTTAATATCTCCTACATACTTAATATCTCCTACGTAGGACTCATTGTCTCCATCGGACTTAATATCTCCTACATACTTAATATCTCCTACGTAGGACTCATTGTCTCCATCGGACTTAATATCTCCTACGTACTTAATATCTCCTACGTAGGACTCAGTGTCTCCTACGGACTTAATATCTCCTACGTACTTAATATCTCCTACGTAGGACTCAGTGTCTCCTACGAACTTAATATCTCCTGCGGACTTACTCTCTCCTACGTAGGACTCAGTATCTCCTACGGACTTAATATCTCCTACGTACTTAATATCTCCTACGTAGGACTCAGTGTCTCCTACGGACTTAATATCTCCTACGTACTTAATATCTCCTACGTAGGACTCAGTGTCTCCTACGGACTTAATGTCTCCTACATACTTAATATCTCCTACGTAGGACTCAGTATCTCCTACGGACTTAATATCTCCTACGCACTTAATATCTCCTATGTAGGACTCAGTGTCTCCTACGGACTTAATATCTCCTACGTACTTAGTATCTCCTACGTAGCACTCAGTATCTCCTACGGACTTAATATCTCCTACGTACTTAATATCTCCTACGTAGGACTCAGTGTCTCCTACGGACTTAATATCTCCTACGTACTTAATATCTCCTACGTAGGACTCAGTGTCTCCTACGGACTTAATATCTCCTACGTACTTAATATCTCCTACGTAGGACTCAGTGTCTCCATCGGACTTAATATCTCCTACGTACTTAATATCTCCTACGTAGGACTCAGTGTCTCCTACGGACTTAATATCTCCTACATACTTAATATCTCCTACGTAGGACTCAGTGTCTCCATCGGACTTAATATCTCCTACGTACTTAATATCTCCTACGTAGGACTCAGTATCTCCTACGGACTTAATATCTCCTACGTACTTAATATCTCCTACGTAGGACTCTGTGTCTCCTACGGACTTAATATCTCCTACGTACTTAATATCTCCTACGTAGGACTCAGTGTCTCCTACGAACTTAATATCTCCTGCGGACTTACTCTCTCCTACGTAGGACTCAGTATCTCCTACGGACTTAATATCTCCTACGTACTTAATATCTCCTACGTAGGACTCAGTGTCTCCATCGGACTTAATATCTCCTACGTACTTAATATCTCCTACGTAGGACTGAGTGTCTCCTACGGACTTAATATCTCCTACGTACTTAATATCTCCTACGTAGGACTCAGTGTCTCCTACGGACTTAATATCTCCTACGTACTTAATATCTCCTACGTAGGACTCAGTGTCTCCATCGGACTTAATATCTCCTACGAAGGCCTCAGTGTCTCCTGCGGACTTAATATCTCCTACGTAGGACTCAGTATCTCCTACGGACTTAATATCTCCTACGTACTTAATATCTCTTACGTAGGACTCAGTGTCTCCATCGGACTTAATATCTCCTACGAAGGCCTCAGTATCTCCTGCGGACTTACTATCTCCTACGTAGGACTCAGTATCTCCTACGGACTTAATATCTCCTACGTACTTAATATCTCCTACGTAGGACTCAGTATCTCCTACGGACTTAATATCTCCTACGTACTTAATATCTCCTACGTAGGACTCAGTGTCTCCTACGGACTTAATATCTCCTACGTACTTAATATCTCCTACGTAGGACTCAGTGTCTCCTACGGACTTAATATCTCCTACGTACTTAATATCTCCTACGTAGGACTCAGTGTCTCCTACGGACTTAATATCTCCTACGTACTTAATATCTCCTACGTAGGACTCAGTGTCTCCATCGGACTTAATATCTCCTACATACTTAATATCTCCTACGTAGGACTCATTGTCTCCATCGGACTTAATATCTCCTACGTACTTAATATCTCCTACGTAGGACTCAGTATCTCCTACGGACTTAATATCTCCTACGTACTTAATATCTCCTACGTAGGACTCAGTGTCTCCTACGGACTTAATATCTCCTACGTACTTAATATCTCCTACGTAGGACTCAGTGTCTCCTACGAACTTAATATCTCCTGCGGACTTACTCTCTCCTACGTAGGACTCAGTATCTCCTACGGACTTAATATCTCCTACGTACTTAATATCTCCTACGTAGGACTCAGTGTCTCCTACGGACTTAATATCTCCTACGTACTTAATATCTCCTACGTAGGACTCAGTGTCTCCTACGGACTTAATGTCTCCTACATACTTAATATCTCCTACGTAGGACTCAGTATCTCCTACGGACTTAATATCTCCTACGTACTTAATATCTCCTACGTAGGACTCAGTGTCTCCTACGGACTTAATATCTCCTACGTACTTAGTATCTCCTACGTAGCACTCAGTATCTCCTACGGACTTAATATCTCCTACGTACTTAATATCTCCTACGTAGGACTCAGTGTCTCCTACGGACTTAATATCTCCTACGTACTTAATATCTCCTACGTAGGACTCAGTGTCTCCTACGGACTTAATATCTCCTACGTACTTAATATCTCCTACGTAGGACTCAGTGTCTCCTACGGACTTAATATCTCCTACGTACTTAATATCTCCTACGTAGGACTCAGTGTCTCCTACGGACTTAATATCTCCTACATACTTAATATCTCCTACGTAGGACTCAGTGTCTCCATCGGACTTAATATCTCCTACGTACTTAATATCTCCTACGTAGGACTCAGTATCTCCTACGGACTTAATATCTCCTACGTACTTAATATCTCCTACGTAGGACTCTGTGTCTCCTACGGACTTAATATCTCCTACGTACTTAATATCTCCTACGTAGGACTCAGTGTCTCCTACGAACTTAATATCTCCTGCGGACTTACTCTCTCCTACGTAGGACTCAGTATCTCCTACGGACTTAATATCTCTTACGTACTTAATATCTCCTACGTAGGACTCAGTGTCTCCATCGGACTTAATATCTCCTACGTACTTAATATCTCCTACGTAGGACTGAGTGTCTCCTACGGACTTAATATCTCCTACGTACTTAATATCTCCTACGTAGGACTCAGTGTCTCCTACGGACTTAATATCTCCTACGTACTTAATATCTCCTACGTAGGACTCAGTGTCTCCATCGGACTTAATATCTCCTACGAAGGCCTCAGTATCTCCTGCGGACTTACTATCTCCTACGTAGGACTCAGTATCTCCTACGGACTTAATATCTCCTACGTACTTAGTATCTCCTACGTAGGACTCAGTGTCTCCATCGGACTTAATATCTCCTACGTAGGACTCAGTATCTCCTACGGACTTTATATCTCCTATGTAGGACTATGTATCTCCAATGTAGGACATACTACCTCCTCTGTTGTACTTCATACATATAGTCTGGTTCATAATTATTGAGAATTTTTCTTCTTACTTTGAGCTATCCTAACACCTCAACCGATTCACTGATACTTAAAACTAAGTAATGGTATAAGGGAGGTAACTCATCTTGGCCTACTGAGTATAGTACAATTAGAGTTACCTCCCCTGAATCTGTAGCAGACGTCATTTTCCTCAGCACTGTCAACAATGTCTGCTGAAGATAAAAGAAGGTTGATTTTTGAGTTGTGTAATCAAGGAATTGATGATGTAAATACATTGGCAGAGAGAACAGGAACTCCTCTTTCTACTGCGTATAGGATTAGGAAGAATTTTAAAGAGGGAAAGGATTTTGGGCACCAGAAAGGAGCAAGGAGACCCAGAAAATTGGACTTCTCAGATCGCGTCCGGCTGGGAATTTTAGCGTCTAAAAAGCAAAGGGCAAGCATCTCCAACATCAGGTATGAAATGATAGAAAGGGGATCAACAGTTGTATCAAAATCTACATTTAGAAGAAATTTGATTGATCTTGGATGGGAGAAAAAGACTGGAATTCCTTCTCCTCTCATGAAACAAGAACATAAAGACAGGCGTGTTGAGTGGTGTTTGGCACATGAAAACTTTGACTGGGAAAATGTGATTTTTACTGATGAAAGCTCAATATGGGTATATCCCAATAATGTGAAAATATGGACAAAGTCTGCGTCAGCACCGTTGTATCGACGACCTAAATACAGCCCAAAGTTTCATGTATGGGGAGGGATATCCTTATTAGGAACGACCCCGCTGTGTGTGTTTGAGGGAAATCTGACAAGTCAACGCTACACTAACATATTAGATAATTTTCTCCTTCCAAGTGCACATGTGTTTTCTGGAAATGACTGGATTTTGCAGCAAGATAATGATCCTAAACACACCGCAAAACATGCCAAGCAGTGGTTTCAGGAGAAAAATGTGACTGCATTACCATTTCCTGCATATAGTCCTGAATTAAATCCCATTGAGAACATTTGGGGGATGATGAAGGAATGTGTGAATCAAAAGGGGTTGACAAAAATTAAAGACATGAAGAGAGAAGTGGTCCGATACTGGGACAGCATAACTCACGAGACACTAACCTCTCTGATAGGAAGTATGCCTACCCGTCTTAGACTGTGCCGTGAAGCTCAAGGAGACTTGATGAAATATTAAATTGTTACCTACACAACATGAAAAGGTCAGTTCACTTTCACAATACATTCAATTTTACCTGATTTGTTCTCGTTTAATAATATGAAATGCTTTAGCTATTCTCAATAATTTTGAACCATACTGTATATCCTCTCTAAGGTTCGGATGATGAATTAAGGTTGATAAGTTGAGAAATGTTTGCATATGGAGGACGTTAGATCGGAGAAATGTAAGTCAGTGAATACTCATGACTGTTACTATACAGTGTTGTTGTTGTTGTTGTTGTTGTTGTGTGTGTGTGTGTGTGTGTGTGTGTGTGTGTGTGTGTGTGTGTGTGTGTGTGTGTGTGTGTACGTGCGCTTGCATGCGTTACGTTAGGGTGACGTGGACCTAGATCTGCTGTTATAGAGGTTTGGGTTAGTCTGTCGTACAGTCGCTGAAGCAAATATATCCAAGAAAGTCCAGGCAAGTCTGGATTCCCCTAGCATCTGAAAATGAAGGAAGCCTCAGGGCTCTTTTTCATTATATTATATTTTTTTCAATATGAACTTTTTTTCAGTAAAATATGTTCATTTCAGAGACTAGTTGTTAGTCTAGGTTTGGGTATGGTTATGTTAAATCTTACATACGTCTACGTAGTAGACACGTAGGAGTGAGTGAGTTTAGTTTTACGCCGCACCCAGCAATATGCCAATTATATGGCGGCGGTCTGTGAATAATCGAGTCTGGACCAGACAATCCAGTGATCAACAACATGAGGAACCGATGACATGTGTCAACCGAGTCACCGAGCCTGACCACCCGATCCCGTTAGTCGCCTCTTCCGACAAGCATAGTCGCCTTTTATGGCAAGCATGGGTTGCTGAAGGCCTATTCTACCCCGGGACCTTCACGGGTCTAGACACGTAGGATGTGTTAAGTACTACGAAGGAGATAGTAAGTCCTAAGTGACCCCTACTGCGCCACCCGTGTGCGTAATTGATAGATTAAGTATAGGCTGTTCATTTTTACTTCATTTTTAAGAAAAATAACGAAACACTTTGAAATTTGATTTAATCATCTGCCAGTGGTAATGAACTGTTAAGACTGAAAAGTAACGAAGTCAGTATACGTCTTAATATTTCGTCTTTTAACCCTAATTAGTGTATTATATTTGTATGCATTTTGAAAGTTAATAAAAAGCATATACTTATAGTGAATTTATAACATGCCTGTAAATCTAAACATTGTATAGATTGCCAACGTGAATCATATTTCATACGAGCTCTATGCGCGACCTAGCTGTCTGTAATACAGATTCTGTTGAATGCTGCAACAAATAAATTAAAACAAAATGCAGATATTAAATCTAAAGCAAACTGCATTATAGCAACAATGTCAGGCTATTACCTACTTCAGGAATGTATCCATCAATATCCACATTAAAGAGACGATATGCCATTCATCAGCAGCTGGTAAATAATCCTGCTCTATGTCATGTGTCTTTTAACAGTCTAATATGCGAAAAAGTGATGTATAGTTGCAGGTTTTAGGTGTATAGTCTCATTGGTCACCCAAGATAGCACACCTGGCAACTAATTGTATGATGTCCACCATTTTAAATAAATTATAATTATAACTAAATAATTTAGTTAGCCAGTAATGAGCAATCAATCCATCAACGTATTGGCGGTTAATTCTTTGAACGGAGGCTGTTGTAAATAATCAACCAGTGTTCTACTGGAAGCTGGCAGGGGTAATGGAGGCGAAGAACGATCTGAATACCACGAGTGGCGCTTAAAATGTTGAATAAAACATATTTCACTTGAGTAATTACTAAACAAGTTGTAAGAAATGTGATAGCACAGCCAAGTGAGGAAATGGGAGTGTACCTTGGATGGTGGCGATATTTTATTTTGACATGAAAAATATTTTTCGAACCGAAGCGAGGAAGGTACGTTGGCAACCTTTGCCATATGCGCTTCGCTCGCATATAAGAAGACTTGTCATATTCTCTATGCAGCGCAACCCCATTTGCGCAACAGTTTGCCTGTGCGTGAACTGTAAGGGAATTACAGTGTTCCCAGAAATTATTGAGAAAATCTTCGTTTTTTTTCTAATGATGCTAAGATTGGAAAAAGGGCTTTCACTATATGCACTAAGCATACTAAATAAGGGAGACAACTCTTGAAGGCTTACAAGGCAGCTCATTACGTCAAGAGTTATCTCCCTTGTCTGAGCAGACGGCTTCCTGTGTTGACATGGCAGAATTTACAGCAAGAGAGAAAAGAAAGCTCATTCTAGATGATTTTGAAAGGGGTGAGGCTGATGCTAAAGTGTTAGCTTGTAGACATGGTATTCCTCTGTCTACAGTATACAGAACTTTGAAGAATATTCAAACAGGAACCGGGATAGAGCACAAAGCAGGGGCAGGTCGGCCTAGGAAATTCAGTGTTGTGGATCGCCGAAGACTTGGGCAGATTGTGAGTAGGGGCAAATTGAAAAGTGTTGAGAACATCAGAAATGAAATGATTAGCAGAGGAAGTCCTCAGGTATGCAATGAAACAGTTAGGCAGGAATTACAGAGACTTAATTGGGTGAAAAAACGTGGAATTCCCTCGCCGTTGATGAAAGATGCACAAAAGGAAAAACGTTTAAACTGGTGTCGGGCTCATGAAAATCAAGATTGGGATAATGTTTTCTTTTCGGATGAAAGTTCTGTTTGGCTTTTCCCTAATTGTGTGAAAATTTGGACCAAAGATACTGTCAAACCTGTCTACCAGCGACCAAAACATAGCCCGAAGTTTCACATGTGGGGTGGCATATCGGCTCGCGGAGTGACGCAATTGTGTGTTTTCACGGGAAACTTGACAAAAGAAAGATACGTTGACATTCTAAATGGTCACCTTCTTCCGACAGCACAAACACTGTATGAAGATGATTGGATTTTCCAGCATGATAATGACCCAAAACACACTGCGCACTACACAAAACAGTGGTTGTCGGGCGAAAATGTTCAAGTTTTAGACTGGCCCAGTTACAACCCAGACCTAAACCCAATTGAGAATGTGTGGGGAGTCATGAAGGACAGAATAGACCAAAAGGGACTGAGAAATATTGAAGATATGAAGGCCGAGGTGGTCCAGTATTGGGATACCCTGTCACACGATTACCTACAAACTTTGATGGGTAGTGTGCCTAGGCGTATTCAGGCATGCATTGCTGAGCGAGGAGGTCTAACAAAGTACGAAAGCAAGACTGAGACTGTAAAAGGATGATGTTTTAACATGTTTATGTAAGTAAAACGCCAGAAGTTAATAAACGTAATGAGTTACATGACGCAACATGATTCCCAATAATTTCTGGGAATACTATATATGTGAACAAAATCATTTAAGTAAAACTTTTATAGTTTATATACATGTATTAGGCATTTGTCGAAACAACTTTCTCAGTAATTTCTGAAAATACAGTATATCCGTCAGCAGCGCAAGGACGAAGATCGCTGTCAGGAGACAGACATATATCAGGTTATGTATATGGACTGGTACACGCGCTGACATTCTATCCCACAAATGTCGTGTTATTCCCTCTTCATACTGAATGCACTGATCTGTTGACAGAATCTTTCATCGGTTTAACCTTCCTGGTTCCCGGGCCTCTATATTGATGAGAGGACCGGGAACCAGGATCCGGTTTACCAGACTGAGAGAACATCCGTCACCAACTCGTTATTCCGAGACAATTAAGTTGAATAGCGAGTTTACGGAAAGGACCGAGAGGTGACGCCTGGCACATATACAAACTATCCGTCCTTGACTGTGTGGTCCTAACGCGATTATCTACAGCTGGAGCATTGTTGAGTGCGTCTGTAAACATTAGACAAACCAAACGTGTTAAGTGTATCATCACTAAGTAACCATCTTCATACGGTTAGGGTACGCATTAGGGTAGGCTTGATGTAATTGTTCTGTTACTGCAGACAAGGGTTGATCAATCAATCATGTTTTGGACTGACACAGTGTTCCAAATGAACTTTTTAGCAAGTACATGTTTTAAAATAGGTAGCAAAATCCTGTAGCAGGTAGCAGCATTCTTTCCTCATCCCTCCAAGTCCCGTTACTGACTTTGGCCATACTGAACAGCATTTGCTCTCCTTGTACAAACAGACAGTGTTTTATACTTTTACCGTCCTTACACAGCACTCGTTACTTCTCTCCCGTTCCAATAACCTCCATGAAGACCCGTCCCCCACTCGATGCTTGTTATGTGCGAAAACAAGACGAACCAATCAGAACGCGCGTAACGGATGTGGTGCTTTGATGAAAATAATCCCAGTTATTTAAATCGTTTATGGCATAATGTTATGGTTACAAAAACATGAAAAAGTTGTATCATCATATTGAAAGTGTTAAGAACGTAGCTAACAGAATTGTGCTGTCTTATGTGAAGGTTTTTTTATAAGAATCATGCTACAGACGGTGAGAGATTCAAATACACACACGTGCGTTTATTTACAAAACAGCTCTCACAGGTCCAACTGAGTGTATGTCCTGAAGTAGGGAATCCATCCTGGCATTGACACCATGTCGAGCCAACACTTTGATAACTAGGCTACACTACCTCCTCTTTTACATGCAGAAAATAGTACCAGCCTTTCCCCATCTATGTCTACATGTCTGTATACTTTGAGGATTCGTGTGTACACTGTATTCTAAAAAAGACATGGTCCTCTACAAGCATGTTTTCCATAAAATTGAGTTGGATATATATGCAGCATTGCTGATGCCATTCCGACAGTGATCAATACTGAGACACGATTCCAAATTTTGGGGATAAAGGAGAGACACTCTCGGTTATTTCTAGAAAGATTCCGAATTCAGTTATTCCTTTTCTCTCCATTACAAAATAAGATAGTCTGTTTGCTGAAAACATGATTCCAAAACTTTTCTTTTCCAGAAACGATGTCGTGAAATATACTGTCCTTTGTCAGAAAGAAAGCATAACTCAACCTGTATTCAACTGGTAAAGAATGAACGACTGATTCTCACGACATGGAACGCAACACTGTCATTTAATGAAGATATCTTAATTTGGCCTATCAATCGACCATTTTTATATTTCAGTTCAGGACAGCATTTTCAGACCTATATTCAAAACATACTAAATGAATATGGTTTCACTGTTTATGAACTAAAAGAAGACTCCTATGCACGCATCAAGAGAGCTGACGCCCTTGTAATTGATGGAAATTATGTACAATTCACACTTTTTCTCCTGCCGAATTACACACTTGTATCTTCAAGAGAACGTTTAACTGCTGTACAAAATGTGAGTCTGAACATGACAATGGGAGGGACGACATTTGGAGTTCAGATACAACCAAGTACAAAACACAGAAATGTGCAGGGCAAACTGAAGTTGGCTCCAAGAAGCTTCAGACAAACATTTCTGGAAACAATGCGTCTTGATATGTCACTAAGTAGAAGAGTCGTATGCACGCATCAAGAGAGCTGACGCCCTTGTAATTGATGGAAATTATGTACATTTCACACTCTTTTCTCCTGCCGAATTACACGCTTGTATCTTTAAGAGAACGTTTAACTGCTGCACAAAATGTGACATGACAATGGGGACGACATTTGAAGTTCAGATACAACCAGGTACAACACGCAGAAATGTGCAGGGCAAACTCAAGTTGGCTCCAAGACGCTTCAGACAAACATCTCTGGAAACAATGCATCTTGATATGTCACTTACAGTGGCCCGCTTGATTTTAATACATGATCAATGGCAGCGTTTTCCACTTCGGAAATTAGCAATGTAAATGGTTCTGCTCTCGGAGACATAGAACTAATGAACATAATTACTTTCTGTCAAACTATGGAACTTACTTAATATATCTGGATGCAATTTTGAGGAAACCGGAGGAGATGGTGGTACAAATTCCAACTTATATATCAGGGGCTTTTCTTGCTCGTAAAATAACAACAGCAGTATGCATATCCCTTAGGTTACTCTTCCTTCTCCTCATTCTATCAGTCTACATCCCGATTAAGGAGCTACACACGATCCCAGGCCTCAACTTCATCTTGCTCTCACCCTCTGTCTTCTTTGCCCAAATGTTGTATCTGTTTGGAGCAAGAACGGTCGCCACCCCGACTATCTGCACCGTTATCGGAGTCCTCATCCACTACTTCTGGCTTGTGGTCTCTGCCTGGATGAACATTTGTTGTCTACACATTTTTAGAGTCTTCACCAAACCCTTCTCCTCGCGGCACTTAGCCGACGACAAGGTGTGTCTGATGATAAAGTATTCAGTTTGTGCCTATGGTGTCCCTCTGGTCATTGTAACGATGACTCTACCCATCACCTACATCCAGTCGGGCTATACTACTGTTGCCTATGGCGGTCCTGCTCTCTGTTTCCTCGTAACTTCTGGATTGGTCTCAGTTATTTCCTTTAGTGTTCTTGCTTGTTCGGAGTATTATTTCTCTGGACAACTCGTTGCGATTCAGAAACAGAGAAAATCAGACTTTGGGAAATAGACAGGCAAACGACATTATTACATTCTTCAAACTGTCGACTTTGACAGGTCTATCATGGTTGTTTGGCTTCATTGGCTACTTCCTTCAGAGAGAGGAACTGATGTATGTGTTCACTGTGTTGACAGCTGGACAGGGCGTCTTCAACTTCCTCTCGTTCGGTGATAGCAGACGAGTCCGCAAGATTATCTAAGAAAAATTAAGACCTTTGAGGCTAAGAAGTGAAAAAAAGGCCACGTGAACATGCAGAAAAGACCAAAAGGAAAGGATACGACAATGTATACCTCGTCCAAAAGAATGGAGATTCGTTTCTATTAGAATTTCTATGGTAGAATTAAGATCTTTCGTGCCTATATACACACTTCAGAAAAAGGGGAAAGAGATAGAAGCTGACTATCATTTCGTGTGTCCTCACTTCCGTCAAGTAGACAGTTGTTGTTACCCATATACTATCATCAGTGTTCAACATTACACAAACTTAGAGATCTTATACTTTGTCAAGAAGAAATAGCGAAAACAGGAGCCCTTAATCATTAATATGAGATATTTACATATCACATGTTGTATACTCAAACTCTAAGCAAGACACCCCTATGTCTATGATTGGGATCTATGTTATGCATGTCATAAGATAGGATACTGTATTATTTATATTGTATTATTACAGGATATTTATCCATGCAACTAGTACATACTCAAGGCGCTGGTATTTGTTTCCCTCGATCACTGGATGTGATTCCCAACGTCACATCGTATTATCAGTCTCAACTCCCTAGGGAGTATACAACTCCAGCATCCACTAGACGCATCGAGGTATCCAATTCACAGCTGAGTTGACTGGGACACAGTCACAGTATGACAGCACGATTACACGAATGTTCAGTTTAAGAACTATTTTACAGTCATTTTTGGCTTTCTACCGTGGGTTTTATGTAGTTGGTTTTTTAAAACTATGTGTTAACATATTCAATAAACAAATCCCATTTGTGGTTATTAAACTCATGTTAGAAAAAACAAACCCCACAACAAACAAACAATATGTCTTTAACAAATATGTTTGTTTTTTTCTTTTTTAGATGTGTCAGGGAGGTTTAATTCTTTAGAATAAATAAACAAAAACAGCAATACAATGTATGAGTACGTCGGTGATATTAAGTGTCATTGGAATCAAACAGGAGCTATTGCCAAAATGAAATCTTTCCAGAAGGGCACGAGTCGCTATTCGGCATGTCCCGGAAGAACGAAGTCACGAATTGATGTACATAGCTGTATACAGCATACATTATAAGTTGTTCACTGGTCCCTCGGGCCAGTAGGAGTCTATGGGCTCATGTACCAAAGCCCCGAGCCCCGAGCCCCGAGCCCCGAGCCCCGACCCCGAGCCGTAGGGCGAGGGGGAAATATACAAACCTCGAGGGTACATGAGCCCATGGACCCCGAGGGACCAGTGAACAACGTATTTATCTTACCGAACACCTGAGTTATGTTTTTGAACTGCTTGAAGCACTTCTGTTGAATGCGAGGCGAATCGCCATTTAGCAGACGACACTAGGTAAAACGATTTAGAGTTTTCTCCCTTCCATCGATTTTCAATCGCAAAACATCGGTAATTTCCGTGTTTGATGCGTGATTCAATGTTATTCGAAGTACTACCATGAAGCACCAGAAGAGTTGGGAATTCCTAGCGGTGTACACTAAAAATAATTCATCGCCTGTAAGCGGGGTACATTGAAAATAATAGAATAGCACTTAGCCAATCAGAAAGCGATATTCATGTGTGCGGTAAGATCAATATAGCAAATGTCACACAGCTGGTTATAGTAAATGGAAATACATTTCTTGGAAGTAATGGTTTTTATGTATACTATGACATCAACTTCAACTGAATCGCTACAGTGACAATTACATCCTTGTTTAACAATACACTACACTCCGATACAAAAACAACAATATTTTATGTTGTTTCGATGGTGTGTTTTCTGTAATTTGTGTTGTTTTTGATTAAGTGATAGTTATTGTTGGGTTACAACGTTTGGAGTTGTGAGTAATAGCTATATTACAGGTCACATTTCGTATCACAGTAACAGTGTTTCAGCGGCACATCTTTAAGGTAGCGCTTTAGAGTTGCCACCCTTCGGTGTGTGTTTTGACTGTTGGTAACCATGAAGCCTATCGCGAAGGTTCCATACTTCGCTGGAATGCTCAAGAATCTGTGACTGTGTATAAAAATGGATGGTAGTTTGTGATTCAACAGACTTAAGTAGAAAAAAAATAACACTGTATTTGAAATTCTGTGAAGACTCGTTCATGAATTTTATGTAATTTTGTTATCAACTGAATAAAACAGTTTTCTGCGGAATAGTGGCGGCTGGGTAGTATTTTGTCGTAAGACGAAGGTTCGATGTTCCAAATGAGCTCTATCTGTGAAGCCCATTTCTGGAGAACCCTACTGTCAGACTGATGATTTGTTGATTCTCATTCCCTTTCTGAAACTTGGTCTCCAAATGAAAGGCAATGTTTTTTCGAATGAAGTTCCTGCTTCGATTTAATACTCATGACTTTAATGTGAACAATATCAAAAATCAACATATACTTTTTATACTGTCTAAAATACAGATGATCCTATCTGTCTAAGAAATATTTATAAACAATAAACTATAAGCAGAATAATCAGATTAATGACAAAAATGTATATGAAACATCTGTTAATCAGGTTCAATCGAATACCATTAGGTCGAAGTTAAAGGGATCTATGTTAACACTTCGAGTTATCCAGGACTAAATGATAACGATTACGCATGGATCCAGCTTTTAATTCAAGTTCGGCCCTATACCATTTTTGATTATTGTTAAGCCTATATGTTACCCACTATATACGTCTAATATTTCTGTGCGCTGCCACTCAGTCTATACACATACTTTTCTTGTTTGGCTGTAACTGATACTGTTGCCACGCAACTCAGTATAACGTACATGATGTCTTGTATGTTATCGCAATAAACCAGTTAATCAAACCGTATGCACACAACTGTACCCCGTTCTCAATAAGGTCATCACGTGGTCACGTGGTTAAAATACTTCTTGTTCCATGACATAAGAGAACAGAGTCTGCTGTCTCCTCTCAAGGTTGATGGTCCCAATACAGAAAAAAAGGTACATGCATCTTTCGCTAAAGAGACTAGAAAATGTTTTTTTTCTTGTAAAAACAGATGTCTCCCCTTCCCCTCAATCCAACGTTTAGATCTCAAACCCCCCAAAAACCCAAAACCAAAAGGCACATAGACATGATATGAAGGAGCAGTGTACCAAAGTCAGTGAGATTGCTGAAGTAGTTACAGAACTATGTTACGGAAACAATTGGAACGCAGACGTCAACGCCAAAGCTGACGCCAACGTCGACACCGACGGAAGCTCAACCAAAAAGAATATGTCTCCCGACCCTTCGGTGGGGAGACAAAAAAAATCTTAATGTTGCTGTCCTCCTTCTAGAGAAATCACCAGACAAATGTGAAAACGTCAACGTCTTGAAATTATCATATATATTTCCCGCCCAACTGTTAACACCCATACATGCAAACCCAAGTTCACTGTTCACCAGAAAACACGGAACTGAAATGGTCGCCAGCTGTTGTGACTGAAATGTGTCTAGCATAATTGGTTGAGCGGTTTACTAAGGCACTAAACGTTGTACCCTTGATTAAAAAGTACCGTGCGAATCTGTATTTGAGAAGAGAGTTGGGTGTACTGTCAAACTATTTAAGAATCGAGAAAGAATACACAGACAATATCAATTCGGGGAACATTCTTAGATTACCACAGACTGCTATATGGTATACCCATAAATAGACACAGTGTGTCAGCCAGCAACCTTGTATTAAAAATCTAACCTGATTGTTGAAAATAGTTTACTCGATTTGTTTAAGCATCGAAACGGTTCCAGATACGCTTGCGATAATACACCAGGCACAAAAAAACTGTGCATACAAAAATTGAAAATCTAAATTTATCAAACCTGTGTAGACACATAAGGATTTAAACTCAGAGTGATTCAAAAGCAGTGACATGTATCCGACATGCATGCACGTGTCCCGTTCCGTGACGACAGAGGTTTCGTCCTTCAGACGTGCAATACGTTGTTGCACGTGCATTCCAGGAAGGAGAAACAGAGCAAACGAATTCCACACAATACTGTCACTTTGGAAAGCTCAACCTCTGCCCTTGCGATTTTTCAAATATTTCAACGGCTATTGAAACACAAGGCTGACGTCTGCACAACGTCATGAGGCCAATGGGATGGTCCATGGGGGAATGTCTCAACGACAAGTGGCTGCACATTTCCGCTGCCACCTGAACACCATTTCTGCATAGTGAGACGCTACCAAAACACAAATAACGTCATCCATCGGCCACGTTCTGGACGTCCACGTGTAAAAACGCCAAGACAGGACACATGGATAAGCGTGACCCATCTTCGCCACAGGTTAAGACTGCAGTGGTGACTGCCCGGACCACCCCAGGACTTCGCCGTATTCACCCTAACACAGTTCGACAACGTTTACGTCATCACGGGATCAGACCACGACGTCCCGCCATACGACTTATCCTGACACAACGTCATCGACAAGCTCGCCGAAAGTGGTGCCGAAATCATGTCTAAAGACCCTTCTTTTGGTGGAGAAATGTTGTTTTTACAGATGAGTCAAGGTTTAACATTTCTCATAGTGATGGACGTCATTGTTCCTACAGACGCGTGGGAGAACGTTACATACAGGCCTGTGTCTTGGAGAGGAATCGCATGGTGGTTCCATGATGATTTGGGTTGGAATAACAGCACGCCAGAGAAGTCAAGTTCCTTCTCTGCAACGTCATGACCCTGGGTAAACATTCCAACAGGACAATGCCCGCCCTAACACGGCAAGGGTTGCTATAGATTTCTTGCAACATCACAAAGTTGTCTTACTTCCTTGGCCTGCAAATTCACCGAATCTCTCCCCGATAGAGCATGTTTACGCCGTCTTCCTCATCCGCCAGATAACGTCCTTGACCTTGCAACAGAACTTGAGAGAATCTGGCGTGACATCCCACAAGCCTTTCTTGCACGTTTGATAGACTCTATACGTCGATGCACTGCTGTCCTCAGTGCCGATGGTGGACAATACCCGTTATTGATTTCCGTTTGTCAGAGCACGCTGCACGACGTGAATGGAACGATTAGAAGAGACGTTGCTTGCAATATACTTGGGATTAGATGTATCAGTTAATGCTAAAAAATATTTATATAACCAGCTGAACGAGTTGGCCTCCAAGTTCTGGACTGGTTATTATACTAAGTTCCGAAATAGGACGGAGCCCAGTCGACACGAAACGAGACTAATGTGTTGGCTTGAAGAGTTGACTTTTTATTTGAATGAAAGCAGACATCACGTAAATAAGAATGAATGAATGAGTTAACATTTCATCTCACGGTACATATAAACATACATATGTTACAATGTAAACTGTAGGGCAGTAAATGAAAATGAGGACGACACATACGTATAAGCAATAAGCGACAGGGAAGGATTTACCATTTCATCTGTTTGTAGTCCTAATCCAACAGGATTTAGGAACCAGAAAATAGGTATTGATCATCTCTTTATGTCACTGGGTGACCTTTCAAAGTTGACGCAGAAATTGTGTTGTTAATGAGACGACAGCTACGCTTTTAGCAAACCAAGCCAAGCCAAATGTCACTGATGTTTGTCTGCAACTAAAAGTATGCTCAAGGTCGATAAAAAGTAATTCCGACAGAAACTACCTTTCACTGTCGAGATAAAAAACGTATCTAAATATCTTATTTTAGCACTAAATACGAAATAAAACGCAATAATCTAAAGCAACATATTATGCATGCTCAATGTAACACGCGTTTACAAAGCCTCTCATTACGGTAAGTCTCCCATATATGGTACATATTTTCAGGACTAACATCTACACTTACATCCCGCCTTTTCATCACAAAATCACAAAGGCTTACTTCATAGTTTCTGTCAAACCAAAAAGTCTTGAATGCTTTCAGCTGGACACCAACTGTTCTGGATAGAATAGCTGTTATATACACGTCTTCCATTCTGACATACGGCACGAACTGTGAAGCCTCTAACAGCCTTGACATAATTTCCACTGGCATCGCGTAGAAGTACCCAAGAATATAAGATGGAATCATGTAGAAGGGATACTCCTTGTAGCTTAACATGTATTTGCCAGAGCGCTTAGTAAAGGCGAACCAGACCATGTGACCACCGATGTATGAGCTGAATTGGCGGTGGTGCAGCTGGTCAAGGATCTGGGGCAAGTCTACAAACACATCATCGTCGACCTTTATCACATGTTCAGTTCCCCGACAATGTTCCTTTGCCCATTTGAACCCCATCAGAATCTTCTTTGTCACATTAATGCCATATCTCTCCGTAATTCCGATTTGAAGAACATCGTCAAACTCAGATGCTTCAGCTCTAAGTCTTTCCTTCAAATCAGCGTTGTCGGAATAGCCGAAGAGGTACACAAACTTGACGGAGGTGTCAATATGTCTTGAGGGCCATGTGTTCGTCCTTGCAATGCTGCCCCATGTTTCCCGGATGGACATCCTCTTGGTGTAGGATTCTACAGTGGTCAGCACAATGACCAGTGTTGAGGGGCTGTCGGAGAAGGAGCAGACATGTCTAGGCGAAATAAGATACTGAAACTGTAGTTGATTGACCTTGCTCTTTTGAGGCGCGAAGAAAACACCCCCTGGGTATGACCACCATAGAACGGTCAGTGCTATTGTCACTAGCAGTAGAAGTACAAGCCACTTTGTGTTAAGTCGTGTTAGGTGGCGTCTGACTATCCGTTTTAAATTGAAACCAGCCATGCCATAATTATCATTTTTTAAATATACAATTTGATTCTGATGCTCAACTGCGTCTCAGCTTGTCTCTGGCTCTGAAATGTATGAAATTACATATCTTGTGAAACATGGTAAAGGTGTAAATCAACGTAGAAGAGGACACATTATGTCGTAAGGAAAATGATATCTTGTCAGAAGTATGTAATGATGAACTGTCTGATATGCTAAAACATCCAACGTTGTGAATAACACGTGACATCTCGCCTATTGTCAAACAAATAGAAAATGGTTGTGATACGTTTATTATATACACATTATAATATGTCAAAAGATATAAACGATGTGTAAACAATGATGCGTCTTGGGGAAAGCAAAACCTTTCATCTAGTAAACTGCTGGACCCTCGAAGTGAAATAAATGTGTTATATGCAAGACATTCAGGTCTATTCAGTGACTATTGTACTAATAATAACCGGAGAATAATTTAGCATGTAATTTATTCACTTTACCGCTTATCATTCCTTCATTTGCTATTTCACTTGGATATGTTTCTGTCAACAGAATACAGAAGTCTATATCATCACATTGCAAATGCATATAATGGCCCGTATATTCATCACATGGACACACGCACCTGATCAGCGTCTATATGAATTCGAATGAAAAGCATGTTTGGCATGTATGTCTGTTGTCATTGCTACTGATGGATTGCAGGAATACTGAGAGCTTACTTCAGACATTACGTTTAATTTATCACGAAATAGTGATTGAAAATATCACTTATAAACTTACTTTGACGTTGAATTGCCATGTACTGTCCAAAATGGATCGTTATACAGGTTTTTTATCAACTATCTGATAATGTGCACAACTAGATTCATTCTAAGTGACTATTATTATGTCAGCATGCATTCTCAGGGCATCAAGATAACCTGAAATATCTTTATAAGTAATTTGTATCACACAGAATATTATGGATGTCAACTTATTCTTTATTGTATGCACAAAGTATTGGCCTTTCTTCTTTATTGTAAGTACACAGTATTGGCATTTCGTCTTTATTGTACGCACAAAGTATTGGCCTTTCTTCTATATTGTATACACAAAGTATTGGCCTTTCTTCTTTATTGTATGCAAAAAGTATTTGGGCCTTTCGTCTTTAATGTGTACACAAAGTATTGGCCTTTCTTCTTTATTTCATGCACACAGTATTTGGACCTTCCCTTGCCTCACCTGACGAGGGGGCAGGCAAAAGCCAAGGTAGGTTGTGTATACAATCAGGAAGTGGTTGACGTCCATAATATTTTGTGTTGTGCTGGAACATCAACTCGTATATGCGTTAAGAACATCAAGTAATTTGCAATGAACACAGACTATAAAACGCTGGACTTATCGATCAAGGATTATTTATTTTTTCAGTAAAGTATATAATTTCTGTTAATGAGGTTCATATGACTTTTACAATCGGGATTGTTTGATGGTCCTACGGTGAACAACTGACTTTGTGACCAATGTCACTAGTGAGGCATGATAAGCTGAACTGATCGAGAACATGTACTATCGATACTTTTGATTATTAATGAAATCTTATTTGGAGCAGAGATATGTTTGGTAATGGAAATAGTTTTCCAGTTTCAATTTCATATGAAACTGACACCTTTCATCACACAATGGCAACTATCTCACGCAAACATACAAAACCGTTGGCACAATACGGATCTACCTAATATGAAAACTGTCATCATCATTGTGTAACATTGCAAACTTACCTTAGACTTTAGTTGATAGTCATAATCTGCTTGATTGGACGTGCTCTAGCCGTTTGAGTAGACGGGCCATAGACAACCTTTCACTGGATGTAGCTGTCTTTTTAACCCGTCAAACATGCAGTTATGAGCTGCTTATACGTGTCACGCACAAACCTCATGTATGTCATGTATCACTGTGACAAGTACGGACTATTCAATTAATTTATTCCGCATGTTCAGTACACATTTGCCATTTAAGGAACGCCATCAAAGTAGAGAGAGAACTGAAATATGTTTGATTTAGTGGTCACACTATGTTGATCGACCTTATCGTATCTCACATGAGCGATAACACTACAGACACCGGGTGTATTGAACAGCCCTTGCCATCGTGGATACAAGGGTTGTAGGATATACAAATGAAACGCGTTTATTAATCAGTCAGCCAGTCAATCTATCGGTGACATATTTGATGCATGTCATCGTGTCTCATTTTCGTAAACTGATGATCACGATGCCAATCACTGGATTTTCTGATCCAAGAGACTAAATTACTTACACACCGCCGCTGATATATCTAGAAATTTGGAGAGTGAGACGTTAAGCAACAAACAACAAACAACAAGCAACAAACAAAATGCAAAATGCGAAATGACGTAGATGTGCCCTCTTTGAAACATACTGGACATAAAGAGAATCTTGATTTTGTTTGTTCCTAAAACCTTCGAAGTAACTTCTAAAACACTGAATGATGTTGCTTATGTGTTCGTCAAGCGGGCTCACCTTTAAGCGGGCTCACCAAGGTGAGGAAACGTTTGTAATTTCAGAAATCAGGTTTTATAAGGCTGAACGCATAGACATCTATCGTGGAAAGAACAGTGTATACATCAAGTGCATCTACGTATGGTGATAATGAGTATAAAACGTCCAACGTCAGCAACATTTTGTTGTGGGAAGATGCCTGAGACTGAATGCAACACCGCATTTCCAAGCTATTATTTTCAGTTGCATTTTCTTTCAATGTGCACCAGAGAACCATATCTAGATTATGGTTTCGTAATGACCGTCTCTATTCAGTCCAAGATTATCCGAGAAGTAACTGAGCAGCAGTCACTAAAGTTCACTCACTGTCTTATTTAATATCCGATTCTATACATTGTCTCCACATATCATACCATACACCGTACATCACCTCCATATATCATATCACCTACAATGCATAATCTCCTTACATCACACACCATGAATTACCTCCTTTATGCCCTTGTTCCTCGTATGTATTCTGAATCTTTTTAGTGTGGTGTGTGTTCCTGTGAAAAGAGCTCAGGTGACAATCAGTTGAAGTTATAGTCTGTTTGCAGTGAAAAACATACCGAGGAACCTCACTTTAAACCAAAAAATACATCAAATAAACCGAAATTAAGATTGCAAATCCTCTTAATTCTACCTTGCCAATTGAGCATTTAAATCTCAGAATTTTATTCAACTTAAGATAACAGTTGTTTAACCAATGATCACAAATTCAACTTGTTATTATATTGCAATACAAGGGGGTAAGCGCAGTGGTTAGAACAGTGAAACAAATGCACGTGCTGTACGTGATCAGCGTTAACTTAGACCAAACCTACTTGATCTCGGTGTTGCATTTAATGTGTATACCTCCCAACAATACCTCAATGTTATCATATCACATATATCGCCTCTTTATATATATACGACACCCCATGCCTACCTCTTTTTATCACATACCTGTCAATAATATGGATCATTTTGCACATACAATACTGTCGGCATATGTCCATGTTGACCCCTCGAGCCACTCACCCAGGGATAGACTATGCCAAGTATGTGAAGGGACGAGGAATACTGCCACTCTCGAAGACGAAAAACACTTGTTGAAAAAAATGTTCCTTTTGCTCTGACTTACGTTTCAGTCTTTTGAGTTTTGCTGAAAAGGAAGGTAATTATTTCAAATGTAGATAGTCCATTACAACTTATGGTAATTCTTAAATAATTTCTTTTACAACCCTTTTTACCTTGCACTCTTTACCAAATGAACAAAAGAAATAATCTTCATTACATTGCTGTTATATTCATAAGTTTCTGGTATTTTTCATTTATAGATATGTAATATAGATTTTGTTTTTTCTGCTGTTTTATAACCAATTTTAAAATGCATATTACAATCTATGTATTTTTTAATATGTATTCATGTGTCGCATAATTCATGTCTTACCTGGACCTATATTGTATGTACTTGTCGAGTAGTTTGGTGGGGCAAACAAATAAACATCTCCTCTTCTTCCTCATAACTTTCAGCATTATTTACACATCCTACAGATTTGGACTGGTTAACCATATGTCCCTTTTCCTCTTCTTCTTCATCTTCTGCAACTTTCAGCATTATTTATACATCCTATAGATTTGGACTGATTAACCATATGTCCCTTTTCCTCTTCTTCCTCATCTTCTGCAACTTTCAGCATTATTTACACATCCTATAGATTTGGACTGGTTAACCATATGTCCCTTTTCATTTTCTTCCTCATTTTCTGTAACTTTCAGCATTATTTATACTTCCTATAGATTTGGACTGGTTAACCATATGTCCCTTTTCCGAAAGACCCAAGGCAATTAGCATTTATGAATCAATGAGAAAAGATAAATGTTCTAAACGGTTTCTAAAATGAACTATCACCAGAGAACTGCTTCTGCATTTACTAGTAAATCTGTACAATATATAATTCATCTAAATTTTAAAAATCTTGTGGCGGATCATTTTCACACTAGAAACGTCTTGATCAAAGCAAACTTGGAACAGACATTTCTGAGGATGTTGTCTTTTATCTACAAGTGTTCCGCGTGACGAACGGACGCTTAAACCACTAAACTACCCCAACGCTCTGAACAGATTATGGCGTGTATCTAACTATCAAGACACATTCGCCATCTGCCGCCATATAGATGGAATATAGCTGAGTGCGGAGTACAGCTAAACTCACTCACTCATTTGAAATTGTGTGTTATTGATATGGCCACTTTATCTTCATCGTTGGACAATTAGGTGTCAGAGTGAGTAAGTGTGGTTTTACGCCGCTTGTAGAAATAGTCCATCAATATCACGGCGGAGAGACACCAGAAAATGGTGTTCACACATTGCACCTATGTGGGGAATCGAACCTTGGTCTTCGGTGCGACGAGCGAACGCTTTAACCATTAGGCGACCCCACCACCCTGTGTCAGAACTTGTGTCCAACATGTCAGGTAGACAGTGAGTTTTCTTAAACCCACTTGGAAATGACCAGAGCAGCCAAACGTTGTTCGTCTAGTTTATTATTTCTGAATATTGGTCACAATACTGCATCCGTCGTTGTATCACCTGTAGGACAACATCACGTCAACTAGAGGGAGAAGTCGCACGAACAACCCGTTAAACTTCGGCAAGTTTCTTTGTAAACAATATCCAGTTAACAGGTACTTGAAAAATGACCAACAGAAGTATAGGTTTGTTTCCTTACTTTATTCGTCGTATCAAATTCATCATAACAGTCTATGGAGATGAAGATCGCTTGTCTGACAATTCTCTTAGGGCTGCCTCGTAAGTAATGTTATCTCGGGGTATGTAAGGGAGTGTGTGGGACTCACTCTTGAAAAGGGAGTGCACATTTCACGGGTTAATTAATGAGCTTTCAGGACAATGGTGCGTGTGTGTGTGTGTGTGTGCGTGCGTGCGTGCGTGCGTGCGTGCGCGGGGTGTGGAGAGTCCGGGCCCCCGATCCGTCTATGAGAGGGGCTCGGTATCATTGTCATTGGGTTGATCAAATGGACTGTTTTCCCCCTTTCAAGTCAACATGTTTCGTGCAACCCAAGAACAGTAGTACATTATGTCTTCTCTATACTTCGTCAATAAAGTCCGGTCCAAACTTCTCCTTCATCGCATCCTCTTTTGTCAGATCTGGACTTACGGTTCTATTGTGCCACACAAGGACCTGTCAAAGTAAAAGAAATACAAAGGAATCTCATTGATGCTTTGTGCAGTATTGTATCAAAACAAACTACGGACAGTGAAACATCATCTACTTTTGGTATGATTGTGTAATCCGGGCTTCGGTTCAATTGCAGATGCTGACTGAAGACGTAATACCAACGTCTGGTATTCAAGCACAGTGGAAGCATAGGATAACGATTGACTGACCAGCGAGCTGAGCCACTCATGCCGCCAGTCAGTACAGTGTTTGTCACTGTTGAATTCGTAACGAATAGTGTTCAGTAGTGATGCGATCACCACGGTGATTTAAACAGTATTTTATTTACGGAAACACATGTACTATACATTAAACATTAATAAACTACAAAATGAAATATTATCAGCAAACAGACAGCATTAGCCTGTGCAAATGCTTCTCCAAAACATAATCTTATAAAGAAAGAGTTTATAAATACATTTGTGGAAATAAAGAATTCAATATTTTCAAACTAAGTTTAGCATATGGTACCACTCTTTATGACAAACGTTTGGTGTCATGTACGAAATTATAAACCGATTTTGTTATCAATTCGTTTTCATATTGAAGAAAACCACATCGCCGCATAGAACAGCATTAAATCTAAATCTAGCATACAGAGAACACTGAGGGAAATAATAGTGTCTCCATAAGAGTAGGTACGGCAATATGACAAACACCTACCAAACACGTACACCTACGTATATATGTATGATGGTGACGGTGCGCCATGCATTGGTGGATGTTGTGGTGTACTCCTGTATGTCGGTGGCGATGTGCCATGTATTAGTTGATGTTGTGGTGTACTCATGTATGCCGGTGCCGTTGTGCCATGTATTAGTGGATGTTGTGGTGTACTCATGTATGCCGGTGGTGGTGCGCTAAGCATTGGTGGATGTTGTGGTGTACTCATGCATGCCGGTGGCATTGCGCCAAGCATTGGAGGATGTTGGGGTGTGCTCATGTTTGCCAGTGGCGGTGTGCCATACATTGGTGGATGTGATGGTAATGTCTCTTGTATGAGGGTGGCGGTGCCCCATGCATTGGTGGATGTTGTGGTGTGCTCATGTATACCAGTGGCGGTGCGCCATGTATTGGTGGATATGATGGTGTCGTCTCATGTATGAGGGTTGTGGTGCACCATGAATTAGTGTATGTGATGGTGGTGTCTCATGTATGCTGGTGGCGGTGGACGATGCATTAATGGATGTTGTGGTCTACTCATGTATGCTGGTAGCGGTGCCCCATGCATTGGTGGATGTTCTGGTGTCCTCATGTATGCTGCTGGCGGTGCGCCATGCATTGGTGGATGTTGTGGTGTGCTCATGCATTCCGGTGGCAGCGCGGCATGCATTGGTGGATGTGATGGTGCTGACTTATGTATGACTGTGGTGCTGCCCTATGCATTGGTGGATGTTGTGGTGTACTCATGTGTGCCGGTGGCCGTACACGATGTATTGGTACAAGTTGTGGTGTACTCATGTATGTCAGTGGCGGTGCGCCATGCATTGGTGGATGTTGTGGTGTACTCTTGTATGTCGGTGGCGGTGCGCCATGCATTGGTGGAGGTGATGGTGATGTCTCATGTATGAGGTTGGGGGTGCCCCATGCATTGGTGGATGTTGTTGTGTGCTCATGTGTGCCTGCGGTGATGCACGATGCATTGGTGGATGTTGTTGTGTACTAATGTTTGCTGGTGGCGGTGTTGAATGCATTGGTGGATAGGATGGTGGTGGCTCATGTATACCGATAGTGGTGTGCCATCCATTGGTAGATGTTGTAGTGTACTCATGTGTGCGGTTGTCGGTTTCCCATACAATGGTGGACGTTGTGGTGTACTCATGTATGCCGTTGGCGGTGCACCATGCCTTGATGGATGAGATGGTGCTGGGTCATGGATACCGAAATTGGTGCGCCATGCATTGGTGGATGTTGTGGTGTGCTCATGTATGCCGGTGGTGGTACACCATGCATTGGTGGATGTGATGGTAGTGTCTCATATATGAGGGTGGTGGTGCCCCATGCATTGGTGGATGTTGTGGTGTTCTGATGTATGCCGGTGGCAGTGCCCCATGCATTGGTGGATGTTGTGGTGTACTCACGTATGCCTCTGGCGGTGCCCCATGCATTGGTGGATGTTGTGGTGTACTCATGTATGCCTGTGGTGGTTCACCATGCATTGGTGGATGTTGTTGTGTACTCATGTATGCCGGTAGTAGTGCCCCATGCATTGGTTGATGTTGTGGTGTACTCAAATATGTCAGTGGCGGTGTGCCATGCATTGGTGGATGTGATGGTTATGTTTCTTGTATCAGGATGGTGGTGCCCCATGCATTGGTGGATGTTGTGGTGTCGTCATGTATGCCGGTGGCTGTGCACAATACATTTTTGGATGCTGTGGTTTGCTCATGTATGTCGGTGGCGGTGTGCAATGCATTGGTGGATGTTGTGGTGTACTCATGTATGCCGGTGGTGGTACCCCCTGTCGGTGTCGTTGTGCCATCCATTGGCGGATGTGATGGTTAGGTCTTATGTATGCCTGTGGTGGTGCCCCATGCATTGGTGAATGTTGTGGTGTACTCATGTATGCCAGTGACGGTGCGCCATGCAGTGGTGGATGTGATGGTGGTGTCTCAGTAGGCCGATGGTAGTGCACCATGCATTGGTGGATGTTGTGGTGTACTCATGTGTGCGGTTGTCGGTGCCCCATGCACTGGTGGAAGTTGTGGTGTACTCATGTATGCCGGTGCCAGTGCATTGCATTGGTGGATGTTGTGGTGTACTCATGTATACCGAATGTGGTGCGCCATGCATTGGTAGATGTTTTGGTGTCCCATGTAATGCCGGTGGTGGTGCGCTATGCATTGGTGAATGTGATGATGGTGTCTCATTTACATGTATTGTGATGTACGATGTTGACATGACTTGTTTACTTTAAACAAAACGTAAACCAGACATAGTGAAATTAATATTTCGAATCCACGTCAGTTTATCTTGTAACTGAAAATTTAAGTCTTAGAATTTTATTCAACTTAGGATAAAAGTTGTTTAACAGACGATTATAGATTCAAATCGTTATTACTGGTTTTATATTGCAAGGGGGTAAGCGCAGCAGTTAGAACAGTGAAACAAGTGCACGTGCGGTACGTGATGAGCGTTAACTTAGACCAACCCAACTTCTCGACGTTTTATTTAATGTGCACCCCAAACCCCCTGTAATACAAAGAAAGTGATTTGAAATTATGATCGTTTGTTTAACAACTTTCATCTTAAGTTGAATAAAATTCTGAGAATTAAATATTCAATTGACAAGGTATAAAATTATAAGAAATTTGTCATCGTAATTTCATTTTATTCGATTTGCGTTTTTGTTTAAAGAGACATTCATCGGTACGTTTTCACGGCAAACGGACTGTAATCGCAGAATAACACGAGTGAGTCACGAGAGCGATGAGCAGTGATAAGCACATCACAATTTACAACATTCCCACCCACGGACGACAGTTTGTTTTAATTCATTTACATTGAATGTTCCATACACCTATGTCACTTTGGTTTTAACTTGTAATTTTAAATTTACAGTGGGTTATACCTGTATTGTATTAGCCGTTGATTATGTTTTAGTTATATTGTCTTACATAAATAAATCTGTAATTAATGAAAGAAAATTTTGTTTTCCCAGGTCTTACTTGGCTCACGCTAAGTAATTAAAGATGCCTCTGTTCAAACACTTGTGATTGAGGTGCTTTCAATAGCTCTAATCCTTTGTTTCGGGTTCGGCAACTGGGATTAGGTTGCGTAAGCGCGTGATCCGAAGCGAGCGACTGAAGCCCGCTTGGAGCTTGAGCACCCACCTATAGTGATGTGAAATATTCGTCGTGGGGACAGAAAGTCTTGAAATCCTGTAGAGGTAGGACGACTTCAAGGATTCTTCGGAAGGGCGACAGAGGACCAGACAGGTAGGTGTTTCCATATCTATTTGGAAGAAAATATGCATCTTCATGGATATTTGTTTTATATACAGTGCACACTCATTCTCTCATAGTACACAGCCATTTAGGTATAGATGGGAAAGGTTGCTACTGGTTTCTGCATGTAAAGGGAGTGGTAGTGTAGCCTAGTTGTTCAAGTGTTGGCACGTCATGTTCAGTACCATTGTTCGAGTCCTCACTTAAATACTATGCCCCACGCCTACTTAACGCTGGAAAATTGTCCAAAGCGGCAGAAAACCACACTTACTTGCTGTTGTTAATCCAATCTACTTCCGAGAGAAATGTGATTACTGATGCTTATGCATGACTCATTTCTTTCAGACGCAGGAACCCTGGCACACTCTGGATTTGGTGTTGTGTCACTCTAAACCCTTCCACCTGGACTTTAGTACACTGACTTTCCGAGGGTCCGATGGGATGAGCGTTTGTCTCATGGTGGCTCCATTGTGCGTCTGCTCTCCGCGTAGCCCCCTGCCGAGCGTACATGGAGTAGGTTCGGTGCTAGGGCCTGACTGTACAGTCAGGATGGTTGTTACAGCAACCCAACTAGTTTAGGGTTGGCACACTCTGTGGCCCCAGTCTTTTCAGCACCCCCAGTAGACCCAATGCTGACTGCACTTGACTGGTAGATTAGGGGTTAGTGTAGATAGGGCCCCCTTCGTGCATGCCCTGTACGATGCTATCTATAGATAGTATAACTTAGTGTTAACCCACCATTCCGTCCTTCAATAGGTAGTTCGAGACAAAGCAAGTCCCGGATGGTCACTTTGAAAGTCAGTGTACTGGTCACCTGCTGGTAAAGTATTCACTATTTCAGTTTAAACCTTAAATTAAATTGTTTTTCACGTCCCGACATATTTGCTTTGCATTTGAATGTAAGGGGATCGTCGAATAACCGAATGGTTAAAGCGTTCGCTCATGACGCTCCAAACAACCTATTTCGATTTCCCATATCTGAGTGATGTGTGAAGCATCTATTTGTTGTTTCTCACCGTGATATAGCTAGTATATTGCTGAACGCGGTGTAAAAGGACACTCATGCAGTCATAATCTGTGTGAGAAGCATAAATTATGTAAAGTGTTCTTTGCCTTTTTAAGTAGAACCGTTGCTTACGCATGCAACTGTTCCTTTCAAACAATCTTTTGAATAAACCATAACATGCAATGCATCCTTGTTTATCATGACGTCTACTGCAAAATTACAACTTGAGTTTCATGCTTGAGATTTTACGTGTAGACATATAAGTTGCATTTATGCACACAGTAAGTGCCAGCGATGTAAACTATATTCTCTGTACTGTTATGAGCAGGGATGCCATCTTCCTGGGGGCGGAAATGGACCCTGAAGTCCCCCAGAGGCAGGACGACTGCCAAGAAGATATTTCGTGGACAGAAGTGGATCAAGGTCTCTTCTGGCGGCAGGACAACGACCACAAAGACGCCAGACTACCAGGAAGGCAAGTTCTCCAAACTATCTTTTGAAGACAACATACAATATATTCTTGTTGACAATGACGTCATGAGCAAGTTACAACTTGTATTTCAGGTTACAACGTTTTCCTGACCAAAAAGCATATGCTTTTAATATTTATTATCTATGTAGTAAGTATCAGTGATATGACACATTAACCTATTCGTTATCGTTACTATTAGGAACGTGGATGTCATCGTCCTGGGGGCGGAAATGGACCCTGAAGTCCCCCAGAGGCAGGACGACTGCCAAGAAGATATTCCATGGATAGACGTGAACCATGGATTTTTCGGAAGGGTGACAGAGGACCAGACAGGCAGGTGTTTTCAACTCTATTTGGAAGAAAATATTTGTTTCATATATAGTGCACACTAATTCTCTCATACTATACAGCCATTTAAGAGTGAGTGAGTTTAGTTTTACGCCGCACTCAGCAATATTCAGCATTAAGGTGACGGTCTGTAAATAATCGAGTCTGGACAAGACAATCCAGTGATCAACAACACGAGTATCGATCTGCGCAAATGGGAACCGATGACATGTTTCAACCAAGAAGTCAGCGAGTCTGACCACCCGATTCCGTTAGTCGCCTCTTACGACAAGCATAGTCACAGCTATTTAGGTATAGATGGGAAAGGTTGCTACTGGTTTCTGCATGTAAAGGGAGTGGTAGTGTAGCCTAGTTGTTCAAGTGTTGGCACGTCATGTTCAGTACCATTGTTCGAGTCCTCACTTAAATACTATGCCCCACGCCTACTTAACGCTGGAAAATTGTCCAAAGCGGCAGAAAACCACACTTACTTGCTGTTGTTAATCCAATCTACTTCCGAGAGAAATGTGATTACTGATGCTTATGCATGACTCATTTCTTTCAGACGCAGGAACCCTGGCACACTCTGGATTTGGTGTTGTGTCACTCTAAACCCTTCCACCTGGACTTTAGTACACTGACTTTCCGAGGGTCCGATGGGATGAGCTTTTGTCTCATGGTGGCTCCATTGTGCGTCTGCTCTCCGCGTAGCCCCCTGCCGAGCGTACATGGAGTAGGTTCGGTGCTAGGGCCTGACTGTACAGTCAGGATGGTTGTTACAGCAACCCAACTAGTTTAGGGTTGGCACACTCTGTGGCCCCAGTCTTTTCAGCACCCCCAGTAGACCCAATGCTGACTGCACTTGACTGGTAGATTAGGGGTTAGTGTAGATAGGGCCCCCTTCGTGCATGCCCTGTACGATGCTATCTATAGATAGTATAACTTAGTGTTAACCCACCATTCCGTCCTTCAATAGGTAGTTCGAGACAAAGCAAGTCCCGGATGGTCACTTTGAAAGTCAGTGTACTGGTCACCTGCTGGTAAAGTATTCACTATTTCAGTTTAAACCTTAAATTAAATTGTTTTTCACGTCCCGACATATTTGCTTTACATTTAAATGTAAGGGGATCGTCGAATAACCGAATGGTTAAAGCGTTCGCTCATGACGCTCCAAACAACCCGATATATTTGTTGTTTCTCACCGTGATATAGCTAGTATATTGCTGAAAGCGGTGTAAAAAGTACACTCATGCAGTCATAATCTGTGTGAGAAGCATAAATTATGTAAAGTGTTCTTTGCCTTTTTAAGTAGAACCGTTGCTTACGCATGCAACTATTCCTTTCAAACAATCTTTTGAATAAACCATAACATGCAATGCATCTTGTTTATCATGACGTCTAATGCAAAATTACAACTTGAATTTCATGCTTGAGATTTTACGTGTAGGCATATCAGTTGCATTTATGCACACAATAAATGCCAGCGATGTAAACTATATTCTCTGTACTGTTATGAGCAGGGATGCCATCTTCCTGGGGGCGGAAATGGACCCTGAAGTCCCCCAGAGGCAGGACGACTGCCAAGAAGATATTTCGTGGACAGAAGTGGATCAAGGTCTCTTCTGGCGGCAGACAACGACCACAAAGCCGCCAGACTACCAGGAAGGCAAGTTCTCCAAACTATCTTTTGAAGACAACATACAATATATTCTTGTTGACAATGACGTCATGAGCAAGTTACAACTTGTATTTCAGGTTACAACGTTTTCCTGACCAAAAAGCATATGCTTTTAATATTTATTATCTATGTAGTAAGAATCAGTGATATGACACATTAACCTATTCGTTATCGTTACTATTAGGAACGTGGATGTCATCGTCCTGGGGGCGGAAATGGACCCTGAAGTCCCCCAGAGGCAGGACGACTGCCAAGAAGATATTCTATGGATAGACGTGAACCATGGATTCTTCGGAAGGGTGACAGAGGACCAGACAGGCAGGTGTTTTCAACTCTATTTGGAAGAAAATATTTGTTTCATATATAGTGCACACAAATTCTCTCATAGTATACAGCCATTTAAGAGTGAGTGAGTTTAGTTTTACGCCGCACTCAGCAATATTCAGCATTAAGGTGACGGTCTGTAAATAATCGAGTCTGGACAAGACAATCCAGTGATCAACAACACGAGTATCGATCTGCGCAAATGGGAACCGATGACATGTTTCAACCAAGAAGTCAGCGAGTCTGACCACCCGATTCCGTTAGTCGCCTCTTACGACAAGCATAGTCACAGCTATTTAGGTATAGATGGGAAAGGTTGCTACTGGTTTCTGCATGTAAAGGGAGTGGTAGTGTAACCTAGTTGTTCAAGTGTTGGCACGTCATGTTTAGTACCATTGATCGAGACCTCACTTAAATACTATGCCCCACACCGACGTATGAGGCCCGTCGTTGGAAAATTGTCCAAAGCGGCAGAAAACCACACTTACTTGCTGTTGTTAATCCAATCTACATCCGAGAGAAATGTGATTACTGATGCTTATGCATGACTCATTTCTTTCAGACGCAGGAACCCTGGCACACTCTGGATTTGGTGTTGTGTCACTCTAAACCCTTCCACCTGGACTTTAGTACACTGGCTTTCCGAGGGTCCGATGGGATGAGCTTTTGTCTCATGGTGGCTCCATTGTGCGTCTGCTCTCCGCGTAGCCCCCTGCCGAGCGTACATGGAGTAGGTTCGGTGCTAGGACCTGACTGTACAGTCAGGATGGTTGTTACAGCAACCCAACTAGTTTAGGGTTGGCACACTCTGTGGCCCCAGTCTTTTCAGCACCCCCAGTAGACCCAATGCTGACTGCACTTGACTGGTAGATTTAGGGGTTAGTGTAGATAGGGCCCCCTTCGTGCATGCCCTGTACGATGCTATCTATAGATAGTATAACTTAGTTTTAACCCACCATTCCGTCCTTCAATAGGTAGTTCGAGACAAAGCAAGTCCCGGATGGTCACTTTGAAAGTCAGTGTACTGGCCATCTGCTGGTAAAGCATTCACTATTTTAGTTTAAAACTTAGATGAAATTTTGTTTTTCACGTCCCGATATATTTGCTTTGTATTTAAATGTAAGGGGATCGTCGAATAACCGAGTGGTTAAAGCGTTCGCTCATGACGCTCCAAACAAACCTATTTCGATTTTCCATATCTGAATGATGTGTGGAGCCGATATTTGTTGTTTCTCCCCGTGATATAGCTGGTATGCTGGTAAAAGCAGTGTGAAAACGACACTCATGCAGTCTTATTAAGTATAAATTATGATACAGAATACTGTTTACCTTTATTAGCAGAAGCCACTGTGTTCTTCCAAACGATCTTTTAAAGAAAACATAAAGTGCCTCCTTGTGTACAATGACGTCTACTGCCAAGTCACAACTTGATTTTCGTGTTTGAGATATGTTCTCGTGGAATCATATATTTTGCATTTATGCACACAGTACAAATGATGTAAAATATGTTTACCCTTATTATCAGGAGCGTGGATGCCATCGTCCTGGGGGCGGAAATGGACCCTGAAGTCCCCCAGAGGCAGGACGACTGCCAAGAAGATATTTCGTGGACAGAAGTGGATTCTTCTGGAGCAGCATGTGGATGTTTTACTGTTCGGATATTTTGTGACAATGTACTCTGCGTGTCTACTACTGTAAACCCTCCAGTAGAACAGGTAACGTTGCATGCGTTGAGGGAACACGGTTCCAGAGGTTTTTTTCTCAAAAATGTTTTTTATCTCTGGTTTTACGTGTCGGGCTTCAGTTACCTTTGACCTTGTTCAAATCTCAAATTTGATCAAGATCAATTTAGACACACATTCTGCGACAACAGTTTTGGTGTTTATGTTCGAGGATTTGGTACTGTTCCATGTTGGGAATGATGACATTAATAAAATACAATCCGCACAGCTGGTCCAATTGTACTTGTTTGTTTTGCTGTTTTGTTTGTGAAACTTGTGAACTCGAGAAGAATTGTTTTTGTCCATGGAAATCGGATGTGCACGACTTTATCGCCTTGTAGGAGTGCTTGTTTTTTAGCCATATACTGCCATGTACTGCTAAACACCGCCAACACAGAAACACATCACGAAACAACTCCAACATTACAACAATAGATCAATACACGGGGTATTCTAATGTTTACAAACCAGAACTTACAATACAAAAGCCTATCAACATTACTAGATCACATTGCACAGACCTTTAGTTCAATGTATGTACTAAACAATCCAGTGGTGTCTGTAGATGAGACAAGACATTAAATGAAAAGCTCCCACCAACATCCAACAGTCTAGAATATTACAACCAAGTACCAAGTGCATGTTTGCCAATCATATTCCTTAACCAGTTGACCATGGTTGGACCATTTGTGTCAGCGTATCCCTATTCTGGTGTTCTGATGTCGAGAGATGCTGCTCCCCATGGATTGGTTGAACTAACACAGAGTAAATGCAATAAAGTCAGTATGCCATCAGAGAGAGATCTATATCAAAGCAGATAAACTGAACAAATTGTAAGCTTCTGAATGTATCAAAAGTGATTAACAGTTATCTGACAGACCATTTGAATAGCTACTACGAGAGCTTAGGGGCAGTTATCGATCGTGAAGCATAGTTTTCTAATACTTTGGATACTGCTATTTCATCAAATAGTTTAGGAATGTATAGCTTTTATTAACCATAACATTGAAGTTTGTTTTTTTCTAAACTGTGTTAAACATGTGACACCAAATGAATTGTTTGTTAGTTCTCTGCTCTGTATAGGCAAATTCTGGGTAATATCAAGTTATTCCATGTAACATGTTGTCACTCTAGAAGTAAACAGGAATCAAAATCTCGTCTCAAAGAGTAAGCTGTAAAACATTATATTATCACGACATGACCATACAAAATCACCTGTTTTGTGCCCGAGTCACCATTCTAGAAGATACAAGTGTCAAAAAATATTATATGTATCAACATTGGCCGTAAATGGACACATTCGGTGTTAATTTTCATGTAAATGTAACTGCCGAGAAGACAATTCAAAATGGCGGTCATTTTCACTATTTTCAAAAGCAAATAAGTGTCAAAAAAATATACACCCTTTAGCCATACACAAAAGTCACAATGACAGTGATCAGATTGATATTAGCAAAACTATCCAAGATTAACTTTGAGATGCTGTCGGCCAGCAAACCAAATGTCATGAAAATGCTCACAGACCTCCACCACATAAAATGGCCTGTGAAAACCTGAGTATTAAAGGCATTTTCATGAGCCAAAGACATCATACTAACTGAAGATAGTGTCAAACAAACTCAGTACTGGGGAGACTACGACATCAGAGCTGTAAGCCATGGTTAGTGTAATATGGTTAATTATCCGAGCCACCCACCCACCACGGAGTATCACAAGGACAATGCTAAAAGCAAGTGGGTCTCCAACTTACAGCACCAAGGATACTCGGATGATCTACTCCAGCAGAAGAATTAATATTCATATTTCTACCAGATTGGCCCATGAACCATATTAACTACGAGTTCGAAAATATCGGGGTTCATATTTTTCATACGATGACCTAGGGGAAAATATTACTTTGTCATGGTGAGGTGATGTCGTGAGCAATGCAAGGACACCACGTCTCCTCTATAACGTTGCGTTCTAAATGAGGCCATTGTGGGTAACCAGCCCATGTTTGAAAGTTGAGTTTGGTAATCGATAGGCACACTTGCGCCTAAATATCTGTATATCCCTCGCTTCCGTTCGGGGAATACCAACATTCCAATTTGTGTCGTAAACATAGTTTCACATTAATTAGCAACAGCCTTAACAATAATAAGCGTATTGTATCGTGCTTACGTCAACTTTCAGGGTGTATTGCACTCTGTAGACAGGTGTAAGTTGTGGTATGTTGTCAAAGTTAGATGTAAATGGAAAATTAATGTCAGTTATATATTCTTTGTATCTGAACGTTATATCGTTTGTTAGCGTTGGCGGCTATTTGAGTGAATCCTTTAAGAATAATTCGGATTTAATGCAAGGCGATGTTTTTCTGCAATTCTATTTTCATTTTATCTCAGTGATTTTGAAAGCCCCTTTTTTAAGATAATTTCTTATAAATGTAAATCCCTAAGTATTTTTCTGTTACTGTATGTAGACGACGTGTCCTAATTTCTGAATCAGTTGATGGTTCACAAAAGCAGTTAGATTCGTTGTTGAATTACTCCACTGAAGTTAAAAACTATACATGTAATTCTATGGCTTATGCAGACTTGGGTCGTCTCCCTCGCATATATCAGAGACAATTTAACATGATGAAGTGTTGCTTTACACAAATGATCTTATCCTTCGAAATTATTATGAATGTCTTTTGTGAGAAATAAAGAACCGTCGTGCTAATAGCTGGGCGTATCAGGGGAACAATATTTAATCTAACATTGGTATCAATGAATTATGATATAGAGATGAAATATGTCCTGCATACCTACCTTCTTACATACGAAGTTTCGATCAAGCATCTCAAGAGATTATTGTTATGTATCCAATTGATCAGAATGTGTAATTTATATAAACATTATTGATATTTGCACTCTGCTGTATTACCTATGTAAAGCTATCCCGCACATCTTCGGGAAATATTTATCTAAATTCCGACGTAGCTCTCGTAATTCAGCTATAGAAACAGCATGTTGAAACAACAGAAAGAAACTATGTTTTTTTGTGAAGACGACATTGAAGACGAGTTGCATTTTATACTAGTATGTCGCTATTTTATTAATTACAGAAAACTGTACATAAAACCATATTACTACAGATGCCATATTACTAACATATAAAACCATATTAGTACAATGCATAAACGCATTCAACTTGTAAGTGTTAGAAATGTAAAACAGTTGTGTAATTTAGGTGAATATTTGTATAAAGCTTCTTGTCTCAGAAATGAAATGATGCTAAATAATAAGGTACTTTCTGTACATTCTACATTATAATCAATGTTTCGTCATCCACCTGTGCCAACTTTCGTCTTTGTAGGCACCACTGATTGTCTGTAAAGGTAAATTATGAATCTCAATCTGACATGGGCACTTATACAATGGTATAATATATCACTTCATATAATGGTATAATACATCACCTGAATCATTCAAACGTTCATCGATAGGTAGGGGTGGCCATTCTTCACTGAGTCGTGTTTGCATTATCCCAAGATTGATACTAAATGTGATTTCAGACACGTGTAAGGAGGAACCATTGTTATACCATTCAGTAAGTTAGACTGGTTTATCGGAATGGAATGGATGACGAAAAAAACAGATTGGAATAGGCAAGGCAGGATGAATGACGTCTTTAACACGAGCCGAACCGGGGGCTGTTTTGGAAATAACACTATGCAATTTGTGTCAGCGGTTTCTGGAAAGCAAATTAAGAGTTACTGGAGAAGCGATAGATTTAATGCCTTTCAAATACACGACAAGTTGTACCACGGGGCGTTCAGATCAGATGTGATTTCATTCCGACTTTAAACACGTTTTCTATCAACATAACGGTTCCGGTGACTTTTATTTTCTATGCAGTCATTCTTGTGAATTGGTGGATGTTGTAGTGTACTCATGTATGCGTGTGGCGGTGCGCCATGCATTTGTGGATGCGATGATGGTGGCTCATATATACCGATGGTGGTGCCCAGTGCATTGGTGGATGTTGTGGTGTGCTGATATATGTCGGTGGCGGTGTCCCACACTTTGGTGGATGTTGTGGCGCACTGAGGTATGCAGGTGCCGGTGTGCTATCCATTGGTGGTTGTGATGGTGGTGTCTCATGTATGTCTGTGGTGGTGGACCATGCATTGGTGGATGTTGTGGTGAACTCATGTATGCCGGTGGCGGTACGCCATGCATTGGTGGATGTGATGGTGATGTGTCATGTATGAGGGTGGTGGTGCCCCATGCATTGGTCAATGTTGTGGTGTACTCATATATGCCGGTGGCGGTGTACCATACATTGGTGGATGTTGTTATGTACTCATGTATACCTGTGGTGGTGTCCCATGCATTGGTGGATGTTGTGGTGTACTCATGTATGAAGGTGGCAGTGCAACAAGCATTAGTGGGTGTTGTGGTAGTGTCTCATGTATGAGGGTGCTGGTGCACCATGCATTGGTGGATGTTGTACTCTACTCATGTATGCCGGTGGCGTTCCACTATGCATTGGTGGATGTTGTGTTGTACTCATGTATGACGGTGGAGTTGCACCATGCATTGGTAGATTTTGTGGTGTACTCAAGTATGACGGTGGCGGTGCGCCATGCATTGGTGTATGTGATGGTGGTGTGTCATGTATGCCGGTGGCGGTGCGCCATGCATTGGTGGATATGATGGTGGTGTCTCTTGTATGGGGGTGCTGGTGCCCCATGCATTGGTGGATGTTGTGGTGTACTCATCTATGCTGGTGGTGGTGCCCCATGCGTTGGTGGATGTTTTGGTGTAATCACGTATGCCGGTGGCGGTGCGCCATACTTTGGTGGATCTCGAGGTGTACTCATGTATGCCTTTGGCGGTGCACCATGCATTGGTGGATGTTTTGGTCTACTCATGTATGCGTGGGACGGTGTGCCATGCATTCGTGTATGTGATGATGGTGTGTCATGTATATTGGTGGTGGTGCCCCATGCATTGGTGGATGTGATGGTTGTGGCTTATGTATGCCGGTGGTGCCCCATGCATTGGTGGATGTTGTGGTGTATTCATGTATGCAGGTGGCGGTGCACGATCCATTGGTGGATGTTGTGGTGTACTCATGTATGTCGGTGGCAGTACGCCATACATTGGTTGATGTGATGGTGGTGTCTCATGTATAAGGGTGGTGGTGCCCCATGCATTGGTGGATGTTGTGGTGTACTCATGTATGTCGATGGCAGTGCACCATGCATTGGTGGATGTTCTGATGTCCTCATGTATGCCAGTGGTGGTGCGTCATACATTGGTGGATGTTGTGGTGTACTCATGTATGTCGGTTGCGGTACACCATGCATTGGTGGATATGATGGTGCTGTCTCATGTATGCCAGTCCTGGTGCCCCATGCATTGGTGGATGTTGTGGTGCACTCATCTATGCCGGTGGTGGTGCCCCATGCGTTGGTGGATGTTTTGGTGTAATCACGTATGCCGGTGGCGGTGCGCCATACTTTGGTGGATTTCGAGGTGTACTCATGGATGCCTTTGGCGGTGCACCATGCATTGGTGGATGTTTTGGTCTACTCATGTATGCGTGGGACGGTGTGCCATGCATTCGTGTATGTGATGATGGTGTGTCATGTATATTGGTAGTGGTGCCCCATGCATTGGTGGATGTGATGGTTGTGGCTTATGTATGCCGGTGGTGCCCCATGCATTGGTGGATGTGATGGTTGTGGCTTATGTATGCCGGTGGTGCCCCATGCATTGGTGGATGTTGTGGTGTATTCATGTATGCAGGTGGCGGTGCACGATCCATTGGTGGATGTTGTGGTGTACTCATGTATGTCGGTGGCAGTACGCCATGCATTGGTTGATGTGATGGTGGTGTCTCATGTATAAGGGTGGTGGTGCCCCATGCATTGGTGGATGTTGTGGTGTACTCATGTATGTCGATGGCAGTGCACCATGCATTGGTGGATGTTCTGATGTCCTCATGTATGCCAGTTGTGGTGCGTCATACATTGGTGGATGTTGTGGTGTACTCATGTATGTCGGTTGCGGTACACCATGCATTGGTGGATATGATGGTGCTGTCTCATGTATGCCAGTCCTGGTGCCCCATGCATTGGTGGATGTTGTGGTGCACTCATCTATGCCGGTGGTGGTGCCCCATGCGTTGGTGGGTGTTTTGGTGTAATCACGTATGCCGGTGGCGAAGCGCCATACTTTGGTGGATTTCGAGGTGTACTCATGGATGCCTTTGGCGGTGCACCATGCATTGGTGGATGTTTTGGTCTACTCATGTATGCGTGGGACGGTGTGCCATGCATTCGTGTATGTGATGATGGTGTGTCATGTATATTGGTGGTGGTGCCCCATGCATTGGTGGATGTGATGGTTGTGGCTTATGTATGCCGGTGGTGCCCCATGCATTGGTGGATGTTGTGGTGTATTCATGTATGCAGGTGGCGGTGCACGATGCATTGGTGGATGTTGTGGTGGTGTCTCATGTATAAGGGTGGTGGTGTCCCATGCATTGGTGCATGTTGTGGTGTACTCATGTATGCTGCTGGCGGTGCACGATGCATTGGTGGATGTTGTGGTGTATTCATGTGTGCCGGTGGCGGTGCACGATCCATTGGTGGATGTTGTGGTGTACTCATGTATGTCGGTCGCGGTGTCCCATGCATTGGTGGATGTGATGGTGGTGTCTCATGTATCAGGGTGCTGGTGTCCCATGCATTGGTGCATGTTGTGGTGTACTCATGTATGCCGGTGGTAGTGCACCATGCATTGGTGGATGTTGTGGTGTACTCATGTGTGTCGGTGGCTTTGCCCCATGCATTGGTGGATGTTGTGGCGTCCTCATGTATGCCAGTGGTGGTGCGTCATACATTGGTGGATGTTGTGGTGTATTCATGTATGCCGGTGGCGGTGCACCATGCATTGGTGGATATGATAGTGCTGTCTCATGTATGCCGGTGGCGGTGGACGATGCATTAGTGGAAGTTCTGGTGTACTTATGTATGCCGGTGGCTTTGCCCCATGCATTGGTGGATGTTCTGGTGTCCTCATGTATGCCAGTGGTGGTGCGTCATACATTGGTGGATGTTGTGGTGTATTCATGTATGCCGGTGGCGGTGCACCATGCATTGGTGGATATGATAGTGCTGTCTCATGTATGAGGGTGGTGGTGCCCCATGAATGAGTGGATGTGATGGTGGTGTCTCATGTTTGCTGGTGGAGCTGGACGATGCATTGGTGGATGTTGTGGTGTGCTCATGTATGCTGCTGGCGGTGCACGATGCATTGGTGGATGTTTTCGTGTACCCATGTATGCCGTTGGCGGTGCGCTATGCATTGGTGGATGTGATGGTGGTGTCTCATGTATCAGGGTGCTGGTGCTCCATGCATTTGTGCATGTTGTGGTGTGCTCATGTATGCCGGTGGTAGTGCACGATGCATTGGTGGATGTTGTGTTGTACTCATGTGTGTCGGTTGCGGTACACCATGCATTGGTGGATATGATGGTGCTGTCTTATGTATGAGGGTGGTGGTGCCCCATGAACTAGTGGACGTGATGGTGGTGTCTCATGTATGCCGGTGGCGGTGGACAATGCATTAGTGGGTGTTGTGGTAGTGTCTCATGTATGAGGGTGCTGGTGCACCATGCATTGGTGGATGTTGTACTCTACTCATGTATGCCGGTGGCGTTCCACTATGCATTGGTGGATGTTGTGTTGTACTCATGTATGACGGTGGAGTTGCACCATGCATTGGTAGATTTTGTGGTGTACTCAAGTATGACGGTGGCGGTGCGCCATGCATTGGTGTATGTGATGGTGGTGTGTCATGTATGCCGGTGGCGGTGCGCCATGCATTGGTGGATATGATGGTGGTGTCTCTTGTATGGGGGTGCTGGTGCCCCATGCATTGGTGGATGTTGTGGTGTACTCATCTATGCTGGTGGTGGTGCCCCATGCGTTGGTGGATGTTTTGGTGTAATCACGTATGCCGGTGGCGGTGCGCCATACTTTGGTGGATCTCGAGGTGTACTCATGTATGCCTTTGGCGGTGCACCATGCATTGGTGGATGTTTTGGTCTACTCATGTATGCATGGGACGGTGTGCCATGCATTCGTGTATGTGATGATGGTGTGTCATGTATATTGGTGGTGGTGCGCCATGCATTGGTGGATGTGATGGTTGTGGCTTATGTATGCCGGTGGTGCCCCATGCATTGGTGGATGTTGTGGTGTATTCATGTATGCAGGTGGCGGTGCACGATCCATTGGTGGATGTTGTGGTGTACTCATGTATGTCGGTGGCAGTACGCCATGCATTGGTTGATGTGATGGTGGTGTCTCATGTATAAGGGTGGTGGTGCCCCATGCATTGGTGGATGTTGTGGTGTACTCATGTATGTCGATGGCAGTGCACCATGCATTGGTGGATGTTCTGATGTCCTCATGTATGCCAGTGGTGGTGCGTCATACATTGGTGGATGTTGTGGTGTACTCATGTATGTCGGTTGCGGTACACCATGCATTGGTGGATATGATGGTGCTGTCTCATGTATGCCAGTCCTGGTGCCCCATGCATTGGTGGATGTTGTGGTGCACTCATCTATGCCGGTGGTGGTGCCCCATGCGTTGGTGGATGTTTTGGTGCAATCACGTATGCCGGTGGCGAAGCGCCATACTTTGGTGGATTTCGAGGTGTACTCATGGATGCCTTTGGCGGTGCACCATGCATTGGTGGATGTTTTGGTCTACTCATGTATGCGTGGGACGGTGTGCCATGCATTCGTGTATGTGATGATGGTGTGTCATGTATATTGGTGGTGGTGCCCCATGCATTGGTGGATGTGATGGTTGTGGCTTATGTATGCCGGTGGTGCCCCATGCATTGGTGGATGTTGTGGTGTGTTCATGTATGCAGGTGGCGGTGCACGATGCATTGGTGGATGTTGTGGTGGTGTCTCATGTATAAGGGTGGTGGTGTCCCATGCATTGGTGCATGTTGTGGTGTACTCATGTATGCTGCTGGCGGTGCACGATGCATTGGTGGATGTTGTGGTGTACTCATGTGTGTCGGTTGCGGTACACCATGTATGGTGGATATGATGGTGCTGTCTTATGTATGAGGGTGGTGGTGCCTCATGAACTAGTGGACGTGATGGTGGTGTCTCATGTATGCCGGTGGCGGTGGACAATGCATTAGTGGATGTTGTGGTATACTCATGTATGCCGTTGGCGGTGCGCTATGCATTGGTGGATGTGATGGTGGTGGCTTGTGTATCCCTGTGGTGGTGCCCCATGGATTGGTGGATGTTGTGGTGTATTCATGTGTGCCGGTGGCGGTGCACGATCCATTGGTGGATGTTGTGGTGTACTCATGTATGTCGGTCGCGGTGTCCCATGCATTGGTGGATGTGATGGTGGTGTCTCATGTATCAGGGTGCTGGTGTCCCATGCATTGGTGCATGTTGTGGTGTACTCATGTATGCCGGTGGTAGTGCACCATGCATTGGTGGATGTTGTGGTGTACTCATGTGTGTCGGTGGCTTTGCCCCATGCATTGGTGGATGTTGTGGCGTCCTCATGTATGCCAGTGGTGGTGCGTCATACATTGGTGGATGTTCTGGTGTACTCATGTATGTCGGTTGCGGTACACCATGCTTTGGTGGATGTGATGGTGCTGTCTCATGTATGCCGGTGGCGGTGGACGATGCATTAGTGGAAGTTCTGGTGTACTTATGTATGCCGGTGGCTTTGCCCCATGCATTGGTGGATGTTCTGGTGTCCTCATGTATGCCAGTGGTGGTGCGTCATACATTGGTGGATGTTGTGGTGTATTCATGTATGCCGGTGGCGGTGCGCCATGCATTGGTGGATATGATAGTGCTGTCTCATGTATGAGGGTGGTGGTGCCCCATGAATGAGTGGATGTGATGGTGGTGTCTCATGTATGCTGGTGGAGCTGGACGATGCATTGGTGGATGTTGTGGTGTGCTCATGTATGCTGCTGGCGGTGCACGATGCATTGGTGGATGTTTTCGTATACCCATGTATGCCGTTGGCGGTGCGCTATGCATTGGTGGATGTGATGGTGGTGTCTCATGTATCAGGGTGCTGGTGCTCCATGCATTTGTGCATGTTGTGGTGTGCTCATGTATGCCGGTGGTAGTGCACGATGCATTGGTGGATGTTGTGGTGTACTCATGTGTGTCGGTTGCGGTACACCATGCATTGGTGGATATGATGGTGCTGTCTTATTTATGAGGGTGGTGGTGCCCCATGAACTAGTGGACGTGATGGTGGTGTCTCATGTATGCCGGTGGCGGTGGACAATGCATTAGTGGGTGTTGTGGTAGTGTCTCATGTATGAGGGTGCTGGTGCACCATGCATTGGTGGATGTTGTACTCTACTCATGTATGCCGGTGGCGTTCCACTATGCATTGGTGGATGTTGTGTTGTACTCATGTATGACGGTGGAGTTGCACCATGTATTGGTAGATTTTGTGGTGTACTCAAGTATGACGGTGGCGGTGCGCCATGCATTGGTGTATGTGATGGTGGTGTGTCATGTATGCCGGTGGCGGTGCGCCATGCATTGGTGGATATGATGGTGGTGTCTCTTGTATGGGGGTGCTGGTGCCCCATGCATTGGTGGATGTTGTGGTGTACTCATCTATGCTGGTGGTGGTGCCCCATGCGTTGGTGGATGTTTTGGTGTAATCACGTATGCCGGTGGCGGTGCGCCATACTTTGGTGGATCTCGAGGTGTACTCATGGATGCCTTTGGCGGTGCACCATGCATTGGTGGATGTTTTGGTCTACTCATGTATGCGTGGGACGGTGTGCCATGCATTCGCGTATGTGATGATGGTGTGTCATGTGTATTGGTGGTGGTGCCCCATGCATTGGTGGATGTGATGGTTGTGGCTTATGTATGCCGGTGGTGCCCCATGCATTGGTGGATGTTGTGGTGTATTCATGTATGCAGGTGGCGGTGCACGATCCATTGGTGGATGTTGTGGTGTACTCATGTATGTCGGTGGCAGTACGCCATGCATTGGTTGATGTGATGGTGGTGTCTCATGTATAAGGGTGGTGGTGCCCCATGCATTGGTGGATGTTGTGGTGTACTCATGTATGTCGATGGCAGTGCACCATGCATTGGTGGATGTTCTGATGTCCTCATGTATGCCAGTGGTGGTGCGTCATACATTGGTGGATGTTGTGGTGTACTCATGTATGTCGGTTGCGGTACACCATGCATTGGTGGATATGATGGTGCTGTCTCACGTATGCCAGTCCTGGTGCCCCATGCATTGGTGGATGTTGTGGTGCACTCATCTATGCCGGTGGTGGTGCCCCATGCGTTGGTGGATGTGATGGTGGTGTCTCATGTATCAGGGTGCTGGTGTCCCATGCATTGGTGCATGTTGTGGTGTACTCATGTATGCCGGTGGTAGTGCACCATGCATTGGTGGATGTTGTGGTGTACTCATGTGTGTCGGTGGCTTTGCCCCATGCATTGGTGGATGTTGTGGCGTCCTCATGTATGCCAGTGGTGGTGCGTCATACATTGGTGGATGTTGTGGTGTACTCATGTATGTCGGTTGCGGTACACCATGCTTTGGTGGATGTGATGGTGCTGTCTCATGTATGCCGGTGACGGTGGACGATGTATTAGTGGAAGTTCTGGTGTACTTATGTATGCCGGTGGCTTTGCCCTATGCATTGGTGGATGTTCTGGTGTCCTCATGTATGCCAGTGGTGGTGCGTCATACATTGGTGGATGTTGTGGTGTATTCATGTATGCCGGTGGCGGTGCGCCATGCATTGGTGGATATGATAGTGCTGTCTCATGTATGAGGGTGGTGGTGCCCCATGAATGAGTGGATGTGATGGTGGTGTCTCATGTATGCTGGTGGAGCTGGACGATGCATTGGTGGATGTTGTGGTGTGCTCATGTATGCTGCTGGCGGTGCACGATGCATTGGTGGATGTTTTCGTGTACCCATGTATGCCGTTGGCGGTGTGCTATGCATTGGTGGATGTGAAGGTGGTGTCTCATGTATCAGGGTGCTGGTGCCCCATGCATTTGTGCATGTTGTGGTGTGCTCATGTATGCCGGTGGTAGTGCACGATGCATTGGTGGATGTTGTGGTGTACTCATGTGTGTCGGTTGCGGTACACCATGCATTGGTGGATATGATGGTGCTGTCTTATGTATGAGGGTGGTGGTGCCCCATGAACTAGTGGACGTGATGGTGGTGTCTCATGTATGCCGGTGGCGGTGGACAATGCATTAGTGGATGTTGTGGTGTACTCATGTATGCCGGTGCCTTTGCCCCATGCATTGGTGGATGTTCTGGTGTCCTCATGTATGCCAGTGTTGGTGCATCATACATTGGTGGATGTTGTGGTGTGCTCATGTATGCTGCTGGCGGTGCACGATGCATTGGTGGATGTTGTGGTGTACTCATGTATGCCGTTGGCTTTGCGCTATGCATTGGTGGATGTGATGGTGGTGGCTTATGTATGCCGGTGGTGGTGCCCCATGGATTGGTGGATGTTGTGGTGTATTCATGTGTGCCGGTGGCGGTGCACGATCCATTGGTGGATGTTGTGGTGTACTCATGCATGTCGGTCGCGGTGTCCCATGCATTGGTGGATGTGATGGCGGTGTCTCATGTATCAGGGTGCTGGTGTCCCATGCATTGGTGCATGTTGTGGTGTACTCATGTATGCCGGTGGTAGTGCACCATGCATTGGTGGATGTTGTGGTGTACTCATGTATGCCGGTGGCTTTGCCCCATGCATTGGTGGATGTTCTGGTGTCCTCATGTATGGCAGTGGTGGTGCGCCATGCATTGGTGGATGTTGTGGTGTATTCATGTATGCTGGTGGCGGTGCACGATCCATTGATGGATGTTGTGGTGTACTCATGTATGCCGTTGGCGGTGCGCTATGCATTGGTGGATGTGATTGTGTTGGCTTTTGTATGCCGGTGGTGGTGCACCATGCATTGGTGGATGTTGTGGTGTGTTCATGTATGCCGGTGGCAGTGCACGATCCATTGGTGGATGTTGTGGTGTACTCATGTATGTCGGTGGCAGTTCGCCATGCATTGGTTGATGTGATTGTGGTGTCTCATGTATGTTGGTGGTGGTGTCCCATGCATTGGTGCATGTTGTGGTGTACTCATGTATGAAGGTGGCAGTGCAAAAAGCATTAGTGGGTGTTGTGGTAGTGTCTCATGTATGAGGGTGCTGGTGCACCATGCATTGGTGGATGTTGTACTCTACTCATGTATGCCGGTGGCGTTCCACTATGCATTGGTGGATGTTGTGTTGTACTCATGTATGACGGTGGAGTTGCACCATGCATTGGTAGATTTTGTGGTGTACTCAAGTGTGACGGTGGCGGTGCGCCATGCATTGGTGTATGTGATGGTGGTGTGTCATGTATGCCGGTGGCGGTGCGCCATGCATTGGTGGATATGATGGTGCTGTCTCTTGTATGGGGGTGCTGGTGCCCCATGCATTGGTGGATGTTGTGGTGTACTCATCTATGCTGGTGGTGGTGCCCCATGCGTTGGTGGATGTTTTGGTGTAATCACGTATGCCGATGGCGGTGCGCCATACTTTGGTGGATCTCGAGGTGTACTCATGTATGCCTTTGGCGGTGCACCATGCATTGGTGGATGTTTTGGTCTACTCATGTATGCGTGGGACGGTGTGCCATGCATTCGTGTATGTGATGATGGTGTGTCATGTATATTGGTGGTGGTGCCCCATGCATTGGTGGATGTGATGGTTGTGGCTTATGTATGCCGGTGGTGCCCCATGCATTGGTGGATGTTGTGGTGTATTCATGTATGCAGGTGGCGGTGCACGATCCATTGGTGGATGTTGTGGTGTACTCATGTATGTCGGTGGCAGTACGCCATGCATTGGTTGATGTGATGGTGGTGTCTCATGTATAAGGGTGGTGGTGCCCCATGCATTGGTGGATGTTGTGGTGTACTCATGTATGTCGATGGCAGTGCACCATGCATTGGTGGATGTTCTGATGTCCTCATGTATGCCAGTGGTGGTGCGTCATACATTGGTGGATGTTGTGGTGTACTCATGTATGTCGGTTGCGGTACACCATGCATTGGTGGATATGATGGTGCTGTCTCATGTATGCCAGTCCTGGTGCCCCATGCATTGGTGGATGTTGTGGTGCACTCATCTATGCCGGTGGTGGTGCCCCATGCGTTGGTGGATGTTTTGGTGTAATCACGTATGCCGGTGGCGGTGCGCCATACTTTGGTGGATTTCGAGGTGTACTCATGGATGCCTTTGGCGGTGCACCATGCATTGGTGGATGTTTTGGTCTACTCATGTATGCGTGGGACGGTGTGCCATGCATTCGTGTATGTGATGATGGTGTGTCATGTATATTGGTGGTGGTGCCCCATGCATTGGTGGATGTGATGGTTGTGGCTTATGTATGCCGGTGGTGCCCCATGCATTGGTGGATGTTGTGGTGTATTCATGTATGCAGGTGGCGGTGCACGATGCATTGGTGGATGTTGTGGTGGTGTCTCATGTATAAGGGTGGTGGTGTCCCATGCATTGGTGCATGTTGTGGTGTACTCATGTATGCTGCTGGCGGTGCACGATGCATTGGTGGATGTTGTGGTGTACTCATGTGTGTCGGTTGCGGTACACCATGCATTGTTGGATATGATGGTGCTGTCTTATGTATGAGGGTGGTGGTGTCCCATGAACTAGTGGACGTGATGGTGGTGTCTCATGTATGCCGGTGGCGGTGGACAATGCATTAGTGGATGTTGTGGTGTACTCATGTATGCCGTTGGCGGTGCGCTATGCATTGGTTGATGTGATGGTGGTGTCTCATGTATAAGGGTGGTGGTGCCCCATGCATTGGTGGATGTTGTGGTGTACTCATGTATGTCGATGGCAGTGCACCATGCATTGGTGGATGTTCTGATGTCCTCATGTATGCCAGTGGTGGTGCGTCATACATTGGTGGATGTTGTGGTGTACTCATGTATGTCGGTTGCGGTACACCATGCATTGGTGGATATGATGGTGCTGTCTCATGTATGCCAGTCCTGGTGCCCCATGCATTGGTGGATGTTGTGGTGCACTCATCTATGCCGGTGGTGGTGCCCCATGCGTTGGTGGATGTTTTGGTGTAATCACGTATGCCGGTGGCGGTGCGCCATACTTTGGTGGATTTCGAGGTGTACTCATGGATGCCTTTGGCGGTGCACCATGCATTGGTTGATGTTTTGGTCTACTCATGTATGCGTGGGACGGTGTGCCATGCATTCGTGTATGTGATGATGGTGTGTCATGTATATTGGTGGTGGTGCCCCATGCATTGGTGGATGTGATGGTTGTGGCTTATGTATGCCGGTGGTGCCCCATGCATTGGTGGATGTTGTGGTGTATTCATGTATGCAGGTGGCGGTGCACGATGCATTGGTGGATGTTGTGGTGGTGTCTCATGTATAAGGGTGGTGGTGTCCCATGCATTGGTGCATGTTGTGGTGTACTCATGTGTGCTGCTGGCGGTGCACGATGCATTGGTGGATGTTGTGGTGTACTCATGTGTGTCGGTTGCGGTACACCATGCATTGGTGGATATGATGGTGCTGTCTTATGTATGAGGGTGGTGGTGCCCCATGAACTAGTGGACGTGATGGTGGTGTCTCATGTATGCCGGTGGCGGTGGACAATGCATTAGTGGATGTTGTGGTGTACTCATGTATGCCGTTGGCGGTGCGCTATGCATTGGTGGATGTGATGGTGGTGACTTGTGTATCCCGGTGGTGGTGCCCCATGGATTGGTGGATGTTGTGGTGTATTCATGTGTGCCGGTGGCGGTGCACGATCCATTGGTGGATGTTGTGGTGTACTCATGTATGTCGGTCGCGGTGTCCCATGCATTGGTGGATGTGATGGTGGTGTCTCATGTATCAGGGTGCTGGTGTCCCATGCATTGGTGCATGTTGTGGTGTACTCATGTATGCCGGTGGTAGTGCACCATGCATTGGTGGATGTTGTGGTGAACTCATGTGTGTCGGTGGCTTTGCCCCATGCATTGGTGGATGTTGTGGCGTCCTCATGTATGCCAGTGGTGGTGCGTCATACATTGGTGGATGTTCTGGTGTATTCATGTATGTCGGTTGCGGTACACCATGCTTTGGTGGATGTGATGGTGCTGTCTCATGTATGCCGGTGGCGGTGGACGATGCATTAGTGGAAGTTCTGGTGTACTTATGTATGCCGGTGGCTTTGCCCCATGCATTGGTGGATGTTCTGGTGTCCTCATGTATGCCAGTGGTGGTGCGTCATACATTGGTGGATGTTGTGGTGTATTCATGTATGCCGGTGGCGGTGCGCCATGCATTGGTGGATATGATAGTGCTGTCTCATGTATGAGGGTGGTGGTGCCCCATGAATGAGTGGATGTGATGGTGGTGTCTCATGTATGCTGGTGGAGCTGGACGATGCATTGGTGGATGTTGTGGTGTGCTCATGTATGCTGCTGGCGGTGCACGATGCATTGGTGGATGTTTTCGTGTACCCATGTATGCCGTTGGCGGTGCGCTATGCATTGGTGGATGTGATGGTGGTGTCTCATGTATCATTGTGCTGGTGTCCCATGCATTGGTGCATGTTGTGGTGTACTCATGTATGCCGGTGGTAGTGCACGATGCATTGGTGGATGTTGTGGTGTACTCATGTATGTCGGTCGCGGTGTCCCATGCATTGGTGGATGTGATGGTGGTGTCTCATGTATCAGGGTGCTGGTGTCCCATGCATTGGTGCATGTTGTGGTGTACTCATGTATGCCGGTGGTAGTGCACCATGCATTGGTGGATGTTGTGGTGAACTCATGTGTGTCGGTGGCTTTGCCCCATGCATTGGTGGATGTTGTGGCGTCCTCATGTATGCCAGTGGTGGTGCGTCATACATTGGTGGATGTTCTGGTGTATTCATGTATGTCGGTTGCGGTACACCATGCTTTGGTGGATGTGATGGTGCTGTCTCATGTATGCCGGTGGCGGTGGACGATGCATTAGTGGAAGTTCTGGTGTACTTATGTATGCCGGTGGCTTTGCCCCATGCATTGGTGGATGTTCTGGTGTCCTCATGTATGCCAGTGGTGGTGCGTCATACATTGGTGGATGTTGTGGTGTATTCATGTATGCCAGTGGCGGTGCACCATGCATTGGTGGATATGATGGTGGTGTCTCATGTATGAGGGTGGTGGTGCCCCATGAATTAGTGTATGTGATGGTGGTGTCTCATGTATGCTGGTGGCGGTGGACGATGCATTGGTGGATGTTGTGGTGTGCTCATGTATGCTGCTGGCCGTGCACGATGCATTAGTGGATGTTGTGGTGTACTCATGAATGCCGTTCGCGGTGCACTGTGCATTGGTGGATGTGATGGTGGTAGCTTGTGTATGCCGGTGGTGGTGCCCCATCCATTGGTGGATTTTGTGGTGTATTCATGTATGCCGGTGGTGGTACACAATGCATTGGTGGATGTGATGGTTCTGTCTCATGTATGAGGGTGGTGGTGCCCCATGCATTGGTGGATGTTGTGGTTTACTCATGTATGCCGGTGGCAGTGCACGATGCATTGGTGGATGTTGTGGTGTACTCATGTGTGTCGGTGGCGGTGTGCCATGCATTGGTGGATGTTGTGGCGTCCTCATCTATACTCGTGGCAGTGAACCATGCATTGGTGGATATGATGGTGGTGTGTCATGTATGTTGGTGGCGGTTCACCATGCATTGGTGGATGTTGTGGTTTACACATGTATGCCGGTGGCAGTGTTCCATGCATTGGTGGATGTTGTGGTGTACTCACGTATGCTGGTGGCGGTGTGCCATGCATTGGTGGATGTGATGGTGGTGTCTCATGTATCAGGGTGCTGGTGCCCCATGCATTGGTGGATGTTGTGGTTTACTCATGTATGCCGGTGGCAGTGCACGATGCATTGGTGGATGTTGTGGTGTACTCATGTGTGTCGGTGGCGGTGTGCCATGCATTGGTGGATGTTGTGGCGTCCTCATCTATACTCGTGGCAGTGAACCATGCATTGGTGGATATGATGGTGGTGTGTCATGTATGTTGGTGGCGGTTCACCATGCATTGGTGGATGTTGTGGTTTACACATGTATGCCGGTGGCAGTGTTCCATGCATTGGTGGATGTTGTGGTGTACTCACGTATGCTGGTGGCGGTGTGCCATGCATTGGTGGATATGATGGTGCTGTCTCATGTATGAGGGTGGTGGTGCCCCATGAATTAGTGTATGTGATGGTGGTGTCTCATGTATGCTGGTGGCGGTGGACGATGCATTGGTGGATGTTGTGGTGTACTCATGTATGCCGGTGGCTTTGACCCATGCATTGTTGGATGTTGTGGTGTCCTCATGTATGCCAGTGGTTGTGCGTTATACATTGGTTGATGTTGTGGTGTGCTCATGTATGCTGGTGGCGGTGCACGACGCATTGGTGGATGTTGTGGTGTACTCAAGAATGCCGCTGGCGATGCGCTATGCATTGGTGGATGTGATGGTGGTAGCATATGTATGCCGGTGGTGGTGCCCCATGCATTGGTGGATGTTGTGGTGTATTCATGTATGCCGGTGGCGGTACACCATGCATTGGTTGATGTGATGGTGGTGTCTCATGTATGAGGGTGGTGGTGCCCCATGAATGGGTGGATGTTGTGGTGTACTTACGTATTCCGGTGGCGGTGTGCCATGCACTGGTGGATATGATGGTGCTGTCTCATGTATGAGGGTGGTGGTGCCCCATGAACTAGTGGATGTGATGGTGGTGTCTCATGTATGCTGGTGGCGGTTGACGATGCATTGGTGTATGCTGTGGTGTACTCATGTATGCCGGTGGCTTTGCCCCATGCATTGGTGGATGTTCTGGTGTCCTCATGTATGCCGTTGGCGGTGCGCCATGCATTGGTGGATGTGATGGTGGTGGCTTATGTATGCCGGTGGTTTTGCCCCATGTATTGGAGTATTTTGTGGTGTACTCATGTATGTCGGTCGCGGTGTCCCATGCATTGTTGGATGTGATGGTGGTGTCTCATGTATCAGGGTGCTGGTGCCCCATGCATTGGTGGATGTTGTGGTTTACTCATGTATGCCGGTGGCAATGCACGATGCATTGGTGGATGTTGTGGTGTACTCATGTGTGTCGGTGGCGGTGTGCCATGCATTGGTGGATGTTGTGGCGTCCTCATCTATACTCGTGGCAGTGAACCATGCATTGGTGGATGTGATGGTGGTGTGTCATGTATGTTGGTGGCGGTTCACCATGCATTGGTGGATGTGGTGGTTTACACATGTATGCCGGTGGCAGTGTTCCATGCATTGGTGGATGTTGTGGTGTACTCACGTATGCCGGTGGCGGTGTGCCATGCATTGGTGGATATGATGGTGCTGTCTCATGTATGAGGGTGGTGGTGCCCCATGAATTAGTGTATGTGATGGTGGTGTCTCATGTATGCTGGTGGCGGTGCACGACGCATTGGTGGATGTTGTGGTGTACTCATGAATGCCGTTGGCGGTGCGCTATGCATTGGTGGATGTGATGGTGGTACCTTATGTATGCCGGTGGTGGTGCCCCATGCATTGTTGGATGTTGTGGTGTATTCATGTATGCCGGTGGCGGTACACCATGCATTGGTTGATGTGATGGTGGTGTCTCATGTATGAGGGTGGTGGTGCCCCATGAATGGGTGGATGTTGTGGTGTACTTACGTATTCTGGTGGCGGTGTGCCATGCATTGGTGGATATGATGGTGCTGTCTCATGTATGAGGGTGGTGGTGCCCCATGAATTAGTGTATGTGATGGTGGTGTCTCATGTATGCTGGTGGCGGTGGACGATGCATTGGTGGATGTTGTGGTGTACTCATGTATGCCGGTGGCTTTGCCCCATGCATTGTTGGATGTTGTGGTGTCCTCATGTATGCCAGTGGTTGTGCGTTATACATTGGTTGATGTTGTGGTGTGCTCATGTATGCTGGTGGCGGTGCACGATGCATTGGTGGATGTTGTGGTGTACTCAAGAATGCCGCTGGCGATGCGCTATGCATTGGTGGATGTGATGGTGGTAGCTTATGTATGCCGGTGGTGGTGCCCCATGCATTGGTGGATGTTGTGGTGTATTCATGTATGCCGGTGGCGGTACACCATGCATTGGTTGATGTGATGGTGGTGTCTCATGTATGAGGGTGGTGGTGCCCCATGAATGGGTGGATGTTGTGGTGTACTTACGTATTCCGGTGGCGGTGTGCCATGCATTGGTGGATATGATGGTGCTGTCTCATGTATGAGGGTGGTGGTGCCCCATGAACTAGTGGATGTGATGGTGGTGTCTCATGTATGCTGGTGGCGGTTGACGATGCATTGGTGTATGCTGTGGTGTACTCATGTATGCCGGTGGCTTTGCCCCATGCATTGGTGGATGTTCTGGTGTCCTGATGTATGCCGTTGGCGGTGCGCCATGCATTGGTGGATGTGATGGTGGTGGCTTATGTATGCCGGTGGTTTTGCCCCATGTATTGGAGTATTTTGTGGTGTACTCATGTATGTCGGTCGCGGTGTCCCATGCATTGTTGGATGTGATGGTGGTGTCTCATGTATCAGGGTGCTGGTGCCCCATGCATTGGTGGATGTTGTGGTTTACTCATGTATGCCGGTGGCAATGCACGATGCATTGGTGGATGTTGTGGTGTACTCATGTGTGTCGGTGGCGGTGTGCCATGCATTGGTGGATGTTGTGGCGTCCTCATCTATACTCGTGGCAGTGAACCATGCATTGGTGGATGTGATGGTGGTGTGTCATGTATGTTGGTGGCGGTTCACCATGCATTGGTGGATGTGGTGGTTTACACATGTATGCTGGTGGCAGTGTTCCATGCATTGGTGGATGTTGTGGTGTACTCACGTATGCCGGTGGCGGTGTGGCATGCATTGGTGGATATGATGGTGCTGTCTCATGTATGAGGGTGGTGGTGCCCCATGAATTAGTGTATGTGATGGTGGTGTCTCATGTATGCTGGTGGCGGTGCACGACGCATTGGTGGATGTTGTGGTGTACTCATGAATGCCGTTGGCGGTGCGCTATGCATTGGTGGATGTGATGGTGGTGGCTCATGTATGCCGGTGGCTTTGCCCCATGTATTGGTGGATGTTGTGGTGTATTCATGTATGCCTTTGGCGGTACACGAACCATTGGTGTATTTTGTGGTGTCCTGATGTATCTCGGTCGCGGTGTCCCATGCATTGGTGGATGTGATGGTGGTGTCTCATGTATCAGGGTGCTGGTGCCCCATGCATTGGTGCGTGTTGTGGTTTACTCATGTATGCCAGTGGCGGTGCACCATGCATTGGTGGATATGATGGTGGTGTCTCATGTATGAGGGTGGTGGTGCCCCATGAATTAGTGTATGTGATGGTGGTGTCTCATGTATGCTGGTGGCGGTGGACGATGCATTGGTGGATGTTGTGGTGTGCTCATGTATGCTGCTGGCCGTGCACGATGCATTAGTGGATGTTGTGGTGTACTCATGAATGCCGTTCGCGGTGCACTATGCATTGGTGGATGTGATGGTGGTAGCTTGTGTATGCCGGTGGTGGTGCCCCATCCATTGGTGGATTTTGTGGTGTATTCATGTATGCCGGTGGTGGTACACAATGCATTGGTGGATGTGATGGTTCTGTCTCATGTATGAGGGTGGTGGTGCCCCATGCATTGGTGGATGTCGTGGTGTACTCACGTATGCTGGTGGCGGTGTGCCATGCATTGGTGGATATGATGGTGGTGTCTCATGTATGAGGGTGGTGGTGCCCCATGAATTAGTGGATGTGATTGTGCTGTCTCATGTATGCTGGTGGCTTTGCCCCATGCATTGGTGAATGTTCTGGTGTCCTCATGTATGCCAGTGGTGGTGCGTCATACATTGGTGGATGTTGTGGTGTGCTCATGTATGCTGCTGGTGGCGCACGATGCATTGGTGGATGTTCTGGTGTACTCATGTATGCCGTTGGCAGTGCGCTATCCATTGGTGGATGTGATGGTGGTGGCTTATGTGTGCCGGTGGCGGTGCCCCATGCATTGGTGGATGTTGTGGTGTATTCATGTATGCCGGTGGCGATGCACGATCCATTGATGGATGTTGTGGTGTACTCATGTATGCCGGTGGCGGTGTGCCATGCATTGGTGGATGTTGTGGTGTCCTCATCTATACTCGTGGTAGTGCGCCATGTATTGGTGGATATGATGGTGGTGTGTCATGTATGTTGGTGGTGGTGCACCATGCATTGGTGGATGTTGTGGTTTACTCATGTATGCCGGTGGCAGTGTTCCATGCATTAGTGTATGTTGTGGTGTACTCATGTATGTCGGTGGCTTTGCCCCATGCATTGGTGGATGTTCTGGTGTCCTCATGTATGCCGTTGGCGGTGCGCTATGCATTGGTGGATGTGATGGTGGTGGCTTATGTATGCCGGTGGTTTTGCCCCATGTATTGGAGTATTTTGTGGTGTACTCATGTATGTCGGTCGCGGTGTCCCATGCATTGTTGGATGTGATGGTGGTGTCTCATGTATCAGGGTGCTGGTGCCCCATGCATTGGTGGATGTTGTGGTTTACTCATGTATGCCGGTGGCAATGCACGATGCATTGGTGGATGTTGTGGTGTACTCATGTGTGTCGGTGGCGGTGTGCCATGCATTGGTGGATGTTGTGGCGTCCTCATCTATACTCGTGGCAGTGAACCATGCATTGGTGGATGTGATGGTGGTGTGTCATGTATGTTGGTGGCGGTTCACCATGCATTGGTGGATGTGGTGGTTTACACATGTATGCCGGTGGCAGTGTTCCATGCATTGGTGGATGTTGTGGTGTACTCACGTATGCCGGTGGCGGTGTGCCATGCATTGGTGGATATGATGGTGCTGTCTCATGTATGAGGGTGGTGGTGCCCCATGAATTAGTGTATGTGATGGTGGTGTCTCATGTATGCTGGTGGCGGTGCACGACGCATTGGTGGATGTTGTGGTGTACTCATGAATGCCGTTGGCGGTGCGCTATGCATTGGTGGATGTGATGGTGGTACCTTATGTATGCCGGTGGTGGTGCCCCATGCATTGTTGGATGTTGTGGTGTATTCATGTATGCCGGTGGCGGTACACCATGCATTGGTTGATGTGATGGTGGTGTCTCATGTATGAGGGTGGTGGTGCCCCATGAATGGGTGGATGTTGTGGTGTACTTACGTATTCTGGTGGCGGTGTGCCATGCATTGGTGGATATGATGGTGCTGTCTCATGTATGAGGGTGGTGGTGCCCCATGAATTAGTGTATGTGATGGTGGTGTCTCATGTATGCTGGTGGCGGTGGACGATGCATTGGTGGATGTTGTGGTGTACTCATGTATGCCGGTGGCTTTGCCCCATGCATTGTTGGATGTTGTGGTGTCCTCATGTATGCCAGTGGTTGTGCGTTATACATTGGTTGATGTTGTGGTGTGCTCATGTATGCTGGTGGCGGTGCACGATGCATTGGTGGATGTTGTGGTGTACTCAAGAATGCCGCTGGCGATGCGCTATGCATTGGTGGATGTGATGGTGGTAGCTTATGTATGCCGGTGGTGGTGCCCCATGCATTGGTGGATGTTGTGGTGTATTCATGTATGCCGGTGGCGGTACACCATGCATTGGTTGATGTGATGGTGGTGTCTCATGTATGAGGGTGGTGGTGCCCCATGAATGGGTGGATGTTGTGGTGTACTTACGTATTCCGGTGGCGGTGTGCCATGCATTGGTGGATATGATGGTGCTGTCTCATGTATGAGGGTGGTGGTGCCCCATGAACTAGTGGATGTGATGGTGGTGTCTCATGTATGCTGGTGGCGGTTGACGATGCATTGGTGTATGCTGTGGTGTACTCATGTATGCCGGTGGCTTTGCCCCATGCATTGGTGGATGTTCTGGTGTCCTGATGTATGCCGTTGGCGGTGCGCCATGCATTGGTGGATGTGATGGTGGTGGCTTATGTATGCCGGTGGTTTTGCCCCATGTATTGGAGTATTTTGTGGTGTACTCATGTATGTCGGTCGCGGTGTCCCATGCATTGTTGGATGTGATGGTGGTGTCTCATGTATCAGGGTGCTGGTGCCCCATGCATTGGTGGATGTTGTGGTTTACTCATGTATGCCGGTGGCAATGCACGATGCATTGGTGGATGTTGTGGTGTACTCATGTGTGTCGGTGGCGGTGTGCCATGCATTGGTGGATGTTGTGGCGTCCTCATCTATACTCGTGGCAGTGAACCATGCATTGGTGGATGTGATGGTGGTGTGTCATGTATGTTGGTGGCGGTTCACCATGCATTGGTGGATGTGGTGGTTTACACATGTATGCTGGTGGCAGTGTTCCATGCATTGGTGGATGTTGTGGTGTACTCACGTATGCCGGTGGCGGTGTGGCATGCATTGGTGGATATGATGGTGCTGTCTCATGTATGAGGGTGGTGGTGCCCCATGAATTAGTGTATGTGATGGTGGTGTCTCATGTATGCTGGTGGCGGTGCACGACGCATTGGTGGATGTTGTGGTGTACTCATGAATGCCGTTGGCGGTGCGCTATGCATTGGTGGATGTGATGGTGGTGGCTCATGTATGCCGGTGGCTTTGCCCCATGTATTGGTGGATGTTGTGGTGTATTCATGTATGCCTTTGGCGGTACACGAACCATTGGTGTATTTTGTGGTGTCCTGATGTATCTCGGTCGCGGTGTCCCATGCATTGGTGGATGTGATGGTGGTGTCTCATGTATCAGGGTGCTGGTGCCCCATGCATTGGTGCGTGTTGTGGTTTACTCATGTATGCCAGTGGCGGTGCACCATGCATTGGTGGATATGATGGTGGTGTCTCATGTATGAGGGTGGTGGTGCCCCATGAATTAGTGTATGTGATGGTGGTGTCTCATGTATGCTGGTGGCGGTGGACGATGCATTGGTGGATGTTGTGGTGTGCTCATGTATGCTGCTGGCCGTGCACGATGCATTAGTGGATGTTGTGGTGTACTCATGAATGCCGTTCGCGGTGCACTATGCATTGGTGGATGTGATGGTGGTAGCTTGTGTATGCCGGTGGTGGTGCCCCATCCATTGGTGGATTTTGTGGTGTATTCATGTATGCCGGTGGTGGTACACAATGCATTGGTGGATGTGATGGTTCTGTCTCATGTATGAGGGTGGTGGTGCCCCATGCATTGGTGGATGTCGTGGTGTACTCACGTATGCTGGTGGCGGTGTGCCATGCATTGGTGGATATGATGGTGGTGTCTCATGTATGAGGGTGGTGGTGCCCCATGAATTAGTGGATGTGATTGTGCTGTCTCATGTATGCTGGTGGCTTTGCCCCATGCATTGGTGAATGTTCTGGTGTCCTCATGTATGCCAGTGGTGGTGCGTCATACATTGGTGGATGTTGTGGTGTGCTCATGTATGCTGCTGGTGGCGCACGATGCATTGGTGGATGTTCTGGTGTACTCATGTATGCCGTTGGCAGTGCGCTATCCATTGGTGGATGTGATGGTGGTGGCTTATGTGTGCCGGTGGCGGTGCCCCATGCATTGGTGGATGTTGTGGTGTATTCATGTATGCCGGTGGCGATGCACGATCCATTGATGGATGTTGTGGTGTACTCATGTATGCCGGTGGCGGTGTGCCATGCATTGGTGGATGTTGTGGTGTCCTCATCTATACTCGTGGTAGTGCGCCATGTATTGGTGGATATGATGGTGGTGTGTCATGTATGTTGGTGGTGGTGCACCATGCATTGGTGGATGTTGTGGTTTACTCATGTATGCCGGTGGCAGTGTTCCATGCATTAGTGTATGTTGTGGTGTACTCATGTATGTCGGTGGCTTTGCCCCATGCATTGGTGGATGTTCTGGTGTCCTCATGTATGCCGTTGGCGGTGCGCTATGCATTGGTGGACGTGATGGTCTTGGCTTATGTATGCCGGTGGTTTCACCCCATGTTTTGGAGTATTTTGTGGTGTACTCATGTATGTCGGTCGCGGTGTCCCATGCATTGGTGGATGTGATGGTGGTGTCTCATGTATCAGGGTGTTGGTGCCCCATGCATTGGTGGATGTTGTGGTTTACTCATGTATGCCGGTGGCAGTGCACGATGCATTGGTGGATGTTGTGGTGTACTCATGTGTGTCGGTGGCGGTGTGCCATGCATTGGTGGATGTTGTGGCGTCCTCATCTATACTCGTGGCAGTGAACCATGCATTGGTGGATATGATGGTGGTGTGTCATGTATGTTGGTGGCGGTTCACCATGCATTGGTGGATGTTGTGGTTTACACATGTATGAAGGTGGCAGTGTTCCATGCATTGGTGGATGTTGTGGTGTACTCACGTATGCTGGTGGCGGTGTGCCATGCATTGGTGGATGTGATGGTGCTGTCTCATGTATGAGGGTGGTGGTGCCCCATGAATTAGTGTATGTGATGGTGGTGTCTCATGTATGCTGGTGGCGGTGGACGATGCATTGGTGGATGTTGTGGTGTACTCATGTATGCCGGTGGCTTTGCCCCATGCATTGTTGGATGTTGTGGTGTCCTCATGTATGCCAGTGGTTGTGCGTTATACATTGGTTGATGTTGTGGTGTGCTCATGTATGCTGGTGGCGGTGCACGACGCATTGGTGGATGTTGTGGTGTACTCAAGAATGCCGCTGGCGATGCGCTATGCATTGGTGGATGTGATGGTGGTAGCTTATGTATGCCGGTGGTGGTGCCCCATGCATTGGTGGATGTTGTGGTGTATTCATGTATGCCGGTGGCGGTACACCATGCATTGGTTGATGTGATGGTGGTGTCTCATGTATGAGGGTGGTGGTGCCCCATGAATGGGTGGATGTTGTGGTGTACTTACGTATTCCGGTGGCGGTGTGCCATGCATTGGTGGATATGATGGTGCTGTCTCATGTATGAGGGTGGTGGTGCCCCATGAACTAGTGGATGTGATGGTGGTGTCTCATGTATGCTGGTGGCGGTTGACGATGCATTGGTGTATGCTGTGGTGTACTCATGTATGCCGGTGGCTTTGCCCCATGCATTGGTGGATGTTCTGGTGTCCTGATGTATGCCGTTGGCGGTGCGCCATGCATTGGTGGATGTGATGGTGGTGGCTTATGTATGCCGGTGGTTTTGCCCCATGTATTGGAGTATTTTGTGGTGTACTCATGTATGTCGGTCGCGGTGTCCCATGCATTGTTGGATGTGATGGTGGTGTCTCATGTATCAGGGTGCTGGTGCCCCATGCATTGGTGGATGTTGTGGTTTACTCATGTATGCCGGTGGCAATGCACGATGCATTGGTGGATGTTGTGGTGTACTCATGTGTGTCGGTGGCGGTGTGCCATGCATTGGTGGATGTTGTGGCGTCCTCATCTATACTCGTGGCAGTGAACCATGCATTGGTGGATGTGATGGTGGTGTGTCATGTATGTTGGTGGCGGTTCACCATGCATTGGTGGATGTGGTGGTTTACACATGTATGCCGGTGGCAGTGTTCCATGCATTGGTGGATATGATGGTGCTGTCTCATGTATGAGGGTGGTGGTGCCCCATGAATTAGTGTATGTGATGGTGGTGTCTCATGTATGCTGGTGGCGGTGCACGACGCATTGGTGGATGTTGTGGTGTACTCATGAATGCCGTTGGCGGTGCGCTATGCATTGGTGGATGTGATGGTGGTACCTTATGTATGCCGGTGGTGGTGCCCCATGCATTGTTGGATGTTGTGGTGTATTCATGTATGCCGGTGGCGTTACACCATGCATTGGTTGATGTGATGGTGGTGTCTCATGTATGAGGGTGGTGGTGCCCCATGAATGGGTCGATGTTGTGGTGTACTTACGTATTCTGGTGGCGGTGTGCCATGCATTGGTGGATATGATGGTGCTGTCTCATGTATGAGGGTGGTGGTGCCCCATGAACTAGTGGATGTGATGGTGGTGCCTCATGTATGCTGGTGGCGGTGGACGATGCATTGGTGTATGTTGTGGTGTCCTCATGTATGCCGGTGGCTTTGCCCCATGCATTGGTGGATGTTCTGGTGTCCTCATGTATGCCGTTGGCGGTGCGCTATGCATTGGTGGATGTGATGGTGGTGGCTCATGTATGCCGGTGGCTTTGCCCCATGTATTGGTGGATGTTGTGGTGTATTCATGTATGCCGGTGGCGGTACACGAACCATTGGTGTATTTTGTGGTGTCCTGATGTATCTCGGTCGCGGTGTCCCATGCATTGGTGGATGTGATGGTGGTGTGTCATGTATGTTGGTGGCGGTGCACCATGCATTGGTGGATGTTGTGGTTTACTCATGTATGCCGGTGGCGGTGTTCCATGCATTGGTGGATGTTGTGGTGTACTCATGAATGCCGTTGGCGGTGCGCCATGCATTGGTGGATGTGATGGTGGTGGCTTATGTATGCCGGTGGCGGTGCACGATCCATTGGTGGATGTTGTGGTGTACTCATGTATGTTGGTCGCGGTGTCCCATGCATTCGTGGATGTGATGGTGGTGTCTCATGTATCAGGGTGCTGGTGCCCCATGCATTGGTGCATGTTGTGGTTTACTCATGTATGCGGGTGGCAGTGCACGATGCATTGGTGGATGTTGTGGTGTACTCATGTGTGTCGGTGGCGGTGTGCCATGCATTGGTGGATGTTGTGGCGTCCTCATCTATACTCGTGGCAGTGAACCATGCATTGGTGGATGTGATGGTGGTGTGTCATGTATGTTGGTGGCGGTTCACCATGCATTGGTGGATGTTGTGGTTTACGCATGTATGCCGGTGGCAGTGTTCCATTCATTGGTGGATGTTTTGGTGTACTCACGTATGCCGGTGGCGGTGTGCCATGCATTGGTGGATATGATGGTGCTGTCTCATGTATGAGGGTGGTGGTGCCCCATGAATTAGTGTATGTGATGGTGGTGTCTCATGTATGCTGGTGGCGGTGGACGATGCATTGGTGGATGTTGTGGTGTACTCATGTATGCCGGTGGCTTTGCCCCATGCATTGTTGGATGTTCTGGTGTCCTCAGGTATGCCAGTGGTGGTGCGTCATACATTGGTGGATGTTGTGGTGTGCTCATGTATGCTGCTGGCCGTGCACGATGCATTGGTGGATGTTGTGGTGTACTCAAGAATGCCGTTGGCGGTGCGCTATGTTTTGGTGGATGTGATGGTGGTAGCGTATGTATGCCGGTGGTGGTGCCCCATGCATTGGTGGATGTTGTGGTGTATTCATGTATGCCCGTGGCGGTACACCATGCATTGGTTGATGTGATGGTGGTGTCTCATGTATGAGGGTGGTGGTGCCCCATGAATGGGTGGATGTTGTGGTGTACTTACGTATTCCGGTGGCGGTGTGCCATGCATTGGTGGAAATGATGGTGCTGTCTCATGTATGAGGGTGGTGGTGCCCCATGAACTAGTGGATGTGATGGTGGTGTGTCATGTATGTTGGTGGCGGTGCACCATGCATTGGTGGATATTGTGGTTTACTCATGTATGCCGGTGGCAGTGTTCCATGCATTGGTGGATGTTGTGGTGTACTCATGAATGCCGTTGGCGGTGCGCCATGCATTGGTGGATGTGATGGTGGTGGCTTATGTATGCCGGTGGCGGTGCACAATCCATTGGTGAATGTTGTGGTGTACTCATGTATGTTGGTCGCGGTGTCCCATGCATTGGTGGATGTGATGGTGGTGTTTCATGTATCAGGGTGCTGGTGAAGCATGCATTGGTGCATGTTGTGGTGTACTCATGTATGTCGATGGCGGTGTGCCATGCATTGGTGGATGTTGTGGTGTCCTCATCTATACTCGTGGCAGTGCGCCATGTATTGGTGGATGTGATGGTGGTGTGTCATGTATGTTGGTGGCGGTGCACCATGCATTGGTGGATGTTGTGGTTTACTCATGTATGCCGGTGACAGTGTTCCATGCATTGGTGTATGTTGTGGTGTACTCATGTATGCCGGTGGCTTTGCCCCATGCATTGGTGGATGTTCTGGTGTCCTCATGTATGCCGTTGGCGGTGCGCTATGCATTGGTGGATGTGATGGTGGTGGCTTATGTATGCCGGTGGTTTTGCCCCATCTATTGGTGTATTTTGTGGTGTACTCATGTATGTCGGTCGCGGTGTCCCATGCATTGGTGGATGTGATGGTGGTGTCTCATGTATCAGGGTGCTGGTGCCCCATGCATTGGTGCATGTTGTGGTTTACTCATGTATGCCGGTGGCAGTGCACGATGCATTGGTGGATGTTGTGGTGTACTCATGTGTGTCGGTGGCGGTGTGCCATGCATTGGTGGATGTTGTGGCGTCCTCTTCTTTACTCGTGGCTGTGAACCATGCATTGGTGGATGTGATGGTGGTGTGTGATGTATGTTGGTGGCGGTTCACCATGCATTGGTGGATGTTGTGGTTTACGCATGTATGCCGGTGGCAGTGTTCCATGCATTGGTGGATGTTGTGGTGTACTCATGTATGCCGGTGGCGGTGTGCTATGCATTGGTGGATATGATAGTGCTGTCTCATGTATGAGGGTGGTGGTGCCCCATGAATTAGTGTATGTGATGGTGGTGTCTCATGTATGCTGGTGGCGGTGGACGATGCATTGGTGGATGTTGTGGAGTACTCATGTATGCTGGTGGCTTTGCCCCATGCATTGTTGGATGTTCTGGTGTCCTCATGTATGCCAGTGGTGGTGCGTCATACATTGGTGGATGTTGTGGTGTGCTCATGTATGCTGGTGGCGGTGCACGACGCATTGGTGGATGTTGTGGTGTACTCAAGAATGCCGTTGGCGGTGCGCTATGCATTGGTGGATGTGATGGTGGTAGCTGATGTATGCCGGTGGTGGTGCCCCATGCATTGGTGGATGTTGTGGTGTATTCATGCATGCCGGTGGCGTTGTGCCATGCATTGGTGGAAATGATGGTGCTGTCTCATGTATGAGGGTGGTGGTGCCCCATGAACTAGTGGATGTGATGGTGGTGTCTCATGTATGCTGGTGGCGGTGGACGATGCATTGGTGTATGTTGTGGTGTACTCATGTATGCCGGTGGCTTTGCCCCATGCATTGGTGGATGTTCTGGTGTCCTCATGTATGCCGTTGGCGGTGCGCTATGCATTGGTGGATGTGATGGTGGTGGCTTATGTATGCCGGTGGCTTTGCCCCATGTATTGGTGGATGTTGTGGTGTATTCATGCATGCCGGTGGCGGTACACGATCCATTGGTGTATTTTGTGGTGTCCTGATGTATGTCGGTCGCGGTGTCCCATGCATTGGTGGATGTGATGGTGGTGTGTCATGTATGTTGGTGGCGGTGCACCATGCATTTTTGGATGTTGAGGTTTACTCATGTATGCCGGTGGCAGTGTTGAATGCATTGGTGGATGTTGTGGTGTACTCATGAATGCTGTTGGCGGTGCGCCATGCATTGGTGGATGTTGTGGTGTCCTCATCTATACTCGTGGCAGTGCGCCATGTATTGGTGGATGTGATGGTGGTGTGTCATGTATGTTGGTGTCGGTGCACCATGCATTGGTGGATGTTGAGGTTTAGTCATGTATGCCGGTGGCAGTGTTGAATGCATTGGTGGATATGATGGTGCTGTCTCATGTATGAGGGTTGTGGTGCCCCAGGAATTAATGGATGTGATGGTGGTGTCTCATGTATGCTGGTGGCGGTGGACGATGCATTGGTGGATGTTGTAATGTACTCATGTATGCTGGTGGCTTTGCCCCATGCATTGGTGCATGTTCTGGTGTCCTCATGTATGCCAGTGGTGGTGCATGATGCTTTGGTGGATGTTGTGGTGGATTCATGTATGCTCCTGGTGGTGCACCATGCATTGGTTGATGTTGTGGTGTACTCATGTATGCCGTTGGCGGTGCGTTATGCATTGGTGGATGTGATGGTGGTGGCTTACGTATGCCGGTGGTGGTGCCCCATGCATTGGTGGATGTTGTGGTGTATTCATTTATGCCGGTGGCGGTGCACGATCCATTGGTGGATGTTGTGGTGTACTCATGTATGTCGGTGGCGGTACGCCATGCATTGGTTGATGTGATGGTGGTGTCTCATGTATGAGGGTGGTGGTGCCCCATGCATTGGTGGATGTTGTGGTTTACTGACGTATGCCGGTGGTGGTGCCCCATGAATTAGTGGATGTGATGGTGGTGTCTCATGTATGCTGGTGGCGGTGGACGATGCATTGGTGGATGTTGTGGTGTCCTCATGTATGCCAGTGGTGGTGCGTCATACATTGGTGGATGTTGTGGTGTGTTCATGTATGCTGGTGGTGGTGCACGATGCATAGGTGGATGTTGTGGTGTACTCATGTATGCCCCTGGCGGTGCCCCATGCATTGGTGGATGTTGTAGTGTGCTCATGTATGCCGGGGGCGGTACACAATGCTTTGGTGGATGTGATGGTTGTGTCTCTTGTATACGTATGAGGGTGGTGGTGCCCCATGTATTGGTGAATGTTGTGGTGTACTCATGTATTCCTGTGGCGGTTTGGCATGCATTGGTGGGTGTAATTTTTGTGGTTTATGTATGCCTGTGGTGGTGCCCCATGGAGTGGTTTATGTTGTTATGTACTCATAAATGCCGGAGTCGGTGCACGATGCATTGGTGGATGTTGTTATGTACTACTGGTTGCTCGTGGCTGTGTTGAATGCATTGGTGGATAGGATGGTGGTGACTCATGTATACCGATAGTGGTTGTCGGTTTCCCATGCAATGGTGGATGTTGTGGTGTACTGATGTATGCCGTTGGCGGTGCACCATGCCTTCGTGGATGAGATGGTGCTGGCTCATGAATACCGAAAGTGGTGCGCCATGCATTGGTGGATGTGATGGTAGTGTCTCATATATGAGGGTGGTGGTGCCCCATACATTGGTGGATGTTGTGGTGTACTCATGTATGCCTGTGGTGGTTCACCACGCATTGGTGGATGTTGGTATGTACTCATGTGTGCCGTTTGTGGTGCACGATCATTTCTGGAAGTTTTGGTGCACTCATGTATGCCGGTAGTAGTGCGCCATGGATAGATGGATGTTGTGGTTGTGTTTCTTGTATGAGGGTGAGGCTGCCCCATGCATTGGTGGATGTTGTGGTGTCGCCATGTATGCCGGTGTTTGTGCACAATGCATTTTTGGATGTTCTGGTGTACTCATGTATGCAGGTATCGATGCGCTGTGCATTGGTGGATGTTGTGGTGTACTTATGTGTGCAGGTGGAGGTGTGGAATGCATTGGTGGATGTTGTGGTGTACTCCTGTATGCCGGTGTTGGTACCCCCTGTCGGTGTCGTTTGGCGGATGTGATGGTTAGGTCCTATGTATGCCTGTGGTGGTGCCCCATGCATTGGTGAATGTTGTGGTGCACTCCTGTATGCCGATTTCGGTTTGCCATGCATTGGTTGATGTTGTGGTGTGCTCGTGTATGCCAGTGCCGGTGCGCAATGCATTAGTGGATGTTGTGGTGTACTCATGTATGTTGGTCGCGGTGTCCCATGCATTGGTGGATGTGATGGTGGTGTTTCATGTATCAGGGTGCTGGTGAAGCATGCATTGGTGCATGTTGTGGTGTACTCATGTATGTCGATGGCGGTGTGCCATGCATTGGTGGATGTTGTGGTGTCCTCATCTATACTCGTGGCAGTGCGCCATGTATTGGTGGATGTGATGGTGGTGTGTCATGTATGTTGGTGGCGGTGCACCATGCATTGGTGGATGTTGTGGTTTACTCATGTATGCCGGTGACAGTGTTCCATGCATTGGTGTATGTTGTGGTGTACTCATGTATGCCGGTGGCTTTGCCCCATGCATTGGTGGATGTTCTGGTGTCCTCATGTATGCCGTTGGCGGTGCGCTATGCATTGGTGGATGTGATGGTGGTGGCTTATGTATGCCGGTGGTTTTGCCCCATCTATTGGTGTATTTTGTGGTGTACTCATGTATGTCGGTCGCGGTGTCCCATGCATTGGTGGATGTGATGGTGGTGTCTCATGTATCAGGGTGCTGGTGCCCCATGCATTGGTGCATGTTGTGGTTTACTCATGTATGCCGGTGGCAGTGCACGATGCATTGGTGGATGTTGTGGTGTACTCATGTGTGTCGGTGGCGGTGTGCCATGCATTGGTGGATGTTGTGGCGTCCTCTTCTTTACTCGTGGCTGTGAACCATGCATTGGTGGATGTGATGGTGGTGTGTGATGTATGTTGGTGGCGGTTCACCATGCATTGGTGGATGTTGTGGTTTACGCATGTATGCCGGTGGCAGTGTTCCATGCATTGGTGGATGTTGTGGTGTACTCATGTATGCCGGTGGCGGTGTGCTATGCATTGGTGGATATGATAGTGCTGTCTCATGTATGAGGGTGGTGGTGCCCCATGAATTAGTGTATGTGATGGTGGTGTCTCATGTATGCTGGTGGCGGTGGACGATGCATTGGTGGATGTTGTGGAGTACTCATGTATGCTGGTGGCTTTGCCCCATGCATTGTTGGATGTTCTGGTGTCCTCATGTATGCCAGTGGTGGTGCGTCATACATTGGTGGATGTTGTGGTGTGCTCATGTATGCTGGTGGCGGTGCACGACGCATTGGTGGATGTTGTGGTGTACTCAAGAATGCCGTTGGCGGTGCGCTATGCATTGGTGGATGTGATGGTGGTAGCTGATGTATGCCGGTGGTGGTGCCCCATGCATTGGTGGATGTTGTGGTGTATTCATGCATGCCGGTGGCGTTGTGCCATGCATTGGTGGAAATGATGGTGCTGTCTCATGTATGAGGGTGGTGGTGCCCCATGAACTAGTGGATGTGATGGTGGTGTCTCATGTATGCTGGTGGCGGTGGACGATGCATTGGTGTATGTTGTGGTGTACTCATGTATGCCGGTGGCTTTGCCCCATGCATTGGTGGATGTTCTGGTGTCCTCATGTATGCCGTTGGCGGTGCGCTATGCATTGGTGGATGTGATGGTGGTGGCTTATGTATGCCGGTGGCTTTGCCCCATGTATTGGTGGATGTTGTGGTGTATTCATGCATGCCGGTGGCGGTACACGATCCATTGGTGTATTTTGTGGTGTCCTGATGTATGTCGGTCGCGGTGTCCCATGCATTGGTGGATGTGATGGTGGTGTGTCATGTATGTTGGTGGCGGTGCACCATGCATTTTTGGATGTTGAGGTTTACTCATGTATGCCGGTGGCAGTGTTGAATGCATTGGTGGATGTTGTGGTGTACTCATGAATGCTGTTGGCGGTGCGCCATGCATTGGTGGATGTTGTGGTGTCCTCATCTATACTCGTGGCAGTGCGCCATGTATTGGTGGATGTGATGGTGGTGTGTCATGTATGTTGGTGTCGGTGCACCATGCATTGGTGGATGTTGAGGTTTAGTCATGTATGCCGGTGGCAGTGTTGAATGCATTGGTGGATATGATGGTGCTGTCTCATGTATGAGGGTTGTGGTGCCCCAGGAATTAATGGATGTGATGGTGGTGTCTCATGTATGCTGGTGGCGGTGGACGATGCATTGGTGGATGTTGTAATGTACTCATGTATGCTGGTGGCTTTGCCCCATGCATTGGTGCATGTTCTGGTGTCCTCATGTATGCCAGTGGTGGTGCATGATGCTTTGGTGGATGTTGTGGTGGATTCATGTATGCTCCTGGTGGTGCACCATGCATTGGTTGATGTTGTGGTGTACTCATGTATGCCGTTGGCGGTGCGTTATGCATTGGTGGATGTGATGGTGGTGGCTTACGTATGCCGGTGGTGGTGCCCCATGCATTGGTGGATGTTGTGGTGTACTCATGTATGTCGGTGGCGGTACGCCATGCATTGGTTGATGTGATGGTGGTGTCTCATGTATGAGGGTGGTGGTGCCCCATGCATTGGTGGATGTTGTGGTTTACTGACGTATGCCGGTGGTGGTGCCCCATGAATTAGTGGATGTGATGGTGGTGTCTCATGTATGCTGGTGGCGGTGGACGATGCATTGGTGGATGTTGTGGTGTCCTCATGTATGCCAGTGGTGGTGCGTCATACATTGGTGGATGTTGTGGTGTGTTCATGTATGCTGGTGGTGGTGCACGATGCATAGGTGGATGTTGTGGTGTACTCATGTATGCCCCTGGCGGTGCCCCATGCATTGGTGGATGTTGTAGTGTGCTCATGTATGCCGGGGGCGGTACACAATGCTTTGGTGGATGTGATGGTTGTGTCTCTTGTATACGTATGAGGGTGGTGGTGCCCCATGTATTGGTGAATGTTGTGGTGTACTCATGTATTCCTGTGGCGGTTTGGCATGCATTGGTGGGTGTAATTTTTGTGGTTTATGTATGCCTGTGGTGGTGCCCCATGGAGTGGTTTATGTTGTTATGTACTCATAAATGCCGGAGTCGGTGCACGATGCATTGGTGGATGTTGTTATGTACTACTGGTTGCTCGTGGCTGTGTTGAATGCATTGGTGGATAGGATGGTGGTGACTCATGTATACCGATAGTGGTTGTCGGTTTCCCATGCAATGGTGGATGTTGTGGTGTACTGATGTATGCCGTTGGCGGTGCACCATGCCTTCGTGGATGAGATGGTGCTGGCTCATGAATACCGAAAGTGGTGCGCCATGCATTGGTGGATGTGATGGTAGTGTCTCATATATGAGGGTGGTGGTGCCCCATACATTGGTGGATGTTGTGGTGTACTCATGTATGCCTGTGGTGGTTCACCACGCATTGGTGGATGTTGGTATGTACTCATGTGTGCCGTTTGTGGTGCACGATCATTTCTGGAAGTTTTGGTGCACTCATGTATGCCGGTAGTAGTGCGCCATGGATAGATGGATGTTGTGGTTGTGTTTCTTGTATGAGGGTGAGGCTGCCCCATGCATTGGTGGATGTTGTGGTGTCGCCATGTATGCCGGTGTTTGTGCACAATGCATTTTTGGATGTTCTGGTGTACTCATGTATGCAGGTATCGATGCGCTGTGCATTGGTGGATGTTGTGGTGTACTTATGTGTGCAGGTGGAGGTGTGGAATGCATTGGTGGATGTTGTGGTGTACTCCTGTATGCCGGTGTTGGTACCCCCTGTCGGTGTCGTTTGGCGGATGTGATGGTTAGGTCCTATGTATGCCTGTGGTGGTGCCCCATGCATTGGTGAATGTTGTGGTGCACTCCTGTATGCCGATTTCGGTTTGCCATGCATTGGTTGATGTTGTGGTGTGCTCGTGTATGCCAGTGCCGGTGCGCAATGCATTAGTGGATGTTGTGGTGTACTCATGGATGCCAGTAACGGTGCACCATGCAGTGGTGGATGTGATGCTGGTGTCTCATGTATACGTGTGAGGTTGGTGGTGACCCATGCATTGGTGGGTGTTGTGGTGTACTCATGTATGCCGGTGGTGGTGCACCATGCATTGGTGGATGTGATGGCTATGTCTCACGTATGAGGGTGGTGGTGCTCCATGCATTGGTGGATGTTGTTATGTACTTACGTATGAATGTGGTGATGCGCCATGCATTTGTGGATGTTGTTGTGTACTCAGGTATGCCGGCGGTGGTGTCCCATGCATTTGTGGATGTTGTGGTGTACTCATGTATGCCCCTGGCGGTGCCCCATGCATTGGTGGATGTTGTAGTGTGCTCATGTATGCCGGGGGCGGTACACAATGCTTTGATGGATGTGATGGTTGTGTCTCTTGTATACGTATGAGGGTGGTGGTGCCCCATGGATTGGTGAATGTTGTGGTGTACTCATGTGTTCCTGTGGCGGTTTGGCATGCATTGGTGGGTGTAATTTTGGTGGTTTATGTATGCCTGTGGTGGTGCCCCATGGAGTGGATTATGTTGTTATGTACTCATAAATGCCGGAGTCGGTGCACGATGCATTGGTGGATGTTGTTATATACTAATGGTTGCTCGTGGCGGTGTTGAATGTATTGGTGGATAGGATGGTGGTGACTCATGTATACCGATAGTGGTTGTCGGTTTCCCATGCAATGGTGGATGTTGTGGTGTACTGATGTATGCCGTTGGCGGTGCACCATGCCTTCGTGGATGAGATGGTGCTGGCTCATGAATACCGAAAGTGGTGCGCCATGCATTGGTGGATGTGATGGTAGTGTCTCATATATGAGGGTGGTGGTGCCCCATACATTGGTGGATGTTGTGGTGTACTCATGTATGCCTGTGGTGGTTCACCACGCATTGGTGGATGTTGTTATGTACTCATGTGTGCCGTTGGTGGTGCACGATCATTTCTGGAAGTTTTGGTGTACTCATGTATGCCTGCAGTGGTGCACCATGCATTGGTGGATGTTGTTTTCTGCTCATGTATGCCCGTGGTGGTGCCCCATGCATTGGTGGATGTGATGGTTGTGTCTCATGTATACGTATGAGGGTGGTGGTGCCCCATGCATTGGTGGATGTTGTGGTGTAATCATGTATTCTTGTGGCGGTGTGCCATCCATTGGTGGATGTAATGTTGGTGGTTTATGTATGCCTGTGGTGGTGCCCCATGCATTGGTGGATGTTGTGGTGTTGTCATGTATGCCGGTGGTGGTGCCCCATGCATTGGTGGATGTTGTGGTGTACTCATGTGTGCCGGTGGCCTTACACGATGTATTGGTACATGTTGTGGTGTACTCATGTATGTTGGTGGCGGTGCGCCATGCATTTGTGTATGTGATGGTGGTGTCTCATGTATGAGGGTGGGGGTACCCCAAGTATTGGTGGATGTTGTGGTGTACTCATATGTGCCTGCAGTGGTGCACCATGCATTGATGGATGTTGTTATATACTCATATATGGCTGTGGTATTGCCCCATGCATTGGTGTAAGTTGTGGGGTTCTTATGTATGCCGTTGGTTGTGCCCCATGCATTGGTGGATGTTGTTTTGTGCTCATGTATGCCCGTGGTGGTGCCCAATGCATTGGTGGATGTTGTGGTGTAATCATGTATTCTTTTGGCGGTGTGCCATCCATTGATGGATGTAATTTTGGTGGTTTATGTATGCCTGTGGTGGTGCCATATGCATTGGTGAATGTTGTGGTGTTGTCATGTATGCCGGTGGTGGTACCCCCTGCATGGGTGGATGTTGTGGTGTACTCATGTGTGCCGGTGGTCGTACAAAATGCATCGGTACATGTTGTTGTGTACTCATGTATGCCGTTGGCGGTGCACCATGCCTTCGTGGATGAGATGGTGCTGGCTCATGAATACCGAAAGTGGTGCGCCATGCATTGGTGGATGTGATGGTAGTGTCTCATATATGAGGGTGGTGGTGCCCCATACATTGGTGGATGTTGTGGTGTACTCATGTATGCCTGTGGTGGTTCACCACGCATTGGTGGATGTTGTTATGTACTCATGTGTGCCGTTGGTGGTGCACGATCATTTCTGGAAGTTTTGGTGTACTCATGTATGCCTGCAGTGGTGCACCATGCATTGGTGGATGTTGTTTTCTGCTCATGTATGCCCGTGGTGGTGCCCCATGCATTGGTAGATGTGATGGTTGTGTCTCATGTATACGTATGAGGGTGGTGGTTCCCCATGCATTGGTGGATGTTGTGGTGTAATCATGTATTCTTGTGGCGGTGTGCCATCCATTGGTGGATGTAATTTTGGTGGTTTATGTATACCTGTGGTGGTGCCCCATGCATTGGTGGATGTTGTGGTGTTGTCATGTATGCCGGTGGTAGTACCCCATGCATTGGTACATGTTGTGGTGTACTCATGTATGTTGGTGGCGGTGCGCCATGCATTTGTGTATGTGATGGTGGTGTCTCATGTATGACGGTGGGGGTACCCCATGTATTGGTGGATGTTGTGGTGTACTCATATGTGCCTGCAGTGGTGCACCATGCATTGGTGGATGTTGTTATATACTCATATATGGCTGTGGTATTGCCCCATGCATTGGTGTATGTTGTGGGGTTCTTATGTATGCCGTTGGTTGTGCCCCATGCATTGGTGGATGTTGTTTTGTGCTCATGTATGCCCGTGGTGGTGCCCAATGGATTGGTGGATGTTGTGGTGTAATCATGTATTCTTGTGGCGGTGTGCCATCCATTGGTGGATGTAATTTTGGTGGTTTATGTATGAAGGTGGTGGTACCCCCTGCATGGGTGGATGTTGTGGTGTACTCATGTGTGCCGGTGGCCGTACAGAATGTATCGGTACATGTTGTGGTGTACTCATGTATGTTGGTGGCGGTGCGCCCTGCATTGGAGGATGTTGTGGTGTACTCTTGTATGTCGGTGGCGGTGTGCCATGCTTTGGTGGATGTGATGGCTATGTCTCACGTATGAGGGTGGTGGTGCTCCATGCATTGGTGGATGTTGTTATGTACTCACGTATGAATGTGGTGATGCGCCATGCATTGGTGGATGTTGTTGTGTAGTCATGTATGGCGGTGACGGTGCGCCATGCTTTGGTGGATGTTGTGGTGTACTCATGTATGCCGGCGGTGGTGTCCCATGCATTTGTGGATGTTGTGGTGTGTTCATGTATGCCCTTGGCGGTACCCCATGCAATGGTGGATGTTGTAGTGTGCTCATGTATGCCGATTTCGGTTTGCCATGCATTGGTAGATGTTGTGCTGTGCTCGTGTATGCCAGTGCCGGTGCGCAATGCATTGGTGGATGTTGTGGTGTACTCATGTATCCCGGTGGCAGTGCACCATGCATTGGTGGATGTTGTAGTGTACTGATGTATGCCGGTGGCGGTGCCCCATTCATTGATTTATGTTGTACTGTTCTCATATATGCTGGTTGTGGTGCCCCATTCATTGGTTGAAGTTGTGGTGTACTCATGTATGCCGGTGCCAGTGCCCATGCATTGGTGGATGTTGTGGTGTACTCATGTATGCCTCTGGTGGTGCACCATGCATTGGTGGTGTACTCACGTATGCCGGTGGTGGTACGCCATGCATTGGTGGATGTTGTGGTGGTGTCTCATGAGGGTGATGGTACCTCATGCATTGGTGGATTTTGTGGTGTACTCACGTATGCCTCCGGTGATGCAGCATGCATTTGGTGGATGTTGTGGTGTACTCATGTATGGCTGTGGTGGTTCACCATGCATTGGTGGATGTTGTTATGTACTAATGTGTGCCGTTGGTGGTGCCTGATGCATTACTGGAAGTTTTGGTGTACTCATGTATAGAGGTAGCAGTGCGCCATGCATTGGTCGATGTTGTGGTGTACTCATGTATGCCGGTGACGGTGCACCCTACATTGGTCGATGTTGTGGTGTACTCATGTATGCCGGTGGCAGTGCCCCATGCATTTTTTGGATGTTGTGGTGTACTCATGTATGCCGGTGGCAGTGCACCATGCATTGGTGCATGTTGTGGTTTACTCATGTATGCCGGTGGTGGTGCCCCATACATTGGTAGATATTGTCGTCTACTGATGTATGCTGGTGGCGGTCCGCCATGTGTTGCTGGATGTGATGATGGTTAATCATGTATGTCAGTGGTGGTGCCCCATGTTTTGGTGTATGTTGTGGTGTGCTCATGTATACCGGTGGCGTTTTGCCATGCATTGGTGTATGTGATGATGGTGTCTCATATATGCCAGTGGTCTTGTGCCCTGGATTGGTGGATGTTGTGGTGTACTCATGTATGCTGGTGGTGGTGCACCATGCATTGGTGGATGTTGTGGTGTACTCATGTATGGCTGCGGCGGTGCCCCATGGATTGATTAATGTTTTGGTGTACTCATGTATGTCGGCGGCTGTGCGCCATGCATTGGAGGATGTTTTGGTGTACTCAGGTATGCCGGTGGTGGTGCCCAATGCATTGTTGGATGTTGTGTGTACTCATTTATGCCGGTATTTGTCCCCCATGCATTGGTGGATGTTGTGGTTTACTCATGTATGCTGGTTGTGGTGTGCCATGCATTGGTGGATGTTTTGGTGTCCCATGTCATGCCGGTGGTGGTGCGCCATGCATTGGTGAATGTGATGATGGTGTCTCATTTACATGTATTGTGATATACGATGTTGAAATGACTTTGGCATACAAAACGTAAACCAGACATAGTGAAATTAATATTTCGAATCCACGTCAGTTTATCTTGCAACTGAAATTTTAAGTCTTAGAATTTTATTAAACTTAGGATAAAAGTTGTTTAACAAACGATTATAGATTCAAATCGTTATTACTGGTTTTATATTGCAAGGAGGTAAGCGCAGCAGTTAGAACAGTGAAACAAGTGCACGTGCGGTACGTGATGAGCGTTAACTTAGACCAACCCAACTTCTCGACGTTTTATTTAATGTGCACCCCAAACCCCCTGTAATACAAACAAAGAAAGTGATTTGAAATTATGATCGTTTGTTTAACAACTTTCATCTTAAGTTGAAAAAGATTCTGAGAATTAAATGTTCAATTAGCAAGGTATAAAATTATAAGAAATTTGCCATCTTAGTTTCATTTTATTCGATTTACGTTTTTGTTTAAAGAGACATTCATCGGTTCGCTTTCACGGCAAACGGACTGTAATCGCAGAATAACACGAGTGAGTCACGAGAGCGATGAGCAGTGATAAGCACATCACAATTTACAACATTCCCACCCACAGACGACAGTTTGTTTTAATTCGTTTACATTGAATGTTCCATACACCTTTGTCACTTTGGGTTTAACTTGTAATTTTAAATTTACAGTGGGTTATACCTGTATTGTATTAGCCGTTGATTATGTTTTAGTTATATTGTCTTACATAAATAAATCTGTAATTAATGAAAGAATTTTGTCTCGTTTTGTTTCAATAATGAATATTACCAGGTCTTACTTGGCTCACGCTAAATAATTAAAGATGCCTCTGTGCAAACACTTGTGATTGAGGTGCTTTCAATAGCTCTAATCCTTTGTTTCGGGTTCGACGACTGGGATTAGGTTGCGTAAGCGAGCGACCAGAAGCGAGCGACTGAAGCCCGCTTGGAGTTTGAGCACCCACCTATAGTGATGTGAAATATTCGTCGTGGGGACAGAAAGTTTTGAAATCCTGTAGAGGTAGGACGACTTCAAGGATTCTTCGGAAGGGCGACAGAGGACCAGACAGGTAGGTGTTTCCATATCAATTTGGAAGAAAATATGCATCTTCATGGATATTTGTTTTATATACAGTGCACACTCATTCTCTCATAGTACACAGCCATTTAGGTATAGATGGGAAAGGTTGCTACTGGTTTCTGCATGTAAAGGGAGTGGTAGTGTAGCCTAGTTGTTCAAGTGTTGGCACGTCATGTTCAGTGTCAGTGTTCGAGTCCTCACTTAAATATTATGTCCCACGCCTACGTATGAGGCCCGTCGTTGTAATATTGCCAAAAGCGGCAGAAAACCACACTTACTCGCTGTTGTTAATCCAATCTACTTTCGAGAGAAATGTGATTACTGATGCTTATGCATGACTCATTTCTTTCAGACGCAGGAACCCTGGCACACTCTGGATTTGGTGTTGTGTCACTCTAAACCCTTCCACCTGGACTTTAGTACACTGACTTTCCGAGGGTCCGATGGGATGAGCTTTTGTCTCATGGTGGCTCCATTGTGCGTCTGCTCTCCGCGTAGCCCCCTGCCGAGCGTACATGGAGTAGGTTCGGTGCTAGGGCCTGACTGTACAGTCAGGATGGTTGTTACAGCAACCCAACTAGTTTAGGGTTGGCACACTCTGTGGCCCCAGTCTTTTCAGCACCCCCAGTAGACCCAATGCTGACTGCACTTGACTGGTAGATTAGGGGTTAGTGTAGATAGGGCCCCCTTCGTGCATGCCCTGTACGATGCTATCTATAGATAGTATAACTTAGTGTTAACCCACCATTCCGTCCTTCAATAGGTAGTTCGAGACAAAGCAAGTCCCGGATGGTCACTTTGAAAGTCAGTGTACTGGCCACCTGCTGGTAAAGTATTCACTATTTCAGTTTAAAACTTAAATTAAATTTTGTTTTTCACGTCCCGACATAATGCTTTGCATTTAAATGTAAGGGGATCGCCGAATAACGGAATGGTTAAAGCGTTGGCTAATGACGCTCCAAACAACCCGATATATTTGTTGTTTCTCACCGTGATATAGCTAGTATATTGCTGAAAGCGTGGTAAAAGGACACTCATGCAGTCATAATCTGTGTGAGAAGCATAAATTATGTAAAGTGTTCTTTGCCTTTTTAAGTAGAACCGTTGCTTACGCATGCAACTGTTCCTTTCAAACAATCTTTTGAATAAACCATAACATGCAATGCATCCTTGTTTATCATGACGTCTACTGCAAAATTACAACTTGAGTTTCATGCTTGAGATTTTACGTCTAGGCATATAAGTTGCATTTATGCACACAGTCAATGCCAGCGATGTAAACTATATTCTCTGTACTGTTATGAGCAGGGATGCCATCTTCCTGGGGGCGGAAATGGACCCTGAAGTCCCCCAGAGGCAGGACGACTGCCAAGAAGAAATTCCGTGGACAGAAGTGGATCAAGGTCTCTTCTGGCGGCAGGACAACGACCACAAAGACGCCAGACTACCAGGAAGGCAAGTTCTCCAAACTATCTTTTGAAGACAACATACAATATATTCTTGTTGACAATGACGTCATGAGCAAGTTACAACTTGTGTTTCAGGTTACAGCGTTTTCTTGACCAAAAAGCATATGCTTTTAATATTTATTATCTATGTAGTAAGTATCAGTGATATGACACATTAACCTATTCGTTATCGTTACTATTAGGAACGTGGATGCCATCGTCCTGGGGGCGGAAATGGACCCTGAAGTCCCCCAGAGGCAGGACGACTGCCAAGAAGATATTCCATGGATAGACGTGAACCAAGGATTCTTCGGAAGGGTGACAGAGGACCAGACAGGCAGGTGTTTTCAACTCTATTTGGAAGAAAATATTTGTTTCATATATAGTGCACACTAATTCTCTCATAGTATACAGCCATTTAGGAGTGAGTGAGTTTAGTTTTACGCCGCACTCAGCAATATTCAGCATTAAGGTGACGGTCTGTAAATAATCGAGTCTGGACAAGACAATCCAGTGATCATCAACACGAGCATCGATCTGCGCAAATGGGAACCGATGACATGTTTCAACCAAGAAGTCAGCGAGTCTGACCACCCGATCCGGTTAGTCGCCTCTTACGACAAGCATAGTCACAGCTATTTAGGTATAGATGGGAAAGGGTCATACTGGTTTCTGCATGTAAAGGGAGTGGTAGTGTAGTCTAGTTGTTCAAGTGTTGGCACGTCATGTTCAGTACCATTGTTCGAGTCCTCACTTAAATACTATGCCCCACGCCTACTTAACGCTGGAAAATTGTCCAAAGCGGCAGAAAACCACACTTACTTGCTGTTGTTAATCCAATCTACTTCCGAGAGAAATGTGATTACTGATGCTTATGCATGACTCATTTCTTTCAGACGCAGGAACCCTGGCACACTCTGGATTTGGTGTTGTGTCACTCTAAACCCTTCCACCTGGACTTTAGTACACTGGCTTTCCGAGGGTCCGATGGGATGAGCTTTTGTCTCATGGTGGCTCCATTGTGCGTCTGCTCTCCGCGTAGCCCCCTGCCGAGCGTACATGGAGTAGGTTCGGTGCTAGGGCCTGACTGTACAGTCAGGATGGTTGTTACAGCAACCCAACTAGTTTAGGGTTGGCACACTCTGTGGCCCCAGTCTTTTCAGCACCCCCAGTAGACCCAATGCTGACTGCACTTGACTGGTAGATTAGGGGTTAGTGTAGATAGGGCCCCCTTCGTGCATGCCCTGTACGATGCTATCTATAGATAGTATAACTTAGTGTTAACCTACCATTCCGTCCTTCAATAGGTAGTTCGAGACAAAGCAAGTCCCGGATGGTCACTTTGAAAGTCAGTGTACTGGCCACCTGCTGGTAAAGTATTCACTATTTCAGTTTAAAACTTAAATTAAATTTTGTTTTTCACGTCCCGACATAATGCTTTGCATTTAAATGTAAGGGGATCGCCGAATAACGGAATGGTTAAAGCGTTGGCTCATGACGCTCCAAACAACCCGATATATTTGTTGTTTCTCACCGTGATATAGCTAGTATATTGCTGAAAGCGTGGTAAAAGGACACTCATGTAATCATAATCTGTGTGAGAAGCATAAATTATGTAAAGTGTTCTTTGCCTTTTTAAGTAGAACCGTTGCTTACGCATCCAACTGTTCCTTTCAAACAATCTTTTGAATAAACCATAACATGCAATGCATCCTTGTTTATCATGACGTCTACTGCAAAATTACAACTTGAGTTTCATGCTTGAGATTTTACGTGTAGGCATATAAGTTGCGTTTATGCACACAGTCAATGCCAGCGATGTAAACTATATTCTCTGTACTGTTATGAGCAGGGATGCCATCTTCCTGGGGGCGGAAATGGACCCTGAAGTCCCCCAGAGGCAGGACGACTGCCAAGAAGAAATTCCGTGGACAGAAGTGGATCAAGGCCAGACTACCAGGAAGGCAAGTTCTCCAAACTATCTTTTGAAGACAACATACAATATATTCTTGTTGACAATGACGTCATGAGCAAGTTACAACTTGTATTTCAGGTTACAACGTTTTCCTGACCAAAAAGCATATGCTTTTAATATTTATTATCTATGTAGTAAGTATCAGTGATATGACACATTAACCTATTCGTTATCGTTACTATTAGGAACGTGGATGCCATCGTCCTGGGGGCGGAAATGGACCCTGAAGTCCCCCAGAGGCAGGACGACTGCCAAGAAGATATTCCATGGATAGACGTGAACCAAGGATTCTTCGGAAGGGTGACAGAGGACCAGACAGGCATGTGTTTTCAACTCTATTTGGAAGAAAATATTTGTTTCATATATAGTGCACACTAATTCTCTCATAGTATACAGCCATTTAGGAGTGAGTGAGTTTAGTTTTACGCCGCACTCAGCAATATTCAGCATTAAGGTGACGGTCTGTAAATAATCGAGTCTGGACAAGACAATCCAGTGATCAACAACACGAGCATCGATCTGCGCAAATGGGAACCGATGACATGTTTCAACCAAGAAGTCAGCGAGTCTGACCACCCGATCCGGTTAGTCGCCTCTTACGACAAGCATAGTCACAGCTATTTAGGTATAGATGGGAAAGGTTGATACTGGTTTCTGCATGTAAAGGGAGTGGTAGTGTAGTCTAGTTGTTCAAATGTTGGCACGTCATGTTCAGTACCATTGTTCGAGTCCTCACTTAAATACTATGCCCCACGCCTACTTAACGCTGGAAAATTGTCCAAAGCGGCAGAAAAGCACACTTACTTGCTGTTGTTAATCCAATCTACTTCCGAGAGAAATGTGATTACTGATGCTTATGCATGACTCATTTCTTTCAGACGCAGGAACCCTGGCACACTCTGGATTTGGTGTTGTGTCACTCTAAACCCTTCCACCTGGACTTTAGTACACTGACTTTCCGAGGGTCCGATGGGATGAGCTTTTGTCTCATGGTGGCTCCATTGTGCGTCTGCTCTCCGCGTAGCCCCCTGCCGAGCGTACATGGAGTAGGTTCGGTGCTAGGGCCTGACTGTACAGTCAGGATGGTTGTTACAGCAACCCAACTAGTTTAGGGTTGGCACACTCTGTGGCCCCAGTCTTTTCAGCACCCCCAGTAGACCCAATGCTGACTGCACTTGACTGGTAGATTAGGGGTTAGTGTAGATAGGGCCCCCTTCGTGCATGCCCTGTACGATGCTATCTATAGATAGTATAACTTAGTGTTAACCCACCATTCCGTCCTTCAATAGGTAGTTCGAGACAAAGCAAGTCCCGGATGGTCACTTTGAAAGTCAGTGTACTGGCCATCTGCTGGTAAAGCATTCACTATTTCAGTTTAAAACTTAGATGAAATTTTGTTTTTCACGTCCCGATATATTTGCTTTGTATTTAAATGTAAGGGGATCGTCGAATAACCGAATGGTTAAAGCGTTCGCTCATGACGCTCCAAACAAACCTATTTCGATTTTCCATATCTGAATGATGTGTGGAGCCGATATTTGTTGTTTCTCCCCGTGATATAGCTGGTATGCTGGTAAAAGCAGTGTGAAAACGACACTCATGCAGTCTTGATATGTGATGGAAGTATAAATTATGATACAGAATACTGTTTACCTATATTAGCAGAAGCCACTGTGTTCTTCCAAACGATCTTTTAAAGAAAACATAAAGTGCCTCCTTGTGTACAATGACGTCTACTGCCAAGTCACAACTTGATTTTCGTGTTTGAGATATGTTCTCGTGGAATCATATATTTTGCATTTATGCACACAGTACAAATGATGTAAAATATGTTTACCCTTATTATCAGGAGCGTGGATGCCATCGTCCTGGGGGCGGAAATGGACCCTGAAGTCCCCCAGAGGCAGGACGACTGCCAAGAAGATATTCCGTGGACAGAAGTGGATTCTTCTGGAGCAGCATGTGGATGTTTTACTGTTCGGATATTTTGTGACAATGTACTCTGCGTGTCTACTACTGTAAACCCTCCAGTAGAACAGGTAACGTTGCATGCGTTGAGGGAACACGGTTCCAGAGGTTTTTTTCTCAAAAAATGTTTTTTATCTCTGGTTTTACGTGTCGGGCTTCAGTTACCTTTGACCTTGTTCAAATCTCAAATTTGATCAAGATCAATTTAGACACACATTCTGCGACAACAATTTTGGTGTTTATGTTCGGGGATTTGGTACTGTTCCATGTTGGGAATGATGACATTAATAAAACATAATCCGCACTGCTGGTCCAATTGTATTTGTTTGTTTTGCTGTTTTGTTTGTGAAACTTGTGAACTCGAGAAGAATTGTTTTTGTCCATGGAAATCGGATGTGCACGACTTTATCGCCTTGTAGGAGTGCTTGTTTTTTAGCCATATACTGCCATGCACTGCTAAACACCGCCAACACAGAAACACATCACGAAACAACTCCAACATTAAAACAATACATCAATACACGGGGGTTTTCTAATGTCTACAAACCAGAACTTACAATACAAAAGTCTAGCAACATTACTAGATCACATCGCACAGACCTTTAGTTCAATGTATGTACTGAACAATCCAGTGGTGTCTGTAGATGAGACAAGACATTAAATGAAAAGCTCCCACCAACATCCAACAGTCTAGAATATTACATTGCGCAAGTAAACTACCAAGTGCATGTTTGCCAATCATATTCCTTAACCAGTTGACCATGGTTGGAGCATTTGTGATGGTCAGCGTATCCCTATTCTGGTGTTCTGATGTCGAGAGATGCTGCTCCCCATGGATTGGTTGAACTGACAGAGTAAATGCAATAAAGTCAGTATGCCATCAGAGAGATCTATATCAAAGCAGATAAACTGAACAAATTGTAAGCTTCTGAATGTATCAAAAGTGATTAACAGTTATCTGACAGACCATTTGAATAGCTACTACGAGAGCTTAGGGGCAGTTATCGATCGTGAAGCATAGTTTTCTAATACTTTGGATACTGCTATTTCATCAAATAGTTTAGGAATGTATAGCTTTTATTAACCATAACATTGAAGTTTGTTTTTTTCTAAACTGTGTTAAACATGTGACACCAAATGAATTGTTTGTTAGTTCTCTGCTCTGTATAGGCACTAAAACTACAATGGTGGCCATCTTGGCAGCCATTTTTGAATTCTGGGTAATATCAAATTATTCCATGTAACATGTTGTCACTCTAGAAGTAAACAGGAAACAAAATCTCGTCTCAAAGAGTAAGCTGTAAAACATTATATTATCACGACATGACCATACAAAATCACCTGTTTTGTGCCCGAGTCACCATTCTAGAAGATACAAGTGTCAAAAAACATTAAAAGTATCAACATTGGCCGTAAATGGACACATTCGGTGTTAATTTTTATGTAAATGTAACTGCCGAGAAGACAATTCAAAATGGCGGTCATTTTCACTATTTTCAAAAGCAAATATATGTCAAAAAATATACACCCTTTAGCAATACACAAAAGTCACAATGACAGTGTTCAGATTGATATTAGTAAAACTATCCATGATTAACTTTGAGATGCTGTCGGCCAGCAAACCAAATGTCATGAAAATGCTCACAGACCTCCACCACATAAAATGGCCTGTGAAAACCTGAGTATTAAAGGCCTTTTCATGAGTTAAAGACATCATACTAACTGAAGATAGTGTCAAACAAACTCAGTACTGGGGAGGCTACGACATCAGAGCTGTAAGCCATGGTTAGTGTAATATGGTTAATCATCCGAGCCACCCACCCACCACGGAGTATCACAAGGACAATGCTAAAAGCAAGTGGGTCTCCAACTTACAGCACCAAGGATACTCGGATGATCTACTCCAGCAGAAGAATTAATATTCATATTTCTACCAGATTGGCCCATGAGCCATATTAACTACGAGGTCGAAAATATCGGGGTTCATATTTTTCATACGATGACCTAGGGGAAAATATTACTTTGTCATGGTGAGGTGATGTCGTGAGCAATGACACCATGTCTCCTCTATAACGTTGCGTTCCAAATGAGGCCATTGTGGGTAACCAGCCCATGTTTGAAAGTTGAGTTTGGTAATCGATAGGCACACTCGCGCCTAAATATCTGTATATCCCTCGCTTCCGTTCGGGGAATACCAACATTCCAATTTGTGTCGTAAACATAGTTTCACATTGATTAGCAACAGCCTTAACAATAATAAGCGTATTGTATCGTGCTTACGTCAACTTTCAGGGTGTATTGCACTCTGTAGACAGGTGTAAGTTGTGGTAAGTTGTCAAAGTTAGATGTAAATGGAAAATTAATGTCAGTTATATATTCTTTGTATTTGAACGTTATATCGTTTGTTAGCGTTGGCGGCTATTTGAGTGAATCCTTTAAGAATAATTCGGATTTAATGCAAGGCGATGTTTTGTCTGCAATTCTATTTTCATTTTATCTCAGTGATTTTGAACCCCCCTTTTTTAAGATAACTGAATTTCTTATAAATGTAAATCCCTAAGTATTTTTCTGTTACTGTATGCAGACGACGTGTCCTAATTTCTGAATCAGTTGATGGTTCACAAAAGCAGTTAGATTCGTTGTTGAATTACTCCACTGAAGTTAAAAAACTATACATGTAATTCTATGGCTTATGCAGAATTGGGTCGTCTCCATCGCATATATCAGAGACAATTTAACACGATAAAGTATTGGTGCAAGTTGCTTTACACAAATGATCTTATCCTTCGAAATTATTATGAATGTCTTTCGTGAGAAGTAAAGAACCGTCGTGTTAATAGCTGGGCTTATCAGGGGAACAATATTTAATCTAACACTGGTTTCGATCAAGCATCTCAAGAGATTATTGCTTTTTATCCAATTGATCAGAATGTGTAATTTATATAAACATTATTGATATTTGCACTCAGCTGTATTACCTATGTAAAGCTATCCCGCACATCTTCGGGAAATATTTATCTAAATTCCGACGTAGCTCTCGTAATTCAACTATAGAAACAGCATGTTGAAATAACAGAAAGAAACTATGTTTTTTTGTGAAGACGACATTGAAGACGAGTTGCATTTTATACAAGTACGTCGCTATTTTATTAATTACAGAAAACTGTACATAAAACCATATTACTACAGATGCCATATTACTAACATATAAAACCATATTAGTACAATGCATAAACGCATTCAACTTGTAAGTGTTAGAAATGTAAAACAGTTGTGTAATTTAGGTGAATATTTGTATAAAGCTTCTTGTCTCAGAAATGAAATGATGCTAAATAATAAGGTACTTTCTGTACATTCTACATTATAATCAATGTTTCGTCATCCACCTGTGCCAACTTTCGTCTTTGTAGGCACCACTGATTGTCTGTAAAGGTAAATTATGAATCTCAATCTGACATGGGCACTTATACAATGGTATAATATATCACTTCATATAATGGTATAATACATCACCTGAATCATTCAAACGTTCATCGATAGGTAGGGGTGGCCATTCTTCACTGAGTCGTGTTTGCATTATCCCAAGATTGATACTAAATGTGATTTCAGACACGTGTAAGGAGGAACCATTGTTATACCATTCAGTAAGTTAGACTGGTTTATCGGAATGGAATGGATGACGAAAAAAACAGATTGGAATAGGCAAGGCAGGATGAATGACGTCTTTAACACGAGCCGAACCGGGGGCTGTTTTGGAAATAACACTATGCAATTTGTGTCAGCGGTTTCTGGAAAGCAAATTAAGAGTTACTGGAGAAGCGATAGATTTAATGCCTTTCAAATACACGACAAGTTGCACCACGGGGCGTTCAGATCAGATGTGATTTCATTCCGACTTTAAACACGTTTTCTATCAACATAACGGTTCCGGTGACTTTTATTTTCTATGCAGTCATTCTTGTGAATTGGTGGATGTTGTAGTGTACTCATGTATGCGTGTGGCGGTGCGCCATGCATTTGTGGATGCGATGATGGTGGCCCATATATACCGATCTTGGTGCCCAGTGCATTGGTGGATGTTGTGGTGTGCTGATATATGTCGGTGGCGGTGTCCCACACTTTGGTGGATGTTGTGGTGCACTGAGGTATGCAGGTGCCGGTGTGCTATCCATTGGTGGTTGTGATGGTGGTGTCTCATGTATGCCTATGGTGGTGGACCATGCATTGGTTGATGTTGTGGTGTACTCATGTATGCCGGTGGCGGTACGCCATGCATTGGTGGATGTGATGGTGATGTGTCATGTATGAGGGTGGTGGTGCCCCATGCATTGGTCAATGTTGTGGTGTACTCATATATGCCGGTGGCGGTGTACCATGCATTGGTGTATGCTGTTATGTACTCATGTATACCTGTGGTGGTGTCCCATGCATTGGTGGATGTTGTGGTGCACTCATATATGAAGGTGGCAGTTCAACAAGCATTAGTGGGTGTTGTGGTAGTGTCTCATGTATGAGGGTGGCGTTGCACCATGCATTGGTAGATTTTGTGGTGTACTCAAGTACGACGGTGGAGGTGCGCCATGCATTGGTGTATGTGGTGGTGGTGTGTCATGTATGCCGGTGGCGGTGCGGCATGCATTGGTGGATATGATGGTGGTGTCTCTTGTATGGGGGTGCTGGTGCCCCATGCATTGGTGGATGTTGTAGTGTACTCATCTATGCAGGTGGTGGTGCCCCATGCGTTGGTGGATGTTTTGGTGTACTCACGTATGCCGGTGGCGGTGCGCCATACTTTGGTGGATCTCGAGGTGTACTCATGTATGCCTTTGGCGGTGCACCATGCATTGGTGGATGTTTTGGTCTACTCATGTATGCGTGTGACGGTGTGCCATGCATTGGTGGATGTGATGATGGTGTGTCATGTATATTGATGGTGGTGCCCCATGCATTGGTGGATGTGATGGTTGTGGCTTATGTATGCCGGTTGTGCCGCATGCATTGGTGGATGTTGTGGTGTATTCATGTATGCAGGTGGCGGTGCACGATCCATTGGTGGATGTTGTGGTGTACTCATGTATGTCGGTGGTGGTACGCCATGCATTGGTTGATGTGATGGTGGTGTCTCATGTATGAGGGTGGTGGTGCCCCATGCATTGGTGGATGTTGTGGTGTACTCATGTATGTCGATGGCAGTGCACCATGCATTGGTGGATGTTCTGGTGTTCTTATGTATGCCAGTGGTGGTGCGTCATACATTGGTGGATGTTGTGGTGTACTCATGTGTGTCAGTGGCGGTGTGCCATGCATTGGTGGATATGATGGTGCTGTCTCATGTATGAGGGTGGTGGTGCCCCATGAATTAGTGGATGTGATGGTGGTGTCTGATGTATGCCGGTGGCGGTGGACGATGCATTAGTGGATGTTGTGGTGTACTCATGTATGCCGGTGGTAGTGCACCATGCATTGGTGGATGTTGTGGTGTACTCATGTGTGTCAGTGGCGGTGTGCCATGCATTGGTGGATATGATGGTGCTGTCTCATGTATGAGGGTGGTGGTGCCCCATGAATTAGTGGATGTGATGGTGGTGTTTCATGTATGCTGGTGGCCGTGGACGATGCATTGGTGGATATGATGGTGCTGTCTCATGTATGAGGGTGGTGGTGCCCCATGAATAAGTGTATGTGATGGTGCTGTCTCATGTATGCTGGTGGCGGTGGACGATACATTGGTGGATGTTGTGGTGTGCTCATGTATGCTGGTGGCGGTGCACCATGCATTGGTGGATGTTGTGGTGTACTCATGTATGCCGTTGGCGGTGCGTTATGCATTGGTGGATGTGATGGTGGTGGCTTATGTATGCCGGTGGTGGTGCCCCATGCATTAGTGGAAGTTGTAGTGTATTCATGTATGCCGGTGGCGGTGCACGATCCACTGGTGGATGTTGTGGTGTACTCATGTATGTTGGTGGCGGTCCGCCATGCATTGGTTGATGTGATGGTGGTGTCTCATGTATGAGGGTGGTGGTGCCCCATGCATTGGTGAATGTTGTGGTGTACTCATGTATGCTGCTGGCGGTGCACGATGCATTGGTGGATGTTGTGGTGTACTCATGTATGCCGGTGGTGGTGCGTCATACATTGGTGGATGTTGTGGTGTATTCATGTATGCTCCTGGAGGTGCACGATGCATTGGTGGATGTTGTGGTGTACTCATGTATGCCGTTGGCGGTGCGCTATGCATTGGTGGATGTGATGGTGGTGGCTTATGTATGCCAGTGGTGGTACCCCATGCATTGGTGGATGTTGTGGTGTATTCATGTATGCCTGTGGCGGTGCACGATCAATTGGTGGATGTTGTGGTTTACTCATGTATGTCGGTGGCGGTACACCATGCATTGGTTGATGTGATGGTGGTGTCTCATGTATGAGGGTGGTGGTGCCCCATGCATTGGTGGATGTTGTGGTGTACTCACGTATGCCGGTGGCGGTGCGCCATGCACTGGTGGATATGATGGTGGTGTCTCATGTATGAGGGTGGTGGTGCCCCATGAATTAGTGTATGTGATGTTGCTGTCTCATGTATGCTGGTGGCGGTGGACGATGCATTGGTGGATGTTGAGGTGTACTCATGTATACCGGTGGCTTATCCCCATGCATTGGTGGATGTTCTAGTGTCATCATGTATGCCAGTGGTGGTGCGTCATACATTGGTGGATGTTGTGGTGTGCTCATGTATACTGCTGGCGGTGCACGATGCATTGGTGGATGTTGTGGTGTACTCATGTATGCCGGTGGTGGTGCGTCATACATTGTCGGATGTTGTGGTGTATTCATGTATGATGCTGGTGGTGCACGATGCATTGGTGGATGTTGTGGTGTGCTCATGTATGCCGTTGGCGGTGCGCTATGCATTGGTGGATGTGATGGTGGTGGCTCATGTATGCCGGTGGTGGTGCCCCATGCATTGGTGGATGTTGTGGTGTATTCATGTATGCAGGTGGCGGTGCACGATCCATTGGTGAATGTTGTGGTGTACTCATGTATGTCGGTGGCGGTGCGCCATGCATTGGTTGATGTGATGGTGGTGTCTCATGTATGAGGGTGGTGGTGCCCCATGCACTGGTGGATGTTGTGGTGTACTCATGTATGCCGGTGGCTTTGCCCCATGCATTGGTGGATGTTCTGGTGTCCTCAGTTATGCCAGTGGTGGTGCGTCATACATTGGTGAATGTGGTGGTTTACTCATGTATGCCGGTGGCAGTGTTCCATGCATTGGTGGATGTTGTGGTGTACTCATGTATGCCGTTGGCGGTGAGCCATGCATTGGTGGATATGATGGTGCTGTCTCATGTATGAGGGTGGTGGTGCCCCATGAATTAGTGGATGTCATGGTGGTGTCTCATGTATGAGGGTGGTGGTGCGGCATGCATTGGTGGATGTTGTGGTGTACTCACGTATGCCAGTGGCGGTGCACCATGAATTGGTGGATATGATGGTGCTGTCTCATGTATGAGGGTGGTGGTGCCCCATGAATTAGTGGATGTGATGGTGGTGTCTCATGTATGCTGCTGGCGGTGCACCATGCATTGGTGGATGTTGTGGTGTACTCACGTATGCCGGTGGTGGTGCGTCATACATTGGTGGATGTTGTCGTGTACTCATGTGTGTCGGTAGCGGTGTGCCATGCATTGGTGAATATGATGCTGCTGTCTCATGTATGAGGGTGATGGTGCCCCATGAATTAGTGGATGTGATGGTGGTGTCTCATGTATGCTGGTGGCGGTGCACGATGCATTGGTGGATGTTGTGGTGTACTCATGTATGCCGGTGGTGGTGCGTCATACATTGGTGGATGTTGTGGTGTATTCATGTATGCTCCTGGAGGTGCACGATGCATTGGTGGATGTTGTGGTGTACTCATGTATGCCGTTGGCGGTGCGCTATGCATTGGTGGATGTGATGGTGGTGGCTTATGTATGCCAGTGGTGGTACCCCATGCATTGGTGGATGTTGTGGTGTATTCATGTATGCCTGTGGCGGTGCATGATCAATTGGTGGATGTTGTGGTTTACTCATGTATGTCGGTGGTGGTACACCATGCATTGGTTGATGTGATGGTGGTGTCTCATGTATGAGGGTGGTGGTGCCCCATGCATTGGTGGATGTTGTGGTGTACTCACGTATGCCGGTGGCGGTGCGCCATGCACTGGTGGATATGATGGTGGTGTCTCATGTATGAGGGTGGTAGTGCCCCATGAATTAGTGTATGTGATGTTGCTGTCTCATGTATGCTGGTGGCGGTGGACGATGCATTGGTGGATGTTGAGGTGTACTCATGTATACCGGTGGCTTATCCCCATGCATTGGTGGATGTTCTGGTGTCATCATGTATGCCAGTGGTGATGCGTCATACATTGGTGGATGTTGTGGTATGCTTTATGTATGCTGCTGGCGGTGCACGATGCATTGGTGGATGTTGTGGTGTACTCATGTATGCCGGTGGTGGTGCGTCATACATTGTCGGATGTTGTGGTGTATTCATGTATGCTGCTGGTGGTGCACGATGCATTGGTGGATGTTGTGGTGTACTCATGTATGCCTTTGGCGGTGCGCTATGCATTGGTGGATGTGATGGTGGTGGCTCATGTATGCCGGTGGTGGTGCCCCATGCATTGGTGAATGTTGTGGTGTACTCATGTATGTCGGTGGCGGTGCGCCATGCATTGGTTGATGTGATGGTGGTGTCTCATGTATGAGGGTGGTGGTGCCCCATGCACTGGTGGATGTTGTGGTGTACTCATGTATGCCGGTGGCTTTGCCCCATGCATTGGTGGATGTTCTGGTGTCCTCAGTTATGCCAGTGGTGGTGCGTCATACATTGGTGAATGTGGTGGTTTACTCATGTATGCCGGTGGCAGTGATCCATGCATTGGTGGATGTTGTGGTGTACTCATGTATGCCGTTGGCGGTGAGCCATGCATTGGTGGATATGATGGTGCTGTCTCATGTATGAGGGTGGCGGTGTCCCATGAATTAGTGGATGTCATGGTGGTGTCTCATGTATGAGGGTGGTGGTGCGGCATGCATTGGTGGATGTTGTGGTGTACTCACGTATGCCAGTGGCGGTGCACCATGAATTGGTGGATATGATGGTGCTGTCTCATGTATGAGGGTGGTGGTGCCCCTTGAATTAGTGGATGTGATGGTGGTGTCTCATGTATGCTGGTGGCGGTGGACGATGCACTTGTGGATGTTGTGGTGTCCTCATGTATTCCAGTGGTGGTGCGTCATACATTGGTGGATGTTAGTGGTGTGCTCATGTATGCTGCTGGCGGTGCACCATGCATTGGTGGATGTTTTGGTGTATTTATGGATGCCGCTGGAGGTGCGCTATGCATTGGTGGATGTGATGGTCGTAGCTTATGTATGCCGGTGGTGGTACCCTATGCATTGGTGGATGTTGCGGTGTATTCATGTATGCCGGTGGCGGTGAACGGTCCATTGGTGGTTGTCTTTTTGTACTCATGGATGCTGGTGGCGGTACACCATGTATTGGTTGATGTGATGGTGGTGTCTCATGTATGAGGGTGGTGGTGAACCATGCATTGGTGGATGTTGTGGTGCTGTCTCATGTATTAGGGTGGTGGTGCCAGATGAATTAGTGTATGTGATGGTGATGTTTCCTGTATGGTGGTGGCGGTGGACGATACATTGGTGGATGTTGAGGTGTACTCATGTATGCCGGTGGCTTTGCCCCATGCATTGGTGGATGTTGTGGTGTCCTCATGTATGCCAGTGCTGGTGCGTCATACATTGGTGGATGTTTTGGTGTGCTCATGTATACTGCTGGTGGTGCACGATGCATCGGTGGATGTTGTGGTGTACTCATGAATGCCGTTGGCGGTGCGCTGTGCATTGGTGGATGTGATGGTAGTGGCTTATGTATGCCGGTGGTGGTGCCCCATGCATTGGTGGATGGTGTGGTGTACTCATGTATGCCGGTGGCGGTGTGCCATGTATTGGTGGATGTTGTGGTGTATTCATGCATGCCGGTGGCGGTACACGATCCATTGGTGTATTTTGTGGTGTACTCATGTCTGTCGGTGGCGATGTACCATGCATTGGTTGATGTTGTGGTGTCCTCATCTATATTCATGGCAGTGCGGCATGGATTAGTGGATCTGATGGTGGTGTGTCATGTATGTTGGTGGCGGTGCACCATGCATTGGTGGATGTGATGGTGGTGTCTCATGTATCCGGGTGCTGGTGCCCCATGCATTGGTGCATGTTGTTGTTTACTCATGTATGCCGGTGGCAGTGCTCAATGCATTGGTGGATGTTGTGGTGTACTCATGTCTGTCGGTGGCGATGTACCATGCATTGGTTGATGTTGTGGTGTCCTCATCTATACTCATGGCAGTGCGGCATGCATTGGTGGATCTGATGGTGGTGTGTCATGTATGTTGGTGGCGGTGCACCATGCATTGGTGGATGTTGTGGTTTACTCAGGTATGCCGGTGGCAGTGTTCCATGCATTGGTGGATGTTGTGGTGTAATCACATATGCCGTTGGCGGTGTGCCATGCATTTATGGATATGATGCTGCTCTCTCACGTATGAGGGTGGTGGTGCCCCATGAATTAGTGTATGTGATGGTGGTGTCTCATGTATGCTGGTGGCGGTGGACGATGCATTGGTGGATGTTGTGGTGTACTCATGTGTGTCGGTGGCGGTGTGCCATGCATTGGTGGATGTTGTGGTGTCCTCATCTATACTCGTGGCAGTGCGCCATGTATTGGTGGATGTGATGGTGGTGGCTTATGTATGCCGGTGGTGGTGCTCCATGCATTGGTGGATGTTGTGGTGTATTCATGTATGCCAGTGGCGGTGCACGATCCATTGGTGGATGTTGTGGTGTACTCATGTATGTCGGTCGCGGTGTCCCATGCATTGGTTGATGTGATGGTGGTGTCTCATGTATCAGGGTGCTGGTGAACCATGCATTGGTGCATGTTGTGGTGTCCTCATGTATGCTGGTGGCAGTGTGCCATGCATTGGTGGGTGTTGTGGTGTCCTCATCTATACTCGTGGCAGTGCGCCATGTATTGGTGGATGTGATGGTGGTGTGTCATGTATGTTGGTGGCGGTGCACCATGCATTGGTGGATGTTGTGGTTTACTCATGTATGCCGGTGGCAGTGATCCATGCATTGGTGGATGTTGTGGTGTCCTCATATATGCCAGTGGTGGTGCGTCATATATTGGTGGATGTTGTGGTGTGCTCATGTATGCTGCTGGCAGTGCACGATGCATTGGTGGATGTTGTGGTGTACTCATGTATGCCGGTGGCTTTGCCTCATTCATTGGTGGATGTTCTGGTGTCCTCATGTATGCCAGTGGTGGTGCGTCATACTTTGGTGGGTGTTGTGGTGTATTCATGTATGCTGCTGGTGGTGCACGGTGCATTGGTGGATGTTGTGGTGTACTGATGTATGCCGTTGGAGGTGCGCTATGCATTGGTGGATGTGATGGTGGTGGCTTATGTGTGCAGGTGGTGGTGCACCATCCATTGGTGGATGTTGTGGTGTACTCATGTATGTCGGTCGCGGTGTCCCATGCATTGGTGCATGTGATGGTGGTGTCTCATGTTTCAGGGTACTGGTGAACCATGTCATTGGTGGATGTTGTGGTTTACTCAGGTATGCTGGTGGCAGTGTTCCATGCATTGGTGGATGTTGTGGTGTACTCACTTATGTCGGTGGCGGTGTGCCATGCATTGGTGGATATGATGGTGCTGTCTCATGTATGAGGGTGGTGGTGAACCATGAATTAGTGGATGTGATGGTGGTGTCTCATGTATGCTGGTGGCGGTGGACGATGCATTGGTGTATATTGTGGTGTACTCATGTATGCCGGTGGCTTTGCCCCATGCATTGGTGGATGTTCTGGTGTCCTCATGTATGCCTTTGGCGGTGCGCTATGCATTGGTGGATGTGATGGTGGTGGCTTATGTATGCCGTTTTCTTTGCCCCATGTATTGGTGGATGTTGTAGTGTATTCATGTATGCCGGTGGCTGTACACGATCCATTGGTGGATTTTGTGGTGTACTCATGTATGTCGGTCGCGGTGTCCCATGCATTGGTGGATGTGATGGTGGTGTCTTATGTATCAGGGTGCTGGTGCCCCATGCATTGGTGCATGTTGTTGTTTACTCATGTATGTCGGTGGCAGTGCACAATGCATTGGTGGATGTTGTGGTGTACTCATGTGTGTCGGTGGCGGTGTGCCATGCATTGGTGGATGTTGTGGTGTCCTCATCTATACTCATGGCAGTGAACCATGCATTGGTGGATGTGATGGTGGTGTGTCATGTATGTTGGTGGCGGAGCACCATGCATTGGTGGATGTTGTGGTGTATTCATGTATGCCAGTGGCGGTGCACGATCCATTGGTGGATGTTGTGGTGTACTCATGTATGTCGGTCGCGGTGTCCCATGCATTGGTTGATGTGATGGTGGTGTCTCAGGGTGCTGGTGAACCATGCATTGGTGCATGTTGTGGTGTCCTCATGTATGCTGGTGGCGGTGTGCCATGCATTGGTGGATGTTGTGGTGTCCTCATCTATACTCGTGGCAGTGCGCCATGTATTGGTGGATGTGATGGTGGTGTGTCATGTATGTTGGTGGCGGTGCACCATGCATTGGTGGATGTTGTGGTTTACTCATGTATGCCGGTGGCAGTGTTTCATGCATTGGTGGATGTTGTGGTGTCCTCATGTATGCCAGTGGTGGTGCGTCATTCATTGGTGGATGTTGTGGTGTGCTCATTTATGCTGCTGGCGGTGCACGATGCATTGGTGGATGTTGTGGTGTACTCATGTATGCCGGTGGCTTTGCCTCATGCATTGGTGGATGTTCTGGTGTCCTCATGTATGCCAGTGGTGGTGCGTCATACTTTGGTGGATGTTGTGTTGTATTCATGTATGCTGCTGGTGGTGCACGATGGATTGGCGAATGTTGTGGTGTACTCATGTATGCCGTTGGAGGTGCGCTATGCATTGGTGGATGTGATGGTGGCGGCTGATGTATGCAGGTGGTTGTGTCCCATGCATTGGTGGATGTTGTGGTGTATTCATGTATGCCGGTGGCGGTGCACGATGCATTGGTGGATGTTGTGGTGTACTGATGTATGTCGGTGGCGGTACGCCATGCATTGGTTGATGTGATGGTGGTGTCTCATGTATGAGGGTGGCGGTGCCCTATGCATTGGTGGATGTTGTGGTGTACTCACGTATGCCACTGGCGGTGCACCATGCATTGGTGGATATGATGCTGCTGTCTCATGTATGAGGGTGGTGGCGCCCCATGAATTAGTGGATGTGATGTTGGTGTCTCATGTATGCTGGTGGCGGTAGACGATGCATTGGTTGATGTTGTGGTGTCCTCATGTATGCCAGTGGTGGTGCGTCATACATTGGTGGATGTTGTGGTGTGCTCATGTATGCTGCTGGAGGTGCACGATGCATTGGTGGATGTTGTGGTGTACTCATGAATGCCGTTGGCTTTGTGCCATGCATTGGTTGATGTGATGGTGGTGTCTCATGTATGAGGGTGGTGGTGCCCTATGCATTGGTGGATGTTGTGGTGTACTCACGTATGCCAGTGGCGGTGCGAAATGGATTGGTGGATGTGATGGTGGTGGCTTATGTATGCAGGTGGTGGTGTCCCATGCATGGGTGGATGTTGTGGTGTATTTATGTATGCCGGTGGCGGTGCACGATGCATTGGTGGATGTTGTGGTGTACTGATGTATGTCGGTGGCGGTACGCCATGCATTGGTTGATGTGATGGTGCTGTCTCATGTTTGAGGGTGGTGGTGCCCCATGAATTAGTGGATGTGATGGTGGTGTCTCATGTATGCTGGTGGCGGTGGACGATGCATTGGTGGATGTTGTGGTGTCCTCATGTATGCCAGTGGTGGTGCGTCATACATTGGTGGATGTTGTGGTGTGCTCATGTATGCTGCTGGAGGTGCACGATGCATTGGTGGATATTGTGGTGTACTCATGAATGCCGTTGGCGGTGCGCCATGCATTGGTTGATGTGATGGTGGTGTCTCATGTATGATGGTGGTGGTGCCCCATGCATTGGTGGATGTTGTGGTGTACTCACGTATGCCAGTGGCGGTGTCCCATGCATTGGTGGATATGATGCTGCTGTCTCATGTATGAGGGTGGTGGTGCCCCATGAATTAGTGGATGTGATGGTGCTATCTCATGTATGCTGGTGGCGGTGGACGATGCATAGGTGGATGTTGAGGTGTACTCATGTATGCCGGTGCCTTTGCCCCATGCATTGGTGAATGTTGTGGTGTCCTCATGTATGACAGTGGTGGTGCGTCATACATTGGTGGATGTTGTGGTGTGCTCATGTATACTGCTGGCGGTTCACGATGCATTGGTGGATGTTGTGGTGTACTCATGTATGCCGCTGGCGGTGCGCTATGCATTGGTGGATGTGATGGTGGTAGCTTATGTGTGCCTGTGGTGGTGCACCATCCATTGGTGGATGTTGTGGTGTACTCATGTATGTCGGTCGCGGTGTCCCATGCATTGGTGCATGTGATGGTGGTGTCTCATGTATCAGGGTGCTGGTGACCATGCATTAGTGGATGTTGTTGTGTACTCATGTATGTCGGTCGCGGTGTCCCATGCATTGGTGCATGTAATGGTGGTGTCTCATGTATCAGGGTGCTGGTGACCATGCATTGGTGGATGTTGTGGTGTCCTCATCTATACTCGTGGCAGTGCGCCATGTATTGGTGGATGTGATGGTGGTGTGTCATGTATGCTGGTGGCGGTGCACCATGCAGTGGTGGATGTTGTGGTTTACTCATGTATGCCAGTGGCAGTGTTCCATGCATTGGTGGATGTTGTGGTGTGCTCATGTATGCCAGTGGTGGTGCGTCATACATTGGTGGATGTTGTGATGTGCTCATGTATGCTGCTGGCGGTGCACCATGCATTGGTGGATGTTGTGGTGTCCTAATGTATGCCAGTGGCGGTACACGATCCATTGGTGGATTTTGTGGTGTACTCATGTATGTTGGTCGCGGTGTCCCATGCATTGGTGGATGTGATGGTGGTGTCTCATGTATCAGGGTGCTGGTGCCCCATGCATTGGTGCATGTTGTTGTTTACTCATGTATGCCGGTGGCAGTGCACAATGCATTGGTGGATGTTGTGGTGTACTCATGTGTGTCGGTGGCGGTGTGCCATGCATTGGTGGATATGATGGTGTCCTCATCTATACTCATGGCAGTGCGCCATGCATTGGTGGATCTGATGGTGGTGTGTCATGTATGTTGGTGGCGGTGCACCATGCATTGGTGGATGTTGTGGTTTACTCATGTATGCCAGTGGCAGTGTTCCATGCATTTGTGGATGTTGTGGTGTACTCACATATGCCGGTGGCGGTGTTCCATGCATTGGTGGATATGATGGTGCTCTCTCATGTATGAGAGTGGTGGTGCCCCATGAATTAGTATGTGATGGTGGTGTCTCATGTATGCTGGTGGCTGTGGACGATGCATTGGTGTATATTGTGGTGTACTCATGTATGCCGGTGGCTTTGCTCCATGCATTGGTGGATGTTCTGGTGTCCTCATGTATGCCGTTGGCGGTGCGCTATGCATTGGTGGATGTGATGGTGGTGGCTTATGTATGCCGTTTTCTTTGCCCCATGTATTGGTTGATGTTGTGGTGTATTCATGTATGCCGGTGGCGGTACACGATCCATTGGTGTATTTTGTGGTGTACTCATGTATGTCGGTCGCGGTGTCCCATGCATGGGTGGATGTGATGGTGGTGTCTCATGTATCAGGGTGCTGGTGCCCCATGCATTGGTGCATGTTGTTGTTTACTCATGTATGCCAGTGGCAGTGCACAATGCATTGGTGGATGTTGTGGTGTACTCATGTGTGTCGGTGGCGGTGTGCCATGCATTGGTGGATCTCATGGTGGTGTGTCATGTATGTTGGTGGCGGTGCACCATGCATTGGTGGATGTTGTGGTTCACTCATGTATGCCGGTGGCGGTGTGCCATGCATTTGTGGATATGATGGTGCTCTCTCATGTATGAGGGTGTTGGTGCTCCATGAATTAGTGTATGTGATGGTGGTGTCTCATGTATGCTGGTGGCGGTGGACGATGCATTGGTGGATGTTGTGGTGTACTCATGTGTGTCGGTGGCGGTGTGCCATGCATTGGTGGATGTTGTGGTGTCCTCATCTATACTCGTGGCAGTGCGCCATGTATTGGTGGATGTGATGGTGGTGGCTTATGTATGCCGGTTGTGGTGCCCCATTCATTGGTGGATGTTGTGGTGTATTCATGTATTGCAGTGGCGGTGAACGATCCATTGGTGGATGTTGTGGTGTACTCATGTATGTCGGTCGCGGTGTCCCATGCATTGGTTGATGTGATGGTGGTGTCTCATGTATCAGGGTGCTGGTGAACCATGCATTGGTGCATGTTGTGGTGTACTCATGTCTGCTGGTGGCGGTGTGCCATGCATTGGTGGATGTTGTGGTGTCATCATCTATACTCGTGGCAGTGCGCCATGTATTGGTGGATGTGATGGTGGTGTGTCATGTATGTTGGTGGCGGTGCACCATGCATTGGTGGATGTTGTGGTTTACTCATGTATGCCGGTGACAGTGTTCCATGCATTGGTGGATGTTGTGGTGTGCTCATGTATGCCAGTGGTGGTGCGTCATACATTGGTGGATGTTGTGGTGTGCTCATGTATGCTGCTGGCGGTGCACAATGCATTGGTGGATGTGATGGTGTACTCATGTGTGCCGGTGGCTTTGCCTCTTACATTGGTGGATGTTCTGGTGGCCTCATGTATGCTTCTGGTGGTGCACGATGCATTGGTGGATGTTGTGGTGTACTCACGTATGCCAGTGGCGGTGCACCATGCATTGGTGGATGTGATGGTGATGTCTCATGTATAAGGGTGGTGGTGCCCCATGAATTAGTGGATGTGATGGTGGTGTCTCATGTATGCTGGTGACGGTGGACGATGCATTGGTGGATGTTGTGGTGTCCTCATTTATCCCAGTGGTGGTGCGTCATAGATTTGTGGATGTTGTGGTGTGCTAATGTATGTTGCTGGCGGTGCACGATGCATTGGTGGATGTTGTGGTGGTGTCTTATGTATGAGGTTGGTGGTGCCCTATGCATTGGTGGATGTTGTGGTGTACTCACGTATGCCAGTGGCTTTGCCTCATGCATTGGTGGATGTTCTGGTGTCCTCATGTATGACAGTGGTGGTGTGTCATACTTTGGTGAATGTTGTGGTGTATTCATGTATGCTGCTGGTGGTGCACGATGCATTGGTGGATGTTGTGGTGTACTCATGTATGCCGGTGGCTTTGCCTCATGCATTGGTGTATGTTCTGGTGTCCTCATGTATGACGGTGGTGGTGTGTCATACTTTGGTGGATGTTATGGTGTATTCATGTATGCCGTTGGAGGTGCGCAATCCATTGGTGGATGTGATGGTGGTGGCTTATGTATGCAGGTGATGGTGTCCCATGCATTGGTGGATGTTGTGGTGTACTCATGTATGCCGGTGGCGGTGCACCATGCATTGGTGGATGTTGTGGTGTACTCATGTATGTCGGTGGCGGTACGCCATGCATTGGTTGATGTGATGGTGGTGTCTCATTTATGAGGGTGCTGGTAGCCTATGCATTGGTGGATGTGGTGGTGTACTCACGTATGCCAGTGGCGGTGCACCATGCATTGGTGGATGTGATGGTGGTGTCTCATGTATCAGTTTGGTGGAGCCCCATGAATTAGTGGATGTGATGGTGGTGTACTCATGAATGCTGTTGGCGGTGCGCCATGCATTGGTTGATGTGATGGTGGTGTCTCATGTATGAGGGTGGTGGTGCCCCATGCATTGGTGGATGTTGTGGTGTACTCACGTATGCCAGTGGCGGTGCACCATGCATTGGTGGACATGATGCTGCTGTCTCATGTATGAGGGTGGTGGTGCCCCATGAATTAGTGGATGTGATGGTGCTATCTCATGTTTGCTGGTGGCAGTGGACGATGCATTGCTGGATGTTGAGGTGTACTCATGTATGCCGGTGGCTTTGCCCCATGCATTGGTGGATGTTGTGGTGTCCTCATGTATGCCAGTGGTGGTCCGTCATACATTGGTGGATGTTGTGGTGTGCTAATGTATGCTGCTGGCGGTGCACGATGCATTGGTGGATGTTGTGGTGTACTCATGTATGCCGGTGGCTTTGCCTCATGCATTGGTGGATGTTTTGGTGTCCTCATGTATGCCAGTGGTGGTGTGTCATACTTTGGTGGATGTTGTGGTGTATTCATGTATGCTGCTGGTGGTGCACGATGCATTGGTGGATGTTGTGGTGTACTCATGTATGCCGTTGGAGGTGCGCTATCCATTGGTGGATGTGATGGTGGTGGCTTATGTATGCAGGTGATGGTGTCCCATGCATTGGTGGATGTTGTGGTGTATTCATGTATGCCGGTGGTGGTGCGTCATACATTGGTGGATGTTGTGGTGTGCTCATGTATGCCGTTGGAGGTGCGCTATGCATTGGTGGATGTGGTGGTGGTGGCTTATGTATGCCGATGGTGGTGTCCCATGCATTGGTGGATGTTGTGGTGTATTCATGTATGCCGATGGCTGTTCGCCATGCATTGGTTGATGTGATGGTGGTGTCTCATGTATGAGGGTGGTGGTGCCCTATGCATTGGTGGATGTTGTGGTGTATTCACGTATGCCAGTGGCGGTGCACCATGCATTGGTGGATATGATTGTGGTGTCTCATGCATGAGGGTGGTGGTGCCCCATGAATTAGTGGATGTGATGGTGGTGTGTCATGTATGCTGGTGACGGTGGACGATGCATTGGTGGATGTTGTGGTGTCCTCATGTATGCCAGTGGTGGTCCGTCATACATTGGTGGATGTTGTGGTGTGCTAATGTATGCTGCTGGCGTTGCACGATGCATTGGTGGATGTTGTGGTGTACTCATGTATGCCGGTGGCTTTGCCTCATGCATTGGTGGATGTTCTGGTGTCCTCATGTATGCCAGTGGTGGTGTGTCATACTTTGGTGGATGTTGTGGTGTATTCATGTATGCTGCTGGTGGTGCACCATGCATTGGTGGATGTTGTGGTGTACTCATGTATGCCGTTGGAGGTGCGCTATCCATTGGTGGATGTGATGGTGGTGGCTTATGTATGCAGGTGATGGTGTCCCATGCATTGGTGGATGTTGTGGTGTACTCATGTATGTCGGTGGCGGTACGCCATGCATTGGTTGATGTGATGGTGGTGTCTCATGTGTGAGGGTGCTGGTGGCCTATGCATTGGTGGATGTTGTGGTGTACTCACGTATGCCAGTGGCAGTGCACCATGCATTGGTGGATATGATGGTGGTGTCTCATGTATGAGTTTGGTGGTGCCCCATGAATTAGTGGATGTGATGGTGGTGTCTCATGTATGCTGGTGGCGGTGGACGATCCATTGGTGGATGTTGTGGTCTCCTCATGTATGCCAGTGGTGGTGCGTCATACATTGGTGGATGTTGTGATGTGCTCATGTATGCTGCTGGAGGTGCACGATGCATTGGTGGATGTTGTGGTGTACTTATGAATGCCGTTGACGGTGTGCCATGCATTGGTTGATGTGATGGTGGTGTCTCATGTATGAGGGTGGTGGTGCCCCATGCATTGGTGGATGTTGTGGTGTACTCACGTATGCCAGTGGCGGTGCACCATGCATTGGTGGATATGATGCTGCTGTCTCATGTATGAGGGTGGTGGTGCCCCATGAATTAGTGGATGTGATGGTGCTATCTCATGTATGCTGGTGGCGGTGGACGATGCATTGGTGGATGTTGAGGTGTACTCATGTATGCCGGTGGCTTTGCCCCATGCATTGGTATCTGTTGTGGTGTCCTCATGTACACCAGTGGTGCTGCGTCATACATTGGTGGATGTTGTGGTGTGCTCATGTATGCTGCTGGCGGTGCACGATGCATTGGTGGATGTTGTGGTGTCCTCATGTATGCCAGTGGTGGTGCGTCATACATTGGTGGATGTTGTGGTGTGCTCATGTATGCTGTTGGAGGTGCACGATGCATTGGTGGATGTTGTAGTGTACTCATGTATGCCGTTGGAGGTGCGCTATGCATTGGTGGATGTGATGGTGGTAGCTTATGTATGCCGGTGGTGGTGCACTATCCATTGGTGGATGTTGTGGTGTACTCATGTATGTCGGTCGCGGTGTCACACGCATTGGTGGATGTGATGGTGCTGTCTCATGTATGAGGGTGGTGGTGAGCCATGAATTAGTGGATGTGATGGTGGTGTCTCATGTATCAGGGTGCTGGTGAACCATGCATTGGTGGATGTTGTTGTTTACTCATATATGCCGGTGGCACTGTTCCATGCATTGGTGGATATGATGGTGCTGTCTCATGTATGAGGGTGGTGGAGCCCCATGAATTAGTGGATGTGACGGTGGTGTCTCATGTATGCTGGTGGCGGTGGACGATCCATTAGTGGATGTTGTGGTGTCCTCATGTATGCCAGTGGTGGTGCGTCATGCATTGGTGGATGTTGTGATGTGCTCATGTATGCTGCTGGAGGTGCACGATGCATTGCTGGATGTTGTGTTGTACTCATGAATGCCGTTGACGGTGCGCCATGCATTGGTTGATGTGATGGTGGTGTCTCATGTATGAGGGTGGTGGTGCCCCATGCATTGGTGGATGTTGTGGTGTACTCACGTATGCCAGTGGCGGTGCACCATGCATTGGTGGACATGATGCTGCTGTCTCATGTGTGAGGGTGGTGGTGCCCCATGAATTAGTGGATGTGATGGTGGTTTCTCATGTTTGCTGGTGGCGGTGGACGATGCATTGCTGGATGTTGAGGTGTACTCATGTATGCCGGTGGCTTTGCCCCATGCATTGGTGGATGTTGTGGTGTCCTCATGTATGCCAGTGCTGGTGCGTCATACATTGGTGGATGTTGTGGTGTGCTCATGTATGCCGTTGGAGGTGCGCTATGCATTGGTGGATGTGGTGGTGGTGGCTTATGTATGCCGGTGGTGGTGTCCTATGCATTGGTGGATGTTGTGGTGTATTCATGTATGCCGGTGGCTGTTCGCCATGCATTGGTTGATGTGATGGTGGTGTCTCATGTATGAGGGTGGTGGTGCGGCATGCATTGGTGGATGTTGTGGTGTACTCACGTATGCCAGTGGCGGTGCACCATGCATTGGTGGATATGATTGTGGTGTCTCATGTATGAGGGTGGTGGTGCCCCATGAATTAGTGGATGTGATGGTGGTGTTTCATGTATGCTGGTGACGGTGGACGATGCATTGGTGGATGTTGTGGTGTCCTCATGTATGCCAGTGGTGGTCCGTCATACATTGGTGGATGTTGTGGTGTGCTAATGTATGCTGCTGGCGGTGCACGATGCATTGGTGGATGTTGTGGTGTACTCATGTATGCCGGTGGCTTTTCCTCATGCATTGGTGGATGTTTTGGTGTCCTCATGTATGCCAGTGGTGGTGTGTCATACTTTGGTGGATGTTGTGGTGTATTCATGTATGCTGCTGGTGGTGCACGATGCATTGATGGATGTTATGGTGTACTCATGTATGCCGTTGGAGGTGCGCTATCCATTGGTGGATGTGATGGTGGTGGCTTATGTATGCTGGTGATGGTGTCCCATGCATTGGTGGATGTTGTGGTGTATTCATGTATGCCGGTGGTGGTGCGTCATACATTGGTGGATGTTGTGGTGTGCTCATGTATGCCGTTGGAGGTGCGCTATGCATTGGTGGATGTGGTGGTGGTGGCTTATGTATGCCGATGGTGGTGTCCCATGCATTGGTGGATGTTGTGGTGTATTCATGTATGCCGATGGCTGTTCGCCATGCATTGGTTGATGTGATGGTGGTGTCTCATGTATGAGGGTGGTGGTGCCCTATGCATTGGTGGATGTTGTGGTGTACTCACGTATGCCAGTGGCGGTGCACCATGCATTGGTGGACATGATGCTGCTGTCTCATGTATGAGGGTGGTGGTGCCCCATGAATTAGTGGTTGTGATGGTGGTGTGTCATGTATGCTGGTGACGGTGGACGATGCATTGGTGGATGTTGTGGTGTCCTCATGTATGCCAGTGGTGGTCCGTCATACATTGGTGGATGTTGTGGTGTGCTAATGTATGCTGCTGGCGGTGCACGATGCATTGGTGGATGTTGTGGTGTACTCATGTATGCCGGTGGCTTTGCCTCATGCATTGGTGGATGTTCTGGTGTCCTCATGTATGCCAGTGGTGGTGTGTCATACTTTGGTGGATGTTGTGGTGTATTCATGTATGCTGCTGGTGGTGCACCATGCATTGGTGGATGTTGTGGTGTACTCATGTATGCCGTTGGAGGTGCGCTATCCATTGGTGGATGTGATGGTGGTGGCTTATGTATGCAGGTGATGGTGTCCCATGCATTGGTGGATGTTGTGGTGTACTTATGTATGTCGGTGGCGGTACGCCATGCATTGGTTGATGTGATGGTGGTGTCTCATGTGTGAGGGTGCTGGTGGCCTATGCATTGGTGGATGTTGTGGTATACTCACGTATGCCAGTGGCAGTGCACCATGCATTGGTGGATATGATGGTGGTGTCTCATGTATGAGTTTGGTGGTGCCCCATGAATTAGTGGATGTGATGGTGGTGTCTTATGTATGCTGGTGGCGGTGGACGATCCATTGGTGGATGTTGTGGTCTCCTCATGTATGCCAGTGGTGGTGCGTCATACATTGGTGTATGTTGTGATGTGCTCATGTATGCTGCTGGAGGTGCACGATGCATTGGTGGATGTTGTGGTGTACTTATGAATGCCGTTGACGGTGCGCCATGCATTGGTTGATGTGATGGTGGTGTCTCATGTATGAGGGTGGTGGTTCCCCATGCATTGGTGGATGTTGTGGTGTACTCACGTATGCCAGTGGCGGTGCACCATGCATTGGTGGATATGATGCTGCTGTCTCATGTATGAGGGTGGTGGTGCCCCATGAATTAGTGGATGTGATGGTGCTATCTCATGTATGCTGGTGGCGGTGGACGATGCATTGGTGGATGTTGAGGTGTACTCATGTATGCCGGTGGCTTTGCCCCATGCATTGTTGTCTGTTGTGGTGTCCTCATGTACACCAGTGGTGCTGCGTCATACATTGGTGGATGTTGTGGTGTGCTCATGTATGTTGCTGGCGGTGCACGATGCATTGGTGGATGTTGTGGTGTCCTCATGTATGCCAGTGGTGGTGCGTCATACATTGGTGGATGTTGTGGTGTGCTCATGTATGCTGTTGGAGGTGCACGATGCATTGGTGGATGTTGTGGTGTACTCATGTATGCCGTTGGAGGTGCTCTATGCATTGGTGGATGTGATGGTGCTGTCTCATGTATGAGGGTGGTGGTGAGCCATGAATTAGTGGATGTGATGGTGGTGTCTCATGTATCAGGGTGCTGGTGAACCATGCATTGGTGGATGTTGTTGTTTACTCATATATGCCGGTGGCAGTGTTCCATGCATTGGTGGATATGATGGTGCTGTCTCATGTATGAGGGTGGTGGTGAGCCATGAATTAGTGGATGTGATGGTGGTGTCTCATGTATGCTGGTGGCGGTGGACGATGCATTGGTGTATATTGTGGTGTACTCATGTGTGCCGGTGGCTTTGCCCCATGCATTGGTGGATGTTCTGGTGTCCTCATGTATGCCGTTGGCGGTGCGACATGCATTGGTGGATGTGATGGTGGTGGCTTATGTATGCCGTTTTCTTTGCCCCATGCATTGGTGGATGTTGTGGTGTATTCATGTATGCCGGTGGCGCTACACGAGCCATTGGTGTATTTTGTGGTGTACTCATGTATGTCGGTCGCGGTGTCCCATGCATTGGTGGATGTGATGGTGGTGTCTCATGTATCAGGGTGCTGGTGCCCCATGCATTGGTGAATGTTGTTGTTTACTCATGTATGCCGGTGGCAGTGCACAATGCATTGGTGGATGTTGTGGTGTACTCATGTGTGTCGGTGGCGGTGTACCATGCATTGGTGGATGTTGTGGTGTCCTCATCTATACTCATGGCAGTGCGCCATGCATTGGTGGATCTGATGGTGGTGTGTCATGTATGTTGGTGGCGGTGCACTATGCACTGGTGGATGTTGTGGTTTACTCATGTATGCCGGTGGCGGTGTGCCATGCATTTGTGGATGTGATGGTGCTCTCTCATGTATGAGGGTGGTGGTGCCCCATGAATTAGTGTATGTGATGGTGGTGTCTCATGTATGCTGGTGGCGGTGGATGATGCATTGGTGGATGTTGTGGTGTACTCATGTGTGTCGGTGGCGGTGTGCCATGCATTGGTGGATGTTGTGGTGTCCTCATCTATACTCGTGGCAGTGCGCCATGTATTGGTGGATGTGATGGTGGTGGCTTATGTATGCCGGTAGTGGTGCCCCATGCATTGGTGGATGTTGTGGTGCACTCATGTATATGGTTGCTTTGTCCCATGCACTGGTGCATGTGATGGTGGTGTCTCATGTATCAGGGTGCTGGTGAACCATGCATTGGTGCATGTTGTGGTGTCCTCATGTATGCTGGTGGCGATGTGCCATGCGTTGGTGGATGTTGTGGTGTCGTCATCTATACTCGTGGCAGTGCGCCATGTATTGGTGGATGTGATGGTGGTGTGTCATGTATGTTGGTGGCGGTGCACCATGCATAGGTGGATGTTGTGATTTACTCATGTATGCCGGTGGCAGTGTTCCATGCATTGGTGGATGTTGTGGTGTCCTCATGTATGCCAGTGGTGGTGCGTCATACATTGGTGGATGTTGTCGTGTGCTAATGTATGCTGCTTCCGGTGCACAATGCATTGGTGGATCTTGTGGTGTACTCATGTATGCCGGTGGCTTTGCCTCATGCATTGGTGGATGTTCTGGTGTCCTCATGTATGCCAGTGGTGGTGTGTCATACTTTGGTGGATGTTGTGGTGTATTCATGTATGCTGCTGGTGGTGCACGATGCATTGGTGGATGTTGTGGTGTACTCATGTATGCCGCTGGAGGTGCACGATGCATTGGTGGATGTTGTGGTGTACTCATGAATGCCGTTGGCGGTGCGGCATGCATTGGTTGATGTGATGGTGGTGCCTCATGTATGAGGGTGGTGGTGCCCCATGCATTGGTGGATGTTGTGGTGTACTCACGTATGCCAGTGGCGGTGCACCATGCATTGGTGGATATGATGGTGCTATCTCATGTATGCTGGTGGCGGTGGACGGTGCATTGGTGGATGTTGAGGTGTACTCATGTATGCCGGTGGTTTTACCCCATGCATTGGTGGATGTTGTGGTGTCCTCATGTAAGCCAGTGGTGGTGCGTCATACATTGGTGGATGTTGTGGTGTGCTCATGTATGCTGCTGGCGGTGGACGATGCATTGGTGGATGTTGTGGTGTACTCATGTATACCGTTGGCTGTGCGCTATGCATTGGTGGATGTGATGGTGGTAGCTTATGTATTCCGGTGGTGGTGCACCATCCATTGGTAGATGTTGTGGTGTACTCATGTATGTCGGTCGCGGTGTCCCATGCATTGGTGCATGTGATGGTGGTGTCTCATGTATCAGGGTGCTGGTGAACCATGCATTGGTGGATGTTGTGGTTTACTCAGGTATGCCGGTGGCAGTGTTTCATGCATTGGTGGATGTTGTGGTGTACTCACATATGTCGGTGGCGGTGTGCCATGCATTGGTGGATATGATTGTGCTGTCTCATGTATGAGGGTGGTGGTGCCCCATGAATTGGTGGATGTGATGGTGGTGTCTCATGTATGCTGGTGGCGGTGGACGATGCATTGGTGTATATTGTGGTGTACTCATGTATGCCGTTGGCGGTGCGCTATGCATTGGTGGATGTGATGGTGGTGGCTTATGTATGCCGTTTTCTTTGCCCCATGTATTGGTTGATATTGTGGTGTATTCATGTATACCGGTGGCGGTACACGATCCATTGGTGTATTTTGTGGTGTAATCATGTATGTCGGTCGCGGTGTCCCATGCATTGGTTGATGTGATGGTGGTGTCTCATGTATCGGGGTTCTGGTGCCCCATGCATTGGTTTATCTTGTTGTTTACTCATGTATGCCGGTGGCAGTGCACAATGCATTGGTGGATGTTGTGGTGTACTCATGTGTGTCGGTGGCGGTTTGCTATGCATTGGTTGATGTTGTGGTGTCCTCATCTATACTCATGGCAGTGCGCCATGCATTGGTGGATCTGATGGTGGTGTGTCATGTGTGTTGGTGGCGGTGCAGCATGCATTGTTGGATGTTGTGGTGTACTCACATATGCCGGTGGCGGTGTGCCATGCATTTGTGGACATGATGGTGCTCTCTGATGTATGAGGGTGGTGGTGCCCCATGAATTAGTGGATGTGATGGTGGTGTCTCATGTATGCTGGTGACGGTGGACGATGCATTGGTGTATGTTGTGGTGTACTCATGTATGCCGGTGGCTTTCCCAATGCATTGGTGGATGTTGTGGTGTCCTCATGTATGCCAGTGGTGGTGCGTTATACATTGGTGGATGTGATGGTGGTGGCTTATGTATGCCGGTGGTGGTGCCCCATGCATTGGTGGATGTTGTGGTGTATTTATGTATGCCGGTGGCGGTGCACGATCCATTGGTGTATTTTGTGGTGTACTCATGTATGTCGGTCGCGGTGTCTCATGCATTGGTGGATGTGATGGTGGTGTCTCATGTATCAGGGTGCTGCTACCCCATGCATTGGTACATGTTGTGGTTTCCTTATGTATGCCGGTGGCAAGGCACAATGCACTGGTGGATGTGATGGTGTACTCATGTGTGTCCGTGGCGGTGTGCCATGCATTGGTGGATGTTGTGGTGTCCTCATCTATACTCGTGGCAGTCCGCGATGTATTGGTGGATGTGATGGTGGTGTCTCATGTATCAGGGTGCTGGTGAACCATGCATTGGTGCATGTTGTGGTGTCCTCATGTATGCTGGTCGCGGTGTGCCATGCATTGGTGGATGTTGTGGTGTCGTCATCTATACTCGTGGCAGTGCGCCATGTATTGGTGGATGTGATGGTGGTGTGTCATGTATGTTGGTGGCGGTGCACCATGCATTGGTGGATGTTGTGGTTTACTCATGTATGCCAGTGGCAGTGTTCCATGCATTGGTGGATGTTGTGGTGTCCTCATGTATGCCAGTGGTGGTGCGTCATACATTGGTGGATGTTGTGGTGTACTCATGTATGCCGGTTTCTTTGCCTCATTCTTTGGTGGATGTTGTGGTGTCCTCATGTGTACCAGTGGTGGTGCGTCATACATTGGTGGATGTTGTGGTGTATTCATGCATGCTGCTGGTGGTGCACGATGGATTGGTGGATGTTGTGGTGTACTGATGTATTCCGTTGGAGGTGCGCAATGCATTGGTGGATGTGATGGTGGTGGCTTATGTATGCAGGTCATGGTGTCTTATGCATTGGTGGATGTTGTGGTGTATTCATGTGTGCCGGTGGCGGTGCACCATGCATTGGTGGATATGATGGTGCTGTCTCATGTATGAGGGTGGTTGTGCCCCATGAATTAATTAATGCGATGGTTGTGTCTCATGTATGCTGGTGGTGGTGTGGTGATGTTGTGGTGTACTCATGAATGCCGTTGGCTTTGTGCCATGCATTGGTTGATGTGATGGTGGTGTCTCATGTATGAGGGTGGTGGTGCCCCATGAATTAGTGGATGTGATGGTGCTATCTCATGTATGCTGGTGGCAGTGGACGATGCATTGGTGGATGTTGAGGTGTACTCATGTATGCCGGTGGCTTTGCCCCATGCATTGGTGGATGTTGTGGTGTCCTCATGTATGCCAGTGGTGGTGCGTCATACATTGGTGGATGTTGTGGTGTCCTGAAGTATGCCGTTGGCGGTGTGCTATGCATTGGTGGATGTGATGGTGGTAGCTTATGTATGCCGGTGGCGGTGCCCCATGCATTGGTGGATGTTGTGGTGTATTTATGTATGCCGGTGGCGGTGCACGATCCATTGGTGTATTTTGTGGTGTACTCATGTATGTCGGTCGCGGTGTCTCATGCATTGGTGGATGTGATGGTGGTGTCTCATGTATCAGGGTGCTGCTACCCCATGCATTGGTACATGTTGTGGTTTCCTTATGTATGCCGGTGGCAAGGCACAATGCACTGGTGGATGTGATGGTGTACTCATGTGTGTCCGTGGCGGTGTGCCATGCATTGGTGGATGTTGTGGTGTCCTCATCTATACTCGTGGCAGTCCGCGATGTATTGGTGGATGTGATGGTGGTGTCTCATGTATCAGGGTGCTGGTGAACCATGCATTGGTGCATGTTGTGGTGTCCTCATGTATGCTGGTCGCGGTGTGCCATGCATTGGTGGATGTTGTGGTGTCGTCATCTATACTCGTGGCAGTGCGCCATGTATTGGTGGATGTGATGGTGGTGTGTCATGTATGTTGGTGGCGGTGCACCATGCATTGGTGGATGTTGTGGTTTACTCATGTATGCCAGTGGCAGTGTTCCATGCATTGGTGGATGTTGTGGTGTCCTCATGTATGCCAGTGGTGGTGCGTCATACATTGGTGGATGTTGTGGTGTACTCATGTATGCCGGTTTCTTTGCCTCATTCTTTGGTGGATGTTGTGGTGTCCTCATGTGTACCAGTGGTGGTGCGTCATACATTGGTGGATGTTGTGGTGTATTCATGCATGCTGCTGGTGGTGCACGATGGATTGGTGGATGTTGTGGTGTACTGATGTATTCCGTTGGAGGTGCGCAATGCATTGGTGGATGTGATGGTGGTGGCTTATGTATGCAGGTCATGGTGTCTTATGCATTGGTGGATGTTGTGGTGTATTCATGTGTGCCGGTGGCGGTGCACCATGCATTGGTGGATATGATGGTGCTGTCTCATGTATGAGGGTGGTTGTGCCCCATGAATTAATTAATGCGATGGTTGTGTCTCATGTATGCTGGTGGTGGTGTGGTGATGTTGTGGTGTACTCATGAATGCCGTTGGCTTTGTGCCATGCATTGGTTGATGTGATGGTGGTGTCTCATGTATGAGGGTGGTGGTGCCCCATGAATTAGTGGATGTGATGGTGCTATCTCATGTATGCTGGTGGCAGTGGACGATGCATTGGTGGATGTTGAGGTGTACTCATGTATGCCGGTGGCTTTGCCCCATGCATTGGTGGATGTTGTGGTGTCCTCATGTATGCCAGTGGTGGTGCGTCATACATTGGTGGATGTTGTGGTGTCCTGAAGTATGCCGTTGGCGGTGTGCTATGCATTGGTGGATGTGATGGTGGTAGCTTATGTATGCCGGTGGTGGTGCACCATCCATTGGTGGATGTTGTGGTGTACTCATGTATGTCGGTCGCGGTGTCCCATGCATTGGTGCATGTGATGGTGGTGTCTCAGGTATCAGGGTGCTGGTGAACCATGCATTGGTGGATGTTGTGGTTTACTCATGTATGCCGGTGGCAGTGTTCCATGCATTGGTGGATGTTGTGGTGTACTCACTTATGTCGGTGGCGGTGTGCCATGCATTGGTGGATGTGATGGTGCTGTCTCATGTATGAGGGTGTTGGTGAACCATGATTTAGTGGATGTGATGGTGGTGTCTCATTTATGCTGGTGGCTGTGGACGATGCATTGGTGTATATTGTGGTGTACTCATGTATGCCGGTGGCTTTGCCCCATGCATTGGTGGAATTTGTGGTGTATTTATGTATGCCGGTGGCGGTGCACGATCCATTGGTGTAGTTTGTGGTGTACTCATGTATGTCGGTCGCAGTGTCCCATGCATTGGTGGATGTGATGGTGGTGTCTCATGTATCAGGGTGCTGGTACCCCATGCATTGGTGGATGTGATGGTGATGTGTCATGTATGTTGGTGGCGGTGCACCATGCATTGGTGAATGTTGTGGTTTATCCATGTATGCCGGTGGCAGTGTGCCATGCATTGGTGGATATGATGGTGGTGTGTCATGTGTGAGGGTGGTGGTGCCCCATGAATTAGTGGATGTGATGGTTGTGTCTCATGTATGCTGGTGGCTTTGCCCCATGCATTGGTGGATGTTGTGGTGTCTTCATGTATGCCAGTGGTGGTGCGTCATACATTGGTGGATGTTGTGGTGTGCTCATGTATGCTGCTGGCGGTGCACGATGCATTGGTGGATGTTGTGGTGTACTCATGTATGCCATTGGCGGTGCACGATGCATTGGTGGATGTTGTGGTGTATTCATGTATGCCGGTGGCGGTGCACGATCCATTGGTGTATTTTGTGGTGTAATCATGTATGTCGGTCGCGGTGTCCCATGCATTGGTTGATGTGATGGTGGTGTCTCATGTATCAGGGTGCTGGTGCCCCATGCATTGGTGGATGTTGTGGTTTACTCATGCATGCCGGTGGTAGTGCAGAATGCATTGGTGGATGATGTGGTGTACTCATGTATGCCGGTGGCTTTGCCCCATGCATTGGTTGATGTGATGGTGGTGGCTTATGTATGCCGTTGGCTTTGCCCCATGTATTGGTGGATGTTGTGGTGTATTCATGTATGCCGGTGGCGGTACACTATCCATTGGTGTATTTTGTGGTGTAATCATGTATGTCGGTCGCGGTGTCCCATGCATTGGTGGTTGTGATGGTGGTGTCTCATGTATCAGGGTGCCGGTGCCCCATGCATTGGTGCATGTTGTTGTTTACGCATGTATGCCGGTGGCAGTGCACAATGCATTGCTGTATGTTGTGGTGTACTCATGTGTGTCGGTGGCCTTGTGCCATGCATTGGTGGATGTGATGGTGGTGGCTTATGTATGCAGGTCATGGTGTCTTATGCATTGGTGGATGTTGTGGTGTATTCATGTGTGCAGGTGACGGTGCACCATGCATTGGTGGATATGATGGTGCTGTCTCATGTATGAGGGTGGTGGTGCCCCATGAATTAGTTAATGCGATGGTTGTGTCTCATGTATGCTGGTGGTGGTGCACGATGCATTGGTGGATGTTGTGGTGTACTCACGTATGCCAGTGGCGGTGCGCCATGCATTGGTGGATATGATGGTGCTGTCTCATGTATGAGGGTGTTGGTGCCCCATGAATTAGTTAATGCGATGGTTGTGTCTCATGTATGCTGGTGGCGGTGCACGATGCATTGGTGGATGTTGTGGTGTACTCATGTATGCCATTGGCGGTGCACGATGCACTGGTGGATGTTGTGGTGTATTCATGTATGCCGGTGGCGGTGCACGATCCATTGGTGTATTTTGTGGTGTAATCATGTATGTCGGTCGCGGTGTCCCATGCATTGGTTGATGTGATGGTGGTGTCTCATGTATCAGGGTGCTGGTGCCCCATGCATTGGTGGATGTTGTGGTTTACTCATGGATGTCGGTGGCAGTGCAGAATGCATTGGTGGATGCTGTGGTGTACTCATGTATGCCGGTGGCTTTGCCCGATGCATTGGTTGATGTGATGGTGGTCGCTTATGTATGCCGTTGGCTTTGCCCCATGTATTGGTGGATGTTGTGGTGTATTCATGTATGCCGGTGGCGGTACACTATCCATTGGTGTATTTTGTGGTGTAATCATGTATGTCGGTCGCGGTGTCCCATGCATTGGTGGTTGTGATGGTGGTGTCTCATGTATCAGGGTGCCGGTGCCCCATGCATTGGTGCATGTTGTTGTTTACGCATGTATGCCGGTGGCAGTGCACAATGCATTGCTGTATGTTGTGGTGTACTCATGTGTGTCGGTGGCCTTGTGCCATGCATTGGTGGATGTTGTGGTGTCCTCATCTATACTCTTGGCAGTCCTCCATGCATTGGTGGATGTGATGGTGGTGTGTCATGTATGTTGGTGGCGGTGCAGCATGCATTGGTGGATGTTGTGGTTTACTCATGTATGCCGGTGGCAGTGTTCCATGCATTGGTGGATGTTGTGGTGTACTCACGTATGCCGGTGGCGGTGTGCCATGCATTGCTGGATATGATGTTGATGTCGCATGCATGCCGGTGGCTTTGCCCCATGCATTCGTGGATGTTGTGGTGTCCTCATGTATGCCAGTGGTGGTGCGTCATACATTGGTGGATATTGTGGTGTGCTCATGTATGCTGCTGTTGATGCACAATCCATTGGTGGATGTTGTGGTGTACTGATGTATACCGTTGGCGGTGCGCTGTGCATTGGTGGATGTGATGGTGGTGGCTTATGTATGCAGGTGGTGGTGCCCCATGCATTGGTGGATGTTGTGGTGTATTCATGTATGCTGGTGGCGGTGCACGATCCAGTGGTGGATGTTGTGATGTACTCATGTATGTCGGTGGCGGTACGCCATGCATTGGTTGATGTGATGGTGGTGTCTCATGTATGAGGGTGGTGGTGCCCCATGGATTGGTGGATGTTGTGGTGTACTCACGTATGCCAGTGGCGGTGCACCATGCATTGGTGGATATGATGGTGCTGTCTCATGTATGAGGGTGGTGGTGCCCCATGAATTAGTGGATGTGATGGTGGTGTCTCATGTATGCTGGTGGCGGTGAACGATGTATTGGTGGATGTTGTGGTGTCCTCATGTATGCCAGTGGTGGTGCGTCATACATTGGAGAATTTTGTGGTGTGCTCATGTATGCTGCTGGCGGTGCACGATGCATTGGTGGATGTTGTGGTGTACTCATGAATGCCGTTGGAGGTGCGCCATGCATTGGTTGATGTGATGGTGGTGTCTCATGTGTGAGGGTGTTGGTGCCCCATGCATTTCTGGATGTTGTGGTGTACTCACGTATGCCAGTGGCGGTGCACCATGCATTGGTGGATGTTGTGGTGTACTCATGTATGTCGGTCGCGTTGTCCCATGCTTTGGTGGATGTGATGGTGGTGTCTCATGTATCAGGGTGCTGGTGAACCATGCATTGGTGCATGTTGTGGTGTAATCATGTATGCCGGTGGCTTTGCCCCATGCATTGGTGGATGTTGTGGTGTACTCATGTATGCCGTTGGCGGTGCGCTATGCATTGGTGGATGTGATGGTGGTGGCTTATGTATGCCGGTGGTGGTGCCCCATGCATTGGTGGATGTTGTGGTGTATTCATGTATGCCGGTGGCGGTGCACGATCCATTGGTGTATTTTGTTGTGTAATCATGTATGTCGGTCGCGGTGTCCCATGCATTGGTTGATGTGATGGTGGTGTCTCATGTATCAGGGTGCCGGTGCCCCATGCATTGGTTGATGTTGTGGTTTACTCATGCAAGCCGGTGGCAGTGCACAATGCATTGGTGGATGTTGTGGTGTACTCATGTGTGTCGGTGGCGGTGTGCCATGCATTGGTGGATGTTGTGGTGTCCTCATCTATACTCTTGGCAGTCCACCATGCATTGGTGGATGTGATGGTGGTGTGTCATGTATGTTGGTGGCGGTGCACCATGGATTGGTGGATGTTGTGGTTTACTCATGTATGCCGGTGGCAGTGTTCCATGCATTGGTTGATGTTGTGGTGTACTCACTTATGCCTGTGGCGGTGTGCCATGCATTGGTGGATATGATGGTGGTGTCTCATGTATGAGGGTGATGGTGCCCTATGCATTAGTGGATGTGATGGTTGTGTCTCATGTGTGCTGGTGGCTGTGGACGATGCATTGGTGGATGTTGTGGTGTCCTCATGTATGCCAGTGGTGGTGTGTCATACATTGGTGGATGTTGTGGTGTGCTAATGTATGCCTGTGGCGGTGCCCCATGCATTGGTGGATGTTGTGGTGTGCTCATGTATGCTGCTGGCGGTGGACGATGCATTGGTGGATGTTGTGGTGTACTCATGTATGTCGTTGGTGGTGCGATATGCATTGGTGGATGTGATGGTGGTGGCTTATGTATGCCGGTGGTGGTGCCCTATGCATTGGTGCATGTTGTGGTGTACTCATGTATGTCGGTGGCGGTGTCCCGTGCATTGGTGGATATGATGGTGGTGTCTCATGTATCAGGGTGCTGGTGCCCCATGCATTGGTGCATGTTGCGGTGTACTCATGTATGCCGGTGGCGGTGTGCCATGCATTGGTGGATGTGATGGGTGTGTCTCATGTATGAGGGTGCTGGTGCTAGATGCATTAGTGGATGTTATGGTGTACTGATGCAGAAGAAAAAAAATGTTGATTTAGAAAAATTTACAAAATTTAGATGTCATATTTACAACGATTGTAAAGGTGATGTGTACTAGGCTTGTAAATGTTTGGAAATTTGGGAAGAATTTTACCGCTGCTTCTTTCAATTTTGCCATTTCTCAAGAATCCCCATGACTCTTTAAACTTACTTATTTATTATTTCTTTTGTTCTGTTAGATTTCTTACTGTTGATGTGCATAATGGATCTTGCATGTGACATATTTATTCATGAAAACTGAAGGAAGAAGCCATATTTTGTGTAGTCCATTTGTGCTTTATAGCAATGCAACTGCGTCTGGTGCGTGAAAACATGAAAGTTCATATGTACGGCCAACATTGATCCATATACCAAATACTTGTGCCTGTTAAAACAGATGTCTTGCCTTTGTTCGAGATCATCATCCCAAGCTCATTCCGATGATTTTACCACTCTACTCCATGGGAACTATATGCATTCTCTAAATAACACCTGTCACTAGACCTTTTATGTTGGTGCTCATTAACGGTGATATGCAATGGGCGTATTCAAGAAATCTCATAAACATGTCAATAGATAATTGGTTGTGATGTCAGTACGTGTGGATTGGAGCAAGTAGTCAAATGAATTAATAAAAATCATTGTGTAACAAGATTTATATAATCATTTACAAGAATTATATTACAGAATATTTAAATGGTGAGTGCCGGTCTATCATTTGTTTGTGTATGTTCGGCGTACATAAATTTTTAATCTATTATTCATACATAAAACATAACTGTACAATCTGCTTTGCATTTGGTGACTTTCGTGAATATAAGAAATTCTTAAAGTGCTACACAATCATACAGCATCAGTGTCAACAGTGATAGTTCACTTCATACACAACTGACCCAACAAGATGGGAAAAAACTTTTCCATACTCTGTTATGTCTTAAGTCTATGGTTACTTGGGTGAGCATCCACAATTTTACCATCAAGACACCAAAAATAATTATCTTACCAATAACATTCTCGTAAATGTTCTATATTGATACAATTAGTTTGTATGTGTGGAATGCACTTTACAAAGGTAAATAAACCAAAGTTCTAATACAAGATTAGCATATGACAAACCACGAGGTTAATTCTTCAATCATATATAGTATCAAATCTAAAAGAAGCAGTGACGAAGAGTTAGGCAGATCTTAAGATGGACAGATTATTATAAGATCAGATAATTCACTATTTCCATATAAGATTGTCTTCAAGCTTTACCCATGTTTGTTATTCAAATTTATATACATATGTGACAACACATGCTGCATTTAAATTTTGTATTGTATGTTGCATGGTACCGGTGTCGATATAAACTGTAAAGCTGTTCACAATCCCATGCCATTTTTTACCAATAAAAAACAAACACAATAATTAAGCACAAAAATGAGATGTGTAAATCATTCCCTCTGCTGGTGATGGCTGTGTGGGATTAATTAAACGAGCAAACCCAGTTGAGCATGCCTTATAATTCTCTTACTCTTAAAATAAACAACTTCAGTCCAAAGAGGATACCACTAGTGTTTTGATAACGCTTAGTCTTGATGAACAATAGTCTATTTCAACAACATGGTCAATTGGTAAAATTCATATTAAAGTGACATACCTTTATTTACATGTTTCACAAACCGTTGTGTACACGTGCACTGTCCATTGTATTTCTGGTTGGAGAAGTTACAGAGAGGAAGAGTAACTCAAAGTGATTTGATGACCTTTTGAGATGTAAATACATATATGAACACCCGATGGGAAAATGCAGTTGATCATTGCACACCAACATACGGACATTTTTGCTATCGTGAATATGAGACTTTACATCTACAAACCGTTCAGAATGTCTGTCAGCGATATTTCTTCAGAGGGCACATTCAGCTCAGGTGAGTATATTGCAGATGATGCAAGTATATTATTTGTAAAATCAGTAAGGCAACCCTGATGATGCCATGTGTTCCTTCAGCAGCATGGTTGTTGAGAAATCTTACACTCAAGACTACCATATCATTTAGCAGGGAGCTCAGTATACAGAGTCGTAGAGTATCCCTGCCATTCAGTAAGTGTTTAGTATATTGAATCACGATATGAGAACAACAGCCCGACTAACTGGCTGATCAAAGGTTTATTACATGTCATAAATATCCTCCCTGTTACGAGATTTAGCGATCTTGTGCATACGATTACGTTTGCGCATGAGATAACGTATTTGGTTGTTCATCCACAGAGGATCCTTGGGTCTGATAGTTACTGTTTTATTTGGTATATTGGCATTAAGGATCGATAAAAGTTTTTCTGTTAACAATTCCGTTGCTACGTTTATATTTCCTGTAGACAATAGCTCAGAGCTTATATCTTCTAAACTTATGTTGATACCATCAATGTCTGCTGACTTATAGTCGTAGATTCTCCTCTTAAAGTTATAAGTTGTTTTGGGGCTAAGTTTGTCACACAATTCAAGATATATCGGGCAGTGATCGCTGCATACGGTTTCCAGGACCCCGCACTTAGAACGTTGTGGTCACTAGAAACAAAAATCAAATCAATTTAAGTTCTAGAATGTGGGGTATACCTTGTGGCTTCGTTGATAATTTGTTTGAGGCCGAACGTTTGTTGTAACATTTCAATCTTAGTTTTATTAGTATTTAATAAATCGATGTTGAAATCGCCAGCTATAACGGTAAAGAGGTTCAAATCGACCGCCATACTAATTGATTGTTCAATTAAGTTCCAATAATGTTCACTCTGATCGGTGCGATAAAATGTTCCGATGAAATACGTTCTAGTTTTGCATTTGATTTGGACCCATATCGCCTCAAGATCCTTTACATCTAACGTACCCATGGATTTTACGCACAGATTTTCGGATTGGGCAAACTTTAGATCTATGAGAAATAAGGTAACATCATTATTACGTACAACCAAAAAAGAACATTTTAAGAAAATCGATAACCAACTAAACAGTCAACAAGGTACCAAAATGTGGTGGCGACTTGTTAAACATTATATGAAAACAACCAACTCTTCCTACACTTTCTCCACCAATTATGTCTCAGGATGTAATGTATGAAAACCCTAATGACATCGCAAATGTACTAAATAATTATTTTGCAGACCAATCAAGAATTGCAAATCCAAATCTGCAGCTACCAACAATGAGCTCCGAATATAGCTTACACTCTTTGTCAAATATTGATATCAGCCCAGAAGAGGTAAAAGATATTATTCTATCTGTTGATATAACAAAAGCTACTGGTCCAGATGGAATAGGCAACAGACTACTTAAACTCGTAGGCGCTAAGATATCTCCATTATTGTCACAACTATTTAACTTGTCTCTTCAAACTTCCAGGTATCCTTCACTCTGGAAAGAAGCTCTAGTCACACCTCTTCATAAAAAAGGAAGTAAAAACGAATGTTCTAACTACCGTCCTATTGCTTTAACAAGTTGTGTAGCCAAAATTTTCGAAAAATGTGTTTTCAAACATGTATTTAATTACTTAAGAGATAATGGAATATTATCAATTCTTCAGTCTGGCTTCATGCCAGGCGACTCAACTACTAATCAGTTAACTTATTTATATGATTTTATTGCCAAAGCACTTGATCAAGGAAAAGAAATCCGAGCAGTATTTTGCGACATTAGCAAAGCGTTTGATAAGGTTTGGCATGAAGGTATCATTTTTAAGCTGAACAAATACGGTATTAATGGTTCCCTCTTAAGATGGTTTGAAAGTTATCTAGAAAATCGAACCCAAAAGGTTGTTATAAACGGATATAAATCCGATAGCAAACCCGTTTCAGCTGGCGTACCTCAAGGATCTGTTCTTGGACCTTTACTTTTTATAATTTATATAAATGATATTGTTGAAGGAATTGATTGTAATGTACGCTTATTCGCGGACGACACGTCAATTTATGTAATAGTCGATGACCACACGATAGCAGCGGACAGTCTAAATAGTGATCTTAACAGAATATCTAACTGGGCCAATACATGGCAAGTAAATTTTAATCCAAATAAAACGGAAACCGTACTCTTCACTCGTAAACTTAATACTAGTCCCAAGCCTACCCTATACATGAATGACATGCCCGTTCAAGAAGTGAAAAATCATAAGCATCTCGGACTAACATTTCAGGACGATTGCTCGTGGAGTACTTATATTAATGAAATTGTTAAGAAAGTAAGTCCGATGATAAATTGCCTGAGAAGCTTCAAATATCGTTTAAATAGGAAAACTTTAGAGCTGATGTACAAATCTTTCATTTTACCTAATTTCGAATATTGTAGTCATATCTGGGATAACTGCACTCTAGAAGAGTCACTTTGTCTCGAAAATCTCCACCTTGACGCACTGCTCACAATATGTGGCGCAGTCCGAGGAACGAGCCACCAAAAATTATACAATGAAACTAATATAAAGTCACTTAAAGAAAGAAGAAAGAACGCTAAATTGGTACCATTCTACAAAATGTGCAACAACATGGTTCCTGACTACTTAAGTAACCTTATCCCACCCGCTGTCTCAGAAAATAGCAATTACAACCTTAGAAATAGTAAGCGATTAAATACTTTAATGTGCAGGACGCAACTGTATTCGCGCTCCTTTCTCCCAGATACAGTTAGAGTTTGGAACACTCTGAGCGTAAAACTTGCAAACTCTCCTTCGCTGGGAGAGTTCAAAAGAAATCTCCAGCACTCCAGCTCACACATCTATGATGTATACTACGGAAATCGATTCTGTCAAATAATACATTGTCGCCTCAAGCTCGGGATAAGTGACCTAAACGCAGATAGAGTAAATAGACATATCTTTGATAACGCCCAATGCAGTTGCGGCTACCATAACGAAGATGTCCTTCATTACATATTTTGCTGTAAAAAATACGAATTAATCAGACGTCAAATGTATTTCTATAACAACGGTTTTTCCCTGCACGCAGTTTTGAATGGAAGCCAATCAGAAAGTGGCCACACAAATCAGAAAATTCTACAATCATTACATAACTTTATTACTCTGAGTAAAAGATTTGATAAATTTGAATAAGGCATCGTAAATTGAAATCTAAGTTAAAACGAAGCTTAACAGCTGTCAGTCATTATGGTCTTGATGGTGTTTATTATTACAGTTGCATGCAATTCAGCATTGTTCCAAATTCAGTTTTCTGAATAAAAATATGTTTAACCCAAATATCCTTCCTGGGACTTAATCAGGCTATGGGGGGGGGGGGGGGGGGGGGGGGATATATTCTCCAGGTAACACCAGCTGTTTTTTTGTGGTTGAGCTGAAGGATTACCTGTTGCATGTAATTTCAGTAATAATGTATAATCAGTATAAGACTGGTTTTGGACATATTCTTACAGATGTAAAATGTTCTGTTTTATGTTTTAAGAGATAGGTTTCATCAAAAACAACAATGACGGAGCAATACAGACTAATCCCATTATTTATGCATATACGTATTTTGGGGTCCCATATTACACGTCATTATATGGATGGACTAGTGACTTTAATAGATATATCCTTTTCAAAATCGCTAAGGCATTTCAAAATCAAATTTAACACAAATATATTTTAAAAACTAAATTGATTGTTTATTCCTTTGTAAATGTTTGTAACGTTTTCAGACAAGATATTCTTATACGATGTTGTATTAGCAGTAATTCGACTTTATTTAAGACTTTAGTTGTAATACCTGCTAGTCATTTTCTTAGGTTTTTCAAAATGCTAACTGCATTTTCCCCATGAATTTACTTTCACAGACAACTGTGAGGCAGGCTCTACGGAATGCTGAGTCTGTAGAAGGAATGACCCTAAATCCACAACAGACGTAAGAATATACTTTAATATGATTTAAATACAGTAACTGCAAGAGTTTCAATACATTAAACCATTCAACAAGTAAAACTTCAGGTGTTTCTACAATAACCTCGACATGAATTTATCTTCATTGTGCTGACAATAAATTTAGAATTGTATTTTTTTAGGTTGGAAACAGGACAGAATAAGGACGCTAAGGCAGCTCTCCCTGTTATTTCGCACGCTGAGTTTCAAGGTATTGCAGTTCTGCTTAATGCTCTGTCCTATATGCCTCAGTGCACAACAAAAAATGAGCACAACCCACTGTCATATACTAGTAAATAAGAATGCTCATTTCTTGAGCTCCAAACAGTAAAATTATGTAACAAAATGTGATGTTCATGGGCGATTTTGTTCAACCGTTTGAATCGGGTGCATGTGTTTGGTGACGAAGGGATGCAACAGGCAGACCTCCCCAGCCATAAGAAAGCAAAATATGAACAAGTATTAAAGAATGCACAACTACAATGCTACCCCATTGTTTTTGATTGTATATTTGATAATAATGTGTAACATATTTTCCGTAAATTTGTAAATGGAATGTTTTTGTACGAAATTTAATCTTCCTCTTGTTATAATCTGTAAATAAACATCTAGTGTAAGCTTGACACTGTCTCTTTGTTTTGGGATAATTTAATTTGCATGAAAGACGGGAGTATTATAAACGTGAAACAAATTCCGCATTAAAGAATACCATTTCCATCAACAGTGCAGTATTGACCATGGAGCACTATCAAGCGAACATCAAATTTATTTCAATGTTATGATATGCTAAATTCCTTGTTCATGCGTTATAAACCAAATTCAGCACATTACAACTTTCACCACCTAAACAACCCACTCCTCGGCGCATTATCGCGATGATGACACTGCAAGATGTCAAACCAGCCTACAACTCCTCAGAAACAATTTCAAAATGTTTTTTTATCCAATTTTTTATCCAATAAAGATGTAGCAGAGTAGCGAGGGAAATGGAAGCAGTGTGACTCGCCACACCTCAAATATGGTTCCTATGCCATGTGAATAAACCGACAATGCACAAAGTCGAACGAAGGCCATTCTGTGTTTTAACAGGCACAGGGTGGTTAAGAACTTACTAGTATTTGGCGTTACCACTGTTGATCACGAGATAAAAAAAAACCCAAACATATGAAATATCAACATGTCAAATATTCCACCACTATAAGTATTAGTAACATATATTCCATTATATCAGTTCTGCTGTTTGTAAGAAAATAATAAAATTACAAGCATACAATCGCGATTCAGAAGTGCAATATGTTGTACGAGGGAGCCTATATAGAGTATTGTAGAGTATCCTTGGTTGTACTTGGACTTTCGTCCCTCGTAACGAAGCCCGCGGGAGACCAAACCCAGTCATAGATGGTGCATGTGCACTCAAGGGTAACGACGGCTACCGATTGTCTGCTTCGTTTGCTGATACGCCGAGGGCTCATAAGGTGAGGCAAATAGTGTGTTCAGAAATATGATGTGTTTGATGGGCATTTTAGAAGTATGGCGAGTCACAAGAAAGAAAGATTCTTTATGGATAGCAACTTTTTGTATTGTATATGATGCGTCGTTTCACTATGGATTGATATACCGTTGCCAAACAAAATCATATACACTATGTTGTTATCCATAAAGAATGTATGTAGAGATGTTGGGTTTTGTAAACCCATCTCTGAATTTGCGTTCGATCCTATCAAAAATCATCTCAGTAGAGATGGTGAACGACTGGAAACTGTAATTCGTCCAAGTACAAAGCAGGACTTGAAACTGAAAAGCGTTTGCACCAGTTTCCGTGAGATCCAGTCATCCGAGAAAAACGGATGTAGTTTCTTTGCAACCCATAGACATAAAATCATGTCATATGTACAAGTATCACATCTGCTTAATGTGGCTGAGACAGGACTCGGATGCATAAGTCATCAATCAATTTATTTTGTTTATGGCGTATAGCCTGATAGGTGTTAAGTTTAAATTGCATGTGGTCAATGATTGAAGCTGTGTATTGCATATTGTCTTTAGCAGACAGGCAGCCATACATATAGGTGTCAATAAACCAGACATTAAGCTTTCTCTGTGATAGAGGCTTCTTCTTACAATCAACATGTTTTTTATGTAACGAGTAGATCATTTACTTGTTTGTGTACACAACGAAGATTAGACTACTGCTCACGATCTCATACTCCTTTTTCCCCCAGCGCTGGGGGAAATTTAGTGAATCGCTTGAACTCCGAATTCGAGGTGTTTTTCCATCGCGTTTTTTTTCTTTATAGGTTGAATTGGCATTTTTTATGATTTGTTTCGGTAACTGCATACCAAAAGGTATCAGAATCTGCAAAGTCATGTTTTCCTTTTTCATGTGACCTTTTAGAAAGTTTCGGTGCATGAGATAACCTATCAAAATAATACAACATATCAATAATGCCCTATGTTCCAGGGTGGGCAGTTCTCTCTGGAGGTCTTGATGTTTCATTTTCTTTGGGAGCAGTGTCTGGCCAGCACTATGTTGCACCATGTTCAGTTTATTAATTTGCGTCTCCAGTCCAACATGAAATTTATCATCTCGAAAACGTTGGGATGGGCTTTTCCAACAAGTTACTTTAACCTCCCATGCCAACCTCCAACCTGTTATTTGTCCAGGGCACATTTCTGTCATGGACTTCCATTCCTGAAGGTTATTGTTTAGTTATATTAAATATAGCAGTATGTGTTAACTGCAACTAGCCCATGTGCAGCAGGTGTAGTCGCACGAAGCCTAAAATTCTTCAGTTGGCTTATGGGACTTCTTGCCTCAATGATTTTATGGGATTGTGGTGGATTGTTGCTTGGCTGACCACAGAAAGGAAGAATCAACAGAAACAACAAAAATCAAATATGATTGTGAAATATTTCAAAAGGTGACCTATCCCATCTGTATCACTGGTACTATTGGTAAAAGCTGGATCGACCACATGATTCATAGCAACATATACTGTCATGTGTTATGTTATCACAACACAATCTCTATCATTTAGCATATTATCAGAGGTGACAAGGTGATATTGTTTATGGTTATTGTTATTCACTGTTCTCAAACACAAAGTAAGTGGGATACTGAGTCGGAATTCTTTTCTAAACAGCTTGCGCATAGTGAAAGACACACCCATGCATCTTCACTCCACCGAACACTGTAGTAAGAGCATCAGCATCCTACCACTAACAGAGTGACCCCTGTCCACTGAACAGTGGTCTGTCCCACTCTTATTTCACGCCCCAATTACCTCATTAATTATGTCGAGGGGTCAGACTGTAATTAGCCTATGGGATTTATTAGGTGTGAATTTGAGGCCTTGCAAACCGTTGTACCACCACCCACCAGTTATCTCCCCTTGTGGATCTTTACAAATTGCAAATGTCTTCTAAACGATCATCTTCCCAAAATTGTAAATGTCTTGTAAACATCATCTTTACAAAAGATTTACAAGCTTGTAAAGTTGAACATTTTTTCCAGTGATGTAAGATGGTGACGGTGCGCCATGCATAGGTGGATGTTGTGGTGTACTCCTGTATGTCGGTGGCGGTGCACCATGCATTGCTGGATGAGATGGTGGTGGCTCATGTATGCCTGTGTTGGTGCCCCATGCATTGGTGGATGTTGTGGTGTACTCATGTATGCCGATGGTGGTGCGCTATGCATTGGTGGATGTTGTGGTGTACTCATATATGCCGGTGGCGGTGCACCATGCATTGCTGGATGAGATGGTGGTGGCTCATGTATGCCTGTGTTGGTGCCCCATGCATTGGTGGATGTTGTGGTGTACTCATGTATGCCGGTGGTGTTGTGCTATGCATTGGTGGATGTGATGGTGATGTCTCATGTATGCACTAGGTGGTGCACCATGCATTGGTGGATGTTGCGGTGTATTCATGTCTGCCTGTGGCGGTGCGCCAAGCATTGGAGGATGTTGTGGTGTGCTCATGGTTGCCAGTGGCAGTGTGCCATACATTGGTGGATGTGATGGTAATGTCTCTTGTATAAGAGTGGTGGTGCCCCATGCATTGGTGGATGTTCTGGTATCCTCATGTGGCTGTGGACAGTGCATTGCTGGATGTTGTGGTGTACTCATATATGCCGGTGGCGGTGCCCAGTGCATTGGTGGATGTGATGGTGGTGTCTCATGTATGCCGGTGGTGGTGCCCCATGCATTGGTGCATGTTGTGGTGTACTGATGTATGTCAGTGGCGGTGCACGATGCATCGGTGGATGTTGTTGTGTACTCCTGTATGCCGGTGGTGGTGCGCCATGCATTGGTGGATGTGATGGTAGTGTCTCATGTATGGGTGTGGTGGTGCCCAATGCATTGGTGGGTGTTGTGGTGTGCTCATATGTGCCTGCGGTGCTGCACCATGCATTGGTGGATGTTGTTATGTACTCATATATGCCTTTGGCGGTGCTTCATCCATTGCTGGATGTGATCGTGGTGGCTTATGTATGCCTGTGGTTGTTCCCCATGCATTGGTGGATGTTGTGGTGTACTCATGTATGCCTGTGGCAGTGGACCATACAGTAGTGGATGTGATGGTGGTGCCTCAGTAGGCCGATGGTAGTGCTCCATGGATTGGAGGATGTTGTGGTGTGCTCATATATGCCGTTAGAGGTGCACCATGCATTGCAGGATGTGATGGTGGTGGCTTATGTATGAGGGTGGGGGTGCAACATGCATTGGTGGATGTTGTGGTGTACTCATGTATGCCAGTGGTGGTGCCCCATGCATTGGTGGATGTTGTGGTGTGCTCATATATGCCGCTAGCGGTGCACCATGCATCGGTGGATGTGATGGTGGTGGCTTATGTATGCCTGTGTTGGTGCCCCATGCATTAGTGGATGTTGTGGTGTATTCATGTGTGCCTGCGGTGGTGCCCCATGCATTGGTGGATGTTGTGGTGTTCTCATGTATGCCGTTGGCGGTGCCCCATTCATTGGTGGATGTTGTAGTGTGCTCATGTATGCCAGTGGCGGTACACGATGTTTTGGTGGATGTTGTTATGTACTCATGTATGTCCGTGGTGGTGCCCAATGCATTGGTGGATGTTGTGGTGTGCTCATGTATGCCAGTGGCGGTGCCCCATGCATTGGTGGATGTGATGGTTGTTTCTCATGTATACGTATTAGGGTGGTGGTGCCCCATGCACTTGTGGATGTTGTGGTGTACTCACGTATGTCTCTGGCGGTGCACCATGCATTGGTGGATGTTGTGGTGTTCTCATGTATGCCGGTGGCAGTGCCCCATGCATTGGTGGATGTTGTGGTGTACTCACGTATGCCTTTGGCGGTGCACCATGCATTGGTGGGTGTTGTGGTGTACCCATGTATGCCTATGTTGGTGCCCCATGCATTGGTGGGTGTTGTGGTGTGCTCATGTGTGCTGGTTGCCGTACACGATGTATTGGTACATGTTGTGGTGTACTCATGTATGTCGGTGGCGGTGCACCGTGCATTCGAGGATGTTGTGGTGTACTCTTGTATGTCGGTGGCGGTGCGCCATGCATTGGTGGATGTGATGGTGGTGTCTCATGTATGAAGGTGGGGGTGTTGTTATATACTCATATATGCCTGTGGTGGTGCCAGATGCATTGGTGCATGTTGTGGTGTTCTCATGTATGCCGTTGGCGGTGCCCCATGCATTGGTGGATGTTGTAGTGTGCTCATGTATACCGGTGGCGGTACACGATGCTTTGGTGGATGTTGTTATGTACTCATGTATGCCCGTGGTGGTGCCCAATGCATTGGTGGATGTTGTGGTGTGCTCATGTATGCCAGTGGCGGTGCCCCATGCATTGGTAGATGTGATTGTTGTGTCTCATGTATACGTGTGAGGGTGGTTGTGCCCCATGGATTTGTGGATGTTGTTGTGTACTCATATATTCCTGTGGCGGTGTGCCGTCCATTGGTGGATGTAATTTTAGTGGTTTATGTATGTCTGTGGTGGTGCCCCATGCATTGGGGGATGTTGTGGTGTAGTCATGTGTGCCGGTGGCCGTACACGATGTATTGGTACATGTTGTGGTGTACTCATGTATTTTGGTGGCGGTGCGCAATGCATTGGAGGATGTTGTGGTGTACTCTTGTTTGTCGGTGGCTTTGCCCCATGCATTGGTGGATGTGATGGTGATGTCTCACGTATGAGGGTGGTGGTGCTCCATGCATTGGTGGCTGTTGTTATGTACTCACGTATGAATGTGGTGATGCGCCATGCATTGGTGGATGTTGTTGTGTACTCATGTATGCCGGCGGTGGTGTCCCATGCAGTTGTGGATGTTGTGGTGTACTGATGTATGCCGGTGACGGTGCACCATGATGTGGTGTATGTTGTGGTGTACTCTTGTATGTCGGCGGTGGTGTCCCATGCATTGGTGGATGTTGTAGTGTGCTCATGTATGCCGGGGGCGGTACACGATGCTTTGGTGGATGTTGTTATGTACTCATGTATGCCGGTTGTGGTGCCTAATGCATTGGTGGATGTGATGGTTAGGTCTTATGTATGCCTGTGGTGGTGCCCCATGTATTGGTGAATGTTGTGGTGCACTCATGTATGCCGAGTTCGGTTTGCCATGCATTTGTGGATGTTGTGGTGTACTCATGTATGTCGGTGGCGATGCGCCATGCATTGGTGGATGTTGTGGTGTACTCATGTATGTCGGTGGCGATGCGCCATGCATTGGTGGATGTTGTGGTGTACTCAGGTATGTCGGTGGCGATGCGCCATGCATTGGTGGATGTTGTGGTGTACTCATGTATGTCGGTTTCGGTGTGCCATGCATTGGTGGATGTTGTGGTTTACTCATGTATGCCGGTGGTGGTGCCCTATTCACTGATTTATGTTGTACTGTACTCTTGTATGCTGGTTGTGGTGCACCATGCATTGGTGGAAGTTGTGGTGTACTCATGTATGCCTGTGCCAGTGCCCATGCATTGGTGAATGTTGTGGTGTGCTCATGTGTCCCGGTGGCAGTGCACCATGCATTGGTGGATGTTGTAGTGTACTCATGTGTGCTGTTGTCGGTGCCCCATGCTTTGGTGGATGTTGTGTTGTACTCATGTATGCCGGTGACGGTGCCGCATTCATTGATTTATGTTGTACTGTACTCATGTATGCTGGTTATGGTGCCCCATGCATTGGTTGAAGTTGTGGTGTACTGATGGCGGTATACCGGTGCCAGTGCCCATGCATTGGTGGATGTTGTGGTGTACTCATGTATGCCTTTGGTGGTGCACCATGCATTGGTGGATGTTGTGGTGTACTCACATATGCCTTTGGTGGGGCACCATGCGTAGGTGGATGTTGTGGTGTGCTCATGTATGCCTGTGGTGGTTCACCAGGCTTTGGTGGATTTTGTTATGTACTAATGTGTGCCGTTGGTGGTTTCTGATGCATTGCTGGGAGTTTTGGTGTACTCGTGTATGGAGGTAGCAGTGCGCCATGCATTGGCGAATGTTGTGGTGTGCTCATGTATGCCAGTGGCGGTGCGCCATGCAGTGGTGGATGTTGTGGTGTACTCATGTATACCGGTGGCGGTGCCCCCTACATTGGTCGATATTGTGGTGTACTCATGTATGCCGGTGGCAGTGCCCCATGCATTGGTGGATGTTGTGGTGTACTCATGTATGCCGGTGGCAGTACACCATGCATTGGTGCATGTTGTGGTTTACTCATGTATGCCGGTGGTGGTGCCCCATACATTGGTAGATATTGTCGTCTACTGATGTATGCTGGTGACGGTCCGCCATGTTTTGCTGGATGTGATGATGGTGGCTCATGTATGTCAGTGGTGGTGCCCCATGTATTGGTGTATGTTGTGGTGTGCTCATGTATGCCTGTGGTGGTGTACCATGGATTGGTGGATGTTGTTTTGTACTCATGTATGCCGACGGCTGTGCGCCATGCATTGGAGGATGTTTTGGTGTACTCAGGTGTGCCGGTGGTGGTGCCCCATGCATTGGTGGATGTTGTGTGTACTCATTTATGCCGATGTTTTTCCCCGATGCATTGGTGGATGTTGTGGTGTACTCATGTATGCCGGTGGCAGTGCCCCATGCATTGGTGGATGTTGTGGTTTACTCATGTATGCTGGTTGTGGTGCACCATGCATTGGTGAATGTTATGATGGTGTCTCATTTACATGTATTGTGATGTACGATGTTGAAATGACTTTTTCACTGTAAACAAAACGTAAACCAGACATAGTGAAATTAATATTTCGAATCCACGTCAGTTTATCTTGCAGCTGAAAATTTAAGTTTTAGAATTTTATTAAACTTAGGATAAAAGTTGTTTAACAAACGATTATAGATTCAAACCGTTATTACTGGTTTTATATTGCAAGGAGGTAAGCGCAGCAGTTAGAACAGTGAAACAAGTGCACGTGCGGTACGTGATGAGCGTTAACTTAGACCAACCCAACTTCTCGACGTTTTATTTAATGTGCACCCCAAACCCCCTGTAATACAAACAAAGAAAGTGATTTGAAATTATGATCGTTTGTTTAACAACTTTCATCTTAAGTTGAATAAAATTCTGAGAATTAAATGTTCAATTGGCAAGGTATAAAATTATAAGAAATTTGCCATCGTAGTTTCATTTTATTCGATTTACGTTTTTGTTTAAAGAGACATTCATCGGTACGCTTTCACGGCAAACGGACTGTAATCGCAGAATAACACGAGTGAGTCACGAAAGCGATGAGCAGTGATAAGCACATCACAATTTACAACATTCCCACCCACAGACGACAGTTTGTTTTAATTCGTTTACATTGAATGTTCCATACACCTTTGTCACTTTGGGTTTAACTTGTAATTATAAATTTACAGTGGGTTATACCTGTATTGTATTAGCCGTTGATTATGTTTTAGTTATATTGTCTTACATAAATAAATCTGTAATTAATGAAAGAATATTTTTTCGTTTTGTTTCAATAATGAATATTACCAGGTCTTACTTGCCTCACGCTAAATAATTAAACATGCCTCTGTGCAAACACTTGTGATTGAGGTGCTTTCAATAGCTCTAATCCTTTGTTTCGGGTTCGGCAACTGGGATTAGGTTGCGTAAGCGCGCGACCCGAAGCGAGCGACTGAAGCCCGCTTGGAGTTTGAGCACCCACCTATAGTGATGTGAAATATTCGTCGTGGGGACAGAAAGTCTTGAAATCCTGTAGAGGTAGGACGACTTCAAGGATTCTTCGGAAGGGCGACAGAGGACCAGACAGGTAGGTGTTTCCATATCTATTTGGAAGAAAATATGCATCTTCATGGATATTTGTTTTATATACAGTGCACACTCATTCTCTCATAGTACACAGCCATTTAGGTATAGATGGGAAAGGTTGATACTGGTTTCTGCATGTAAAGGGAGTGGTAGTGTAGCCTAGTTGTTCAAGTGTTGGCACGCCATGTTCAGTACCATTGATCGAGTCCTCACTTAAATACTATGCCCAACGCCTACGCATGAGGCCCGTCGTTGGGATATTGCCCAAAGCGGCAGAAAACCACACTTACTTGCTGTTGTTAATCCAATCTACATCCGAGAGAAATGTGATTACTGATGCTTATGCATGACTCATTTCTTTCAGACGCAGGAACCCTGGCACACTCTGGATTTGGTGTTGTGTCACTCTAAACCCTTCCACCTGGACTTTAGTACACTGACTTTCCGAGGGTCCGATGGGATGAGCTTTTGTCTCATGGTGGCTCCATTGTGCGTCTGCTCTCCGCGTAGCCCCCTGCCGAGCGTACATGGAGTAGGTTCGGTGCTAGGGCCTGGCTGTACAGTCAGGATGGTTGTTACAGCAACCCAACTAGTTTAGGGTTGGCACACTCTGTGGCCCCAGTCTTTTCAGCACCCCCAGTAGACCCAATGCTGACTGCACTTGACTGGTAGATTAGGGGTTAGTGTAGATAGGGCCCCCTTCGTGCATGCCCTGTACGATGCTATCTATAGATAGTATAACTTAGTGTTAACCCACCATTCCGTCCTTCAATAGGTAGTTCGAGACAAAGCAAGTCCCGGATGGTCACTTTGAAAGTCAGTGTACTGGCCACCTGCTGGTAAAGTATTCACTATTTCAGTTTAAAACTTGAATTAAATTGTTTTTCACGTCCCGACATATTTGCTTTGTATTTAAATGTAAGGGGATCGTCGAATAACCGAATGGTTAAAGCGTTCGCTCATGACGCTCCAAACAACCTATTTCGATTTCCCATCTGAATGATGTGTGAAGCATCTATTTGTTGTTTCTCACCGTGATATAGCTAGTATATTGCTGAAAGCGTGGCAAAAGGACACTCATGCAGTCATAATCTGTGTGAGAAGCATAAATTATGTAAAGTGTTCTTTGCCTTTTTAAGTAGAACCGTTGCTTACGCATGCAACTGTTCCTTTCAAACAATCTTTTGAATAAACCATAACATGCAATGCATCCTTGTTTATCATGACGTCTACTGCAAAATTACAACTTGAGTTTCATGCTTGAGATTTTACGTGTAGGCATATAAGTTGCATTTATGCACACAGTAAATGCCAGCGATGTAAACTATATTCTCTTTACTGTTATGAGCAGGGATACAATCGTCCTGGGGGCGGAAATGGACCCTGAAGTCCCCCAGAGGCAGGACGACTGCCAAGAAGATATTCCGTGGACAGAAGTGGATCAAGGTCTCTTCTGGCGGCAGGACAAAGACCACAAAGACGCCAGACTACCAGGAAGGCAAGTTCTCCAAACTATCTTTTGAAGACAACATACAATATATTCTTGTTGACAATGACGTCATGAGCAAGTTACAACTTGTATTTCAGGTTACAGCGTTTTCCTGACCAAAAAGCATATGCTTTTAATATTTATTATCTATGTAGTAAGTATCAGTGATGTGACACATTAACCTATTCGTTATCGTTACTATTAGGAACGTGGATGCCATCGTCCTGGGGGCGGAAATGGACCCTGAAGTCCCCCAGAGGCAGGACGACTGCCAAGAAGATATTCCATGGATAGACGTGAACCATGGATTCTTCGGAAGGGTGACAGAGGACCAGACAGGCAGGTGTTTTCAACTCTATTTGGAAGAAAATATTTGTTTCATATATAGTGCACACTAATTCTCTCATAGTATACAGCCATTTAGGAGTGCGTGAGTTTAGTTTTACGCCGCACTCAGCAATATTCAGCATTAAGGTGACGGTCTGTAAATAATCGAGTCTGGACAAGACAATCCAGTGATCAACAACACGAGCATCGATCCGCGCAAATGGGAACCGATGACATGTTTCAACCAAGAAGTCAGCGAGTCTGACCACCCGATCCCGTTAGTCGCCTCTTACGACAAGCATAGTCACAGCTATTTAGGTATAGATGGGAAAGGTTGATACTGGTTTCTGCATGTAAAGGGAGTGGTAGTGTAGCCTAGTTGTTCAAGTGTTGGCACGTCATGTTCAGTACCATTGTTCGAGTCCTCACTTAAATACTATGCCCCACGCCTACTTAACGCTGGAAAATTGTGCAAAGCGGCAGAAAACCACACTTACTTGCTGTTGTTAATCCAATCTACAAACGCGAAAAATGTGATTACTGATGCTTATGCATGACTCATTTCTTTCAGACGCAGGAACCCTGGCACACTCTGGATTTGGTGTTGTGTCACTCTAAACCCTTCCACCTGGACTTTAGTACACTGACTTTCCGAGGGTCCGATGGGATGAGCTTTTGTCTCATGGTGGCTCCATTGTGCGTCTGCTCTCCGCGTAGCCCCCTGCCGAGCGTACATGGAGTAGGTTCGGTGCTAGGGCCTGACTGTACAGTCAGGATGGTTGTTACAGCAACCCAACTAGGTTAGGGTTGGCACACTCTGTGGCCCCAGTCTTTTCAGCACCCCCCAGTAGACCCAATGCTGACTGCACTTGACTGGTAGATTAGGGGTTAGTGTAGATAGGGCCCCCTTCGTGCATGCCCTGTACGATGCTATCTATAGATAGTATAACTTAGTGTTAACCCACCATTCCGTCCTTCAGTAGGTAGTTCGAGACAAAGCAAGTCCCGGATGGTCACTTTGAAAGTCAGTGTACTGGCCATCTGCTGGTAAAGTATTCACTATTTCAGTTTAAAACTTAAATTAAATTGTTTTTCACGTCCCGATATATTTGCTTTGTATTTAAATGTAAGGGGATCGTCGAATAACCGAATGGTTAAAGCGTTCGCTCATGACGCTCCAAACAAATCTATTTCGATTTTCCATATCTGAATGATGTGTGGAGCCGATATTTGTTGTTTCTCCCCGTGATATAGCTGGTATGCTGGTAAAAGCAGTGTGAAAACGACACTCATGCAGTCTTGATATGTGCTGGAAGTATAAATTATGATACAGAATACTGTTTACCTATATTAGCAGAAGCCACTGTGTTCTTCCAAACGATCTTTTAAAGAAAACATAAAGTGCCTCCTTGTGTACAATGACGTCTACTGTCAAGTCACAACTTGATTTTCGTGTTTGAGATATGTTCTCGTGGAATCATATATTTTGCATTTATGCACACAGTACAAATGATGTAAAATATGTTTACCTTTATTATCAGGAGCGTGGATGCCATCGTCCTGGGGGCGGAAATGGACCCTGAAGTCCCCCAGAGGCAGGACGACTGCCAAGAAGATATTCCGTGGACAGAAGTGGATCAAGGATTCTTCTGGAGCAGCATGTGGATGTTTTACTGTTCGGATATTTTGTGACAATGTACTCTGCGTGTCTACTACTGTAAACCCTCCAGTAGAACAGGTAACGTTGCATGCGTTGAGGGAACACGGTTCCAGAGGGTTTTTTTTCTCAAAAATGTTTTTTTATCTCTGGTTTTACGTGTCGGGCTTCAGTTACCTTTGACCTTGTTCAAATCTCAAATCCATGTTGGGAATGATGACATTAATAAAACATAATCCGCACAGCTGGTCCAATTGTACTTGTTTGTTTTGCTGTTTTGTTTGTGAAACTTGTGAACTCGAGAAGAATTGTTTTTGTCCATGGAAATCGGATGTGCACGACTTTATCGCCTTGTAGGAGTGCTTGTTTTTAGCCATATACTGCCATGTACTGCTAAACACCGCCAACACAGAAACACATCACGAAACAACTCCAACATTAAAACAATAGATCAATACACGGGGTATTCTAATGTCTACAAACCAGAACTTACAATACAAAAGCCTATCAACATTACTAGATCACATCGCACAAAAATGAATTGTTTGTTAGTTCTCTGCTCTGTATAGGCACTAAAACTACAATGGTGGCCATATTGGCAGCCATTTTTGAATTCTGGGTAATATCAAATTATTCCATGTAACATGTCACTCTAGAGGTAAACAGGAAACAAAATCTCGTCTCAAAGAGTAAGCTGTAAAACATTATATTATCACGACATGACCATACAAAATCACCTGTTTTGTGCCCGAGTCACCATTCTAGAAGATACAAGTGTCAAAAAACATTAAAAGTATCAACATTGGCCGTAAATGGACACATTCGGTGTTAATTTTTATGTAATGTAACTGCCGAGAAGACAATTCAAAATGACGGTCATTTTCACTATTTTCAAAAGCAAATATATGTCAAAAAATATACACCCTTTAGCAATACACAAAAGTCACAATGACAGTGATCAGATTGATATTAGTAAAACTATCCATGATTAACTTTGAGATGCTGTCGGCCAGCAAACCAAATGTCATGAAAAGGCTTACAGACCTCCACCACATAAAATGGCCTGTGAAAACCAGAGTAGTAAAGGCATTTTCATGAGTTAAAGACATCATACTAACTGAAGATAGTGTCAAACAAACTCAGTACTGGGGAGGCTACGACATCAGAGCTGTAAGCCATGGTTAGTGTAATATGGTTAATCATTCGAACCACCCACCCACCACGGAGTATCACAAGGACAATGCTAAAAGCAAGTGGGTCTCCAACTTACAGCACCAAGGATACTCGGATGATCTACTCCAGCAGAAGAATTAATATTCATATTTCTACCAGATTGGCCCATGAAGCCATATTAACTACTAGGTCGAAAATATCGGGGTTCATATTTTTCATACGATGACCTAGGGGAAAATATTACTTTGTCATGGTGAGGTGATGTCGTGAGCAATGCAAGGACGCCACGTCTCCTCTATAACGTTGCGTTCTAAATGAGGCCATTATGGGTAATTATTCAGAATAAATCGGATTTAATGCAAGGCGATGTTTTGTCTCCAATTCTATTTTCATTTTATCTCAGTGATTTTGAGACCCCCTTTTTTAAGATAACTGAATTTCTTATCAATGTAAATCCCTAAGTATTTTTCTGTTACTATATGCAGACGACGTGTCCTAATTTCTGAATCAGTTGATGGTTCACAAAAGCAGTTAGATTCGTTGTTGAATTACTCCACTGAAGTAAAAAAAACTATACATGTAATTCTATGGCTTATGCAGAATTGGGTCGTCTCCCTCGCATATATCAGAGACAATTTAACATGATGAAGTATTGGTGCAAGTTGCTTTACACAAATGATCTTATCCTTCGAAATTATTATGAATGTCTTTTGTGAGAAGTAAAGAACCGTCGTGTTAATAGCTGGGCGTATCAGGGGAACAATATTTAATCTAACATTGGTATCAATGAATTATGACATAGAGATGAAGTATGTCCTGCATACCTACCTTCTTACATACGAAGTTTCGATCAAGCATCTCAAGAGATTGTTGTTATTTATCCAATTGATCACAATGTGTAATTTATATAAATATTATTGATATTTGTACTCAGTTGTGCTGTATTACCTATGTAAAGCTATCCCGCACATCTTCGGGAAATATTTATCTAAATTCCGACGTAACTCTCGTAATTCAACTATAGAAACAGCATGTTGAAATAACAGAAAGAAACTATGTTTTTTTATGAAGACGACATTGAAGACGAGTTGCATTTTATACTAGTATGTCGTTTTTTTATTAATTACAGAAAACTGTACATAAAACCATATTACTACAGATGCCATATTACTAACATATAAAACCATATTAGTACAATGCATAAACGCATTCAATTTATGTATGTAAAACAGTTGTGTAATTTAGGTGAATATTTGTATAAAGCTTCTTGTCTCAGAAATGAAATGATGCTAAATAATAAGGTACTTTCTGTACATTCTACATTATAATCAGTGTTTCGTCATCCACCTGTGCCAACTTTCGTCTTTGTAGGCACGACTGATTGTCTGTAAAGGTAAATTATGAATCTCAATCTGACATGGGCACTCATACAATGGTATAATATATCACTTCATATAATGGTATAATACATCACCTGAATCATCCAAACGTTCATCGATAGGTAGGGGTGGCCATTCTTCACTGAGTCGTGTTTGCATTATCCCAAGATTGATACTAAATGTGATTTCAGACACGTGTAAGGAGGAACCATTGTTATACCATTCAGTAAGTTAGACTGGTTTATCGGAATGGAATCGATGACGAAAAAAACAGATTGGAATAGGCAAGGCGGGATGAATGACGTCTTTAACACGAGCCGAACCGGGGGCTGTTTTGGAAATAACACTATGCAATTTGTGTCAGCGGTTTCTGGAAAGCAAATTAAGAGTTACTGGAGAAGCGATAGATTTAATGCCTTTCAAATACACGACAAGTTGTACCACGGGGCGTTCAGATCAGATGTGATTTCATTCCGACTTTAAACACGTTTTCTATCAACATTACGGTTCGGGTGACTTATTTTCTATGCAGTCATTCTTGTGAATTGATGGATGTTGTGGTGTGCTCATGTATGCCGGTGGCGTTGCACCATGCATTGGTGGATGTTGTGCTGTACTCATGTATGCCGGTGGCGTTGCACCATGCATTGGTAGATTTTGTGGTGTACTCAAGTATGACGGTGGCGGTGCGCCATGCATTGGTGGATATGATGGTGGTGTCTCTTGTATGAGGGTGCTGGTGCCCCATGAATTAGTGGATGTGATGGTGGGTGTCTCACATATGCCGGTGGCGGTGGACGATGCATTGGTGGATGTTGTGGTGTACTCGTGTATGCCGGTGGTGGTGCCCCATGCATTGGTGGATGTTGTGGTGTACTCATCTATGCCGGTGGTGGTGCCCCATGCGTTGGTGGATGTTTTGGTGTACTCACGTATGCCGGTGGCGGTGCGCCATACTTTGGTGGATCTTGAGGTGTACTCATGTATGCCTTTGGCGGTGCACCATGCATTGGTGGATGTGTTGGTGAGCTCATGTATGCGTGTGACGGTGCGCATGCATTGGTGTATGTGATGGTGGTGTGTCATGTATGTTGGTGGCGGTGCGCCATGGATTGGTGGATTTTGTGGTTTACTCATGTATGCCGGTGGCGGTGTGCCATGCATTGGTGGATGTTTTTGTGTACTCATATATGTCAGTGGCGGTGCGCCATGCATTGGTGGATATGATGGTGCTGTCTCATATATGAGGGTGCTGGTGCCCCATGCATTGGTGGATGTTGTGGTGTACTCATGTATGCCGGTGGCGGTGCCCCATGAATTGGTGGATGTGATGGTGGTGTCTCATGTATGAGGGTGGCGGTGGACGATGCATTGGTGGATGTTGTGGTGTACTCATGTATGCCGGTGGCTTTGCCCCATGCATTGGTGGATGTTCTGGTGTTCTCATGTATGCCAGTGGTGGTGCGCCATACATTGGTGGATGTTGTGGTGTGCTCATGTATGCTGCTGGCGGTGCACGATGCATTGGTGAATGTTGTGGTGTACTCATGTATGCCGTTGGCGGTGCGCTATGTTTTGGTGGATGTGATGGTGGTGGCTTATGTATGCCTGTGCTGGTGCCCCATGCATTGGTGGATGTTGTGGTGTATTCATGCATGCCGGTGGCAGTGCACCATGCATCGGTGGATGTTGTGGTGTACTCATGTATGTCGGTCGCGGTGTGCCATGCATTGGTGGATGTGATGCTGGTGCCCCATGCATTGGTGCATGTTGTGGTGGACTCATGTATGCCGGTGGCAGTGCACCATGCATTGGTGGATGTTGTGGTGTACTCAGGTGTGTCGGTGGCGGCGTGCCATGCATTGCTGGATGTTGTGGTGTCCTCATCTATACTCGTGGCAGTGCGCCATGCATTGGTGGATGTGATGGTTGTGTCTCATGTATGAGGGTGCTGGTGCTACATGCATTGGTGGATGTTGTGGTGTACTCATGCAGAAGAAAAAAAATGTTGATTTACAAAAAATTACAAAATTTAGATGTCATATTTACAAATATTTACAACGATTCTAAAGGTGATGTTTACAAGGCTTGTAAATGTTTGGAAATTTAGGAAGGATTTTACCACTACTTCTTTCAATTTTTGCCATTTCTCAAGAATCCCCATGACTCTTTAAACTTAATTTATTATTTCTTTTGTTCTGTTAGATTTCTTACTGTTGATATGCATAATGGATCTTGCATGTGACATATTTATTCATGAAAACTGAAGGAATAAGCCATATTTTGTGTAGTCCATTTGTGCTTTATATCAATGCAACTGCGTCTGGTGCGTGAAAACATGAAAGTTCATGTGTACGGCCAGCATTGATCCATATACCAAATACTTGTGCCTGTTAAAACAAATGTCTTGCCTTTGTTCGAGATCATCATCCCAAGCTCATTCCGATGATTTTACCACTCTACTCCATGGGAACTATATGCATTCTCTAAATAACACCTGTCACTAGACCTTTTATGTTGGTGCTCATTAACGGTGATATGCAATGGGCGTATTCAAGAAATCTCATAACATGTCAATAGATAATTGGTTGTGATGTCAGCACGTGTGGATTGGAGCAAGTAGTCAAATGAATTAATAAAAATCATTGTGTAACAAGATTTATATAATCATTTACAAGAATTATGTTACAGAATATTTAAATGGTGCGTGCCGGTCTATCATTTGTTTGTGTATGTTCGGCGTACATAATTTTTTAATCTATTATTCATACATAAAACATAACTTACATAACTGTACAATCTGCTTTGCATTTGGTGCCTTTCGTGAATATAAGAAATTCTTAAAGTGCTACACAATCATACAATCAATCAGTGTCAACAGCGATAGTTCACTTCATACACAACTGACCCAACAAGATGGGAAAAAACTTTTCCATACTCTGTTATGGTCTTCCTTTCTGCTTGAAGATGTTTTTCTTGTCTTAGGTCTATGGTTACTTCGGTGAGCATCCACAATTTTACCATCAAGACACCAAAAATAATTATCTTACCAATAACATTCTCGTAAATGTTCTATATTGATACAATTAGTTTGTATGTGTGGAATGCACTTTACAAAGGTAAATAAACCAAAGTTCTAATACAAGACTATCATATGACAAACCTTCTAAAAGAAGCAGTGACGAAGAGGTAGGCAGATCTTAAGATGGACAGATTATTATAAGATCAGATAATTCACTATTTCCATATAAGATTGTCTTCAAGCTTTACCCATGTTTGTTATTCAAATTTATATACATATGTGACAACACATGCTGCATTTAAATTTTGTATTGTATGTTGTATGGTACCGGTGTCGATATAAACTGTAAAGCTGTTCACAATCCCATGTCATTTTTTACCAATAAATAACAAACACAATAATTAAGCACAAAAATGAGATGTGTAAATCATTCCCTCTGCTGGTGATGGCTGTGTGGGATTAATTAAACGAGCAAACCCAGTTGAGCATGCCTTATAATTCTCTTACTCTTAAAATAAACAACTTCAGTCCAAAGAGGATACCACTAGTGGGATTATTTGGCCGATTTGAGTTAGAGTTTTGATAACACTTAGTCTTGATGAACAATAGTCTATTTCAACAACATAGTCAATTGGTAAAATTCATATTAAAGTGACATACCTTTATTTACATGTTTCACAAACCGTTGTGTACACGTGCACTGTCCATTGTATTTCTTGGTTGGAGAAGTTACAGAGAGGAAGAGTAACTCAAAGTAATTTGATGACCTATATCTAAATACATATATGAACACCCGATGGGAAAATGCAGTTGCTCATTGCACACCAACATACGGACATTTTTGCTATCGTGAATTTGAGACTTTACATCTACAAACCGTTCAGAATGTCTGTCTTCAGAGGGCACATTCAGGTGAGTATATTGCAGATGATGCAAGTATATTATTTGTAAAATCAGTAAGGCAACCCTGATGATGCCATGTGTTCCTTCAGCAGCATGGTTGTTGAGAAATCTTACACTCAAGACTACCATATCATTTAGCAGGGAGCTCAATATACAGAGTCGTAGAGTATCCCTGCCATTCAGTAAGTGTTTAGTATATTGAATCACGATGTGAGAACAACAGCCCGACTAACTGTCTGATCAAAGGTTTATTACACGTCATAAATATCCTTCCTGGGACTTAATCAGGCTATGGGGGTGGAATATATTCCCCAGGTAACACCAGCTGTTTTTGTGGTCGAACTGAAGGATTACCAGGTAAAAGATATTATTCTATCTGTTGATATATCAAAAGCTACCGGTCCAGATGGAATAGGCAACAGACTACTTAAACTCGTAGGCGCTAAGATATCTCCATTATTGTCACAACTATTTAACTTGTCTCTTCAAACTTCCAGGTATCCTTCACTCTGGAAAGAAGCTCTGGTCACACCTCTTCATAAAAAAGGAAGTAAAAACGAATGTTCTAACTACCGTCCTATTGCTTTAACAAGTTGTTTAGCCAAAATTTTCGAAAAATGTGTTTTCAAACATGTGTTTAATTACTTAAGAGATAATGGAATATTATCTATTCTTCAGTCTGGCTTCATGCCAGGCGACTCAACTACTAATCAGTTAACTTATTTATATGATTTTATTGCCAAAGGACTTGATCAAGGAAAAGAAATCCGAGCAGTATTTTGCGACATTAGCAAAGCGTTTGATAAGTTTTGGCATGAAGGTATCATTTTTAAGCTGAACAAATACGGTATTAATGGTTCCCTCTTAAGATGGTTTGAAAGTTATCTAGAAAATCGAACCCAAAAGGTTGTTATAAACGGATATAAATCCGATAGCAAACCCGTTTCAGCTGGCGTACCTCAAGGATCTGTTCTTGGACCTTTACTTTTTATAATTTATATAAATGATATTGTTGAAGGAATTGATTGTAATGTACGCTTATTCGCGGACGACACGTCAATTTATGTAATAGTCGATGACCACACGATAGCAGCGGACAGTCTAAATAGTGATCTTAACAGAATATCTAACTGGGCCAATACATGGCAAGTAAATTTTAATCCAAATAAAACGGAAACCGTACTCTTCACTCGTAAACTTAATACTAGTCCCAAGCCTACCCTATACATGAATGACATGCCCGTTCAAGAAGTGAAAAATCATAAGCATCTCGGACTAACATTTCAGGACGATTGCTCGTGGAGTACTTATATTAATGAAATTGTTAAGAAAGTAAGTCCGATGATAAATTGCCTGAGAAGCTTCAAATATCGTTTAAATAGGAAAACTTTAGAGCTGATGTACAAATCTTTCATTTTACCTAATTTCGAATATTGTAGTCATATCTGGGATAACTGCACTCTAGAAGAGTCACTTTGTCTCGAAAATCTCCACCTTGACGCACTGCTCACAATATGTGGCGCAGTCCGAGGAACGAGCCACCAAAAATTATACAATGAAACTAATATAAAGTCACTTAAAGAAAGAAGAAAGAACGCTAAATTGGTACTATTCTACAAAATGTGTAACAACATGGTTCCTGACTACTTAAGTAACCTTATCCGACCCGCTGTCTCAGAAAATAGCAATTACAACCTTAGAAATAGTAAGCGATTAAATACTTTAATGTGCAGGACGCAACTGTATTCGCGCTCCTTTCTCCCAGATACAGTTAGAGTTTGGAACACTCTGAGTGTAAAACTTGCAAACTCTCCTTCGCTGGGAGAGTTCAAAAGAAATCTCCAGCACTCCAGCTCACACATCTATGATGTATACTACGGAAATCGATTCTGTCAAATAATACATTGTCGCTTCAAGCTCGGGATAAGTGACCTAAACGCAGATAGAGTAAATAGACATATCTTTGATAACGCCCAATGCAGTTGCGGCTACCATAACGAAGATGTCCTTCATTACATATTTTGCTGTAAAAAATACGAATTAATCAGACGTCAAATGTATTTCTATAACAACGGTTTTTCCCTACACGCAGTTTTGAATGGAAGCCAATCAGAAAGTGGCCACACAAATCAGAAAATTCTAGAATCATTACATAACTTTATTACTCTGAGTAAAAGATTTGATAAATTTGAATAAGGCATCGTAAATTGAAATCTAAGTTAAAACGAAGCTTAACAGCTGTCAGTCATTATGGTCTTGATGGTGTTTATTATTACAGTTGCATGCAATTCAGCAATGTTCCAAATTCAGTTTTCTGAATAAAAATATGTTTAACCCAAATATCCTTCCTGGGACTTAATCAGGCTATGGAGGTGCAATATATTCCCCAGGTAACACCAGCTGTTGTATTAGCAGTAATTCGACTTTATTTAAGACTTTAGTTGTAATACCTGCTAGTCATTTTCTTAGGTTTTTCAAAATGCTAACTGCATTTTCCCCATGAATTTACTTTCACAGACAACTGTGAGGCAGGCTCTACGGAATGCTGAGTCTGTAGAAGGAATGACCCTAAATCCACAACAGACGTAAGAATATACTTTAATATGATTTAAATACAGTAACTGCAAGAGTTTCAATACATTAAACCATTCAACAAGTAAAACTTCAGGTGTTTCTACAATAACCTCGACATGAATTTATCTTCATTGTGCTGACAATAAATTTAGAATTGTATTTTTTTAGGTTGGAAACAGGACAGAATAAGGACGCTAAGGCAGCTCTCCCTGTTATTCCGCACGCTGAGTTTCAAGGTATTGCAGTTCTGCTTAATGCTCTGTTCTATATGCCTCAGTGCACAACAAAAAATGAGCACAACCCACTGTCATATACTAGTAAATAAGAATGCTCATTTCTTGAGCTCCAAACAATAAAATTATGTAACAAAATGTGATGTTCATGGGCGATTTTGTTCAACCGTTTGAATCGGGTGCATGTGTTTGGTGACGACTTCTTGCCATAATTCTGTAATCACTCTATAATATACGTCAGTTTTACTGAAACAAAGTTTCTGTCAGGGTATTGTATTTTGTTTGTTGCAGTGGCTATGACAAGATCTTTGCAGACAAAAAAGGAAACCGTCTCAAGAAAGAAAAACAACCAAAACAAACACAATGATGTCATGAGAAGAAGTTCCAGAAAAACTACAGTAAGTAAACATGAAAACCAATTTAAGTAGCTTTCGGGAATCAAGAATTAGATGACATTTTTTAAAGAGGATGCACTACATAACTTGGCTTACCATCAATTAGAAAGGAAGAAGGCATGTTAATTGATGAATCTTAACTGAGATGATATCAATTAACAAGGCTTTAGGCCTTGTTAATTAATGAACCGTTACTGACATGACTTGCTCATCAATGAACAAGGGATTAGGCCTTGTTATGTGTTGAGGTTTTGTTCAAGGCTGGGAGATTCAGTAACAATCACCCCTCAGTATTAATCCGTGTGATCTTTCAAAGGAGAAAAAAGGTTGTACCATACAACACCTGTGTTCTAATGCACTAAATACACAAGTATCAATAATACCTGCTATGAGATTATGAGAATAACCATTGATTCTATTTTCACATTGGTTTACCATTCACTTAATGCAAGTATAATCATATTGACTGTTTTCTTCAGAAATCGAGTCGAAGGGATGCAACAGGCAGACCTCCCCAGCCATAAGAAAGCAAAATATGAACAAGTATTAAAGAATGCACAACTACAATGCTACCCCATTGTTTTTGATTGTATATTTGATAATAATGTGTAACATATTTTCCGTAAATTTGTAAATGGAATGTTTTTGCATGAAATTTAATCTTCCTCTTGTTATAATCTGTAAATAAACATCTAGTGTAAGCTTGACGCTGTCTATTTGTTTTGAGATAATTTAATTTGCATGAAAGACGGGAGTATTATAAACGTGAAACAAATTCCGCATTAAAGAATACCATTTCCATCAACAGTGCAGTATTGACCATGGAGCACTATCAAGCGAACATCAAATTTATTTCAATGTTATGATATGCTAAATTCCTTGTTCACGCGTCATAAACTAAATTCAGCACATTACAACTTTCACCACCTAAACAACCCACTCCTCGGCGCATTATCGCGATGATGACACTGCAAGTTGTCAAACCAGCCTACAACTCCTCAAAGAATTTCAAAATGTTTTTTTATCCAATTTTTTATCCAATAAAGATGTAGCAGAGTAGCGAGGGAAATGGAAGCAGTGTGACTCGCCACACCTCAAATATGGTTCCTATGCCATGTGAATAAACTGACAATGCACAAAGTCGAACGAAGGCCATTCTGTCTTTTTACAGGCACAAGGTGGTTAAGAACTTACTAGTATTTGGCGTTACCACTACCAAACATATGAAATATCAACATGTCAAATATTCCACCACTATAAGTATTAGTAACATATATTCCATTATATCAGTTCTGCTGTTTGTAAGAAAATAATAAAATTACAAGCATACAATCGCGATTCAGAAGTGCAATATGTTGTACCAGGGAGCCTATATAGAGTATTGTAGAGTATCCCTGGTTGTACTTGGACTTTCGTCCCCCGTAACGAAGCCCGCGGGAGACCAAACCGAGTGACAAGAAAGAAAGATTCTTTATGGATAACAACTTTTTGTACTGTATATGATGTGTCGTTTCACTATGGATTGATATACCGTTGCTAAACAAAATCATATACACTATGTTGTTATCCATAAAGAATGTATGTAGAGATGTTGGGTTTTGTAAACCCATCTCTGAATCTGCGTTCGATCCAATCAAAAATCATCTCAGTAGAGATGGTGAACGACTGGAAACAGTAATTCGTCCAAGTACAAAGTAGGACTTGAAACTGACAAGCGTTTGCACCAGTTTCCGTGAGATCCAGTCATCCGAGAAAAACGGATGTAGTTTCTTTGCAACCCATAGACATAAAAACATGTCATATGTACAAGCGTTGACCAGCGGCATATTGGACCAGCAGGATCTCATTCTTTGTTTTGTTCTCCTATCAGGAATCGGATCAATTCAAATATATTTGGATGTGCCTTGGCAATAATCTTTTTAAGACGACCATGCCACCCCTCCAGATGGTTATTGGTGCGGGGCCCTTCGGTGTCGTGGTGGTTCCATACTGGTGGTGCCTGCTCTCCTTCAATCCACTGGGTGGTGACGTAATCGGCTAATTGCTCACACTTGTTAATATCAGTAATATTAATCAATTATAGTAAACTCACCTGAATCTGGTTTGGGAGCAGCTGAAAACGATATGTTGTGCAGCTGCATCTTTGACGAGCTGAAAAGCTCGTTCATATGTAACTTGTCGCTTGTCCGGTAGGAGCAAGAAAACCAGAGGAAACATCTGGTTGTCAATCATCGCATGCAGAGTGTACAACTGATAAAAGATAGTTGGTGTCACATAGAAGGTTCCGTCGCCGTATATAGTTTCAGCCGCACAGAGGTGTTCCAGGTTTTCATGGGTTGGAGTGAACACTTTTCGCTACCTGTCTTTGAGATGACCCACCCTTGTTAATCCCCTGTTAAAACAACATCAAACATCAAAGACAAACTTGAGGTCGCCTTCCTGCGAATGGAAAAGTTCGGAGGGTCGACGTCGTGAGAATACCCCCAAGTATCACACCTGCTTAATGTGGCTGAGACAGGACTCGGATGCATGAGTCATCAATCAATTTATTTTGTTTATGGCGTATAGCCTGATAGGTGTTAAGTTTAAATTGCATGTGGTCAATGATTGAAGCTGTGTATTGCATATTGTCTTTAGCAGACAGGCAGCCATACATATAGGTGTCAATAAACCAGACATTAAGCTTTCTCTGTGATAGAGGCTTCTTCTTACAATCAACGTGTTTTTTGTGTAACGAGTAGATTATTTACTTGTTTGTGTACACAACCAAGATTAGACTACTGCTCACGATCTCATACTCCGGGCATGCATACTGTTTCAAGCTCCGTGAACCTATTCACTGCGCATGCGGTATGGGCGCAGCGCAGCACAACTGTTGAAACAACTTCTTCCCCCAGCGCTGGGGGAAATTTAGTGAATCGTTTGAACTCCGAATTCGAGGTGTTTTTCCATCGCGTTTTTTTTTCTTTATAGGTTGAATTGGCATTTTTTATGATTTGTTTCGGTAATTGCATACCAAAAGGTATCAGAATCTGCAAAGTTGTGTTTTCCTTTTTCATGTGACCTTTTAGAAAGTTTCGGTCCATGAGATAACCTATCAAAATAATACAACATATCAATAATGCCCTATGTTCCAGGGTGGGCAGTTCTCTCTGGAGGTCTTGATGTTTCTTTTTCTTTAGGAGCAGTGTCTGGCCAGCACTATGTTGCACCATGTTCAGTTTATTAATTTGCGTCTCCAGTCCAACATGAAATTTATCATCTCGAAAACGTTGGGATGGGCTTTTCCAACAAGTTACTTTAACCTCCCATGCCAACCTCTTACCTGTTATTTGTCCAGGGCACATTTCTGTCATGGGCTTCCATTCCTGAAGGTTATTGTTTAGTTATGTTAAATATAGCAGTATGTGTTAACTGCAACTAGCCCGTGTACAACAGGTGTATGTCCCACGAAGCCTAAAATTATTCAGTTGGCTTATGGGACTTCATGCCTCAATGATTTTATGGGATTGTGGTGGATTGTTGCTTGGCTGACCACAGAAAGGAAGAATCAACAGAAACAACAAAAATCAAATATGATTGTGAAATATTTCAAAAGGTGACCTATCCCATCTGTATCACTGGTACTATTGGTAAAAGTTGGATCGACCACATGATTCATAGCAACATATACTGTCATGTGTTATGTTATCACAACACAATCTCTATCATATAGCATATTATCAGAGGTGACAAGGTGATATTGTTTATGGTTATTGTTATTCACTGTTCTCAAACACAAAGTAAGTGGGATACTGAGTCGGAATTCTTTTCTAAACAGCTTGCGCATAGTGAAAGACACACCCATGCATCTTCACTCCACCGAACACTGTAGTAAGAGCTTCAGCATCCTACCACTAACAGAGTGATCCCTGTCCACTGAACAGTGGTCTGTCCCACTCTTATTTCACGCCCCAATTACCTCATTAGTTATGTCGAGGGGTCAAACTGTAATTAGGCTTTGGGATTTATTAGGTGTGAATTTGAGGCCTTGCAAACCGTTTTACCATCACCCACCAGTTATCTCCCCTTGTGGATCTTTACAAGTAGTAAATGTCTTGTAAACATCATCTTTCCAAAAATGTAAATGTCTTGTAAACATCATCTTTACAAAAGATTTACAAGCTTGTAAAGGTGAACTTTTTTTCCAGTGTACAAACACAAAACAGTCGCAAACTACAGAGAAGAATATGACCTCGCCTGGGACCATCCGATGTGTAATTTTTAAATATTAGGGATAACGTCAGGTCACTAAATGTACACTTCTTAAATCAGGCTAATGACTCAACATTTCCAACAATGATGACTAGTGAATTCCATACTTTAACATCTGATGGGAGAAAAGAATTATTAAAGTAAGACACACGACATGCATTACACTGGAGATTATCGGAGTTTCGCAATTATAGCGGCTTTGACTAGAAACATTTGGTAGTACCCATATTAAGAGATATTGTGGAGTTAACCCATTTACCATTTATGCATAGTTTATGATAACGGCGCCTTTCGACTAAGGAACTATATGTTGTCTCAGCATGGTGTTTTTCGCGACTTGTGCCCCTCACTGCACCTGATATAGTCCTAAGGGCATATAAATGTAGCTTCTCTATCAGATGAACCATAGTAGTCAACGATAGGCAAAATGAAGTATTCATACGCACTTTCAAGCGATATTCTGTGTCAAACGTTTCAGACAATTTATTAGTAGACTTGCTTTGGCTACTATATAATCAATATGTTGCTGCCATTTTCTATAATTTTGTAAAACCAGACTATGGTGTTTATTTTCACAAACTTCAGAAATCGTAGTATTATAAAGTGTTAGTCGACTTGCATCAGCCTTACTGGAGAATAACATAGCTTCTGTCTTTTCAGGATTAGAATTAAAATGCCACTTGCTAGGCTAGTCTGAAATGCGTTCTAGGCCAGTATTAAGAAATGTCTGAGCCTGAAACGGATCTTCAGTTACAAGTATAGGGACGTATCACCAGCGAAGAGATTAACGTTACCTAGTATTCTCGCTTGTATAAACGAGAAATAATAGTGTTCCCAAGACAGAACCTCGAGGAGCACCAGCTAAGACAGATTTTGGATTTGATTTGTGACAATAATAACAGCTGAATGTTTTCTATCACTAAGATAATTTTCTAACCAAAGCAATAGTTTTCCTGTTATTCCTATGGAAATAAAACGTATACTATCCCTGTGTGCCAACATCACAAGAGGCAGCTCGGGTTTCTTTACCCTCATCTACAGCATTTGAGAAAAAACGCGATAAACATCACAGGTACTCACCTCTGTGCAGTTGTCAGCTAGCGGTTCTAGTTCATTCAAGGTAATATTGGTCTTAGAGATGATATAGGATTCTTGAGATCCCGGCCGTGTGCAGTGGGAAAATTGAAGATCCGGAATTTCAAAGAAAAGACGAAGATTCATGGCACATCCAGCCATGTCTGTTGCAATTTTTTTAATAGGGTCATAGCTTACACGCCAACGGGTCACCTGAGATGAGAAGCAAATTCCAAAGCACCCACACGTACGTACCGTACGCACCAACATATATAACTTCTATTTTCCACAAATTACATTTTAATTTACTTTTTAATAAAACGATCATCGGTAATAAATCTTTGGAACATGAAATGTGTTTTCTCTAATTTGTATCAGATCATGAAAAATATGTCCTTTTATCGTTACCTTTCCATTCTTCACAATAGGCGCTGTATATCTTTGATCTCCAACGAGTCCAACCGGCGAGACAGAAACCTCCGAGTTCGTCTCATCTGTGGGAGAGGTATGTTTAGAAATATCAATCAAAGAACACACTTGATGAAGACAATGATTAAGGGAAAAGAAGTACGTTAACCTAAGGTTTGAAGAGTTTGAGAAACGCCAGCAGTAGTTTGGGGTTTAGACGTTTACCAATTTGAAAGGGACATAATCCGGATGATCACAGATTCAAACCCACGATCACCTTTTCCTGGAACACCAAAGAGGAGCAGCTGCACACAGACATTCGCGTCGTCTTGGAAACCCATGTTTCCCGAGGAAGTATAAACCTTCATCAACATACGCCTTTTTGAACCCTTGCGAACCACAGGTATACAACTTTGGTTGGGGATTTTGTTTTGTGCTTTCCACCATTTCTGACTTATCACAAAGTGTGTGTTATAAAACTAATAATAATAACAATAATGAGGGCATTTAATGCGCCGTATTCCGCACCAAAGAGGATCACTCTCAAAGCGTTACAATCTAATTTTCATCACCCCGGATAACCCAAGCTGTCTGGGAGGCGCTAAACGATTGATAGACACGCGACTTATCCCATTGGGTACCCTTTTTCTGCCATGTGAGCTGAGGCACGTGTTTTTAACAAACTCACTCGCCTAAGGGGAGACTACATGTATCGTACGTGTTCCGTTGTTTGGTAGGACTGATCCTAGAAACTCTCATGAGTCAACCTGCCAAACACGGTCATCCAGCCAAGGCCTCTGCGAGCCTAACGTTGCTTAACTTAACTGATTTTTTACTCGAGCTCTACGCGCAAAGTCACACACCATGATGGTAACATTATAAAAGTAACACCTGATGCCATACCTAGGATCATAGTCAACTCGAACCTGGGAATCGAACCCAAGATCAGCAAATCCTGCCACGTAGGGGGTGCAATCAACCAATCTTCATCAAGTACTAAAATCTGTTAAATTCTCAAATGCTAGTATTCAAGTACTTCCCTATGTTCTATAAAAGAGGAACACAGAACAGTACTTATTTATAATACATTACAATATGATTCGCCTTTGGCCTAACAAATTTATGTGCCATGTTAGAGGTAGAGGAAACACTTTTATATGGATAGATAGTTTTAGTATTCGTAGTAGATGCGACGTTCCGGTGTACATCCTAACACCGTTATCAAGCAAATGATGCACAACATATGCAGCATGAATACACACACAAACACACACACAAAACACACACACACACACACACACACATGAAGTGTGTTTAAGTTTCTACAGTTGAAGAGGTTGACGTATTCAAAACGAGCCTCATTATGTCATTGACAACATACTGTACACCAGTCTTTTCAATTGTATTAACTTAAATATCCTTCTATTCATGTATATATTTCTCCTTGCTGCACATGTTGTGTATAATTTCTCCTTCTTGCATATGCTGTGTATCATTTCTCCTTGCTGCACATGTTGTGTACCATTTACTTGGTAACGCTGCTAGGGGCTACATCTATTGCAATAAAGTAGCTGTCTGTCCATAAAAAGTATTTCCTTTTCATAATACCAGTTTCTAAATGCCTCTTAAAGGAGAAGAAGGATATTAGAGATTACCTCCTCAAATATTCTCAGATGGTACGTGTTATCATCATCTGCAAAATACACAACTCCAGGTTCAGTCGCTGGATCCACGTTGTTTCGAAGCCAAGATATTCCTTTGTTTCGTTGTTTCACACCCTTTGCAGATGTTCTTACGAGGCCACCGACATTTAAGTGGACATTTGAAGGTGTCGAAACACACAGATGTGTGAACGACACACCAGGGTTTCTTAACAGGTTACCAACTAATCGAGTCTTCTTCTTTGAATCTTCAACAACAATCCAATGAAATTTGGATAAGTGTAGAAAGGTTTGTGATAATCTTGTAAGTTCAGCCTTCTGCTGCACCCGTGTATGGGTCGGCATTATGGCGTATATCATAGTGAGATTATTCAAACGGTTTCTCCGAGTTTCAAGCTGCAGAGAAAGATTTTGAATTCTCGTCGCTGCAAGTTTATATTTGTTTGAAAGATCTTTTATGACATTGTCCTTTTTTCTCAGTTGCCCCTTGTATTTTCTGTAGCTTGCTAGGAGTGTTTCTTGTTTTTGTTTTATCAGCACTTCCACGGTATGTAATCGGGTTCTTGATTTTTCCTTTGAATACCACATCTCTGCAAAAGTCCCAGATGACATGTCATATAATTAACAATGAAATCAATCTCTACAAAAGGAGATAGAAGACGTGTCACATACTTAACAATGAAAAACATTTTTACAGAGGGGGACATGCCATATAATAAACAATGAATTATATTTCTACAATGTGGGACAAATGGCATGTCGTATAATTGACAATGAAATCCTTTCTTACAAAGAGGAGCGGATGACATCTGCATCTAATTACAAAAGAGAACAGATATGACACGCATATAATTAACAATGAAATCCTTCTCTACAAAAGGGGACAAATGGCATGTCATATAATTAACAACAGAATCAATCTCTAAGAAAAGGGACAGGCGACATGTGACATAACGAACAATTGAATCCAATAGGCTCTACATCCCCAGGCACATTCCTCCATTTCCTGAGAGTAGGTCAACAACAGGAAAACCAAACACTTGTTTTACAAATATAGAATGACCCTGAGTTGTGAAATACAACACTGTATATTATATTGGCTCGATAACTTGCCTATCTATCGACAGACAAATCGGCTACATGCCACTCGAATTACGTGAGAGCTGTCACTCGCCTGTCTCTGTGGTCTTCGGTGGCACCATCAGGCCTGGGCTCAATTCCATCAAGCTCTTGTGCCTGTCTTAAGTCAACGCTGAAGTGGCGGGGTAACGATCACCTGCGATTGTTTTGAAGACTAGGAAAAAACACCCCTTACAATTATAGTACTGCACTATGTATTTTTGAAATGTATTCCAGGCATCCTGGAATTCAAGTTTCCTTTGTAACAACCATGGTTCATACACGCTAGAGAGAAATTAGGAAATAGGCATGGTGTTGTTTTTTTTCGACATATGACGCCAGGCATAACAAATCTTGAAACAAATTAAATTGAACGATTTTTTGATAGACAACTTCTGACAGCAATTGATGCATCCACTGAAATAAAGAAGTTATCCGTCCATAAACAAATCGTTCTTGTTCATCACACCACCTTCTAAATACCGCTCAAAGAAGCAGCTGAGATTGGTTGCGAAATGCTAAGATGTATTGAGAGTTATTGGAATGGGTCGCTCTGGAGTGAGTGAGTGAGTGAGTGAGTGAATGGGTGAGTTGAGTTTTACGCCGCACACAACAATATTCCAGCTATATGGCGGCGGTCTGTTAATAACAGGCAATCCTGTGACCAACAACATGAGCATTGATCTGCGCAATTGGGAACCGATGATATGTGTCAACCAAGTCAGCGAGCCTGACCACCCGATGCCGTCAGTCGAATCTTACAACAAGCATAGTCGCCTTTTATGGCAAGCATGGGTTGCTGAAGGCCTATTCTACCCCAGGACCTTCACGGGTCTCATGGTAAGCATGGGTTGCTGAAGTCCTATTCTACCCGGGACCTTCACGGGTCTCATGGTAAGCATGGGTTGCTGAAGTCCTATTCTACCCAGGACCTTCACGGGTCTCATGGCAAGCATGGGTTGCTGAAGGCCTATTCTACCCCGGGACCCTCACGGGTCTCATGGTAAGCATGGGTTGCTGAAGTCCTATTCTACCCGGGACCTTCACGGGTCTCATGGCAAGCATGGGTTGCTGAAGGCCTATTCTACCCGGGACCTTCATGGGTCTCAAAGCAAGCATGGGTTGCTGAAGGCCTATTCTACCCGGGACCGTCACGGGTCTCAAGGCAAGCATGGGTTGCTGGAGGCCTATTCTACCCCGGATCCTCACGGGTCTCATGGCAAGCATGGGTTGCTGAAATCCTATTCTAACAGGGACCTTCACGGGTCTCAAGGCAAGCATGGGTTGCTGAAGGCCTATTCTACCCGGGACCTTCACGGGTCTCATGGCAAGCATGGGTTGCCATGCTGAAGGCCTATTCTACCCAGGACCTTCACGAGTCTCATGGCAAGCATGGGCTGCTGAAGGCCTATTCTACCCGGGACCGTCACGGGTCTCAAGGCAAGCATGGGTTGCTGAAGGCCTATTCTACCCAGGACCTTCACGGGTCTCATGGCAAGCATGGGTTGCTGAAGGCCTATTCTACCCCGGGACCTTCACGGGTCTCATGGCAAGCATGGGTTGCTGAAGGCCTATTCTACCCGGGACCTTCACGGGTCTCATGGCAAGCATGGGTTGCTGAAGGCCTATTCTACCCAGGACCTTCACGGGTCTCATGGCAAGCATGGGTTGCTGAAGGCCTATTCTACCCGGGACCTTCACGGGTCTCATGGTAAGCATGGGTTGCTGAAGGCCTATTCTACCCGGGACCTTCACGGGTCTCATGGCAAGCATGGGTTGCTGAAGGCCTATTCTACCCGGGACCGTCACGGGTCTCAAGGCAAGCATGGGTTGCTGGAGGCCTATTCTACCCCGGATCCTCACGGGTCTCATGGCAAGCATGGGTTGCTGAAATCCTATTCTAACAGGGACCTTCACGGGTCTCAAGGCAAGCATGGGTTGCTGAAGGCCTATTCTACCCGGGACCTTCACGGGTCTCATGGTAAGCATGGGTTGCTGAAGGCCTATTCTACCCCGGAACATTCACGGGTGTCATGGCAAGCATGGATTGCTGAAGACCTATTCTACCCAGGACCTTCACGGGTCGTCACTCTGGAAATATGTTGCGTATTTTCAGAGAAACCCTATCGAACAAACACACGATGAGTAGTGTATGAGGTAATATCACCAACATGTGATGCATGGGGATTCACACTCAGGTAACAGCTTGTTCAGCTTGACCTGATCAAGTATATGCTACTGCACTGTGTAACAACTTGTTGGGTCTGTTATTGTGAACGGCCGAGGCAAGGTCACTGTTTAACATTCTTTACTCCCCTGTTTAAAGAAGTTAACTTGACCTGCCGTTTGTGCCAACTGACATAACAGGTCATGCACATGTGGAGTAGCTCAGGTAAAGGTATTATTACATCCTGGACTAAACCGGCTAACCGAAATGGTTCTGGTTGGTTCTGGGACTGATATTGGGGACCAGAACATTTGCAAAATACATACACTAATCACTATGAGAAGGATCAGATCTAGGAACGCCACCATATATACGCATGCGTAACAGCTGGTTTGAATCCTCGAGTTTGCGCTGTAGCAATAATGTATATAGTTCAGTTTTTCATGTGATCCAGGTAATGTCCGCATTTTGTTCTGACAAACCTGTCTATGGAACCTACCCTACAGCCAAGGGACCCTGTTCTCGAAACGTTCGTAGCCCTAGGAATCGTAGCCAGTGAGTTAAGACTAGGCTTAAGATGTTCGTAGGGTTATGAACGTTTCTAGAAACCTAGCCAGGCCTAATCCCCAGTGACTATTTTCTGCCCAACGTGGGCACTACTTCAAGCATGACGATAACAGAAAGGCTGCCACAGAGGCGTGGTAAGTGTGTCAATCTACGGATTCTATAAAAGTGGTAGTAAAAGCTGGAAGGACAAATGGAATAAGTGTATTGAGGTGAATGGAAGATCATTTTGAAAAATAGAGGAGCATTTTTTTCTGCGGTCGGTCTTGTAATGAAGTTGCAAAACATATTGGACGCCACTTGTATAATGAACAGAGACTGCGAGTAATGTTGATGTCTTATTAAAATAATAATCAACTCACCGGACCACTGTTAACGCTCATATTGGTATCTCAACTACAATGCGTAATCAGTACGAGTTATCGTACAATGATTAAAGGGAACAAACCTTTACATCGACAACCGTAGGACGTCGACTGTATATGAATTGGTAGTGTTAGTGGCAGTTGACGCTTCACCTGCGGGCGCAAATTAAACGTTGTCAGAGGTGCGATCAAACATGGATACACAAATTGAAAATCATGAAATGTAAGGTAATCTTTTCATCCATTTTTGTGTGGAGAGGCCCCAGGAGAATGCTTTAATGTGAATATGTTCAGCCTTTCAAAATCCATTATGCCTTGATTACCGTTACACCCTTGTGGTCGTACACCGGATGTGAAACAGATTTTGTGAAGCAAACAATACGTATTTGCCCTATTATTTGTCCCATTCAATATCAATCACTTAGTGGGAGAAGGCACAATGTATATTATTTCTGTATTTATCATTTACTGCAACTGCTCCTCTGGGTTTGATAGCATTGCGGGATCATATTTCCTCCTAATTATAGATTGCCCCTCTGACATTGCTTGGCGTAGAGCCATTATTTAATTATGTCATAGGCGCAAGATGCAACTTCGGCTTCAACGCAAAGCAAACACTGTCATTTACACTTTGATCAATTTTACAAATGCCTGAATCTGTTATAAAACCACTCCAATGGCATTTATGATTGTCCCGTTCGTGTGCAGATATTTCACTATTCGGATTTATGTATTATTCACTCACTCACTGTTCATTTTATTTTCCTTTCCTTAATTGCAAATTAGTCAGCAAGTTAGTGTGGTTGAAACTCTCCAAGTACAAGCTGAATACGGCCCGTAAAGATCCGTTAAGATTTGGTCTCCAGGACCTTATGCTTGTCGTTAGGTGCGACTGATGGAATCGGGTGATCAGACTCGCTGACGTGGTTGACACGTCATCCTTACCCCTTTGCGTGTCCCCATGCGTGTGGTGTTGGATTGTCTGGTCCAGACTCGATTATTTACAAACGGACGCTATAAAAAACCCAAACAAACAAACACAGAATACGGAGCAGAGAAGATACTCCAAATTATAACCTTGTATGTAATCCAATTATCATGTGAGAATACGCTACGTTTAAACTAAAACATATCAATATTCTTGTTATTTCATAAGCGTCCCAGATGATTTCTACTGATACAGGATCTGAAAAGTTTAATGGAACCACACCCGCATTTCATGGTAGGTTAGTCCCTTCGTTCGAAGTGGGCGTAAAACTAAACTAACTCACTCGCACACTCGAAGGTACAATCAAACACTGTTATGCCGATTTATTTGGTCGAACATAGGTTTGTGACGTTAAAGCTTGTCAACAAAAGATGGCATGATCACATCCTGTCGAGAAATCCATAACCATACAACTGACTGGAGACAAAACTTAATGGCCATCGCAGTTCATTGTTATTCATGAATACTGCTATTTGTCTTTGACATTTTCTAAATAGTTGTTTCATACTGTTTCAGGTCTTCGTTCCAACGACACTGAATCATTAAAGGGATTCCAGTCTTTGAAAGCATCGAATGTCCAAATCCAGGGCCAAGGACCTCACTTCCTCGAGAACGATCGGCAGTAGGCCTCCCCGATATCTACACAAAGACAACGGCCGGTATCGACTGCCTCCTGACATCTAATGGCAACAACCTCATCCTCATCTTCTCTGAAGACAACCTCATCCTTATCTTCTCTCGACCGCAATTCCTGCCAGAAGCTGAAGTGTACTATGCAACACGAACGACCAAAAAAGTGGTGGCACAGAAAACTGAATGTATTCGTAGAGAACCACCCAAACATCTGCAGAACCATAGACTTTTTCAAGAAGGAACAGGCTTGTATTCTTCAGCTACAAGGCAGTGCCAAGCCACCATCTTGGAAACGTAAATACATTCAGGTAGACAACAGCGTCTCCACTTTAAAGAATAAACTCATACATTTCTCTTCTATTCATGCTGATCGTGTTTCTCGCCCGATCACCTTGTTTATGTCCATCATTGTCAGCAGTTGGTCCCCACAATATCTATCAGTATATAGATTATATATTACAGAGTTTCCACTTTCCAAATTCGGAAAATGTATAAGTTTCACAGTACATAGCATTCAATATTGAATGATATGTGAATGCATTAGTCAAGAGCACAATATGCAAAATTTAACAACAAATTTGCAAATAATTGTGTGAAATATGTTAGCAACTTTTGCACTAACCAATTAATATTTTGGCACATAAACAATTTCATTTGAATTTAGACATAACATAGTCTAGCAATGAAAAGATAAAGTACTCACATGCGTGTCCGTACATAGTTCAGCTTACAGTAAGCTGGATGACAACCAGGCAGCATGGAGGTCCAGTACACACTGACAAGCATGTGCTTCAAATTGCATGCGATTTGGTGAGGTCATGATGTGACCTTTGACTGTTGTGACCTGTGACCTTTGATACTACACATGAAGGTTAAGGCCACTGGGTAATGGAAACTTACTAGCCAAATCCAAATATTTACACATAAATGATAACTTAAATGGAAATATACTTTAAATATTAAGTATTTTTTTGGACCACCATGGATAAATTAATTAAAACTAACTTAACAATTTCATTTTAAACACTTTGTACATTAAACTGTATGTACAGAAATCTTGCATGTACACAATAAATATATATACCGCCGTGTAAGCGAGAAGACAACACTGACAGAGAATGCACACGACAGTACAAGAGTTTTACACCCGGTCACAGGTGGATTGCTCTCGGCACCTCAGGCTCGCTGGTTCATAATCATGAAGCCTTAGGCAGCTCACTCACCACGCTCCTATATAACCGCCATTTTGGCCGCCTTCTTGAATTGTCGTGTCTTGCCTTCTCGGCAGTTAAATTTACATAAACATTAACACCGAACTTCAGGGTCCATTTCCGCACCCAGGACGATGGCATCCACGCCATTATCATCCTGATAATAAAGGTAACACATCCAATGTTGATACTTTGATGTTTTTTTTTACACTTGTGTCTTCTAGAGTGGCGGCTTGGGCACAGAACAAGTAATTGTGTATAGTCATGTCGTTCTAATATAATGTTTTACAGCTTATTCTTTGAGACAGGGGATTTTAGCGATTCTCCGACTTTTCATGGAAATGTGTGGTGGTGATTTATTTATTGAAATTTACATTATTCTTGTAACTAGACTCAGTCGCTTTTGTTTCCTGTTTACTTCTAGAGTGACAGCATGTTATATGGAATTATTTCATATTATACAGAATTCAAAATGGCTGCCAAGATGGCTGTCACTGTACTTTTACTATTCATACATAGCTGAGGACTAAATTTGTACTGATATATAAAACAAACAGTTCATTTGGTGTCACATGTTTAACGCAGTATAGAAAAAAAAAGTAAATTTCAATGTTATGGTTAATAAAAGCTTCACACTCCTAAGACCCGTGAATGTACCGGGGTAGAATAGGCCTTCAGCAACCCATGCTTGCCATAAAAGGCGACTGTGCTTGTCGTAAGAGGCGACTAACGGATCGGGTGGTCAGGCTCGCTGACTTGGGTGACACATGTCATGGGTTCCCAATGGCGCAGGTCGATGTTCATTTTGTTGATCACTGGATTTTCTGGTTCAGACTCGATTATTTACAGACCGCCGCCATATAGCTATAATATTGCTAAAATCGGCGTAAAACTAAACTCACTCACATTGATTGCATAAAATCTGCATTTAAACTGAAAACGCGCCAAACACAGATTGGCCTGAACCCGAGGAAAATCAAGACTTGCTTCATTTAGGGCTAAAGCATTGCAGTGAGGGCTGGGCAGTAGAGAAAGATAATGTCTTCAGGGACTGTGAGACAGATTAATGCTGGCCTCATATGATATTACATAATGGAGAAACTCACTGGTCTGTGATTATTTCTGTTACTGCCGGTATTGCTGCGACAAGCTGCGAATTGATGCGGTTTTAAGCATTATTTTTCTTATTCTCACTAACGTAAATATATTTCTCAGCTTCCAGGCACTTACATATTTCCACTTACATTGGATATTCACAATTTCGTTTGTTAAATTATGCAGGATATGTTGAGGATTTTATGCACGTAGGAAATTGTAACAACGGGAGCGGACTTATATACACTACCCTACACTTCGTGAATGTAAATTACATGCTTAGTATTTTCAAGCTATGTCATAAATTTGTTAACTGCTACTTGGGCAATGAAAAACATGAAAGAAGAATGACCACAGCACTACTAGCATGCGCATGCGCCTTGACCTTGTGATAATAAGCATGCGCAACGCCAACGTCTAAAACGCGAGATCGCGAGATCGCGAGAACGCGAGAAAATGAAATGTCGCATTCTCGTGTTCTCGCGATTTCGTGTTTTTTTGGCCTTATTTGACAAGTCGAGATTGCGAGATTGCGAGATTTGACAGCATGTTTAAAAGTCGCATTCTCGTGTCGTCGACTTTTGACAAAAACTTGATCTGTACCAAAAACACGAGAATGCGAGATCGCGAGAACGCGAGATTTTGGCCAAATATCGCGTTCTCACGATCTCGCATTCTCGCACTTTTGACATTTTAAGCTTGTTTCCAAAGGTCGAGATCGCGAGAATGCGAGATCGCAAGAATGTCCCTTACAGTATTCCATAGATTTGAGAAGAACCTCAATCAATCTGTCACACTAACAGTGTGTGCATTGTACCCATGCATATTATCAAAATACAAACGTTCCTCTGAGCCTTGTGGTATCATTATTTTACACATCGCTAGGGTTAGTGGTTTCATTACAGCCATGAATTGATACGTCTCAGATGTAGAGTATTTTTCCGCGGGGTATTATTGCAACACACGCGTTTGTCCTTGTTTCCATCATAACAATATGATAACGGAGTTCGGTATCATAGAACGCCATCTCTAACTCTTTTAGGTCAGCGGACCTTCGTGTGCACAGCATGTACTGAGTCTCCATTACACTACATACATGCACTTATGTCATATACATGTATGACTGTGTTATGGCAAGATAAATAGTGAGGTGCAGAAATATTTATGAATAATTATAGATATTTGTAACAGCAAACTGGAATATCAAACAAGTGTGTATGGCTCTTTCTTATTGTTTGTAGTACTGTGATCGGACCAGGCAGATAATCGAGGTCATGTGACTTGTTCCCAATCCCAAAGAAGGTCAATTTGCTAGTTATTGCAGGCGTGTATAAAATGAATTACAGTGGGCATAGTTTGTCGTATCCCTCCATGCATTTCCTGGTAATCAGATTATGACGGTGATATATGCTGGACATATATATAGTGCATCATATCCAGAGACACACAAGCTCATTTCCGCTTAGTCATATGCTCTGGAGAAAGGACGGTTTCCAGGGTGGAACGGAAGCGGCGAGTTCCTTGATGTTTCTGACAGCCAGGGGACGCCGACACGACGCCTCGACTTACAGCCCCTGAACGGGAACGTGCTTCAAAATGGCGCCAGCACCAGGGAAATTGTCAGATGGCTACACTGCGCACACACAACGATCGCAAGACACCTTCAAAGGTTTCTGCAAACGGGGAGCACTCGGGACCGTCTCGACCGGGTCAACAACGTGTGGCAACGGCACGTCAGGACGGTCAGATCGTACGGGATCATATCCGAGACCGAACACTACCAGCGACAAGAACGGCTCCTCAAGTCCAAGGACGACGTGGATTCATTCACCCCAACGCCGTACGGAACCGTCTGCGAGCTGCAGGCCTGCGTGAACGACGTCCTTATTTCGGCCCCATATTGACGGATCGTCACTGAAACCAGCGTCTACAGTGGGCAAACAGGCACCAGAATTGGCGATTACGACAATGACACGGTGTCATCTTTTCTGACGAGTCACGATTTCACCTAAGGGACGCAGATGGCCGTATACATGTTTGACGGAGACGTGGTAAACGTTATAACGCCGATTGTGTCGTTAAGACGGACCGTTGGTGTAGTGCCAGCGTTATGGTGTGGGGTGGAATAAGCTACCTTCACAGAACCCCTCTCCATATCTGCAGAGGAAGGGTGAACGCCTTCTACTACCGGGTGCTGCAGAACCATGTCGTGCCGTTCTTCAACCAACACCACGATGTCCACACGTTCCAACGAGACAACGCTGGGCACACACTGCAAGGGTGTCCATGCAGTACCTTGCACAGCAGAACATCCCCGTGCTTCAGTGGCCAGCTCTGTCACCCGACCTCTCCCCTATCGAGCACTTATGGGATGAAATTGGACGACGTCTTTCACAACATCCGAGAACTTGAGGTTGCCCTTGTTCAGGAGTTTAATGCTATCCCTCAGAACACTATCCAGAGACTGATCAACTCCATGCGACGACGATGCACCGGATGTGTCAATATAAATGGCGGTCACACCCGTTATTGACTTTACTGTTTGACCCCTAGACCAGTTAAGCCTCTCTCGCGCATTAACATCATCGTGAATGAAATTTAATGATGTTTACATGTCTTCTTAAATCATTCATTCGCACACATTCTATGTGCAAAACAACAGCTTTTGTCCATGTACAAAATAGCTGACCGCCCCCAAAAATATATGTACAAAACAGCTGACCCCCCCCCCCCCCCATATTCTGTGGACAAAATGAATGACACCCCACACCCCCCGGTGATAAATTATGAACGGTCCCTAAGCAATGTACTATACTTTATCATCTGTATATGTCTACCATGCTACTGATATCTTATTAAATCTTTCCAGACCCTGTTTTACTTGTTTGTATTATATGCTATGCATTCTTGTTCATGGTGACAGTAGTTAAAGCCAGTTTGTAGCATTACGTTTAGCTCCTGTGACTGAATATGCGCCACACCGCTGTGGCTGAGTGGGTCGTCCGACCCTCTTATAGCAATACCCCTATGTGTAATTGTTATTCGCAAAAAAAATTCCCAAAACATATGTTATAAGTAAAAGCAATATAACGTTCGTGAATTAGATGGCAATTAGATGGCAACTAATCAAAAGTAGTATGAAACTGAAAATGAAGAAAGGTGTCAGGAACGATCGGAATTCTTACCGCCTTAAAATGTGGCTGTTCAACTAAGGCAACAGGTGCCGAGATTCGCGTAGGACCAGTAGTCACGACATTATAAGTTGCATGTTCACTGGTCACGAGGGGACCATGGGATGAGGTGTACACGATGTTTGTTTATCGAGGGTACCTCAACCCATGGTCCTCGAGAGACCAGCGAACAATATATTTATCTTACCGAACACCTCAATGTTAATTCTGAACTGTTTGAAGCATGAGTATCGGATCGTACACTTCAGCCAACATGTGTGAATCGAACGATTTCAAATCTTCCATGTTGCTGTTTTTCCCCCTAGGCATTGTCTTAGTAAAGTAGCCTTCCCCGTAATTCCCCTTCTTAATATTCACTGGGACTACATTTGAACGTTTTGTCAAAATTTATATTTATTGGAATGAGAGGCAATGTTTTTCGTAGCCATCGCTAGATATGGCGGCCGACACAAGAAAAAAAAAGATTTAGAGGTCTCCCTTCCATCGATTTGCATTCGTAAAATATCGGTAATTTCCGTGCATCATGCTAGATGCAATGTAATTCGAGATAATTACCGGTCATGAAGTACCGAATGAATTGCTATTGGCAGCTGGGTGTATTGCAATACACATCGCTTGTACACGGAGTGCATTGAAAATAACACAAGAGCGCTCGGCTAGTCAGAAAGCGACACTTATGTATGAGGTAAGTTAAAGGGTCATGTCTTGTTTGGAACACCCCATCGCGATTCTGGCTAATCCAAGGGTCACATTAAAAACTGCACACTGCATGTTATTTTCAGAAATTGCTGATGTCAGTTAGATCTGCATCAGCTATGAAGTCACACATATCGTTGGTAGCAAAGGAAACAAGAGTCATCAGAAGATGACATATATACACACACGCACCCCCTGAAAGACTGAAAGATATTACTTTGTTATTGAGTTGTGCTCCGGAAACGAAGCCCATCCCTCCATTTTGAGACTAGGCCAGAATCGTTTCCATGGAAACTCAGAAAATGATAAATCACAAAAACCTGCAAATAGCAAAAGGCACCACTTTGGGGCACGTCTCACATATCTGCCAAGTTTTGATGAAAGATAGCACGACGTTTTCGAGCTGTGCTCTGGAAACGAAGCTCATCCCTCCCTAATGAGACTAAGATAGAATTGTTGCCATGGAAAAATGGGAAAATGATAAATACCCAAACTCTGTAAATAGCAAAAGGCACCACTTTACGGTCTCCTCCACATATCTGTCAAGTTTTGCAGAAAGATATTTAGAAGTTTTTGAGTTCTGATCCGGAAACCAAGTCCATCCCTCCATTATGAGACTAAGTCAGACTCGTTTCCTTGGAAACCAAATAAATGATAAGTCACAAAAACCTGAGATATCTAAGAAGTTTTGCAGAAAAATATTAGAACGGTTTTTGAGTTTAGCTCCGGAATTCACAGGGGCTTGTGTCGCTTAGAAACGGCGTTCGAAAGACATACAGGTGTATAGAGTATACCCTAGTACTATATAAAAGGAAAGGGATGTAACGAAGACACCAGCGCTTTTTTTTTTATCTCGCTTGGCATATTTCTTGGATGTCCTCCAAAGGCAAATCTCTTTTGGGTGGCATGGGTATATATGTCCCATACGTCCCATATGTTTAGATTGAAATCCCAGTACCATCCCAGGAATCCCAGTACTGTCCCTATACTATCCCATGAATCCCAGTACTATCCCAATACTATCCCTGGAATCTCAGTACTATCTCAATTCTACCCTAGGAATCTCAGTACTATCCCAGGAATCTCAGGTTAGGGGGAGGTTAAGGTTGAATAAAGCCTTTTCTAAGAAATAGAGCTCTACACGGCTTTATATTTCGTACCCCCATCATATATACTACTACTTACATTCAGAGATGAAGAGTTAGTCTGGCATAGCCTGTCATCAGGAAGAGAATCCTACTTTTACTGCAAAGGGCATGCACAATCGACGCCTATCTCTATAGGCTGGCAAAGAATGAAAAGTACCATGCATATCCTGGTAGAGGAGAAACAAAAGCTGGCGTTTCCTGTGTTGTACATGACAGTTTGCTGCGTCATAGCGTCAGTATACAGACTGAACGTTTCATGGGTAGAAAGTACTCCGCAACACTGCCGGTACTTATACTACTCAATTCTTATCAAAACTTTACACAACAACGCAGCTGTTCACATGCACAATATTTGTGTATGCTTTTCAGCAAATGTGATGTATGGTCCCCGTGCCATTCGTCAGCACAAAGTTTGCAGATGGTTCCCCCAAGTTAGGGGAGGACTTCATCTACGAAGTAACCACACACACGTCGTGTGTGTGTGTGAGTGAGTGAGTGTGTGTGAGTGTGTGAGTGAGTGTGTGTGTGTGTGTGTGTGAGAGAGAGAGAGTGTGTGTGTGTGTGTGTGTATGACATAGAATAGTGAGGACTTATGAATCTAAACTTTTGTTGGGTTGTATATTTGTGTGACAAGCGTTTGTGTTCTTGGTTGTTGTTGTTGTTGTTGTTGTTGTTGTTGTTGTTGTTGATGTTATTGCCGCACTCATCAAAGTATTGTTTACCGCTTCATATGTCTCAGTGTAATTTTGAGGTGTAAACACAACGACCTGACCTACGAGCATTAAACGAGCATAAAAAGGAGCTCAAGGCAGACCAGAGATCCTGAACCTGGGAAATCTAGAATGTGGGTAATAATTGTTTTATTTAGAGCCTTAGCACTACAGAGAGGGCTAGGCTGTTGGGAAAATAATGTGTTTCAGGGACTGTGAGACAGACTAGTAGCGGGGCATGATATCAAACCACATGTGTACGCTGTGCAGAGTGAATTTGTGAGACTAATTGATGTTTAAAGACCCAGAGACTTTGTATATGTCAGAGTGTAAAGAGGTCCGCAAGACAAGAAAATGAGGTGTGACCCGAAGTTTTTATTGCTAAAAACTCACTCACACACTCTCTGTGTACTGGTTGATCGATGCCAAGGGCGCTTCGCATATGATGCGAATCCGAGCTTTCAGTCGGTGAAGTTTATTTATAGCCCAAGGGAAAGCCCCGACCTATTTGCCAAACTCCTCACACCAACACGGAAATGTAAGTGCGCAACAGTCAGATGTGTTACTTGGAGCGTGTTACTTGCCGCGATGCGTTCGGGATCACAGTGACTTACAGCTGGTGAGTAATCACAGCTAGTTTGACATACAGAATATACGAATACACCCGTGGAGCATCGTTAGGTAGGATAGGCAGTGCTCAAACTGTTGGTAGCCAATACTTGACTATTTCAAGTTGAAAGTTTTTACGCAGTTGTTGATTGAAAATTCAATAAATTCAGTTATATTATAAACAGATTTATTCGCAGTTATTGCTACGAGTATACCCTAACGTCACTCTGTGAATGCACAAATTATGATGTTGTGTTTGAAAAGAAGTTGCACTATTTCATCTTATTAGTTTTCATGAGTGGAAACAAAAAAACTTGCATTCCTCTTTTCTTACCCGCGAGGAGGTTAAGCAGGGGTTGTAACAATTGGTTGGAGTTCAGCCTTCTAGGTCACGACAGCCATCTCCAGTGCCTACTACTCAAGGCGATCGGGGAACGATTAGTGTTGAGTTTTAGTAAATCACGCTTGGGCTTTATTAGCTGCAATACTAGGCTTTAAAAACAATATAGACATTGACATTGACACTGTCATCATCATGGCGATATAGTCACTATTTGTTGTTGTTATTGAAAGAGCTATATTAGCATGCAGGAAGTGGGGGAATTATGTTGTATTTGGGTATATATTTACAACGCTTCTCACTCCAGACAATGTAGCAAGTGATCCTTTTTCCCTCAATATTCATTTTTTCAATAATGCTTAAAAGTTGCAAAAATATTCATCTAGGCAAATTGATGATAATAATATTTTACTCACTCTTTTCAATGTATAAGTTCAGTGCTTTGCATAGGTAAAAATGGGTGATTGAAAATTAACCTACATAAAGAGAATAAAGGCAACATATAATCACTCTTAAATCAATTGTTGAAAAACATAAAACTGGCAGAGTTTACTGTGTGTTCTCAGAAATTGTTTTACATGGTTAACAGAACTAAATCACTTTATCCTTTTTTAGAAATGCGATCCATGGACAAATATTTCATGTTCTTCAGCATTTGTATGGCAATGTGAAGTCTGCTGTAGTCAGGGAAAGGGAGAAAAGTTATTTTGATTGTTCCGCTGGTGTTAGACAAGGATGTCCACTTAGTCCTTTGTTGTTCTGCATATTTATTATAGTGTGGACTAGGCTATTCATTAATTAGGGGTGACCAGAATGGCCCATTTATTTATTGTGCTATTTTTTTCTGCATTTTGGGAGGTCTGCGTTATGGAAGTAAACCAGAAGAAAAGTTAATTTTCCAAAAATTAAATGTATACCCCATTCAATATATTTTGTGCCCCTTCCCTAACAAGTAATTATATGATAAACGATGCCATTTAGAAAGTGGTAAAATGCAACATATGTCATATTTGGGATTTCACTTTCTCAGTAAAGTACAAATTCTAGTACTTTTTTGGTTGAGTCCCATCCAGGATTCGAACCCGCACACTCAGAGTCATAAACCTAATCACCAACACACAAAGTCAGCCGCCTAGCCCCGCTCCCACAAAAATGAAAGTCGGACAACTGGTAGATTACTTTGTGTACCCAATCTGATAAGTGTGAATTGGCACAGCTCCCACGACCGAAAGCTATGATTACACGATGCCATTTAGAAAGTGGTCAAATGCAACATATGCCATATTTGGGATTTCACTTTCTCAGTAGAGTACAAATTCTAGTACCTTTTTGGTTGAGTCCCATCCAAATCCCAAACCACTTTCTAAATGGCATCGTGTAATCATAGCTTTCGACCGTGGGAGCCGTGCCACAGTCTAGACAACCAGTTGTCCGACTTTCATTTTTGTGGAAGTCATGGTGGCTGAGCGGGCTAGGCATCTGACTTTGTGTCTGACTCTGAGGGTGTGGGTTCGAATCCCGAATGGGACTTAACCAAAAAAGTACTAGAATTTGTACTTTACTGAGAAAGTGAAATCCCAAATATGCCATTGCAACAGCAGTGTTAGCATTGTGACGTCAAAACTGTGAAGTGTTATGACGTCATATGTCTAGCAGTATTACACTAGTGTATCTGCAGTATCTTCCAGGGTGAGTAATCAAAACAAATAAGACTTAATAAAAACATGATTAACTAAATACAAAAATTAAAGAAATATAATGATATATAGATAATAATAAGGGGTTAATAAATAAGTAAATATGTAAATGAAAATAAATTGAAAAGATATTAGCAAGAATAAAAATAAAATATAAACAACATTGTAACACGCTTTTTAAATATCATTTTCAAGCAACAGATATATCCAAGGTATATTACTTTTGAAGACCAAACTATCAACAAATACATTTGTATATTTCTTACACAGATCTTATGAAACAGTAATATTTAGTTGCTTGGAGTTTGGTTCCCATCTTGTCTTTCAGACAATACAACACAGTGTGTATAGATTGTCCTGTTAATAATTAATCAATGCTTTTCCTGATTATTATATCTTTAAAATGCAGAGATTTCATGCTGAGCAGATTTACAGTAAATCCTGCAAGTATGAGTGAATGTGACGGTTTAATGGAGGCCCCAGACCCAGACGAGATTACAGGTGACAGTGACAGCTTGAATGCTGGGACTCTGATGGGGAATGGAGAAGACGAGGCTGATGGAACATCACGGTACAGAAGGATGCCCTCCACAACAGACACCCTGGAGGCAGATCCAAGATGGAGAATTGTAAGAGCAACCTGTACGCTCTATAGGCAGTTTCCTGTGAAGTGCCTAGGTGCTACAGTGATGTTTACATGGAATCGAGTCACTTCTTTGCAACTTATTTCAGAAAAATAAGAACTGTCCAGGGGAGGTAACTCACATATCCATTTTTGTTTCATGGGTTACTCACACTTTGATACCTCTCTGACTGAAGAACTGCTAAATGTTGGTGAACTTTAACAAGGCAATCAAGGATGTTCTGACTTTTTGGCTTGTCAGATTTAAGCTTTAAGAGTCATTTGTTTCGTTGCCGTCACCATTTGTAAATTTTTAATTCAACAAATGAGACCCCCGTTTCCATGTTAAAATTCATTTTTTGTTTGTTGTTCAACACCACACGCCTTGAAGACTGATTTTCCTGCTTTATTATCTTTATAAAATAATCACATTCTGTAAAATAAAAGTAAACAATTTACTTATAAGAAAACTTTTACTGATGTATTACTTTTTACAGACGGTGCCACAAGGGGGCGCCACTTATCAAACAAATGTCAAGATCACATGCTATATTTATTACATAATTAATTTAGCAATTTCTTGACATTTTGATATTGTGTGTGCAACTGCCTTAATAGTGGCCTTGTATTCAAATATACTGAACAAAAAAAGTTTGGGATCATAACGATTTAGTGGGATATTTTACAACATTGTTTGCTCAGACTTCTATCATAGAGTCATAATTCACACAAAAATTCATTATTAATTACCACTACAAGCTGTGTATTAGAAATAATATGTAGTCATAACTTATATCTTTTTGAATAGTATGTCTGTGAGATGAGTTTTTATGACTTTAAACCGGTGTCTTCCTCTAAGCTGCTGCTGATCATGGTAAAACTAATATTTTATATTTATATTTTTGCAATATCTGAATCCTTGTACATTGCTGGTAGTGATAATAAATAATCATGAATTTATTTTATGAATTATCCCTCAAAGAGTGAGTGAGTGAGTTTAGTTTTATGTAGCACCCAGAGTGAGTGAGTGAGTTTAGTTTTACGCCGCACTCAGCAATATTACAGCTATATGGCGGCGGTCTGTAAATAATCGAGTCTGGACCAGACAATCCAGTGATCAACAACATGAGCATCGGTCTGCGCAATTGGGAACCGATGACATGTGTCAACCAAGTCAGCGAGCCTGACCACCCGATCCCATTAGTCGCCTTTTACGACAAGCTGAGTCGCCTTTTATGGCAAGCATGGGTTGCTGAAGGCCTATTCTACCCCGGGACCTTCACGGGTCTGTAGCACCCAGAAATATTTGATGGCAGTTTGTAAATAATTGATCAGACAATCCTGGGATCAACAGTATGAACATCTGTCTACACATTTGGGATGCAGTATCATTTGGCAACCCAGTCAGCGAGCCTGACCACTGATCCTGTTTGTCACCTGTTATGACAAGCATGGGTTGCTGAAGATCAATTCAAACCTGGATTTGCATGGGTTATTACTTCATTATAGAATTCATTATTAATTATTACTCCATGATTCTTCACTACAAAAAACTATCCCACTAAATATGTTTCTCTTCCAAAACTTAACAATAAAACCTGCTCCTATTTAAGAACTGCTCTTGACCTTTTGATGTCTAAATGTTGTTTGGGTGAATGTGGATTTTATGGATAAAAATGAATTATGGCAGAAAAGAAAGAACTAAAAAAATCTTCCATGCATTTGATGGCACAAAATACATTGTTAGAAGATTTATATTGCAACTCAAATTTTTATTTCAATGTGTAGTTAGTTATTGTGTTGGAATATGTTGTTGAAAAATAATGTGTCGCCTTCATAGCAGGCTGTCAAATGTTTGTTCCCTTACTATAGGAAATTAAGCTACTCTTCCGTCATTAAGACATGCACTATATACTCAGTGTTTTACGTTCGCAGACATTTGCTGACATGATGAGTTGGATCAAACAGTTGTGCATACGTGAATGCAATCGCTACGTATGGGACAATAATCACAGGTTAAGTCACATTTCTTGCTCTTTTCATGTTCGTGCAGAGGTGGAGTGAGTGTGTAAAAATGGTTTTGTCACTATTAACAATATTCCAGCAACATCACAGTAGGTGACACCAGAAATGACCTTCACAGTGTACCTATGTGGGGAATCGAACCTGGGCCGCTTGTGTGACAAGCAAATGCAGGGAAGTTTATATGAAAATTGATCTTTTGTCAGGTTTGTTCTTTACAAAACAGTACAGATATCATAAGTAACTAATTTATTTTTTGCATTATTTCAATTTACACATGAACTGAGCATTCTTTGGCCACAAAGACACATCATGGCTATTGTCACTTGCCAGTGACATCATTGGCATCAAACTGAGAAACAAATGACATTGTTAGACCCTCTTAGACCAATTTCACTTGAGGGTACAGGAGTTGTTTTTGTGTCTTGTCATCTAATCATCTAAGTGCAGTAACTCTGGCCTGTTCAGCTCGGCAAACAAAAGACCCTTAATGGCATAAGAAAAAATGAGTTTATGTTTTCAAACATTGATCAATTTAAATTAAACGTTTAAAAATTCCATTTAGTTTCACATAACAATAAACATGAATTTTCGTGTACACCACCTCTGTAACTTCATCACCCTGTTCTTCTACGGTTCTTGTAAACGTGGCTGTCTCTGTTTCTAATCAAAACGTGTTTGTGCTGTATGTATTGCATTGGTTATTGATTTAAAAAATTCAATTGAGAAACTACCAAATCTACAATATTTTTCATTTTTCTTCATCATAATATTTCCTGATTTGTTTCCCATGTAGAGCCAATGGTGTTTGTTATATAACTGAGGTCTATAAGTAGTTATGTCCAAATCAGATGATCTGGTGATTCACACCATAAGCATGGATGATGGTAATTGGAAGTGAAATGCATCATCCGTGCCATCTTGTGTGATGACAAGAGCCCATGAGTTTGTTCTTGCAACCAGCAACTTGGATATCTGCAGTGATGTAGCATAGCCTCTGAATATATGATTTTGACTGCATCATATAAACCTAAAGTGTGCTTCTCACTATTTATTAGGTTATCTCCTGTTTTCCCAGAATAACCACATTTGTGGTTTTTGTTTTGGAGTGACAGGTTTTACTTTTCATTAGTAAGACCGCTTCCCAGGGTTTACTTTTCCTAACTTTATATGAACATCAACATTCAAATGATACATGAGTGTTTAAAAATCAATTGAAAATTATCATTCAAAATTAAAGTCACAATGCAAAGGGTTTCTGAAGTGGGATTTGAACCGCAATTCTCTGATCTGTTGGCAGATGCTCTACCGCATGGCCACCAGGCCCACAAAGGTGGAGGGCTTGAATTATGTACTTATAGTTACTCTCATTAAATTGATTTTATGCGAGCTTCAGTTATTGTTATGTAGCTTCATTAAATCATCATCTACATTATAATTACCCATCATTGACGGTATATATGATAGAGAAAACACTTCTCCTCGGTTTTGGTAGACGATGTAAAACCATCGGGGTTGGAAAATCCCTCGGGGCTCCATCCTGGTTTTACATTGTCTACCAAAACCTTGGAGGCGTGTTTACTGCTGTACAAATAAACCCATGTGCATTGAATAGGAGCCCAAGGGAGGCCGGAGATTCAGAACCTGAGGGAGTATGAGACAGACTAGGCAGTTAGGGGAAATAATGTGGTTTAGGGGCAGTGAGACAGACTAGGCTGTAGGGGAAATAATGTGGTTTAGGGACTGTGAGACTGTGAGACAGACTAGGCTGAAGGGGAAATAATGTGGTTTAGGGACTGTGAGACAGACTAGGCTGTAGGGGAAATAATGTAGTTTAGGGACTGTGAGACTGTGAGACAGACTAGGCTGAAGGGGAAATAATGTGGCTTAGGGACTGTGAGACAGACTAGGCAGTAGGGGAAAGTAAATGTGGTTTAGGGACTGTGAGACAGACTGGGATGAAGGGGGAAATAATGTGGCTTAGGGATTGTGAGACAGACTAGGCAGTTAGGGAAATAATGTGGTTTAGGGACTGTGAGACAGGCTAGGCATTTAGGGAAATAATGTGGTTTAGGGACTGTGAGACAGACTAGGCAGTTAGGGAAATAATGTGGTTTAGGGACTGTGAGACAGGCTAGGCAGTTAGGGAAATAATGTGGTTTAGGGACTGTGAGACAGAATAGGCAGTAGGGGAAATAATGTGGTTTAGGGACTGTGAGACAGAATAGGCAGTTAGGGAAATAATGTGGTTTAGGGACTGTGAGACAGAATAGGCAGTAGGGGAAATAATGTGTTTGAGGAACTGTGTGACAGAATAGGCAGTTACAGAATTAATGTGGTTTAGGGACTGTGAGACAGTGATACATATGGTTATGTTTTCAGTGAGGATGTGTGTCAGTGTGGCCGCAGTCAAGGTGAACACACAGCAGATGATACGGATGGGGATAAACTTGGTACTTGGCAGAAACAGAAGAGTTTCATTAAGAAAGAGACTGATACGTTTGGCAGAATCTTGTTTGAGGCAGTTGAAGTGCCTTCACTGGTGAGTATTTTGGCCATTTTGTTAGAGGGTGTTGAAGTGCCCTCATTGTTGAGTATGCCAGACATACTGGTTTTGAGAGTTTCTTGCAAAAAATAATCAGCATTCTAATGTCAGTGTTAGAAATACAAACAAACAAACAAACAAAGATTTTACAGCATAAATTTTCACAAAGTTATCTTTTAAACTTTCTGGTACTCCTGATTTGGAGGACTATATATAAGATACTTTGCATGGAATTTAAATGAATGAATTCAGCAGATACCACTGTGGTCACCATCAATAAACTGTCTGTATAGGAGTGGTCTTGTAAGGAGATAATTTTCGAGTGCAGGAAAATATTTGCATCAAACAAACAAACAAATACAAAATGACATTCTTAACATGTCTCAAACCAAAGTGTTAGTAACAAACCATGGCTGACTCCATCATGTAATACTCCACAATTTACTGTAGAGAACCAGACTCAGTATTATTCGTTATATTGCCAAACTGAATCTAGCAAACCCTATGAGAAATTCACATCAAAGAACCTTTTCAACTGAATAATCACAGCTTGTTTGTATCCATACAATTCTGAATGCTATTTTCCATACAATCATTTCTTAGTGATGCACATGAAGCATGACACAAGATTGCGTCAACAGGTGCTGAAAAGAGTGTTTTTGTCAATATTCAAGGATGTCATCTTACAGAAATATTAGCTATTGTAATCATACCACACAAATGCCATAAGCATATATACTGCTTCTCAAATATCAGTGTTTTATGCTGATTCTTTTTGTTGAGAGATCAGTGCCAGTGATCCGAGAATTTTGTAAGTGACCACCGTACCTTAAACCTTGATTGTTTAAATTCGATTTGGTCGTCTGGAATTCATGGGTTGTTCAACTGATGCAACTTTCTACTAGGGTTAGTTCGACTCAGTATATGAGTGTAGTTTTACTTAGGGTGTGTGCAGATCTGAGTCGCCTGGGTCCTGTGTCATTTTTTCGTCCCACTTTGAGTTGATGCATATTGATTAGGGTTGAAATGGTATACCAGAGTATTAGTAGAACTGCAGCACATTTTTTCGGTTCGCTATACCATAAAGCAATCAAAAAATTTGGTAATTTTGTTTTTTGTACTGTAATTTCTGTCTGGTTTCTACAGTAATGTGCAGTACGCTTGGGTAAAGTATTGTGACTATGTGTCCCAGTCCACCTAGTTGTGAACGGGTACCTGGTAGGGATGGGAAAGCAGGGAGTTGAGACTGAAAATAAGATGTGCTGTTCTGATGGATATCTAATGACTCTGTTCTTTGTGAAAACTGTTATGCCTTTTATCAGTGTATGAAATAAGGCCTGTCCAATGGCCCAAGAGGGGCTAGATTTCTGACGGATGGTTTAAATTTACAGCTAGCCAGCCCTATGGTCTGGTACAAGCTTTAGATGTCCATACATATGAGTAAATTTTTTGGTGCCTGGTTAAATCCATTTTGGGCTGGTAACATTTTGACGTTGCCATCCCAGATGTCTGACTGGGTTTGGGGTTTATTTCATACACTGCTTTTATTGTCTTTCACCCCTTTTCATGAAAGAACGCAGGTGCACAGAACGAGTTAATGTCCCGTAATGTCTCCAAATGCAAAGAAGTACACAGTGTAAAGTCTGTCATCATACATAATGTTGCCCTTTTACAATATCATTAAATTTGGTCTTTAGATAGCATGTGTGATTATGCAGGTCCGTATTTATCACATATAACCCTTATGCTGATTCCTTATTGGTGAATCCAGTTTGTCCGCCTTGACACCAAAACATCAAGCGAGAAATTGGCTAATCTCCTTAGCAAGGACATCCTGGAAGTGAGCAGTAATGATCTGGTCCTCCACTTCGTGGACTTTGATGAAGCTGAACCCCATGTTGATGCTGATGTTGTTGCAAAACTCCAGGACAAGCTCAAAGCAGGCCTGAAAGTCCTGGCAGATAAGACCAGTAAGATATATCATTTGTCTGAAGATAAGATGCAGTTTCATTTATACATGTGGTGATGGACATTAAAGAAATCTACAGAAAGTGTTATGTCTTATCATTATCATTGCCTCAACATGGCCTGTGGTTAATGTCTATCATGATCTCTGCCACTTGTACATGACCTGTACCAACTGGAGACCTCTTGACCATTTGATGTTTGAAAGTTGTTTGGATGAATGTGGATTTTATCAATAAAAATGTATTGTGACAGAAAAGAACGAAAGAAAAAAATAATTATGTGTCTCAAATTGAAAGACATTGACACAAAAATATGCTGTTGATATATTTCAGCTGAGACTTTCAAATGTTTGTTCCTTTCTGAAGGGAATGGCAATATTTAGAAAATGAAATCCCCTAAAAGTAAGCATTTGTATTTAGGTCTTCTGTTTAAAAACTCAACAACCAGCCATTGTTGCGTTTCTTATGCTGTTCAGTATACATGCATGGTCAAAGGGCTTTATGTCTCCTTAGTTATGTCCCTTTGATCTCATCATGCTGTTGCAGGGCTGCTTTTGACATCACAAGGACTACAGACTGGTATATCCAGCCATCTTCATCATGCTCTCAGTCAGCTGCAGAGTCATAGCAATTTCCGTATTGGTGTTGTGACTATGGCATGCCCTTCCTGGGGCAGTGTGGATGACAAGGATATCTTCAAGGACTATGTGATGGTCAGTACTGGGAATTTTCAGACCAGTGTTTCATTGTGGTGTTGTTTCTATAATAAGCACTTCGGATGAATTGATCTTTGTAGGCACAGGTACACAGAAAAACACCCAAATTCTAAAAGTTGTGTATTTGTTGTGCAAATGAACAGACTGTTTGTTGGCAGTCAGTATTTAGATAGTTTGATGGATACAGCTGGGGGCAAAAATGATTATTTTTAAATTCTGTAAATCATTAAATGTTTACGAGCATGATATTTTTGTGAAAATTGCAAATGACTTGAGCTCGCAAAAATATCATGACGCAGTTTGCTGGTAGAATGCAATGAATATTCAGCGAACAACCTGTCCTATCTTCGCTTTATTATTCACCAGTAAATATATTTAACAATAGATCTAGACGATACATATATTAAGCAATGACAACAATGCAAAGAATGACTAATTACTAGCATTACTCGTACTCACGTGTCACATGTCAAACAATGGATACCTGAACAAAAGCCACTCAGTCAGTACGTCTGATAGTCCAGACAGGCGCCAACCACGCAACACACATTTCTTAGAGACTGTTTGAAGGCCGAGACCATCCAGCAGGCGTGGATAGGTTTCATGACACTTATCTAGAGATCAACAGCTTCGCCAAAACTGACTAAACTGGTCCTCCATCAGTGCCAATTTATTAGAGTCATTCCATTTAATTTAATTCCTTTGAACTGTTTTAAGCTTATCTGGCCTGTGCAGCAAGTGTTGTTTTTAAGAAAACATCACTGATTGCATACATGTGGAAACTTTAATATGTAATTAGATTTACTTTCAGATAAAACTTTCAGATGCAAGTTAGCTTTGAAACTGTCAAACTAAACTATGTTTTGAGAATAAGGCAAGTCGCAAATATTGTGACGTAAAACGGTCTGGTCAGCACTCGCAAAAATATCATGACGCAAAAATTTCGTGATTTACAGAATTATATTTATTTCAAATGAAACAGATGCACTCTTCATCCTATTATTACACTGTTTGGTTATGGAACTAATGAGGTGGAACTCTATATGTTGCAAAAAAAAGAGGTCTTTCATTGACTTATCGATGAAGGAGGGCAGTTGAAAAGACCTAGTTCTAGTCAATGTTTTTGTTGCTGCATGTTGTATTTATTGTATAACTGTTAAGGTTGGCAAGAAAGTGATTAATGGCACAGGTACATGTGACAAATGTAAGTCAGACATGGGTAATGGAAGATCAAGAGCTGAGTGCCTCTTGACATCACCCAACTATGGGCACGGTAGTGGCCTGTCATCAAGCATATTTTGGACATTATCAAATTACTGTGGCCTACCCATTTCTAATAGCATGCAGGTGTTTTAATGATAATTCTATCCATTTTAGCTATAAGTTGTGACCCTCAGCTTACTAGATATGATGTGTCTTCTTCTACCTTCCCTGTTTGGTGTTTCAAGGACCGGGATATAAAGCCAGGAGCCAGGTCCCAGCCAGACGTTCTGGGAAAAAAACTGTCCCCATACTATAGCCACTACTTGTTTGCTGATGATGGCACCTACCACATCAACATGAAACATCTGCATCACTTCAGAGAGAGGCTTGAGAAAGCGTTTGAGGGAACTCTTGGTATGTTGTGTTAGAACTGTGACATCATTGGACTACTAGTATCTGCTGTCTGAGGCAAGGGAGGTAACTGAATGTCAAAGTCCAGTTTTTGTCCTTGTAGACTTAGGCTTGAATATCTGTGTTTTGTTTTTGACTAAAGCGTATATGCATGGTTAAACCTATAATATGTAACGTGACAAAACTGAAACAACATGGCAACTACAATGGTGATTTTAGACAGTTGAAGGTTTAACAAAATGTGCAATGTCAAGTGTCAACTGGAGGTTGACGAAATTTCCTAATCTCTTCATGTTTCTAGTCAGCCTGCTCATGCAAGTGTTGTGGTACAATCAGGGTGTTTATGATGCAGGATGGCCAAACTTTTCATTGAGAAACTGGGGGCTAGCTATTCTTGAAACATTTGTAGCCCTACAAACTTCTTCAGCCCATTCTTAACACATTGGGTGTGATCAAAGTTAAGACTTTTTAAGTTATGAATATTTCGAGAATACAAACCCAGATCATCATGATTCCCCCATTTTGATATAAGCCTCCTAAACTCAAGATGGATGGCAGTTTGACATGGTGTATCTTTTTGTTTTAATTAACCACTTAGTGTTGGATCTGTTTTCTATGCATCTTGGTTGAAATAATTGTTCATTAAAAAAGTTAATAATTAGCATTTTTAATGTATTTTATCACCAACTAAATTCAGTGTTCAAGAGACGAAATAAATGATTGTGAAATAGTGTTTTGTTACCACAATGGATTGGTTGTTCTGAGGTGAGGGTCCTCCGACTGTGCTGGTGTTGATGAATGGGGGTCCCCAGGCTCTGACACATGTGCTCAAGGCTCTACAGAGGCAGATACCAGTTGTCATCGTCAAGGTATAACAGTCAGTGAATTGGTGACCATTACAGAGAGTGTAATGATGTAATTTGATTGTAATGTCATATAGTCTGCAAAGTATTGTGACCAGTGTTAATACATTTAATGCAGAGCTTCAGATAAGGCGTGTATTTGCATATTTTACTCAATACAAATCACATTTACTGAATTAATTACAAATCTGGGAGCACAAACTATAATACCTTGTGTACTTTGCTCAATTAACTAAATTGGCTTGCATATGATTCGTCAAGGTGCCCAAACTCTACAACAGTATTAGCTAATGGTAAGCGATGTCTATATATATACATACATATAGCCGTAGCCACTGTTCGGGGTTTACTCTAGCAGTCACATGACTTCCATGTTCAGTATTTAGAAATGGCAGCCAATCGTTTGGCAATATGATGATTACTAAAAAAGTTCAGTCTATTGAGATGTATTTATATTAATTATTTAATTAATTATGTAATTATAGTTAATTACCCAATAAGGATAAGAAACTCTGTGTAAAAGCACTCAATGTTTTTAACTAGAGGGAGTATAAAAAATTCTAAACAGTAAAAATAAACAGACATAGATGTAAATACCCAAAATTGCTTGAAACATTATCAGGAGCTCTGTTTAATGCCAAAGAAAGTGAGTTTCTTTTTCTCATTGAAAAACATTCCTGTAACTGTGTTTTGAATGTAAAATGTACAAACTACTGAATTCAGTAGCAGAGTGATTGATGATATAATCTGATTGTGATGTCAGATGTTATTTAGTCTGCAAATCATTGTGATGCAGTTTCACTGACTTGATATTAACTATATACAGGGTTGATCTCACCTAAGCAATACCTGCTTTGGGAAATACTTTTTGATGAAAAATCAGCTGTGTTGCATTGATTTTAAACTAATGGTGTTGACAAACACTGAGATGTTGTATTTTCTACTAATACAGGGGTCTGGAGGCTGTGCTGACAAAATTGCATCTGTTTATCTTAGAAAGAAACCCAGGTGTCACAAAACGCTTGATAGAACTGGCAACATCAGCTTCAAGTAAGAACACATTAGACTTCTTTTTCAGAACTAGTAATACATCATGGGTGAAAGATCCAGGTAAAAAAGTTTATTAAAACATTGCTTTGGGACTGGTTATTTGTTATTGGGAACATTTTGAGCGGGGATGAAAGAAAGGTTAAGTAAAATTAAGTAAAATGGGAGGGGGGTTGGCTGTCAATATATTATACGTCCTATAGGCTATTTAACCTGTATGGACCCATGAAGACCTGGGTTAGAATTGAATAGTAACCCATGAATGTGTTAAGAGATGACTTTGGGATCGGGTGGTCAGTCTCACTGACTTGATTGAGACATGTTATTGTGTCCCAGTTGCATAGATCAGTGTTCATGCTGGTATCCTTCGTCATGATATGGCTGCAATATTGCTGATGTGACGTTAAACATTAACTCACTCACTCATGCTGGTATCTCAGTTGCGTTGATCATTGCTTGTGCTGTTGATCATTGGGTTGGGTCCAGACTTGATATTTTACAGACTGCCACCATACAGCTGAAATATTGCTGAGTGAGGTGTAAAACTAAACTCACTCACTTAATTAGTCACTTTACAAGTCATCATTGTCATGAAGAGGCTCAAGCCAGGAATGCTTGCACAAATCAGTCTTCAAAATTCTCTTCATGGTTCTAAGTGATGGAATAGTGTACAGTGGAGCTGTGATGATATATCGTAGTATTGATAATCATGATACTTCATCGAACAATAATATATTGATACTTTTTTTTTTGCATCATGATACGTATTGTTGACCTCAGAATTGTTACTTGTCAGAAATTAAAGGTTATATGAATACTTGCAGTGTATCTTGGTATCAAAATATACGTTTCTAAAGGAAATAAGTGAAGATAGCAAATCATGATGTGTATCGTATCGTATCATATCGTATCGTATCGTATCGTATCATTCCAAGATATCATGATACGTATCGTATCGTGAATTTTCTGTATCATCACACCACTAATGTACAGTAACCTGATACTAATCATACTAATAGGTGCTAGTAACACGATCACTGGATTCTTTTGCTCAACTATTCTGCCTGAAATTTCAGAATGTAGACAGTTCTGTGAGCAGAAAATAATTTTAATTCTCAATATTTGTCATGGTGTTTCCCATTGCTAGACATCTCGAAGAAGTAAACGTACACAGTAAATTTAGTCTCAGTTTATTTCGTTACACTCCACCACTGAGTCTAACAAAACCTAGTAGAAGGTCACGTCAGGTAACCTTTGAGCAATCAATGACCATCCAATCAAACGCGAGATGGTTAAGTAGATTTTACCAATCAGACAATGGCGACTATTTAGGGATCGGACAGACTTTCAAAATATTCAGGGCACTGACACAGATCACTCCTCAAACAAAAATCCGCATATAACACAGTTATTTGACCTGCAGTATAAACACTTTTGGGTTTCTGTTGACATGGTTACCATTAGCTAATATTTCCACAAGATGACATCATTGAATATTGCCCAAAACACCATTTTCAGTGACTGTTTACTCACTGTTGTCATGGTTGTACGTACACCATGTACATCACCCAGAAGGGAGCATATGCTATATAGCATTCGGAATCGTTCGGGTACGAACCTTTACGAGATAAAAAGTTCAAAAGGTATGTACGAATGTCCACTTTCACGATTTGGTAAGCTGATTGGTCAATCTCAAAGGTTACCTGACACGACCTCTCATAAGGTTTTGTTAGACTCAGTAGTGGAGTGTAACAAAAAGTACTGAGGATAAGTTTACTTGGACTGTAAATGTACTGGACATTCATTCCTTATGATCCTGTCATACTTACTCCAGGTATCATCTGAATGTAGAGATGGATGTCAATAATGATAATGATGGTGATGATGAGATGAAGATCAGGGAAATCCTGAACCACTTTGAACTGCTGACGGTCTTTGATCCACAACCCGAGACACTGGGGCTAGACATGGTTGTTGTCTGGGCTTTGCTCAAAGGTGAGTCTCTTGTCCTTGGTTGTTGTAGTTCTTGAAAGCCATTTAGAAGAACATGAATACATGACACTTTTGTGGACAACAACTTCTTTTTATTCTTTACACGATGTTTCAGAGCTAATTTTTTCTCTCTCATCACTTTTACAAGCACCTACGTGATCTCAGACTCACAGAGCATTCCTGACTCATACAGGATCTCTGACTTTCTCAGGATCTCTGAATTGTACAGTGTCTCTGACGCTTATGGGATCTCTGACTTTCACAACATCTCTGACTCTCACAGTGTCTCTGACTTTCATAACATCTCTGACTTTCACAGTGTCTCTAACTCTTATGGGGTCTCTAGTACTTACTGGATCTCTGATTCTGTCCCAGTGCCACACTGACAATTGCGCCTCTCTGTTGTTCAGGATCTCAGGACTTCATCCCTTGACTACAACAAAATCAGGACTTGTGTTGTATGATTATGGCAAGTGTCGTATGATAGACTACCAAATACCACCAATACCTCTCCTGGACCTTTATATTTTCACTGGTTACTTGTGAGAACAGTGGACATGTCTTTGAGTTAGGAATGTGGTCACTGCACAATTCATGCAATGGAGATGCAAAAGTATCTCCTTGAAGCGCCCAATAAGAAACTCAGGTCATAGGGCAGCTGTTGTTTCAGTGGATCTGTTGCCATAAAACTTCTTGTAAACCAGTGCCTCCTCTTGCTCCTTCCTCAGCACAACTAATGATTCATCTGTTTGATGTGAAAGGCAACTAATGGGAGTCTGGGGTAGAATAGGCCTTCAGCAACCCATGCTAGCTATAAAAGATGATTATGCTTGTTGTAAGAGGCGACTAATGGGATCGGATAGTCAGTCTCGCTGACTTGGTTGACAGGTGTCATCAGTTCCCAAATGCATAGGTCGATGTTCATGCTGTTGATCACTGGATTGTCTGGCCCAGACTCGATTATTTACAGACCGCCGCCATATAGCTTGAATATTGCAGAGTGCGGCGTAAAACTAAACTCATTCACTCATCATATCAAATTTCGTACACTGATGCTCATTATGTTAATCACTGGATTGTCTAGACTTGTTTATTTTCAGACCACCACTGTGTAGCAGGAATATTTCTTGAAACAAACAATAATCTATATACCAGTACATTGTTGTGTGGAATTGCTGGCTATTATTATTGCTGTTGCAGCTCGGCAGGAGAATAAACTACACAATCTCCTGGAGTCATTCCTTGCCCACAGCGGGAACATCTGGGCAGGGAACACCTTCAACATGAAGAATCCCCTGGAAAGTAAGGTGTTCTTGTGTTCTGATGGGTTATGAAAAACAGAGGAAAAAGAATTAATTGAGACATTAATACCACAATTTTTAAACTTATCCTATCTCACGTTATGCATCTCTCTTCCTCACTTCGACCATGTGTGGAAATGTGCTGTCAGCTAAGTTGAATCAAATCTTCCTGGCCTCTGACCAGCCAACCTCTGCCTCCGCCATAGACACCTGTCAGTCATCATGCTCGTGCAGCCGTCTCAGCTGATCACGTGACGACTTGTACTTGTCATTCTCTTTCTTGTCACACCACAGTGTGGACGCGTGTTGTCTCTGTGAAGATATATGTTGGAATTGTGAATAAACATGGGTGGATCTAAAGAGAAGTTATCTAAGAAGCGTAAACGTTGCGGTCAATGTAATAGAAACTTCTCAGCGGCTGACTGTCTCAAGGCCACGATGTGGTTGCATCTCAGCCGATTGAGTCCGATCTGGCGATTCACATAAGTGGTAGGGGTCGAATCGATTTGGCATTTTCCCATCCACTTCACACGAATGCTTCGATTCACCTCAACAACAGCTTCGTTTGGATGCGGCACTCACTCAACCACTTATGGTCGATTTGGTGATTCACTCTAAAGCGGTGCTTCCACTACAACAGGGCAGTCTCGGTTCAGTGCTTCCTCAACCATATCGGTCCAGTGCGGCACTGTATTCTGAAGCGCCGCTCTCTCAACAACAGTATGGGTTTGATGCGGCGCTTACTCAGGGTGACTTCGGTTCAGTGTTTGTTCACAGTGTGGTTATTTCCCATGTTGGTTCGAGTACAGCGCTTAGTGCACATACAGTCAGCAGTGCGGTGGTTAGGAGTGTGCCTCTTGTGTTGATGGCTACTCCACATACATTGACTGCAGCTGTCAGGGCACCGTTAGTAACTTGCTCTACAGTGTTACTCAGGCATGACAGGTTCGTTACATGGTGCTCCGCAGTTTACATCGATGCCTTTAAAAAGACCTACTTTGCTGGTCTCCTCTGGTGCTCTGAGGCCATCAGGCATTTCCGAGCAGTCCTCCAACAGGAAGTTGGATAAGCAGTGATTGCATGACATCAGAGCACGACTGGGTACTTCCGCCCCCAGTCGTGCCTATTCAGTCATCACCAGTAGGCGGAAGACTTGAAATTTATGCACCAAATTGGACCATTCTGGAAGACCCTTATGTGTTAACCACTCTGTCCAAAGGTTTCAACTCCCGGTTGTGGGGAATCCTCCCTTATCCCAGTTACCAGAACACAGAACATATCCAGTTCAGCAACTGGATGTCTTGCGAACCACAGCAATTTTTCTACTCCCGAAGAAGGATTCGGACAAGTTGAGGCTAATTTTCAACATGAAAGTATTCAACAAGAGGTATCTACAGGCTCCACCTCTGGATGGTGTCAGTAGCCCTTTTAAGAACAATCATCAAGCCGGGGGATTAAATGGTCAGTCTCGATCTGCAGGATGCATATCTGCACATCCCGATCTTCCCAGCTCATTGCAAGTTTCTTTGGTTTGTTTTCTAGGGCACCCACTATCAGTGGCGGGTGCTACCGTTTGGAATTTCTTCGGCCCCATGACTATTCACTCGGATGACGAAGCCAATCACCAGCTTTCTGCATCGCAAGGGGATAGTCTTCGAATCGTACATCAACGATTGCATTCAAGCCCAGACTAACTCTGCGTCACATGGAGTTCATGATGCAGCTAATCAGCAGAAGTCGGAACTGATTCCTACTCTATGCCTTCAGTTCATCGGGTCAGTGTTCAACACAGAGGTCAACAAACTGTTTGTTCCAAGGGAGTGGTTCGGCAAGATGCAACGACTAATTCCCCTTGCATTAGCTCAACCCAGGACGCTCTGCCAGTGGCCGGAACTCTTGGGTCTGGTGTCGTCAGCTCAGGTTTTAACCCTCTGAGGTCATCTTCAACTCTGAGGTCATTGCAAGTGTTTCTAGCTCCACATATCAGGAGGGGCATTCCATCTGCATTGATCATGCTACCCATGGAGCTTCTCTCTCATCTACTGTGGTGGATGTTTGCGGCGGAGTTTGTTTAGAGCTGTTTGTTCCATCTCACCACCTGTACATGGATGCGTTTCTACACGGGTGGGGAGCTCACCTTCTCGATCAGCAAGCGGCAGGGCAGTGGTCTCTCAAGGCCATCTTGGCCATCAGTCATTAGCAGGAACAACTACAGGGGATGTCCCTTATGGTTCGATCTGACAACGCAGCAGTCGTGTGGCACATCAATCAGATGGGAGTGTTGCCTCAACTTCTATGGTGGACGAAACAATTCTTTGACCTAGTGGACTCTCAAAATATTGGTTCGGGCCAATTATATTCCAGGTGTCAAGAATGTCATTGCAGACTCTCTGTCACATCTGAAGCATCCAACCCCAACGTAGTGGAAGTTGCATCCAGAGGTGTTCAGGACTGTTTGTCTTCCATTGATGAACCCGACAGTAGACCTATTCGCCACCAGATTCCACCATCAGCTGCACCTGTTCCTGTCTCCGATCCCGGAGCCATTGGCTTGGAAACAAGACGCTCTCGCAATTCCGTGGGTCTGTAGGGGCTAGTACCGAAGCAGGGATGTGCCAGATCACTGGGGTCACTTGACAAATTGTGGGGCGGTGAAGCCTACTTGCCAAACTGCGTCCTTTCGCTCCAGCAAAAGTTGCGGCTGAAAACCACATTAATTTGGGAACGCCCACCCCCTAGAGTTTTTGTGCCGTGATAAGCCAAGGAGTTTATTGAAGCAACCCAAGTATGGAGAAGCATATCGGGAGTTGGTGCGTCTCCTGGCATCCTTGTGAAATGCTCCTTCACTTGTCGATTGTGTCAGAGGGTAATCTGCAGCCCTCCTGCCAACTGTGGGATAATGCATAACATGAGAGAGGATAAGTTAAAAAATTTGGAAATTTTAACTATAAATTGTATATTTCTATACTTATCCTATCTCAAGCTCCAAGACGAGAATGACAAGTACAAGTTGTCACGTCATCAGCTGAGACGGCTGCACGAGCAAGAGGATTGACAGGTGTCTATGGCGGGGGCAGAGGTTGGGTGGTCAGAGGCCAGGAAAATTTGATTCAACTTAGCTTACAGCACGTTTCCACACATGGTCAAAGTGAGGAAGAGAGATGCATAACATGATATAATATAAGTATTTAAATATACAATTTATAGTTAAAATTTCCAAGAGTCTGTAAATGGACATTTATCAATTAATTATACCAATAATATTGTCAATTATGTCCCAGTGTGAGATGTTAAAATCAAAGCGTATGTTTACATAGTGCTGACAATTCTTGATTGGCAGTTTAAAGTTGACAAATTTATGAATAACAACTTCTTATATGTTGTGTCTGCGCTGTCTCCAATTTGATAAGTAGTTGTGGTTGTTTATGATTTTGACTGTTGACTTTTTGTTGATTTGTAGCTATAGATTGGTCCCTGCATATCTTTTCTATGTTGATCATTTTTCTTTCTGAACACGTTCAGCCTTTATACAATGATATCTAAGAAAGCTCAAGTGCTGTGGCACTTCTTACTACCTATAAATTCTGTAGTATAGGTCCCCCTACTTGACATTTGTGGCAGTTTGAGAAAAATATCTGTATAGGCGAGGTTGTGGGTTAGCCTAGTGGTTAAGGTGTTCGCTTACCACACCAAAGACCTGGTTCAGTTCCCAACATGGACACAATGTGTGAAGTTAAACTCACTCGTATAACAATTGATGGCCCTGTCATGTTTTATAGTGTGAGAGTGTTTAACTATATTAATGCATGCATGGTTGTCAGGAACACAGATCAACCCTCACACTTACTTCCTGTTGGAGACAATGTTCAACAGCAGTGCAGCTGTGGTGGAGGCCATCTTGAAAGGCCTTGACAACCTAGACCAGCATTTCACCATGGATAACATCATTCAGCTGTATAACAGGGTGAGATCTTAGAACATGATACCTTGAGATGCAATTGTATTAGCAGCTGGATCATAGAACACTTCATTATTGCATTGTATGGGTGTATAGCAGGGTGAAACCACAGAACATTTCACCATGACATCATACAGATGATTCATAGAACACTTCATTATTGCATTGTATGGGTGTATAGCAGGGTGAAACCACAGAACATTTCACCATGACATCATACAGATGATTCATAGAACACTATATTATTGCATTGTAGAGGTGTATAGCAGGGTGAAACCACAGAACATTTCACCATGACATCATATAGATGATTCATAGAACACTTCATTATTGCATTGTATGGGTGTACAGCAGGGTGAAACCACAGAACATTTCACCATGACATCATACAGATGAATCATAGAACACTTCATTATTGCATTGTACAGGTGTATAGCAGAGTGAGACCACAGAACATTTCACCATGACATCATATAGACGGATCATAGAACACTTCATTATTGCATTGTACAGATGTATAGCAGGGTGAAACCACAGAACATTTCACCATGACATCACACAGATGGATCATAGAACACTGCATTATTTAATTTTACAGGTGTATAGCAGGGTGAGACTACAGAAATCTCACCATGACATCATATAGACGAATCATAGAACATTTCATTATTGCATTGTACAGGTGTATAGCAGGGTGAGACCACAGAACATTTCACCATAACGTCATTGAGGTATGTGACAGAATGAAGGACATAAGATGCTTGAACCTTACATTGTAATTTGATACTGTGTATGGTGAAACAGTCTTTGCATCATTTCAGTTCGAACATCTGGGGCCATGTAGAAAATATTTGAAAGAAGCCAAAGAAAGAAAATCTTTTGTAAGTAATTTTCAAACAGTCATATTGTCAGCATCTGAAAAAACACTTTTCATTCCCACTTATTATTGTGAATCTACAACCTTTGATGATAAATAGTTGAGGGCACTGGTTGTTCCAAAACTATTTAATGTCAGTGCCAACAGCCTTTTTACTTAAGTGTTTGTCAACTGTCCAGATGGTTCATGTTGACATGACATTATTTCATTTGCATTTGTTGAACATTGAGTGTTTAGAGTGCTCAATCATCTGTCTTGTGAAGCAACATAAAGTCTTTCTCATGCTACTTGTGAGCCATGCAACCATATATGTGCCTTGATATCCTTGAAATCAGAAATATCTTTGAACCAAATGAGTCTCTTTTTTAATAAATCGAGGACACTTTACTCCATTCCATTCCACTCTACGTCTTCGTAATGATAGATGGGTGGTTGGGCTCATCTAGTGGTTAAGGTGTTCGCTTGTCATGCTGAAGACCAGGGTTCTATCCCCAAATGGGTGCAATGTGTGAAGCTCATATCTGGTGTTCCCAAATGTGATATAGGTGGAATATGCAGCATAGTGATCAACTCAGCATTTCTACGTAAAGTTTCAGCTTTAATCGAACTTCATTTTTGTGATGTGAATGCTTGCTTGTTAGATTCATTGATTTACTGTATGAAGAACATGATTAATCTTATGTTTCAGTTCACTGACCGCCATACTCTAAATACAGTATCAGATGTCCGAACTGCCCTTCAAGATATTCTGGGTCCTAGCTACCCGCTCACCTGTACAGGTAGACATTGTCAGTGTCAAGCAGTTCTCACACCCTCCGATATGAACAGAGTTTTCACAGGTGAGTATTCTACGTTTTTTCTTAACATGTGCTTGAAGACACCTTCAGTGAGAGACGCTGACATCCTCCATATTTAGTTCAGTACGCTGTCATATTTACATATTTTCTGACAGATATAAGATTTTCATCTCTGCTGACAAATGATGGATAAGTATCTACAATAACATGTTAAATAATTGAAGTGTATCTTCAGTTGGCTGATATCTTAGACTAATTTTCTTGATGCCACCGCAAGAACAGGCCCTGATTTCTTGAAGCAAATGTATGTCTGAGTTTTGACTTTTCTATGAGATTTTACTCAAATTTAAGAAAACATAGGAAACTGCATTTCCCACACTGAAACAAATCAATATTAAACTCAAACAAAGTAGACAGTTAGAGTTTGGTGGATAGATTACTGAAGTTGTTGTGGATTATTTATCATATAACTGCAATTGAGTTAAAAATTCAGCTGTTTCAAATTTGAGTAAAAACTTAAAGGTCACATGCAACCAAAAAATCAAAAATAATTAAAACACAATTGTCACTTATTCATGACATGTAATATACATTGCTGCTTGTAAAAAGTACAAATAAACAAAATTAGAAGTGTTCAATTGCGATTCAAAAGTGCAATATTTTGGACTTGGGCTTACTTCCCTCGGAACGAAGTCCTCGGGAGACTGACCCCAGTCGTAGCGGGTGGGTATGCACTCAAGTGTAACGACGGCTTCCGATTGGCTGGTTCATTTGCTGATTAGCTGAGAGCTCATGTGTACAGAAAGATGATCTGTTTGATGGGCATTTTAGAAGTATGGCGAGTCACACGAAAGTAAGATTCTTTATGGATAACAACTTCTTTTATTGTACTTGATGCGTTGTTTCAGTATGGATTCATATTCAGACAAAATCATATACATTAGAAGAAGTTGTTATCCATAAAGAATGTATATAGAGATATTGGGCTTTGTAAATACATGTTCTCTGAATTTGCGTTTGATCCAATCAAAAAACATCTCTGTAGAGATGGTGAACTACTGCGTGGCTGGAAACTGTCATTCGTCCAAGTACAAAGCAGGACTTGAATCTGACAAGAGTTTACACCAGTTTCCATTAGATCCAGTCATCTGAGAAAAATTGATGTAGTTTGTTTCCAACCCACAGACATAAAAACATGTCATGTGGACAAGTATCACCTGCCTAAGTACATAATGTGGCAGAGACAGGACTCGGGTGCACGAGTCATAAATCAGTTTATTTTGCTTGTGGCATATAACCTCTGTTAAGTTTAAATTGCATGTGGTCCATGATTGAAGCTGTGTATTGCATATTGTTCTTGGCAGACAGGCATGCAGACATATAGGTGTCAATAAACCAGACATTGAGCTTTCGCTGAGACAGAGGCTGCTTACCACAATCAACAAGTTTTTTTATGCAATGAATAGATTATTTGCTTGTTTGTGTACACAACCAAGATTGGACAACTGCTCATGACCTCATACTCTGGGCAGGCATACTTTTTCAAGCTCCGCAAATCTATTCACTTGGCATACGTATGGGCACAGCGCAGTATAATTGTTGAAACCACTTTTTCCCCCAGCGCTGGGGGAAATTTAGTGAATCATTTGATCATCGCATTTTTTGCAACTTTGAAGGCTGAATTGGCATTTTTGATGATTTGTTTCGGTAAGTGCATACCGAAAGGTATCAGAATGTGCAAAGTTTTGTTTTGTGACCTTTAAGTTTGTTTGGAGAAATCAGGATCAGGTTGAACCTCTTAACAACACAATATGTCCAGTTTTGTTTTTATATGGAATTATTGTCACTTAGCTTGATTATCTTCATCTTTCTCCCAGAGCCACAAGACTTCCGCTCATGTCTGCCCCCGCTTCAGGAGATGTTCCTGTGGGCGCTGTTGACCAACAAGCAGAAGCTTGCAATGATGTTGTGGAAGTGGAGTGAGGTAATCATCAACCTGTATTTCTGACTTCCTGCACAGTCATGGGATACGATGTCATAACTCCCATTTGTGAGGGTGCATTGTACATAGGAATGCATTTTTCTTGTGAGAGTTCTTATAGCAGTTGTGGGTATGTTATTACTAAAGATGGACTGTAATCTCAGGTCCGTCATTGTCAGTGTGAGAAAGTGTATGTTTGTGGGACATGATGACATTTACATGGGTCGGAAAGGTGGTATCATTTTATTGACCTTCCATGTGACAATGTTTGTTTGCAGGACAAAACAGCAGGTGCTCTGGTAGAGGAGACATTGTGTGTGACAATGTTTGTTTGCAGGACAAAACAGCAGGTGCTCTTGTAGAGGAGGTATTGTGTTTGACAATGTTTGTTTGCAGGACAAAACAGCAGGTGCTCTGGTAGAGGAGACATTGTGTGTGACAATGTTTGTTTGCAGGACAAAACAGCAGGTGCTCTTGTAGAGGAGGTATTGTGTTTGACGATGTTTTTTTTTGCAGGACAAAATAGCAACTGCTTTAGTTGGGGAAGCAATACTGCGTGCTCTGGCTGAGAAGGAAGATAATTGGGACACTGAAACAGTATTACGCCACAATTCTGGGTTGGTATTCCGCATACAGTTCATATCGTAAACCCAAACCCTGACAGTCACACAGTGATACATCCAGTGCAACAGATGTAGAGATGAACTGTTAAAAAGCTTAAGGTCATGTCCTGAAATCCCACGTCATAGTTGGTTTAATACAGTCTGTTTGGGTTCAAACAGGAATGATGAATGATTAAATAACTTGAAATAGGGATGAGTGCACAAAACATAAATAAGACACATAGTTCACATGTTGTACCCAACAGGATCTGAAATCTGATGCTTTGTGATCAGTCATAGAAAAATTTGTTTAAGAAACTATCATATAACATTGTTGTATTTTCACTATTCACACCAAAGGTTGACAAACGGCTGGTAGAACAGCACGGGCACACACCTCTCCTTGTCAGGATATGGCTGGCGCTGTTCCACCATCATTCTCATTTGAACACAGTGGGTTGCAGTAAAGCAGCCTTCACATGGCAAACTGAAGTTTGACAAAACATGTTGTCAAACTCAAGTTTGAGAGTGTGTATATTCCATGAACTCGCCACCAACACCAGTTTCACAGTTGTCAAAGTGTTGTCAAGAAATAGGATCGACCTCCACCAACTTTTCCATTTTTATGAATGCTTTAATTTCAATTTTGTCCTTGATATGAAAGCAGCTCCCTCTTACGTGTGTGTTGAAGTTTTGAAATAGAATTTAACAAGCTACACATTTTGATTTCATGCCATCACACCTAAATCTGTCAAAGAATTGTGTTCAGTCCTTTTCAAGAACCTAATAATGTTTGTGTTGCCTTGAGGTGAGAAAAGGTGTCACTGCTCAGTGACGAAGAAATTGCTCAGTTCCAGCAGGAAGATAGATACACAGTCATCTGTCAAAGTTACGACTTCAGCAGACCAGCTAGTGTCTGGACCTTTTAATTCTCATTTGTCTGTCAAAGTTTTGACTATATAAGTGGACATTTTAATTTCCATTTGCCTGTTAAAATTATGACTACAGTTGACTGACTCGCGTGTGGACTTTTGTAGTCTGCCTGAGTTAAGACTGTGGTTGACTGATTTGTGTCTGGACTTTTTAATTCCCATATGTCTGCCAAAGTTACAACTATGGTTGACTGACTCGTGTCTGGACTTAGTTAGTCTGCCGAAGTTATGACTGTGGTTGACTGATTCATGTCTGGACTTTGTTAGTCTGCTGAAGTTATGACTGTGGTTGACTGATTTGTGTCTGGACCTTTTAATATCATTTTTAGAGAATTTGATGGCTTAGCAGTGGAGATGTTGAGGAAGTGTTATGAGGTGGATGAAGAGGAAAGCTACAATCTGCTGCTACGGAGGACCAAGTGGTGGGGGTGCAAGTCGTGTCTGCAGCTAGCAGTACAACTGCAGAGTCGCAGCTTCATAGCCCAGCAAGCATGCAAGTCACTCCTAGACAAGATCTGGTTTGGGGGGATCAATGCATCAAAGTCATCTTTCAAAAAAGTATGTGAAGTAATATTCATACAGAGTACACAACATATCATTATTGTTATGTATATATATAATTTGTTTGTTGTTTAATGCTGCACTCCGCAATTTTCAAGCTGTATAATCAGATACATATCTTGATATACAATAATTGAATCTAGACCGGACCATTGAGTGATTTACATCTTGAGCATAATTCAACACAGTTTTGATACAATGGCATCAACTAAGTCAGTGACCTTGATCTCCTAAGCATGTTTTACTGAAGTTCAGTTCTAACCCATATTGTCACAAATAACTATGTATATGGTAATATTTTGGATCATGTTGTTAGTCCATCAGTGTTCCTTCTGGGTACAAAATTTGAAGCCCATTTCTGGTGTCCCTCACTGTGATATTGCTGGAATTTTGTCAAAAATGCTGCACAACCAAACTCACTCTGTCATTCTTCCCCAGAAAATACATACATTGATAGAGATACACAGAATCTTTTATCTGGGGTTTGTTTTCTTTATATTACAGCTCACCTTGTTGATAGGACTCATTCCGGGAGCTTCCCTCATTCTCTTCCAGATCAGCAGGAAAGACAGGAAAGGGTTGGTACAGAATGATCATTTTGTTTCTCGAACACAATTTGTAGCAAAGACAGTATCTACACCAAATTGTGTCAAATGACAGCTAACAGAATCAGCAGTTCGGGGCTGTTACGTTTTAGCCCAGATTGGATTCTAGTGTTGATGCTTATACTGGAAAGGTTGTTTGTAGCCATTAATTTCTCATTTTGTACTGCATCATTTAAGAAATACAGTTCGTTCTACCACCATGTATAGTGTAATAAAGCACACTTTCGCCCTGAACTATTATAATTAAAGCACGAGGACGCTTGCGCAGGGCTAACTGATGTGCTGTTCTTTTGACATGTCAGCTCCCTATGGTAAGACAAACGTTACTAGAAAAACAAATGATGAACAGTTCGGTGACGGTTTATGTTCGGGTGAAATATCTTTTCTAGATCATTTTAATTGCATTTGTGATTCTCTTAAACCATAAAAGGCAATATAACCGTCTCATTTCTACTACCAACGAAAGTTTAGATCAGTACATTCAGCTGAAGCTGACTAGTCATGCGACATTCCACGATTGCATTGTGGGAATGTAAACATTGCAAACATTACCGTGTCGCTGTAAAATTTTGAGTCGAACTATGAGTCATTTTATCCTTCGGAAAACATAAACGTTATGTTTCCACCAGTGATGTTAGCTGTGTGATGCAACTGCAAACCAAGAAACGGGATGCGACAAAGCAGTTAACTGTGGGAGGCTGTATGAGGCGATGGCAACTGACATCCATCGTGAAGTCGGTTACATTGTGACGTAATGCAAAAAAATTCGATTACGAGGGGTCAGATTGGAATGGCGTAGTGACATCAACACATTGTGACGTAATGCAAAAAGTGCACATTATCGTCTGTTAAAGTATTGTCAGTGCCTTTGATCTTTCACTGAAGCATCTTAGAATCTTATGTACATGCAATGTCTAATAGCAGGGTATGAAACTCCAAAAAAATTCAGCCAGACCACAGGGCAGGTTAAGTGTAAAATATGCCAACCCTGACCAAAACTTACCTTCCCACAAATAAATTTAGGTTCACAAGTGACATAATTTATCATCCAATTGAAATTCTGCGTTTATTTTATGAATTAATTAATATTTTCATATATATGTCCTAATTTTAATCTGACCGTCGAGCATGTAGATTTGAGAATCTGGAAGTGTGTGTTGAAAATGACCTTTCCCATGGCTAATAGCATAGCTTGATAGTGTAATAGACTTCCCCTGAGTGGCATTAGACTGTTCTTCAAAGGTGTGTTTATAAATCAAGATTAAAGACTGTTGTGTTTCATGTAATATCATATATAACAGTTGATGCATAGTCATGATTGGCTGTCGAGTGTCTACATATTTTTTGGCAGGTTTTCCTTAGATCCAGATGAGAAGAAGAAACGCAAATTCCCCTGCGAGAAGGTTGAGCTGTTCTACACAGCTCCTGTTGTCAAGTATACCCTTAACCTGGTGAGTACACTGATCCATCTGTTGTATCAGCCTCATTTATTCAAGAGCAAGAGTGAGAGATATTGGTTTTATGTCACGTTTAGCAATGCTCTAACAATGTTATGGTGGGGGACACCAGAAATTGGCCTCACCCCAGTTGTTAGAAGTACAACTAACCAGCTCTAATGGCAGAGAGATTAGTGATGTCATGGCACTGTGACATCGTTGTAACTGGTGATGTCACAATGTTTTGCATAATATTGTGACTGAATTTACCTGAAGTGATATTTCCTATGAGATATTGCTTGATCACACTTCAGCTATATCACTTTTAGAAGCCATTTTGTTGGTGAATGGTATTTGACATTGTTTCTGTACCATGAAGTTATATGTCTGTGCTGAACTCGTTAACTTTGTGAGTGGAGTACACAGATTTATGATCCCCAAAATTCTGTATCTGTGAAACATACAGATAATGTTCTTATTACCACTATTCATAAACAGAGTTGTCCGTTTTGTTTCAGGTGATGTTCATTATATTTCTGTTGCTATTTAGTTATGTGCTGCTGGTGGATCTGCAGGAAAAATTCACACCATTACAAGGGGTCCTGTGTGCATGGGTAGCAACTTTCTTAGGGGAGGAAGTCAGACAGGTGAGAAGACCAGAGCTTGTTAAAAAGGGTGGTATGTGTGTGTGTTGGGGATGGGTCCAATTTTGGAGAGGAAGTCAGACAGGTGAGAAGACCAGAGCTTGTTAAAAAGGGTGGTATGTGTGTGTGTTGGGGATGGGTCCAATCTTGGAGAGGAAGTCAGACAGGTGAGAAGACCTAAGCTTGTTAAAAAGGGTGGTGTGGAGGGATGGGGTCCAGTCTAGGAGAGGAAGTCTGACAGGTGAGATTGTTACAGAGGATGGTGTATGTGTGGTGGGTCCAGTCTAAGGGAGGAAGTCTGACAGGTGAGATTGTTACAGAGGATGGTGTATGTGTGGTGGGTCCAGTCTAAGGGAGGAAGTCTGACAGGTGAGATTGTTACAGAGGATGGTGTATGTGTGGTGGGTCCAGTCTAAGGGAGGAAGTCTGACAGGTGAGATTGTTACAGAGGATGGTGTATGTGTGGTGGGTCCAGTCTAAGGGAGGAAGTCTGACAGGTGAGATTGTTACAGAGGATGGTGTATGTGTGGTGGGTCCAGTCTAAGGGAGGAAGTCTGACAGGTGAGATTGTTACAGAGGATGGTGTATGTGTGGTGGGTCCAGTCTAAGGGAGGAAGTCTGACAGGTGAGATTGTTACAGAGGATGGTGTATGTGTGGTGGGTCCAGTCTAAGGGAGGAAGTCTGACAGGTGAGATTGTTACAGAGGATGGTGTATGTGTGGTGGGTCCAGTCTAAGGGAGGAAGTCTGACAGGTGAGATTGTTACAGAGGATGGTGTATGTGTGGTGGGTCCAGTCTAAGGGAGGAAGTCTGACAGGTGAGATTGTTACAGAGGATGGTGTATGTGTGGTGGGTCCAGTCTAAGGGAGGAAGTCAGATAACTGAGAACAACTGCAGTATGGTATCACCAAGAGCATTATGGGTATCTTCCACATGTGCCACGTACACAGATGTTGGCGCTTATTTCCTCTGATTTTTATCAGGTATTTGATGTTCCTGAACGGTCTTTAAAGAGGAAGCTTGCAGAGTATTTCCGTCAAGGTTGGAACAAACTGGACCTCCTAACAATTGTTCTCCTGATGGTGGGCATGGTGCTTGTTCTGCAACCAGGAGAGACGTGCTACCTGATTCGTAGGGTCATCCTCAACATCGATATCTTCCTGTTTGCTATGAGACTGCTGCAGATGTTTGTTGTGAGGAAGAAAACGGGGCCAATGCTTACCATGATACAGAGAATGGTAGGGATTTTATGAGTATACTTCCTTGCTTTACGGGTAGGTGGGGTAGCCCGGTGGTTATAGCGATCACTCATTACACTGTTGTTAGTTTACGAGTAATTGACGAGTAAACTTTGCATACCTGCAAGCATCGAGTATTGTTTGGCAAGTCTTGTTAATGTAAGGCTTCATGCCGGCTACACAGTAATCTGCCTGTTCCTTTGTAATGTTGGCATACAATTCTTGTGCAATGATATAAGTCTTTTCAACAGGGTTCGATTCCCCTCATGGATGCAATGTGTGAAGCCCATTTCTGGTGTTTTCTGTTATGATATTGTTGGAATATCACTAAAAGCACTGAAAATAAACTCACTCTTTGCTTTTGCTTTTCATCACACCAAAGATCCGAGTTAATTACCCCATGTGAGTGCCATGTGTGAAGCACATTCCTGTTGTCCCCAGTCGTGATATTGTTGGAATATTGCTAAAAGCAACATAAAACTTCACTTTCCGTTATTTGATTAATTGATTCATTACTATTTTTATGTTTTTGTGATTGGTTGAATAGCAAACCTTGACAATAGGATGTTATGTCAGAGCATTGTTTGAAGGTGCTGTCGTCCTTAAAACTGTTTCTGTTTTGTGTTTCAGGTTGATGATACTGCTTCATTTATGACAATCCTCCTTGTGTTTGTTTTCTCATATGGAGTTGTCTCCCATTCCGTTCTGTTTCCGCAAGCATCTCCAGAGTGGCGCCTCCTGTATGATGTTCCTCGTAGAGCCTACTGGCAAATCTACGGAGAGTTCTTCCTGGATGATTTGCAGGATACAGGTGATTAGAATCATCACATGCATCTTTCCATGTCTTGTCCCTGCCTTCAAAGACTGCCTCCATGTTGTAGTGGTTAGAGCATACCCAAGGAGAGCAAAAGGGTGCGGGTATGATTCCATGTCATACCAAAAGACATTAAAAATATGGTACTTGTTGGTCCCTGCCTGGTGCTTGGCATTAATGAGTACAACAAGACCTGGTCGGCTCAGAGTCAGTATAATGTGTATGAGCAGGATAGTCATGTCTCATGGTATCTCAGTGAGCTAGCTCTGTAAGACCAGCTTAAGTGTGGGCTAGTGCAAGCAGCCTAACATACACACACATGGACATTGTCATATTGGCAAACTGTTCTTAAGCTGCATTTCACCTCATCCATCTTTGTCTTCAAGAGACAGATCCTGTAGAGTGGCTTCAGTGATCTATTGTCTGACAGCATGATTCACAACACGGCTTCTAAATGAACAATGGTAACACCTCAACATGACATCATGACATCTAAACGAAATAAAGGTAACAGCTTAGCATGACGTCATGACATCTATGTGAAGAAAGGTAACACTTCAACATGACATCATGACATCTAAATGAAGAAAGGTTACACCTCAACATGACATCTAAATGCAAAAAGGTAGCACCTCAGCATGATATCATGACATCTAAAGACAGTTAACACCTCAATATGACATCATAACACCTTGGCATGACATCATGACATCTAAATGAAGAAATGGAACACATCAACATGACATCCAAATTGAAGAAAGGAAACACCTCAACATTCCAACATGACATCTTAATGCAGAGAGGTAACACCCCAACATGCCATTGCAGGTTTAGACATGTAGCAAAATCCTAAATGATACCTATTTTCACAGCACATTTCGATCTATACGGTTGTGGAACAGTTTTTCAGAAGCACTTAGAAGTAGGTGAATATACAGGACGAGTGTATGGATGGTAACTTCTTCACCATATAACACAACATTTCTGGGCTACTTAATTACCTGAAGAAGGGGCAAGAAGTAACCCAGAAATGTTGTGTTATACTATAAAGAAGAAGTTCCATATACTCATCTTATGTGTCATGTAACAAGCACATTCTAACATGGTATGCAGGTGCCGAATTTGGTATACCCATACTAAGAGTTTATTTCAATGTTGTGCCAGTTTTCTTCTAATGATTTTACCGTAAGATTTTTAGTGGAAGTATTTCTTTTCACCTTAGCGGGCCCACCATCAAGTTGTCTCTCTTGGGTATGTTTTAGTTTTTAAGCCCTGTTTAACCACTTCTGATTTTGCATGTAATTTGTATTTTGTTTGTACTTTGTGCACTGGAATCTAGAAGACTGGTTGCATGGTTTCATTCATATTGTGTTAGATTTCATGGGAAACCTTGTTGTGGTGACCTTGGCCTTGGGGCTATCTCTTCATGTTTCCTGCTGCAAGGTCAAGAAAGGTCACATGGTAAATCAGCTTCAAATTTTGCAATTAATCAAATCATATTTCATGGTGCATGAGCACTATTTAGAAGACTTGGAAATTCCTGAATACTTAACTGGGCTCAATATCTTACTTCATTCAAAACTGAAAGGGGCACTGATATGGAGCAATTAATGTTTCTTGTCATTGGTGTAATTACAAAACCAAGGTGCAAGTTGGACAGCACCTGCTTCCTTGACAGTGACAGACATGGGGACTGGGCTACTGTCCACATTGGCAGAATTTCTTCTCCCTAAACAGTGAGAAGAGTGGATGCCCATTGCATGCCGTTATCTGACAATATCCCTGGTATTCTTTGTCTGATTGTAATAAAGTATCCCAATAGTGTAGGTTGAATAGTGTAAGCCTGGAGGGCATAGTGACTCATCCAGTTTGATTCTGATTCAGTGTTATTTACCTCGATATTTAACTATGTCATATGAAAATATGATGTCTACAGGCACATAGCAAACCATCTGTTTTATATTAGTCGGATAGATTGCAAAGCATTATATGTAGATAGTATGGAGGGTTGACCCAACTTTCATAGCAAAAATATTGTGTAGTTTCTGGTAGCTATTATCTATGTTAATAAACAGACACATTTGAACTATTTGAATCCGTAAACTAATAACGTCCAATGGTAGAAAAATCTGAAAATTTTCTTACGTAAAAAATTGATTATACCTGTTTACCCAAATGCACAGCAAATGCTTATAAATATGTATTTCTTATAACAATGAGTGAGTGAGTGAGTTGAGTTTTACGCCGCCTTATAACAATGAGTGAGTGAGTGAGTTGAGTTTTACGCCGCCTTATAACAATGAGTGAGTGAGTGAGTTGAGTTTTACGCCGCCTTATAACAATGAAGTTCCACTGGTATCCTCAAAACAGTTTTGCCCCGTAAGTGTTTTCAGTTGCATGCAAAATGATATCACAAATGTTATATTTGGCATCATGCTGTAGTGAAGCACAGATTGTAGTGTTGATTAAGTGAAACCCATCTTGGATAGTGATATAGGTTTTCTAGCATTCTTTATTGTGATGGATATAAAGGTAGCAAAACTCCCTAGAACATTTTATCTCATGGAACATGAACTTGATGCAGTATTTCTAGAGTACTGTATATGACTAAGTTAGTCAACATCTAAGATTAGGTATTAACCTTACCATCAAAATCTCAATGAAAATGCCAGGTACTGTTATGATGTTAAAGTTTCTGACAGGGCGCGTTCAGAAAAAATGCTTATGTGAAATGATATCCTGTACATAAATTGGCCTACAGAATATTTGTTTTTGTCCACAAAATTCACCTTACAAGCTTTATTCTGCAATCATATATAGTAAATATGTATGACCATGTCTGTCATTTAGAAAACACTGACAGTCCAAATTAACATAGCCCAGATTACAAATCTTGCTCTTTGTTCTCTAAATACTAGAATATGTTTCTATTAGTGTATCAAAATCCTTTGTCCAAATACTGTCTGAATAGACCCTGAATTCCTAATAAGAAAATGTGACTGTTACCTCTCCATGTCTATCTGTCTCTGCACATAAGTCAGGTGACCAGAGAGGAACTCAGCATTTAATTTTAGTTACATTTGCATGCAGGTTGTTGTTTGTTGTTTGCTATTTATTTTGTTTTTGTTTGTTGATTTGTTTGTTGGTGTTTCACGTGCATACTTACAGACGTTGTGAACAAGACCACCACTGAACAGCCTGAAGTTTCGCAGTATATTGTGGAGGGTTTCCTCGCTGTCTATGCCATCATCACTCATGTGCTCCTCCTGAATATACTGATAGCAAAGTTCAAGTGAGCCTTAGTTTTCTTCATCAGTCACACAGGCTTGAGCCCCCTGGAGATCCGGGTTAGAATTAGTCTGGACCAGCCCATGCTCGTCTTGACTGGCAACTAACGGACTCGGATGGTCATTCTCGCTGACCTCTCACCCATATCATCATATCCCACCTGCATAGATTCAACAGCTGTCATACAGCTGCAATATTGCTCAGCATGGAGTTAACAAAAAACCCCAAACAAACAGATAGACTTGAAATACCCTTGAAACATCCTTCATAGTAGAATCTGTCATGCAAATGGCCTTGGAAGTTCATTTGCTAGGTTAGGAGTGGCATTTCTACAAATTCTAGCATGTTGGAAACATCAGACATGCATGGATTAGAATTTTGGAGAGGGTGATTTGAAATCTCCTTTTATTTATGCTCCCTTCCAGATAGTCATGCCAATATTGTCATGAAGATCCCAGTGTTTGTTTCCTTGACAGATAAGTAGAATATGTTTGTGCTGATAATTGCAAGTTTTCATAGATTCACTCACACGATATTACAGCACCCTTGTAACTTAAGTCTTCATTTTTGTAGATTTGAGACATGTACTGATATGCTGATGCAGTTGTGACCTCATAAATATACTTCAGCTGTAGGTTTTTAATAATATTTTCATTCTAGAACATTCACACAAAATAATGGTTTCTTATCCATTCTTTAGAGTGCCTGTGACCTCTAGCCCTTGAACCTTGAGTGACTCAATTTACTTTATATTTGTCGTTACATTTCAACCACATTGTGACAAAAACAATGTTGACAAAAACAGTAAAACTACAAGTGAATCACAGACAGAGATATAAAACTAGCATGTAACTTAAAACTCATACTATAAGACAATACTGATATAAAAAAAACGGGCAATAGATCACCTTCATGGACCCTAGCTGGATTTACATCATTCCTTCAGCTGTTGGTAGTTGTATGTCAATTTAGCCATGAAAAGTGGGTGCATTAATAACAAAATGAAATCAAATGATTTGTATGCTGTTGTTTTTATAAAAAATGTTAAAGATGGCAATGTAATGTGTTCTGTGTAGCATTCCATGCACAAAGTGCTGTGTAACAAATACTGAGCAGACCCTAGATCCCACTATCAATACGGGAACCTTTACTCAGCCTCCCCATTCCTGTAACCGGGATTTGAACCCTCACTCTCAGAATAAGCCACCTAATTGCAAGCACACATTCTAGTCAGACTTGGTGTTCCCCTCTTAAACGTGTAAACCACGTGTAATAGCCATCTCCTATGGTGTAATAGCCATCTCCTATGGTGTTCCCCTCTGAAACGTGTAAACCACATGTAATAGCCATCTCCTATGGTGTAATAGCCATCTCCTATGGTGTTCCCCTCTGAAACGTGTAAACCACGTGTAATAGCCATCTCCTATGGCTGAATGAATAAACAATGCTTTCAATAAAGTGATCAAAAGAAGCATATGTTGTATTTGGGATTACATTTTTTCAGTAGAGTACAGCTTCTAGTACTTTTTTCAGGCCCCCATTCTCGCCACTGAAATTTATGTGTAAGAGAAAGCACAATGTACAACTGGCAGGGGAGGGAAAACAGAGGAGAAGTGTTTTCTCTAACATATAACCCTAAAAAAAAGTAGGGGATCTTCATTTTTTTTATTTACAATTAAAAATATTTAGGAGATTTATCAGAGTCAATCAATGTTGATATGATATTAGTGAATGTTTTTAGAGTGCATCACCATTTACACTTCCTTACAACCATAGTTATTTGGATTGTTGTCGCCTTTGAAAGATGACTGGTGTATGGCATGTAATTTGCATGTATACGATTTTCATTTTAAAACAAATGACTAAAACAAACACTAACAAAATTGTGATGCAAGATGAGCATCAAAATTAATGTTCTAAAAACGGCAAAATCAACGTTGTGCACATGCATATCATGCGTTGTGTTTAGGGGTGGAAATAGAGGGAAATGGTGGTGCATTCATAAGACGTCTGTCCTTGAAACGTTTGTTAACGTTTACACTTTCTATCCAAACTGAAAGTTCATTATCCCCTACTTTTTTTGAAGAGTATATATACTGTCAGTGATGGATAATTACAATGTAGATAATCATTTAATGAAGCAACATCACAATAACTGAAGTGCACGTAAACTCAATTTAATGATAATAACTATAAATGGATAATTCAACCCCAGTTCCTTTGTTGGCCCCATGGTGGTGTGGTAGAGTGTCTCTCTACAAATCTGAGAGTTGCAGTTACAGTGTTGGGAAAAACCATTGCACTTTGAAATTAATCCTGGACGATATCTTTCAAATGATTTCAAGCACTCATATCATATAGAGTTAGGAAAAGATGATTGCAGAAAGAGGGAAGAGGTCTGACTAACGAAAAGTAAAACCTGGAAGAGGTCTTTCTGATGAAAAGTAACTACTAAACAAAATCCTCAATTGTGGTAGTTCTGGAAAAACAGGTGATGACCTAATGTATAATGAGAAGCATATTTCAGGTTTATTTAAATTGTCCACTCCCTGTGTTTAACCTTACCTGGGAAGATCCGCGTTACAATTGGTCCGAAGCAACCAATGCTTGTTGTAAAAGATGACTCATTGGATTGCGTGGTCAGACTCACTGATTTGGTTGACACATGTTATCGTATTGCAACAGTCTAAACTGAAGCTCGCGATGTTGATCAGTGGATAGTCTGGTCCTGACTAGATTATTTACAGTTGTTGTCATATTGCTAGAATAATGCAGAGTGTGTCATCAAACAACAATCAAACCGACTATGTCTAACTTGATACAGCAAGCATGGGTGAATTTAGCTTAATCACCTTATTCTCATTCAACAAGATATTGTGTTTTTGATACGTTGTTTTTTTTAAATTTCAGTTACACATTTAGTGAGGTACAGGGAGAGGCAAGCAAGATCTGGGCATGGCATAGGTGTCAGATTATCCATGAATTTTACACACGGCCCTGGCTGCCTCCACCATTCAATGTCATCCACTTTCTTGTCTGGATTGTAACTTCATTTGTGAGGGCACTAAGGACACTGTGTAAGAGGTGTTGTAGGCGCTCATGTTGCCATGGAAACCAGAGAAGGCATCATGATGATAGCGCAATTCCACTCCACAGTGAAGGTGAGATTAAAAGATTTGCAAGTAATAAACACTTTGAAACAGTGAATTGGAAGTAAAAATAGACTTGCACTCGAAAAACTTATTTTCTTCAAACAAATCAAATGAGAATGAACCCCTACAATGAAATTTGTTTGATTTTCTCATGCTGAAACGTGATTAACAAATGGCCTCATATTTGATAAACCTACTATACGAAACAGGATAACTTCCTTGTAACGTGTCTTTGATGGCACTGAAGGTCAAGGGCAGCCAGTGGCATCATTTGTGTTTTATCCTGACATGCCTGTTTCCAGATGACTGCAAGGGTGTGTCCTTTGGGCGTGTCCAGGCATGCAGTATTGAGGTCCGGTGGGATATGGATCTACTGTACAGCTATAATAGGTACAAGCTGACATATCGGAGGAAGGAGAGTGGTAAGTGACCTAATAGATGGACGGTGAAGTCAGTGATAGGTTTTATGGGGTAATAATGATAGTGTGTCCATTTACATAGCACCAAACTCCACACCAGGTATGCTCATAGCACTAGCAATGAATAGCACAGATCATTATTACCTCAGATAACCCAAGATGCCTGTTAGGCACCAGAAGGTTACAGTCACATGACTGTATCCATTTTTGTTTGGGTGAACAGAGTCAATTTTTAACAAACTCACTTGCCATGTGTGAGACCACATGTATCCAGTGTATGAAATAAGTCAAAATCCATGCAGACATACTTTTTACATTAATTTTAGAGGGTGGTGGGGTCATTTAAATTGTACATGCAACTTCATAAAAATCATCATCACCATCCCTAGCCATAAATTATGAGCTGTCCCTAACAGTCTGTTCACCAGTCATTGTAAGAAATTGGATTTTATGGATCATGTTATCTAAAATTTTTACCAGACCATTGGACTGTCTAACTGTACATTAAGACCATCCATCAGAAATGGGCTGTATTTCACATACTTATCTATCTTCGACCACACACCACCACTGCACCACTGAGGAACTGGAGACACAGGCTGGTGTGTAGGAGTATGAGTGTTGTGAGTGTTTAACAGTAGTGTGAGGTTGAGTCAAAAGCATGTCCTTCAAGTGCCAAGGCTACATGGAAATACTGTAGAAACTACAGATACAATCTAATTATGGATGTTTCTAAATACTGCTCACAAAATTCCTACCCCAATTTTATCATGACCACCCATATTTGTTCATTTTTCAATTGAACTTCAGAAGCTTGTTGTTCTATGATTGTATTTCATGCTTTTAGGCAATAGATAGACACATTATTACCTTGATTGAAAATTTTAAAATTCTTTTTGAACATACTTTGATGCTGTTTGAAGACACTATAGTACCAGGGTAATGTGATAGCCTGCTGTTGTGTTTTTAGCAATTGACACTTCATACAGGTAGGTTTAAGAACTGCAAGCCATCTGAAGCACAATGAAGTTGACAACTCTATGTAATCTCTGGTTCCTTCAGCTTTTTCAGACAAGAATCCTCAGCTGACCTTGACCTTGTTTCCGACAAGGTCCTGCATTGTCAGTAATCTCCTTCCGTGGACGGTGTATGAGTTTGAATGTTTTGGAGGCTGTGAGACGGACACTGAGACTAGCCCTATGATTACCTGGGATCACCTGGGCATTATCACCCAAAAGACAGAGAGTGACAGTAAGTGGCTGCAACTTGAAATATGGATGGTCGCATGGTCTTTAGTGTATGCTTTCTTTAAGCCAAAAGGGGACAGTGAGGTAGTCTAGTACTTAAAGCAGGGGTTCAAAAATATGTTGAAACGCCACTTGCCACCGGGCAAGTGACTTCAAGAAAGTAACTTCTCCTGTCTAATTTTCCACTTGCCCTGATTTTAGGACACCATGCGTGATGTTAATGTTTATTGGCTACTTATCGAAGAGTGATAATTTCACTCTCTACTAGCGCTACTTTATTATTATTGTGAAATTTAATAGCTTCATTATGAGCTGATATGAAATGAAATCCAAGATTATTTGCAGTTTGAAACCATAAGTGGAAATTATCTAGTTGTCCATGGACCAGTACGATACCATTATTTGATTGCCGGAAATGAAAATTGACTAGTCCCAGGCATCGGGCGATGGGAGTTTTGAACTCCTGTTAAAGGGTTTCACTTGTCATGTTGAAGACCTGGGTTTGATGCAATAGGTACAATCTGTGAAGCCCATTTCTGGTTAGATATTGCTGGAATTTTGGTTAAAGCTTAAACCCCACTCACTCGTGATCAAAACTCCAATACTTTAGAATAGAATTACGTCTAATGATGCTACAATCGCTTTGAAGAATGGGGCCCTGTTTCATAAGTGATCTTACCTTGGTGAGATGTTTGTAAGTCTGTGATAAATAATATTTATTTAGGTTTGATTTTATGATCCCTTTGAAGATTGAGGCTCAAACATGAAATTTCATTTTGTCATTTAGCATGAAACTTTGTCCAAGAAGTGATGAGACTCGTGAAGGTCTTTGGTAGAATAGGCCTTCAGCAACCCATGCTTGCCATAATAGGCGACTATGCTTGTCGTAAGAGGCGACTAACGGGATCGGGTGGTCGGCTCACTGACTTGGTTTACACGTCATTGGTTCCCAGTTGCGCAGATAGATGCTGATGCTGTTGATCACTGGATTGTCAGGTCCAGACTTGATTATTTACAGACCATGGCCATATAGCTGGAATATTGCTTAGTGTGATGTAAAACTAAACTCACTCACTCACTCACTCACTCACTCACTCACTCACTCACTCACTCACTCACTCACTCAGTCAGTCAGTCAGTCAGTCACTCACTCACTCACTCACTCACTCACTCACTCACCCACCCAAGAAGTGATGATGCTTATGTCTTGGTTTTGAAAATATGTAATTATAAAATTTAATAAAAATGCATAAGAAGAATGATAAGACATTGTCCTTGTTTAGAGAAATTTTCATGAACAGCATTAATTTATTTTTTTACCTTAAGATGCTCCAGAGTATTACGATGGATGTCCCAAAAGTGATTAACCTCACTATATTCTCGATGTACGTCCATTGTTAGAAAATCTTCCATTTAATTTTGAAGGAATCATTAGCATTGGCATATCCAGAATTGCACATATGTGTGTAATGTGGCTGACAAGATGTTTGTCATCACAACACACTCGGGTGTAATGTTTCTTGAAACATTGCAGAAAGTGAAAAACGCTGTGTCATGTGGTGGATGATGGCACACGCTTAGATAATATGATATAAATATGCTCAGTACAGTATGGATGACTTCACGTTATAATCACCATTCAAAGATTTGGATTGTTTGATTTATATTTAGTCAAAGCTGTTTTTCAAGGACATCCCCATTTTAAACCTTCAAAAACATTTTGTCCAGACATTCAAGTTGGCACTGTTTACAATGTGTATGTGTGCTATATGGAGGCGGTCTGTAAATAATTGAGTCTGGACCAGACAATCTAGTGATCAACAGTATGAGCATTGATTTGCGCAACTGGGAACCCATGACAAGTAAACCAAGTCAGCGAGCCTGACCTCCCGATCCCATTAGTCGCCTCTTACAACAAGCATAGTCACCATTTATGGCAAGCATGGGTTGCTGAAGGCCTATTCTACCTCGGGACCTTCATGGGACTCTCATATTGTGACCTTAGCGTTAATCATTTGAAGGTTATGCCACTGTATCCACATCAGGTAGAACACACTGCACAAGGAATGTTTAATCATGGTCACATGAGATACAGTTGTTCTGTCTCTGCAGCACACTTCTTTTTCTGTAAAGCAGGTGAGGTTTTTCAGAAGATGGAGAAGGATATCGCCACCAACATCCTGGCCATGACTTCCCCTCAGGATGTAGTACTACAGAGGTGAGTTGAGAAATAACATGCAGTACTCCAGGGGTGAGTTGAGAAATAACATGTAGTACTACAGAGGTGAGTTTATATTAAGTGTAACATGTAGTTCTACAGAGGTGAGTACAGATGTACCATGTATTGTCTGTTTGCAGTGAAAACGTATTGATGAATTTCACTTTAAACCAAAATTTTACCTTGCCAACCGTACATTTAAATGTCAGATCTTTTTTCAACTTAGTATTAAAGTTGTTTGGCAAATGATCATAGTGTCAAATCACTCTATGTGTTTGGGTTGCATGGGCTTTATGCACTTTAAATGAAACACCAAAAAGAGATAGGGTTGGTCTAAGTTAACGTACCATAATGTACCACACATGCATTTGTTTCGCTGATCCAACTACTGCTCTTACCCACTTGTAAAACAAACCAGTAATAGCAACTTGAATCTATTATTATTTTAAACAACTTTTGTCCTAAGTTGAATACAATCCTGCAATATAAATGTTCAATTGGCAAGGTAAAATTATGAAAATTCAAAAACTTAATTTCACTTTATTTGGCTTACTTTTCTGTTTAAAGTAAAATTCATTGGTACATTTCATGGCATATAGACTATAGGCCTGCAGAGATGTGCTGATGTGAACATGTCATACTACAGAGGTGAGATGAGATGTAATATGAGTACAGATGTAACATGTAGTACTACATTAGTAGATGCACTACATGGGTTGTATGAGTGACCTTGACCTTAGATGGAATGTGACTTCCGAACGGGTGATTGCTTCATATACAGTCATGAGTATAAAGAGAGTAATAAAATTACTGGCATAACTGTGTCAATAAATTTCAGTATTTCACATGTCATTTAACAAAACCCCAACTTTGATCATTTTGATCATAAACGAAGAAATCCAGAGTAATCTCCCTTTATGACCATTCAGGAAATATCATTACGAAACGTTTGGCATCTCATTCTTACGAATGTTGAATGTTTTTGTTTAAAGATAAACTAAATCAAAAGATCTTAATGGTAATAAATTCGTCACATGGTGTTTTGAAAGGGTGTACGGGACTGTCAGACCCTTGTAAATTCCGTAAATTCCTTTCAAAACACTGTGTAAGTACAGAGGTCAGTTGAGGTGTAACATGTAGTACTACAGAGGTGAGTACAGATGTAACATGTAGTACTACAGAGGTGAGTACAGATGTAACATATAGTAGTACAGAGGTGACTGCAGATGTAACATGTACTACAGAGATGAGTACAGATGTAACATATAGTACTACAGAGGTGAGTACAGATGCAACATGTAGTACTACAGAGGTGAGTAAAGATGTAACATATAGTAGTACAGAGGTGACTGCAGATGCAACATGTACTACAGAGATGAGTACAGATGTAATACAGAACAGAAGTGAGCTCCTTTTTTATTTTCCAGAACTGAGGAGCTGTGTAAGGAGCTGACAAAGATGGGGAAGTCCAGTAGCACGAGTCAGCAGACATCGGTCAAGGCTCTACAACACCTCAGTGAGGAGGTTGCCCAGTACGTAGCAGTAGGGAGAATGTTCATCCATGACTGGGAGATACTCATTTCTCATTGGTCGGTAGAAAGTTTCAAATCACACTGACCACTTTTACGAAACAACTGAATTGATGACTGATTCATTGTAAAAACCAATGTTGTAGAGACAGATTCCTTACTCGGTTATTGTCTGTAGTTCTTTTTCAATTAGGATGAGATGTAGACTTGCAGTTACTGCAGTACATGTATGAATAAAGAGGTTATGCGGAATCAGCTTAAATTAAGAAGAGGCATGGAATTTGGCACTTTTCTTCGTGCTACTGACATGAGTAGGTGGGTGGGAGGGTGAGTGGGTGAGTGACTTTAGTTTTATGACACTTTTAGCAATATTCCAGCAATTTCATGATAGAGGACACCTGAAATGGGCTTCGATCATTGTACCCATGTCGAGGAATTCAACCCTAGTCTTCTGTGTGATGAGTGAACTCTTTAACAACTAGACTACTCTACCACACCATATACTGGAAGTCATTTTGTATTCGTATGTGATAATTTTCTTTTTGATCTGTTCCAGGTTGAAAGTTTTACATGAAAACTACATGACTGAGAAACAAACTGCCATTCAGGGAGAACAGGAATCTGTTCTTCAAGAGAGAGTTAAAACATTAGAAATGGGTATAGAGGAAGTCAAACATAATCAACAGACAATACTGAAACTGCTACAGGATGTCCAGACCAAAATACTAGACATCACCATCCCTTCCACAACATCAGATGAACTGATGTGATCAAGGTGATGTGTCAGGCTTTTATCCTGACTATTGCATGTTATGGCTAGATACAAATATATGGCTGCAACTTGAGATGTGGATGGCAGATCAGACAGTGCCAAGTATTGCTCATAAGTCGGCTTTAAAGTCGGCTTAGTGACTTCGTAAATTTGCTCTTCATATCTTTTTTTGTCCAAAAAAAGTTTATTTTGGTCATTGAATAGCAGCTGGAATAGGACTCATTTTGGTGCTGAATGGTTGCATCTGCCTGCTTGTATCTCACACAGTGGATCATGTTTCAATCTGTCAGTCTCATGTCACTGAGATCTCAACTCTGACTGGTCAAACAAAAATCTCAGATGAATTGCATATGTGAGTCATAACCGTGGTTTACTGAAAGGTGAAACACATAGTTACTGCCATGAGATTCAGATCTCCCATCATCTTGTTTTCATCAGCACTATAATCTCAATGCAGGTGCTCTCTTAACCTTTTAATTACAAAATTGCAAACCATTTTACCATGTTTATTTTCTTTTTTGCAATTTGTTGCTCATTTTATTGAAGCTGGTTAACTTAATACATTTTCCCATGTTTACATTCTTTATTGTAATTTGTTTGGGCTCTAACCAGTGTGCAAAATAGCTGCTGGCCCGTTAGCCTGTGACTAGTAAGAATCCAGTGAGGCTTGTAAGTCCCCACAATCACTGACCTGTTTGCCTGGTGAATTTTCATGGAGTCATTTTGTAAACATATCAGTCTCTTCAATTTGTTGAGTCATAATACACTATTAATAAATTATGCAAGATTAGGCATGATTTTGTGGGCTAGTAACTTTCAGGCACAGCTAGTCTGACTTTTGCAGTCAGCTGCAAACTTTGGAAACTATTTTTCACACTGGCTGTAACAATGCGTCAAACATTCAGAGGATTACAATTGATTGCAAGTAATCAATGTGTGGCTATTGATAGTTTAATAACTGACTTCTGTTCATAAACACCCAGAGCAAACTACAGGAAGTAGTAGATTTGTTCACTTTGATTTATGATTATCTGTCCCTTGTTCGCTCTTGAACAAACATGACTGTTTACTTGATGCAGGTTTTAAGTTTCTTGTCAGTCGTCAAAATAGACTGAAACTACTTCAACTTGTTTTTATTTCATATGAACTATACATTCTTTTGGGAAATGACTTCAAACGAGAAAATTCTTGGAGAAAAAACTTTTGCAACAGTATTGCAATAGTTGGTTACAATAGACTATTGCAATCAGAAAAGTATGTTGTAATAAACTATGCTATTGCAATAGTTGTTTTCCCTTCAATAGTCACCCCTGTTATTTGTTGCTCTTTGTAATTCAGCTTGTTACTGTCATTGGCATTGGCGGCCAATTGTTATACTTAAAAAAAGTATTCATAATATAAAGTATATATATTTACACTTGCATTTTTGACATATACTCTTTTAAGGTATACTTCTTAAATGTCTTTTTCTGTTTCTTAACAAATAAAGATTTTATATAAAATACTGGCCAGTTGAGTGGTTGTTGTTGGGACAGCTGTAGACCCTTTTGATGAGATATTTTACAGGACAGAGCTTCTGTTTTGTGAGTAGAAGATTACCGGGCCTGAACACAGTCACATCATACCAAAATATACTGAGGGAAACAAATAAGGGTACACAACTTCATGACATTGTTCCTCTATTTATTCTCAGATTCCCGCCCACAGTGCAATACACACCTTGTGTACAGACCTGGAGAAGTATAAAGGAACACTTGTGCTTTCATATGTTCCCTTACTTGTTTCCCACAGTATATGTGAAATGGTGGTGCTTATTGTTACCCTGGCTGACACATCAGTATGATGTGTTTGTCTTGCACATCCTTGAAATCATGGCCCCTCAGCATTTGGCTGAAAACAAACACAAACACACTAAAAATTTATCTTCACGCCCACTTCATCTACTTTGAAATAAAACCCTTGGTCACTGTCCAAGGCTGACATGCTGTCACAGAGTCTCTGGGATGTTATGTGTATGCATGTGTATGTATCAGTTCCATAATTAATATCCACCTAATTTTGACTTTGTATATATAATATATATAATTATTATTCATCATTTATTTTTATTGCGACCCAGGAAGATCCGAGGTAGAATAAGCCTTCAGCAACCCATGCTTGCCATAAAAGCTGACTACGCTTATCAGAACTGGATCAGGTGGTCAGACTCGCTGTGGGGTTGACAGGTCATCAGTTCTCAAACATGTAGATCAATGCTTATGCCGTTGATCTCAGGAGAAAATACTTTTGCAATAGTATTGCAATAGTTGGTTACATTACAGACTATTGCGATCACGAAAGTATGTTGCAATAGACTATGCTAATGCAATAGTTGTTTTCCCTTCAATAGTCACTCCTACAGACCCGTGAAGGTCCGGGGTAGAATGGGCCTTCAGCAACCCATGCGTGCTATAAAAGGCTATGCTTGTCGTAAGAGGGGACTAACGGGATCGGGTGGTCAGTCTCACTGACTTGGTTGACACACGTCATCGGTTCCCAATTTCGCAGATTGATGCTCGTTTTATCACTGGATTGCCTGGTCCAGACTCGATATTTACAGACCGCAGCCATATAGCTGAAATATTGCGAGTGCAGTGTAAGACTAAATTCACTCACTATGTTCATTGCAGATGAGATATGTCTGTAAATTAAAGCGTTTTAAGTAAAACGTTTTGAAAACAACTTGCCTGAGTTTTGTATGCATCAAGTAAGAAGTAAAGAAACATTGAAAACCAAAAGTCATTGTGTTCTTTAATCTGATTGGTTGAAAATATGATCGAATGGTATTTGATTCCCAGAAATTGCAACACTATTTGCTACATTATCTAAATCATACTGTGATGTAAAGTCAGAATGATGTCGCAATTGAGCAGTTCCAGGACAAAAGGAACCAGCTGAAATGGACAACTGATGACACTTAACTGCTCTACCCGTACTCAATGTAAATGTGGGCCTTTTTGTTTACATTTGTGTTTACAATGTCAATAAACATCTGTTGGCCAATTTCTGGGTGTGATTGAATATGAATGAATACCATTGTATCATATACCTAGCAATTTTTCTGTCCCATTGAGTCAGCATAGAGACAGTACACTGGGTGTTATAAGAACAATTGATACGTCAGTTAACTTTGATTAGTAATCAAAGAATCAAAGTTTCTGCCAAAGTGAAAAGAAATTGGAGTTATGTCCCTTGGTGTGTCATCCGTTAGACAAGCTCCACTTCACGATTTTCATAAGTGAGTCTGAGAGTGAGTGAGTGAGTGAGTAGCAACACAAAAGAGGAGTGAGTATGCAGCTATGTATGAGGACACGTAATAAGTGAGTCATGAGGGTACAACTTCTCATCCTGCATATTTTTTAACACAGCATATACATAACTTTAGAGTACATGATGATCTAAAACAGCCAAAATTAACATTTCTCTTTTATTAAATACAACAAAAACACTTTCCATACATCCAGTTGTAATGGGAGTGTAAACCAGTCTCACATAGCAAACAAGCAGTGGAACCTTACACAACAAGCAAGGTACCCCAATACAATCCAGGTGCTTGCAAATACTTGTCAAAACAAAATTAGAATCCTCACTGACCCTGAACCATATTATTTTCCCTTCCACCCAATTCTTGCTCATATCCAAAAGTCCAAAATAAAGTAAGTCTAAAGTGTTACTAAGCTTTCACCTAACAGAGATGTGTCATGAAGTTTTTCAGTGGTAGGATCTGAATAGAGCATGCAAGCATGAAGTTCATGCCTTAATGTACATTAATGTGTGCTTGTTGTGTTTGCTGGTTTTCTGGGTTTAAAACCCATCCAGCCCCCTCACCCATCTCAAAGTTCACCCCACATCACTTTTTTTGTCAATAAAAAAATATATTCCTACTGCCATCAACATTTTTTTAAAAAAACCTAGTGTCGTTTAAACTTTGAAGTATTTTCTTTTAATGCAGCCGTACCAGTTCATACAACAGGTACCTGATACATAACAATATCAGAAATATTTAACAATGTGATAATTTATACTCTACACTGTGATAAACAAAAACGTGGTGAGAATATCACTTGTGAGTATTTCACAAAAAAGAATATGTTGTCAATGGTGTGTTCCTCAGAATGCACAAATTAACAAGATCACAAGTAATTCTATTGCCAACTGCACTTAAAGCTCTTTTATCTTTAAAGCACAATCACCATCCTTACATTAGAATATCCTCTGTTTTTTGGTACCAGTGTAATTGTTTCATTGTTCCATGTAATTTTCCAAATGTTAGAAAACACTTTTTCTTCTAGACAGTAATATGCTTCTTACTCTACATTTGTTTACATATTACAATGTACCACTTTCGTGCTTAAACTTCAACAATATCTGCAGTGTGGGTGATGTCCCAAGATATTTTTAACAATATGATATGAAATAGGGAAATGTTTATAGAGTTCAGACATACTCTGCTTTGAAACTTAAGCATGTTTGGGACTTCAGTAAAACTAAATGAGTGAAGCTAAAATGTATTGTTTAACTCACTCAGAAGGAATACAGATACATGTACATTGTTTACATAAAGATCAAAACAGCACAATTGTGTTGAGAAATTCACCTCAGGTCAAAGATTTTCAATTTCAGTCATTTTGGCAATAATTATTATGAAAAATACTTCAATGATCTCTGCAAATCATACTTTGATTTTTCCAAAACTAAGACTTACTGCATCCTTTGGAACCACAGTGTTACCAGCTTATTTACAAAACTCTTTTGTAAAAGACATTTATGAAATTCTCTCTATTCTTAACTAAAATTGGGAATATTTTTGAAAACATGACTGTTCTCGTGTATATGTGGAATCAGTGGATAGACTGTGACTTAGACTAGCTTCACTTCATCTTGGGCATTGTTAAAGCATTCAGGTGAGAAACATTAACATGTAAACACCGGTGTTTGAAACAAAATATTCTTGTGAAAGAATGAACTCATCTTTCATTCATATCAAACAAACACGTGAAAAACAAGACAAACCTTATGGATAACAACTTGCTTCTTTGTATCACACATTTCTGGGCCAGTTCTTGCCCCATCTTCAGGGGTAGTAAACTGGAATAACCCGAAGTGGGGCCAAGAAATGTCATGAGAAACAAATATGTAATTTTCTGAATAAAATTGATATTTTATACTTATCCTTACTCATGCTAATTGCTTATCTCCTCTTCCCTGGCAAAGGTAGTGGAACACCTGAAAATTCCTTTAAGTTCCCTTCTAGAAAGAAGCGGACGTAAAATACACTCACCCATGTGGAGCCTCCCCTTTTCCCCAACTCCCTGCCACGTGGCCCGCCATGCATGTCACTCTCTCCTTGTATATCATGAGAAACAAATAAAGAAGTTGTTATCCACAACATTTGTCTTGCAATACCACACCAGCTTTAATGCCTTTGAGGAATTCCATGTGATATGTATATCATATAAAACACATATATTATTACAATATCTGGCATATCAATATTAATACCCAACAGCATATAAAATAGTGTATATAACAGCATATTCAACTATGTATTCCACTGTAATGTTCATAGTGTATTCAATGGCATTATTCTCAAAAAGGACCTGAGAAAATCCAAGATGATACTTGTTTTCAGCAACCCATGTTTCTTTTAAGAGTTGACTAATAGAACTGAGTGGTCAGACCACCAGAATTTGTTGATCCGTGTCACTGGAGTGTCTAGCCTGGACTCAACCAATTACAGATAAATGTAGCTGAAACATTGCTGGAAGATGCCTCAAAATATAAAAAATTCAAAACAAAATTTAATAAAACTGCTATATAAAGGCACAATATCACACCACACTTCTCTATAAATACATAATTCATTTCTTTCAATAAAAATAACTATCAGCCCAGAAGGGAGCTACCATATTATTTATTACACCCTCACCCCTAAAATACTTTTTATTGCCTCCAACACAGAACATCTTCTGTTCTGATGTGTACACTATCAAAGTGACATTATCAGAATTACATAAAACACCTGGTCACTTTCACAGGTAAACACTAACATGATGTCAGTTCATCTTGACATTATTCTTAGGTGGAGAACATGAAAAAGACTGAACTCAGAACACACCTTTGTTTCAATCTAATTGAAAATTCAAAGTGATCAACCTACAATGCAATATTTAACAAACACACATGCTCCAGCATGTTTAAGTTTAAGAGAATGGAAGAAAGTGTGGTTAACACTTCCTCATATTATGGTTAGTGTTATCGATGAGATAAGCCAACCTGATATATTTGGTATCACAATCGGATAAACAGGCAAGTTCTTTACCAATAATGCTTAAATCTCGAGCAATTACTTCATTTGCAATTGGATCCTGGAGTTTTGTGAGGCAGTAATGTGGGATATGATTCATGGAGAGTGCACTGTGACTATCAACACCCTCAATCAATTTGAGCTACATGCATTCACGATACCCATGGCATTCCTTAATTCTGAATACAGTAGCAGATACTCACAAATAGTCACATACTGAAAGCCCACCAAGATCCATGTTAGAAATGATCTTCAGTTACCCATGCATGTTGTAAGAGGCGACTAACGGGAGCAGCTCTCTGACTTGGTTGACACATGTCACTCTATCTGAATTGTGTAGGCAGATGCTGGCACCATACAGCTGAAACATTGCTCTGTGCAGCACAGAGCTAAACTCACTCACTCACTCAAAACATCTATGTGATCCCTCGATGACAGAGAAACTAACAATATTGAAACAAACTGTAGATATAGGAGAGTGTTTGTGAATATCATCTCATTTATTACTTGGAACACAGTGTAATTCTTAGGCCATCAACATACAGCTTATATAATATTTATATGTGACAAACAATAAAATAACAGGTGGACATATAACAAGGGAAGTTAATTGGTGTTGACTTGTAACATACTGAACAGCAAAAGGAACACATAAAAAAATGATATCTTATAAAATTAAGCCTTCATGTTTGTGACAAGTATCCAGAGTTGCACTTCCTTTGCTGTTCTGTATATAAATGGACACATGGAAGCCAGGAGTTGTCATATATATACTCATATGTTATAATAACTGTTTAGTGACAGTAATGGATGAATGGAAGCCAGATGGATGATAGACAAGTTGGATGGTAGTAATATTTAGAGACATGTGCACATGTCTGTGCTTCTGGAAGCATGTATTGTACATAGGAAGTTGTCTGAAGTTAATTTAGCCTTTGAAAATATCTCTGAAACTTCCAATTATTTGAAAAACATGTTTATGACAAACAAAAACTGATAGACTCATATGTGTCCATGTAAAAACTATTGTCTAATCATACGGGATTGCTGCACTTATATAGTGCGAATCATGTATGTTAAACAACAAAAGAAGTCCCTGTGAGTTCCCAATAAGCACATGTTATTACCATACCACAGTGTAACACAGATACTCCACTCTGAAACATTTCTTGCCTTTTCCCCTAAAGCTGAACACAGATCAGGTTACAAATGAATCAACGTATAATGTCTTTTTGGTATAAACCTTCCAATCTCAAAGCCGACAGTACACCACCACACTCTCATACAGCAGGAAAAGAAAAGGCAAGCTTACTACAAATTATATTCCTTCTTTGAAACACAAGTCTCATATAATTTTTATTTACCATTGAAACAATATCTGAGGAAAAAATATATGGTTTTGTTAACTAACAGAAGCATATAAATGATTAAGACATTTCCTGTTGCCCACATATCTTCTTAAAGATGATTTCCAATGCTAAGAAGTGATTGCTAGAAAATAATACAGTAACCATAGCAAATATTGCTTGAACAGCTGCTATTGGGACAATCAGAATCACAATAATGATGTCACGTGACATCCTTTGAATTCATTTGAACTCCAGCAACCCATAATGTTGTATGAGGCAAACAATGAGGTCAGGTCATCAGGCTTGCTGGCGTGGTTGATGCATGTCACCTTATTACCCTTGGATGAATTAGATAACTTTTGATTGGTCAACATATGAAACCATGCTCAGAGAGAATAGTTTTATGTGGCTTTTAGTAATATACCAGCAATACCAATGGCTGGGACACCAGAAATGGGCATCACACATTTCACCAAGGCATCTCTTTGGCATGATGAGTCAATGCCTCAAGCTATCCCACTTTCTGCATCAGGATTATAAATAGAAACAAGCAATGTATACACAATCCACCATCATTAGGATCACACTTCAACATTAGGATCAGATCCATGGCCAAATTTTCTTTTCATCTTGTCTTCACTTGTGAGTTTGGGTGCCTCCGTTCTAGTGTGCCAAACCAGCACCTGTGTTGTAAAAATTAGGAATACATATAAGTGCACCTACACTGCACTAAAATGCCAATATCAGCATGATCAGTAGACTCACATATCAGCATGATCAGTAGACTCACATATCAGCATGATCAGTAGACTCACATATCAGCATGATCAGTAGACTCACAGCACTGTGTTTATAACTCGACAAGCTAAAGTCAATTCCAATTTTTGTGTCAGCCAAGTGTGTATAGTTGATTGACATTCACGGCCAACAAATACATATGATTGTCTAAATCTGCATAACCACACAAAACCTAGTAAATTAATATACAGTCAAACCCTGTTTACACACACAGTTTAATTATGCCTGAAAACTACCAGCTATTTGAATTTACCAAGAGACATGTTCAAACATGGTCCAAAAGTTTTGTTTCACTAAACATTTGAGCAGGTGATGTGATTTCCTGAAATATGGAGTCTGTGTTCACTGAAATGCTAAATTATCCTGTAAAGTGATATTTAATTCCACATGTCTTTATTAATTTTTTACGACATTGTAATAATACGACATGGCCAGGATTTTCCAAAAAGGTCTTCAAAACTCCACCTCTCTCTAGTCACATAAAGAGCTTGGTAAGATATGGAACCCACCTTTGTGCAGTTATCAGCAAGAGGTTCCAGATCATCCAGAGTCACCATCATACCTGAGAGGACAGTGGATTCTTGGTAGCCTCTCTTCACATAGTTGGAGAACTCAACCTCAGGATACGTGAAGAAAAGTTGGAGGTTGACAGCAAATCCAGCCATGTCCAGAGCAAATGGTCGATCTGGCTTCCAGTATGTAAACCAACCAGTCACCTGCAACACACAAATCAGATGCAGGTTTGCTTGATGTAAGCAACTGTCTCTGTGCAGTCTACTTTTTGTCTTTAAAAAAGCCACTATGTGGTGCAGCTCATCATTTTCAGAATTGCTATAGTGAATGAATGACTATATTTAGTGATGAAGCCACAGGCCCTTTACAGTCTATTACATATTAGATTTACAGAAGCACCTGTAAAATCGAAGATACAGACAACAAGTTAATAAGTTAATAGAAACTTATTCCACAATTTAAATTCAAGAAATGTGTACTCTAAGTTTAATATTTCATTCTGAAATAAAAGCAGCTGCTCAAACTTATCCAGAGATAGAAATTAGCAGAAATATTTTGGCATAAGATGTTTTCTGAGATCTGAGATCATTGCAAAGTTTTAAGGTGAAGTGGAACTCAGTTTCTATCACAGGAATAAAACAGAGGACATAATCAACGATCTCTTGACACTACTAATTTACATATCCAATCATTTTCTGAGGTCACTGCGAAATGGACATTCTAAGGTAAAGTGGAACTCAGTTTCTATCTCAGGAATAACACAAAAAAAGACATAATCGCAGATCTCTTGATAGCCGTAATTTACATATCCAATCATGAGGCAGTGGCTGAAGCACTTAAGAAAGCACAAAGAATTTCTACACACTTTCACTGGAATGCTTGTGAGATAGCTACAGTGACTTGGATCATACAGGCAAAGTTTAACCTACTTGAAGTGTGAAGTTTTAACTTTATAGACAATGTCAGATAGACACATCAATTATAAGCTCACTACACTTTTAGTCAGGGGAGCTAAACCTGTATCATAGGTGAGACTGAGGCTCATAATGTCAATCACTAGATTATCTGGTTTATACATAATTATATGCCCATCGTCATGCTTTCATTCAGGTAAGCTAAAACTGTACTGTGGGTCAAGAAAAACACCCATGCCTAGAAGAAGTGATACTGATATATTTTTGCCAAAAAGAAAGGTACGAAAACAAACACATGAAGATTCATTCAGTGGTCCTTGTCTGACTCTGAAGTAGCATTGGTTCGTTCAGTTCCCCACATGGGTACAACGTGTGAAGCCCATTTCTAGTGTACCTGCCAGGCCACCACTGGGGTACTGATAAAACCGGCATAAAAGCCAGCTCACTCACTCTGAAGAAGAATGAACAAACAAAACCATGGCAAAGATCCAAGAGAAGATTGTCACAAAACAAAGCACCTACTTTTCCATTTTTGACAATAGGTCTTTCAAATCTGAGCCCTCCAACAAGGCCGACTGGCCACACAGAGACCACCTTTGTTTTCCGCATCTGGAACACAAATGAATATATTCTCAAAATTCAAGATCAGTTCTGGAACACGGAATCATTGCTAAATAATATTGGAACATTTGGTGATCTTTAACAAAATGCCCTTGACACCAAGATACATCATTGCCAGAATATCCACTAGCACAAATGCCATCATTCACAAAGTTTGCTTAAGTACCATAAATATTTGTCAGCATAATGAGACATAATGGGAAGGGAAAAATGGCGAGTGACATCATGGTAAGAAATATATGTGAGCATTGTTTCAAATTAACTTGTTTGGCTACCTGGTTTAAAAATAGGTGGCAAAATCCCTGGTAGCAACAGACCTATTACTGTCTTTGGCCATATGGAACTGTATTAGGTCTCCTGACCCTCTCTCCACTCCCCCACCACCTGTTTACTAGGCGTTTATAGGATCAAATTCTCTAAGAGTCTATGGGTCTGCAAGTTTGATTTTCAGCAAATCTTCAAGGGTATCTGTCTGCAGTCTACATCTCCAGTCAAGTGGAGACCTATCCTTTGAAAATGACAGCTAATTGATAAAGTATGCAGTTTCACTGAAAAATACCAGGTAGCAAGTTGTTGCTACTGTGTTATAATTTCAGGTAGCAAAATAGGATTTTAAATAGCAACTCTGCTACCTCTAAGCGTTACTTTCGAACCCTGTGTCAGAGTGAAAAAATGGACACAGGAGTTGGGGGTAAAGGTGGTGGCTTGAAAAATGTCAGTACTTATTTGTAACCGCCCAGATAGGATGGAACATAATGCGCAATCGTGAACATACAATGTTCTGCGACAAGCTCAGCAAATTCACATGTAACAACTGGTGCAGTGTGTTTGTCGCACAGTCCCTGAACCACATTATTTTCAATTCCGTCCAGCCATTTCTGCAGTGCTGGAAAGAAGTAAGTCTAGATTTCCTGATTTTGAATCTCCACCTCACAAGGGCTTCTTTCCACTTCATTTGGAAATATTTGTTCAATCACCCCAAAAAATATTAAAACAAATAAAGAAAGAAGAAAAGAAAGCAAATGATATACAAAATGCTGCTCAATGAAGTCACACCACAACCCCCATTACATACCTGTTCAAATATCTTCAGATCATACGTATTGTCATCATCGGCAAAATACACAACACCAGGCTGTACTTCAGGATCCAGGTTTTTTCGTAACCATGACAACCCCACATTTCGTTGTAATACGCCTCGTGGTTTCAACCAGTTAGGATCGTCTGGCTTTAATTTGACTTCTTTTGGTGTCAGAATGTTTAAGTGTGTGTAGGATAAGCCACATTGACTCAAGAAGTCAGCAACTAGTTGAGTTTTTGATGATGAATCTTCTATCACAATCCAATGAAAATTTGGCAAGTGAAGGAAAGTCTGCGACAACCTGGTCAGTTCAGCTTTCTGCACACCACGATAGTAAGTAGGTGTTATGGCATAGATCACAGGCATTGATTTATCAAATACTCTATTATTCTTCCCCCGAACTTCCAGATATAAGATGAGGTCTTCTACTTTCTTCTCTGATTTTCTCAATGAGTCTTTGACTTCTGTATATTTTTGGTCTTTTTCTTTTATTTGCTCTCTATATCTAGACAGCAAATTTTCCAGTTTTTGTTCATTTTCGCTTGGACACCAAACACCTGAAACACAGATGGATTCCTTTAGGACACTGTTAATGCACACAAGAGTGTTTTCTGGAAAAACACAATTTAGTACATGTCTGCGAGGGCTGTTAGGGTTCACTTGCCTATCCCTTCATGAATTCAGTCAGCCATTCACAATGACTATAATCAAATATCCATGATTTTTGTCTTATAACATGGGGTTGGTGGGGCATGCTAGTGGTTAAATTAAAATGTTTCTTCATGAAATCTTGTTTGATTCCGAGAGGAATACAGTGTGTGAAGCCTATTTCTGGTTGTAATATTGCTGAAATATTCCTAAAAGTGAAAGAGTTGTAAAAGTACACTCAGTCAATTTCTTAAAACAGTCTTCACTTGAATTTGTTATTGACCAAGTTGAAATATGCATCTCGGAATATTTCCCATCCAAGCAGAAAACAGTCAATATCTATAGCCATATATATACTCAGATACTTCATTATTCTTTTCACCTGTGAAGATCCGGGTTAGAATTCATCTCCAGTAACTCATGCTTTTCACAGGAGATGACTAATGGGGTCAGGCTCGATGACTTGGTTGTTATTGCTGATTGTGATGTAGAACTAAACTCACACATATTCGTTACCAATTATTATCAATATATATCACATTCACCTCAATTTCAAGCCCAGTTCTATGACCAAAAGGAGAATATATTGACAAATATCATGAAATCCTGTATTCGTTTCTTTGCAATTTATAAGTTTAATGACACTCAGCAATTCTGAATCTATATGAACGCATGAAAACAAAACAATGCGATTTAGAAAGTGTAACACAGGTTATATTTGAGATTGCACTTTCTCATTATAGTACATATTCCGCTACTTTTAGAGTTAGACCCATAGATTGCACTTTCTCATTATAATACATATTCCGCTACTTTTAGAGTTAGACCCATAGATTGCACTTTCTCATTATAATACATATTCCGCTACTTTTAGAGTTAGACCCATGAAGGCCCCGGGGTAGAAGAGGCCTTCAGCAACCCATGCTTGCCACTAAAGGTGACTATGCTTGTCGTAAGAGGCTACTAATGGGATCGGGTGGTCAGGCTCGCTGACTTGGTTGACACATGTCATCGGTTCCCAATTGCGCAGATCGATGCTCAAGTTGTTGATCACAAGATTGTCTGGTCCAGACTTGATTATTTACAGACCGCTGTCATATAGCTGGAATACTGCTGAGTGCAGCATCAAACTAAACTCACTCACTCACTTTTCGAATTAGTCCCATCTGGGATTAAGACGAAAACGCTCACCCAGGGTGTAAGCCCAATCTATACTCAACTGGATGTTGGCCATTATCAACTAGCATCTTTCTGATACACAGTAGATCACAGAAGTCCCAAACTTTGTACAATTTTGATATTCCCATGCAGTAAATGTTTATGAAATCAACCTGTCTTATAAGCTTAATGGTCAGGTTATAACCCCTATATTATTTGGTATGACACAACTTCATCCACAACACATATTTTATTTATATTTGAAGCATTTCTTGACGAGTCTTTCAGGGTGAATCAGAAAAGCAGAGAAATCGACCACTTTTAACATCTTCAAAACAGCATCTACTGAATTCATTTCACCTATTGAAACAGTCATTTTTCATAACTGAAATCAACATTATTATCATAACACTGATTAGGTGACACTTCAATGAGTGGATTTCTGGAAAAACATCTGTAACATCTGATAACCCTAATAACTGGCTCTTCAACCAGTTCAACTCACTTGTCAACAAAATGTTATAAATTCTCTTTGAAAAAGATGTAAAACCAACTTACCAAAATTGACCAGAAAACACATGAAGACTAGCAGAATAATTGCAAAATATAGGTACCAAATTCTGGCAGACCTCTTAAGATACATTCCTCCAGACATGAACTGATCATATAGAGTGCTGATAGGTGTGCCTGAAATAGAACACATTACATAAAAGCCACACAATAAAATATACCCCACACAATATCAGGGATAATTCACAAAACGTTTTTAATATTGTAAGTAAAGGGAATCGTAAACAGGATCTGGAGATTGGTAGACACTTGGAAAGTTACTCATTTCTGTAAAAATACAACATAAATATGAAAAAAAACAGAAACAGGATAAAAGCATGAACATTGTGTAGAATCATGAGAATGGAAGCCTTTTAGTATATTTAGTTTGGAGCAGTTATGATTCACTCTGCAACATTTTAAGAATTACATTTCTTATTCACTATCATTAGATTAAATCATTGATGAATTCAGACGTATGTCTTCTCTTCAGTTTGAGTGTTTTTCATCAAAAAAAGATATGCAGAATGGAATACATACATGCCAGGCAGGATAATCATAATAGTATACACATATCATATATCAGTGTAACATGGACAATGGTCATAGTCATGTCTGAAAAAAATTCAACAGAGCCCCAAAAAGGTTTTCAAAAACAATTTCATTCTATTGTTTATATTATAATGAGTAATTCATCTACTTCTGAGTTATTTCTGTGTTCGTGATATGTATCATATTTGCCTCATAGAGGATTTGTTGTAGCCCAGATTTAGTTCTTGTACACGAGGTGTACACTGGTTAAAAAGTTACACTGCCTGTTACACTCATACCAACCGGCCAACCGCAACAAAAATATCATCCTATCACTGCGAGAGCCCTGCTTTTACCTCAATATTTCATGCATTACTTGATTTCTTCATTATCCATGGACTCACAATGTAGGTGCCTCATAGTGCTCTTGGGACTAATAAGTTGCCCATTTTCCAACCACACGTCTATGTAACATAACCCACTAAAAGCCGGGCTTTTCAACTCCATTAATCCGGCCTTAGCCACGTAGTGCCCCATGCATAATAACTACTTGTATCATAAATCTGGACACCGTTTACCTGTACAGCAGTGTGCTTGAGGTCCACGTCCTCCCTTTAAAAGTCATCGTCTCACAGACTTCTAACTTCAACATCAGACAGGTTCTTGCCCACGGAAGTTTGAAGGAAGGGAGGTAACTCTCGTCTCATCCATGCAATCTGTGCGATGCGTTCGTGATTTAAAAGAAAATCTGTGTGGTTTGTTTGCGTTTCTATCGGTAATCAAAGACGATCGTCAATGAATTAATAGAAACGATTGAATGACAGATCTACATTATTTTCTTTTGATTAAAAGGCATAAAATAATAATAATCTGCCCTCAGAATGCAACAGATAATATCCTGTTACTAGAGATACCAGCCCTTGGTACGCTTCTGTGTACAGAAACGAAATCAAGCCAAAATCAGAATACAGAAACGAAGCCTTGAGCGAATCCATTCCGCATTGCACATTGATCAGAACTGTCATACTGTCGAATATAGTGTATGACCACTGCGCAGTGCCACAAATCCGGAGTAAGAATAGCCGGACCGGTCCAAGGTTTGATATACTAATGCTATGAATGCTATAAATGAATAGCAGAATATTAAAAGAAACATACACATCTGCACAGATATTCCGACATCGTTCACAAGTGTATATTCCCTCACCGCCACCGACCCCCCCCCCCCCCCCCCTAAACACACACACACGCACCTGACCTTAGTTCTGTAGTGCAATTGCCGTCTCCCAGGTGCCACCGGTCCGGTACGTGTGGGCCCTTTCACGTTGGCGGAAACAGATCCCATGGGCCTCGGAAATTATGGTCCCTCTTTGCTACTATCACCATGCTCGGAGGGCCATGTGGTTTGATATGGTATGCACATCTCTGTCGGAGGCAGAAGGGGGTTAAGCAAGTTGAGCAGATACACAAGTTCGCATGCATTTGATGGAACTTCTTCTAGTGGGACATATAACTCCTATAGAAATCGGGTTTCAGGTGCTTGTACAAGAATTTCTTTTTTACATGATAGGGCTTGACAATAAAATATACCACATTAATATCGAAATGCAGTGTTTTGTGGTCAATGGTGAACGTGTGTACGTGTTTAAGTAATGATAACTGCTTTATGACATATATTGACGATAAAGGCAACGTAGAGATCTCTCTGGGGACAGACCTTTTGATTGTTGAAATAAACTGAAATGGAATCAATGAAGGTCAGCAGCGAGCGACTTCTGTGTTGACGTCAGAAAATGGAGGATCGTGTGCTTACTTGTACCATCAACGTTTTTAAGTAGCTTGACGTACTTGGTAACAATGGTGCTTATGATACATGATGCGGTAGCTATAGAACAAAATTCAGGTCCAGAAACCAGATCATCAGCCGGGAATCTCAGTGACGATTCAAACACGGCCGCGATGAGAACTCCTCAGCGTTTGAACAGTGGTCTGTAAGCATCAAGTCAGACTAGAACAGTATGACAAGAGAGATTCAAAAGTGTAGAGCAGACCTTCCTAGAGAGGTGGAATTACTACGACCGGAAAACAGACAGTTATAAGAAATATGTACGCTTGAAGAATCAGCTGAGAGTTGAAACCTGTTATTCACGGGATTAGAGGCAAGTTAGGAGTGAAACCTGAACAGTTTGAGATGCATCACTGAGATGATGACCTTTCCACCTGAAAGAGCCTTCCGAAGGAGAAAAGGTGCACAATATAAAACACCCATCCCATACTGCTGGGCAGGTTTAAGCGTGCGCTTCCATTTCTGCAATCTTACCGAAGTTGCAGACGTGAGTATAAAGGGGACAACAAACGGAAACCGCCTGTTATGGTAAAGGAAAACATGAATACTGACGTCAGAGCTAAAAGACAGAAACTCTTTTTTTCAATGATAAGGCAAGGCAATCTGGCCACTTCGGAGAAAGGGAGGTATTTCTTCGTTGTAACACTCTGCACTGTTGCTGGTCGTGCTTACAACTGTACGATTTGGAAAGGGGCAAAGTGATTCCAAAGGGTGGTAAAACACTGTCGCCGTGGGCAGAGGATGCCTCGTAGTGGCGTGGCCGAAGAAAACCACACTCGATTTTCTAAAGCGATTCACTTGGAATGTGAATGGTTTGAGGAAACATGTAAACAATAATGTTGTTCAGTTTCTTTGTAACTGTGATATTATTGTCCATATGAAACTTTCGTTATGTACTTGATACGATAGACGAATCTACTGATGATTGCATTATTTTCTTTGTTGACAGTATGCATGGTTTGTTTGAATGGGGCACTTGATTCTATTGTACTTATGTAACTCCAGAAAATTCCCCTTTTCTTTGAAAGGGGACAGGAACCAAATGGAAACTTCATAATGAGATATATGATGAGCAGACAAAGTTCATCATTAATGGAGCCATGAACTCCAGTGTGGCATGTGAACAGGCCTTCATTTGGGATGATGATGTCAAACCAAATGGTACAGTCATAATGAGACATATGATGAGCATACACAATTTATCATTGCCGGGGCCATGAACTCCAGTGTGGGATGTGAACAGGCCTTCATTTGGGATGATGATGTCAGGCCAAATGGTATAGTCATAATGAGATATATGGTGAGCATACAAAATTTATCATTGCCGGGACCATGAACTCCAGTGTGGGATGTGAACGGGCCTTCATTTGGGATGGTGATGTCAAACCAAATGGTACAGTCATATATAATGAGATATATGGTGAGCATACAAAATTTATCATTGTCGGGGCCATGAACTCCAGGGTGGAATGTGAACGGGGCTTCATTCGTGATGATGATGTCATCCCAAATGGTATAGTCATAATTAGATATATGGTGAGCATACAAAGTTTATCATTGCCGGGGCCATGAACTCCAGGGTGGGATGCGAACGGGCCTTCATTCGTGATGATGATGTCATCCCAAATGGTATAGTCATAATTAGATATATGGTGAGCATACAAAGTTTATCATTGCCGGGGCCATGAACTCCTGTGTGGGATGTGAACGGGCCTTCATTCGTGATGATGATGTCAGGTCAAATGGTATAGTCATAATTAGATATATGGTGAGCATACAAAGTTTATCATTGCTGGAGCCACGAATTCCAGTGTGGGATGTGAACGGACCATCATTTGGGATGATGATGTCAAACATCTTGACCTGGAACATGATCGTGACTCATTAAACCTCAAACGAAATACCAAGGATAACTCGGTTAAAGCTTTTGGAAATCACTTCTGTCCCAGTAGAACATTATGAATACACACGTTAAATTGAAGAACTGGAAGTGTCCAGATTGGATGTTTTACTATGTAACACATTTAGGGCGCACTACAATGGATTACTTTACATTTGATCCACAGACAGTTATAGTATAGTGAGATAATTTTGCATATTTTGCCTTGAAGTGACTCTGATCACCTTTCCCTAACCTGCGTATTAGATACATAGACGAGTGTTGTGCACCTACGTGCAAAATATAAACAACAAAGCTGTATTGCATGCAATTGTAACCGCTTAGAAACTTGGGGGTCCACGCTGCTTTGAGTACACCAACTTTCAGGTTTGAATAAGAAACGCATATAAACATTTGCTATGCACTAGCGTTAAAAACTCTATATACTTATTTATGTAGCATAGTCGCCTTTTGTGGCAAGCATGGGTTGCTGAAAATCATTTCTACGCAGGATCTTCATGGGTGGATCACAAACATGAACTCGTAACGAAAAGGGAAATATGACAGTAGAATGTTTACATCCTTTTATTAAAATATGAAACGTTAAGATCACCATTTTCGTCCTGACTGAACTAATATTATTCTGTAAAATAACTTGATGAAAATTTCTATGTATTATCAATAGATACATTTTGTCAAACTAGAATGAAACAATTTTAATGTGAATAGTCCCTTTGCTTATAGGTTTACATGAACAAAGTAAACCGTAGCACACAGGCTTTAAACACGATCTATGGACATAGTTGATACACATAGTGAATCAGAGTGTATTCTTTCCACTTGACAGTCCTTTCACAGGAACCCGTTATCACTATGTAGGTTAAACATAGATCTACACAGATGTCACATATATAAATACATATGACGTGTGTGTAGATCTATGTTTAACCTACATAGCAATAATAAGTTCCTGTAAATCATTTAACGTTCATATAAAAAAATCACACCAATTCACCTGGGATAGAGCCATTTTATCACTGTATCTGGTAGTGGTATGCGGGCTTACTTTCATTTTAAAGCTTCCTCCTGGGTTGAAGAACAGACATTGCACTGCTACATGTACCATGGAGAGTCGCCACTTATAAGGACAGTGTCATTTCCAGTATAAGTTAACAACATCATCAGGACTGAATCCAAGGTGAGGATTACACCTTCCGCACCATATATAACAATCCTTACAAGTAAAAATCCGGTGATCAATAGCGTGAGCATCGATCTGCGCAAATGGGAAACGATGACATGTGTGAACCAAATCAGCGAGCCTGGTACTCGCCTCTCACGACATGCATAGCCGCCTTTTATGGCAAGCGATTACAAGGGTTGCTGAAGGCCTATTCTACCCCTGATCTTCACGAATCGCCCAGACTTTAACAGAAGGAATATATTTGATAAAAAAATAATTCTGAAAAAGAGTAATATAAAAGTCAAGACCAGTAAACTTCGACATGAACATTCTCGAGTTTTCAAAACGCCTGGTGTATGGCATTTACTAGAACCAACTCAAAAAACAGTACGGTGACAGATGTGAGGTGCTGTTTGTCAACAACGGCTCATCATTCTTGATGGATATTGAAACCGATGATGTGTGTACAAAGATAAATAGACATGTACGGTACGGTACAATTTGTACCCCAACGATCACCCCCACACCATCACAGTAAATAAGGTAAGGTGCTGGGACTCATTTTGGCAAAGTATATCGGATTAATGCCTAAGATGTATTGATAAAGAAAGTTGATAGTACTGAGACAACAAATCTGGTTCCTTTGTGTTTTGTCACAATATTCCAACTATATGGTGGCAGTCTGTACATAATCGAGTCTGGTTTAGGCAATGCATGAACATCTGTCTACGCAACTGGGATACGATGACATATGTCAGCCATGTCAGCGAGCGTCGACATGCACCGTATAACGTTTATAACTCCACTTACAACAATCATCGCTTGCTGAAGACCAATTATAACCCGGATCTTCACGGCTTGAGATAAGAAAGGCAAAGCGTGTGAAGAAGTATGTTGTTAAAATGCAAAACAACTAAACAAAACACGAATGGCCAATGGCCGGACATTCAAACATGAATACTTTAGGAATTTAGCATAGGATACACGGTATAATGGTTAAGCGTTGTCAAGACATGGTTGTCTTGGGCCGGACATTCAAACATGAATACTTTAGGAATTTAGCATAGGATACACGGTATAATGGTTAAGCGTTGTCAAGACATGGTTGTCAAGACATGGTTGTCAAGACATCGTTATCAAGACATCGTTGTCAAGACATCGTTATCAAGGCATATTTGTCAAGACATCGTTGTAAAGACATAGTTGTAAGACATAGTTGTCAAGACATCGTTGTCAAGACATCGTTGTCAGACATAGTTGTCAAGACATAGTTGTCAAGACATAGTTGTCAAGACATCGTTGTCAAGACATAGTTGTCATGACATTGTTGTCAAGACATCATTGTCAAGACATTGTTGTCGCCACTGGATATAAAGGGAAAGGTGGCACATGATGATATAACTACTTATGTGTAGTTACACTCTTCTCATACAATTCCACTGCCCTGTCCATCTTTAAGGTAATGCAAGAAAGATCGCCTTCTTTCATATCCAACTGGCTAATGTTGTATGTTTTAATAGACCAAACTGGATCTGGTCCATAGCCTTGGCCTCTGTCGAGTTCAGCTGGTTTGTATGAATCTTTATCCGTGAGTTTCCGGTCTTCCTCCACTACGCGTTGCTGATCATTCAGAACTACCAGATTTTCATTCTAAGGGCACAGGGTGGTTTCTGACCATTTATTCCTGTCATTTCGTTGTTTATCACTTACAATCACTTACGTTCAGTCAATCTGTCAAAAATAGTTTGGCTGTGGTGAGCTTAATTCTGCCTCTTTTTAGCCTGATTTTGACACCGTGCTTTGATTATTGTTTAGTCACCGATCCCATGAACTCGGGTCTACCTGAAATTCCTTTGGAAACTTTAAAAATAATTATCATAGTATACCCTGTTTGTGCATGCGTTCCAGAACATTAGCCACTTCAGGTGAATCTTTCTTGGCTCGTGGCTCGTGGCTCGTGGCTCGTGGCTCGTGGCTCGGATTCTTTGTATCGGCTAACTACATCCACTGCAGTCAGGGCATGTTTGATTGTTTTTACGTCTTACCTTATCGCGTGGAAGAAACAAGCCTGAAGAAACGTTCTCCTTGTTATATATCGTGGGACTGGTGAGCATATTTGTCATGTTGCCTGTTTCCTTTGCAACATCTTCAGATACTTCAAATGCTGCAGCTGCCAGTGTCCATGTGGGCTGTAGTATATTTCATCCATTCTTATTTAAAAACTGACTTCAATGCAACCCAACTGAAATCATATCATCCAAACAAATTTGCCCTGTATTTGTGAGGGTTACAATAGCTAAATTTGTAATGATAACGCTGAATAATTCCTGACGTCTGCAGGATACAAAGATATTGCAGAAGTGATCCTTTGTTTAACACATACTGTGCTGACCATAGGTGATGGCTTCATCTACTCTGATGGAACAATGCAGCCTGCTTTGTAGTGTTCATCTGAGCGAGATCTGTCACTACATTAGGACTGATGTTGTATTGCTGATGTTCATCAGCTGATGAAGATAGTGATTCACGTGAGCGAATTCCATGATGTCCAACTATTGTCAATTCATATACTCTCCGGTTGACCTACAGCGCAGCCGTGTGACATGAAATCAACGACAGTTGGCGTGCTGGTACGTTTTGTCAACATGTATGTACATTTTGAAAAGTTTTAGCTCAAAACGTATTTCTAATACACCAATAACATTTGGAATGACGAAGACTCCATTTCATGTAGCTGGCTATGTACATTGTATATATATATCCATTAACTATTCTCACAAACCAATGTCGAATGTACCAACTCGTTTGTTAAATGCCTATGCCAACTTTGGTTCGTGTATTGAATAGTTGACAGTCATTATATGTGGCTTGAGAATTCCTACTGTGACACTTGCAATCTTGAAAGCAAGTAAGATGTTGTTGACGAACAGACACTAATAGGCAGAAGCACACAACTTCAGTATAATTCCGAGTGTAAGTCCGTGTGTCTTCGTCAACACAACAACCAGCCTCTATGTATACTGACACAGATCCTTGGACGTTTCTGCAAAGCCTGGTTGTATCAGTATTCAGTTAGAACCTTCACGAACAGGAAGTAAACAATAGATTGCCAAGAGCAGATAAATGGAGCGCTATCAAAAAGGCCTGCCACTAAAATAATATTGCCATTAACCATATATGATACGAAATGTGACCAGCTACTCAAACTCAAAACTCTAAACATTGTGACAAACTCAAAACATGGCTGCCAGTCTCTGGAACGACTTGCCCACTCAAACGAAGAATGTTGAATTTTTGGGCACATCTAAATCACCTCTAAAAATTCACTTGTTTTCGTATTGTCTATTTAGACTTTCTATGTTGCAGTTGTCTCGCCGCATATAATTTTAACTATTTTTCTCCTGTAGTATCGTAGGGCCATGAGCAGGTATTAGTATCTTGATGTAGCGCTATATAAATACCCACATAATATGTCTTACAGATTAAGAGAGAAATGCAGCAGAGAGGGTTCGCGTGATCCTGGCACAATCAGACCGTTAAGGCTCATCATCATCTTAGGGCCCTCGCCCCCTCTACAGCGAATGGGACTTCTCCCAGGAAACGCTGCCTAGTCGAACCCACCAAGAACTTTCCCGAGAATATGAAGGCTCCTCAACACTGCAGCATTCTGCATTACCCAGATTGTCAGAAGAGCTGTACTCCCGGTCGAGAACCCGGGCATACTCTTGATCCGTGCCAAGAGATCAGGAGGTGCCAAACAAAGAGCACCTAGAATAAGGGGGCGCCTGACGACAGTGTACTTGGGATACACGCGAGACATTTCAAAGATATTTTGCATGCTTTTCCCAAATCTTGCCAGTCACGTTGCTGTCGAAAGGGACAGAAAATTCAGCCACTGCGATATAAATAAATTCATTCGTTTTATGACAAAATCAAGTTCAAAGCATCATTTTCCATGACGTACCATGGATGGACCTCAAAGCCTCAGGCATGGCGGAGACGGTAGTAAAAGCAGCGAGCCATGCCATCATGCCTTTTGACATATACTGTTTATGCCAAGGAAGGGCATCCGCAGACACGGTGTTGGGCAGTCTCTGTAAATTCATTACATTGTCGACATTTCATGTTAATATTATGATTAAGAATCACATTTAGGCGAATACGGTGGGGAAATGACTGGTCCTGAGCAGCAAAAAGGATTCCCTCCTATTATTATTGTTATTATTATTTTTATCTCAAGATCCTGGTAATAACTCACCCTACATGCTATCTTAAAACATCTTATTGTATGTGGGTTGTGGCCAATGTGTGAATCCTTCTATGACAGGCACTGAGCACAGTGTATGATCTATTCACAGGTGGAGGGGATAACGCTGACAGTCAACAATGTATGTTAAGAGGTTTTCAAGACGTTTGAACCTGTTTTGGGGGGTTACTCTTTTCGCTTCAATGTGTTTTATGGTCAATTACGGTAAGTTGGTTTTATATCCTTTACAAAGAGAATTTATAAGATGTTTTTGACATGTGAACTAAATTGGTCGAAGAGTCAGTCATCATCAGTTCCCGTTGGTTACAGATGTTTTAACATTTTCCAGACAGTGTTTAAATTTTTTGGTTCGGGATGTAAATTGACAATAGACACATGAGTGAGGGGTTTTACGTCACATCGGCAACATTTCAGTCATACAGACTAAATCAAGTATTCATTTATACACATTTTAAGTAGAATGTCCACGTTAAAAGACATATATATTCATGACATTATTATTTAAAAAAAAGAAAATGTCATAGTACCAAATTCGCTATTCACATTATAATACAATTTATTGTAAAGATTAACTTCCCTCAGGTACTTAACACTGAGATGCCCGCTCATGCTTGGAAACAGATCTTCTCGCAACATAGTGTGATTCCTTTGCAGTCGAATAGGATATGCTTGATGTGAACACCTCATCGCAAGAGCCACATTCATCAACAATGTCTTCAGCAACGTATGCTTGTCATAAGAGACACCTTACAGGATCGGGTGGTCAGGCTTCCTGACTTGGTTGATGTATGTCATAGCATCTCGATTGCGCAGATCGATGCTCTTGACATGAGAAGAGTATCATTTGTCCGAAGTCCATTACTATTTGTGGCTGAGTGGGTTAGATGGTTGACTGTGTGTGCTAGCGTTTTGGTGCCAACAAGAAATGAGAAATGCAATCCCAAATATAACATATGTTACATTAGACCACTTTCTAATCCCCACTGTGTGTATTCATTTTGTTCATTCTGTCATGCAGCTGGAGAAGTGCTGGACATGGCGTTAAACATGAGATAAATCAAACGAATACAAGGTTCCATGTTATTGACTAATATGGGCTGGTCGTAAGACCAACTGGTCTGAAAGTACACCACCATTGGGGTTACAATGAATCTATCACTCTGAGCTGCGAAAGAAACACAAATCTGGCTTTTTGTCAAGGTTTTAAATATATAAGACAAAAACATGAACACTTCTTTTCATGGGATTTCATTTTTTTTCTTTCGTTTCATTTTCTGTTCAGTATACGAGACACATATATGACACATCACTGTATTGCGTGACGGATATGCACACTGGGTAACAAATACAACAAGAAGATGATGTATCACTCATCATATTCATGAAACAATAGCAAAATATATGCTTTGACGTCTTTTGACTTTGGGACTGTTGACACTTATTGGGCCTGGCTTGGACTAGTCCAAATGATATTTCTCACTTTGACAAATGACGAATACTTTGTGAAAAGAGATCCATAAATATTCGATTCTAGTGAGTGTGAAAAACAAATTGACTTTTTGAAGGATATGCAAGTGAACCGTAACTTAAGTACCAAATATGTGTTTATCCAAGTGCCAACACTCTTGTGTGCATTAACAGTGTCGTAAACTAATGCCCAAATCCTCCTTTGTTTCAGGTTTGTTGGAAAATGCCGCGTCTGGAAATAGAGAACAAATAGAAGAGAAGGACAAAAAATGTAGAGAAGCAGTTCAGGGAAGGAACAATCGCATTTTTGATAAGTCAATGCCTGTGATTTACGCCATAACACCGACTTACCGTCGCACTGTGCAGAAAGCCGAACTAACCAGGTTGTCGCAGACTTTTCTCCACTTGCCAAATTTTCATTGGATAGTGATAGAAGATTCCTCATCAAAAACTAAACTGGTCACCAACTTCTTGAGTCATTGTGGTGTATCCTACACACACTTAAACATTCTCTCAAATGGTAAGAGACTGACACTAAAAGGCATATCACAGAGAAATATGGGGTTGTCATGGTTACGAAAAAACCTGGATCCCGTAAAACAGCCTGGTGTAGTGTATTTTGCTGATGATGACAACACCTATGACCTGAAGATATTTGTACAGGTATGTAATGGAGTGTGTAGTATTTTACTTCAGTTTCAGATACCATTGTGATGGGGTTTTCAGTCCTTAGTAGGACTGGTAGACCAATACTGCCATTGTAATTGAAAGAATCCTCTTTGAGATGGATGATTCTGATCTTGAGGAAATCTTGTTTGCATTGCAGAAAAGGCAATTCAGAAATGAAAATAATCTGCGAGGCAGAGCACAGGAGTTGCTACACGTGAATCTGTTCAGTTTGTTGTAAAATAATGAATCCTTACAGCACCACGTTGTATTTCATCTTGTCTGGATGTCCTTAATGTCACTTATACAGTACTGATGCTCTTTGAATTTCTCCATGGACTATTTAAAGAATAGGGTCAGTTACTCAGTTGTTATTACTACACATGCTTAGAGTGAGTGAGAAAGTGTATATGGTTTTACGCCGTTTTAAGTAATATTCCATTGATATCACGGAGGAGGACGCAAGAAATCGCTTCATACATTGTATCCATGTAAGGAATCGAACCGGGAGTTCGTTTTAATCACTGTAAAGGCCAAAATATTGATTTCATTTATTTCACTTTAAATGGCTTAACTGATTTACCAAGTAAAGAATTTAGTTAATTTCCATAATTCCACTGTTTCAAATGCACCACTACACTGTCATATTAATTAGTACTAAGAGTTAGAAGTTTATTTTCATTTCATATTGTAGAATGCAGCATTTCATTTTTGATATGGTGATCCTTTTATGTCAACCTAAATGGGAAGGGAGATAATTTGATATAGGGTTGGCAGAATGACCATGTGGTTTGTGGCAAGCACATGTGGACCCAGACATGACACATGTGAAGACTACAGTAATGGTAAGCCACATATTATTCATTTATTAGGCATGTTCACTGGTGAAATGTGTTTGTACAGGTATCATCTTAACTTGTACAAAACATAATAATAATATTTTCATGATTTAGGTTTTATTGCTGTTTAGGACTTAACTTATTGAAAATGGCTTTGATTTCGAAATCTGTTCACAAATGGGTTTTTTTTGGCCTAAATTTGGTGTTAAAGATGTTTGAAATGTTAAGCTTGCTATTTATGCAATGTAATTGAGTGACTGGTTTTGCACACTTTATTTATAAAAGTGTTCAACTTTTTGTGCTATAATCTACATTGTCTTAGGTATATGATATGATGTCAGGATGTTGTTGCTCTGTGACTTAAGTGAAGGAAAATAATAGCCATATACTTCATTATATTCTTTTGTTTTCTTACAATCAATCTAATGTTGAAACTTAGACTCAAGAATAAAGGAAGACCAGGAATATTTTTTTTGTTATCAACAACCACTAAGTCACACATGGTCAGGATAAGGGGATTGGGACATGGAATTTTATTGTATCTATCATTGTCTGTTAGGACGTCGACTGTATATGTTGTTGGCACAAAACCTCACCCCTCCCCTCCCCCATACTCACCCCCACCTTCCTCATCAATCCTGTATCCATTTTACCATGTTTCCATATATTTCTGACCATAATCACTCGCCCCTCCCCCATACTCACCCCTACCTTCCTCATCAATCCTGTATCCATTTTGCCATGCTTCCATATATTTCTGACCATAATCACTCGCCCCATTTCACTGTTCATTTATGTCTCATTATGTTGACGAAATTTTATGGGTTTTTTATATGCATGATGGGTGAGCTGAGTAGGTGCCAGACTAGAGATCCAGAAAGGTTGGGCTGTCGGGGTCGAACCTGTGACCGGGTGTAAAAACCTTGGTGTCAACTTTGTGTGCACCTTGGAGTCAACTTTGTGTGCAGACTCTTTCCGTGTTGTCACAACCCCTATTGTACAGTACACAGCTCTGTGCACTTAAAAGAACACACCAATTCGTTGGTAGATGACCAGATGGATGAAGTCGGCTGGTCTGAAATGTGAAACTAAGGGCTTCTTTTTAGCTGCCCAAGACTTTCCACCCGCCTTAATGTACTCATAAAAGAAAATATTTTGAAAAACCTTGTTAGTGATGCTACACGTGTAGGTCCGGGTAGAACTGACCTTCAGTAACCCATGCAAGTCGTAAGAGGATACTAAAGGACCGGGTGGTCAGGCTCGCTGACTGGGTTGACATACGTCATCACATCCCAAGTGTGTAGATTGATGCTCATGATGTTGATCCCTGGAATGTCTAGGTCAGATCCGATTATTTACAGACTGCCGCCATATAGCTGGAATATTGATGCGTGCGGCCTAAAGCTAACCTCGCTCATTCATCGTCAGTGATGCCCATCTTTGGCACAAACACCAAGTCTTAAAATGTCCAGAGCGTCATGGAAAATTATGTTTTTAAAGTTCTGTGGAATATGCCTATGTACAGCCTCAGAAAAAAATCTTTATCAACGTACAAGATCTTGTCCTTTTTAATAAAGACAATGAAATTATTTATAGCATTGAATTTTTTGTCCCTCTTGACAGCAACGTGATTGGCTAACTTCAAGGAAAGCATGCCTTTGAAATGTCTCGCTTGCATCCCAAGTACAATGTTGTCAGACTCCCCATTGCTCTCGGTGCCCTTGGTTTGGTACCTACTGATCTCTTGGTGCAAATCAGGGGAGTACCAGGGTTCTCCACCGGGAGAACAACCCTACTGACTCTCCATGCGTAATGCAGAATTCTCCGGAAAGTGGGTGGGTTCGACTGGGCAGCGTTTCCTGGGAGAAGTCCCACTCGCTGCCTGGGCTGCCCGTAGAGGGGACAAGAGTCCTGGGTTGATGATGTGCCTTACCAACCTGACTGTGCCAGGATCACCCGACCCTCTCTGCTGCATTTTCATCCTTATCATTAAAACATATTATACATACTGTGAACAATGAACCTACTGTATGATACTGGTTATTAGGGCGGAGATCTTCGCACTCTGTCTCATTGGTAAAAAGATCACCAATTGCTCCAATATTATTTTCAGCAACTGTTCTATGTTTCACATGTGATTGGTACTCTTCAATCTAGAGAACGTGTTAATTTGTGTTCCAGATGCGAAAAACAAAACTGGTCTCAGTGTGGCCCGTTGGTTTTGTTGGAGGTCTCAGATTTGAAAGACCTATTGTTAAAAATGGAAAGGTAGGTGTGTTGTTTTGTGAATATCATGACCTTTGCGATGGCTTTGTTTGTTCATACTTACTTTGGACTTTAGACAATGACCACTGATGATGTCATGAATCTTCATAATGGAGTGTTTGTGTTTTCATATCTTTGTTAGAGGCAGAAATATTTCAATATCACTGCTTCTAGACATTGGGCCTTTGTCTTGACCAACAATAAAAGTGCGTGTAACTGTGTGTAGATCAGTAGAGCTGGTGACTGATGTCATGAGCATCAATCTACGCAACTTGGATATCATCAACCACTACTACACAGCAACAGCCTCCTCTAACAATCACAAACACACTTCATGACAAACATGAGTTGCTGAACACTATTTCTAATTTTGATCTTCTCCGCTTATTACCGAAAAAGACTGCACAGAAATTGCTCTTTCATTAAGCTATAGCAATTCTGAAAACGATGAGCTGCATAACTTAGTGGCTCTTTTAAAGTCAAAAGTAGACTGTTGCTTACATTGAAGAAACCTGCATCTGATTTGTGTGTTGCAGGTGACTGGTTGGTTTGCGAACTGGAAGCCGGAACGACCATTTCCTCTAGACATGGCTGGATTCGCTGTCAACCTCCAACTTTTCTTCAAGTATCAAGAGTTGAAGTTCTCCAACAAGACGCAGCCAGGTTTTCTGGAATCCACTTTCGTCTCAGACACGAAAGTGTCTTTGGACGATCTGGAACCTCTTGCTGATAACTGCACAAAGGTGGGTGCTTATCTTACTACGTTCCATTTATGACTACAGAGAGTTTTGAAGGCCATGTAGGAAAACACAAACTACCGTGTGCCACATTGCTTATGGTTACCGACCAGGCAAAACAACCTTGTTAATCAGTTATGGAATTTGTGATTAAACTGTGGACTTTGTGATTACAATTGACTTCGATGTAGTGTGATTGTACTGATCATACTGATATTGGCATTCCAAAAAGATTCAGTCTACTGATCATGCTGATATTGGCATCTTCAGTGCAGTGTCAGTCTACCGATCAGGCTGACATTGGCATCTCAGTGTAGTGTCAGTCTACTGATCATGCTGATGTTGGCATCTAAGTGTAGTGTTAGTCTGTTGATCAAGCTGATGTTGGCATCTTCAGTGTAGTGTCACTCTACTGATCAAGCTGATATTGCCATCTAAGTGTAGTGTGACTCTACTGATCATGCTGATATTGGCATCTTCAGTGTCAGTCTACTGATCATACTGATATTGGCATCTTCAGTGTAGTGTCAGTCTGCTGATCATGCTGATAGTGGTATCTAAGTGTAGTGGCAGTCTATTTACTGTTCATGCTTATACTGGCATCGTCAGAGAGACGTCAGTCTACTGATCATGCTGATGTTGACATCTCAGTGTAGTGTCATTGTACTGATCGTGGTGGTGCTAGCATCTTCAGTGTAGTGTCAATCTACTTATCATGCTGATATTGGCATCTAAGTGCAGTGTCAGTCTACTGATCATGATGATGTTAGCATCAGTAGTATATACAATGGGGGTTCTGGACCACTTTCAAGAAAAGTCTCTACAAAGCCTTATTTAGTAAATAAGGCTTTGGTTGGGGCCTTAGCTCTTGCTACTATTACCCCTACTACAAAAAAGTTGGCGGTAATTACTGTGCCTATGTCACGTTTACCGTTTAACGTGACTTGCTACTATTACCGTGTGTTGGTAGGAGGTAACACTGTGCCGTACGGTACGATCAATAATTCTTCTCTTACAAAACCCCTACCCGGCCCATCCCTCAAGTAGTACAAGTTAGGTTCGTCGGCTTTCATATCCACTTTATCTATGTTGTAAGTTTTGACTGACCATATAGGATCGGTGGCTCGCTTACGGCTATCACCCTCGTGTTCCCCCGGCTGGTATAGATACCTCACTAGGGCCCTATCTGGTATCTGTTTCTCCTTCCCACGCAATGGAGCAGCCGACTCTGCAACTATTGATTTTAGTTTGATAGCGTCTGCCGGTTTCTTACCGGTGAGACGGGTGACTTCATGGTTGATTGCTGACACCACCTTGGGTAACCTCGTGACCCATTCAGTCGATCGTTTTCCAGGGGTGGCCATCTCCCTAGCATACTGATAGCCGAACAAGCGCTCAGCCAAAGTCCTATTAAATCTCTCAACTATGGCTTGGCTGCGATGGGCTCCGGCCGTGCCACGCCTGACCTTTGTATCGTGTTTGGCTAGCAGTTGTGACACGGCACCCATGAACTCCCGTCCGGGGTCAACTTGCAGCTCTGTTGGCCATGTCAGCGGGCTGCGTTTGTATATGCGTTCGAATCCTCTGGCTACCTGGGCCGAATCTTTCGTGGTCAAGGGTTCGGCTTCCTTGTAACGACTGGCTACTTCCACTACGGTTAAGGCATACTTGTACCTCTTGTCGTGGGGTAGGAACAGTAGGTCTGCCTGGTGAACGCTATTAGGTATGTTAATACCGAACCTCCTTCTAGGCACGTAGCGTGGTGTCGGCAAATAGATCTGCCACAGGGCTTGTTTTTCAAGCCACGCTTTGGCTTCCTCCGGGGGTACTCGCGCTATTTTAGCTAGCTTATCTACTGCGCTAGCTCCTTTCCAGTACCCACGCGGGCTGTAGTAAATAGCCTCAAATTTTTTCATGTCCATACGCATATGTGTTTATCCCATCAATAGCTATCCAACGTTTAGTGTCCATAGGCGACAGGGACGTCTTGTTTATAGTCAGTCCGTATATCTTATGTCCATCACTTCTAAGTGTGTTCATTTTATGCCTAAAGGTACGGGTCTTGAACAGGGCTTCCTTGAATCTGGCGTGTTTAATGTGTTGTTTCACCACATACTTCTTAACCCCCTTAGCCTTCCGGATCTCACTATTGTCGGCTTTCAGTATGGAGTACATCTTAGGTCTCAAACCTATGTACTCGGCTATGGGCGTGCCAGCAAACTCGTCCTTCATCTTACCTAGGACCTTTTTATTTACCGTACTGTGTATGGCATGGGTCTTAGGGTAGTCGCTGGTGTCGTATAAATCGAGGTGTTTTTTCATGTCCTCGTACACGTCCTCGGTTCGAATCTCCATCAGCAGGGAATCCGTGTCAGTGTACAGCACTTCACACCTGTCACCGTACTGTTTCTTGAGCTCGTTGTAGTAAAAGTCGTACATCAGGTGTTTGGATAAATCGAGGATGCTCATCCCCACGTAAACAGGCCGGTTGAATTTTATGTGGCTTTTCTTCATGTGTAGGGCAACCAGGTTGTCTGTGAATATCTTACTACGGTTGAATGCCGGACTGGCTATCAATCTCCTGAGCTTGTCTTCCTCACTCGACCGAACCAGCTTCACGGTCACGCGTTTCCTCAGGTTCTCCATAGTCTTACCAAACACCGAGTTGTTCATGAGCTTGTAGAGATTTTTCTCAAAATCACTGGTGGCTTTTTTTCGTAGGTCTGTGTTCATTCTGATGTAGGGCTCCATCCATGGGCTCTGGTCGAACATGAGCACCCTGTGTATTTTGGTCAGCCTCATACCCAACGACAGGTACAGCTGTAGGTTGCGATAGTGAACGATGTACTTGGTCTTATTCATTAAGTTAGGCACGAGTTTTTCAACGTCTGTCACACGCCCACCTAACAAGTTATGTTGGTACTCAGACATCCAGTCTGGGTTAACCCTCATACGTTCGGGGGCCAGGGGGTAGCTGTTGTGTGATGTGTGTAATTCCTTGGTATACTCTAAGTCAACCTCGAGGATATACCCTTTGTTCGAATCTGGTGCAACCCCCATAACATCAACGTGGGGTACCCATTCGAATCCCCCTGTAGGTAGATACTGGCTCATGGCCCAGCCGTACAGGTTGTTTGCGTCGAGGTAGAGAATGTGATTGGTTGGCTTGTTAGGATCGTAACCTTTCACGTATTGATTATTTGCTTTCGCGTGTCGTTTGGATGCCATGGAAATCCCACCTCGCAAGCCTTTCTCAATGAATAGGTGCATGTCGTAATCTGTGAGCAATTCCAAATTAACTTTTTAAAATTAACAGTTTGAAGCAAGGCGTCCCACGACAGACCTGGGCTGGTGTAATACCATGCGGGGTCGAGTTTATACTGCTTGAAACACGTCCGCCTAAACGTCTCAAACACGTCGGCTAACAGCAGTACATCTGTCCTCAAGTACAGGTCGTGATAATCACCCAGGTTGTTACAACCCAGTTTATTCCATACGTTAGTCGCGTGCGAGTAATCATCTCGTGAGACGGACGCCTCATTCAGCTTGCTATAAAAGCAGTCAATAGGGGGTAGTCTGGTCTCGGTGAACTTGACCCAACTATCCATGTACTCATAGGGGTACACACCCTTCCTCATAAGCAGGGGTCTAGTCTCGGCGTCTGTGTATCGATCGGTGATAGGGAAGGTATTGTTGGCCTTGACCAGACTGTCGAGTGACGACAGGAGGAACTGAAACGAGTCAATGAACCTAAGTCCGTTTAAGCTGAAGGAGATGTATCTCTCCATGTTGTTGGGGATGCACGTTATATTACCATCGATTTTCGCGATGGCCTGCATGATCAAGTGTGAGTCGTACCCTCTCAAGTTGTGAAAGACAACGGGGATGTTTATTGTCTTAGGGTTGATTTTAAGCTTGAGGTTGCACGCGCTGTGAGCGGCGCCTCTATACTTACCAGTTATGTGGCAGTGATCTCTCACCGAATCACCGTTAAGTGGTGAGTCACACACGTGACAGTTAGTGCTACTAGCGTGAGCTAGCCTGTCGACTCGGGTCATACGCATGGGAGCGATTTTATACAATGCATTCCTAATAATGTTTTCTTCCTCCTGCAAACACTTTAGAAACCTTTCAGCCGCGTCAGGGCCCCTATACACTACCGGAGCTTTCGTTTCCCCGTCACAACGGACGACAATGTATCCAAACGAACAGGCTTTATGCTCTTGTGTGCCCCCCACAACTAAGGCTTCGAAGTCGACGTATATGATATAAGGCACAGACATTTGGTTCTTGTGGTTACTGAATTTTAGGATATTATCACCTTCCTTAGGCATGTCGACTCGTATGGCCGTCTGCCCCACACCTTGACAATCATCCCGGTGGGATTCTAATAAATCATCTCGTGTGAAGCCATGTAGGCATCGTTCACAGAAGTGGGTCTTTTCTCTGTGTGCCGATTGGTCATACAACAGCCTGCTAAAGTGTTTTATCCATGTGTAGTGATACTTGTCACCTCGCTGGATCATGAATATATTGATAACTTGGCAATCCTTCACCGGGCTGACCCTGTGTACTATTGTTGTGTTACCTTCGTGCCCAAAGACATTTATAGCCAGATTATTCTGTTTTTCTACTTTAGTGATCTGGGATATAGGGGTGGGTTCATCTATACCATCCCAGTTGAGCCCATCGTCTTGGGGATAGCTAGAAAGCCTATCTGAATGAGTGTCAGCTGGAAATAAGGCTGACCTGATAGCTAACCTCAGGCAATCGTTTCCTCTATTCTTAACGTTTACTATGGCATGTTTGTTCCTATAGTAGGGAGGCAAGGCTAGGTATGACCCGCCTCTGAACGGCACGTAGTTAGCTATGTCTATATAGACATTATCGATTTTATCTACAGCCCACCCGGACCCCAAGTGTGTGTAGCGTTCTAGGTATTCTCGTATCTGCTGAAAACTGGTATCGATTGATGCGTCAATGGTCTCTGTATGTGTGACGACCTCTTGTTTACCTCGGAAGTAAGGCTGAACATACTCAGTGGTCCCTGTGGGCCCCCCAACCTGCTTATCGAGCGACATTTTCACTGTGATCTGAAACTTGATACTTCCTAGGTTATTTAGTTCCTGGTTGACCTTATCAGCTATCAGAGGCTTGATATCTGTAATGTCTATGTTTCTATCAACGTGCATGCGCCAACCTCTCAAATAGTTGCCTACAGCGCGCTCAGTGCGCACGAACTGTAGGTCAATAGCTCTATTCTGTCGTAATAATTCTACAAGCTGTGGTTTTCTCATACGGGAATACCCGCCTAAACCCAAATCGTGTGCCTCGGCTTTCAGTTGTTTTACAGTGGGAGGTTTTGCTACGGGGGCATGTGATAACAATGCGGTTAACCCGGCTCTCCCCAGGTTTGAATAACCCGTGTATCCAAGCTGTTTTGCTTGAGCTTTTAATTGTGTTACCGTAGGAGGGGCTTCTAAACCTAGTAATCTCAACAATGCTGACTTCCGCATTCGAGAATACCCGATCACACCTCTCTGTTTTGCGACCCGTTTCAGCTCGCGCACAGTAGTCATAGTGTTTACACCTAAGAGAACCAATGTCTAATTGGTTCACAGTAAAGGGAGGTAACCCTTAAGTGGCTGTTTCACGCACTGTTGGATTTAGTGTTCCTTGTGTAAAACATTTAATTGGAGTCTATCTTGAGCAGTCGCCTACGTTCTTTTATGTAGCCTTTTTTATTCTCGTAGATGAGTTGATGTCTGACTACGTTCGCTCCGTGAGCTTTACATAGACAGTAGTGCCCTTTAACCCCGATACCACACACAGAACACGTGTAGTTAGGACTTCCCATATGGAAACAACAGAACCCCTGATTCCTGCATTTCCTACCACAGGCCTCGGTCTTCCCCATAAGTATGTATTCGCATCGGTATGGAGCGGGTCTCATGTTTACTTATATAGGTATTTTAATTTAATTGCTTCGCAACCAACGCAGTAGCTGCTATACCCAACACTATGAAGCCCAGTTCACGATTCATTTGTCCCTTGGATGGTGTGTAGTACTGAGCGAGTGTGGGTTTATTGAGCGGTTCCAATCGTTTACCAGTTAGTAGGTAGTATTCTTTCATTGCTTCATCGACATCGTTGAATGTTTGAACGGCATGGTTTTCACGCGTGAGTTGTTCGTTAATAAAATCTATCCTCTGGAGGCGTTTTTTAGCGTACTCGGCCTGTGCCCTTTGTAATTTCTCAGTAGCGAGATCGTGTCGCTTCCTTTCTTCCTGTATTGCGTGATCATCTCGTAGTTTCGAGAAGAGGAAATTACTCCCGGAAAATGCCAGGGCATTCACTAACGCCCCACCGGCCATCATAGCTATCGTGGCCATCCTATATTTATTTCATTATATTTTCAGGTATTATTCCTTGTTTTACTAGGATGTCTTTTGTGGCCATCGCCATACCAAGGTTCATTATGAGCATACCCATATCCTGCAGGTTGAAATCTAGCTTGATAGTTGGTTGTTTAAGCACCATTTTAGTCAACCGAGCGTACCCTACGGCTAGACTGGCGACCACTGTGGCGTGGTATGCGTCGTTGACGAACGTTTTCCCCTCAGACATTATGTATATGATATAAATTATTAAAATTATAACATGATATGCGGGTCGACTGTGGGGGTGGGGGGCTCACTGTTGGGTGGTGGCTCACTGTGGGAGGGTACCCCCACGCATAACCACGAGATAGCCAAGGCAGCAGTTACGCCTACAGCCAACAACAGTCGGGTTGGGTTGGTCACTTTATGTTGGTTACACCACCGTTTTTTACCGGCAGCTACTCTCTTAGGATTCTTCTGTCTGGTTACTGTTGGGGGTACCTCCACTGAAGGGGGTACCCTGGTCTCCACTGTTTCCACTGGGGTCACTTCCCTCACCTCGGGAGGGGTCTCCACCGTCACCTCGGCCATCTATACTATTATTATTATTCTTTCTCTCAAATTGACAATGTTTTGCCGTGATAATCGCCGCCGTCACTGGAGCCAACAACATACCATATTTGTGGTACAGCTCGCAGCTGATAGAGCTCACAGCGTTTTCGATAAAAGGGTCTTTATCTAGGTCCTCCCACAGGTAAAGTCGGCGCTCTGGTGGAATGGGAAGGAAGTATGACACAATACCGGTGTATATCTGGGTCATAGCCGATCCTATTGTCTTTGTCATTTCTGCTCCGAGCCGGGACTCGTATCTAGCGTACAGCTTATCGATTTCTTCGGCTGACATTTTGTGAATTTTATCCGGAGTGTAGTCTCCAAAGTAATGTTTGGCTTTGCCGCCAACAGCCAACGCCACCAGTTTCTCTCGCTTGTCATCAGTGGGGCCTGCCGGCGGCGTGGGGGAGACCCCCAACTGTTCGAGCAATTCCTCACACTCCATCTTATAATATAACAAGTAAGATTTAGTTTTAACTATATAATACCCGATACAGACAAAACACAGAGAAATGAAAGTTAAGTTGCACACGACAAACACTTCAAATATCATAGCTATATGCTTAGCTTTGCTTAGCTTTGCTTAGCTTTGCTTAGCTTTGCTTAGCTTTGCTTAGCATACTATATAAGCCACGGGTTGGTCGGTCTTGAGCACGAGCTTAGCGTGTTTAGTTTCAGCAAGCTGTTTCTTCACCCGTTCCCGTTCTAATTTACTCATCACATCGTTCTCTCTCAAACACTCCTCGAACGAATCCCTGTCCTTGCAGTGAAATAAGGCCACCCATCGCGTCTGCTCCCTGAGGTCTTTCAACACCGAGCTGAACTTCTGCGTTAGCACCCAGACGCTGTGATTTGCATGCCGGCCGGAGAAGGCCAGGTACGATAGCATGTCTCTCTTTTTTGTTATCTCGCGATTAGCGCTGCAGTCGTCCAGTATGAACAGCGTCGGTTCCCCTTTAAATTTCTCGTGAAGAGCTTTCAACCAGTCCTGCAAGCGTGTTCCAGGATCGATTTTGTGTACGTCCGGGTCCGTCATCACCCAAGGTCGCGCGTACGTTTTATTCATGCTCAGAGTAGGGCACATGATAACGATGTTATCGAACACATCCTTGTAGTAACCCTCCAACATATCCAACACGAAAACGGTCTTCCCACAGCCAGTCTGCCCGCACACTATGGCGCAGTGTGGGTCAGTGGGGAGGTCAATAGATGGCTTGCACGAATCTCCCATTGTCTATATTAAGTTGCGCGTCCATAATAACGTACAGATATAATTTCAACTTACCAGCGGGTTGAGCCTTCTTAGTAATCTGGATGGTTATCCCTTCGCTGCCGTTATCTATACGGCGCCCGCTACCGTGCAGTTTATCATCATCCGTGGATCGCATGTCCAACCATAGGGCGTACTTGGTGGTCAGGTATTCACCGATCTGCACGGAGCCGAGGTGCAGGTCCTTTGTTATATAATCCCCCACTGGTAGCTTTTTTATCTCATCCCACTGCTGGTGTGGTCTCATACCATGACTGAACAGCTGGTTGGGCACGCCCTCGATGGTCACTTCCACCTTTTCAATCTCGGGGTTGAAAAACTTCTCGCTGTCCCTCCGGAATGGATCGTAATACTCCACGGGGATGACCAGGATACCTCTCATCGATTGCGCCGGCACGTTCAGGTTGATATTCCACACAGTGTCGCTCTTATCTCGCACGACTGATCTATGCCTCAGTACGCGATCGTACAGGATAGCCATCTTCCCAGAGTACTGGCTTCGAACCTGCCTGGCCAGCTCCGGGCTAGTGACCATGTCGAACTCCAGAGAGATGTTGTCTATGGCATAACTGGCCTCATCACCGTTCGGCGTACGCACTACTTTGTTATAGTCGTTAAATGTGAGCTCGTATTCGAGCCTATCACCCAGCGCGGCCTGGTAAAACGGCGCGTGTCCCGTGAGCAACTCGAAGTCGAGCGGCACGCAGAATCGATTACCGTATGCTCGAGCGATGGCCTTTTCACCGTCCGATAGTTTGTCTTGCTGGTCTTGCGTGAAGACATACCCTATGCGCGCCCGGGTTGATTTGCTGATGCCCTGGTACACATCATTGACTCGTTCTCTCTCGCTTTTCCAGAGATCCCTGTAGCAGTGAAACACGTCGCTGTCGTCGATGCTCAGCACCTCGTTACCACTGATCTTGACGGTCGTTTTCTTGATGATAGCTCGGCCCACGTTCCGCACTAGCTCGCGTTTGTCGTTGTCGGAGGTCAACGTGATATTGAACGCCAGTCGAACAGTGCCTGGTACAATGAGGTCATTCTCACCAAGGTTTGGAAATCTAACCAGCAGAGTTTGATTCTGGTCTATCTTGCTGGGATTGTTGGTGATGGTCACCGACTGACGCACGGCTCTGGCTCCTAATGGCTCTCTCAATCTTCTGAAAGGATCTAATTTTCTGCCATACATTGTTATATATAAACGAAATATATTTTTAATACTAAATAATGGATGAAGACATACCTATGGAGGAGATGCGGGGCGCTAGTGCCCAGGCATACGATGAGCAGGAGACCTCATTCAGTACTAGCCTACAGCCGGCTGTCGAAGATATAAACAAGCAGGAGATCTCATTCTCGCCAGTTACCACACTCGTGAAGGGCACCGTCGACGATTATTACAAAGCAGTTGAAGAAAGAGACAAAATCAAGCCGTGGGTAAGGGACTATACCAAGTTTTTTGTTGATCGCGAGGGCACGCTGCGTTTGATAAAGCACCCGGAGATCGATCTCTTTCATCAAACAACTAGAGAACCGCTTGCTTTATCAACACTGAAAAAAGACCATAAGATGAACTTTGTCCGCAAGGAAATAGGTTTCACAGAGTACGGTCGCGCGCGACCTGAGATTCCCCCGAAGGCCCGTCAAGATCTGGAAGTCATCAGGGACGCCACATCAGTTCAAAACATGACTTATAATATTGAAAAGGTGTTGGCTGACTACGAGAACAAGCCCTTCCCGGGCCTCGAAATTACCTTTCGGGAACTGAAGGGGTTGGACCTGTTGATGCAAACCATTCGTGGTCATCTCTGGAAAAGCACGGCCAAAGTGAGTGAGATAGACGACAAAATCGCCTATGAAAAGAAAAAACTCGGTGAAACTGAGGACGAGTCTATTAAAACCACCATCGAGGAACGAATACGTAATTTGGAAGATGAAAGGCAGGTCTGGTTGGAGACAGCGTCCGGCTACAAAGAAAAGCTTCGATCCCAGACCAACCGTGTGCGGGAAACCATCAATCAAGTCCTCTACCAAGACACCACGTTAGCAGACAGGATTCTGACTGCATTTGGTATCATCATATCAACCCTGGTGGTGTCACTGACAGGGGGTACTGTGGTGCCTGCCGGCGGCGGAACCCCAAGTGGCGGTGGGGGTGTTAAAGACTGGATAAAAAAACTCGGGGAAGGCCTAGCTAAACTGGCTGGTAAAGCCGCCGAAGCCCTTCCCGGCATCCTGGGTAGCATCGTCTCGTGGTTGTTGGGCGCTCTGGCTAAAACTGTCACGTGGCTCAGTCAAAACCTGTGGGCAGCCATCGTCGCCGTGGCGGGTCTGGTGTACGTAGCGGCTAAGAAATCTTTAACCAAATAAGTCCCAAAGCTACCCCACCAACCACCAGGGCCGTTTTACTATCAATATGCTGCTGAGCCTGAATATGAGGGTGTGTGGAGGGTACCCCCACATGAACTTTAGACTCCGGGGGTGACGCCACTATACCCGTTTCACGTGGTGGGATGTGTGGGATATAGGTGGTGTTAATATCGGGGTTGATACCCAACTTTTGATCCGCCGTGGCTATGACTATTTTGTTGTTATAACCCACCACTTTTTTTACTCTCAGTTGCATATCACTCGGAGCCATGTACAGCCCCACGCCGAACACGTAATTGACTTTCGATCTGGCGTATTCTAACACGTTTTGGTAACGGTCGATGGCCCGCGGGAGATCAACTGGAGAATTGATAGCATCCTCAACGTTGGAAACGAACTGTGTCTGAGCGTCGAAAGCAGTTCCCTTACCGATGATGTTGGAACGCGTCATCGACTGCGCACCCAACAGCGCCCACACGTACGTTCGAATCGAGTCGTTCAACCTGACTACCCCGGCACGAGTGAATCCTTTCGACGTGTCCAACATAAACATTTTCCACCCGTCTGCGGTTGACTGCTCCACTTTCTGGATTGTGAAAGCAACACCACCTTCAAAGTCCATACGATCATCCCTCCATTCATTACTCGACAGAGCAAAGTCCTGCCTAAGTATACCTCGTTTCATTAAATCATCACTTGCATCTTTCACTGGTTTTGGTCCATATTTGGTAGGTTTAGGAACAATATCATCTAATGCATGGAACAAATTCTCAGTACTAAACATTTTTCGTTTCATAAAGTTTGTTAGTAAATCTTTCTTAAATGCTTTTACTGAGAGCCCATCGCTGTAAGGAATACCCAACCCGTGATTCAGCCCCGGCAAACGCCAATCCGTCTTCGGGCTTATTTCGAATTCATTGCAAATACGTTCGTAGGCCCGTCTATCGTACGGGTTGTTTGTTGCGTCCCACGCTTTGTCCTGTGGGAGGGGGGCGCTGATCTCTTTAAGGATACGTCTGACCTGGTAGTACACGTGGAACTTGAACACAGACTGACTCAGCGGTCCACGCCGAGTGTCGGTCAATGCCACACCACACCCCGTTGTAGCGCACCACACGGCAAAGTTTAATTGATTCTGCCAGAACTGCATAGGGTTGTTGAACCAAGCGTGGACTGCCTTGATGTTAGTCACCGAAAGCTTATACTTATCGAACACATCTAAAAGCTGGGCATTGAAATACAACTCAGGAGCAACCACGATCGTCATGGGGGAAAACAACATTTTAAAACTCTTATATAATGAGCATATATACTCTAACATGTACATAACACTCCCAGGAATAACGAGCGGTGAGGCCGTTCAGCTGACGCACGCGATCGATAACACGTCAGGTCAACTCGAAGTCGCACTCTGCGATATCACCTACCTACCGCAATGGACTAACATCAACGTCAGCAACAATAAGCTGTTCGTCAGTGGAACTCGCAGCCAGATAACTGACGGCTACTACAGCGTGTGCTCTCTAAACGACGAGGTCTTCAAACCCCTGGGAGCCGAACTCAAGATGAACGACTCAAACGGTACAGTGGTGTTAATCAACAACGGAAGAAACCCCTTGAGGCTCGGCCGACCATTAGCGAGGATACTCGGTATGTCTCCTGACGAGATAAAACCAACAACAACCGTCACAGGCACGAAGTTACCCGATCTAGTACCGTACCGAGAGCTGTACATTCATCTCGGTCAGGTGAGCACAACGTACAACATTCAAGGAGGTCACCCTTCCACTATATTGAGAGCAGTGCCGGTGAAAACTGAGAAATACGACGGTAGAACCGAGTCGTTTTCACCACGGCAGTATAAGAGATTAATCCAGGGCAACATACCTGAGCTGACAATATCGGTGTTAGATATAAATCATAATCCTGTAAATATAGGATACCTCAGCTTAACGCTTCATGTAAAATGACCAGCGCACAAGGGCCCGGAGTGAAAAAATGCGTCAATATCGGGATCTCCGACCTCGGAGACACGCGTGGTTTCGACGCTCCCGGAGTAGATGGTACATCGTACGCATTTCAACTGAAAAACAACATTTACAAACGCGTTGAAGTCACCTCCGGTGGAGCCCTAAGTGATATAGTAGATACCGCAAGAGCAAAAGTCAACACTAAGTACGCCCTTGTCAACACCGGTAATAACTGGATAATATACCCATCGTTCGGGGGTAAACTGTTCGACTTAGACGATGTTGAGAGCACTACCGTCGCCCGAAACAAGCCATATATGCTCGTCTTCACCGAAGATGACAAGTGGGTGTTGTTACCCAATAACGACGACTGGTTTCTCAATATTAGACTCGTCTCTCCCTACGTGTTCACGGATAACAAAGACAACCACCTAAACAAAGTCGTGAACAATGGAACCCTGCTCGTGGCTTACGTCCCAACTCAGAGACGTAGCATAGTCGTCAGCCCACTCAACACTATGGCAGCCCACATGCTAACGAGTAAACCGACCATACAAAACGTGAAATTGCAGTTGGTGTCTGAATTCGAAGGCGTGGTCACTATACTAGAGGATCTACCGGCAAACTCAACACTGATCATCAAAGTCTACCTAGGGGAACCATCGGGGAATGATGTCGAGATAGTGAAGGGGATCAAACTCGGGTGGGTGAAACGACACCAGTATCAAGTTTGCAACGTTTACGTGCAGGTGGGTTCCAACTCCAACACCAGTCTGCAGGGTGTCAACGTGATCGTGGAAAACAAGATATCACTAACCATTATCTTCCTGCCTGCCAACATACACTTCATGGGTATGAAGTTCACCCCTGAACTATTATCAAAAAACCAGTTGGAAATTATATCGTAATAGTATAATAATGGTCAGTCATCGTCCCAACACTACGCTTAACGACCTAGGAGATACGGAGGGATTCGATCAGCCTGGTGAGGAAGACGCCTTATATATCCTGCACTTCAAAGACAACGTGTACAGACTGGTATCGTTATCAGATTTAAAAGAGCCCAAATGGCTGATCAACTTAACATTCACCTCACCTTATATCACAATAGACGTAGATACGTGGCAGATCTCTAAGATTAGGAACAACGGTATCTGGCCCGGGGATTTCATTCCGGAGAAGGAATTAGTATACATGATATCTACTAGTAACGAAAAAAAGGGGTTAAGTTCTGGATCAAAAAATAAATTAACATTTAACAATAATACTTTTAGCGTATATCTTGTTGATAGAATATTAGTCCCTTTCACACTCATCATAGAAGTCTTCTTTGGTTTAGACAATGAAAACACCTCAAGAGTACACCAATTTTTACCCGGGGTGTCAATACACTGGTATGACGAACACAGAAGCAAATATTGTCGTATTGTTATACAACAGGATACCCCCACGGGTCCTATAAACCGCTTAATAAGCCTCAGTGGGGTTTTTATTACAACAGGAAAGTCTATTAGCCTCTCACCTATTACCCTGAGTAGTAATCTAGAACTTGTAGACTTCAAATACATTGATAGAGTATTAACTGAACCCCAATTAAAATATCTTTCAAAATATATATTATAGGATGGGTCTGTACCCAGTTGTAGAGGAAGTAGCGAAGACGTTGGAAACCGTAGATGGGTTCCGCTTGAGGCAGTTATGTGATGTGAAACGTCAACTAGAACAAGACCGTGACACGCGGAAAGCACTATGTAAGAAGTACAATAGAGCTTTCAATATCGTGGACGGGGCTGACACTACCCTTATGGCAACCAGCATGGGACTAGGGGCTGCAGGTGTTGGGTTGTTAACCACCATCGTGGCTGCACCTATAGTGCTAGGTTTTGAAATAACAGCTGGGATAGCGGGGGTGTTAGGGTTGGCGCTTAAGTTGGTATCACGCAGACTGCATCGTAAGGCATTGAAACACGACGAGATCAGGGTTCTGGCCGAAGCAAAGCTCAACACAGTGAGTGAGCGTATTTCCACAGCACTCTCTGATAGTAAGATCTCAGAAGAGGAGTTTCGTTCAATCCTCTCTGAACTCACAAAATATAACGGAATGAAACAAGATATTCGTTCCAAGTCTCGTAAGTCTGCTATCAGCGAGGACGAGAAAAAAAAGTACATAGAACAGGGGATACAAAAAGCCCAGCAAGCTTTTATTACGAACACCAAAGAGATCATAGGCGGTTCACGTTAAACTGTTTCATCGATATAAACGTGACATAGGCACAGTAATTACCGCCAACTTTTTTGTAGTAGGGGTAATAGTAGCAAGAGCTAAGGCCCCAACCAAAGCCTTATTTACTAAATAAGGCTTTGTAGAGACTTTTCTTGAAAGTGGTCCAGAACCCCCATTGTATATACTACTGCATCTTCAGTGTAGTGTCAATCTACTGATCATGGTGATATTGGCATCGTCATTGTAGTGTCAGGCTACTGACCATGCTGAAATTGGCATCTTCAGTGTAGTGTTAGTCTACTTACAGTTCATTCTTATACTGGCATCATCAGAGAGGCGTCAGTCTACTGATCATGCTGGTGTTGGCATCTTCTTCAGTGTAATGTCAGTCTACTGATCATGCTGATGTTGACATCTCAGTGTAGTGTCAATCTACTTACTGATCATTCTTATACTGGCATCTTCAGAGAGGCGTCAGTCTACTGATCAAACTGATATTGGCATCTCAGTGTAATGTCAGTCTACTGATCATGCTGATGTTGACATCTCAGTGTAGTGTCAATCTACTTACTGATCATTCTTATACTGGCATCTTCAGAGAGGCGTCAGTCTACTGATCATGCTGATATTGGCATCTCAGTGTAGTGTCAGTCTACTGATCATGCTGCCATTGGCATCTCAGTGTAGTGTCAGTCTACTGATCATGCTGATATTGGTATCTCAGTGTAGTGTCAGTCTACTGATCATGCTGATATTGGTATCTCAGTGTAGTGTCACTCTACTGATCATGCTGATGGTGGCATCTAAGTGTAGTGTTAGTTTGTTGATCAAGCTGATGTTGGCATCTTCAGTGTAGTGTCAGTCTACTGATCATGCTGACATTGGCCTCTCAGTGTAGTGTCAGTCTAATGATCATGCTGATATTGCGATCTTCAGTGTAGTGTCACTCTACTGATCATGCTGATACTGGCATCTTCAGAGTGATGTCACTGTCGGTCTTATGATCACGCTGATATTGGCATCTAAGTTTAGTGTCACTTTCTGATCACTGTCTGCTTACTGTTAATGCTTATATGGACATCTTCAGAGACTTGCTGGTATTGGTATCTTCTGAGTGGTTTCAGTCTACTGATCATGCTGATATTGACATCTTCATAGTGGCACCATTGTAGCGATGTTGCTGATAATGGCATCTTTATAGTGATACTCTACTGAGCATGCTGGTATTGGTATCTTCAGAGTGGTGTCAGTCTATAGATCTTGCTGATACTGGCATCTCAGTGTAGTGTCCATTGAACGGATCATACTGATATTGACACCTTAGCACCTTAGCGCAGAATCAGTCAACTGATCATGCTGATATTGGCATCTTCATTGTGGCATCCGTCTCGAGATCTTGCTGATAATTGTATTTTCACTCTAGCGGTGATGCTGATAATGGTATTTTCACTCTACTGGTGGTGCTGATAATGGTATTTTCACTCTATCGGTGGTGCTGATAATGGCATCCTAGAGTGATAGTCTACTGAACATGCTTATATTGTCATCTGATTGAAGTATCATTCTACTACTCATGCTGATAATGACAACTCATCATGATTATACTGATATCGTCATCTAAGTGCAGTGTAAGGATACTGATATTTATTCCTTTTCACAACTCAGGTGCTGGTTTGGCACACGAAAACTGAAGCCCCCAATCTCAAAGGTGAACGGCAGAAAAATAAAAAACTTGGCCATGGATCTGATCCTAACGTTGAAGTATAACACATATCATCTTCCTGATGATGTCTTGTTGCCAGGTTATACGCTGTATGCTTTACGTTTAACTCTGGTTACAGCAAACATTTATATACTAATAAAGAGTTAAAGAACATTCCTTGCATGACAAGAATAACTATTAAAAAAAGTAGGGGAACCTGAACTTTCAATGTGGATAGGAAGTGTAAACGTAAACAAACGTTTTAAAGACAGACGTCTTATGAACGCACCAGCATTTCCCTCTATTACCACCTCCAAACACAATGATATGCACGTGCGCAACGCAGTAGCCTCATACACGTGCAAAGGGTCCCATTCTTGATTATGACGTTTCTTTCAAGAAGGTCGAGAAATCACTTAGAACTCTAATTTTGGCACTCATCTTGCATCACACATTTGTTTGGGTTTGTTTCTAGTCGTTTGTTTTAAAATGAAAATCGTATACATGCAAATTACATGCCATACACCAGTCATCTTTCAAAGGCGACAACATTCCAAATAACTATGATTGTAAGGAAGTGCAAGTGGTGATGCACTCTCAGAACATTTAATAATATCATATCAACATTGATTGACTCTGATAAATCTCCTAAATATTTTTAATCTTAAATAAAAAATGAAGTTCCCCTACTTTTTTTTTGGAAGAGTATATAATCATTTTAGCCAACCTCAATAATCTCCAGGGTATACGGCTGGATGCATCTACGAGGCAATTTTATTATCTCCTTTTGCTGGCTCCTCATTCTCACAGAAGCCAATTAGCTCATCCCCCGTACAACCGAGCTTTCCAGTGTTAACAAAGATGGTGATCGCAGGGTTTGTTCGCAGTGTGACTCAGATTTTGGTGGAAATCATACAGACAAATGGAAAGGTCCGAAACTTGAAAAATGTATGTGCCAGAACTCCTTCTACCTCGTCCAAAGTGCCTCTGCATCATTTGTGTTGCCAAGGTTAATCGGTTAGATAATCTAAAAGCGAAAGTGAGATGTGATTGGTACGCCAACTTCACAGCGAAGACACCTGATTGGTCATAAAGCCAATCGAGGGAGGCAACAAATCATTGGGGCATAGATGCATCCAGGGTATAGTGGACATTTATCGGTAATTATACCCTGGAGATAATCGAGGATGTTTCTAACTTCTGGTGGACAATACAGATCACAGTCATTACATTTACTGCATTGAGGAGTGGTTTGGTAGCATTGAGCAATTGTTAATGTGTTCACCAGTGACCTTAACGATAGATGTTCTATTAAAGTGAGCATTTGGACAATGTGTTAGAGTCACTTTCTGTTCTCCTCAGGGTGCAATTCCTGGAATGTAACTAAATGCTACTTTACGTCACTGACTTTATACCAGTTACTACCGCTAACCGTCCTTGTGTTTATACTTTACGTCACTCACTTTATACCAGTTACTACCGCTAACCGTCCTTGTGTTTATACTTTACGTCAATACTAGAATATTTCTTCTGTATGCTTAGAATTACCATTTGTTTGTTGTTTGCAATATTCACGCAGTGTGACTGCAGCTTGTAAACAATGGAGTTGGATATACGTTTGCCTTCCATTCCTATTCTAGCAGTGAAACAATACGCCTGAAGTGACACGGATGGAAAGTATAAGCCTTGTATAGTCTCTTGCTTCAGGAGTATTAAGAATGTGTCACACACAAATAGCAAATATAGCAAATCAGACATATACTGAACAGCAAAAGAAACGCAAGATTCGAAAAAAATCTCATTAAAGTAAGCGTTCGTGTATATGTGTTCTATTTAACAACTTGACAAAAAGCCAGACTTGCGTTTCTTTTGCTGTTGGTATATATACTGCTACATGTTGATTCTCAAGCGGAATCTAAACGTTAACCGGGAATCCGTCCGTAAAAGAACTCCGTAAAAGCAATGAGTTTAGTTCACTCTTAGCAATATTCCAGCAATGTCACGGTGGGGTACACCAGAAAATGGGCTTTATACATTGCACCCATGTGTGGAATCGAACGCGGATCTTCGGCGTGACGAGCGAACGCTTTAACCACTAAGCTACCCCACCGGCCCGTAAAAGAACAACACAGAGATGGGATGTAATCAGCAGTTTTATTTTAAAGCGAACTAAGTAAATGCAAATCACCAGAAATATATTTCAGTTACAAAATAGAGTGGCGATACAAATTGATAAGCAGTATAATACCAAAGCAGTGGTTACATACACAGGTGGTAATCCTCACTTGTGTTGATTATGGTAAAGTTACGAAAACAGGATGATTATCCAGGGTATGAATCATCCCAACACAATACTGGTTTTCTTGTAAGATAAATTGTAATGAGGGATGAGTTACTGTAAGCTACAAGTAGTAAGCACCCTTGCATAAGGAGACTCCTGAAGGTTATCAGTGCCCTTGTTCTTGGTGTATTGGAATATCATCATCATCATTTCTTTATGTACCTTTTCCACGTCAACAGCTATTCTCAAGGCGCAACAAACACAGATAAACAGAGCCTCCGACAAATATACAGCAATGTGTAGTACCTTCCAGAACTCTGCCTGAATATAGAACACCACTTCATCCGGAATGACGTTATGAGAAAATATTCTCCAATGACGCCATTTACTAATCATTACATGTATGATCTTTGGGCAGTTCATATAAATACATTAATCACATGTATTTTCAATTCATGAAAGTATAATAGAGAATAATTATATACAGATGTAACAAATACTTAATGTGCACTGGTTTCATTAAACATGTTAATATTATATATATTAAAACTAGTTATGAAATATAAAATGATTTGACTACATAAAATGGGCTATAGATCGCCAAATCAGCTAAATCACTATACGAGGGACCATGGGGACTTCCAGTACATTGCTTCCTGCATGGACCCTAGATTTACACATTTACACCATCCCTTAAAATACACACATGCTACGATAAAAAACAGTGGAAAGTTTCAGGAGGACGACAAGCCTGTGAGCAACGTTTGCAAAAGTGGAGTGACCACGATTATATCCGGAGCAAATGTGTAGACAGGAATACCATCAAATGTCTCATCCATGCCTTTGCCATAGACTAGATTATTGCAGCCGTATTGTATACAGACCACAAGAGTAACACCAGAACAAGCTAGAGCGAGTACAATACGGAGTGAACAGACTCATCTCCAGGACTAGGATAAAAAAAAGCACACAACACCTGTGCTGAAAGAACTACACAGGCTTCCAGTGAAACAAAGAATAGACTTCAAACCATTCCTGATGGACCACAGGTTACTTGATGGATCAGTCCCTGTATACCTTGAAGAACTGCGTGCAGCTCATAAGCCGAGCCGGAAACTCAATCTCCAGATCAGAACAGGCTAACAGTCCAGCCGTCTCGCATAAAACGATCTGTGGAAAGGGCGTCCCCTGGCTGTCAGAAACATCAAGGAACTCGCAGCTTCCGCACCCTGGAAACCGTCCTTTTCTCCGGAGCATATGACCTAGCGCACATCAGCTTGTGTATCTCTTAATATGATGTACTATATTTAATTGTCCAATGTATATCATCATCACAATCTGATTACCAGGAAATGCATAGAGGGATGCGATAATCTAGTCCAATGCAATTCATTTTATACACACATGTAATAAATAGTAAATTGACCTTCCTGGAAACAAGTCACATTATCTAGATTACCTTATCTGCCAGTTCACAATGTTACTCACAAAAAGAACAAAACCATATACACTTATACATGCAGAGTAGAAAGTGTGTTTGATTTTCCAATTTAGTGTTACGATTATTTATTATTGCTAAATATTTCTATACCTCACTCTTTATCTTGTCATAAACAGTTATACATGTATATGATATATGCGCATGCGTGTAATATAATGGAGACTCAGTATAAGCCGTACACACGAGTGAGTGAGTGAGTTTAGTTTTAAGACGCAATATTCCAGCTATATGGTGGCGGTCTGTAAATAATCGAGTTTGGACCAGACAATCAAGTGATCAACAACATGAGCATCGATCTGCGCAATTGGGAACCGATGACATGTGTCAGCCAAGTCAGCGAGCCTGACCACTCGATCTCGTTAGTCGCCTCTTACGACAAGCATAGTCGCCTTTTGTGGCAAGTATGGGTTGCTGAAGACCTGTTCTACCCCGGGACCGTCATGGGTCCGTACACACAAAGGTCGGCTGACCTATAAGTTAGAAACGGCGTTCCATGATACCGAACTGAGTTATGTTGTTATGACGGAAACAAGAACAAACGCGCTTGCTGCAATAATATCCCGAGGACAAACTGTCTACATCTGAGACGTACCAAATGCATGGCTGTAATGAAACAACTAACCCTAGCGATGTGTAAAATAATGATACCATTAGGCCGAGAGGAGCGTTTGTATTTTGATGATATGCAGGGGTACAATGCACCCTCTGTTAGTCTGAAAGAACTGATTACGGTTCTTCTCAAATCCATGATGTTATTCTGTTTTGTGTTCGACTTCCAAATGTATGGTCGCGAGGAACAATCGAAAGTAACAACAGTACAGGTGTTCATGCTGCCTGTGTACATGACTTGTCACGACATGTATTCCACATACGTGAACAGATATGTTATAAACTGTTAATGTTAGATACAATTCAGTTCCTGTTCATGTGAATGTAGGCCATTGGTCTTGGTGATACATTATCAGACATCAGGCTGCAGCGACGATGATTGTTGGCATAAAAATGAACAAAGCAAAATTTCTTGAAACCAGAAGATTAGCATCACCAATCGGAAGGTTTCAGTTACACAATGTAATGTCTTGTGGCTGGATGATGGAAAATATCACCAACGTTTTCGTAGATCATCATAAGCAATACATATTAATACAAAAGGTATTCATTTTTACATCGTAACAGGAACACATTTCCCACAATCTTAAGCTCGCTGGTTTGTTTATACATCTACCACTTTCCATACACACGTAGACATGGAGAATCTCCACTAACAACTCATCTTCAGTTGTTCATTGCTGTACCCCTTGCATTTGGTCTGGTTTTCTTTCTCGAGCGCACACATTCCAGCTTTTCTCTGACAAGCCTGAACACCTTAGAGTAATGTATGACACGTTAAAATTGGTAGTCATCTTATGAAAGGAAATTGTACAATAGTATGTGTAATGTCTGTCATGACATGTGTTCATGCACTCTCAGTATATTCTGTGTTAGGAAATAAGGGACCAGATCATAATAACTGACACACTGCACGGGGATGTGTTGTTTACAGAGTCATTCAGTATATAAAAGATTATTACAACATGTGATAATATCATTCCATACGTTAATATTTCTCATGAATGGTTAAGCCATCACCCTTTCTTCTAGTACTGTTTACAATTTACAAGTTTCCATTGTGATGGACATCGGTGGTAGTATATGGGTGACAACAACTTTTCAATGATAGTGAGGACGAAAAAAATTATATTCGTCTTACATATATCGCAGATAACTGGGTGTTAAAATTTAAAGTCACATCCGCAGTATTTCAGCTATATCAAGACACAAAATGATAAATGAACACAGATCTATACTTATAACTAGCATATTACCATAAAACACTGTATATAAAATAAATGGGATATAGATTGTCAACAACTGAATACAGATCACCACAGAAGAGGCTATGGGGACTTACAGTGCACTCGCTTGCTGCATGGACCCAAGCTGGACTCACCCTTAAGGTGTTTGACAGTCTACCCATAAAATGGCATATATATTGCAGTTAATAGTAGTCAGTTTAGTTTGAACGTTTTGGGATATACGAATGCTGTCGAGATGGCAATATTTGTAAAATACTTTAACCATTTTTCAGGATACAACCAGTAACAATTTCAGTTCTTAACCCAGACAACTAATCATAAAAAGGTTTTTCTATTCACACAACGGTAAACAAAATGTATCTAATATTTCTATTTGCTTGAAAAATGCAATAAGTAAATGGTCATTTACATTAAGAAGATCCTTATATTTTGACATGGAAACGTTTACCCCTAGTGATGGAAAAATGAACAATGTCAAGCAGGACATGTGATTTTCTCGGGATACAAACGGAGAATCTTCACTTTTATACAGTATTTGTGTGTATATCGTAGATAGAGCACATTGCACACAACCATGCATTGCATGTCATACACAACCATGTATTACATGTCATACACAACCATGGATTACATGTCATACACAACTGCTCGTAATATGGACACACATATACTATACTGATAATGTGAGGTAATATGTCCGAAATATAGACACAAAGGATCTTTATTCGACCAAAGAGATTCTATCAGAAATGAATCTCCATTCTTTTGGATGAGGTAGACATTGACGTATCCTTTGCACGGGGTCTTTCCTCCATGTTTAAGTGGCCCTTTTCGTTTCTTAGCCATAGAAGTCTCAGTTTTTCCCTGATAATTTTGCGGACCCGTCTGCTGACTACGAACGAGAGGAAAATAAAGACACCCTTACCTGCTGTCAACACAGTGAACACATACATAAGTCCCTCTCTCTGAAGAAAGTAGCCAGTCAAGCCAAACAACCACGACAGACCTGTCAAAGTCGACAATTTGAAGAATATAATGATGTCGGTTGCCTGTTTCTTTTCCAAAGTCTGATTACTTTCTCTGTTTCTGAATCGCAGAGATGTCATTGTCCAAAGAAATAGTATCCCATTGATGACAACTGTAAGACAAACAGGAACACCGAAGGAAACAAGAGAAACCAGTCCAGAAGCAACGAAACAGAGAGCAGGACCACCATATCCAACAGTAGTATAGCCCGACTGGATGTAGGTGATGGTTAAAGTCATCGTTACAATGAGTAGAGGGACACCATACGCAAAAACTGAATACTTTATCATCAGACACACCTTGTGGTCGGCTAAGTGTAGCGAGGAGAAGAGTTTGGTGAAGACTCTGAACATGTGTAGACAACAAATGTTCATCCAGGCAAAGGACACAAGCCAGAAGTAGTGGATGAGGACTCCAATAACGGTGCAGATAGTCGGGGTGGCGACCGTTCCAGCTCCAAACAGATACAACACTTGGGCAAGGAAGAGAGAGGATGAGAGCAGAATGAGGTTGAGGCCTGGTATCGTGTGTAGTTCTTTAATCGGGATATAGACTGACAGAGTCAGGAGGAGGAAGAGCAAACTTAGGGACAAACATACTGCTGTTGTTGTTTTGGAAGCAAGAAGTGCCAGTGACATGTAAGTTGGAGTTTGTACCACCATCGCATTCCGTCTTCTCAAAACTGCATCCAGACATATGAAGTAGGTTTGACCAGAGTTTGACAGAAAGTACTCATGTTCATTCAGTTCTATATCTCCATGTATGAAGACAGAATTATTTACATTGCTAACTTCCCGACTGTCAAACGCAACCATTGAACATGTCACATTAAAAGCAAGCGGGACTTTGATACTAAGTGACATGTCTAGATGCATTGCAGATTGATATCTAAATCCGAATGCGTTTGGCGGCAATACCAGTTTGTCCTCTACATTTCTGCGTGTTGTAATGGGGTGGATTTCCACTTCTAATGGTTTCCCTTTATGGGTTATGTTTAATGTTACACTCTTCAAAGCAGCTAAACATTCCCGTGAAGATGCAATGGTGTTATTTGGCTGGAGAAGAAGTGTGAAGAGTAAATGACCTTCATCAATAAGAAGGCTGTTTGTAGTCTTGATACGGGCATAAGGCGTGTCTAACATTTCACGAACGATAAAGCCACATTCACTTAGAGTGTTTTGATTATTATTGCGGAAATAGTTACCCAAAGGATTAAGAAAAAAGAACGAAATGAAAGGTAAGATGGTTATGCCTTCCTTATAGAACAGTGTGACATTCCATGTTGTGAGGATCAAATGTTCATCTGACACCAGTTGAATACATATGGCAGAATCATTACCTTCTGATAAAGGGCAATATCTTTCACGACACCGTTTCTGAAATGAAAGAGTTCCAAATTGCATTTTGCACGGACATTGGCCAATAGTGATAACAAGTGTCATAATCATTGTCATGGTGTAATTGAGAGTAATGGGAATGCATGGATGCATTAATGAATTATAGCAATTGTAATATCTGTATATTATCCGTATTATCCTCCGAAAGGAATAAGCTGTATCGACACGGAAGAGTCTGACACTAAACATTACGTTATGTACAGTGATCGCTGTGACATCAGCCGTTCACAGTATCAACGACTTAAAATGCATTGTAACTGTATAGTCTATGTTATCAGAGAGCATATGTCTACCCCTATAGCAATGAGAATAGAGTATCTTGGGCCATCAGAAGCTACAGAATATATCATTGATCATTGAAGAAAAACACGAACATAAGCAATAAAGTCACTGAATATTTATCTTATATACGAACTTGGATAGGATAGTATTTATGTAATATATACTCACGGAATATGAGTCATACATATCTTTATCTCTGCACTGAGCATGTGTCTGATCTCCGAATCGTTTGATGGGCTGGTAGCTACCCCTTTGTCTCTCCGAACTTGCAACAATTTCGGCATCTGAATTTTCGAAATTAAGCAGTGCAGAAAAGGGCATTATTGCCAATGGTTTCACCAAGAATAATTGACACACTGGTGGACATTTTAGCTCCTGTTCTGGTCTTCCATTACACAGATGACAGAAGATGTTCTTATAGTTGTTTAGTGTAGGGTTGTAGTAAGAGTGACATGCCTCTTCTATGCTTTTGTTGTATTCTCGCCAAAGTCCTGTAACATTGCAAGTAGATACTAGTTTACTTCCAGAAACACATGACTGAACGTGGCTGTTATTGTCAATATTATTTGTAACCAAACAATTCAAGTCCTTTGCTGAACGTATCAAGGAGTTTATGTCTGTGTAATTGGATGAATCGAAATCTTCATTACAATGGATATATACATCCCATGGTGTGTAATTGTTGACATCGTAACACGTAGCACAGTACTTGTTTCTAAAGGTGACGCTGGTGTTGAAGGGATGTGGCGCGGTCACCAGGCGGCCATCTTGGACGTATCCCAGTTTTCCATGTTCACATTTCTCGGCAAGGTCTTCAGTGTAGTTGGGAGCATCGTTTTGACATTTCGTCACAATCAGGAAAAAATTTGAATCAATGCTATTATGATATGTTTTAACAAGTTCACAGTCGAAGAAATATTTCCCGCCAATCCCTTTATCGACACAACAGTCTCCAAATATCACACAGCTATCATCACATGAACACCGGTGACATGGCTCACACTGTTGCTGCCCGTTTTGTGTATGTTCGGATTCATCTGCTGATTCAGACGTGTGGGTCTCTGGGATGATGGTAGTCAGATCTGGAATGGTCTCTGTGTGAAATGCATGGGACGGTTCTGAAGTATAGTTTTCAACTGTCATGTTGAGATGAGCCACGCCGGTAGAAACGCCAACAGTGGTCTTCCCCGATCTGCTTGGATCCTGAATCCCACATATCGGAGGAGTATAAGATGTATCTGGCGAGCAGACATGTCGTCCACAGTACCTAGTTTGAAGCGTGTGTATCAGGGATTTGACGTCGTCGCTGATAACTGTAGATGACGTCAGAATCAGTGGTAGAAACATAAGATGGAGTTGAGGGAAAATCATTGATATATTTTCTCTTGTCCTTATCTGAAATATAAAGACGGTGTTTTATAAGTGTCAGAAAGTAGTGCAAAATAACAACACAATGTGTACAGATAGACGGAAGAGTACAGCATTTGAAAATATACCATTGCTATTCTCAAAGACGTCCATCAAGACTTCTATATGCTCTGGGTTGTTGTGTTTGGGTGTTTGAATCAAACATGGTCCTGGCGTGTTTCGGTGACCTTGTTTATCGTCGTTTTTGACAATGCTTCATTTCACTCAAGCCCAACGGATACTGAATCAGCTGCTTCACCTCATGTCTCAACATGTCATTTAAAGTGCCCCAAGTACACAAAAAAGTGCATTTACCTGAGGGGCTAATACAGACACACACACACACACACACACACACACACACACACGCACGCACACACACGCACGCACACACACATACATACACATACACACACATACACACGTACACACACACGCATACATACACATACACCCACATACACACACACGCACACATACATACACATGCACATACACATACATATACATATACATATACACATACATATACACATACACATACACACACACACACACACACACACACACACACATATGGTGGTATCGTGGCCACCATATAGCAATCTATTTTTATTTCATTTTTATGCTTATTGTGACAGTTCAAGCACACCATACACTGATTTTCAAATGTTTATGTGATACGATCGTCACATGTAAATCATTAAGAAAATCTCAAGCTTCTGAGATCTGTCCTTACGGCTTGATAACTTCAAAATAAATTGATTTCTTTGCTGATAAGCAGATATGAGACATGGGCATCTTCAGAGGGAAACGTCTCTAGGCTTATTGGTATACCAAATTCTGGCTTGTCACTGAGGACTTTTCCAAGAGATGCCGATTGTCATCCATCCACTATCAGCCACTTGGCACGAACACACCGACAAACTGATGACGACAATAATCGTTGGTGTTCAGGTCCTAACGAAGCCCGTCTCATTTTCACAAGACTTTACCCCTTCCTGTTAAAAAGAGCTGTTAAGTGGCTTCCACATCGTCGTTCCTCCTAAATCTACAGAACGTCTCATGAAGAATGGAACGGAATTCTTCAACGTCAGATTCAACGTCCGATGCAATCAATGACGGGATTTGTCATGAAATTACTAATATTCTCCCGACAGTTCGATTGAGATTTGGGTAAATTATTCTTTTGTTATGGATTACGGTAACATATTGAGACTACGAAAAACAGGACTGTTGTGATACTTTATTTCATGTGTATATGTACCTAAACGTCAACTGGGATGGTCTGTGTGGACTCGCCGAAGTGCCTTACCACCTCTTGCTCCGATGCCCGTTCTAGTAAACGGCCGATGGCGTTGTGTCGTTGAACGCCTGTCGGTATTGGCAATCTTTAGTCGTGGATGCATGTGGAATACCGTTCCATGTAAAGCCCACAGTCAAAGGCTTCAGACTGGGGTGTTACACAATTTCATAATTCATGTAAAATGCCTTCCAGTGATTCACTACAAACGTGAGTGTAACGTTACGTCTTTGTTCAACTTTCCGTTTTTAAAACGCTTTGTCGTCGGCAACTATCCCTGCACATGTTGGGATTAAAACCTGGATTAGTTTGTGTAAAATATTTTACAGAATGTATCTAAACATGGGCTATGGACCACCAAAAACCATAGCTAAGCTACCTTTCTGGGGTTCATGGGGGCGTACAGTACTTGAACTTCCTGCTTGAATCCCCGGCAGGATTCAAACCATTACTTCAGCCACTGGCAGTTGTGTATGATGCTAGCCATAAACAGTACAACTGAAGCAATAACATTCGCAATAACGTTGTGGACAATGTATTTTAGCACTATAATGCAACCATCAGGAAACATCTTTTTAGGACACTTCAGCTACATTATTTAACAACTAAATTAGTTTTTGATTACATCAACCTCAGCTAAAACACATATATTCAACAACTACTATCTCTTTCAAAAACCTTGTAATTAAATGAGAATTGATTGTATTAAAAGATCCTTTAAATATGACACTTAAATTCTACACAGTCAAGCAAATCGAGCTCTCGTTTCAAGGGATACAAAATGGAAGATCTTCCCCTTTCAATTAATATTCATTTGTGTTTATGCTGTGGCCAAAACGACATTGTCGTAATATGACCTCATCAAATCTGGACAGTTTACGTAAGTGTAACCGATATTTGTTTGTTTGGGGTTTTTTTTTTAATGTAATTATTGATACTTACTTGGTTATTCCTTTCTAGTTAGACTGTCATTGGCGATTTAAATATGTTATAGCTTCTAAAACGGCATAAATATTTTCTGCCAAAGTGAATACAATTGTTCTTAGAACTGAAAACCATTTGTGGGTGTTCTTTAAGCGTGCTTTTCAACAGTATGCATTTGTTTACATCGACAAGAAATTTTAGGAGCATCCATAAAACTTAACCCATCTACAGAATCGCTTAAAACAACCAGATACATGAGAGGATGATGTACGAAAACTTGATATACTATATAGTCATAGTATATAAACAAATCCTGTCCAGAATCTGTTACAACTACTTACTCAAATGATTACTGAAGCTGAAGTTTCCGCGTTGGACCGAATATATAACACCCAAATTACCAGAACTTATAATAAATTTGAAATAAACATATGTTTAATGTTATCTGTATTCAACAGAGAAGGTCTAATCTGAAATAGAACATATGAGTTACATTTAACCATTCTGTAAAAGGCATTGTGTATTCAGAGTGTGGAAACCGTGTCAATGTACACTTGTCAGAGGGGTACACAAAGCATTTTGTGGAAGTGGGTTAGATAGCTTACTTCGTGTACTAGCGACTCGGTACTTTTGTTACCTGTGAAGGTCCCGGGGTAGAATAGGTCTTCAGCAAACCATGCTTGCCAGAAAAGGGCGACTATGCTTGTCGTAAGAGGCGACTAACGGGATCGGGTGGTCAGGCTCGCTGACTTGGTTGACACATGTCATCGCTTCCCAAATGTGCAGATCGATGCTCATGTTGTTGGTCACTTGACAGACTGGTCCAGACTCGATTATTTACAGACCACCACCATATAGCTGGAATATTTGCTGAGTGCGGTGTAAAACTAAACTCACTCACTCAATCCTCACTCAGTACTTTTGTCTGAATGTCTGGGACTCAAACAAAGGCACTAGAAGTTGTAATTAACTGTAAAAGTGCATCCACAGTATACCATATATTAGAACGGATATACTTACCTTTAATAACTATCAGCACCACCCACCTTGAGAGGAGAATGACGATTCACTACTTCTTGGAACAGCGACACCCTACTATTGTGACTTCTATGAATTCAAGCTGTTGTTTATGTGACTGCCAGTTATCCTAATGTGTTTGTTGTTTTGATCGCCGAACATTGTCCATTACAGACCATAAACCACACACACGGAGAGTAATTGAGAACATGATTCAGTACAGTTGACATGTCACGTGGTTGATGCTGCTCTTAATAGACCTTTTCATTGATTCAATCAATGAAAATGACGTGGTTCACACAGCTTTACACGCGTGCACGGCGATGGTAAACTCATTGCGGGAGAGATGGAAAACAAAGCGTGAACGTATTCTCATGAATCGTGTATACTTTCTCTCTCTCTCTCTCTCTCTCTCTCTCTCTCTCTCTCTCTCTCTCTCTGTCTCTCTGTCTCTGTGGGTGTGTGGGTGTGTGATGTATTGCTATTACTGAGTGGTGGAAGGGAGCACACATATGTAGACCTATGGTGTCATTTCTTTCACGAAATATATTGTAACATATGTTATAGTTAGAATGACACTTTCTCATTAAAGTACGGATTCTATATTACTTATGGTAGTTGTGTCGAATCCACACACTCAGAGTGAGGCATCTCGTCGCCAGCACACTATCTAACCCACTCAGCCGCCACGGCTTCAGCAACGAATGGAAGTCCAGCAACTGGTAGTCCACGTACATAATATACCCCTCTGACATAGGTAATTGGCACACGGCTCCAATGTCCGAAGCATAGTATGTTGGTATTTTTATGGGATTAAAACAGATAATAACCTTAATGATAATAATAAAAACCCATACAATATTGCTCGTAGTAGGAACACGTATAGAGTTCACGTACACGTTTTGACAGACATCTACGGAAGCGTATTAGGGCCACAGTGAAAACTTTTCTAAGTTTCGTTATCTCCTACGTGGGACTTAGTGCTTCATATCTCCTACGACTTATTATCGCCTACGTAGGATTTATTATCTCCATAGGAGATAATGTTATATTTACCATTGGAATGTTCTATCATGTACTCTAAGAGTTTACTGTTTCCTTCACCATTAGACGCTTGTGTTCAACTATACTACCCATCAAAGGTTTAGGCTCAATAGTATAAATGTAGTCGCATACTTCAATCAACTGTTCTAAACTAGATTCTGCAAAATATTCCATACTGTTTAAAGGTACTGTTCACACATGAACTGATGTATAACAAAACAAATGCTGAACGTTGGGACCCGTGAAGGTCCCGGGGTAGAGTAGGCCTTCAGCAACCCATGCTTGCTATAAAAAGCGAGTCAGCTTGTTGTAAGAGGCGGCTAACGGGATCGGGTGGTCAGGCTCGCTGACTTGGTTGATCACTGGATTGTCTGGTCCAGACTCGATTATTTACAGACCGCCGCCATATAGCTGTAATATTGCTGAGTGCGGCGTAAAACTAAACTCATTCACACTCACTCGCTTAACACTGACAAGGTTGTTGTCATGCTTTCAACAAATGATTCAACTCGGTGAAAAATGGCAAATTCTTATCAATACTTTACACCAAAACGCATGCACATGCACGATATTTGCACATGCTTTTCAGCAATTTGATGAATCTTCCTCGTGCAATTAATCTGCATAAGGTTTGCAGTTGTTTCCCCAAGTTGGTGGATAAATTCATCTTCGTTGTAAAAATGTATACATATATAACACATAGTGGGTGTTTTAAGTGAGTCTAGACTTTTGATGGGTAGTATAATTGTTTCATATTACTTTCATGTGTTGGACCGACTATTATACTTCGTGTTCAGTGTGCCCTATTGTTACGCTTTGCAGTTACATTTTTCTATTATGCGCTGGATATTTCAGAGGCCATTGCGCATTAGTCATAATCTGCGTGCGCAGACGTGTCTATCGGTGGCAATCCACACGTACGTACATCCTTATACTTATACAAGCAACTATAATGACAATCTTCTGCCATCTTTTTAATTCCATATTGCTTTACGCCGCATTTAACACTGTTCCACTCGAGTCAAGTCACCTTGTAAAAAATACGAAAAAAACAAACCGCAAACGAGCGTTATATCTGATCCAGACTAGCCTCATATGAAGACAAGAAAAACTTTCGGAGGACGTGTCATAACGAGGATTTCATATCGGAAACGGTTCCCCCCTCCTCTGTGAGTGAGCGTGCGTGAGTACGTGAGTGCGTGAGTGCATGTGTGTATACTTATAACTGCAATTAGATCAAGGTTCACGTCACCCAAACGTAACACACACACTCACACACACACACCACACCACACCACACCACACCACACAATAACACTGTGTAGTAACACTGCGTTACTGTCATAAATGTCCATTGACGTGCATTTCTACTATCTAATGCCCTGCATAACCAAACATTTCTCAATAACCACGCTTCATATAATCCGAACCTTTAAAAGGATATATACTCTTCAAAATAAGTAGGGGAACCTGAACTTTCAATTTGGATAGGAACTGTAAACGTTAACAAACGTTTCAAGGACATGTACAGACATCTTATGAACGCACCACCATTTCCCTCTATTACCACCCCTAAACACAACGCATGATATTCACGTGCACAACGCAGTAGCCCCATACACGTTCATGGGGTCCCATTCTTGATTTTGATTTTTTTCAAGAAGGTCGAGAAATCAATTAGAACATTAAATTTGATACTCATCTTGCACCACACATTTCCTAGTGTTTGTTTCTAGTGTTTTGGGGTTTGTTTTAAAGAAACTCGTGTGCATGCAAGTTACATGCCATCCACCAATCATCTTTAAAAATGCATTCCAAATAACTATGGTTCTTAGGAAGTACAAATGGTGATGCACTCTCAAAACATTCAATATTATCATATCAACATTGATTGACTCTTCTAAATATGTTTAATGGTAAATAAAAAAATTACGATCCCCTACTTTTTGTGAAGAGTATATTAAGTCCTACGTAGCAGATAGTATGTCCTACGTAGGAGATATTCAGTCCCACGTAAGAGATATTAAGTCCTACACAGGAGATACTAAGGAGATAGTGACACCAAAAACAAATTTTCACCGTGGCCCTAATACGCTTCCGTATAATTTTACTTTATTCGATTTACTCTTTTGTTTAAAGAGACATTCATCGATACGTTTTCACGGCAAACAGACTGTAATTGCAGAAAAAACACGAGTGAGTCACGAAGGCGATGAGCAGTGATAAGCACATCACAACTTACAACATGCCCACCCACGGATGACAGTTTGTTTTAATTCATTTGCACTGAATGATCCATACACCTATGCCACTTTGGTTTTAAGTTGTAATTTTAAATTTACAGTGCGTCATACCTGTATTGTATTAGCCGTTGATTATGTTACATTATGCTGTCTTACATAAATAAATCTGTAATAAATGAAAGAGAATTTTGTTTCGTTTTGTTTCAATAAAGAATATTATCAGGTCTTACTTAACTCAGGCTAAATCAGAAAACATGTCTCTGTGCAAACACTTGTGAATGAGGTGTTTTCAATACCTTTAATCCTTTGTTTCGGGTTCGGCGACTTGGATTAGGTTGCGTAAGGTAACTTGTTTTCCCGCTTCGGGTCTGAGCCCCAACTCACAATGATCTTCGTTGTGGGGACAGAAAGTCTTGAAATCCTGTGGAGGTAGGACGACTTCAAGGGTTCTTAGGAAGGGCGACAGAGGACCAGACAGGCAGGTGTTTCCAAATCTTTTTCGAAGAAAATATGCATCTTCATGAATATCTGTTTAATATACAATGCACACTCATTCTCTCATAGCATGTAGCCATTTAGGTATAAATGGGAAAGGTTGATACAGGTTTCTGCATGTAAACGGAGTGGTAGTGTAGCCTAGTTGTTCAAGTGTTGGCACGCCACGTTCAGTGCTAGTTCCCACTTAAATACTATGTCTCACGCCTACTTTTGAGGCCCGTCGTTGGAATATTGCCAACGTGGCATAAAACCACACTTACTCTCTGTTGTTTAACCAATCTACATCCGCGACAAATGTGATTCTTGATGCTTATGCATGACTCATTTCTTTCAGACGCAGGAACCCTGGCACATTCTGGATTTGGTGTTGTGTCCCTCTAAACCCTTCCACATGGACTTTAGTGCACTGGCTTTCCGAGGAACCGATGGAATGAGCTTTTGTCTCATGGTGGCTCCATAGTATGTCCGCTCTCCGAGTAACCAGCGGCCGACTGTACATGGAGTAGGTTCGGTGCTAGGGCCTGATTGTACAGTCAGGATGGTTGTCACAGCAACCCAGCTAGGTTAGAGTTGGCACACTCTGTGGCCCCAGTCTTTTCAGCATCCCCAGTAGGCCCAATGCTGACTGCACTTGACTGGTAGATTTAGGTGGTAGTGTAGATAGCGCCCCCTTCGTGCATGCCCTGTACGATGCTATCTATAGATGGCATAAGTTAGTGTTAACCCACCATTCTGTCCTTCAGTAGGTAGTTCGAGACAAAATCAAGTCCCGGATGGTCACTTTGAAAGTCAGTATACTGGTCGACTGCGCGGCCACCTACCGGTAAAGTATTCCAATATTTCAGTTTAATATTTAGATTTAAGTTTGTTTTTCACGTCCTGACATATCTGTTTTGCATTTAAATATATGGGGATCGTCGAATAATCGAATGGTTAAAGCGTTCGCTCATGACGCTCCAAACAACCCTAATTCGATTTCCCACATGGGAACGACGTGGGAAGCATATACATGTATTTGTTGTGTGGAGGCTATATTGTTTCTCACTGTGATACAGCTGGAATATTGCTAAAAGCGGTGTAAAACCAACACTCACACAGTCTTAGTGTGTGTGGGAAGTGTAATTGATGTAGAATACTATTTGCTTTTGTTAGTAAAACCGTCTCCCTTTGGGAGCAACTGTGTTTCTACTGTGACGTCTACTGCCACGTCACAACTTGAGTTTCATGTTTGAGCTCTTTTCTCGTAGAGGCGTAGATTTTGCATTAATACACACAGTACCAATGATGTAAAGTATGGTTACCTTTATTATCAGGAGCGTGGATGCCATCGTCCTGGGGGCGGAAATGGACCCTGAAGTCCTCCAGAGGCAGGACGACTGCCAAGAAGACATTCCATGGACAAAAGTGGAACAAGGATTCTTCTGGAGCAGGATGTGGATGTTTTACTGTTCGTACATTTTTTGACAGTGTATTATGCGTGTCTACCACTGTAAACCCTCCAGTAGAATAGGTAGCGTTGCATACGTTGAGGGAACAGGGTTCCACAGTTTTTTTTTCTCTGGTTTTACGTGTCAGGCTTCAGTTACCTTTGACTTTGTTCAAATCTCAAATTTGCACTGTTGCATGTTGGGAATGATGACATTAAAGAACGTAATCCACACAGCTGGTCCCATTGTACTTGTTTGTTTTGTTCTTTTGTCATTGAAAAGTTGTGAACTCGAGAAGAACTGTTTTTGTCCATGGAAATCGGATGTGCCCGACTTTATCGCCGTGTAGGAGTGCTTGTTTTTGCCATACACTACTAAACACTGCCAACACAGAAACACAAGTCCAACATTAAAACAAAAATACATCAGTACACCGGCGTATTATAATATCTACAAACCAGAACTTACAATACAAAACCCTATCAACATAACCAGATCACATCACACAGACTTTAAGTTCAATGTATGTACCAAACAATCAAGTGATGAGACAGGACGAGACAAGGCATAAAACAGTCTACAATATCACACGGAGCAAGAATACTACCAAGTGTATGTTTGGAAACAGTATCTGCAGCCAATCATATTCCTTCACCAGTTAACCATGGTTGGAGCATGGTCGGTTTATCACTTCTCTTGTGTTCTTATGTGAGATTTGGCTCCCTGTGGATTGCTTGAACTGACACAGAGTAAATGCAATAAAGTCAGTATGCCAGCAGAGAGATCTATGTCAATGCAGATAGACTGATTTATTGTTCAGAGACATGTCTTTTTGTATCGCAGGTGATTGTTGCCCGAACGGCTTTGGCTTGTAGATGACTCCAATCCTGACATGATGTGACACATGATATGAAAGAAAGTGAAGAGGAGAGTTAATTGTAAGCTCCTGAATGTGTCAAAAGTGAATAAGGGTTATCTGACAGGTATCTTTGAATAGCCACTACAAGAGGTTAGGCGCAGTTATCGACCGTGAAGATAATGGATAATGTTATTTCATCAAATAATTTAGGAATGTGAGTGAGCATGCAATTTGAAGCACATAGCGTGTACTGGACCTCCATGCTGCCTGGTTGTCATCCAACTAACTGTAAGCTGAACTATGTACGGACACGCATGTGAGTACTTTATCTTTTCGTTGCTAGACTATGCCATGTCTAAATTCAAATGAAATTGTTCATAAGCCAAAATGTTAATTGGTTAGTGCTAAAATTGTTAACGTATTTCACACAATTATTTGCAAATCTGTTGTTAAATTTTGCACGTTGTGCTCTGGACTAATGCACTCACATATCATTCGAATGAAGTATTGAATGCTACGTACTAATGTGAAACTTACATATTTTCCGAATTTGGAAAGTGGAAACTCTGTAATATATAATCTATATACTGATAGATACTGTGGGGACCAACTGCTGACAATGATGGACATAAACAAGGTGATCGGGCGCGAAACACGATCAGCATGAATAGAAGAGAAATGTATGAGTCTATTCTTTAAAGTGGAGACGCTGTTGTCCACCTGAATGTATTTACGTTTCCAAGATGGTGACTTGGCACTGCCTTGTAGCTGAAGAATACAAGCCTGTTCTGCAGATGTTTATACATTCAGTTTTCTGTGCCACCACTTTTTTGGTCGTTCGTGTTGCATAGTACACTTCAGCTTCTGGCAGGAATTGTCGTCGAGAGAAGATGAGGATGAGGTTGTTGCCATTAGATGTCAGGAGGCAGTCGATACCGCCCGTTGTCTTTGTGTAGATATCGGGGAGGTCTACTGCCGATCGTTCTCGAGGAAGTGAGGTCATTGGCCCTGGACTTGGACATCAGATGCTTTCAAACACTGGAATCCCTTTAATGATTCAGTGTCGATGGAACGAAGACCTGAAGCGGTATGAAACAACTATTTAGAAAAAATGTCGAAGACAAATAGCAGTATTCACGAATAATAATTAACTGTGACGGTCATTTGTCTCCCGTCAGTTATATGGTTATGGATTTCTCGACAGGATGTGATCATGCCTTCTTTTGTTGACAAGCTTTAACGTCACAAACCTATGTTCGACCAAAACAATCGGCATAACAGTGTTTGATTGTACCTTCGAGTGTGCGAGTGAGTGAGTTTAGTTTTACGCCCACTTTGAACGAAGGGACCAACCTACCCTGGTGTGGTTCCATTAAACTTTTCAGATCCTGTTTCAGTAGAAATCATCTGAGATGCTTATGCAATCACAAGAAAATTGATCTGTTTTAGTTTAAACATAGCATATTCTCACAGGATAATCCCGTATTCTGTTTTTGTTTATTTGTTCTTTAATAGCGCTCAGCAGTATTCCAGCTATATATGGCGGCCGTTCGTAAATAATCGAGACATTCCAACATCACACGCATCGAGATACGCAAAAGGGAAAGGATGACGTGTCAACCAAGTCAGCGAGTCTGATCACCCGATTCCATCAGTCATACCTGATGACAAGCTTGAGGTCCTGGAGACCAAATATTAAAGGATCTCCATGGGTCGTATTCCGCCTAATTTGCAATCAAGGAAAGGAAAATCAAATGAACAGTGAGTGAGTGAATGATACATAAATCCGAGCAAAAAATGTTGAAATATGTGCACACGAACGGGACAATCATAAATGCCATTGGAGTGGTCTTATAATTGATTCACGTATTTGTAAAATTAATCAAAATGAAAATGACAGTTTTTGCTTTGCGTTGAAGCCGAAGTTGCATGTTGCGCCTATGACATAATTAAATAATGGCTCTACGCCAAGCACGGACAGAGAGGCAATCAATAATTAGGAGGAAATATGATCCAGCAATGCTATCAAACCCAGAGGAGCAGCTGCAGTAAATGGTAAATTCAGGAATAATACACATTGTGCCTCCTCCCACTAAGTGATTGATATTGAATGGGACAAATAATAGGGCAATGATGTATTGTTTGCTTCACAAAATCTGTTTCACATCCGGTGTACGACCACAAGGGTATAACGGTAATCAAGGCATAATGGACTTTGAAAGGCTCAACATATGCACATTAAAGCATTCTCCTGGGGCCTCTCCACACGAAAACGGAAGAAAAGGTAACCTTATATTTCATGATTTTCAATTTGTGTATCCATGTTTGATCGCACCTCTGACAACGTTTAAATTGCGCCCGCAGGTGAAACGTCCACTGTCACTAACACTACCAATTCATATACAGTCGACGTCCTACTTACGGTTGTCGATGTAAAGGTTTGTTCCCTTTAATCATTGTACGATAACTCGTACTGATTACGCATTGTAGTTGAGATAACAATATGAGCGTTAACAGTGGTCCGGTGAGTTGATTATTATTTTAATAAGACATCAGCATTACTCGCAGTCTCTGTTCATTACACGAGTGGCGTCCAATATGTTTTGCAACTTCATTACAAGACCGAGTTGCAGAAGAAAAATGCTCCTCTATTTTTCAGAATTATCTCCTATTCACCTCAATACACCTATTCCATTTGTCCTTCCAGCTTTTACTACCACTTTTATAGAATCCGTAGATTGACACACTTACCACGCCTCTGTGGCAGCCTTTCTGTTATCGTCGTCCTGGAAGTAGTGCCCACGTTGGGCAGAAAATAGTCACTGGGGATTAGGCCTGGCTAGGTTTCTAGAAACCTTCGTAACCCTACGAACTTCTTAAGCCTATTCTTAACAGATTGGCTACGATCAAAGTTAGGAATTCCTAGGGTTACGAACGTTTCGAGAATAGGGGCCCTTGGCTGTAGGGTAGGTTCCATAGACAGGCTTGTCAGTACAAACTGCGGACCTGACCTGGATCACATGAACAACTGAAGTATATACATTATTGCTATAGCGCAAACTCGCGGGCATCGATTGAAACCAACTGTTACACATACGTATATATGGTGGCGTTCCTAGATCTGATCCTTCTCATAGTGATTAGTGTATGTATTTTGCAAATGTTCTGGTTCCCAATATCAGTGCTAGAACCAACCAGAACATTTCGGTTAGCCGATTTAGTCAAGGATGTAATAGAACCTCTACCTGACCTCCTCCACATGTGCATGACCTGTTATGTCAGTTGGCACAAACGTCAGGTCAAGTTAACTTCTTTAAATAGGGGAGCGGGGAATGTTAAACAGCGACCTTGCCTCGGCTGTGCACAATAACAGACCCAACCAGTTGTTACTCAGTGCAGTAGTATATACTTGATCAGGTCAAGCTGAACAAGCTGTTACCTGAGTGTGAATCCCCATGCATCCCGTGTTGGTGATATTACCTCATACACTACTCATCGTGTGTTTGTTCGATAGGGTTTCTCTGAAAATACGCAACATATTTCCAGAGTGACGACCCGTGAAGGTCCTGTGTAAAATAGGCCTTCAGCAACCAATGCTTGCCATGAGACCCGTGAAGGTCCTGGGTAGAATAGACCTTCAACAACCCATGCTTGCCATGAGACTCGTTAAGGTCCTGGGTAGAATAGGCCTTCAGCAACCCATGCTTGCCATGAGACCCGTGAAGGTCCTGGGTAGAATAGGCCTTCAGCAACCCATGCTTGCCATGAGACCCGTTAAGGTCCCGGGGTGGAATAGGCCTTCAGCAACCCATGCTTGCCAGAAAAGGCGACTATGCTTCTCGTAAGAGGCGACTGACGGGATCGGGTGGTCAGGCTCGCTGACTTGGTTGACACATGTCATCGGTTCCCAATTGTGCAGATCGTTGCTCATGTTGTTGATCACTGGATTGTCTTTTATTTACAGACCACCGCCATATAGCTAGAATATTGCTGAGTGTGGCGTAAAACTAAACTCACTCACTCACTCCAGAGTGACATTATTTTCATTCTGTGCTAATATTTCATGGTTATATGTCCATCACAATATTATTTCTATCATTCAGTTCGGAGCAAGCTCCCATTTATTGAAGAAACAGATGCACTAAATCTTTACTACCTATAAATATATAGTATCTTAATAATGGTATCAGGTTCCCTCGCCCAGTTGTACGCGTGTAAGCTGAACGCTGGATGACCTTCCTCACATCAGCATAGGCAAATATGATTTGTCCTGCTCCACAATGCAACACATGAAGTTCAACAAGACCCAGAAAAGCGGAAACTTTCGTTTCGTCCTCTTGATTCCTGCTGTACTGCTGTCTTTTTGTTTTATCATATTTGCAGGTAAGAGTGGCGCGTTTATTGCATGGTAGATTTACAACATGGCGTTTGGTTGTGTTTCAGTGTGATATAATTTTGAAAATGCTGATATGTTGGAACCTCTGTATTAAACATCAAAGCTACAATATATGTATGGTGCAGTATCATTACAGGTGTCCAGCGACCCGTTTCAATAACTCTCAATACATCTTAGCATTTCGCAACCAATCTTAGCTGCTTCTTTGAGTGGTATTTAGAAGTTGGTTTTACGGACAAGAACGATTTGTTTATGGACGGATAACTTCTTTATTTCAATGGATGCATCAATTGCTGTCAGGAGTTGTCTATCCAAAAATCGTTCAATTTAATTTGTTTCAAGATTTGTTTGGCGTTATTTGTAGAAAAGAAAACACCATGCCAATTTCCTAATTTCTCTCAACATGTATGAACCATGGTTGTTACAAAGGGAAACTTGAATTCCAGGATGCCTAGAATTTCAAAAATACATAGTGCGATACTATAATTATAAGGGGTGTATTTTCCTAGTCTTCAAAACAATCGCAGGTGATCGTTACCCCTCTACTTCAGCGTTGGCTTAAGACAGGCACAAGAGCTTAGTGGAATTGAGCCCAGGCCTGATGGTGCCACCGAAGACCACAGAGATAGGCGAGTGACAGCTCTCAAGTAATTCGACCGGCATGTAGTCGATTTGTCTGTCGATAGGTAGGCAAGTTATCGAGCCAATATAATGTACAGTCGAATTGTATTTCACAACTCAGGGTCAGTCTATATTTGTAAAACACGTGTTTGGTTTTCATGTTGTTGACCTACTCTCAGGAAATGGAGGAATGTGCCTGGGGATGTACAGCCTTTCGGAATTAATTGTTCGTTATATGATATGTCACCTGTCCCTTTTCTTAGAGAAGAATTTCATTGTTAATTATATGACATGCCATTTGTCCCCTTTTGTAGAGAAGGATTTCATTGTTAATTATATGCGTGTCATCTGTCCCCTTTTGTAATTAAACTGAGATGTCATCCATCCCCCTTTGTAAGAAAGGATATCATTGTTAATTATACATTGTAGAAATGTGATTCATTGTTTATCATATGGCATGTGCCCCTCTGTAAAAATGTTTTTTTCATTGTTAAGTATATGACACGTCTTCTATCCCCTTTAGTAGAGAATGATTATATTGTTACTTATATTTTACGTCCTATGTTCTCTTTCCTAGATAGATTTCATTCTTAATTATACGACATGTCATCTCCTCTCTTTTGTACAAATGGATTTCACAGTTAATTATATGACATGCCATCTGTCCAGTTTTGTAGAGATGGATTTCATTGTTAATTATATGACATGCCATCTGTCCAGTTTTGTAGAGATGGATTTCATTGTTAATTATATGACATGTCATCTGTGACTTTTGTAGAGATGGATTTCATTGTTAATTATATGACATGTCATCTGTGACTTTTGTAGAGATGGATTTCATTGTTAATTATATGACATGTCATCTGTGACTTTTGTAGAGATGGATTTCATTGTTAATTATATGACATGTCATCTGTGACTTTTGTAGAGATGGATTTCATTGTTAATTATATGACATGTCATCTGTGACTTTTGCAGAGATGTGGTATTCAAAGGCAAAATCAAGAACCCGATTACAGACCGTGGAAGTGTTGTTAAAACAAAAACAAGAAACACTCCTGGCAAGCTACAGAAGAAACAAGGAGCAACTGAGAAAAAAGGACAATGTCATAAAAGATCTTTCAATCAAATTTAAACTTGCAGCGACGAGAATTCAAAATCTTTCGCTGCAGCTTGAAACTCGGAGAAACCGTTTGAATAATCTCCCTATGATATACGCCATAATGCCAACCCATACACGGGTACAGCAGAAGGCTGAACTTACAAGATTATCTCAAACCTTTCTACACCTATTCAAATTTCATTGGATTGTTGTTGAAGATTCTACGAAGAAGACTCGATTAGTTGGTAACCTGTTGAGAAACTCTGGTGTGTCGTTCACACATCTGTGTGTTTCGACACCTTCAGATGCCCAGTTAAATGTCGGTGGTCTCGTAAGAACATCTGCAAAGGGTGTGGAACAACGAAACAAAGGAATATCTTGGCTGCGAAACAACGTGGATCCAGCGACTCAAGATGGAGTTGTGTATTTTGCAGATGATGATAACACATACCATCTGAGAATATTTGAGGAGGTAATCTCTAAGATCCTTCTTCTCCTTTTAGAGGCATTTAGAAACTGGTATTATGAAAAGGAAATACTATTTATGGACAGACAGCTACTTTATTGCAATAAATGTAGATCCTAGCAGCGTTACCAAGCAAATGGCGCACAACATGTGCAACAAGGAGAACTTATACATGAATAGAGTTAATACAGTTGTAAAGACTGATGCACAGTATCTTGTCAATGACATAATGAGGCTCGTTATGAATACGTCAGCCTCTTCAACTGTAGAAACTTAAACACACTTCATGTGTGTGTGTGTGTGTGTGTGTGTGTGTGTGTGTGTGTGTGTGTGTGTGTGTGTGTGTGTGTGTGTGTGTTTGTGTATTCATGCTGCATATGTTGTGCATCATTTGCTTGATAACAGTGTTAGGATCTACACCGGAACGTCGTATCTACTGCGAATACTGAAACTATCTATCCATATAAAAGTGTTTCCTCTACCTGTAACATGGCATCACGTGTTACTTTTATAATGTTACCATCATGGTGTGTGACTTTGCGCGTAGAGCTTGTGTAAAAAATCAGTTAAGTTAAGCAACGTTAGGCTCGCAGAGGCCTTGGCTGGATGACCATGTTTGGCAGGTTGGCTCATGAGAGTTTCTAGGATCAGTCCTATCCAACAACGAAACACGTACGATACATGAAGTCTCCCCTTAGACAAGTGAGTTTGTTATAAAACACGTGCCTCAGCTGACATAGCAGAAAAAGGGTACCCAATGGGATAAATCGCGTGTCTATCAATCGTTTAGCGCCTCCCAAACAGCTTGGATTATCCTGGGTGATGAAAATCAGATTGTAACGCTTTGAGAGTGACCCTGCTTGGTGCGGAACACAGCGCATTAAATGCCCTCATTATTGTTATCATTAGTAGTTTCATAACAAACACTTTGTGATATGTCAGAAATGGTGAAAAGGACAAAACAAAATCCCCAACCAAAGTTGTATACCTGTGGTTCACAAGGGTTCAAAAAGGCGTACGTTGATGAAGGTTTATACTTCCTCGGGAAACATGGGTTTCCAAGACGATGCGAATGTCTGTGTGCAGCTGCTTCTCTTTGGTGTTCCAGGCAAAGGTGATCGTGGGTTTGAATCTGTGATCATCCGGATTATGTCCCTTTCAAATTGGTAAATGTCTAAAACCCAAACTACTTCTGGCGTTTCTCAAACTCTTCAAGACTCGGCACCCGTGGCGAGCCACCTCCTCGTGGTGGGTGCTGGGTAACGCTAAGTGCTCGCCAACCCCCCGTTGTGGACCCGGGGGCATATTTGGTCCACCAACCTGTTGGCCGTGGGTTGCGGCCCTGTGTCGGTGGAGGAGGGGATCCTGGTGGTTGAGGGCAATAGGGGCCTGCAATCGTGCTCCTGTTGCTCAACACACTACTTTGGCCCTGACTTCACCTAGACGGGTGGTCGAATGGGCCCGGTTCGACCAATCGGCTGGTCACGCCAAGCCCTGTGCATAGTACTTATTTTTTCACACTTTTGACTTTTCAAAAATTATTGTGTGGTCTTGGCTATTTCATATTTGCTAAAAGTCTTGTTTTTACAATTTGCCTAGAGTCCTATGCCAGAAGGCGGTGGCTCATGGGCCAATCTGGTGGGATCTATCCTTTTTAGGCATTTTCCTGCTTGAGTATACTCTCCTAGTATCCTTGGTGCCGTCTGACGGAGATCCACAGACAAAAGGCATCGTCCTTGTTGACACTCCATGGTGGGTAGGGAGCTAGGAGAGTGAATCCAATTTAATACAATCATGGCACCCCCACTTAAAAAACGTTCGCATGAATCAGATGATTCATTCTCGTCAGAGGACGAAGATACTACAGCTCTCTCAAATCCTGCAAGTTGGTCTCGCTTTCTTGTCATGTCTGATCCAAATGATGGTCCTCTTAAATTGAATCCTTTTGCTATTGCGAAAGGCATAGAAGGTCTGGCTGGTGAAGTCAAAGAAGTTAAAAAATTACGATCAGGATCTCTCCTTATTGAATGTAAGAAACAAATTCAGTCACAAATTCTGCTTTCAACTAAATCTCTGGCCAATGTTCCCGTTAAGGTGTCGTCTCACAGGACACTCAACAATAGCAAAGGCATCGTCCGTGATACTGGACGCTGCCTATCTGACATGACTGAAACAGACATTGTTTCCGAGTTACAGTCTCAAGGAGTCACTGCTGTCAAACGATTTACATTCAAAAGAGAAAATGAAATTGTAAAAAGCAATACGTACTTGTTTACTTTCTGTCTTCCATCCCGCCCAAGCTCACTTAAAGCTGGTTATTGTCAACTAAGGGTAGATGCCTACGTTCCAAATCCCCTAAGATGTTACAATTGCCAAAAGTATGGCCATGGTTCCAACTCTTGCCATAATCCAGCTGCCTGCAACCGATGTGGAGGGAAATGTGAAGACAGTACACTGTGCAATAACCCATGTGTTTGCGTCAATTGTTCTGGGAGTCATCCCTCGTCTTCCAGAGAATGCCCGTCATGGAAATTCCAATCAAAAATTTCTCGTGTCAAACACGAACGAAATATCACCTTTTCTGAGGCTAAGAAATACGTCATTGCTCAGGAATCTACCGGCCTATCTTATGCTGCCGCAACTGCTTCTCCTGTGGCTTCTGCTTCAACTCCAAGACCTCTTCCATGTAAATCGGTAGCTTGCCAGACCGAATACACTTGGGCAAAATCTTCAGCTCCAACCTTGATCCCTACCGCAAATAAAGAGAATTGTACACAAACATCCAGTTCACAAACCCTAAATCAGTCTATGCCATCTAGCGATAAGGATTCGTCCTCTTCTCAAAATACGACCTCATCTAAAAAATCAAAATCAGAGAAAAATGAGACACAACTTGAAAAAATCAAATCCAAAACTAGAGCTGAAACAAATAGAAAGAATCAAAGTGGTAGAACGCCGAAAGGGGCCAATAATCAGGTCCAAATATTTAACAAATTTGGATCACTCGAAGACATGGATATGTCCGACCACAACCATGGAAGGGCACATAGCTTGTCTCCAGCCAGGAAGGTGAGGGGTCGATCTCCTGTTCATCCCCCATAGAGATTGTTTCTTCACCTCTAATACAATGAAACTGTAGAGGACTCAGGACAAATTTAAACGATTTACATCTGTTAGTCCAAGATTTTAAACCGTCAGCATTCTGTTTACAAGAGACATATCTCAAGCAGACTGATCTTTTTGAATTACGTCAATATAATGCTTATCATTGTTTTTCTCCTCCGGGTGGAATAGCCACTGGAGGATCTTTAATCCTTGTTCGGAATGATGTAATCCACAGTCCTGTTCTACTTAAAACAAGTCTTCAGGCCGTTGCAGTAAGACTTACTTTGCATGTTGCAGTTACTCTTTGCTCTTTGTATGTTTCGCCTTCCTCATCCGTTCAGCAAACTGATCTTCAGGCTCTGTATGATGAACTCCCTAAGCCCTGTATAATCATGGGTGATTTAAATGGACACAATCCACTCTGGGGCAGTCGTAATACAAACACTAAAGGTAAATTACTGGAGGAATTCATTTCAAATAATGATCTATGCATTTATAATGACGGTTCAAATACGTATTTACACCCTGGCACAGGAACATATTCATCTCTTGATTTGTCTTTTACTGACTCCAGCCTATTGAATGAATTTGAATGGTCAGTCCATGACGACTTTTGTGGAAGTGACCATTTCCCAACAATGCTAAAGCCTGTGAATCCATCTGACGTTCCGCTATCATCAAGATGGAATTTTAAAAAGGCTAACTGGCCTCTGTATGAAATTCTCTGCGCTGAACAACTTAAACCTGAACTTTTTAATGATATTCCTGATGCCATGAAATGTTTCTCAGATAAGCTAAATACCATAGCTGACGAATGTATCCCAAAGTCCTCTTCAATTCCTCACATACGAAAACCATGGTTTACAGATAAATGCAAACAGGCTAGGAAGGCACGGAAGAAAGCCGAACATTATTTCCGTCGCCATCCTATGGTCCACAATTTAGATAAATTTAAAATTTTGAACGCCAAAGCTCGACGTGCTTTCAAGCAGAGTAAACGCCACTCTTGGCAAACCTATGTCTCAAAAATTAATTCGCGCACGCCGATATCAAAGGTGTGGAATATGATCCAGAAAATCAAGGGTAAGGGATCGAAAGCTAGCGTCAGTCATCTGAAAGATGGGAACCAATTATTGACTAGTAAATCAGATATTGCAAATAAACTTGGTGAAACGTTGGCCAAACACTCTTCCTCGTCTAATTATGTACCTGAATTCCAAAAATATCAAAAACAGCAGGAAAGGACACCTATTAATTTCAATTCAGATAATGGAGAAGACTACAATGAAACATTTTCGATACATGAACTTCACACTGCTCTTGATCAGGCTCACGATACTGCTTCTGGAGCTGATGGTATACATTATCAACTCCTGAAACACTTGCCAGACTCATGTTTGGAGACACTATTATATATTTTTGATAACATTTGGACAAGTGGAAAATTCCCCTCCTCGTGGCGTGATGCTATTATTGTTCCCATCCCTAAACCTGGACGTGATCATACTAATCCTTCTAATTATAGGCCCATTTCACTAACTAGCTGTGTTTGCAAGACCATGGAACGCATGATAAATAATCGACTCGTTTGGTACTTGGAAACCAATAACCTCATAACAGATATACAATGCGGTTTCCGTAAAAACAGAAGTACTGTCGATCATTTAGTGCGTTTAGAATCTTTTGTTAAAAATGCCATAATTAATAAACAACATGCAGTGTCAATCTTTTTCGATTTAGAAAAAGCGTATGACACGACATGGAAACATGGAATTTTAAAAGATTTACATGACTTTGGATTACGAGGTCGTTTACCTCAATTTATATCCAACTTTTTAAATGACAGAAAATTTCAAGTCCGAGTGGGTTCAACCCTGTCTGATCATTACATTCAGGATCAGGGTGTCCCACAAGGCAGTATTTTGTCTGTCACACTGTTTAGCATTAAGATTAACAGTTTATCCAAGGTTTTAAACGATTCCATCGATGGATCGCTTTTCGTGGATGATTTTAATATTTCTTGCCGCGGTAAAAATATGCATACTATTGAACGGCAACTGCAGTTGTGTTTAAACAAAATAAATAAATGGTGTCTCGAAAATGGATTTAAATTTTCTCAGTCAAAAACTAATTGTCTACACTTCTGTAGAAAATATAAGCCACATAAAGACCCAGAACTCTTTTTAAATGGCACTCCCATTAAAGTGGTCAAGGAGGCCAAGTTCTTGGGTATAATTTTCGACTCCCATTTAACTTTTCTTCCACACATTAAATATCTAAAAAATAAATGCTTGAAGGCTCTGGATTTACTAAAAGTTGTTTCCAATTCAAAATGGGGAGGGGATCAAGCTACCCTCCTTCACCTATATAGATCACTGGTCCGCTCAAAACTTGATTATGGGTCCATCGTATATGGGGGAGCCTGTAAAAGCAGCTTAAGACTACTGGATTCTGTCCACCACCAAGGTCTTAGACTTTGTCTCGGATCCTTCAGAACGTCTCCTGTGGACAGTCTTTACGTCGAAGCAGATGAACCATCTCTTTCACAACGCCGTATAAAATTATCCGTACAATATATTACAAAACATTTTTCTAACAAGTCTAACCCTGCCTTTAACTGTGTCTTTAATCCCCTCTATGGGGATTTATATACTAAGAAATCTTCCCTTGTTCCACCTCTTGGGCATAGAGTTAAACCATTCCTTTCTGATGCTGGCATTGAGCTGGAGATTATACATCCTTCGCGTTTACTTTCTTCTCCTCCTTGGCAACTAGTGCGGCCAAAAGTTGATTTAACTCTTACACAGTTTAAGAAGTCAGAAACTAATCAATTACAATATAAACAAGAATATAATCAGTTAAAACATAAATATAGCAATTACAAACCCATATTTACCGATGGGTCCAAGGACGATGGCCCAGTAGCTTGTGCCACTGTCATTGGATCCAGAACAATATCTGCTAGATTGCCAGATTGCAGCTCCATTTTCACAGCTGAAGCAAACGCCATACTAATGGCTCTTAAATATGTTCAAAGACACCCCAAGCATAAACAGTATGTAATCTATTCCGACTCTCTTTCTTGCCTTCAGGCTATTAAAAATATTTCTTGCAAACATCCACTTTTAATTGAAATTATTGAATTGCATAATGATCTTGCTACTGGCCAATACGACATCGTCTTCTGTTGGTTACCCAGCCACGTGGGCATTTCTGGTAACACAATGGCCGATCTAGCTGCTAAAGCAGCACTCAACAAATCTGTGACACCACTTCTTATTCCTTACAGCGATTACAAAGCCACCATTAGATCTTACATCCGTGATCTGATGCAAAAGAAGTGGGACACCCAAGTAGGTATAAACAAATTACATGCGATAAAACCCTCTATTGGTTACACCTACTTGGGTTGTCAGACGAGATTTGAAGAGGTCATTATGCGACGATGTCGCATTGGCCACATAAGATACACGCACGAATATATACTAAAAGGTGAGGATCCTCCGTTTTGTATCCCTTGTGATGAAAGAATCACAGTCAAGCACATCTTGCTTGACTGTGTTGAGTATTCCATCACAAGGGACACTTATTTCAAATCAAAAACAATGAAGGATCTTTTTAACAATACTAGTGCTCATTTAATCATAGGATTTTTAAAAGAATTAGATCTGTTAACTGATTTGTAAATAGATACATATTTTATAACTGGAAGTTTAAATTAGTAACTCAATATGTTAGTGGCTGTACCCTCAAAGGGGGTTAAAGTACTGTAAAATTATTGTCCTCCTAAGAGGGTACGTAAGTCCCGAAACATTTGATGTAAATTTAAGGTTTCCAGGTTTTTAATCGCAGTATTTTTGTCATTTTAATGTATGGCCAATTCTCCGCATAAATGCCACTGACTGAAGGGATGGTGTAAATCCAGCTAGGGTCCATGTAGGTAGCAAAAGTAATGTAAGTCCCCATGGTCCCTAGTATGGTGATCTACCTTCAGTTGTTGGCAATCCATAGCCCATTTTTATATTGTATTGTCCTCTTATAGTTGAACTGTTTTAGATCTAATTACTAGTTTTACATTCTCTGTGATATTCTAGTTGTTTTACTGTCCTTTGTTGACAGGTTTTTATGATATAAATGTATTCCATTTCCTGTTTAATGTTCTCGTCACGATATGGCTGAAATATTGCCGATGTGACGTTAAACATTAACTCACTCACTCACTCTTCAAGACTCAGGTTAACGTACTTCTTTTCCCTTACTCAATGTCGTCATCAAGTGTGTTCTTTGATTGATATTTCTAAACATACCTCTCCCACAGATGCGCCGAACCCGGAAGATTTCTGTCTGGCCGGTTGGACTCGTTGGAGATCAAAGATATACAGCGCCTATTGTGAAGAATGGAAAGGTAACGATAAAAGGACATATTTTTCGTATTCTGATACAAATTCGAGAAAACATATTTCATATTCCAACGATTTGTTACCGAGGATCGTTTTATTAAAGAGTAAATTAAAATGTAATTTGTTGAAAATATAAGATGTATATGTTGATGCGTACGGTACGTATGTGTATGCATTGGACTTTGCTTCTCATCTCAGGTGACCCGTTGGCGTGTAAGCTATGACCCTATTCGAAAATTTGCAATAGACATGGCAGGATTTGCCATGAATCTTCGTCTTTTCTTTGAAATTCCGGATCTTCAATTTTCCCACTACACACGGCCGGGATCTCAAGAATCCTATATCATCTCTAAGACCAATATTACCTTGAATGAACTAGAACCGCTGGCTGACAACTGCACAAAGGTGAGTACCTGTGATGTTTATCACGTTTTTTCTCAAATGCTGTAGATGAGGGTAAAGAAACCCGAGCTGTCTCTTGTGATATTGAACACTCATGAATGTTATCAAAACTTTATACGTTATATTCCATAGGAATATCAGGAAAACTACTGCTTTGGTTAGAAAATTATCTTGGTGATATAAAACAGTCAGTTGTTATTAATGTCACAAATCAAATACAAAATCTGTCTTAGCTGGTGTTCCTCAAGGTTCTGTCTTGGGACCAGTATTATTTCTCGTTTATACGAGCGAGAATACTAGGTAACGTTAATCTCTTCGCTGGTGATACGTCCCTATACTTGTAACTGAACATCCGTTTCAGGCTCAGACATTGCTTAATATTGACCTAGAACGCATTTCAGACTAGCCTAGCAAGTGGCATTTTAATTTTAATCCTGAAAAGACAGAAGCTATGTTATACTCCAGTAAGACTTATGCAAGTCGACTAACACTTTATAATACTGCGATTTCTGAAGTTTGTGAAAATAAACACCATAGTCTGATTTTACAAAATTATAGAAAATGGCAGAAACATATTGATTATATAGTAGCCAGAGCAAGTCTACTAATAAATTGTCTGAAAAGTTTGAAACAGAATATCGCTTGAAAGTGCGGATGAATACTTCGTTGACTGCTATGGTTTATCTGATAGAGAAGCTACATTTATGCCCTTAGGACTATATCAGGTGCAGTGAGGGGCACAAGTCACGAAAACCTCCATGCTGAGACAACATATAGTTCCTTAGTCGAAAGGCGCCGTTATCATAAATTATGCATGTTCTACAAAATGGTAAATGGGTTAACTCTACAATATCTCTTAATATGGGTACCACCAAATGTCTAGAACACGTCACAATTTAATTCTGGACTCACAAAAGTCCAGAAACTCTCAGCACTGTGGCCACTCTCGCACAAGCGATTTCGCAAAATTAAACAGGCAGCTGTTATGTATGTGTGCTAAGGATGAAAAAATGAAAAAAATTTTTTTCGAAAACTCAAAATTTAAACTCGTTCGCCCATGGGCACGCCCATGGGCGAACAGTGGCCAATGGGTAGGCCCATGGGCAGGCCCATGGGCGAAAGTGTTTCATTTCATCCAGAATGAATGTTTTGGAGGTTGTAAATGAATGAAAAAATGTTAATAAGTATCATGACACAAATTTCAGCTTGTTGTGACTTGACTCTGCTAACTGACAGCGATTTTGAAAAATCTCGCCCATGGGTGAAAAACATATTGGCCCATGGACGAGAATAATTAATTTCATTGAAACTAGATGTTGTTTTTTTTCCAGGCTGTGCAGTTTTTCAATAAATGAACGTGTATTTATTATTGTCTTGACACGAAATTAAGCTTATTTTGACTTAATTCGGCTAATTAAGAGTGATTTTTCAAAAAGACTCGCCCATGGGCGAAAACCATTTGGCCTATGGGTGAGAATATTTACTTTTACTCAAAATACACCTTTTCCCATGTTTTGGAGGTTGTGAATGGATGAAAGTATGTTCATAAGTATCATGTCACAAAATTCAACTCATTTTGAATTAATTCCGTTAATTTAGAGCTATTTAACAAAATCTCAGCCATGGGTGAAAAACATTTTGGCCCATGGGCGAGAATATTTCCTTTTACCCCAAACACATCTTTTCCAATATTTGGAGGATGTAAATGAATAAAAGTACATTTATGAGTATCATGACAGAAATTTCAACTCACTTTGACTTAATTCCTCTAAATGAGAGCAATTTTGAAAACTCTCGCCCATGGGAGAAAGACATTTTGGCCCATGGACGAGAATATTTGCCTTCACTCAAAATACATCTTTTCCTGTGGTTTGGAGGTGTAAATGAATGAGGATATATATATGAGTATCATGGCACAAAATCCAACTCATTATGACTTAATTCTGCTTATTGAGACCGATTTTCAAAAACATCTCGCCCATGGGCGAAAAACATTGGGCCCATGAGCGAAAATCTTTCCTTTTCACTCCAAATACATCTTTCCTAATGTTTTGGAGGATGTAAATGTATGAAAGTGCCATTATGAGTATCATGACACAAAATTCAACTGATTTTGACTTAATTTTGCGAATTCAGGAAGATTTTTAAAAATATGCCAGAATAATCACTTTTACTCAAAATACATCTTTTCCCGTGTTTTGGATTTTGTAAATGAATGAGGATATATTTATATGTATCATGGCACAAAATCCAACTCATTTTGTCTTAATTCTGCTAATTTGTAACAAGTACAAGAATCTGGACTTCCACTTAAATTTTCATAGCTTTTTTTATTGTCTTGGAGGTTGTAAATATATGAATGAAAGTGTGTTTATAAGTATCACGACAAAAAAAAATGAAATCATTCCGGTCTTAATTCGACTAATCTCTCTCGTGGACGAAAATATTTTCGTTTGCTCGTTTTCTTTATTTTGCAAACATATGGTTTAAAAATAGATGAAATTCTAATGACAATTCAGTTTAATTTCGTGAGTTTAGTTTTATGTTGCACTCAGTAATATCCCAGCAATATGGCGGCAGTTTGTAGATAATCGAGTTTGGATCAGACAATCCAGTGATCAACAGCATGAGCATCGACCTGCACAATTGGGAACTGATGACATGTGTCAACCAAGTCAGCGAGCCTGACCACCCGATCCCGTTAGTCACCTCTTACGACAAGCATAGTCGCCTTTTATGGCAAGCATGGGTTGTTGAGGCCCTCTTCTACTCCAAATCTTCACGGGTCCCGAACACAGAGCTTTACTTCCAGCAACATATACAATACACTTAGAATACTAAGCCTTGAGATTCTTTTGAATTTAGGTATTCTATAAATATACCAAAATTCAACCTATATCTATGAAGTTGAAGTTATTTGTGAAAGCCCTAATCAAGAGTGACCAAACTCCAGTGACTATGCTAGGACACAATAATAAATGGTGCTGTGAGATCTTTAACCTGTATTGAAACATGTCTTGCCAATTCCACTGACATTCACCAAATGTACCTACCTAGTAGTTTTAAGTGTACCTACCCAGTTTAGCATGTTTCGTTTTAATAGTGTGGTCTCCATTTTTAGTAATTCCCGTTTGCCCGTGCCGGTTTTTCCTCGTCCGAGGTTTTATGGGGTATTCTCCTATTTGTCAGACCAGAAATTATCTACAACAGGGGTAGGTCACTCGCTTGTTTCCTTTACCATTTGTACTAATTAGTATGCGCCTCCTCATGCTCCAATGCACACAGTGACCTGATTCGTCTCCATCGCAACTTAGGCTGCGTTTAACAGTACTTCAGCCAGTTTATTGTATCAGTCGAAATCTTACAATGAATGAATGAATGAATGAATAGCAAGAAGTATATCTGAATGAATGAAAGAAATGATAAAAGAAAGAAGTGCATATGTGAATGAATGAGAAAGATATAATAAAAGAAAGAAGTACATATGTGAATGAATGAAAGAATAAATGATACATCACGGCCATCCCTTCCAAAACATGCTAAAGAACGCAAAACTATCGTTAGATCACATGTGTTAACATCAGCTTGTTATTGTCTCCCTGGTCAGGCGTAACAATTGTCAGACAGGTTAAAACAACAAACTATCTGGTTGACTGCACAGCTACCTGTTGACGTAGTATACCCACAACACCTACTTTTCCTGCCTAACCTTCATCTACATCACCACCCTTAATATATTGAGCAGAGAGCAAGGAAGGCCCTACAGCTGTAACCACTGAACCGTGGCGTCTCTCTGCTCCCAAGTTCCCAAGTAGGGGTGTCCTTCTCTACCTCTTCCATTAATCTTAAAACATCTAACACGCTCAACGCATGCATCTTTTTATTAAAATGTGATGTTATACATAATCATAAGAGTATTTTTATGTATTATTCAGTTGATAAATTATTATTCTATGATATATATATATATATATATATATATGTATGACACGCTGGACAGGTCTAGGGCATTTTGTGTTAATTTACCATTCCCATTTTCATAATGCTTAAAAAAGACACTCATTAATCTATCGCAGAGTTTTGTCATTCCTTCACTCCAACATGGTTGCTAAATCCCCTATGATCATAGTATATCGACTCTGCCATACCCAGTTCACCTAATCCTGAGAAATCAACCAGTCATGACATACCCACATCGCCTAATTAATTTTCCGTACCTATCGAGTAAAAAATACATAAAATGGGAGGACGCCTTGTTAACTAATGGGAGTGAGCCTTGCAGGGAGTACCCTCACTCTCACAAACCCACGTATTGAGGAGAAGCGGCCGTGTTTGTCGGGGATTTTTCTGGCTTTGCTAAATAAATCGTACATAAACATGTAAAATATTTTGCTTTGATTCTGTAACTACCCACATTATGACATTGAGACCATTTTGATTTATCTAGTAAAATACGATTGAAGAGTTTTGAGTTTGAATCTTGCCACTTTAGCGCTCTATCTTTTTTAATGGGGCGTGCATACTAATATTTAGGTTGTTTTTAGTATTCCATCTATTTGTTTAAATTAACTGATTTACCTGTTTTTGCTTTGTTTGGGTTTTTTATTGCAAGTGGCCCAGCGAGTGAGTCTGCTTTGATACCTGTAAATTTATTCTGACGTTTGACGAGCGGGACGTAAACAAGAACATATATGGGGCCCCTGCATCAATACGTATTAAAGTGTTTGAAACATTATGCTAGACCATTATTTGTACACAAGTGATGAAATGTACCTGAAAGATCAAGGTTCATAAGAACGTACAAGGCACATTTCTCCTACCTCATTTAAGAATGTCCATTTCTGATTGGTTCACGTGGCCTTGCGAGGGAGAATAGATAATTTTTACCCCGCCACGTGGGAAAAGCCTGCATCCAGTCAGTGAACTGTAAAGCAGTGGTTCGAATCGACTATAGTTAGTACCATGTTAATATAATACATGAAGTCTTTGAATGTCATTTAGAAGTGAAAATACATAAGAATGAAGATTATTATGGATATCAACTTCTTTATGACAGAACACAACACCTGATGAAGGAGTAAGCATTAACTCCGAAACGTTGTGTTCTCTCATAAAGAAGTTGATATCCATAATAATCTTCATTCTTAAATATAATACATGGTTTCAGCTTGTTTTGATGCTCTTTTTACATAAAGTGATATTTAAACATTCGTTATGGTAAATACGGTGTAGCAATGTGATGAAGAGTATGCGGGTTTCTTCATCCCATTTCATCCACCGATGAGAATGGTGGTATCCTCTTTTGGTTCACACCCGGATTGTCGATTGTTTTATCAAATACACAACAGGACTGTCGAAAAGCAGTGGAGTGTGACAGTGCTCAACACTGTTCTAATGACACCCGGAGCGTCGACTACCTTGGAGAACTTGTGCCCGAGAATGCCCGTGAATAGCAGAAGACTCGTCTCTACGCTAATTAACGAGCTAAAACACATACACACAGACTTCGGTGAAAGAATGAGCTGCGGAACCAATTCCTGAATGATAGTCGTCGCACGAACAGTAGTCGAGAAAGTTGGCGTCATCGTGAATCGAGGGTCTGTGAGCAATGTAAACTGCATATTGTGAGACAGTGGCCACAATAAAGAATAAAGAAGAACTTGACAGAAGGCTTCAGCGTCTCAACGAGCAGCTCCAAAGACAAGAGATTTCCGTAATGAGCTGTGCTCATCAGACTGTCTGCCTCGCTCATAGTGACCACATTACTGTACTTTATAACGTATTTGGTTTTCCTTCATGTCCGGAGCGTCGAACGCCATAGTGTTGACACCTGATTACCTCCTTACGTATTACCCGAGACCTCGAATTTACAAAAATTTCAATTCAATTTTAGACAGCCCAGGCAAGTCGTTTGTTTAAGGAGTAAGAGGATTAGGAGGCATGGTCGACTAGATTTCTTTGTTTAACTAATCCCACACGGCCTTCACCAATAGAGGGAATGATTTCTGTTCAGTTATGACATTGCTGTTCTCCATATGTCTCTATTTTCTCCACACATCTCCATGTTGTATTTTTGTATGTTTTGTAACTCTGATAGGGACTGGTGAACAAGCTTTACAGTACCTCACCCATACAGCATTTAATACAAAATATAAATGAAGCATGTGTCGTCATCCATATGAACTATCATATAATAACATATGCATACATATCATTACATCAAATACATCTTTCATATAAGTAAACATGAAAAATAGAATTATGGTTTGTTGTGTCTGACTAGCTCTTTGTAGAAACACTGAACATTTGTGAGAAGGTTTTTGACAAGTTAATTAGTTTCCTGTTAAAAAATTTAAAAAATCAAGCTTTGTGTTTTATGATAAAATCGTGGACGGATCAACTATTTTCTGGTTTTCACAGTGAATAAGTTCTTTTCCGTTCACCGAAGTCATCATAGACCACAGTGAGAAAAGGTCGATCTTCAAGCAGTAAGGAAGACCATGATAGCGTATGGAGTACGTGTGTCTTGGTCATCTCCTCCGCTATCCCCTCCCCGAATCCACACCCCACCAGGGCGTGTAGGACTTGTCTCGGTGAATAAAAAGGGACTCCTATAACCCCATATACCCCTAATCACAATGCTATAATTTGTCGTTTTTGTGTATCCGGTTTTGTGTATTCTGTAATATTGTATAGTACTGGTGAAGTGTTAATCAAAGCAATATTTTGCTTGCTAAACGAACCACATTTTTTGAGAATCAAAATATGTTTTAAGCACATTTCCAAAATTGAAATGCAGCATGCACACAATAACTAAATTGGAAGGAATATCGTGCCGGACAAGGTTTTCCAGAGCACCTGCACATAAATGTCAATGTCTTTCAAAGACTAATATGTGCAGGTCTTGCAAAAGGACAAAGCAGGTATGCTTGACAAAGTTCTTGCAAAGGAGGTTTATACACAACACCAAAACCAACCGGTCAGCTCGACGCCTTATAGAACAATCAATTCGAGATTTCCTTTGAATGTGAGATATTTGGCTGCGCGTCTTGCGCAATCAGTCTTTTTCATCCATATACACTCACGAACACCTGTTCATTTCAAAGCTGGTGTCTCCTAATGACCTAATGTGATCCATGGATGAATTTTGTAAATGACAAGTAAAATACACATGAAAGCGGCAGCTGTTATACTCCAATAAACAAGACCAGCGGACGAGACATGACTTTTTCGGTGCAAATTGTCGTAGGCGCTTTGCGGAAATTACGTAAGTGAACGCGGAAGAAACAGAAAGCGTCATCGTTCCGCTCAGTTTCCATTGTCTTTGCGAGTTATGCTGAGATACTCAACAAACTGAGATAAAAGTCAAAATGATGAAAAAGTGGAAATCAGTGTGTGGATTAGAACTTGAAAATCACTCATGAAGTCTCTGACAAAGTAATATCTGTTCAGGTCATGATCATTTGGAAAAAAATACGAAAGTTCTATGGATATACAACTTCTTATAAGGTAAGCAGCATTTCGGCGTAGCTGTTAAACTCGTTATCAAGAAAGGAATATCTTACAGGTAGTCCTGTAAGTTAAACCTTTGTTTTGGGTCGAGGTCAAAATCGTTTGGTGTAGTGACAACGGTGTTGATTTATGGGATTAGACACGGCTTTTCTATAAAAAAGTAAAATGTGTGTCCTCAGGAAACGAAATAAGACACGTGTACCAGAATGTAAGTGAATCGATGTTAGCGAGTTCAATCAGTGACTTCAGTTAAAATGGGCTTTCAGTTCACTCCTTCCAGTAGTAATGAGTTATTTAGTTTCTTGGTAAAATTGCTTGCAAGGTGAATGTTGAAAATGACAGTTTTCAGGATCATTTTAACAACTTCAGTTATGGCAAATGCGCTGCTATGCTTCACGTTTCGTCCTACTTATTTTACGGGAAGATACCTTTGTGTAAACAGCTATATGTTCATTCTGAGAACTGGTAAAAAGGGAGAATATATCTCGTGAAAATGAATTTTGAAAGACTGCAGATCAACTGTTCCAGTTGTCTCAACAACATAATTTCTAAAATACTTAGAGACAACAATCACGGAAGCCAAAGTAAATCTGTGTAGCAAAAATAGTGAAAATTTATTTAAAAAATAGAAAAGTAAACGCAAAGTCAATCTTGATTACATTACGTATTCCTCATAGCCCGATATACTGATTACACATTAATAGTATGGATACGTTAATGTATAGTTTAAACTAATCTCCTCAAGTAATCGGGACTGGATTGTCAAGCATAAACATACATATCAATGCCGCTCCATACCAATAATATAATTACATAACATACATGATAACAACACTTCATGTTCCGCTCGTCAAACGTCAGAATAAATTTACAGTTATCAAAGCAGACTAACAGGCCCACTAGCTGTAAAAAACAAAACAAAAACAAATAAATTAATAAATCCAAATGAATAGATGGAATACTAAAAACCACCAAAATATGCACGCCCCCTTTAAATAGGTAGAGTGCAAAAGTGGCAAACCGGTAAAATATGCCAAGATTCAAACTCAAAACTATACAATCGTATTTTACTAGATAAATCAGAATGGTCTCAATGTCATAATGTGGGTAGTTACAGAATCGAAGCAAAATATTGTACATATATGTATCATGAAATAATAATTTATCAACTGACTAACACATAAAAAATACTCTTATGATATGTATAACATCACATTTGAGTAAAAAAATGCATGCGTTGAGCGTGTTAGATGTTTTAAAGATCAATGGAATAGGTAGAAAAGGACACCCCCACTTGGGAACTTGGGAGCAGAGAGACGCCACGGTTCATTGGTTACAGCTATAGGGCCTTCTGTGCTCTCTGCTCAATATATTAAGGGTGGTGATGTAGATGAAGGTTAGGCAGGAAAAGTAGGTGTTGTGGGTATACTACGTCAACAGGTAGCTGTGCAGTCAACCAGATAGTTTGTTGTTTTAACCTGTCTGACAATTGTTACGCCTGACCAGGGAGACAATAACAAGCTGATGTTAACACATGTGATCTAACGATAGTTTTGCGTTCTTTAGCATGTTTTGGAAGGGATGGCCGTGATGTATCATTTATTCTTCCATTCATTCACATATGTACTTCTTTCTTTTATTATATCTTTCTCATTCATTCACATATACTTCTTGCTCTTCATTCATTCATTCATTCATTCATTCATTGTAAGATTTCGACTGATACAGTAAACTGGCTGAAGTACTGTTAAACGCAGCCTAAGTTGCGATGGAGACGAATCAGGTCACTGTGTGCATTGGAGCATGAGGAGGCGCATACTAATTAGTACAAATGGTAAAGAAAACAAGCGAGTGACCTACCAAGGTAGGTACACTTAAAACTACTAGGTAGATACATTTGGCGAATGTCAGTGGAATTGACAAGACATATTTCAATACAGTTTAAAGATCTCACAACACCGTTTATTAATGTGTCCCAGCATAGTCACTGGAGTTTGGTCACTCTTGATTAGGGCTTTCACAAATAACTTCAGCTTCATAGATATAGGTTGAATTTTGGTATATTTATAGAATACCTAAATTCAAAAGAATCTCAAGGCTTAGTATTCTAAGTGTATTGTATATGTTGCTGGAAGTAAAGCTCTGTGTTCGGGACCCGTGAAGATCTGGAGTAGAAGAGGGCCTCAACAACCCATGCTTGCCATAAAAGGCGACTATGCCTGTCGTAAGAGGTGACTAACGGGATCGGGTGGTCAGGCTCGCTGACTTTTGCTGACACATGTCATCAGTTCCCAATTGTGCAGGTAGATGCTCACACTGTTGATCACTGGATTGCCGCCGCCATATTGCTGGGATATTGCTGAGTGCGACATAAAACTAAACTCACGAAATTAAACTGAATTTTCATTAGAATTTCATCTATTTTTAAACCATATGTTTGCAAAATAAAGAAAACGAGCAAACGAAAATATTTTCGTCCACGAGAGAGATTAGTCGAATTAAGACCGGAATGATTTCATTTTTTTTGTCGTGATACTTATAAACACACTTTCATTCATAAATTTACAACCCCCAAGACAATAAAAAAAAAACTATGAAAATTTAAGTGGAAATCCAGATCCTATACTTGTTACAAATTAGCAGAATTAAGTCAAAATAAGTTGAATTTTGTGCCATGATACTTACAAATATATCCTCATTCATTTACAAAATCCAAAACACGGGAAAAGATGTATTTTGAGTAAAAGTGATTATTCTGGCATATTTTAAAAAAATCTTCCTAAAGTCGCAAAATTAAGTCAAAATCAGTTGAATTTTGTGTCATGATACTCACAACGGCACTTTCATACATTTACATCCTCCAAAACATTAGGAAAGATGTATTTTGAGTGAAGGCAAATATTCTCGCCCATGGGCCAAAATGTCTTTCTCCCATGGGCGAGAGTTTTCAAAATTGCTCTCATTTAGAGGAATTAAGTCAAAGTGAGTTGAAATTTCTGTCATGATACTCATAAATGTACTTTTATTCATTTACATCCTCCAAATGTTGGAAAAGATGTGTTTGGGGTAAAAGGAAATATTCTCGCCCATGGGCCAAAATGTTTTTCACCCATGGCTGAGATTTTGTTAAATAGCTCTAAATTAACGGAATTAATTCAAAATGAGTTGAATTTTGTGACATGATACTTATGAACATACTTTCATCCATTCACAACCTCCAAAACATGGGAAAAGGTGTATTTTGAGTAAAAGTAAATATTCTCACCCATGGGCCAAATGGTTTTCGCCCATGGGCGAGTCTTTTTGAAAAATCACTATTAATTAGCCGAATTAAGTCAAAATAAGCTTAATCTCGTGTCAAGACAATAATAAATACACGTTCATTTATTGAAAAACTGCACAGCCTGGAAAAAAAACATGTAGATTCAATGAAATTAATTATTCTCGTCCATGGGCCAATATGTTTTTCACCCATGGGCGAGATTTTTCAAAATCGCTGTCAGTTAGCAGAGTCAAGTCACAACAAGCTGAAATTTGTGTCATGATACTTATTAACATTTTTTCATTCATTTACAACCTCCAAAACATTCATTCTGGATGAAATGAAACACTTTCGCCCATGGGCCTGCCCATGGGCCTACCCATTGGCCACTGTTCGCCCATGGGCGTGCCCATGGGCGAACGAGTTTAAATTTTGAGTTTTCGAAAAAATTTTTTTTCATTTTTTCATCCTTAGCACACATACATAACAGCTGCCTGTTTAATTTTGCGAAATCCCTTGTGAGAGAGTGGCCACAGTGCTGAGAGTTTCTGGACTATTGTGAGTCCAGAATTAAATTGTGACGTGTTCTAGTCAAAGCCGCTTTAATTGCGAAAGTCCGATAATCTCCAGTGTAATGCATGGCGTGTGTCTTACTGTAATAATTCTTTTCTTCCATCAGCTGTCAAGGTATGGAATTCACTAGTCATCATTGTTGGAAATGTTGAGTCATTAGCCTGATATAAGAAGTGTACGTTTAGTGGCCTGACGTTATCCCTAATGTTTGAAAATTACACATCGGATGGTCCCAGGCGAGGTCAAATTCTTCTCTGTCGTTGACGACTGTGCTGCAGTGATCTTAACTCTCACTTGTTTGATAGATGTTTGTCAGAGTGCCGAACCTGCTCTTATGAAGACACTCGAAAGGATCCTTCCCATTATTTTCTTCAGTGTCTTCTGTATGATAGATTTAGATTTAATTAATACTTCTTTCAAAATAAAATAAGTTTACATGCTATTTGTTTTTCTTCAGTATGAAAACGAATTAATAACAAGATCGGTTTATAATTTCTTACGTGACACCAAACGTTCACCATAAAGAATGGTACCATATTCTGAATTTAGTTTGAAAGTATTGAATTCTCTATTTCCACAAATGTATTTATAAACTCTTTCTTTATAAGATTATGTTTTGCAGAAACGTAGACTGATGCAGTCTGTTTGCTGATAATATTTCATTTTGTAGTTTATTAATGTTTAATGTATGCTACATGAATTTCGGGAAATAAAATACTGTTTAAATCACGGTGATGATCGCATCACTACTGAATACTATTCCTTACGAATTCAGCAATGACACACTCTGTACGGACTGGCGGCATGAGTGGCTCAGCTCGCTGGTCACAGTCAATCGTTATCCTATGTTTCCATCGTGCTTGAATACCAGACGTTGGTATTGCGTCTTCAGTCAGCATCTGCCATTGAACCGAAGCCCGGATTGTACAATCATACCAAAATTAGGTGATGTTTCACTTTCCGTAGTTTGGTACAATACTGCACAAAGCATCAACGAGATTCCTTTGTATTTCTTTTACTTTGGCAGGTCCTTGTGTGGCACACTAGAACCATAAGTCCAGATCTGACAAAAGAGGATGCGATGAAGGCGAAGTTTGGACCGGACTTCATTGACGAAGTATAGAGAAGTCATATCATACTACTGTTCTTGGGTTGCACGAAACATGTTGACTTGAAAAAGGGAAAACGATCCATTTGATCACACCACTGACAATGATACCGAGCCCCTCTCATAGACGGATCGGGGACCCGGACTCTCCACACCCCGCGCACGCACACACATACACACACATACACACACACACACACACACACACACACACACACACACACACACACACACACACACACACACACACACACACACACACACACACACACACACACACACACACACACACACACCATTGTCCTGAAAGCTCATTAATTAACCCGTGAAATGTGCACTCCCTTTTCAAGAGTGAGTCCCACACACTCCCTTACATACCACAAGATAACATTACTTACGAGGCAGCCCTAAGAGAATTGTCAGACAAGCCATCTTCATCTCCATAGATTGGTGTTATGATGAATTTGATACGACGAATAAAGTAAGGAAACAAACCTATACGTCTGTTGGTCATTTTTCAAGTACCTGTTAACTGGATATTGTTTACAAAGAAACTTGCCGAAGTTTAACGGGTTGATCGTGCGACTTCTCCCTCTAGTTGACGTGATGTTTTCCTACAGGTGATACAATGACCGATACAGTATTGTGACCAATATTCAGAAATAATACACTAGACTAACAACTTGAAACGTTTGGCTGCTCTGGTCATTTGCAAGTGAGTTTAAGAAAATTCATTGTCTACCCGACATGTTGGACACAAGTTCTGACACAGGGTAGTGTGCTCGCCTAATGGTTAAAGCGTTCGCTCGTCGCACCGAAGACCCAGGTTCGATTTCCCACATGGGTGCAATGTGTGAAGACCATTTCCTAGTGTCTCTCCGCCGTGATATTGCTGGACTATTTCTAAAAGCAGCGTAAAACAACACTTACTTACTCTGACACTTAATTATCCAACGATGAAGATAAAGTGGCTATATCAGTACCACACAATTTCTCTCCCGGAGCAGATGACAAATGAATGTGGGAGTTTAATATTCCATCTATATGGCGGCAGATGGCGAATGTGTCTTGATAGTTAGATACAAGCCATAATCTGTTCAGAGGGGTGGGGTAGCGTAGTGGTTTAAGCGTCCACTCGTCACGCTGAACACATGTACATAAAAGACAACATGCTCAGAAATGTCTGTTCCAAGTTTTCCATGGTCAAGATGTGTCTAGTGTGAAAATGATCCGCCACAAGGTAGAGTTATAAGTCCCGTGATTATCAAAATGCAGATAAATTATATTTTGTACAGATTTACCAGTAAATGTAGAAGCATGATAATTCATTTTAGAAACAGTTTCGAAAATTTAACTTTAGTAGTATTATTAATGGGTGTTTCGAATATAAGCCCTATACTTATCAATAACACTTATCCATAATACTACTACTTTTGTCATTGATTCATAAATGCTAATTGCCTTGTGTCTCTCGGAAAAGGGACATATGGTTAACCGGTCCAAATCTATAGGATGTGTAAATAATGCTGAAAGTTACAGATGATGAGGAAGAAGAGGAGATGTTTATTTGTTTGTCACACCAAACTACTCGACAAGCACATACAATATTAGGTCCAGGTAAGAAATGAATTATGAGACACATGAACACATAAAATTATTATTAAAAAATCCATAGATTGTGATATGCAATTTAAAACTGGTTATAAACAGCTGGAAGAACAATATCTATATTATGACACACATTAAAATGTAAAATACCATAAAATTCTGAATATAACAGCAATGTAATTAAGATTATTTCTTTTGTTCATTTGGTAAAGAGTGCAAAGTAAAAAAGGTTGTAAAAGAAGTATTGAACTATCTACATTTGAAATAATTACCTTCCTTTTCAGCAAAACTCAAAAGACTGAAACGTAAATCCGTGCAAAAGGAACATTTTTCAACGAGTGTTTTTCGTCTTCGAGAGTGGCAGTATTCCTCGTCTCTTCACATACTTGGCATATTCTGTCCCTGGGTGAGTGGCTCGGGTGGTCAGTATGGACGTATGCCGACAGCCAGGGCCCCGTTTCACAAAACTCTCGTAAAGCTGAGATCTCGTAAGTTTTCTCATAGCCATTGTACCCCCTATACTGTAACACAGGAGCCACGGGTGCTACAAGAAAGGTCACGAGATCTTAGAGTGTTTTGTGAAACGGGGCCCAGTATTGTATGTGCAAAATGGCCCATATTATTGATAGGTATGTGATAAAAGAAGGCAAGCATGGGATTTCGTATATATATAAATAGGCGATATATGTGATATGATAAAATGGAGGTATTACTTGGGTGTATGCACTATTAATGAAACACCGAGATCAAGTAGGTTTGGTCTGAGTTAACGCTAAGTTAACTGTGATCATTTGTTAAACAACTTTTATCCTAAGTTGAATAAAATTCTCAGTTGAATAAAATGTTCAATTGGCAAGGTAGATTTAAGAGAATTTGCAATCTTAATTTCGGTTTATTTGATATATATTATTTTTAAAGTGAACTTCCTCGGTATGTTTTTCACTGCAAACAGACTATAACTTCAACTGATTGTCACCTGAGCTCTTTCCACAGTAACACACACCACACTAAAAGGATTCAGAATACATATGAGGAACAAGGGCATAAAAGAGGTAATTCATGGTGTGTGATGTAAGGAGATTATGCATGGTAGGCGATATGATATATGGAGGTGATGTACGGTGTATGGTATGATATCTGGAGACAATGCATAGTGTCGGATATTAAGTAAGGAGGTGAGAAGTCAGTGAGTGAACTCAAGTAAATTTTAGTGACTGCTGTTCAGTTACTTCTCGGATAATCCTTAACTGAATAGAGACGGTCATCAAGAAACCATAATCTAGATATTGTTCTCTGGTGCACATTATTTCGCCTAGACATGTCTGCTCCTACTCCAACAGCCCTTCAACACTGGTCATTGTGTTGACCACTGTAGAATCTTAAACCAAGAGGATGTCGATCCGGGAAACATGGGGCAGCATTGCGAGGACGAACACATGGCCCTCAAGACATATTGGTACCTCCGTCAAGTTTGTGCACCTCTTCGGCTATTCCGACAACGCTGATTTGAAGGAAAGTCTTAGAGCTGATGCATTTGAGTTTGACGATGTTCTTCAAATAGGAATAACGGAGAGATATGGCATTAATGTGACAGAAGAAGATTCTGATGGGGTTCAAATGGGCAAAGGAACATTGTCGGGGAACTGAGCATGTGATAAAGGTCGACGATGATGTGTTTGTGGACTTGCCCCAGATCCTTGACCAGCTGCACCACCACCAATTCAGCTCATACATCGGTGGTCACATGGTCTGGTTCGCCTTTACTAAGCGCTCTGGCAAATACATGTTAAGCTACAAGGAGTAACCCTTCTACATGATTCCATCTTATATTCTTGGGTACTTTTACGCGATGCCAATGGAAATTATGTCAAGGTTGTTAGAGGCTTCACAGTTCGTGTCGTATGTCAGAATGGAAGACGTGTATATAACAGCTATTCTATCCAGAACAGTTGGTGTCCAGCTGAAAGCATTCAGGACTTTTTGGTTTGACAGGAACTATGAAGTAAGCCTTTGTGATTTTGTGATGAAAAGGCGAGATGTAAGTGTAGATGTGAGTCCTGAAAATATGTACCATATATGGGAGACTTACCGTAATGAGAGGCTTTGTAAACGCGTGTTACATTGAGCATGCATAATATGTTGCTTTAGGTTATTGCGTTTTATTTCGTATTTAGTGCTAAAATAAGATATTTAGATACATTTTTATCTCGACGGTAAAAGATAGTTTCTGTCGGAATTACTTTTTATCGACCTTGAGGATACTTTGTGTTGCAGACAAAGATCAGTGACACTTGGCTTGGTTTGCTGAAAACGTAGCGTCGTCTCATTATTAACAACACAATTTCTGCGTCAACTTTGAAAGTTCACCCAATGACATAAAGAGATGATCAATACCTATTTTCTGGTTCCAAAATCCTGTTGGATTATGACTACAAACAGATGAAATGGTACATCCTTCCCTGTCGCTTATTGCTTATCTGTATTTGTCGTCGTCTACAGTTTTCATTGTAACATATGTATGTTTATATGTACCACGAGATGAAATATTAACTCATTCATTCATTCGTATTTACGTGATGTCTGCTTTCATTCAAATAAAAAGTCAACTCTTCAAGTCAACACATTAGTCTCGTTTCGTGTCGACTGGGCTCCGTCCTATTTCGCAACCTTAGTAAAATAACAAGTCCAGAATGTGGAGAACAACTCGTATTTTTTAGTATTAACTGATACATCTAATCACCAGTATATTGCAAGCAACGTCTCTTCTCATCGTTCCAATCACGTCGTGCAGCGTGCTCTGACAAACGGAAATCTGCAAATCGTGGAAATCTCAAAACGATGTTTTGCCGTTAGATACGTTTGACGGTCTGGTACGGACTAGATTATGTCAACCCCATTGTGTTACAAAAATACACTTAATATGCTTTAAGAGCAAAATAACAGGTGTTACCAGTGAGTCAGATGAATTGTGAATCCTTGTACGACCCCTTCAAACAGGGCAGTCTGTGAAGTATTTGTTGAACAACCTGCTGTCTGAACCTTGACATAAAATATGACTTTTTAAAATTTTGAAATGAAAATATTAAACAAAGAATTGGAATTCAATGTTACCATTGTTCGTAGAGTCTTAATTTCACACGTAAAAATTCGGATCGGCTGAAAAGTAGATCATTGTCTGAACTGGTTAATAGTAAGACTCGTGTCTCGTTTTGCATTCATTACAATAAATCGGTGAAACCCGAATGCACAATCATTAGGAATTCCTGCTGAAAGGCAGGTCAAAGTTTCTTCATTATCAAGGCTGTAATACTGTAGATGTCGTACAGGGTGCCTACATTAGTTACGGAGAACCGTGTCCTGTGATCAATGTGGCACAGTATGCTAAGAGACCACTAACGAGAGCCATATTCGTGCTTGTGAGTTTACCCAAGGTAGATTTTGTGAGTTCTATATTTATTCAGGCTTTCCTTTCAGCTTAATATGGGGGTGGGGTAGCTTGATAAGGGGGTGGGGTAGCTTAAGCCTTTCCTCTTTCTAGGAAAGTTGATCTGGTTATATTCCTGTCGTGAAGACACCCATACCCACACCCAATGGTATAGGTACTTAAAGTGTTCGTTTGCATGGAAACAAGGTTGTAGAATAAGCCCCATTTGTTTTCTCCAATGAAATACATACTGTTAGGAATATTAAATTCAACTGAAAGACAGACAGCTTTATTCAGATGTGCATGAGCTGTTGGTTACATTTTTATCTGTAGATGATGTCACCTTGGCTTCGAACAGAGGGTTTTTTTCCAAAACAATTTTATGTTTTAAACGGAACTGAATTTAACACATTAACAACAAAGACTTAATTGTCATAAACCAGATCAGACAAATTTCAGTTTCCAAAATTTATTTACGTTAACCCCACTGTATGTCTTGCATACACCTTGCACGCGTGGTTAGATCCCAGTCATTGCACACACACACATACACACACGCACGCACACACACACGCACGCACGCGCACACACTACATACAACCCACGGTACGTCTCATGCACTCTACATGCGCAACATTATGCCATTGTAATTAGATAAGTAGGTAATTATCAGTAAACATTGGAAATTGAACGGTTGCGGGGTTAAATTTACAACTCTGTTGACCGCATGGTCACATTACACATCCCAGAATGACCTCCGTCAAACTGTCCAGTTCAGTTCCACACATGAGCCTTGCTCTCCCAGTTCACTGGTGTTTCATACATGTGTTTTGTACATTTTTACACTTTCATACAAAATGCATCTTGAAGTGCTATTACTTTCAACAAATGCAGTAAACATTCAATGCATACACCAAACACCATTTATATACCGGCACTCAATCACAATACAGGTCACTACTCGTGTTTACATACCTAGCATTTAATAACCACATGAAATTACGTACATGAAAACATTCTTCCACTTCAAATACAAAATAAACATACTCACGCATTTCGACACAAATACCATCCGGCACCACCCAGCGGTATCTCAGCTTTCACTGCCGTGTGAGAGCGTCCACCCTCACAGTCACCCAGACAGTTGCGCTCCATTGACCCCCGTGCAGCTCGTGCACCATCAACCCCATCAATATTCCATACAGTTAAGTTACTTTCGGGCGACTCAGTTTCACACAGAAACAAACCATCACAATCACCCACTCAATGAAAAGTATTTTCTCAAATACGAGGCCAATCTCGCGGTCTCCTGTTCATTGTAAATCTGTATACCTTTTCGGAAATTTCTCGTGAAAGATTATATTAAAATTCTATTTCACAACATTTGATAAACCCAGCTAACGGTAGAAAGGTACTGTAAATTCCCGTGGTGATGTACCTTCAGTTGCTTGCGATCTCTAGACCGTTTTTTATAAATTGTATTGTTCATAAAGTTTGTTTGATTTTACAGTAGCCCGTTACAGTTTTTAATTCTCTACCTGTGACAGTCTACTTATTTTACTGTCCTTCGTCGGCAGTTTTTTATGATCTGATTGCATTTATCATGAATAAGTAATTAGTTAAAGTCACGGTATGGCAGATATATTGCCGATGTGACTATAAATCTTCACTCACTCACTCACTCACTCACTCAAAATTCAAACGGACCAGCTACAGCGTGCATTCAGTGTGAAAACCTGAGCCATTGAAAGTGTCGACTATGTAGGTTGCCTTGTATAATAATTAATTGTATATAATTAGGTACCTGTACATCTGTTTGTGAAGGAGGTGTCCTGCAGGGCATGATATCTTACACGCATCAGATCTCTTTATACCATCACATACATGGGTTGTGTACAGTACACTACTGGTTGTGACAACACGGAAAGAAGCCTGCACACCCGGTCACAGGTGGACTCGATCCTGACACCTCGACCTCGCTGGATCACTAGTCTGGCGCTTTAGCCAGCACGCCCACCGGGCCAAAGATTTGATAAAGCTGGAATATTGCTGAGTGCGGCGTAAAACTGAACTCACTCATACACACACACGTAGTCATTCCTACACACGTGGTTATAGTCTTAACCTAACTGCGGACTCTCGAATGACCCCATCGAATGATCTAGATATTGATGAAGAGTTTCTTCTGATCTATTCCGTTTCTGAAATCGTCACTGGCTGTAGAGTGGTAACGTCATGCTTTAAACTGTGCTAAATAAATCCCCTGAAGTCGTGCAGATCAGGGAAAGAATTGATCTTCAGTAACGAATGCTTGGCGGAAGAGGTGAATAGCGGGATCGAGTGAATCAAGTAAATGAAATAAATGAATTGACCGAAGCACAAACTGTCAGCAAATGTTATTGTTAAAGACACGTCAACGCTACTCATTGCTTATCGGAGACCCTTGAAATATCCAGTGATAGATCGGTCCATACACTTGGAGAAGTAGTTATTAAACTGTTGTTTGTATACCTGTTCCGATATTTACCTGGTGTTTCTGAATGCATGCTGTTGCTAATACCCTTATAAGGTGACTTAATAGGCGATTTAATAAACCTTTAGAGAGAGAGAGAGAGAGAGAGAGAGAGAGAGAGAGAGTGTGTGTGTGTGTGTGTGTGCGAGAGAGAGAATTGAGTGGATTTATTTTACCTTTAATAAACGCCACTCGTATATTTATAACATATTCCACCTTCGTGTTTTGGTGAAACGTGCGACAGTGAAAACGGTATTTATGCTTATAATGTTATACTTTCAACATGTCGGTATTAGTATAATTGGTCCATCATATCAGTTTGATACAATAACTTTTCTAGATTGATGGGAGGTAACTCTTTAGTCTTTAGTCACCACCTGCCCCTTTCCATAGTCTGAAAAAGATCGTCTCCGTCTCGATGCTTGTTTTAAATGCAGCATGTACGTCATTTTACGTTATGGCTAGATTGTCATAAATTAAAGGGATAGTGTAAAATCAGTTCGGGTCCATGCTGGAAGCAAATACACATGAACGACCTTGTGGTCCCTACTGCTTGACAAGTATTAGACGAGCAGGCTCTGTGAACGCGTTTGTGACAAGCAGGCGAGCAAAGTAATCTGGACGAATACATTTGGTTGCTACAGGTAGATTGGCGATTAAGAATATATGCTGAGCGTGAAATCAACACCGCTACTGTTTAACACGTGTCTTGTAGAGCGATTTAGGACAGCAAAACACCATAAGGACACGATTCGCACCAGGAAATTGAACTTTTCAATATTTACACGACAACCTGTTTCCCTCTCGTTTTAAATGGAATGCTCCGGAGGGCGTTCCCATATATGTAAAATCGGGGTCATTTCTCGGACTGTGGCTCATCTAATACTAGCCAAGCAGTAGTATGGTGATCTACCTTCACTCCACATATAAGCACTCATCAGTTACACACACACACACACACACACACACACACACACACACACACACACACACACACACACACACACACACACACACACACACACACACACACACACACACACACACCGTTGTCTGTAAATAGTCTAGACCAGACAATCCAGTGAGCAACGGTTTGGTTGATTCATTGTTTTACGCCGCACTCACTCATTTTTCAAGCCATAAGGTGGCAGCCTGCAAGTAGGCGAGCCTGACCACTCGATTCTTCGCTTCTTCCGACAAGCCAGATCAATTCTGACCTGGATCTCCACGGGACAACAAGAAAAGATTGATGTTCGATACAATTCTGTATTTCTTCAAGCGTAGTGTCAAATGACAAATGGCTTGCTTTTTCATTAGTCTGTAAAATGTGTGTCACCGGTGGGATTGGCGTTCGTACGAAATCCTAAACTATTATTAGTGAGTATATTTGATTGTTTTCAAATCTATTTTTATATGATTTCGCGCCCCACATTGCAAAATGACAGCAAAATGAATAGCACAGACATTTCCGGTTGCAGTTTAGTTTTGATCCGGAACCGTTTGTCATTTTCGGACGTATGCTTATACAGCCTTATCACCCTGTTACAAGCAAAACCCTGCAAAACGTGTAATAAGCAGTATGCTGTTCTCGGCGATAGTGGTAGCCTGTCTACAATGCATCTTCGCAGGTGTGTATTTATTTTGAGAGAGTTGCTCTTGCACATTTCCTAACCGTTTTTGTGTTATAAAATCTTAGATGTTTATTCCACGAGTTGGTAGGTTGGTTGTTGTTTAACGCAGCTTTGAGCAATATTCCAGCTACATGGTCGCGGTCTGTGAATTATCGAGACTGGACCAAATAATCCAGTGATCAAAACCATGATCATCTGTCTACACTTTCGGGATAGGAAGATGTGCCAACCAGGTCAGCAAACCTGACCACCCGACCCCTGTAGTCGTCTCTTACAATCATGGGCTCCTGAAAAACAACTCTAATCAGAATCTTGACGGGTCTTATCTCATATCATGGCTATATATCAGGAGTCGATTAAACCAGAAACATAGTGCAAACCTGGAAACCGAACGCACGACCATGGTTCCCTGGCGCGCCCAAGGTACCTAACTCTGATACAACGTACTACAGTACATCTTAATGTGACAGCTAAAGGATAATTAACTAACTCGCTCTTTTAACTAATTCAAATGCAGTCCAAACACTTTTTTGCAGGTTCTGTATTCAGGAGAATTGGAGATGACCTTGACCTTGATGTCCAGCTCCCTCCTTATGAATTTCTGTACGTGGTCAGTCCACATCATACACATTTATGTACAATAATCAAAGTTTATCACACGATGAAAATATATTCTGATAACCAGACGTTTCGATGCGGACAATCCACCGAGATCGGAAAAGTTCGAATGTCTTGGACCAACATAACCTCTCAAGATGCTGGACATTATCATTGGTCCCTGGGCTCAATGGTAAATACCAGTGGCACGCTGCTGACGATGTTTGTGACAGGTCAGTATAGCAGATTTACTTCTGCTTGGTATGGCAGTACATCTTTTCACGAACATCTGGTGTTATCACTAATCCATTCACCGATTGTCATTTGAAACTTGGTGGCGTGTTTCGACAGATAAAATGGCTCATTATGCTCTTGTTTTGACCTGCAGTATTTAGAAGATGTTTGGAGATTTTGACATTTTCCAGCTAAATATCCTAAACCATTTTCTTTCAAAATACTTTTTCTAGACCTCCCCGCATAGATATTGACACCACCCTCCAATCCAAATAATTACAAATGATCCCTCACAAGAACTCTTTTACTCCACAGGCACGCCAACTGTCCCAACTATAAGACTTAAACAAATCCCAGTTTACGGTCACCAAGCCATTCTCAGATGTCAATCTAATTCTACAACCATACCTGCGACCCATCATCTGGTAATGAGATACCAGTGGCTTCAGGAAAATCAGCTACTTAGGAATAACAGCAACATCCTTATTTCTGGTGATTCCTTGACAATAAAACGTGTCAACCACCGTGAAGAACAGCAGTATCAATGTTTGGCAAAAGAAGACGAGTCTGAATCTGTTCTGGCAAAACTGGAGTTCAGTCCCGAATGTAAGTTCACTTTGTTATATGACATTTCTGGTGATTCCTTGACAATAAAACGTGTCAACCACCGTGAAGAACAGCAGTATCAATGTTTGGCAAAAGAAGACGAGTCTGAATCTGTTCTGGCAAAACTGGAGTTCAGTCCCGAATGTAAGTTCACTTTGTTATATGACAGTCTCGTAATTGACAAATATATCATACAGTAATTTCAAGCATACAAATGAGAATGAAAACCGGGGGCCATTTCCTCCATGGGTACAGTGTGGGAAACCCGTTTCTGGGGTTCCCCGCAATGATATTGCTCGTACTGGGCCTGTAAGTCTCGCCAGGCGCTACTTCCGGTACTTGGCTGGTTCTCGGCTCCCTTTTTACGCACCAACATGCGCTATTTGAGTCGGGGTCCAGCTTACTTCCGGTATCAGATTTCCGGTGACAGGCATATATTCAAGAAACAGTTTTGGTTCCAACCGCCAAATATGGCTTTACTAGACCGGACCAAATTTACGACGTCGTTGTTTCTCACAGGGAGGACTAAGGTCTCCTCACCTACGTACGGGCCCTATATTGACGAAAGCGGCGTACAGCTATGTTCACACATTCGGTCCAAAGAATTGGTACCAGCTGAGGTGTTTCCTATTATGACAGATTCATGTTTATGGCTACCCGTGAAGATCCGAGTTAAAATAGATCTTCAATAACGCGTGCTTGTCGTAAGAGGTGACTAACGGGATCGGATGGTCAGGCTCGTTGACTTGGCATATATCATCGTTGCGCAAAACGATGTTGATCATTGGATTGTCAGGTCCAGTCTCAATTATTTACAGACCGCGGCTATATAGCTAGAGTATTGCTGAGTGCGACGTTAAACAACAAAGCAACCAATCAAAATCATGATTATGTCCGATGTCCAACGTTGCGACTGATACCTTAGACGAAATCTCACTTGCACAAGGTCCAATGATAACAACTATCATCAGTGTACAAGTATATGTGCTATGCATGTTTTCAATCACGTTGGAAAAATATGCACACACTCCTGTGAATTTTGAGATCCAATACTCTCCATTTTGAAGATTGTCATCATTTATTTCATACATGTAGCTTTTGGTTATGCGTCTTTTCTTCACGTTGTACAAACAAGTTTTAAATAGATTAAATAGAACAGGACATCTGAAGTAAAACCGGACTGAGGAAATGTAATGAGCAATTGTTTCTGTTTCTTCTGAAGTATGTTCGGTGTAAAATAGTTGTCATCGAAGAGAGAACCACTTTTGTATAACAGCAATATCACAGTTGACTCATGATCAGATGAACGTAAGAAGTTTAATGAACCAGACATAGTTAGTATTTCATGCCTTTTGAATGATAATGGTCATTTGAGGACTTTTGATGAACTTTTGATCAAAGAACTATTATTTTGTTCTTACAGCCAATAATGAAAAACTCAAAGAAAAATGGGAAGAAGATAAAATTTTGAGAAATACCAACTGGTTAATATTTTAATAAACCGTTTATAAGCACACTAGATCCAAAACTAAGATTGATGCAATTCAGACTGCTCCCTGGAATTCTAGCTGTGAATTTGAAGAAAATGCGTATTGTTGAAAGCAATTTATGTACTTTCTGTGATGCAGGACCTGAATAAATAGTTTATCTTTTCTGGAACTGTAGAGTTACTAGGAGCTTCTGACAAAAGTTCTCACACTGGTTAGAGTCAAGCTTATATACGCAGGTGCGTTATATCTTCAGTGTGATCCTTTTTGGGTGTTCACCGACTTTCATTCTGATGAAGGTTTGGTCTTGATCTTACATAACACCACTTTTATAAATGTAAGTTGGGAGCGACAAAACCTACATTATTGTAGTTAAAGAACTTCAAGGAATTACAATATTATTATTTTCTAGAAAAAGTTGGACATTGGAATAAATGTGAGTTTAAAGAATTTGAATGAAAATGGGCACCGTTTCAAAAACTTACCTCTGACTAACTTAGTTTGTAGAAGATGTATGGGTACGAATGAGAGTGTGAAAGGTGAAAAAAAAAAGCAAAAAAAAAAAAAGATGCCGTATGCATTGCTTGATTTCTGCAGAATGTATAATATATTGTATACAGTTTGCAAATACTGTTCTGATATTATTGCCCATTTTAAAAAATATATCATGTATTAATATCCCAAATAGATACAATAGCTGGCATCATAATTTGTAGTTTTAGATCTTAAAATCGTGTCACCTAGTGTCCTCAGTTATTTGCGATTACAAACACGAGTTGTATAGACTGTGATGGTACAAACCAGGTTCTCCCCAGAGCCTTAATTCGAAAACTATCCCGTGCCACCACTGTCTATCCTACTACAGAGGTGGATGCAAAATTTGGCTAAATTTGGTCAAATAGTTTTCGAGATATAGTCTTTGAAATGCGCATGGGGTCGGTCGGGGAAAAGCTAAAATGTTTTGACGTAATTAAGTGATAATTAATCTAATGACGTCATCGAGAGCGTTTCCAGTCCCGTTTTGTCATAGCGCGGACATCTGCTTAAAAAAAATCTCACGAAAATCGGTCGAATAGTTTAGGAAATAATCACTTTGAGTATGGGGTCGGCCTGGCGAAAAGCTAACAATCCAACGTCTTGTCGTACTCGTTATATATTAGCGATGTGAGAGGTATTTCCAGACGAATGAAACTCAGCTATCGGCATCCCCCGTCTCTTTGTCGTTGTGACTTTGGGACGGGCTTGTAGCGATGTGTGAATGAAACACAGGTCTCGGTAGTCGTCGCCTCCCTACCGTCTAGGTACGCTCTGAGCAAGCGCCGTAGACGAGTAACAGTGTGGGTGGGTGGGTGCATGGGTGGGACGGGGTCGGACATACCGATGCTCAGCCGGTAGACTAGCGAGGCAGCAGCTGTTCTGTAGGTGAATGAAACGGGGAAGTGGTTGCCTGTTTGACTAGCGAGGTGATAGCTGCCTGAAGGTGAATGAAAAGCAGCTCATGGCTGTCTTCCTGAGGTGGGTTGTCTCAGTCAGGCGGGCCACTGTATGTACTGTATGTCCGGCCAACCCCACCACCGTTATTTCGATGCCCAAAAACCACGGACGTGGCAACGATTGTGGACAACCATTTCAGAAAATTGTTTAAATACATGCATTGCTTTCCCGAATGGGTGTTTAACCCGTTTGATCTCGTATTGGTGTGGCATAATTTCCGTTTTTCTCACATGGTATAAAACTGTCCAATAGAACCCCTTTGTTTTTCATTTCGAGGACATGGCGATTCTCATCCGTGATGATGAGGTAGGGATAGGTCAAGATGAGAATGATAATCCAGTTCCACTGAGATTCAGTCTTGACACGTTGTTACGTAACTGCAAGCCATACAAGGCGTTTTCCTCCCTGGGCAGATCAAATCCCACCGTGTCCCTGAGATAGGCTAGTGTGACGTTGTGATGGTTCTTCTTGCGGATATGTGATACAAAATAGTTTTCAATTGGTTTTCCAATAATGTCTCGGAACATGCATTTCAAAGCCATGAAATGTATGCTGTCAAGTAGGAAAATCCTACATGGAGGTACCGATATTATGTCTTCCATATTGACATCCCTGCAGGCTGGTGTAGGCGTTAATGTTCACCTTCACGTAATTGAAGAAATCATGGTATTCCTGTTGCTTGGACCACGCGAGTTTGATCCCTTTCACGATTTCAACGACGTCGCTGTCTGGTGGTTGCCGGTGTAGACTTGAATGACCAGCGTGGAATTCGCCAGCAGATCTTCCAGTATTGTGTCCATGCCGTTGAATTCCGACACCATCTGCAACTCTGCATTTTGCGTCCTGGTTTATTTTCGATATCCTGTAGGTTGTTTTACTCGCTACTGCAGTGATGATTACGCTTGTGTCTGTGCGTCAGGACGTAAGCCAAGAGCAGCGTTCACGATTTTCGTCAGGTAGTGATGTTTGTTTTCCGTGAAAATTAGGGGAGAGCCGAGCATGATGTTGATCGTCCAGTCATTTCAAGACAGCACTAACGTCCACTTGTCGTCGTCGGTGGGCACGAGCTCGAGAGTGTACGGGGCGGTGGGGTAGCCTAATGGATAAAGCATTCGCTCGTCACGCCGAAGACCCGGGTTCGATCCCCTACATGGGTACAATGTGTGAAGCCCATTTTCTGGTGTCCCTCGCCGTGATATTTCTGGAATATTGCTAAAAAGCGGCGTAAAACTAAACTCACTCACTCACTCGAGACTGTACAGCGTGTTTCGGTCGACGACCGTGGTCCCGACGTTGTTCAGGTCAAGCATCTTGCCGCCATAGGCTGGGGATAGGGTCCATTCGTCCTTGACATTGCGGACAAGTTCGTAACTCGTGTTGTTAACCATTTCTCAGAACGTCAATTCAGCTCGCTTTTGGGTATATATGTATGTGTGTGTGCGTGCGTGCAGGTAGGTTGGTACGTAGGTATGTATGTAGGTAGGTACATTGTTACGAGAGTGTATTTTCCGTGATTTGAGTTATTAATTGTTATTGCGGTAGTTGTAATTGGGCCACAATATTTAAGGTTTTAAGTTATTATGGGTCACATTTCCTACAGAGAATTATTTAAACGACACGCCGCTAAGGGAGCACTTTGGAGGTATCTGCTTTTGGCTTTCTGTTTGTTGACTTCCGGGAGACTGTTTTAGAGCATTCGACGTTAGTGGCGATGGTCGTATGTGTTCAGGGAATGACTGTATATATATACATGTATATGTGTGTGTTACATCCTGCATAAGTGCTTCTCACTCTTTGTGTAAATCAAGACTTTGGTGAGTTTGCTTTATATTTTGTGACCCGCTGCCTTAGATTTTTTCTCATTTGTATTGTATTTGAAATCGGAATTGTGAAATTGACTTGTGACTTTGTACAACTTGCTCTCTTTGCTTGATAATACATTATTTGAATGTTTTAGACTTGTCTTTAATGTGCTATTTTGCTGGTTCACAGGGGATATCTTACACCTTTTTGTCACGGCAAATTTTTAACCGTAACAAAATACATACTTGCATACGTATGTATGTAATTCTGTTTCCTCAAATGAATATTAATGGCATTATGCCCGATTTCTTGAGGAGTATAGAAACCTTAGCACTTACTTGTCACTTTCTCTTTTTGTAATGTTGGCATTGTGTTACCAACTGCACATTGTATAATATCAATTAGCAGCAACGATACATTGTAATCTGCTCTCTGCAGATGGACCATACAGCCTTGATGTCAATGTTTCCGAGATAGCGAGACCTGTGGAAGATTCTAACCTGTGTGTGTCGTGCGTTGCTGACTGCAAACCAAGTTGCACCTATACCTGGCTGCGGAAGGACGAAGTACTATATGGCGCAGTCTCAGGGGTGATGGTACTGCCACATGTAAAGAGGAGCCGGAGTGGTTACTATAGTTGCAAAGCTTACAATCGTCATGGCGACCTGGAAAAACGAATCCAGGTGGATGTTCAGTGTGAGTTGAAAGATTGCCATTTGGGCAACCATTTGGAGACTCGGGGTAGGAGCAGGGGGGTTACTGAAAGAAGAACGTGTGTCCTTTGGTTTTAGACTGAACAAATAATTTTAAGTAACAAAATTTTATTCACATGTTGATACGTGTTGTGAGTTCCAAAGACTTGATTATTACAAGGTCTAATAGTTTGTCTAATCCCCTCTCTAAAAACACTTATCTAGTCCAAGTACGTCTTCGTTACAAGAACGTCTTCGTTACAAGAAGTAACGAAGAGGATGGTTGAGATAACACTAATCCAACCATTGGCAATTTCTAGTTATGCAAGCTGTATTGATAATGTTATCAAGACCAACCATATGTTTACTTACTGTACTCAAATGGAGCCTGGCGATTCGTCATGATAATTTATTGATTTTAGATCAACCAAATATCATGAAAGAAACATACTTTACTCCGACACAAACAATCAACGAGGGTCAAGAGGTTGACATGAGATGTGATGTGGACAGCAACCCAGCACCAACCATCACATGGCTGAAAGAGGATATCGTAGTGAAGCGAAAGGCACTGGACGCCGATGTACCAAACATTAGTGGAGACCAGCACATCTTCAGAAACAGCTTCACAAAGAAGAGTGCAGTATGTGAAGATGGCGGTCTGTACAGATGTCAAGCCAGTAATGGTGTCGGAAATGAGAGGGAAGAAACTGTTACCTTACATGTGAAATGTAAGCTGTTAAGTAATTGTATGTGTAATGTGTAGTTTAATATTTGCCACTTGTGACACTTCTTTCACCAGACCTGGAACAAAATTGTAATATGTGTTCAACTTGGTTACAGCTTCAATGCAGACACGATCTGGATTTATATTTAGTTGCAGAACAATTATATATATTTTTCTTTTTAGGACATATTGTGCATCTGTATCAATGTTTTCTTTTGTACACAATATTACAATTAGTATTACAATAAATGTGGACTACGTGTATATAGATATACTGTTTTCTTGCAGGTTCTGTTCGCACAGACGGTGACCATGATGAATCATTCATTACTCCAACAGGAACAAGTCTGAATGTCACTCTACATGTCATCGCTTATCCAAAGCCACTACTTATAGGCTGGGAGCATATTGTGGGTGACAATGCGATCAAGGTCAACACACAGGTGTACACCGTGACGTATGTCGCCAAGCCAAAGGAATTTGAACACGGTTTGATTTTAACGCACGTTGACATGACGGACATTGACCAAGGGGAGTACAGGACAGAAATGACCAATGATGTAGGGAGTAGCCTGGAGTTCAGATACATTATTACTGTTCAAGGTATGTTGTATATCATTATATAATGTCGCCATATGGCAACCCGGTGTTATATTGTTAGAAATGCTCACGTAGTCAGTTTAGTATACATCGAATTTAAACAGTATTATGACTGTAATACTGCTCGGAGGAAATGCTGCAACCATTCATACCTTAAACATTTTATCAAACCGACCTGTCCAAATCCAGGACAGAATTGATTTTCAATAACCCATGCTTGTCGGATGTGGTCAAACTCGGTGGCTTGGTTGATAGGTATCGTTGGTTCCCAGCGTACGTCAATGTTCATGATATTAAGCAATGGATTGTCTGGTTACAGACCGATGCCCTATGGCTGGAATATTGCTGACTGTCACGTAAAAATGAACTCACTCACTCATCTTGGATAAATTACAATAATAGTTAAACTGTTTGAAGGACAGAACATCACTGAAGATAATACCTTTCTTGCACAGCTAAGGGGCACAACTCTTCACAACTTAAAGAAGAGCCTTGGCCTCTTTGCAAACACATACCACCTATTAAGAAGTATCAAGAATAATTTAGCATCCATGGGAAAGGTAATAACACAGCACCTATTAATGACTAACTTGGGACTAGGCCATGTTGAAGAGGTGGAGGTGAGGTTGAGGAGGAGAAGGATGTTGAAGAGGTGGATATGAGGATGAAAAGGAGGATGTTGGAGAGGTGGAGGTGAGGTTGAGGAGGAGGATGATGCTGGCGATGTGGAGGTGAGGTTGAGGAGGAGGATATTGGAGAGGTGGAGGTGAGGTTGAGAAGGAGGATGTTGGAGAGGTGAAGGTGAGGTTGAAAAGGAGGAGGATGTTGAAGAGGGGTAGGTGAGGTTGAGAAGGAGGATGTTGAAGAGGTGGAGGTGAGGTTGAGAACAAGGATGTTGGAGAGCTGGAGGTGAGGTTGAGAAGGAGGATGTTGCAGAGGTGGAGGTGAGGTTGAGGAGGAGGAGGAGGATGTTGAAGAGGTGGAGGTGAGGTTGAGGAGGAGGATGTTGAAGAGGTGGATATTAGGTTGAGGAGGAGGGTGTTGAAGAGGTGGATATGAAGTTGAGGAGGAGGATGTTGAAAAGGTTTATATGAGGATGGGAAGGAGGATGTTGGAGAGGTGGAGGTGAGGTTGAGAAAGAGGATGTTGGAGAGGTGGAGGTGAAGTTGAGAAGGAGGATGTTGGAGAGGTGGAGATGAGGTTGAGGAGGAGGATGTTGAAGAGGTGGATATGAGGATGGGAAGGGGGATGTTGAAGAGGTGGGGGTGAGGTTGAAGCGGAGGATGTTGGAGAGGTGGAGATGAGGTTGCGAAGGAGGAGGATGTTGGAGAGGTGGAGATGAGGTTGAGGAGGAGGATGTTGTGGAGGTGAGGTCGAGGAGGAGGATCTTGGAGAGGTGGAGGTGAGGTTGAAAAGTAGAAGGATGTTGAAGAGGTGGAGATGAGGTTGAAAAAGAGCAGGATGTAGACGAGGTGGAGGTGAGGTTGAGAAGGAGGAGGATGTTGATGATATGGAGGTGAGGTTGAGGAGGGGGGATGTTGAAGAGGTGGGGATGAGGTTGAGGAGGAAGATGTTGAGGTGGATATGAGGATGAGAAGGAGGATGTTGGAAAGGCGAAGGTGTTGAGAAGGAGGATGTTGGAGGGGTGGAGGTGAGGAGGAGGATGCTGGAGATGTGGAGGTAGAGGGGGAGGATGTTGGAGAGGTGGAGGTTGAGGAGGAGGAGGATGGAGACGTGGAGATGAGGTTTAGGATGAGGATGTTGGAGAGGTGTAGGTGAGGTTGAGAAGGAGGAGGATGTTGAAGAGGTGGAGATGAGGTTGAGGAGGAGCAGCAGCAAGCGGTGACCCTAAAGCAGTTGTTCGGGGGTACATAAAGCATGGCTATCCTATCAGGCAAATTGTCTGTTGTGTTTTATACACTTGCTTCCACAGTTCCTCCCGAGGCGCCCAAGGAATTGAGAGTCACCATGGTGGGAGAGACCTACGTTGGTATCTTGTGGAAGGCAGGATTTAATGGTCATGCCATACAGCACTTTGAAATTTCATTCAAAAGTGCAGGAGCATCTGAGGAACAGCCCTGGACTATTGACCCGACCATCATCAGAGAGGACACCACTCACGTAAATCTTAGTTCCCTAGACAAAGGTACCATGTACAAGATTCGTATACGCGCTCGGAATGACGTTGGAACAAGCGGTTACTCCAACATGGTGAACGTTCAGACACAGCGAGGAGGTATGTTGATAGTATTGCTAAAGGTATTTTATGCTCCTATCAACGTTAGCAAATATTAACGTCAGGAAAAGAATCAAAATAGTGGTGATCACAAAATTAATGAGACAAAAAGAGTCCATTTTTGTAAAATGGAGCAACAATTTACACTTGTCAGAGGAATACATATTACTCAGTCAAGACATCCGGTTGTCAAGATGCCCTTTTTGTAGAAGCCACGGTGGCTGAATGGGTAAGACGGCTGACCTTGTGAGCTGGCGATTAGGTGACTTACTCTGAATTGAGGTATGAAGTGTATTTTAAGCATTTTTCCACATTTTCCGCTGAGGAATTGACAGTCACCTTGGTGGGGTGACTGAAACTGAGATGTGAGTTTGAATCCCGGTTTGACACTGTCCCGAAAGTGTCTGTACTTTACTGAGAAAATACAATCCCCAAAATATGATTTCTTAAATCCATAAGCCCGATGTTATCAAAACTTTATTGAAGTGGCATGTCAATTTCGAAGAGGTCCAAGGATCTACAGCAATTCTAAGCAACAAAAGGATGGCAGTACAGAAAAAGAACTGCTTACAGTTTTAAAGTGACCTTTTCTTATGGACAAAATCGAAAACATCAAACAAAAGGAACTTTTAAAAAACACACCTGAAATATCATGGGTGTCTGGGTGGGTGTAATAAAGTGCTTGTCAAGGTGTAAACAATAGTTAGTTTCATCTAATTACATTTTGACTATGAGCTTTGTCCTTAAAGAAAATTCTGTTTGGGTTTTCTTTCTTAACAGGAAAGCCATCCCGAACAGATCCTCGCACAACAGCAGCGGGTCAGTATTACTCTGACCTCATGTGATAGCTGTGGGAATGAATGACTGATTTGTGTTTAGCGTGACAGTCTTTCAGTTGTATTACTGTGTCATGCAATGTCAGTCATTTACCTAGGTCACCCGTGAAGATCCGAGTAGAACTTATCTTCAGCAACCCATGATTGTAAGAGGCGATGAACACGATCAGGTGGTCAGGCTCGCCCTCTTGGTTGTCATCCTATACCAGTTGCTCAAATGGATTCTTCATGCTGTTGACCACTGGATTATCCAGATACGATAATTTATAGGCCGCCACTATACAGCTGATTGCGGCGTAAAACAATGGACCAACCGTTTACCTTACTGGTAGCTTCCCTCAGCAACTCTCCCTGAAACTAAATCAAGTTTAAGTGGGATTTGAATCCACGTTTGTCGATTTCTCTCGAGCATAAATTACGAAGCCCCTTCTAATTCATTGAATGAATTATTTCGAAATTAACCATATCAATGATTTTATTTTTTATCTATTTTTTTGGTTGTTGTTGGGTTTGTTTTTTTGTTTTTGTTTTTTGCTATATTCCTGTTATTTTCTGGTATACTCATGCGGTTTATGTTGTATTCAAGCTGTTTTCTGCTATATTCCTGCTTCTTTCTGTTCCATTCCTGCTACAATATGCAATATTCCTGCTGGTTTCCTGTTATATTCCTACTGTTTTCTGCTATATTCATGCCCCTTTCAGCTATGTTCCTGTTGTTTGCCATATTCCTGCTATTTTCTGCTATATTCCAACTGTTTTCAGCTGTATTCCTGCTGTTGTCTGCTACATACCCGATTTTTTCCCCGCTGTTTTTCTGCAACATTCCTACTGCTGTATTCTGCAATATTCCTGGGTCTAGATTTTCGAACTTTTCTTAAAGCTGAGATAGTCGTAAATGTCATGCATTAAAGATTAACATATCACTGGCATAGAACTAAGCCTGCTCCAAAAATCTAGGAACCTGTTGTTACCTTTTACATTCCTGTTGTATATCTGGTATATTCCTGTTGTTTTCTGCTACATTCCTGCTGTATTCTGCTATATTCCTGGGCCTAGATTTTCAAAATTTTCTTCAAGCAAAGATTGTCGTAAGTGCCATACATTAAACTTACAGCTATCGTAGCACGTCGACAGATAAGAAACTCTAAACCCGTCTGTTTTCCTGTTATATTCCTACTGAAAGATCTGTGCATTTAAGGTTTGCATTTCAGGACAAACAACAGGACGACCACTGTGGGATCACACATCTGATGGAAACACTCGTAAGCATCTGCTTCTCTTTTCAACTAACTACCCGGTTGCTTTTGTCGGGAAGAGGGTAGTCATAATTAATCAATTAAATAATTAATTAATCTCGTGAATACACCTTCAGGGTTAGAGGTAGAAAAGCTATTTCATTTCGAGACGAAATAAATTACATTACACCAGTTTCCATTGAAATAAATGAATAAATGATAATAATGTTTCCATTTATATTGCGCCAAACCCAAACTCCACACTAAGTAAATTTTATGCCGCTAGCAATGAAAGTAAAGAACATTATTACCGCTGATAAACCAAGGTGTCTGTTAGGCACTAGAGTGTTATAGTGGCATCACCTATCCCGCCGGGTACCTATTTTCTGCTGGGTGAACAGCGACAATTTTGATCAAACTCACTTTCCTAAGGTGGGACTATAAGTATCGCACGTTTTTCGTTGTGGGACAGGTCCGAAGTCACCCATCCGATTATGACTAACGGTAGATCTGTTTGCAGTGACAGTAATGAAAGACAATGAGACATCATTCGTCGGCTTCCATCCTGTATCATATGGTATGTATACTATGTAACTGAGGTCAGAATAAGAAATGTATGCAAGCATGTATCCAAGGCACATTATCAAGAACCTAGCTGGTCCCCCATGCATTAAGTCAGTTTAGAAATCCCGAGCAGAGGAGCCCACACTCACTAAGCGGGTAGGGTAATTGATATTAGCACTGGTCAGTGACACATCATTGCCCCGGGTAATTACCGTTATAGTTGCGGGCGGCTAATCGTTGTCCAGCCGGCCCCCTAACTGAGCATACACGTGCTGGCCGCCAAAAATAGCACAGATAGAAAGACCAAGTCCTTACATGCATTGGCCACCCCGGTATAAACAAAAGCAATCACGTTAAGACACCATCTGCAGTGCACATTCTGGCCAATTAGTAATTAGGGGCCAAATTAACATAATTACCGATAACCCATCACTGACCAGGAGCTAAGGGGGATTAGCTAGAACAAAGACCAAAACTGACCAACCCTGGGCATATATAACGGCTCAGACGAGAGAGAGAGAGACAGAGAGACAGACAGACAGAGAGAGAGAGAGAGAGACTGTAGCCTACACGTGTGTGTAACTGAGAATAAAGAGTTGTAGACCCGAGACAGACTGGTGTCGTTCATGCACTGGACATCCACAGGAGAGACACAGCACCACCACCCCTAAGTACAACCACTCTAACCCCCAGTGCGGTACTGAAGGAATAAGTACAACCTTATAACTCTCCGTGCGATACGTGTGATAGTTAAAGAGATAATGTAACCCGCCCCTGAAGTGTATAAGATAATAATTGGTTGCTTTTTCAAAAGGTTCCCGTATCACTGGCATCGTGTTTGCTCTCGTGGGAACATCTGTGGTGTTCCTAATGGTGTCCTTTCTCTTGTTTAAAGGTAAGACCTTGAAGAAAAAGGTAGTTTATATAATTTCAAATAACTATAATGTATGATTCTAATTAAGTAAGTGAGAAGAAAACGTAGGTTGTTAAAATGTTTGCAGGTTCGATACTAACTGACTTGCCTTTGTGTACCACTGCGTTGTTACTCTACCGGAATTGTTTTCTATAATTAGGGCCTTTAAAGCATAGAATGATGCGCCTCGGCGGTACCATGAACCAGCACACAAGGATGAGTGTTGAGGAAAACGCATATGAGCTGCCCACAACACGCGACAGCGGCTCTGGAGGAGGCGAAGGTAACACACCTGTTGCTGTAGACAGCCATTCAGATATATTGTTATTCTATTGTAAAGTTAAATAACGAGTTTGGTTTATCGTACACGGTCTGTAACACTCCTTCCTACATCCTCTCGTGTCAAGGTCTGTAACACTCCTTCCTACATCCTCTAGTGTCAAGGTCTGTAACTCTCCATCCTACATCCTCTCATGTCATGGTCTGTAACACTCCTTCCTACATCCTCTCGTGTCATGGTCTGTAACTCTCCTTCCTACATTATCTAGTGCCAAGGTCTGTAATACTCCTTCCTACATCATCTAGTGCCAAGGTCTGTAACACTCCTTCCTACATCCCCTCGTGGCAAGGTCTGTAACTCTCCTTCCTACATCCTCTCGTGTCAAGGTCTGTAACACTCCTTCCTACAACCTCTAGTGTCAAGGTCTGTAACACTCCTTCCTACATCCTTTAGTGCCAAGGTCTGTAACACTCCTTCCTACATCCTCTCGTGTCAAGGTCTGTAATTCTCCTTCCTACATCATCTAGTGCCAAGGTCTGTAACACTCCTTCCTACATCATCTAGTGCCAAGGTCTGTAACACTCCTTCCTACATCCTCTCGTGGCAAGGTCTGTAACTCTCCTTCCTACATCCTCTAGTGTCAAGGTCTGTAACTCTCCATCCTACAACCTCTAGTGGCAAGGTCTGTAACTCTCCTTCCTACATCCTCTCGTGTCAAGGTCTGTAACTCTCCTGACATCCTCTAGTGTCGTGGTCTGTAACTCTCCTTTATATATCCTCTCGTGTCAAGGTCTGTAACACTCCTTCAAACATCCTCTAATGTCAATGTCTGTAACTATCCTTTCTACATTCACTACAGTCGAGGTCCGTAACTCTCCTTTCTACATTCACTACAGTCGAGGTCCGTAACTCTCCTTCCTACATCCTCTAGTGTCAATGTCTGTAACTATCTTTTCTACATTCAATAGAGTCAAGGTCCGTAACTATCCTTCTTACATCCTCTAGTGTCAATGTCTGTAACTATCCTTTCTACATTCAATAGAGTCAAGGTCTATAATTATCCTTCCTACATCCTCTAGTGTCAATGTCCTATCCTTTCTACATTCACCAGAGGCGAGGTCTATAACTATCCTTTCTACATTCACTAGAGTCAAGGTCCGTAACTCTCCTTCCTACATTCTCTAGTGCCAAGGTCTGCAACTATCCTTCCTACACCCTCTAGTGTCGAGGTCTGCAACTATCCTTCCAACATCCTCTAGTGTCAAGGTATGTAACTGTCCTTTCTACATTCACGAGAGTCAAGGTCTGCAACTATCCTTCCAGCATCCTCTAGTGTCGAGGTCTGTAACTCTACTTCCTGCATATCGGGTGTCAAGTTCGGTAACGATCCTTCCTACATCCTCTGGTGTTAATGTCTGTAACTATTGATCACATAACCTTTAGCGTTGCAAGTAACTCTCCTTTCTGCCATGGTTTCTAAAAGTATCCACCCTACAAGTGTACACCCTAGTGTACTGCTTGTAGGATGGATCCCTCAGATCAACTCACGAGTTACCCTTAACGTTTCTTAAAATCCGATCTTGATGTCTATGTCTATCCGCCATATCATGCTGGGGTAAAAAGCTTCTCTTATCACTTCTCGTTTCGAGGTCTCATATCGCCTTCGCCTTCGCCTGGCGCTGATGTTTAAAACTGTCCAATGATTCAATGATTAAGTACGCCTGACTTGCAGACGATGGCGAGAACGCTGGATGCTCTTCTCGACAGAGTGAACACATATATGAAGTACCTGTCGTGATGGAGGGGACAGAACATGAAGTACCTTCCGTGTACTTGATGACAGCTTCAGAAAGATGCAGAAAACTGGAACAGCCCCGTCAGAGAACGACTTGTGAATTTTAGATTTAACATCTGAGATCACACGCTGACGTACCTTGGTATAACTGAATTACTGTAGAATCAGTTCAACGTGTCGTTGAACCACACCCATGTAAATACGATATTTGCCATGTTTAGTTTTTTTTAATTATCACATAATACAGTAATAATGTCTCCGTATATCCAAGTTTTTGCTTCCCCGATATTGGCGATACCATACCGGAACCTGACAAAATAACCAAAATCTTGTTTGCTCCATGCGGGGAAGATTACAGATATCTGAGCTTTCTGTGTCTTTTTTCTGTGCGACGTCATAGACCCTAACACAACAAAATGACGTCAAGTGCTCAGTTGAACGATGAATGACATTCTACAGCTGGTGAACTAATGTGGAGCCAAATTTTGATCTATGCGTTTTTTGAGTGTTTGAGTGAAATATCTTTGTGGAGTATAAAAGGTTTGGCTGTTTTTAATTCTTACTTTGTAAGTATTAAATGTTAAATATTATGACCCTCTCTTTTCCACATCTTGCCACTTACCATCCCTCAAGCCATTTCTGACAGCCTCAGTCAGAGAAGGGCGTGTCGTGGATGATACCAAACAAGATATGGAAAGGAGAGCGTGATAATCTGTATATAATACAATCTTCAGTCAACGAGGGGCTGCGGGGTAGCCTAGTGGGTAGAGCGGTCGACGTCACGTTCGATTCCCCACAAGGCCATTTCTGGTGTCCTCCACCGTGCTATTGCTAGAACATCGGTAGGAGTTTCGTAAAACAAACTCACCTACCAAACTCACTTCAACCCAAGTTGTACTAAAAGTGTTAAGTATTACGCATTTTAAAGTACATGTATTATATACATTAAATTTTGTTATATTAATAAATTCATCATTTCACAGTGCGTTTCAGACATGTGTGCAGACCTCATCTTTAAAATGTTTCCGTGTACATAATGGCTCGCAACAGATGTGTTACTAAATAGATACTGATAGTTTCATGTAAGAGTTTCTATCATTTGACTCATGTTTACTTAAACAATATTTATATTTACTGATAATAAAAATATTTTGTTTTCTGAAATTGTCATGTTATTTTCGTGTAAAATAGAAAATTATGACCATAGGTAGTCCATCGTTTGAGTATCACTAGATATCTACCCTTAAAGTGTTAGTTTGGGAGGTGGATTAGTGGTTAAAGCGTTCGCTCGTCACGCCAAAGACCCAGGTTCGATTCCCCCTGTGAACAAATGTGTGAAATCCATTTTTGTCCGAAGCCGTGGTATTGCTTGAATATTACTATGAGCGGCGTAAGACTAACCTCGCTCACTCTAAGTATCTAACATCTCAAGTATAAACGTCCATTACTACATCAAATATTTTATTACTACTCTTCGAGAAAAAATTCTTCATGAACAATCTCCGAGAAAAAATATCATTACATTTCCTTGCTAAATACATTTCATTACTTCACTTCGAGAAACAAATTCTTCACTTAAGAACGATGAGCACACCCCGCCCATCTGGCGTCCGATACTTCACTTTAAGAAACCATGACCACACTTCGAGAAACACAACGACGATTTGGCTTCTGAAACTGCTTTAACAGACTCAAGCTGTGAAACTTCCTTGTACTAACCAAGGAAGGCGGAAGTTTGTGCAAGCACATAAATATGCATCAAACTCACCAGAAACTGTAACATGAAAGTGTGATCAACTTCGAGTACAGGGGTGATGACATCAGGGGTTTTGTACCTGGTATAGACCCGTACAAAAATATAATTAAACACAAACACCATACATAAAAACAACATAAAATACAATTCGTCATAAGCGAAACAAAACCATAACGAATCCCCAACAAAGCAACAACAAAAACCCAATTCGTTATAAGCATACACACAAAAAACAGAAAAACTAACAAAACAGCAAAATACAATTTGTGACAAGCGAAAACACAAAAACATGAATCAATCCCCCCGAAAAAAGAACAGCAAATATATAAATATTATAAGAGAAACCATAAAAGAACAGAAACAAACCCTCCAAAAATACAATTCGCTCTGAGCATAAACATTTTTTTAAAAAAAACAGAAAGAAAGTCTCAACAATACAAAATAAATTTCGTTATTAGCGACAAAAAATACAAGTAAAAAACAAAACCCCTACAAAAAGCAACAAAAATACAATTCGTTACAAGCGAAAACATAAAAAAAAACAGAAACAGACCCTCAAAAACTACAATTCGTTTTGAGCGAAAATAACAACACAAAGGTACACTATACAATGCTTTAAAACATAAAGTATGTAAACATGAAAAAGACAGAAACAAAACCTCAACAAAACAGCAAATTACAATTCTTTGTATGAAAAAACAGAAGCAAACCAACAAAACAGCAAAAATACAATTCGTTATAAGCGAAAACATACAGAACCAAAACAACCTTTCAACAAAACAACATGAAATACAATTCGTAATGAACAAAAACATAAAAAACAGCCCAAAATATAATTTGTTATACGCTAAAATATACAAAAGCAGAAACAAAACCTTAACAAAAAATGCAACGTTTTATAAACGCGTTCGTTATAAACGTCATGTACTGTATATATAGTTGTATGAGTTGTCTGTCATTTAAAAACATGGTGTTGATTGTAGATAATTACTCTTGAATAGGATTCTCATTATTAACAGAATCTGAAAAATGTGCTAACATCCCCCCTATTCTGGTTAAATAAAAATGTATTATCCTAAATTGACAGGCGTGAACGAATTTCACAATTAGTGTGAGTCATATTTCCTCATGCTTGTTTTATAAGGCTATCAGCGGTTTGCACAGTGTCACTACAGCTTCATCTACTCACGGCATATCCACCCTGCCATGCATCTGTCTGTTCTTCTCCTCGTGGTCATACAGAACACTAATATTTGTGAGTATTTGAGAAGAATTATGTTTTTTCCATGATTGACATTTATGCTTATTCTGTTCAGAAATCTTAAGGAAAACAGACATTCGGTTTTGAATTCCGGAAAAGGTACACTGTTTAAAGCCTGTACTTGGTTTACTCTGCGAATATTTCTGAATTACATAACTCTTAACCACACACTAAGACATATATATCATGATGAGGTGACATCTCCCGATGACGCACTGGGCCTGAAATGGCCACGTATGAGACACGTAGCGTTTCCAAAGACTTACGACACGTTTGAATGCTCATAAATTTGATCAAGGTTACATGCTTCAGTGCATCATATTCGTGTTTTAGGTTTTAAATGTTTTATAGAAGACACAGGGTCAACACTATTCCGGCAATTCATTTATAGGGGATTCGAACCCCGACCTTCAACATGACTTAGGAACCCCTTAGTACGCGGTAGATAGGGGTGGGGGGGGGGGAGGGGGGGGGGGGGGAAGCTTTTTTCAGCAGTTTTGTAATTTTGGACACTTGTGTTGCCTGTGTGTGTGTGTGTGTGTGTGTTTGTGACGAATGGCAGAGGTGGACCCTTTCGTGAATACATTGTACCGGTGTCATACATATGTTAGGTTATTCATAAACACTTGATCATGACTCGTGGTATAGACTGTTCGTGGCTATGGAAAATGTTCCTTCGCTACTGTTGACTATTATGCAGCCATGTTGAGTTAGTCTCACTACTCTTGCCAGTACCCATATATGAACACGTGAGGCAAAATGCACAGAATACAAGTATCCTGCATCGGTGAGGGTCGGTGGGGAATCCTAGTGGTTAACACGTTCGCTCACCACGCAAATGACCAATGAAACCTATTTCTGGTGTTTTACGTCGTGATGTTACGTACTCACTCGGCACCGGTGATAAAATATTTCTGTTTCTTTGGAGCTTGTTATAGATGTTACGAGGTTAATATAATTGTCACTTGTACGAGGACACTCACGTAAAAGAATATAATGTCGAGGAAGGAATACAAGTTTCCATACGGAAGTCATAACGAGGTGATAAATAAATAGTGCAGTGTCGTCCTGTTAATCTCCCTCGGTCAACCGTACTTTTAACGCATTTCGATTCAAGTGAGTGAGTGAGTTGAGGTTTACGCCGCACTCAGCAATATTTCAGCTATATGGAGGCGGTCTGTAAATGATCGAGTCTGGACCAGACAATCCAGTGTCCAACAACATGAGCATCGATCTGCGCAATTGGGAACCGATGACATGTGTCAACCAAGTCAGCGAGACTGACTACACGATCCCGTTAGTCGCCTCTTACGACAAGCATAGTCGCTTTTTAGGGCAAGCTTGGATTGCTGAAGACCTATTCTACCCCGGGACCTTCACGGGGCTCAACTCAAGTATACTATGACAGGGGTCCGCAGATCAGTCAATTCTTTATTATCGTGTTTGTTATAAACGAGGTTCACAGTTTGCTGAAAGTAAATTGATGTTAATGCAAATATTGTTTGGTTATAAATATACTGAAACCCAGAGGAAACGCAACACTAATCTTAATGCTCGAATCGAAAACATTAGAATGTTTTTAACGTACAGTGTGGTATGATGGTTTTGGGTTGGATTTTCTGCCAGTCCGGGTGACACAAGTGACAGGATAATCCATAGTGAAGTGTCATTTCAGAGACCATTAATTTCTCCTTGGTAATAAATTGTATCCAGTGTATCCAGTATTTTCTTGTAATTTCAATTTGAACTTGGTGCTGCGTTTCCTCTTGGTTTCAGTACATTCCATTATGCTCTGTGTATATCACATTACCCATTGTATCATGACGTCATGGCATACTACAGACTTTGAGAAAGACATAAAAACAGTATAAAATTGACTTTGGTCCCAGTCACTTACTATATGTTTCAGTCGAAATCTGCATGACGAACTACGGGTAGAGCGAACTAAATCTAATGGTTCATTTGAGTTTGTTAAAATCGCAGTTGATTGTTTATTGTTTCTGCGGATCTTATCGAGTATTTTAGTGATAGATATTATGAACATCGACTATGTCGAACCTTCTTAGTGGCATGTATCACAAGCGTCCATATACCAGTTTCTTCTGACCGTCACGTGTGTTCTTTCAAAATAGGGGTGATAGGGTAACCTATACCTAGTGGGTAAAGCGTTTGTTTGTCTCGCTGAACACCCGGGTTCGATTCCCCACATGGGCACAATGCGTAAAGCCCATTTGTGGTGTCTCCGGCCGTGACATTGCAGGAATATTGCTAAAAGCCACGTAAAACTATACTCACTCAGTCACTCTTTTCCAGATACTTCACAAGCCAAGCCTGTGGACACTGAAGTCGCCGTACTTGACAAATTGTTCACCCTTCAATGTGGGAATAACTCGTCAACGCACGAAGACGTGGCCCGGAACTGTAGTTGGAACAGAAATAATAAACAGATACAGAAATCTAACACAAACATCATTATGGAAGGATTAAAACTGTCAATCAAACGTTTCATCTGGAAAAGGAAACAGAGGTTTAAATGTGTCTGCGTTCCCGGCCAAAGTCTCTCCTTCACAGTTACAGCAGAACGTAAGTTGTAAGAAAGTATTTTCTTTTTAGACATAACGAAACATTATTCTATTGTTTCAAAAAAACGTGGAGGTTTTCATGTCTTTTGAATTAGAACTCATCGAATATGTTTTTCCCATTATTCTCAATGGTTAATGAATGAAACATACATTATATCATTCTTCCCTTACTAACAATAAGCTTAAAGAAGGTATTCAATTTGCAACGCTACTCTTTCATCTCAGACAATGGGTTTTACTATCTATGCTTAAAATCGTTATATGTGTGGTCATGGCTGATTTAACTACTTTGTGGAGTGAGTGAGTAAGTTTGGTTTTATTCCGCACTCAACAATATACCAGCTATGTGGCGGCGATCTGTTAATAATCGATTCTCGACCAGACAATCCGGTGATCAACAGCATGAGCATCGATCTGCGCAACTGGGAACCGATGACATGAGTCAACCAAGTCAGCGAGCTTGTACCCGACCCGCATAGTCGCTTTTTAGATCTTAGGCATCAATTGATAAGGCGCACTGTCCAATCAAAATCGCGGAACAAAAAAAACGAAACGGCCTTTTGGAAGTCAGTCAACTCCCTTGCCGTAGGCAACAGGCAGAAGTTTTGCAGGGAAATATTACTGCTACAAAGTGTTTGACATACCAGTATATTGCAAGACTGCGTCTCCCATCCATAAATATTGTTTGTGAAGATATGTGATGAATGTAACTGTTTTAGCTTAGCGTAAGCTTCACACAAAGAAACAGTACGTACGTAGGCACGAACACAGACACTAAAAGTTTTAGCACCATTCCAGCAATATCGCTGCGGGTGAAACCAGAAATGGGCTTCACACATTGTACTCTCGTGGGGAATCAAAACCGGTTCCTCTGCGTGGTTAGCGAACGTTTCAACCTATACTACCCCACTCCCCCTTATGTAATATGGGATGGAATTCAACACCACGAGGTGTTCCAAAAAGGAAAACCATCCGTGCTTTATCGGAGGTCATAGGTAACCGAAGTGAGGCCAGGTGATTTCATAAAAACCGTATTAATCTAAATGGGTCTAACTGCCAAATGTACCGTTTGCCTTCATTCACACCGCATGGTTTCATAAAATGCCCCTTTCGTTTTAAAAGAAATCTGTATTTTACAGGTGCTCCACATGTCAACGTAAACATGGCGAGAGTGTATGGCAGATGGGAACGGATACATTTCAATCTCACTGCAAACCCCAAACCTGTAGTTACCAACTGGTATGTAATCCTGTCCAATGGAGGTTTGTCCCCTGTCGATCCAACAAGAAGTCACAAAGAACTTCAGCACATTTCCGGTATATCCTACCGCTTACAGCTCGACCACATGGATGTCAAGGACAAGGATGCAGGGGTTTACATCGTCAACGTCTCCAACGCCAGGGGCAACTACGTTTTCAACTACAGCATTGTTGTTCATGGCAAGTAATCAGGTCTTATACAGTGAGTTTGCAATAGGTTTAACGCCCCTTTCTACATTTTGTGGTGGTTTGGGATAGTTTGTCGGCAAAATGTAGGAAAAAAACTGAAGTTTCAAATTTTAGTCGTTTATCAGCTATGATTACACGATGCCATTTAGAAAGTGGTCAAATGCAACATATGTCATATTTGGGATTTCACTTTCACTTCCACAGTCGCGGTGGCTGAGCGGGCTAGGCGGCTGACTTTGTGTGCTGGCGATTAGGTGCCTGACTCTGAGGGTGCGGGTTCGAATCCCGGATGGGACTCAACCGAAAAAGTACTAGAATTTGTACTTTACTAAGAAAGTGAAATCCCAAATATGACATATGTTGTGTTTATCAGCTATTAGTTTAATAACTAAACAATTATAGAAATCGAATGGGAGGACGTCAATTTACTTTTTTCGCAAAGTTTCAACAATATCACGTCGGGGGGGCACCAGAAATGGATTATACACATTGAATCCATGAGGGGAAGCGAACACTGATCTCCGGCGTGGCTAGCGAGGGATTTAACCACTAAGTTTCACCCAACCTTCCGTGAGGTCTTGAAAAAAGGGGATTTAAAACATTTCAGTGCCAATGTAGTCAGTGTACATGCTGATAAATATTGCACAATTTGTATTGAAACTGTTAAAGGTCACATGCAACCAAAAAAATCAAACATAATTAAACCACAATTATTCATGACATATAATATACATTGCTGCTTGTAAAAAAAACAAATGAACAAAATCATAAGCGTACAATCGCGATTCAAAAGTGCAATATTTTGTACTTGGGCTTACTTCCCTCTAAACGAAGCACTCGAGGGACCGAACCCAGTCATGGCGGGTGGATATGCACTCAAGTGTGACGACGACGTCCGATACGCTGAGAGCTCATTGTGTGTACAGAAAGATGATCTGTTTGATGGGCATTTTAGAAGTATAACGAGTCACAAGAAAGTACGATTCTTTATGGATAACAACTTTTTTTATTGTACTTGATACGTCGTTTCAGTATGGATTCATACACCGTTGTCAAACAAAATCATACACACTAAAAGAAGTTGTTATACATAAAGAATGTATATAGAGATGTTAGGTTTTGTACATATATATTCTCTGAATTTGCGTTCAATCCAATAGAAAAATCATCTTAGTAGAAATGGTGAACTACTGTGTGGCTGGAAACTGTCATTCGTCCAAGTACAAATCACGACTAGAAACTGATGAGAGTTTGCACCAGTTTCCTTGAGATCCAAAGATCCGAGAAAAAAGGATGTAGTTTGTTTGCAACCCACAGACATAAAAAACATGTCATGTGTACAAGTATCACACCTGCCTAATTACATAATGCGGCAGAGACAGGACACGGGTGCGCGCGTCATAAATCATTTAGTTTATTTATAGCGTATAGCCTGATAGGCTGAAGTTAATCGTTTGCATTCCGATTTCGCGGGGGGTTTGCATCGCGGTTTTTTTTCAACTTTATAGGTTGGCCTTTTTGATGATTTGTTTCGGTAACAATCGGAATCGGAATCTGCCAAGTTATGTTTTACGTTGCATGTGACATTTGACTAATTAATTGAATACTTTCGTTAAAACATGTTTCAAACCTGGTATACTGCACAGTGTCATGTGTGGAGTTGCATCCCTTAGAGGTGCGATCTGTGATGGACATGGGGTTCTCTCTAGACACAAACAACATCTGCAGCTCTTGACGTCAGTCTTCCTTTTCATATTAAACAAAAGAGGCATATCAGTCCTTTAAAAATGTGGCTATGATTGTCATCACAATGGCATAAATCACCATAGAAGTGCAGAAAAATGAGACGGGAAAACCTTTAAGTATTTAACGTGGGAATGAAAATTCAGGGCGGACGAAATGTGTGAAACACAGAGAAATATTCACAGCCTAATCGCATGTTAATTCGTTATACATGTATTTATTTCCAGATCACAGAAATGCTGACCAGCCATTGTCGAGTAAGTTCAACGTCGGGTTTTGCAAGAAATGAAGATATCTGAGTGAGTGAGTGAGTGAGTGAGTGAGTGAGTGAGTGAGTGAGTGAGTGAGTGAGTGAGTGAGTGAGTGAGTGAGTGAGTGAGTGAGTGAGTGAGTGAGTGAGTGAGTGAGTGAGTGAGTTTAGTTTTCTCAGCCGCAGTCATCAGTATATCGCGGCGGTATGCAAGTACTCGAATCTGGACCCGACAACACAGTGATCAACATCATGAACATCTTTCTACGCATTTGGGATACGATTACAAGCGGGCCTGACCACCCGATAACTGACGCTAGCATGGGGTACAGAATATCAACTTTCATCAGGATCTTCACGAGTCTACAGATATTTGAACCACGTCATGGGATAGAAACATTATCATGTAAAAAGACCGAAGTATGTGTAAATACAATACTCACTGGACAGCGAATGAAGATTTAAATTACCCTTAAGCATGTTTTTTTTTTCATCTAATTTGTGCAAAGATTGTCGTTTTTCTCAGAGTAACTTGAGGTTTTTTGAGCGCCTAAGGGGATATAAAGGGAAGTCACCCCTCACACAGTGTACGCGAACCTACATATCTAAGTCGCTTTTTAGGAAGGTAAATAACTGAAGATTTCACCTTACAGTAGCAAAAGTTGAAATGAAATGACGGAAATAGTTTCTCTGTTATCCTCATCTCCACCTTCAAACAACAGAACCCTTTAAAGTCTTCAAGAAAAAACAAAGCCATTCGAGTCAGCCTCAAATCTAACGCAGCCTACGGGTCCCCATAAAACCTTGCTATCAAGGATACATATAAACCTGAAGCGTGCTGCCTCATTTTGCTTGTTGAGAGGGCGACAACGCGACAATGCGACAACGCGACAATGTCCCTTCTCGGATTCCATACTTTTCACTATACATTAGGTCATCTCTTGTTTTCCCAGAATAACCGCATTTGAGGTTTTTGTTTTGGAGAGACAGGTTTTACTTTTCGCTAGAAAGACCTCTTCCCAGGTTTTATTTTTCGTTAGTAAGACCGCTTCCCAAGTTTTACTTTTCCTAACTTTATATGAATATCAACATTCAAATGATACATGAATGTTTGAAATTACTTGAAAAAAATCTTTCTAGATTGAGCTCAAAGTACAAATGTTTCTCAAAAGGACAGTGGACACGCAAGTCTCAGACGCTGTACCGCACGGCCACCGGGGCCGACGAAGGTTGTGGGGTTAAATTGTCTGCTTATAGTCACTGTCATTTAAATTGATTTTACGCTCGCTTCAGTTATTGTTATGTAGCTTCATTAAATGATCACCTACTTTGTAATTATCCATCATTGACTGTGTATATGTTAGAGAAAACACTTCTCGGTTTTGGTAGACAATGTAAAAACCATCGGGGTCGGGAAATCCCTCAGGACTCCGCCCCATGATTTCCGGCCCCCTCCGGTTACACATTGTCTACCAAACCTCGGAGGCGTGTTTTCTCCTATATATAATACCCTGCTTTATTGAGATTGCGCTTCAATCATCTGATCCTGGATATATTTTCAAGATCCACTTCTCGTCGGCGGCTTAACATCACTGGCATTCGGCACCCTGGCCCTGGTTGTAGGATGCTGTTTGACGTGTAAAGGTAGTAAACCTCGTTTCTGATTCCGCAGTCTATATAATGCCACGATACTTTCTTAATCCGTAAAACAAACGAAAATATATAATCCTGAATTTTATATGGCGACTGCATGAACTTGATATAGTTATAGTGAGTGAGTTTGTTTTTACGCCGCTTGTAGCAATATTCCATCGGTATCATGGCGGGGGACACCAGAAAAAGACATTATACATTATACTTGTGTGGGGGAATTGAACCTGGAGCTTCGACGTGACGAACGGACGCTTTAGCCACCAGGTTACCACACCAGTCCCGATATATTTACATAACAAATATGTATCACAATTATTTCAGCTGTATCAGCAGGACTGGGGAAGCGTGAAGCTTGTAAGTATCGAGTGACATACATTACGCCAAGAACCGGGGAACCGGAAGCTATCGAAGGTAATGACAGTATTCACTCAGTTTACATATTACTAGTGTTTTATGAGTCGCTATTATCTGATAACTTCTGACATGATTGTAGCAGCACACTAGGTATTATCATTGATCGCTCTCTTCTCTGAGGGTACCTCGTATTATCATTGACAGTCATCTCTGTGTGCATACCAGCTGTTATCACTGACGGTCACCTCTATGTGCATACCAGGTGTTATCATTGACAGTTACCTCTGTGTGCATACCAGGTATTATCATTGACGGTCACCTCTGTATGCACACAGGTGTTATCACTGACAGTTACCTCTATGTGCATACCAGGTGTTATCATTGACAGTCACCTCTGTGTGCATACCAGTTGTTATCACTGACGGTCACCTCTATGTGCATATCAGGTGTTACCTTTGACAGTCACCTCTGTGTGCATACCATGTGTTATCATTGACAGTTACCTCTGTGTGCATACCAGATGTTATCTTTGACAGTCACCTCTATGTGCATACCAGGTGTTATCTTTGACAGTCACCTCTGTGTGCATACCAGTTGTTATCACTGACAGCCACCTCTATGTGCATACCAGTTGTTATCACTGACAGCCACCTCTATGTGCATACCAGGTGTTATCATTGACAGTCAAAATACTGAATTTCTTCAAATCTCATCCAAAAGAGACAATAATAAATTGTTTGGTTTCAGCTGACCCTGGATCCGAGTGGGAGTCTGAAAGCATCAAAGCCCAGGAGTATGCTTTGACGGAGAAAGTCACAGACGACTGCATATACGAGTCCGGAGATTATGAAGTACCGCACAATGCAACTATTAACACGCATTAAACACTTTAACACGTGAATTAGTCATTTCTGAATCAGTCTATAGTGTTTGTAAGTCTCACGAGGCGCTACTTCCGGTACTAAGTTGGTTTCCGGTTCTTTGCGCACCAACTTGCTACATGCGAGAGGGAGTCCAGCTTACTCCCGGTACCAGACTTCTGGTGACAAACTAAGCGTACATTCAAGAACCAGTTCTGGTTGCAGACTGAGTGACCGCCAAATATGACTTTACTAGACCGAATCAAGTGTACAGCCATGCTTTTCTGTCATGTGTGCAGATGCTGACAGTCGTAATATTTGCATAATTTGGGGATTGTTACTTCGGAAATTTATTATTCCTGCAAGGGTTATCGGTTCCTTATCGTTAGTCAACAACCATGAGACTACTCAGTGAGTTATGAAACTTGTGTGTCACCGAAAGTACTAATATTCCGATAAGTACCGTGGTCTGCTTATGAGTAGAGTGAGTGATTTTCCAGCCGCTTTTAGCAATATTCCTGCGGGGAAAAACAGAAACGGGTTTCACTCACTGAGTCGAACCAGGGTCTTCTGCAATTAGACTAAACGGTTACCTAACTGCTTCTACTTAACAAGAAAAACACTTTTCACTGAGGAAGAACAGCTATTTTTTCACGGCGAGTGAGTGAGTTTAGTTTTACGCCGCACTCGGCAATCTTTCCAGTCATATGGTGGCAGTCTGTAAATAACCGAGTCTGGACCAGACAATCCAGTGACCAACAGCATAAGCATCAGCGCAACTGGGAACCGATGACGTGTCAACCAAGCCAGCAAGCCTCACCACCCGATCTCGTTAGACGCCTCTTATGAAAAGCATAGTCGCCTTTTGTCGCAAGCATGGGTTGCTGAAGGCCTATTCTACCCCGTACCTTCACGGGTCTTTTCACGATGACCATAAAGTGAGTCGATAAAGAAAGTGATATATATTGTTATACTCACTTCTTCATAGCATGGGATTATGTACTTCAATAAAATTATTTAAACCCATCCGATATTCGTTGTGTGTTTCGTTTTCTACGATTTTTATAAACGTATTTTTAGTATTATTTATTTTATTATTTATTTATATTATTTATTGTTTATTTTATTATTTTATAACACAAGTAGTATGAGTAGCCTTCCACAGGGTGTTGCTATGAATGCAGGCTTGATCTCGAACTACAGTCATGTGCCATAATTAGGTCATAAAATGGCTGCCAGCTGGCAGTGGCCAGTAGGATGGGTAAAGTAAATTGTCTGGTGTGCCATATATACAAAACAATAGGGCCCCAAATTTTACAGGGTAGGTTTTCAGAGATCATAGGTCACCTAAGGGGATTAACTCTCGTCGTCTGCTGCATATAAACAAAGTCAAGTTCAAGTTGACAAGATGGGGTAAATAATTATAGAAATTAATTTGAGTAGATTAAAACAGTCAGATATTGCAGATGCTGTCCAGAGGTATCAAAGCACAGTTTGTAAGTTTTTTAAAAGGACTGAAATGGGTAAAGATGAAGAAAACAGATCCAGACGTGGTAGACCTCCACTTGTGACACAGAGAGCAGACCGTGTGCTAATGAGACCCCTTAAAACTAACAGACGGAGATCTCTTGAAGACATCACAAGTATTGTTAATGAAAGATTACCAACTAAAGTAAGCAAAAGGATTATTCAGAAGCATTTACAGAAACTCAAATACAGAAAGAGGCTTGTTTGAAAGAAAGTTCTGTGAATAGACTGAGAAGAATGGCATGGTGTCGGACACTGTTGCATTGGAAAACTGAAACAAATTGGTGCAAAGTCATTTTTAGTGATGAGAGTGGTCCTTTGAAAAAATAACAATATGTCTGTGTGGAGAACACCTGGAGAGGAGTACAGACCCTCTAGTGTTGGGACCAGGTGCGCTGATTTCCAGCACAGAGGTGGATTGTCTGTGATGATCTGGGAGTGTATTTCCTTTCATGGAGCTGATACACTGGTTCATATTGATGGATCTATCAACAGTGAGAAGTATGTCTCTATTTTAGATGACAATTTATTACCATGGCCATCACAATCACTAGACTTGAACATTATTGAAAATTTGTGGTTATTGGTCAATATCAAGTTGCTGCGAGTTGCCTACACCATCAAAACAAAAGAGGAACTTTTTTAGCAGATTCTCAGGATTTGGCAAGCCATACCTCCCCATCATATTCAGGCACTGTATCTGTCAATTCCACCAAGGATTTAGCTGTGAGGATTAGTAAGGGTCGTATCACTGAATATTAATCAACCAAACTTTCTTGTGTAGGGTAAGTAACCCTTATTTTTCACCTTTCTTAAACGCTCTGCCAAAATTGCACTTAAACATGGCTGCCATTTTATGGCATAATTATGGCACATCACTGTATATGTCAGAAAAAAAGCCGACGTGGCGTAAAACCCAACACAGCCCAATACATCACAGGGTCCCTGGCGAGTGTACATTCAGAGTGTGTCTGTGAGTGAATTAGTTTTATTCCTTTTGCAATATTCCAGCAATATCTCGACGGGTACATTGTGCTCATGTGGGGAATCGAACCTGGATCTTCGGCGTGACGAGCGAACGCTTTAACAGCTGGGCTACCCCAGTCGCCCATTTTAAGGGGTGGTCGACAGTGTTAAGATTGGAGATGGCGATCAAACGTTCCATAACTTTTAATAGACTGCATAATGCTCTGTGTCGATATTATAACATCCGAAACTGCTATTATGTGGTGAATTGCTGTATTCTCTAGCTACTTATACTTAACAAGGCTTAGGTCAACGTTTGCTTTTACATATAAAGTGAAGAGTCAGTTAACTTTTGGAGCCATGATTCAGTGTTAATAACACTCGGCAATCTGGTCCAGATTAGATTATTTACACAACTCAACAAGAAACAAACAGCTGAATAAAATTTGGCATGCTTCCTGATAGCAAAACAGCGAGACCGTCATATATGACTTTACTAGACCGAACAAAGTGCACAACCATGCGTTTCTGTCACAGCCGCAATGATTGGCTAATTTGACTATGGAGATTTTTTTTATTCCTGACATGATGATTTATTCCTTACTTTCACTGTCAACTGACAACCATGAGATCATTCAAAAAAAAAAGATATGAAATGTTGTTTGTCACCGGAAGTAGTGAGGTCTCTCGAAGTGCCGTGACCTACTTACGCGGCTTATTGCATATCATTACCCAAAGACTCGACTCCTGTTTTGAATACGTTTCATTAGCTCGACACTGTTTCGTTTGCAGCAAACAAACAGGGAAATATAAATTTGTGTAATATTCTGACTAAGTGTTTACAATACATGTCAGTGAGTGATAAATGTTTCCTGTTAATGCGAGAGAGATAAAATTAGTCATCAATTGTTGGAGAAGACTGTCAACTCCATAAACAGAGTTCTTTGTTTATTATTCAATGTTTCTCTTCGATCGAGTACTTTCCCAAACGTTTGGTTTGATAACAAAGAAAACTACTGTATGGTATTTTGTGATATTTCTAAAGCTTTTGATCGTGTCTGGCATAGAGGGCTATTATTGAAATTGGATATATATGGTGTTAAAGTTGACTTTCTAACTTAGCTTGTTAGTTAAATAAGCAAACGTACCCAATCAGTTTTTTGTGAATGGCACATTATCTCATTCGAGAACACTAAAAGCCGGAGTCTCACAGGGTTCAGTCTTGGATCCCTTTCTTTTCATTGTGTATGTGAATGAAATAGTCGATGTATTAAATTGTTCAACAAGAATGTTTGATGATGATACATCACTCGGCGCACCTTCCACTAACATGCAATTATTACAAATAACTATGAACGAAAACATAAGGGCGTTAAGTGATTGGGCCAAGAACTGGTTAATCAAATATAACCCTGATTAGACTGAAGCTGTATTGTTCTCAACAATAGCAAATGACAAGATAGACAATTTACATCTTGGCGGCTGTAACATTAAAACTGTACCTTTTCATAAACATCTTGGTGTAACATTATCTTCAAATGGAGGCTGGTCTCATCACATTAATGATATTTTAAAGAAAACCTCCAAAATGATAAATTCCATGAGAAAGTTAAAAAGAACAACGCCTAATAAGATCTACAGTGTTTTCATTCGTCCTCATTTTGAATATGCGCGTGAATTGTGGGATTTTGTACAACTGAACAAACTAACTATCTGGAACAGGTACTGTTAGAAGCAGCTCGTATAGTGACAGGACTTCCAAAATATACTTCACGTGATCATATGTATTTTGAAACTGGTTGGGAAACTCTTAATGAACGTAAGAGAATTAGAAAACTTTGCTTATTTTATAAAATTCTTCACAATATTGGACCATGTTACCTTCAGGAATTATTACCTACATATGTATGCCAAAAATCCTCTTACAACCTTCGCAACTCTTTAAACTTCTCCCTTCCACTTACGACATTGAAACTTTCATCATCTTTTTTTACATCTGCGACACGGATGCGGAACAATATTCCCATAGAAGTAAGACAAATAGATTCGTTTACGGGTTTTAAGTAAAATAACTGTAGCCCCATCTTTGTTTTCGTCTGGTATGAGGAAATTTAACATTATTCACACAAAACTAAGGTACAATGCAAGTCTGCTGAATTACGATTTATTCAGAATTAATTTAAGATCAGATGCTTCTTGTACTTGTAGTTGTTCATTTGAAAACTCATGGCATTACCTTTTAGAATGTTCTTTATATACAACGCAGCGTAAAGAATTGTTTGTAAATGTAAATACTGTTAAACATCGCATACTCATTAATTTACATTTATTGTTGTTTGGTCATGCTACGCTGTCACTTTATGAAAACGAATTATTATTTGAACACGTACATGGATATATTAAATGGAAGATGAATTTGTAGTTTATTCTTGTATATATTATTGCCACAAATCCCTGTTGTCAGTGCAGTGTTTCAATATTGTAAATAAGACATATGCAGCTTCTTAGGGAGGACGGATAACTTTTATCCAATCCATTTCATTTTCGAATAAAATATGTTTAAAACAACGAATCAATAGACTAAAAAATCTATATTGATTGAGGACTATATAGTGGGCCAAACCTTATTGATTTAATACATGACAGAAGATAATAGACTAAGTGCTTGTCCAAGACACTGTGGAGTTTGTTGCAGGTGATGCTATTATGTTTTCAGATGATACTATTACATATTTGAAAAAAATATACATTATTCTATTCGCAAAGACGACAATAAGTATGACACTTTGTCATAAAAACAGGTTTCGACACAAAAGACTGGATTAGTGACCTCGACAGTTGTAAATAATCGAGTCTGGACCAGACAATCCAGTGATCAGCAGCATGATCATCGATCTACACAAGCGTGATACGGTAACATATGTCAACCAAGTCCACGAGCCTGACCACCTGATCCCAATGTTTCTAGGGGGATTGGGGGGGGGGGGGGAGATTGTGCCCATTCAATTTATTAACACTGTCCTTGATGTTCGTGGTTACGATCTGCTTCCGTGTAAACTGTTTCAGTCGGAGTATCTGGCTCTTGTAAAATACTTCCCTGTAACTTTATTAGAAGCAACTCTTTATCGAATGTAAACGTAAAATATCATGAAAGCGTATTTCCATATCGAAACTAAAATAACGTTGTGTTATAGTCGCAGTGAAGGACACATCATCTAACAGGCTGCTGCAGCTTATCATCATGTTGCTACACATCTTAATCCTCTTGTCTAGTCACTTCTCCGATGCTTGTGAGTACATGTATTTATTATAGGTGAGGTGAAACTGGATTTGAGAATATTTTTCTCATATGACAACGTGCATGCGTGTGTATGTGTGGCTGCTTGTACTAGCCCAGGCTTTAGCTGGTATTATAGTGCTCGCTCACACAGATATTATACACAGTGTAATACGTCACAATTTAATTCTGGACTCACAAAAGTCCAGAAACTCTCCGCCCGCACTGTGGCCACCCTCTCACACGGGATTTGGCAAATATAAACATGCAGCTGTTATGAATATAACATTTTTTCGAAAACCCAAATTTTAATTTCGCCCAGCATAAATGTTTTGGAGGTTGTAAATGAATGGGAAAATGTTAAGATGCACCATGACACAAATTTCAACTCGTTGTGACTTGACTCCGCTAACTGACAGTCATCGTTGGCCCATGGACGAGCATATTTACTTTCACTGAAAATACATGTTTTTTATGTTTTGCAGTTTTGAAATAAATGAAAGTATATTCATTAGTGTCGTGATACGAAATTCAGCTTATTTTGACTTAATTCTGCTAAATTAGAGCGACTAAAAATCATTTGCCCCATGGGTGAGAATATAAACTTTTACTCAAATTACATCTTTTTGGTTGTAAATGGATGAAAGTATGTTCTTTTTTCGAAATGCCAACATCATGGGCGTCACAAACATAGTACCGTTGAACCTAACAAGGATTAATACCCCTTCCAACAATACAGCACATTTTAAAACATGTAAAACGATTATTTCAAGTCATGATTTTGGCTAAATCAGACACTGACTGCTCTTGAATTGTTTCAGATAACCTTTTTATTAGAGCTGGTGAAGAGCTCGGTGACGATATTGTCATTCCTTCTTCAACCGTGATCTACGCTTTAAGCCCCTCTAATGAGTTCCTGTGCACTATAACCAAGGACCAGACGATCACCATGAAAAACAAGCTCGGCTTCAGCTGCAACAACTCCAGTATGGAGGGTCGAGTACATTTTTCTATAAGAAGTGTGGAACAGCAAGATGCAGGGACCTACCGATGGACAAAAGGGTCAGCAAATAAGCCATTGGGTTCAATCTTTACATTGTTTGTAACAGGTTAGTTCTTTTGCATTGTTTACATTTTACATATCGTCATATCCTGTAAATGACAGCAATGGGATACACTCATTAAATTAGGTGAGTCTTTAGCTGTGTTCACATGTGCATGTCTAATTTAAGTTCAACTGTAAGTTTCCACTGTAGTTCTCAACAAGTCATTGATCGAAAAGGTGTTCCTTACAATGGCCTGTTACAATACCCGTGAAGATCCGAGTTCGGATGGGTCTTCAGCAACCCACGCTTGTCGTAAGAGGCGGCTAACGGGATCAGGCGGTCAGACGCACTGACTTAGTTGTCGTCATATCCCAGTCGCGTAGATCGATGCCCATACTGTTAATTACTGAACTTTCTGGTCCCGACTCAATTATTGACAGACATCCGTCATATAGCTGGAATATCCCTGAGTGTCGTTTAACAGCAAACCAACCAAAACATCCTGTTACCATGTGACTTTTCAGATGCCCCAACAACCCCTAGAGTAGTAGCTGAGGACATTGCTGTTCTCAACATGCCTCTAACCCTCAAGTGTCTATCGAATTCGTCGACTGTGCCTGGCAATCACAATCTCACAATGAACTACTTCTGGAAGCGGAATGGTGTTACCCAAAACAGCAGTAGCACCTCAACATTCAAGATCCAGAAATTTCGGTGGGTGAAAGAACAGAGATTCAGCTGCATCTCAATGGAACGTACAGCCATGTCCGATGAGAGTCCCGCGTTATTAATTACAGCGGAACGTGAGTAAATCTTTGACCACACAGAATCCTCAGAATGTGCTCAATGAAATAGCTTTCCATAGATTTGCGCTGCATTTGTATCAGTTGAATTGCTTTTGCGTAGTCATCGATGTGAGTGCTTGATGAGATGCACCTTGTTCTTTACATATATATTTTTGTGCATTGCTGAACTTTACAGGTATATTTGGCTATGTTATGTTATTTGTGTGTCTGTGCTTGAGATTGAGTATACTTCTTGTGTTACTCATAGATTTTTTCTGTGTGTTCTTTACAGCAGTAAAATAGAGTGAACAGGCTCCGATTTCAAATAAGGCATGTTTTGTGTGGGTGGAAAAGAAAAAGTAGTGAATGTGCTGTACGTTTACCAATATAGCGGAACATTTTATCCTGATTATGGTCCAGTGAAGCAACTATCACAATTTGACTGAATCGACTCAAAACTTAGATGCTGGCAGGAGAGATGGACGATTCCGTTGAAAGAAAATTCACTGTCGTGTACAGTGAAATTTGGCGCAGACACAGATATGTTAACTGCGTGTCTGTGTGATTGGAGCTTTTGATGACCAAGTGATCCTGGATCTCATTCTTAATTGTTTTCATCCGCTTATGTATATTTCCATCGTAGTGATATAATGCTTTCAATTGACTAGGGGGACCAAGCGAAATCAAGCTGATTCCAACTGAGACACGTTTCGTGAAAGTCACAGGAGAATCTGTCAGAATTAGATGCAAGAGCAGGATCAGCTGCAATCCTCGCTGTAACACAATATGGAGGAAAGACGGGCGTGTTTTTCCCTCAAGAGACCTGATACTTTCAAATCTTACAAGCAGTGATCAAGGAGACTATACGTGCCATATGGAAAATAAACACGGACGCGCAGACAGGCATGTACACATTGTTGTGGAATGTAAGTACTTGAATACAGTGAGTGAGATTTACGGTTCATACGGTTCATACTTGTCGTATTAAAATACCTGTTTCCCCTTTCTGTGAGGACGAAAATGAGTAGCATGTTAACCTCTTTTGGGCGTATTCATGCGCTGAGAAAACCCCAAAACCTATCATCATTTGACAGACAGCAGTGTACATCGTGTTTGTAATGGAAGGCTTCCAGCTAAGGACCTTGCCAAACATTATCACTGAATATTGTGTTCATCCACATATTGCCGATCCAGTGATCCGTTGTTCAAAACAACCTTAACAAAGGTTCATTTGTCAACAGGCATATCTGTTTTCTTGACGTGTTTAAGGTTGATGTAAGCTAATATTGTTTTGGACAACGAAACACAGTTACATAAGGATCGGTTCAAACTTTATAGCTAGGAGGGTCAATGGTAATTTTTGTGGAGAAGCATGTACAATGGGAGTGACACTTTTCACCTGATATTTATAGACAAATAAGGGCACACCTTCTTCTGCATGACATGTACAAAACTTTCTGGCTTCTCCCATACTACATGTGTACAAAACTGATGATCACCCACCTCCCCAGAACAAACTCGGTGACAACTCACCCCTAAAATCAATAACATCCCCGCGCCCACGGGCACCCCAATCTCTAAAATCATCAACTCCCCCTCGCCCACAGAAACAACACCCCCACTTCCACATTCATAAACTATGAACGTCAGTAAGTACGTGTACTTCGTCTTTCAAGACGGACCGAAATCTGCTGTTATTCAACACGAGGAGAACACAAAAGAAACTACCCTTGGCTCACCAGTCACCCTAGCCTGCAATGCTGACTGTAGGCCACCCTGCCAGTTTGCCTGGTCAGTGAAAACTACCCACATAGACTCAAGACAAACATTGCATATACCTGATGTTCAGCGAAACAAGACTGGCAATTACACCTGCAGGGCCTGGAACAAACATGGAGAAGCTACAGCGACATTTCAGCTAATCGTCAAATGTAAATATGATTATATGGTTTTAAAAAATAAGTCTTAAAATATGCTGCACAAAAACAGTTAGAGATATATGTACGTTTAGAAATTAGAAATTATGAATAATGCTCTATGTATTCTTTGACTCACTGATAAAATGTCAATCCTAAAAATACCAATATCCCTAACCTATTTTGTTCAATATGTAAATCGAGTATAAAATTCATTTCCGTATGATTTTACAACATCGTTTTAAAGTACATTATCAAACTTAGCTTAAATGGCATATATAGTGGTGACATTTAAGTCAACGTGTTCACAAATATTCCTCTCTTCAGGAAATATTTTCCTAATTTACATGATATTACTGCATGCGAAATACCCTATTCAAGCACACATTTCGAAAAGCATTACAGGTGCATATATGTCGTCACGATACAAGGTAGGTTGTATGTCGTTACAGATCCGGCGGAAATATCAGTGACTGCATCCAATACGGTACCTCTACCGGGATCCAACATCGGTTTGACGTGCAATGTCGACAGTTTTCCGGCGCCCCAAATCACTTGGTTAAGAGGCAACACTAACCTGTCCAGTCGGCGGTTTTCTGTCAGTGAGGCTGCCGTTCAAGTCGACTCTCCATCAAACTCGCCAATGCATAATTACAGCTTCCGCTATGTCATTGGTAATGCCAAATGTCTTGGGAAAGTCACCTATACCTGTGCAGTCACCAATGGAGTTGGTAGCAAAAGGTCGAAAAATATTGACATTGACTTTAGATGTGAGTACAGAACATACCATCGGGTTGCAATGATATGTTTTGCTTGGGGAAAGGGTAAGAACATCACTTTCGTACAGTGCAAACACAAAGTATGGGAACACTAAAATTTGATAGTTATAAATAAACTTTCGGTGTGCTTATTGGGCATTTTGAACGACGTGTCAGAACACGCAGTGAAGCAAGTGATGATTAGGGATATTTATCATAAGATTTCAACGTTAACAAAATGCTCTTAAAACACTTTTCAACATATAGGGATGGCAGGTATTAACCCCACGGATTCTAATGAAAAAGAAAAGAAACCAACAAACAATAAAACACAGAACAAAACAACATATTTTCTACATGATTAAACATTTAAGTATGTATCTGTTTCAGGTGCTCCTTTTGTCGAAGAAACTGCAGGAGTCGAGGCGATTTTTTACAGGCCGACCGATAAATCTGATAAAATACATTTCAACGTAACAGCCAATCCCAAACCGTCCCTTATCTGGTCCCGAGCCCCCGTGAATGGAAACTCTGAACCCTCTACCTCAAGAAGAGTCAAGGATCTGTCATTGATATCCGGGTCATCTTACCAACTGGAGCTGGTTCATCTGGACGTCCACAGGAGGGACGAGGGAAACTATACCGTGATCATTAGCAACCCCCTCGGCAAATACGACATCAACTACAGACTGATCGTTCAAGGTATTGGGTGTTGTGAGGTGTAAAGTGTTTATCGTAAGTATGGACTCAAGCATATATTTCCTATCACAATTCGTGGAATAGTACGTAATTGCAAAAGTCATTGTATTCCAATTGTCATTGAGTGTTTTAACTAACAGCAGCTTAAAACGTTGCAAGGTCCAATAGTTTCATTATTCAAAGATTAATTGTTAAATAGCATGCTACATCTGACCACTCTTTAACTGACATTGTGTATTCAACAAACAGTAATATCGTATTATTATGAGTAAAATTTTGCGGTATACTAACTGAAATATCTCGTTCAGAATTCCACCCCCCTCCCTCCCTCCCCCCCCCCCCCCCTTTTTTTTTTTTTAACACGCAAGAAGTTTATAATTAGTATAATTGTGGGTCTGAATCCAAGATCAGCAATTGCAAGTCTTATTCACAACTTATTGGGCATGCATGACTTCAGGCTTAACTGACCCGCGAAGGTAAGAAGATCGGATGGTTAGGCTCGCTGACTTGGTTGACACATGTCATCGGTTCCCAAATGCGCAGATGGATGCTCATGTTGTTGATCACTGGATTGTCTGGTCCAGACTCGATTATTGACAAACCGCCACTATATAGCTGGAATATTGCTGACTGCGGCGTAAATCCTCACTCACTCACTCAGGCTTAACTTCAAAACGAACCAGAAACGTTTACGGCTCTTTTATTCTCTCTATCCAGTACCGCCCTCCCCACCCACCAACTTGACGGAGGTGAACGTCACGGAGACCGACGTCACGCTGTCGTGGCTCCCAGGGTTTGACGGCCATGCAGACCAACACTTCCAAATCTCCTGGACACGTGGTGCCAGAGACGAAACAACGGAAACGTCCTCTACGTCGGTGACGTTAACTGGTTTAGACGTCGATGAAACCTACTCCATAAGGGTACGTGGCGTCAACATAGCAGGCAAGGGAAACTACTCAGAGGAAATCAACGTCGCCACACTGAAGAAAGGTAACCTATTCTCTGCAGGTGTTTGGCTTTGCTTCATCATTTCCACATAGTTCCACCAGTTTTATCAGAGATATCTGCATCCGTAATAGCCATTTCCGTTTGAGAGATAACCTTTTAGCGCTTGATTTGAACCAAGTGTAGTATGATGTCCATATTGAATGATAAAAGTGAACTATACCGTTTGAAGTAGTGGTCAAATTAATGAACCCGCCTGCTTTATAACTACGGTATTTCAAACGCATCTAAATCAGTATCGTATCATGTACGTGCTGGTGTCGATGTCAGCATGGAAATAGATGCTTATGTGTGTGCGATGTTGATGAATAGCGATGGTATGGGTGTTTATCTGATGTACGAGGAACAACATTACACACTGTCTGGGTTAATTATCTTTAATAAGCAATATGAGTAACCTTCCCTTCCGACGAGTGTCTCTGTGTCTTTGGTCAGCCCAAACCAGGTTTCTATAAACAAAGTCATGAAAACGTCCTGATTTGAACGAAAATATAAAGAGGAATTAAATTAAAGTTTCGTTTTCGGAAAGACGTGGCTGTTCAAAGGGGCTGAAATAGTAACAGGAGAACCTTTATAGTAATTCACATGTTAACTGACCACCTCCGTGGTGTAGTGGTTGGTCGGTCCGCCCATTGCGTGGAAGATTGCGGTTTCGATTTCGGGCCGCGTCATACCATAAAACATTAAAATATGGTACTTGTTGCTCCCTGCCTGGCGCTTTTCATTAATGTACATGCGTACAACAAGGACCGGTCGGCTCGGAGACAGTATAATGTGTCTAAGTGGTATTCGTGCTCAACTGCCACATGGTGTCTACATGAGCTAGCAATATAAAAACAGCTTTAACCCTAGGTTAGTAGATACTGCCACACTTGCACACGGACGTCGTTATGTGAGCGAGATACTCTTAAGTACGACGTTAAACTCCATTTCACGTCACCTCATAAATTCATTCGTGTTCAGCTGTTGGGTTTTATTTACTTTTAAACCCTGTCGGGTTGTTTGAGCATACACAGTACAATAAAACGCCCAGATGTAATCTTGAAATATGTTTTAGCTCCACATGCAACAGATCCTATTGGTTTCTCAACCAGCACCGCCAGTAATAGTATAAATTTACATCACTGTTTAAGACTACAAAACAAAAAGGTTTTTATATTGCTCCTATCTGTTTATAAATATTAAAACTTTTTTATGCCCTGACGTGTAAGCAATTGGGTATTTACTCCCATGTCTGTTTATATATCAGTAATTGCATTTTTTGAGGAGTAACAAGCATTTTGCATTCTCCCACTAGTTAACAGAATTGAGTATTTTTACACAGAGTTGGGTACTCAAGTCTTCTAAATATAAAAAATGAAAAAATGTATCTCAATTTTTAGTATTTGCCATATAACCAAACATTCGGCAGTCATTTCTAAATACTCAACATGGAAATCCTGTGGCTATTGGAGTAAACCCCAGACAGTGGCTACGGCTAAAATAGTATATGTACATTTAGGCATCGCCTACCAGTAGCTAATGTTGTTGCAGAGTTTGGGCGCCACGACGAATCATAGGCAAGCCAATTGGTTAACTGAGTAAAGTACACAAGATGTCATAGACCTATTGGGTTTTAAGTGATTCTTATGCGTTTTTTGTACTCCCAGATTTGTAATTTATGGAGTAAATGTGATTTTTATTGAGTAAAATATGCAAATACGCGCCTAATTTGGAGCTCCGGTGAGGGCATGTATAAAGGAAATAAATTCTCAAAATGTGAATTGAGTAACAAACATTAGACGTTTTACGGTTTGTGCAACACAGGCGTACATGTATGACATTTAATTCCTATCTCTCTTTTAAATATCACATCCAAACTTTAATAACTACCTTTACGGTAAACTATGGTGAAACTCAAAGAAACCAATAATTTTAGTTCGAGATATCCGTAGTTGGATAGATGCATTTCAACGAAAGTAGTGCAATCGATTGTAAGCACTGTTTCCTAAATACTAATTGACATTAAATAAAAAATATTTTTTGTGTATTAATCTTTTTTATATATTTTGAGTTATTTAATAAAACAATGTGTCATATATATCATTTCAATATTTCAGCTGGACGTGGTTATAATGTAAGAACAGGTAAGACATCTTTGGTTTGTTTTCAAAGGATGCTTTGCAAAGTGTATTGAATTTCTCAGATTATGATCATGCTGTACTTGTTGTATACACGGTACAGGTGGGGCAGCCCAGAGATTAAAGCGTTCGCTGGTCATACTGAATATCCTGGTTCAAAACCCCACATGCGTAGAATGTGTGATGCCCATTCATGATGCCCCCCGCTGGAATAGTGGCGGAAAACCAAACTCTCTCAGTTCTTTTACCATTGTGTGTAGACGCTTCTGTGTAAAAAATCAAAGAAAGAGAGATTTACTGAACCGGCGATATACTCCCCGCATATAATACTGTTATGACTTCAATGCTTTTGATAAGTTAGTCTAATCGTAATTGTAGCTTGATCATAATGTTCGTTCATAAGAGTCTAAATATCAATGTGATGGTTAAAAAAGTTTAAAACCGATTTTGGTTTGTCATTTTAGAGCAGAAAAATATAAATATTTAATTTTGATTTTTGAAGTGAAGGGTTACCTTCTTGGAGTTTGCAACAAGTTGAATTGTTTGCTTTATTCGGACACCATAATGAAGGTCTTACAACTTGGTCACATTGAAATACACTTATGAAAATCGTCATTTTGTCAGTGGCGACGTTCAACATCAAACAAATTAATTGTCAGTGGCGTGACATGTGCAATGATTAGACGGAACTGCCGTGATGTTTCTCTCACACAATCAAGTAGGTCAGTTTTCACTTCCTGTGATTATCTGCATCCTCCACTATGACCGGGTATTGATGCCGGACGTCCATACTTGATCATCCCGTCAACTGAGAGAATCTATTTGGGAATCTACTTACGTCTAGTGTTACTCATAACTTGTGTGAATGTAAAGTTATATCTACAATGTTTTATATCCACAATGTATGTAGTTAATATGTGAAAAAGTGAAACAACTGTGAAACTAAATTCGGTCTAACTACAGTCCCAGTGCTAGGGAGATAGGAAACGTTGACAAAGGACTTTACTGAGACAGGCCCCCCTAAGTAATTGAAGGAATTACAGCAAATTTGAAGGAATTGCATCTCAAATGTAAACAAACGCAGCCCACTCGCGAAACAATTGCAGCGATATCGGTAATTTAGCGGTAATAACAGAAATACATCGGCCCTATCGGAAGCAATGTCGGTAATACTGGAAACACGATCGGCCTTCGGAGATTTTTCGGTCGCGAGCGGAAACTCACGCAGCAAAACATGGCGTCGTTGGAAGAAGCGCCCGTCTCGGTGAGATTTGTTTTTCGTTTCTACTATTAAATTTTTATACTTATCCATCTTTGACCACCCGTGTTGAATGCGTTTAGGTATGAGGTGTTGTCGGGGCAAAAGCTTATGCTTTTAGGAAAAGATAGTCACTCTAGGAGAGTGTCACAAGTCATGCCCCTGTAGTTTGTTTACATCTGAACATCGAAGTCGTGCCGATGATTACGAACGTGCGCCAGATATAACATTATTTTTTTGTAAAATGTGTTTAAATTTGTCAATTGCACTTAGTAGCAAGAAAAATTATGGCTCATAAACTTCTTCATGGCGCACGTTCATGATGTTCGTAATCATCGGCACGACTTCGATGTTCAGATGTAAACAATCTCCAGGGGCATGACTTGTGACACTCTTCTGCAGTGACAATCTTTTCCTAAAAACATAAGCTATTGCCCCGACAACACCTCATACCTAAATGCATTCAACGCGGGTGGTCAAAGATGGATAAGTATGAAAATGTAATAGTAGGAACTAAAAACAAATCTCACCGAGACGGGTGCTTCTTCCAACGACGCCATGTTTTGCTGCGTGAGTTTCCGCTCGCGACCGAAAAATCTCCGAAGATGGCCGATCGTGTTTCCAGTATTACCGACATTGCTTCCGATAGGGCCGATGTGTTTCTGTTATTACCGCTAAACTACCGATATCGCTGCAGTTGTTTCGCGAGTGGGCTGCGTTTGTTTACATTTGAGATGCAATTCCTTCAAATTTGCTGTAATTCCTTCAATTACTTAGGGGGGCCTGTGAGAGGAGATTAATACACAACAGACCATGACTTAAATGCAAATTAGTGTGGGTGGTATATTATTATTACAAATGTCCATTTTAGAAACAGATTTAGCTTTATTGAAAACGATAGGTGACGTAAAAGGTCAGCACTTTAATACACGGAGTCTCACTATCACTATAAAAGGGAAACGAAACGGCGTGTCGCGGGTCTTACAGTACAGGCCTCTCTGCCCAACCCCCCCCCCCCCCCCTCCCTCCTCTCTCTCTCTCTCTCTCTCTCTCTCTCTCTCTCTCTCTCTCTCTCTCTCCATATGTATACTGACAATTTCGTATCGTTTTCGTTTCAGTTTTCACAGTAGTCCTGATAGGAACTGCACTGGTGTTTGTGGTGTGTGTTCTCCTTGGGCTCACGTACTGTATAATCTGTGGTATGTCCCGTCTCATTTATCTCACTATTGCTGTTTGTAATTATATATTTTACACAAACTTAAATTATTCACAAACCACTAAAACTCGAATTATCATGATTAACATTGCTATGAAAGAACTTTTTTGCATTAAATAAGGAATTTATGACTATTTTCCATCCGTGTTTAAGGCTAAGGTAATTATCAATACAGTGGAAGTTTGAATATCGTGGAAAGTCTAACACTATCAAGAGTCTTATCAAAAGCTTCCTGTGTTACTAATTCATATTACAGGACCATGTCGAAAGAAGCGACCTTTGAGGTCAACAAAAGCAACGTATAGTGTGACGAAAAACGATACGAATGATACGGAAGAAGGTAAGGTTCAATGTTTTAAGGTCACTTGAAACGTTAATTAACTGAATGAGTGGGTTTTACGCCTCTTATATCACCAATATCTCACCAAGGGACATCGGGAAACGGCTTCACACACTGTACAAATGTGGGGAATCGAACCTGGGCATGCGGGACAAGCGAACACTTTAACCACCCACTACCATGCGTCCCGAAGAGTTAAGTACATAGTTAAGTACATGGTTAAGTACATACAATGGTCGCTCAGCATGCGTTCCTCCACAGTAAACATATACATAGTGGTATTGGTAAATTACATATTCACGATCTGCATCCAACATGATCGATGCGGAGCACTGCTGTTGTGCTTTTTGATATTTAACACAACGCCAGGGACCCAATACTTCCATACGTCGATGTGACTGCCATAATGCTTTCTGTTATGTTATTGTGTTCACCCAGCAGAAAATGGGTACCCGATGGAATAAGTCATGTAACCACTAACCTTCTAGCGTCCAACAGGCAGCTTGGGTTAAATCGTAGTAATATAATCAGATTGATTGGGCGCTTCGAGCATGCATTGTGCATGGAGTAATACGCATGATAAATGGACTGGTTATTGTCATGTGAGTTATTTGTTTTTCCTTAGATGACTCGTATGATCACGTGCCGCAATTACAAACAAACAAATTTCTCTTTCTACCACCACCACAAACCGGATAAAAGAACAAACGTCTTTGAAAGGCCACAATTGTGCACGGTACAACACATCAGTGATGATTTACGTCTGACCGTCTTACTCAACGCATACAAACCGTCAGTCAGACTGACCTTCACAACATTCCTGCAGTTCAGTTTTTGTGTCTGTATCCCAAAAGAAAACGTGATCATATTATGTCTGTAGATATCAGATGCTAATCTTTCCCATTTAAAAGATGAAGTGAGAGTGAGTGAATTTTGTTTTACTCCGCTTTTAGCAATATTCAAATGAGCAATATCACGGCGGGGAATATTTGAAATGGGCTTCACACATTGTGCCCGCGTGGGCAGTCGAACGCGGGTCCTCAGCGTGACGAGTGAAAGATAAGCATGGCAACACAGTAGCGGTGTAAAACATCTCAGTTTAATTTACGTTTAATATTAACCTTTCTGCGGCACCTTCAGAGGCCATTTCTTTTAAATATATCAAGTCCAATGTCTGACAGCGCCCTCTAGACTAATTATTACCTCCTCTATTATCTGGGTTTGTTACTAACGAAAAATAAATATGTATCAAATCCACTTCGCTGAAACTATAGAAATTTCCCTAGCCCAAGTTACGGTGAGCTGCAGAACACTTTGGCAGTATTAAATACCAAAAACTTATCTCAGATTTAAACTTTATATTATGTAAAGTTACAAACAATCTGTTTCAGAGCAAGCAGATCTTTGGGAAGCAGTGGCCACGGAACAAAACATGTTGGTCAGTACCCACGACGCTGAGAAAAGTCCACAAGATCCCAGATCCTTGTTCGTTGAAACGCTCACCTACACTCGGTTATCTGAATCGGAAGCTCAGAGGGAGAGCCTGTCTTGCACAACGTTCACTGACGAAGGACAACGTAGAAGTTTCATGTGCACCGCCTTCAACGACGTCAACCGACGTGGCAGCTTGATTCTGACCACTTACAACGACAGACATGGCTGTTCGAGATTCCCAGCCGCAGACCAACAGACTGCCTTAAAGTTTCCTTACCCTCCTCTCACGAACGGGGACATCCAAGAAGACTGTTTCCCGTACCCCACTGTGGAATATGAAGGGGCATCATACCCTCCCATGGTAAACGAGGAGGTGGTGTATGAGGGCTTTGCGTACCCACCCTTGACGTACGGGGGTGAAGACACCGGGGACCAGACCCCATACGTCATTGACGCTACTCTACCAGGCAGATCCCACAACACCCCTGTCCTAGTGGATCAATGTGGAAACTATGACTCTTTCTCTTCGGAGGAACATGGAGGCAACATTTACATGAACATGTGATCTAGGCGCGTAGCTAGGAGTTACCTCCCTTACCTACCAGGGCAATCTCACCAACCTGATAAACGACCACGGACTTATTTTAAGTTTTCACACTAACAACTGATAAAATTTACTGATTGCTGGAAGCGGAAAGTTGGGGTAACGATATTTAGGGGGGAAAATAAGGGATCACATGGTAGGAAAAGTGTTCTTTTATTTCTTCCCAGGAACATTTGGGCCATCATGTGATCCATTATGCTTTTACCTCAGTATAACATACGGGCCCTTGAGGAAGCCTAGTGGTAAAAGCGTTCGCTCACCACGCCGAACACACGGGTTCGATTTCCCACACTGTGGAATGTCCATTTCTGGTGTCCCCATTTCTGGCCATGATACTACTGGAATATAGCTGAAAGTAGAGTAAAACCATGCTCACTCACTCACATAACATATGCTGTCTTTTCTGAAACGAGTGGTTGTTGTGCAACGGAATGTGAACTTAAGACAGAGACCAACATATAGAGGACATAGATATTTTATATGGCTAAATATATATTTTTCCCAGTGGAACGAAAAATTGATCTCTAGCAGTCAGTAGAGCAGAGCAAACAAATCTTTTTTTAAAAAAATTCGTATCTGAAACGTTTATAAGATGTTATGAGGTGGGTTTGAGCTGAGATTTCAAATAAATGTTTCAAATACAGACCCGAGTGACCTCGAATGTAACCAATCGCGACAAGTGAAATTGTACATAAAAGTGTATATAACATCGCTTTTCTAATGATTTTCAATAAAAATAATCGGGTACAACAGGCCAGCTATATGTATATTTATGATATTTTTTCTGTGTACAGAATGTATATTGTTATGTTCATAAATATATTCATAATAATAATAACTAGATGTATGTTGCCACATTTTCTTGTATCGTTTAATGTACATGTGTTGTTTTATCTTACCATCGTACTCTTACATATTTGTGCAAAGATGTTTGTTTTATAGCTTTCAGACACTACCTATAAAAAATGTAGACTCACAAGTGTATATGTAGCCCATTCCTTCAATCAAATGTTCTAAACCGATTTGGTAAAATATTCCATTACTGTTTGAAGCTACACATGAACCGATGTATTGTAAAGCAAATTCGTGACGTTGAAAGGATTAATGTCACGAGTTCAATAAATGAGTGAAGACTGGCGAGTTCTTAAACAAAACTTTACATCAAACGCAACAGTTCACATGAACGATGTTTGCACATGCATTTCAGCAGTTTGATTCATGATCGTCGTTCTAGTCATCTGCATATTGTGAGTGTTTCAAGTAAATGTAAACTTTTGTTGTGTAGTATAGTTCGTTTCGTAAGGAAGGTGGAGTAGTCAAGTGGCTAAAGGGTTGACTTGTCTTTCGGAAGATCTGGTTTGATTCCTAACGTGGGACAAACATGTGAAGCCCCTATTTGTCGTATACCGCTAAAACCAACATGTATATTTGTTAACGTGAACGAGTTGTGTTTTACCTCGCTTTTAGCAATGTTCCAGCAATATACCGTCAGGGGACACCAGAAATGTACCCATGTAGGGAATCGAACCAGGGTCTTTGGCATGAGGAGTGAACACTTTAACAATCAGGCTACCGTACCGCCCTCTTGTTAATGTAAATAATATTTTTATAATATTAGCATCATTTTAACAATTATTTGATGAAATTAATGTGAAGACATGAATTACAGTGTTCCCAGAAATTATTGAGAAAATCTTTGTTTTTTTTCTAATGATGCAAAAATATGAAAAAGGGCTTTCACTATGCACTAAGCATACTAAATAAGGGAGACAACTCTTGAAGGCTTAGAAGGCAGCTCATTACGTCAAGAGTTATCTCCCTTGTCTGAGCAGACGGCTTCTGTGTTGACATGGCAGAATTTACAGCAAGAGAGAAAAGAAAGCTCATTCTAGATGATTTGAAAGGGGTGAGGCTGATGCTAAAGTGTTAGCTTGTAGACATGGTATTCCTCTGTCTACAGTATACAGAACTTTGAAGAATATTCAAACAGGAACCGGGCTAGAGCACAAAGCAGGGGCAGGTCGGCCTAGGAAATTCAGTGTTGTGGATCGCCGAAGACTTGGGCAGATTGTGAGTAGGGGCAAATTGAAAAGTGTTGAGAACATCAGAAATGAAATGATTAGCAGAGGAAGTCCTCAGGTATGCAATGAAACAGTTAGGCAGGAATTACAGAGATTTAATTGGGTGAAAGAACGTGGAATTCCCTCGCCGTTGATGAAAGATGCACAAAAGGAAAAACGTTTAAACTGGTGTCGGGCTCATGAAAATCAAGATTGGGATAATGTTTCCTTTTCGGATGAAAGTTCTGTTTGGCTTTTCCCTAATTGTGTGAAAATTTGGACCAAAGATACTGTCAAACCTATCTACCAGCGACCAAAACATAGCCCGAAGTTTCACATGTGGGTTGGCATATCGGCTCGCGGAGTGACGCCATTGTGTGTTTTCAAGGGAAACTTGACAAAAGAAAGATACGTTGACATTCTAAATGGTCGCCTTCTTCCGACAGCACAAACATTGTATGAAGATGATTGGATTTTCCAGCATGATAATGACCCAAAACACACTGCGCGCTACACAAAACAGTGGTTGTCGGGCGAAAATGTTCAAGTTTTAGACTGGCCCAGTTACAGCCCTGACCTAAACCCAATTGAAAATGTGTAGGGAGTCATGAAGGACAGAATAAACCAAAAGGGACTGAGAAATATTGAAGATATGAAGGCCGAGGTGGTCCAATATTGGGATACCCTGTCACACGATTACCTACAAACTTTGATGGGTAGTGTGCCTAGGCGTATTCAGGCATGCATTGCTGAGCGAGGAGGTCTAACAAAGTACTAAAACAAGACTGAGACTGTAAAAGGATGATGTTTTAACATGTTTATGTAAGTAAAACGCCAGAAGTTAATAAACGTAATGAGTTACATGACGCAACATGATTCTCAATAATTTCTGGGAATACTATATATGTTTTGCGTGCTTATATGCTCAATCAGTATTTTCGCTTGGTTTCGGCTTGCAATATTTTGTTATATGATGTTTGTATAGCGCACATATGCATACAACTAATGCTTGCTCAAGGCGCCGGTATTTGTTTCCTTCGATCATTGGATGTCAATATTAATGTCCCATTGTATTATCAATCTCAACTCTCTTGGGATCATACATCTCTTGCTGCCAATAGGCTCACCGAGTTTAATATGGCTGTCTCGTCCTAACGAGGTACCCAATTCACAGCCGGGTGGACTGGGACACATAGACACAGTCCTTTGTCCACGTTTACTGCACGTTACTGTACTTGCAACTAGGTGTTTGCATGTATTCATGTGGCCACCATCTCGTCATGTACAACGCATTCATGGTTCTTTAAAGTACACAGTCTTGTGTACTGTACACTCGTGTTTGTGACAACACGGAAAGAGTCGGTACGCAAAGCCGACTCCAAGGTTTTTACACCCGGTCACGGGTGGGCTCGATCCCAACACCTCACCCTCCCTGGATCACTAGCCTAGCGCTTTAGCCAGCTCACTATTGTCAGATTAAATACTGATCAGAATAACCTTTTACTCTTCTTCCGTCATAGTATCCTGACGGGGGAACGTTCTCCAATCTCCTGAGGTGAATAATAGTTTACTTTTCCAGTTTTGATTGCCGTATGCCCCATTGGCGTAATAAAAGGTAATTATAAATGAAATCAATGACCAATAGTTATAACGTATCCTACATATCGCACGGTGTGGAGCTTCCGTTTGAAAACGCGTCACTGAGAGTGTGCATTGAAGGATTCATACTTCCCTCATGGTGTTACTTATAAAATCCTGGGCGGTGGGGTTGTCTGATGGTTAAAATCATCCGCTCGTGAGGCCGAAGACCTGGTTTCGATTCCCCACATGGACACATTGTCTAAAGCCCATTTCTGATGTCCCATGCCGTCATATTGCTGGAATATTGCTAAAGGCGGCGTAAAACTAAACTCACTCACTCACTATTACCATCCTATGTTTCTATATGTGTTTCAAGATGGGTTTCTCTTGCGTCTACTTAGAATACACTCCAACAATGCTGACACATCTGTCAGGTGGTTGTGTGAGAGATCGATATTTAGTGTTAAATCAAAAACTACTACTACAGATATTACTGCAGAAACTACTACTACTACTACTAATACTACTACAGAAACTACTACTAGTAGTAGTTACTACTACTAGTAGTAGTTACTACTACTACAGAAATTACTACAGAAACTACTAATACTACTACAAAAACTACTAGTAGTAGTAACTACTACTACAGAAATTACTACAGAAACTACTACTACTACAGAAACTACTAGTAGTAGTAGTTACTGCTACTACGACTACAGAAACTACTAGTGCTATTAGTATTAGTTACTACTACTACTACTACTACAGAAAATACTACTATTACTACTACTAGCTACTACTAATACTACTAATACTACTATAGTACTACTCTTTCGTGGCAATGGGGTAGCCAAGTGGTGAAAGCGTTCCGTTGTCAAGACGCAGATCCGGGTTCAATTCCCACATGGGTCATACTGTGTGAAGCCCATTTCTGTTGTCCCCTGCCGATGTACTGCTGAAATGTTGTTAAAAGCGGCTTATTTAAAATTCACTCAGTCAATCACTAGCACTCTTTCTCAAAACAAAATATAATGGATATATGTATTTGTAAAATACAAAATTACAATAACAAAAAAAAACGATGATTACACGATGCCATTTAGAAAGTGGTCAAATGCAACATATGTCATATTTGGGATTTCACTTTCTTAGTAAAGTACAAATTCTAGTACTTTTTTCGGTTGAGTCCCATCCGGGATTCGAACCCGCACCCTCAGAGTCAGGCACCTAATCGCCAGCACACAAAGTCAGCCGCCTAGCCCGCTCAGCCGGTGGCTGAGGAAGTCGCGGTGGCTGAGCGGGCTAGGCGGCTGACTTTGTGTGCTGGCGATTAGGTGCCTGACTCTGAGGGTGCGGGTTCGAATCCCGGATGGGACTCAACCGAAAAAAGTACTAGAATTTGTACTTTACTAAGAAAGTGAAATCCCAAATATGACATATGTAACAAAAAAAACGCTCTAAATGGACATACTGGAATTCGTGACGTCATAGTTCAATCAGAAATGCCACCGAATAAAATGAAACTTCATAGGATTCGATCCCAGTGTACAACAATCTCAATGAACCGATTGACGATTTTGACCTGCTTATCATTGTATTTGCGAGTTGCCTCCCTTGTTTGGACGGACAATAACAGTGAGGAAGTTGGTTAATCGAAGTCCTGAAACAACACCAGGTATGACAAGCCTTCAACCATCCATTGTAGCGTGACATTTGAAATGGCACGTGACTTTAGTTTACTAGACATAAGGGGAACATAACGGGGAAGTTTGATGTACGACACATTATTTGTGTTCATTTATCGAAGCTTCCCGATGACCCACTTTCATCGAAGGAGCGAAAGCTCCGTTTCATGACGTCTAGTAAACACACAACTATGTCCACACAGGTAATGATGCTGTTCAGGGATAAATATTCACATGACACTCACTGTAAATATTTCCTTATGGATATTAGAAAAATTATACATCTCTGAGGTGCGGTATTTATTTTATATCTTATAACGTCACACTAAGTACAATATGTGTGAAACCCGTTTCTGGTGTCCTCCGCCGTGATATTGCTGGAATATAACGAAACGCGGGGTAAAACTAAAGTCACTCACTATTAAAGCGTTCATTCATATTTTTTATTTATTTTTTTGATATCACAAAATGAATTATTGATGTCACTGGTTCGATAAAAGTTTCTACTGAAAGCAGAGTCGATTGTACGATTTCGACTTAGCGAAGACACCATGGGTTTGCGAAGGGATGAGTCTTTCTTAGAACAAGGGCCGGATAGGATGGTCGGTACTACCCAGAGGGACTAAGTCCCTTTTTATGTAGCTTTTCCTTTGTGAAATAGGTTCTGGCGAACCTCGAAAACATTCAGCGTATTACTGCCGTGCACCTCTGCGCACATGCACATAAAAGGACATCCTGTCCCTCTGGTAGAACTCGTCACAAACACACACAGAGGCATGTAAATTTTCCGCATCTAAATAAGGTGGTGGTCCAAACGAGCTGAATTTTTCAGCACTGATTTGGAAACTTCCATGCGATGGGGTTGGGGGTGTTAGCGGGGTCGGTTGTCATTGAATTGTAAACGAATAAATCTTCAACGGATGCCCACAAAGTAAAATATGCAAATATACATCACTTGTCCAAACCAATTACTGTAAATAGATATACATATGAAATATGTACTCTGTACTCTGATAAGAGTAAACCTGTCTTATCTTCACATTGCTTACCAATGGCTGGTGGAATACTCATGGAATAAAACACTACGTTATAGGGACAATGATGAACCCAGACGAATATGGTGCCAGACTGTTTGGTTTTATGGGTGCTGGGAGTGCAGCATTGTGCATTGCAATGGCAAAGGATACTGGTATTCTAGAAGCCCTCTTGGAAGCAGAAGTGCCTATGACGTCACAAGAAATTGCCGAGAAGAAAGGTTTGAAAGAAAGGTGGTTATTAAAGATTTGCAAACTGCATATGCATTGTTTTGGATACACATGAAGTTTGTATAATTACGTACATCTGTCTGAAATTCGGATTGCGATCACAGGTTTCACCGTGTTTACTCTAGGTCAACAATTGCCGAGGATCTCTTCAAAGGCTGAAATCTTCACCCATTGCAGTGTTGTGGTTCCGTTCTTTTATGGAGTGAAACATCACTGATTATTTCTCCATTAGTGTCAAAGGTAGTGCACAGTGAAATCAGCTTTAAACCGTATATAACTGATTCTCTTGAAAGTTGTGCTCTGTTTCGTCCGTGAACTCGGCAACATCGGCTTTGTCTCCTCCTCCTCATCATCATCCTCTTTCTGTCCTCCCCTACTTTTCCCGTTAACTCCTCTTTCTCATCCTACTCTTCCTCCTTTCCCCCTGTTACCTCGCGGCCCGTGGGTAGAATAGGTCTTCCACATAAGCGACGTAAGAGGCGACTGACGGGATTGGGTGGTCAGGCTCGCTGACACATGTCATCGGTTCCCAAATGCGCAGATCGATGCGCATGTTGTTGATCACAGGATTGTCTGATCCAGACTTGATTCTGTACGGGTCGCCGCCATATAGCTGAAATATTGCTGAGTGCGGCGTAAAACTAAACGCACTCACTGCTACTGATCCTGATCCTCGTCTTCCTCCTTCTCACCTTCCAGTTCTCGTCGCCCATGTCTCTCCTCCTCCCCTGGTTCCTGCCCTTCTGCCTCTTCTTTCTACGCATCATCATCATCATCATCGTCACCAACATCATCATCATTGTCATCATTATCATCAACCTTATCCAACCTCATCCGTCCTATCGTCTGTCAGATACGTTCGTGAGGTGTTGGGTGGCCTTGCAACGGCTGGCGTGATTCAGGTGAACGAGGACAGTTCTCACTACCACGTGCCGACCTGTCACAAAGGAGTCCTCAGGTCGACATCCGCCTACAGTAGGATGCTCCCACTCTTTGGCCAGAGATACCCGGCTGTCAAGGAATGCTTCAAGCTTGATGGACCTCCAGGTAGGATCCTTTGGGTATACTCTGATATCTAAGATAGATGAATCAGCAATGCAATCTTATACTCATAATCATAACCAAGTTGTGAATTCATTCGCTCAACATTCTAAAAGACTGGGATTCAATTCCCCATATGCCTAAGTAGCAGGGCGTGGAGTCATCCCAAAGATGACATCCTTACCTTGTCAGCTTGCTGACGGGGTTAACCTCTTTGGTCCTATGGACAAGGCGTCCCACTTCAGATCAGAAGGTTCGTCGTTCGAATCCCAGCACGGGACTCGGAAATTTTGTGGCTGCTACACTTACAATGTGTGAAGCCAATTTCTGGTGTCTCAGATTTAATTTGAATAATGTTAAAACTGACGCAAAACAAACTCAGTCACTCACTCAACCACTCACAACTGCCTCGTGTTTGTCTTGTTAAAATGGAGATCGGCTTGTCAGGGTTAAGGGCGAGTGAGTGAGTTCATATTTACGCTGCTTTTAGCAATATTAATCATGGCAGGGGGCATTATGAGGAATAGAACCTGTGTCTTCAGCCTGACAGTCGGGTCATGTTTCGGTGTCGTTATGAATTACCTGAACCAGCGCCTCGTCCAGACTAGCGACCTGTGAAGATCCGGGTTGGAAAGGGTCTTCAGTCACCCATGCTTATAATCTCTTAAGAGGCGACTAACGGTATCGAGTTGACAGACTCGGAGAGAGCGTCTTGGTTGACACGGGTCAATGCTCATGCTGTAGATCACAAGAGTGTTTGGTCGAGACTTGATTATTTACAGACCGCCGCTATATAGGTGGAGTATTACTGGATGCGGCAATAAACAACAACCAAACCAAGTTTGATTGTGGTTAAGCTGCATTCACTTTCATGCTAATTGTTACAACAAGTCTGTCTGGTTGATTTTCAGGAGTCGCTTTCGGGGCTCTGCCAGAGGTGTTTGATATTATGGAAGACTACCGCTCCGCCAACCAGGATATGTTCATCGATAACAACATCTTGTCAGCAGTACCTGGGCTGAAAGAGAGACTTGGTTTGTTATTAACTCCATTAGTGATAGGGCATTTTTAGAATTGGTCTCCAGCAACCCATGCTTGTCAGAAGAGGCTAATAACGGGATCGGGTGATCGTATCAGTCGATGCTGATGGTATCTATCCCTGGATTGCCGAGCTCAGAATCAAGTTTTTTGTGACAGCCTAGAACATTGCTTGTAGGGAATAAACAAAAAACAAACACACTTTCACGTATTTTTCCTATCGTCCCTCCCTTTCCTGAAAAGATTCATACTTTAGAGGCCATAAAACATATCAAGCAGGACAAGAACTCTTTATTGCGAGTCATTTTCACTGCGACAAAGTCTTTGTATCTGATTTAATTTTCTTTGCCTTATGTTTTTTACGTGGTCAGTTTTACTGAGGTTTCTGAGACCATTCAAAAGAATGAAAGTTTTGCCCACTTTCCATCCCACTCACTTTGTCAGAGAACTGTCTCCCTCTCGTTAGTATTGTAAACCCTCCATTCAATGACATGCATTTCAGGGATATAATAACAACAAACCGAGACCAAATATAACGTGTGACAGGCCATTACCCAGAGGTCTTTTCAGTATCAGTCTTTAATATATGTTAATAACTCTTAAACTCGATGATAAAAAGAATACGTCTATGACGAAGATGTCCGTATCTCTTGGGTGTCAAAATTCATATTGTTATTGGGGTTATTTCCAAACATTTTTCAACTAATGATTTACCAATTACTTTGCAGAGACAGGTATCACGGTAGCTGAATTTGGGAGCGCAAGCGGCACGCTCCTTACCAATATGGCGGCAAGATTCCCTAAATCCTCTTTCACCGGAAGTGACGTGGTTGAGAGTGTTGTGGAAGCGGCCAACGCTGCTGCATCCACTAGGAATTTAAGGAACGTCACTTTCAAAACGTATGACCTCTTCAATTTACCAAGCGAACTAAACAACTCATTCGATTGGATATTCATCAGTGATGTGGCTCATGATCTAGCTTACTTAGACAAAGCTCTTTCGGGAATCCGCCGAGCAGTCAAGTCCCGTGGAATCTTCAGTATGCTAGATTTATGCATGAGTGGAAAGGTGGCTGAGAATGTCGGCAACATGGGAGCATGTTTCCTATTTACTGGATCTACGATGTTATGTCTCGCGGAAAGTAGCCTATACGAAAATTCGGATCAAATTGGACCCTCTTGGACGGTGGAGAAGGCACGTGATTATCTCATTAGGGCCGGCTTCAATATAGTAAAGGTGCATCACGCTGCAAAAGACAAGCACATGACCCACTTTGTCTGTGAGTAGAGTGGGTGCGTTAAGCCCTCAGCAATATTCCAGCTATATAGTAGCGGTCTGTAAATAACCCGGGCTTGACTAGACAATCCAGTCATCAACAGCATGGTCATCGATGTACCTAATTGGGAATCGATGGCACGGGTGTCTGAGAGTAGAGATCTTCATTAAACAGAGATTCCTTAGATGCAACATTGGTTATCAAACTGCGCATATGTATTCAAAATATATTTTTCGAAAGTTCAATTTTAAATAAAAACATACCTTGCCATTGAAACAATATTGAGCCAGTGTATTAAATGTTGCAATGTCTTGTGTGTGCATCCGCGTCGAAAGAGACGACAGTAGTACATTTATTGTCTTGTTTTGTGTATTGCTTTGAATAATAAAGGGTTATAAACGTTTTATTGTTTGCGGTAGAGTCCAAATGTGCGCGACGCAAGGCTTTGATATGATGTGGGCGTTCCAGCTCAAGAGGAGGTGCACAAATGGGAGAGGTAGGTGTATGTGCGTGCTATCGGGAGAGGTAGATGTGCACGTGCTAGTCGAAGAGGCTGGTGTGTGGGTGCTAGAAAAAGAGGTAGATGTGTGGACGTGCTAACAGGAGAGGCAGGTGTGTGCGTACTAGCGGAAGAGGCAGGTGTCTTGGTGCTTGAGGAAGAAGTGCGAATAGGCATGCTGACACCTAACACGAGAGGCAGGTGTGTGCGTACTAGCGGAAGAGGCAGGTATATTGGTGCTGGAGGAAGAAGTGCGTGTAGGCGTGCTAACACCTAACACGAGAGGCAGGTGTGTGCGTACTAGCGGAAGAGGCAGGTATATTGGTGCTAGAGGAAGAGGTACGTGTGTGGGTGTGCTGACAGGTGTGTGTGGCGTGTAGACAGAAGAGGTGTAGATGTGTTGGCGGAAGAGGTAAGTGCGTTAGTGTTAAAGGAAGAGGAGGGCGTGCTAGCTGAAAAGGCATGTGTGTTGGCGTGGACGTGGAACAGGTAGATGTTTTGGGGTGTAGGCAGAAGTGGTAGAAGTATGAGCGTGTAGGCGGAAGAGAGAATGTGTGGACGTGTTTGGGGAAGAGGTAGTCGTGGAAGTGTACTTGGTGGAGTAGCGCTGACGTTCAAGGACATGGCAAACACTGCAAATACGTTGGAATGCAAGTCTACTTGCCGGCGATGATTCGTGAAGTTGGAATTTATATTTTTCTAAACTACATCCAACAAACTATTCGGTTTCGGCATTTTATACGTACAGGTAGTAACTATTCATCTATATACAGCACCCATATATCATGTACATCCACGTAAAAAAGGGAGAAATATTTTCAGCATAGACACAAAGGCCACGAAGTTTCTTTCTGATTCCGTATTTCAGTGGCACTTCATTTTGAAATGCGTTTACTACTTCCTTTAGTCCATTAAATAAAGCTGAAAAAATCATGGTGCGTATGGGATAGCACGAAATTACAAAGGAAGAGTTAAACTATCAACACACAGGCAAACAGTTAAAACAACAATAAGCACGCCACAGCTTTGTCCTGTTCCACAATCTGAAGTGTGTCTTCCATTGTACGTACCCACGTCGTTCATCAGGAGCTTGAGATCTTCAAGAATGGAAAGGCATACCAAAATATCTGAACCACTGGTTGGAGTAAAGTCTTCTCTGGCGATGAGCGTATTACTGTTCTTGAGAAGTACACTAGCGTCAGCCATCAGTATATAATCATAATGATGGTACAGAATCTGGGGACAGTCACGCTTGACATTATTGCTTGAAAAGGCTTCAAAAGCTTCTTCTTCAATGGTAGCAGGCTCGTATATAAACGCCGATAATGTATGATATCCTTGATGATGTGTACCGGGCAACGTGTGTTTATACACACCCCGGAACGAAACATTCAACCCATCGAAAAGAAGACGGACTTCTCCAAAGAGCATGTATGAAACGCGGTCAGCGAATGATGCAAAAGGGTGTTCTTTGGAGAGTCTCGTAGCAACATATATCCTTATCTCCATGCCAGAAATATCAGCAATACTGAAACCTGCCATGTTGTCGGAGCAATGTTTCCCAAAATAGTGTGACTTCTTGATGTGTAGCTTAAGAACCACCTTCATTATTGTTGTTGTCTTCACATCCGTTTGTGAGATGTAATAGTCTCTTATTACACGCTTCAGCTGGGTGATGTTAACTATTTCTATGCTATTTTCTATCACGGGAACCAAGTAAATGTCAATAAAATACCTCAACCTCTGAACTGGAAATTGGGTGAAAATGTTGAGACACTCTCCGCTCTTCAGCTGTTGAAACGGTGGGCAAAGAATTTTGCGACACTGGTCCTGAAATCGAAAGTACATCTTCTTTCATTTGAACACTTCTTGCTGTTGTTTTGGTAGATGTGTATTAGGGTATATATTGTACATTTAGGGTTTTACGTACAGTAGCGTCTTATCTTTCCCTACAGCCATAGCCCTCCCTTCAATGCTAGATCCCTAACGGAATCAAGTCTAGATTCACCAGGTTGAGGCTTAAATCTCCCAAACCAGTAGGTCTCCTTTCCGGTTAAAATTGGTTTATTTGTTACTTGCAAGATTCATAACCATATCAACATCAATAACCCCCAGCTTCAGCACGCTCTACTGCTGCAGTGGTTCAAGTGCATGATCAAACCAGCATAATCAGAACAATCCACTGAATATCAAGTTTATACTCACTGTAGTATCATGATATTCCCCGCCAGGGCAATAGTTGGAACTGGTTGCTGCATTCATAACGCTATCTTCAAATTGTAACAATCCAATCACAGGCTTGATTTTTTGCAGGCCAATTTTAGGGAGCCGAAAACTGGGCGTCTCAGATATTTCGCCTTCATTACACAACTGACAGAATATATTTTGATAACCCGACTTCGTGACGTGGCTGTATGCGTGACAAGCAGCCTCGATATCAGCACTGTACATCTCCCAAGTCCCTGTGACGTTGCACTCAGAAATAGGTGACGTTTTGTGGCATTTTCGTGTCAAAACTTTACGTGGCACACGATATTCAGTGATACACATAGCCGATGTTTCCAATGATTTCAGAATTACTAATGGGTCCGAAAAAGCGCTGATCTGTTCTGGAAACTCTTCACATGCAACGCCTATATTCCATGTTTGAAAGTCCTCATAACCGTGGCACTGTGCACAAAATCTATTTTTGAATATCAAGTTTTCTGTTGCTGTGGAAACTAGCAGGATGTTGTTTGCATTGCATTTTCTAGAGAGTTCTTCCGAATACAGTTTTTCACCAAGGGGACACTGTGTCACTACATAGATCTCTTCAGAGTATCCTTGAAATAATTTTACACACTCTAGGTCGTATTTCCCTTTGCCAATATACAGATCAGGACAACAGTCCCCAAAATCTCTGCACTCCGGATCACAGGAACAACGCGTGCAGACTCTATCGTCTGCCGGAAAGGGGGACATGGTATCTGTTCCAGAGGTCGCTATACATCTTGATTCACAATACTTTGTTTCGTACCTTAAAATAAGTGAAGCTATGTTTCCGTTAACACTAGATTCTCGTTCATGACTCTTTTCTGCTAAATCAAGGAACACGAGCATCTGCAGGATGTGCACAACCAACATCTTCCGTGGGTGATCTCAGGGGGTTCTGAAAGTGAGTGAATATGGTTTTACGCCACTTCTGGCAAGACTCAAGCAATATCAGGGCGGAGAACACCAGAAATGGGCTTCACACATTGAACCCATGTGGTGGGGAATAGAACCCGGGTCATAAGCGCGACGAGTGAACGCTTTAACCACCACCGTCCCTGTTCTGAAAGGAATTGTATTTGTACACATTTTCAGAATTATTAAACAAATGCAGTGTGCTGGAAGAACCATCATATTTGGACTAGCCAAAAGACATTGTCATTGAATTTCGCAGTTATTAATACTGTTTTCATTTTAGTTGCGGTCCCTTAGCGTGAATGATACCATGATGATCTTTCTAAGTTTGAAAACACCATACACATGATCAGGGGTTTCAGTGGCAGCTGAATGACAAATTAGGTATATCTACCTCGATATAACCGAATATGTATATGCTGAAATATTGTCATCCAACATATAACACCCCGATGTGTATGCTGACCTTCCTCGTCATTAAAATCTTAGCATCTGTCATTTCTTATCTTACACAACAGTACTGAAATCTGGATACTTACTGATATATCCACAGGATATGAGCACGAGCCTTGTGCTGTGTTTCGCGAGTGGAATAAGCAAGTGCACTCATGGCATAGTTGAGCAGGGAGCTGAATTGTTTAACATAAGGAAGTAAGGCGTGGGTTTATTTCCACACAGATGTTCATAGGTTTGTAAACTTGTTTTAGATTTCAGTATAGGGGTGTATATGACGGCGGCGTGTAGGCGCTCGAATTTGAAAACAAACGAGTGATTAAACTGAACCTAACAATCCCGTGATTGTCATCATGAGCATCGATCTGCACATTTTGGATACGATGAGTCAACGTGTCTCTTTGCCTGATCCAGTTAGTATCAGTTCCTTGGAAAAGTATTGGTTTGCTGACGACCTTTACCGAGTCTGGCTCACCGGACAACCTGTTATATCATGGGCTGCTGGGGTCCAATATATTCTAATCCAGTGCCCCCAGTGACTCAACCGAAACCGAAAGTCATTGATCTCTCATAACACCTTTATACGTTCTCCCTTTTGCGGATATTTTTCAGCGAGGGTTTGTGCTGTATAATGGTGGTTAAAGTTTCCGCGTATCACGGTGAAGACCCGGGTATGATTCCCCACATGTGTACCATGTATGAAGCCCATTTGTGCTGTCGCCCACAGTGATAATGCTGCAGTATTTCTAAAAGCGGAGTAAACCCCAACTCACTCACTCATTCAGCAAGTCCCTTACATCACGAAACAACACATGACACACAGTACACGACATCATGCTTAGCCTCTGTTTTTGGGACCATTGATTTCCACTTTAATGACAGAACCAATCCAAGACATAAAAGATTGATGATGATACGCCTTGACGAGGAAGCACTGCCATGTATGGAATCCTGGCAGGGACATTTTCGCTCTGTCGCATTTCATGTTGTCGCCCTAACAAAAACCAACTACAGGCTTCACACATTGTACCCAACGAACACGACTGAATTGTTATTTATGCCATACTTCTGTAAGTACGTGACCTGTCTCCCTGACCAAAACCTGGAAGTAATATCTATCTAAAGCTACGTGCAATACGCCATGCATTTAAAGGAAGTGGTTGAAAAAATGGAAGGAAGTTGTAAGTGTCATCAATGTTCGAGAATGTATTTCCGGGTCGAAAATACATGCTGAAGATTTGAGTCGACGAGTAAGTGATTCATACATTCTCTTAAAAAAGGGGAGTCATTTACGACTGATAAAATGGGAGAAATATCTTCAAATCGTTGTTGGTATGATAATGATGAATGTTTTGAGAGTGCATCACTACTTGCATTTAATTATGACCATACTTTTTTGTACAGAAATTGCCTCATGAAATATGACTGGAGTATGGCGAAAAGTTTGCATGTACACGATTTTCATTTTCAAACAAAAAATAACCGACTAAAAACAAACACAAACAACTGTGTGATGCAAGATTGTTGTCAAATTTCATAATCTACAGTGATTTATCGACCTTGAAATCCGTCAATATCAAGAATGACACCCATGGACGTGTATGAGGCTATTGCATTGTGCACGTGCATTTCATACGTTGTACACGTGTGTTTTGTTTAGGGGTGGTGATAAAGAGTAATGGTGGTGCGTTCATACGATGTCTTTGAAAAGTGAGTTGATGTTTAAACGTCTAATCCAAATTGAAGGTTCATGTTCCCCTACTTTTTAAAAAGAGTATATAAGCACAAACCTATCCATATCCTTGTCCCACTGTTAATAAGCTGATTCTAAGCCGCAAGCGTAAGGATAATATGTCATGTGCGGTGTTAACCCATGAAATATATCACATTAGAAAAAAAGATATCAGATAATTACAAAACGGCCAAGGCAAGTGTTTTTAAGTACGAATAAAGTAATAGTACTGAAACAAATCCTATCCTTCCTTCTCACCGTTCATGTTTACGACGGGGCTGTGTGGTAGCCGAGTGGTTAAAGCGTCCCCATGTCACACCGAAAGCCTGGGTTCGATTCCCAACAAGGGCACAATGTAAGAAGCCCATTTTCTGGTGTTCCCCGAAGTGGTATTAATGGCATACCATGCGTTGCGTTCAGGGGTGGTGATAAAAAGTAATGGTAGTACGTTCATAGGTTGTCTGTCTTTGAAAAGTATATTGCATATTGCCAAAAGCGGTGTAAAATCATACTCACTCACTCGATCATATTGCTATGCTGAGTTAAATAAAGATAGTGAATACGCATTACCTTGAAACAGCGAGGATGGTAAATTGAATGTGAACGGTCAGCAGAAATGTGCCTAAGATGAATTATGAAGATTGTTTGATGGCGCTCACTATCCTAGTAGTATTTTTTGGTTGGAGAAATATGATCTGTAAAATACTGCCAGAATACCCATACCCCCGACGACCTATCAAATGAATGCACGCTGAAGGAAAACGTTACTGGAAGAGGAAGAGTAGGGGGTGGGGGAGGAAGAGGTGGGGGTGCAGGGTTGGATGGAGGAGGAGGGGAGCGCAGCGTAAAAGCGGCGTAAAACCAAAGCTAACTCACTCCTAAGAAAAGGATACAGGGCTGGAGTAGATCTCAACATGTTTTTTTACGGTAGTGCAATATACAACTGAAGTGAACGCAATCCTTTGGAATGGGAAAATGGACGTGAACATTTAATGTGAATGAGCGACACCTGGTGTTCATGAAACTCTCGCGGCCGTATGTATATATAGTCTGGTTCATAATTATTGAGAATTTTTCTTCTTACTTTGAGCTATCCTAACACCTCAACTGATTCACTGATACTTAAAACTAAGTAATGGTATAAGGGAGGTAACTCATCTTGGCCTACTGAGTATAGTACAATTAGAGTTACCTCCCCTGAATTTGTAGCAGACGTCATTTTCCTCAGCACTGTCAACAATGTCTGCTGAAGATAAAAGAAGGTTGATTTTTGAGTTGTGTAATCAAGGAATTGATGATGTAAATACATTGGCAGAGAGAACAGGAACTCCTCTTTCTACTGTGTATAGGATTAGGAAGAATTTTAAAGAGGGAAAGGATTTGGGGCACCAGAAAGGAGCAGGGAGACCCAGAAAATTGGACTTCTCAGATCGCGTCCGGCTGGGAATTTTAGCGTCTAAAAAGCAAAGGGCAAGCATCTCCAACATCAGGTATGAAATGATAGAAAGGGGATTAACAGTTGTATCAAAATCTACAGCTAGAAGAAATTTGATTGATCTTGGATGGGAGAAAAAGACTGGAATTCCTTCTCCTCTCATGAAACAAGAACATAAAGACAGGCGTGTTGAGTGGTGTTTGGTACATGAAAACTTTGACTGGGAAAATGTGATTTTTACTGATGAAAGCTCAATATGGGTATATCCCAATAATGTGAAAATATGGACAAAGTCTGCGTCAGCACCGTTGTATCGACGACCTAAATACAGCCCAAAGTTTCATGTATGGGGAGGGATATCCTTATTAGGAACGACCCCGCTGTGTGTGTTTGAGGGAAATCTGACAAGTCAACGCTCCACTAACATATTAGATAATTTTCTCCTTCCAAGTGCACGTGTTTTATGGAAATGACTGGATTTTGCAGCAAGATAATGATCTTAAACACACCGCAAAACATGCCAAGCAGTGGTTTCAGGAGAAAAATGTGACTGCATTACCATTTTCTGCATATAGTCCTGACTTAAATCCCATTGAGAATATTTGGGGGATGATGAAGGAATGTGTGAATCAATAGGGGTTGACAAAAATTGAAGACATGAAGAGAGAAGTGGTCCGATACTGGGACAGCATAACTCACGAGACACTAACCTCTCTGATAGGAAGTATGCCTACCCGTCTTAGACTGTGCCGTGAAGCTCAAGGAGACTTGATAAAATATTAAATTGTTACCTACACAACATGAAAAGGTCTGTTCACTTTCACAATACATTCAATTTTATCTGATTTGTTCTAGTTTAATAATATGAAATGCTTTAGCTATTCTCAATAATTTTGAACCATACTGTAGTATAGGTGTATATACACTTATGTGAGGGAGGGGATATGTGTAATTTTAGGCCTGTTATCAATATACTTGACATCCATTATAGAATGAGAAGAGGGTAAACTCCTCAGACCCTAAGTCCTTGGTAGAGAGACACTTAATCATTGGGTAAAGATGACAGTACACGCGCGCACACACTCACTCAGTCTCACACACACACTCACACACTCACTCATTCTGTAGACATTGTTAGTATGTTACCCAGTTGAGGCTAACAAAAGGACGGAACGAGTTAAGAAATTGTACAGAAGTAAGGAATATGTTCAGAGTGAGTGAGTTTTTTTAACTGCCCCTATTTGACTTACATCCCTGTGTGGCCTTGCCTCTGGTAGAATTCACTACCAAGGGTATGACGCAGACACACCTAAACGAAGCTGGGATTCGAACTCAGACTGGTAGCGTTTTTTGTTTTGTTTTTTCTCAATACTACATTTTACACATATCATGTTTCAATATTGTTCATAAATGGATTAGTAAGCAAGTCGGACGAAGCAAAACAACGATATGGTTTGGTCCAGCGTCAATTATTTATACTGAGTGAGTATAGTTTTACGCCGCTTTTCCCAGCAATATCATGGCGGAGGACACCAGAAATATAGTTCACACATTGTACCTATGTATGGAATACGATTATTTACAGACCGACCGACCACCACAGCTGGAATATTTCTGAGTGTGTCATGAAACTCACTCACTCAATCACAAACGTGCTAAATGAGGCTGAGTACATACAGGCACTGTAGGACATGTACCACAGATTATGCACGTCCACATTGACGAGGATTTCCATTGTTTTAAAGACTAACATCACATGTAAATCTTTAAATACACACCACTTCCACAAGGAAACAAGAACCAGGAAGATTTGGTAACTATTTAATCCGAACTTTGACCAAAACAATCGAGTGACATTGTTTGAGCAGATAAAAAACAATATGGTTGCAGTGTAGGCTGAAAGTTAAACGATACTGACAGAATGGGAAGCTAGGACTGGTCACCAACATGCATTTCAGTTGCAATACAGGGGGACGAATCTACAGTGAGTGAGTGAATACCAGACCCACTACCAGCAGTGAGAATGACTTTAGTTTTACGCCGCTTTTAGCAATATCCCAGCAATATCTCGACGGGAGACACCAGATATGGGCTTCACACATTCTACACGTGGGAAATCGAACCCGAGTTTTCGGTGTAACCACTATCGAATAATGAATATAATTTGTTTAACGTACGATGTACATATTCACAATGTATATAGCATGCATAAATGAAGACAAAAGGAAACGATATAAATAACATAGTTTTAATTGCAGCACTTTATAACAGACATACTATTACAACCGTAACATAGAAAAGGATGTTATCGTAAATCAATATCATATACAATTATGTAATAATCTCAAAATATCTCACAAGCTATATACAGTTCTGCAAAACGGATGAATGCAAATAACCAAAACAAATAAAGCTTATAAAATATTCTATATATTCCATTGCATTAACAGATACTATGAGCGTTTGACATAAACACTAACATTCATTAATTGTATGTCCCTTGAGTTAATATCCATTGTATAATATGCTACTCTGAGAGAAGTATGGTAACAGCGTGTCTCATTAATTGCTATTCCGTCTAGTTTGTAACTGCAATTAGATTTCTTCAAACTTTGGGGCGTTGTGACTCAACACACGCGAGGTCCCCCATTTGGAAAATAACTTGTGATGATTTCACACATTTGATCTCATTAGTGTTTTGATATATCTACATAATATACAGTTACAATAAACATCAACAAGTAGAACATAGAATGAAACTTAGCACGTTGTCCTAGATGGTATTCGATTGGCAACTATAAAATGAATGTTTGAGTGAGTGAGTGAGTGAGTGAGTGAGTGAGTTTTACGCAGCTTTTGGCAATAGTCCAGCAATGCCTTGGATGGGGGTGGCAGATGAAATGAAAAATGAAAAATGGTAAATCGATAGATATCTTGAATCATATTATGTTGTCACATGAACGCTTAGTAAATTGATAGATATCTCAGATGAAAATCTATTGCCAACTGCAAAAAAATGAACACATACTAAATCAGTGGAGATCTTACATATTTTGTTGCCAACTGTAAGAGTGACCGCTTAGTAAATTGAAAGATATCCTAGATGATATTCTGTTGCCAGCTGTAAAAATGAAAGCTTAGTAAATTGATAGACATCTTTGATGATATTCGGTTGTCAACTGTATTGAATTCGTTTTTCGTTGACTATATGTGGCACGTAGTAGCGTACAGCATTCATCTAAATTACGACTGCCTTTTAAACACTGGTTGGACCAGGCGATCCTGTGATTGCTATCTCTTGCTGCCATTTTGTAATGACACACAACTGGCTAGTTTAGGTAACCCTTTCCATGCGATCAAGTCTCATTTTACAAGCATAACTTACAGGGGACCAGTGAGGCATTATTTAGCTGACGGAGAGAAAAGGATATAAAAAAGCCCAAATTCTTCACAGTTTTGCAGCTGAATCGTTTGTTTAACGCCGCACACAGCAATATTCCAGCGGTGAGGAAACTGACCAGGAATTTACGTGGATTTCGTGCGGGAAGTAATACCAGAGGAAACATTTGAACTTGATGTTACTCTTGAGCTCACATGTTTACTGCTGCTAGAGGAACATGTTCTGCCTTTCATACAGAGCTTCAACACACGCAGTTTGAATACAAAACTCAAGAATATTAATACACCTTGCCCACCAGCAAGGATCACGAAAACGTAACTGAATGCTTTGATTTTAAATAGGTATTCAAAAAGGCTAAATAACCACGACATACCACTTATAGAGGCCAATTTTAACATATGGAGAAGGGTGCTTTGCTCTTTTTGCCCTGCCTGTACTCGATCTTTTGACAATCGTCTAAAAGCTCTCACGGAGGACACAAAGAATGCGATGGTAAGGGCGACAGTGGTGAAAATGGGGGCACCAAACGCTACCAAGGAAACAACGCCAGGATTGAGGAAACAGAATTCTTGGTCGTCACTGTATCCTATTGTTGATTTACCAGACATGAAATAATTCGTGAGAATGGTTACGGCAACAATACCAGCTGGAGTCAAGTGGGCAAAGGCTACATACTTTGAAAAGATCTTCCATTTATTGTCTGAAAGGTTAATCGAAGACAAAATGTTTCGAAATACTCGAAAAACGTGAAAGGTGTTGACCCCCATCCACGCGAAGCTGGTCAACCAAAAGTAATGCATCAGTACACCCAATATTTTACATACTACGGTATTTTCGTAAGCACCTGCGCCAAATAAAAACAATCCTTGTGCGAAGAAAAGCGAAATCATCAAACTTATCAAAAGGCACCCCGGCAGAGTACGTAAAGGAGGCAGAGTTATATACACCAAACATGACACTGCCAGAAAGAACATGCTCACAGACAAACAAACAGTTGTAAGAATGGTAAGAATATCATAGCTTTGATCTAACTCAGCATTTCCGACACATACACTGTCATTGTGTACATCGAACTCTAAACCTTCAAGCGTTGACAGGCATACCAAAATATCTAAATCTTCTGTAAGAGTAAAATTAACTTCAGGAATAGGTGAACTGCTATTTCTTAGCAAAGCATTTGTACTGTCTAGGGTGTAGTCATATTGAGGGTACAACACGTGAGGACATTTACGAGTGATGTACCTTCTTGGAAAGGCTTTAAAATCATCATCATCGACATCTTCAGGATCATATATAAAAGCATAATTAGTGCGGAATTGAGAATCTGGCAGCATGTCTTTATAGAGAGCGCGCAAAGAAATGTTCATCGCCTCGTAGAGATGAGTTTCATCTCCAAAAAGAAGATTTGAGATACGTTCGGCAAAAACTCCAAAAGAATCTGCAGTGGTAAAATTAACAACAATGAATAACCTAATACTTATTCTAGAAATATCTGAGACATTAATTTCGTTATAATTATCGCCCTTGTTCAGTACTGGATCAGCATCTGATGAGTTCTTGATATTAACGGTGACAACCACTTTCTCTATTGCTGCATCATCTCCGAGAATTTGTGAGATGTAGTAATCTGTCAATACACCGGTAAGCTGGGTCAAATTGACTGTTTTAAAGGTCATCGTTTCAGTTGGGACTAGAAAAATATCAATAAAATATTTCAACACTCTTACAAAGGGAGCGAAAATGTCTTTGCATTCTCTTTTCTTCAGGTGTTGAAAAGGAGGGCAAAGTATCTTATGGCATCGATCCTGCAAGGAAATAAAATCAGTTCGGTACTGTTGTTTAATGAATATATAAAATGCAACTTAGTAATACACAGTGGACTTCAGTGGCAACGATCGCACCAATATAATGTAACAATATGTATCATGTTGATTAAAAGAAACGTTTTTGTTTATACCATGGCCATCAGCTTCAGTCTATATTAACTCTTCAACTTGATCTACTGTTATGGCCTGCCTAAACTAAATGAAGGGTGCTTGGTTTAATGATCCAGTTAGACTTCAATTTCGAAAAGGGCAGACAAAAGGGGTAGGAAAAATATTTACGTTAATGAACTTTGTCCTACTGTTATCATTCACATTGGCACAATGATATAAAAATGTGGAATAATATACATGGCGGCGCTTTATCTTTCGTTTGAAACTTTAGATGGTATTTGAGATGTGTGGAAAGAATGCATCAACCGTCGGCGATTTATAACTGCACTCCGTCTCATTAACTTCCGACATCAACATCCACAAGCTACAACAACAAGACTATCCACAAGATCCTCTTACATACCCACAAAATCACGCACATCTACAAGCGTTTCGAACTTCCACATCCCCATCTGCAACATCTGCAGCTTCGTGATAATTACCTCCGTACTGACATCTATACCCGTGTCCACCTCGACATACATCTACACTAACGCCTTCATTCACTCCCACACCCTCACCTACCACATCCATGATAACATATACATCCACAACACCCATACTGACATCTATACCCTCGTCCACCCCGACATACATCTACACTAACGCCTTCATTCACTCCCACACCCACACCTACAACATCCATGATAACACATACATCCACAACACCCATACTGACACATATACCCTCGTCCACCCCGACATACATCTATACTAATGTCTTCATTCACTCCCACACCCTCACCTACCACATCCATGATAACACATACATCCACAACACCCATACTGACATCTATAACCTCGTCCACCCCGACATACATCTATACTAACGCCTTCATTCACTCCCACACCCTCACCTACCACATCCATGATAACATATACATCCACAACACCCATACTGACATCTATACCCTCGTCCACCCCGTCATACATCTATACTAACGCCTTCATTCACTCCCACACCCACACCTACCACATCCATGATAACATAATTACACATCCACAACACCCATACTGACATCTATACCCTCGTCCACCCCGACATACATCTATACTAACGCCTTCATTCACTCCCACACCCACACCTACAACATCCATGATAACACATACATCCACAACACCCATACTGACACATATACCCTCGTCCACCCCGACATACATCTATACTAATGTCTTCATTCACTCCCACACCCTCACCTACCACATCCATGATAACACATACATCCACAACACCCATACTGACATCTATAACCTCGTCCACCCCGACATACATCTATACTAACGCCTTCATTCACTCCCACACCCTCACCTACCACATCCATGATAACATATACATCCACAACACCCATACTGACATCTATACCCTCGTCCACCCCGTCATACATCTATACTAACGCCTTCATTCACTCCCACACCCACACCTACCACATCCATGATAACATAATTACACATCCACAACACCCATACTGACATCTATACCCTCGTCCACCCCGACATACATCTATACTAACGCCTTCATTCACTCCCACACCCTCACCTACCACATCCATGATAACACATACATCCACAACACCCATACTGACATCTATACCCTCATCCACCCCGACATACATCTATACTAATGTCTTCATTCACTCCCACACCCTCACCTACCACATCCATGATAACATATACATCCACAACACCCATACTGACATCTATACCCTCGTCCACCCCGACATACATCTACACTAACGCCTTCATTCACTCCCACACCCACACCTACAACATCCATGATAACACATACATCCACAACACCCATACTGACACATATACCCTCGTCCACCCCGACATACATCTATACTAATGTCTTCATTCACTCCCACACCCTCACCTACCACATCCATGATAACACATACATCCACAACACCAATACTGACACCTATACCCTCGTCCACCCCGACATACATCTATACTAACGCCTTCATTCACTCCCACACCCACACCTACCACATCCATGATAACACATACATCCACAACACCCATACTGACATCTATAACCTCGTCCACCCCGACATACATCTATAGTAACGCCTTCATTCACTCCCACACCCTCACCTACCACATCCATGATAACATATACATCCACAACACCCATACTGACATCTATACCCTCGTCCACCCCGACACACATCTATACTAACGCCTTCATTCACTCCCACACCCACACCTACCACATCCATCACAACATAATTACACATCCACAACACCCATACTGACATCTATACCCTCGTCCACCCCGACATACATCTATACTAACGCCTTCATTCACTCCCACACCCTCACCTACCACATCCATGATAACACATACATCCACAACACCCACACTGACATCTATACCCTCATCCACCCCGACATACATCTATACTAATGTCTTCATTCACTCCCACACCCTCACCTACCACATCCATGATAACATATACATCCACAACACCCATACTGACATCTACACCCGTGTCCACCCCGACATACGTCTACACTAATGTCTTCATTCACCCCCACACCAACACCTACCACATCCATGATAACACATACATCCACAACACCCATACTGACATCTATACCCTCGTCCACCTCGACATACATCTATACCAATGTCTTCATTCACTCCCACACCCTCACCTACCACATCCATGATAACATTTTCATCCACAACACCCATACTGACATCTATACCCTCGTCCACCCCGACATACATCTATACTAACGCCTTCATTCACTCCCACACCCTCACCTACCACATCCATGATAACACATACATCCACAACACCCATACTGACATCTATACCCTCGTCCACCCCGACATACATCTATACTAATGTCTTCATTCACTCCCACACCCTCACCTACCACATCCATGATAACACATACATCCACAACACCCATACTGACATCTATACCCTCGTCCACCCCGACATACATCTATACTAATGTCTTCATTCACTCCCACACCCACACCCACACCGACACCCACACCCTACCCACACCCACACCCACACCCACACCCACACCCACACCCACACCCACACCCACACCCACACCCACACCCACACCCACACCCACACCTTCACCTACCACATCCATGATAACACATACATCCACAACACCCATACTGACATCTATACCCTCGTCCACCCCGACATACATCTACACTAATGTCTTCATTCACTCCCACACCCACACCCACACCCACACCCACACCCACACCCACACCCACACCCACACCCACACCCACACCCACACCCACACCCACACCCACACCCACACCCACACCCACACCCACAACCACACCCACAACCACACCCTCATCCTCACCTACCACATCCATGATAACACATACATCCACAACACCCATACTGACATCTATACCCTCGTCCACCCCGACATACATCTATACTAACGCCTTCATTCACTCCCACACCCTCACCTACCACATCCATGATAACATATACATCCACAACACCCATACTGACATCTATACCCTCGTCCACCCCGACATACATCTATACTAACGCCTTCATTCACTCCCACACCCTCACCTACCACATCCATGATAACACATACATCCACAACACCCATACTGACATCTATACCCTCGTCCACCCCGACATACATCTATACTAATGTCTTCATTCACTCCCACACCCACACCCACACCCACACCCACACCCACACCCACACCCACACCCACACCCACACCCACACCCACACCCACACCCACACCCACACCCACACCTTCACCTACCACATCCATGACAACACATACATCCACAACACCCATACTGAAATCTATACCCTCGTCCACCCCGACATACATCTACACTAATGTCTTCATTCACTCCCACACCCACACCCACACCCACACCCACACCCACACCCACACCCACACCCACACCCACACCCACACCCACACCCACACCCACACCCACACCCACAACCACACCCACACCCACACCCACAACCACACCCACACCCACAACCACACCCACACCCACACCCTCATCCTCACCTACCACATCCATGATAACACATACATCCACAAAACCCACACTGACATCTATACCCTCGTCCACCCCGACATACATCTATACTAACGCCTTCATTCACTCCCACACCCTCACCTACCACATCCATGATAACATATACATCCACAACACCCATACTGACATCTATACCCTCATCCACCCCGACATACATCTATACTAATGTCTTCATTCACTCCCACACCCTCACCTACCACATCCATGATAACATATACATCCACAACACCCATACTGACATCTACACCCGTGTCCACCCCGACATACGTCTACACTAATGTCTTCATTCACCCCCCCACACACACCTACCACATCCATGATAACACATACATCCACAACACCCATACTGACATCTATACCCTCGTCCACCCCGACATACATCTATACTAACGCCTTCATTCACTCCCACACCCTCACCTACCACATCCATGATAACACATACATCCACAACACCCATACTGACATCTATACAGTCGTCCATCCCGACATACATCTACACTAATGTCTTCATTCACTCCCACACCCTCACCTACCACATCCATGATAACATATACATCCACAACACCCATACTGACATCTATACCCTCGTCCACCCCGACATACATCTACACTAAAGCCTTCATTCACTCCCACACCCTCACCTACAACATCCATGATAACACATACATCCACAACACCCATACTGACATCTATACCCTCGTCCACCCCGACATACATCTATACTAACGCCTTCATTCACTCCCACACCCTCACCTACCACATCCATGATAACACATACATCCACAACACCCATACTGACATCTATACCCTCGTCCACCCCGACATACATCTACACTATCGCCTTCATTTACTAACACACCCTCACCTACCACATCCATGATAACACATACATCCACAACACCCATACTGACATCTATACCCTCGTCCACCCGACATACATCTATACTAATGTCTTCATTCACTCCCACACCCACACCTACCACATCCATGATAACACATACATCCACAACACCCATACTGACATCTGTACCCTCGTCCACCCCGACATACATCTATACTAATGTCTTCATTCACTCCCACACCCTCACCTACCACATCCATGATAAGATATACATCCAAAACACACATACTGACATCTACACCCTCGTCCACCCCGACATACATCTACACTAACGCCTTCATTCACTCCCACACCCTCACCTACCACATCCATGATAACACATACATCCACAACACCCAAACTGACATCTATACCCTCGTCCACCCCGACATACATCTATACTAATGTCTTCATTCACTCCCACACCCACACCTACCACATCCATGATAACATGTACATCCACAACACCCATACTGACATCTATACCCTCGTCCACCCCGACATACATCTATACTAACGCCTTCATTCACTCCCACACCCTCACCTACCACATCCATGATAACACATACATCCACAACACCCATACTGACATCTATACCCTCGCTCGTCCCGACATACATCTACACTAATGCCTTCATTCACTCCCACACCCTCACCTACCACATCCATGATAACACATACATCCACAACACCCATACTGACATATATACCCTCGTCCACCCCGACATACATCTATACTAACGCCTTCATTCACTCCCACACCCTCACCTACCACATCCATGATAACACATACATCCACAACACCCATACTGACATCTATACCCTCGCTCGTCCCGACATACATCTACACTAATGCCTTCATTCTCTCCCACACCCTCACCTACCACATCCATGATAACATATACATCCAAAACACACATACTGGCATCTATACCCTTGTCCACCCCGACATACATCTATACTAATGCCTTCATTCACTCCCACACCCTCACCTACCACATCCATGATAACACATACATCCACAACACCCATACTGACATCTATACCCTCGTCCACCCCGACATACATCTATACTAACGCCTTCATTCACTCCCACACCCACACCTACCACATCCAGGATAACATGTACATCCACAACACCCATACTGACATCTATACCCTCGTCCACCCCGACATACATTTACACTAACGCCTTCATTCACTCCCACACCCTCACCTACCACATCCATGATAAGATTTACATCCACAACACCCACACTGACATCTATACCCTCGTCCACCCCGACATACATCTATATTAATGTCTTCATTCACTCCCACACCCTCACCTACCACATCCATGATAAGATGTACATCCACAACACCCATACTGACATCTATACCCTCGTCCACCCGACATACATCTATACTAATGTCTTCATTCACTCCCACACCCTCACCTACCACATCCATGATAAGATTTACATCCACAACACCCACACTGACATCTATACCCTCGTCCACCCCGACATACATCTATACTAATGTCTTCATTCACTCCCACACCCTCACCTACCACATCCATGATAACATATACATCCAAAACATCCATACTGACATCTACACCCTCGTCCACCCCGACATACATCTATACTAACGCCTTCATTCACTCCCACACCCTCACCTACAACATCCATGATAACACATACATCCACAACACCCATACTGACATCTATACCCTCGTCCACCCCGACATACATCTATACTAACGCCTTCATTCACTCCCACACCCTCACCTACCACATCCATGATAACACATACATCCACAACACCCATACTGACATCTATACCCTCGTCCACCCCGACATACATCTATACTAACGCCTTCATTCACTCCCACACCCTCACCTACCACATCCATGATAACACATACATCCACAACACCCATACTGACATCTACACCCTCGCTCACCCCGACATACATCTATACTAATGCCTTCATTCACTCCCACACCCTCACCTACCACATCCATGATAACACATACATCCACAACACCCATACTGGCATCTATACCCTCGTCCACCCCGACATACATCTATACTAATGCCTTCATTCACTCCCACACCCTCACCTACCACATCCATGATAACACATACATCCACAACACCCATACTGACATCTACACCCTCGTCCACCCCGACATACATCTATACTAACGCCTTCATTCACTCCCACACCCTCACCTACCACATCCATGATAACACATACATCCACAACACCCATACTGACATCTATACCTTCGCTCACCCCGACATACATCTACACTAACGCCTTCATTCACTCCCACACCCACACCTACCACATCCATGATAACATATACATCCACAACACCCATACTGACATCTTTACCCTCGTACACCCGACATACATCTATACTAATGTCTTCATTCACTCCCACACCCTCACCTACCACATCCATGATAACACATACATCCACAACACCCATACTGACATCTATACCCGCGTCCACCCCGACATACATCTATACTAATGTCTTCATTCACTCCCACACCCTCACCTACCACATCCATGATAACACATACATTCACAACACCCATACTGACATCTATACCCTCGTCCACCCCGACATACATCTATACTAATGTCTTCATTCACTCCCACACCCACACCCATACCCACACCCACACCCACACCCACACCCACACCCACACCCACATCCACACCCACACCCACACCCACACCCACACCCACACCCACACCTTCACCTACCACATCCATGATAACACATACATCCACAACACCCATACTGACATCTATACCCTCGTCCACCCCGACATACATCTACACAAATGTCTTCATTCACTCCCACACCAACACCCACACCGACACCCACACCCACACCCACACCCACTCCCACACCCACACCCACACCCACACCCACACCCACACCCACACCCACACCCACACCCACACCCACACCCACACCCTCATCCTTACCTACTACATCCATGATAAGATATACATCCACAACACCCATACTGACATCTACACCCGCGTCCACCTCTACATACATCTACACTAATGTCTTCATTCACTCCCACACCCACACCTACCACATCCATGATAACATATACATCCACAACACCCATACTGACATCTATACCCTCGTCCACCCCGACATACATCTATACTAACGCCTTCATTCACTCCCACACCCTCACCTACCACATCCATGATAACACATACATCCACAACACCCATACTGACATCTATACCCTCGTCCACCCCGACATACATCTATACTAATGTCTTCATTCACTCCCACACCCACACCCACACCCACACCCACACCCACACCCACACCCACACCCACACCCACACCCACACCCTCATCCTCACCTACCACATCCATGATAACATATACATCCACAACACCCATACTGACATCTACACCCGCGTCCACCTCTACATACATCTATACTAATGTCTTCATTCACTCCCACACCCACACCTACCACATCCATGATAACATATACATCCATAACACCCATACTGACATCTATGCCCTCGTCCACCCCGACATACATCTACACTAACGCCTTCATTCACTCCCACACCCTCACCTACCACATCCATGATAACACATACATCCACAACACCCATACTGACATCTATACCCTCGTCCACCCCGACATACATCTATACTAATGCCTTCATTCACTCCCACACCCTCACCTACCACATCCATGATAACACATACATCCACAACACCCATACTGACATCTATACCCTCGCTCACCCCGACATACATCTACACTAACGCCTTCATTCACTCCCACACCCACACCTACCACATCCATGATAAGATATACATCCACAACACCCATACTGACATCTATACCCTCGTCCACCCCGACATACATCTACACTAACGCCTTCATTCACTCCCACACCCTCACCTACCACATCCATGATAACACATACATCCACAACACCCATACTGACATCTATACCCTCGTCCACCCCGACATACATCTATACTAATGTCTTCATTCACTCCCACACCCTCACCTACCACATCCATGATAACATATACATCCACAACACCCATACTGACATCTATACCCTCGTCCACCTCGACATACATCTATACTAATGTCTTCATTCACTCCCACACCCTCACCTACCACATCCATGATAACACATACATCCACAACACCCATACTGACATCTATACCCTCGTCCACCCCGACATACATCTATACTAACGCCTTCATTCACTCCCACACCCTCACCTCCCACATCCATGATAACACATACATCCACAACACCCATACTGACATCTATACCCTCGCTCACCCCGACATACATCTATACTAATGTCTTCATTCACTCCCACACCCTCACCTACCACATCCATGATAACACATACATCCACAACACCCATACTGACATCTATACCCTCGTCCACCTCGACATACATCTATACTAATGTCTTCATTCACTCCCACACCCTCACCTACCACATCCATGATAACACATACATCCACAACACCCATACTGACATCTATACCCTCGTCCACCCCGACATACATCTATACTAACGCCTTCATTCACTCCCACACCCTCACCTCCCACATCCATGATAACACATACATCCACAACACCCATACTGACATCTATACCCTCGCTCACCCCGACATACATCTATACTAATGTCTTCATTCACTCCCACACCCTCACCTACCACATCCATGATAACACATACATCCACAACACCCATACTGACATCTATACCCTCGTCCACCCCGACATACATCTATACTAATGTCTTCATTCACTCCCACACCCTCACCTACCACATCCATGATAACACATACATTCACAACACCCATACTGACATCTATACCCTCGTCCACCCCGACATACATCTATACTAATGTCTTCATTCACTCCCACACCCACACCCACACCCACACCCACACCCACACCCACACCCACACCCACACCTTCACCTACCACATCCATGATAACACATACATCCACAACACCCATACTGACATCTATACCCTCGTCCACCCCGACATACATCTATACTAATGTCTTCATTCACTCCCACACCCACACCCACACCCACACCCACACCCACACCCACACCCACACCCACACCCACACCCACACCCTCACCTACCACATCCATGATAACACATACATCCGCAACACCCATGCTGACATCTATACCCTCGCTCACCCCGACATTCATCTACACTAATGTCTTCATTCACTCCCACACCGACACCCACACCCACACCCACACCCACACCCACACCCACACCCACACCCACACCCACACCCACACCCACACCCACACCCACACCCACACCCTCATCCTCACCTACCACATCCATGATAACATATACATCCAGAACACCCATACTGACATCTACACCCGCGTCCACCCCGACATACGTCTACACTAATGTCTTCATTCACTCCCACACCCTCACCTACCACATCCATGATAACATATACATCCAGAACACCCATACTGACATCTACACCCGCGTCCACCCCGACATACGTCTACACTAATGTCTTCATTCACTCCCACACCCACACCTACCACATCCATGATAACATATACATCCACAACACCCATACTGACATCTATACCCTCGTCCACCCCGACATACATCTACACTAACGCCTTCATTCACTCCCACACCCTCACCTACCACATCCATGATAACACATACATCCACAACACCCATACTCACATCTATACCCTCGTCCACCCCGACATACATCTATACTAATGTCTTCATTCACTCCCACACCCTCACCTACCACATCCATGATAAGATATACATCCACAACACCCATACTGACATCTATACCCTCGTCCACCCCGACATACATCTATACTAACGCCTTCATTCACTCCCACACCCTCACCTACCACATCCATGATAACACATACATCCACAACACCCATACTGACATCTATACCCTCGTCCACCCCGACATACATCTACACTAACGCCTTCATTCACTCCCACACCCTCACCTACCACATCCATGATAACACATACATCCACAACACCCATACTGACATCTATACCCTCGTCCACCCGACATACATCTATACTAATGTCTTCATTCACTCCCACACCCTCACCTACCACATCCATGATAACACATACATCCACAACACCCATACTGACATCTACACCCGCGTCCACCCCGACATACATCTACACTATCGCCTTCATTCACTCCCACACCCTCACCTACCACATCCATGATAACACATACATCCACAACACCCATACTGACATCTATACCCTCGTCCACCCCGACATACATCTATACTAATGTCTTCATTCACTCCCACACCCTCACCTACCACATCCATGATAACATATACATCCACAACACCCATACTGACATCTATACCCTCGTCCACCCCGACATACATCTACACTAACGCCTTCATTCACTCCCACACCCTCACCTACCACATCCATGATAACACATACATCCACAACACCCATACTGACATCTATACCCTCGTCCACCCCGACATACATCTATACTAACGCCTTCATTCACTCCCACACCCTCACCTACCACATCCATGATAACACATACATCCACAACACCCATACTGACATCTATACCCTCGCTCACCCCGACATACATCTATACTAATGCCTTCATTCACTCCCACACCCTCACCTACCACATCCATGATAACACATACATCCACAACACCCATACTGACATCTATACCCTCGCTCACCCCGACATACATCTACACTAACGCCTTCATTCACTCCCACACCCACACCTACCACATCCATGATAACACATACATCCACAACACCCATACTGACATCTATACCCTCGTCCACCCCGACATACATCTACACTAACGCCTTCATTCACTCCCACACCCACACCTACCACATCCATGATAACACATGCATCCACAACACCCATACTGACATCTATACCCTCGCTCACCCCGACATACATCTACACTAACGCCTTCATTCACTCCCACACCCACACCTACCACATCCATGATAACACATACATCCACAACACCCATACTGACATCTATACCCTCGTCCACCCCGACATACATCTATACTAACATCTATACTAATGTCAAACAGTGACAAACAGTGAAAACAGTCAGTCCTCTCTCACCGTGAGTCTTTCGTGGTATTCTCCTTCAAGGCATGTATTCTCCACTGATGGTGAGTCCAGGTGCTCCTCCTGAAACTGCAATAATCCAGTCAACGACTTGAGCCTCACCGTACGAATACCGGGTTCTTGTAAACAACACGATTCCGAAATGTAACCTTCATTACAAATGTGGCAGAAGATATTCTGATAGCCCCAACTGGTGACGTGGCTGTAGGCAAGACATGCTGCCTCAATTGAGGCATTGTATATCTCCCAAACCCCTGTGGCATTACACTCGGAGATTTCAGAACACATTTGAATGGAAATGTTCGTAGGTACGAGATATTCAATTTTACAGACATCCGATGTTTGCAACCATTCATATATATTCGATGGCCCAGAGATATTGCTGATGTCTTCTGGAAATTGATCGCACGCAATACCTATGTCCCACGTTTGAAAATGTTCAAAACCATGGCATTGCGCACAATATTTATTTCTAAAAGTTAAGGAAGTCGAGTTTTCTCTTCGAATGGAAACTGGCACATTTCCTTTGGAAGTGTTGCACTTCCAAGCGAGTTCTTCCGAATATTGCTTATCACCAAAGGAACACCGTGTCACTACATAGATGTGCATGGCCTCTGAATACCCATGAGATAATTCTACACACTCCAGATCGTACTCTTCTTTGCCAATATACAAATCAGGACAACAGTCACCAAAGTCTGTACACTCTGGGTCACAGAAACAACGTGGACACACGCTGTCATTTGCCGGAAACGGGGATACGGAATCATTTTGAAGTGTCGCTAAACATCTGGATCCGCAATACTTTCTTTCATAACTGAAAATTAGCGACGTCAGTTGTTCATCAATATCATCAGAAGAGTGTCCTTGGGGTTTCTGAAAATAAAAATAAGTATCAGATGGTGAGACAAATGAACAAACCTGTACAATTTAACCTGGTTATAATGCCAACGTTTGTCCAGAAGACATTACATCCAGTGAGGCATAATAACCCGGTGGGACAGTTAGAGGGCCTGTGCGATCAACAAGGTGATTGAGTTGATGTCGCCTGTAGAGAGTCTTAATTGAATGACTGGATACTCCCAGCATACAGGGGCTGCAGTCAACTTGTTGTAGGTGGCAGGAAGTGTACTGTCACATGTGTTATCCTATCTGGGACAATAAAACTACTTAAGACATCGACGTGTTTGGCCAATAAATATAATTTTTTGGCCGTTTCAGATCAGTATAATATTGTCTTTGAAAAAAGATTCACTTACTTGTGTCATACCGTGTAGATTCCAGATCACCAGCGAAAGCAGCAGAATGTTTACCAGAATGTTGTTTTTCAGCAGCATGTTTCCTCAATATTCTGAAATATCAGTAAAAGAAAACTTTACGAACAGTAAATAATTTCTCCACAGCCAGTCATTTGTAAAGTGTTTTGAGTCAGTTCTGGTGTATTCTTTTTCAGGGACCAGGTATTTTTAGTATTCGTTACACAAACTTCGTAACTGTGTTGAACCGCTTTGTGGCCTAGTCATGTCTGCCATGAAATAAGAAATTCCGTGTCATAGCAAAAGACGGTAATTGTTGTTGCTCCACCTGCGGTTTCGCTTTAAGGGAGACAAAACGAAAATCGGTACGCTGTGATAAACTGCGAGACACATAGTATCTCAGTGGGTTAGCACTGAAAATGAGTGAATTAGGTTTCTGAATTCCGTATCTAGTGTCGGTTTTCTATACGAGTTAAGATCGTATTGACGTAAGACTTTTTTTATTGAGTATTGTAAATAAAAGACCTTGCGGCTGTGTAAGTGTGACGGAATGCAATGAAAATGATCACTTTCTAGGTTGGTTGAATGTGTAACCATCTCTGCAGTATTCCAACTATATGACGGTGGTGTCTAAATAATCGAATCTAGTCCAGAAAGTCCATTGACCAACAGCATGAGCATCGACCTACGCAACTCGGATCCGATGTCAAGCAAATGAGCAGCCCTGGCCACCCGATACCTTTTCTTACATGCTGAAGACCAATTCCATCCCGCATTTTCTGGGACAAAGATCGCATCCTTGTGTTTCAACGAGTTGATTTAGTTTTACTACGCTTTTAGCAATATTCCAGCAACATCGCTTCGGGGGACACCAGAAATAAGCTTCACACATTGTACAAATGTGGTAAATCGAACCCGTGTGTTCGGCGTGACAGGCGAACGCTTTAACCACTTGACTACCCCACCACATCCATGTTTCGTTGAAATGGGTTTAAGGTCAGTGTAACTACACTAGAAAGAGGTTTAACACATTATACCTATATGGTAAATTGAGCCCCCATGAAAAGTGATAACTTTAACCACTAACTAACAAAACTACCTTTTGAGACTTAGAATATATCTTTCAACACTCCAGTTAAAGCACATACTGGATATAAAAAGAAAGCGCATAAGTAACAAATATGTAACCTCCAACGAACATCCTAATGAATATCGGGGTAGACGTGATCTTCAGCAACCAGTACTTGTCGCAAGAGGCGGTAAACGGGATCGCTGACCCACATGTCTTCATATCCCACTTACGAAGATTGAGGCAACTGTTTACTCGGGTGTTTACAAAACGCTGTTATATAGCTGGAGTAATACTCACTGCGATCTTAAACGAAATCCGCCAAACTAGCGCAGAAATAACGTAGTGTTGAGTACTTATGGAGACAGGCGGCGATATGTATCTTTCTCTCTGTCACGTCAACAAACAAGTGCACTTAAACTGTAAGCGTGATTCGAGGCGCATTAGAATTCTATTTCCTTGAAACTATATCCTGTTGGATTTGGACACGTTTGACAATATCACTAGGCTTAAACATGGAAAACATATGGAAAACATGAATAGGAACATATGTATCATAGATATGTTTCGTCTAATAAAATTATCATAATTTTATTCTATTTTCTAATAAAATGTATAATATATCTCAAGTATAGGAATATCGATTTACGATTCAGACTAATTGTATATCGTGGTCATGTGTTTATGTGTTACTGTCATTTAGTGATGATTCTGACTCACTGGTCACAAGGGAAACGTGAACACATGCAACAAGTTAAAACAGGGAATGATATATAACGTACCGATGACTTTCCCTTTAAACATTAAAGTGAGCCCAAAAGAGTGAAATTAAGTTTGCAAATGCTCATACCCACTGAACATTTAAATTTCAGATTGTATACAACTTAGAACAAAAGTTGTTTAACAAACGATCATAGATTCAAATCGATTTTATCAGTTTGCATGACAAGGGGGTAAGCCCGGTAGTTGGATCGGTGAAACAAATACACGTGAGGTACGTGATGAGAGTTAACTTACACCAATCCTACATGTTTTCGGTATTTCATTTAAAGTGCATATCCCCTTGTAATACAAACAAATAGAGTGATTTGAAACTTTGATCGTTTGTTAAGTAACCCTTATCCTAAGTTGAAAAAACTTCTGGGATTTAAATGTTCTATTGTCAAGGCAAAATTACGAGGATCCGCAAACATAATATCAGGGGACTAACGCGTGTTCAGGGACACTGACTTGATTGAAATGTGTCATCATGTATCAATTCCGTAGTCCATGCTGACAGAATTGTCTGGTCAAGACCAGATTATTTGTAGACTTACTTTAGCGGCAATATTGTCTAACCTATATACCAATATACCAAATCCCACTGGAACTTGTATAAAAGTCTTTCGAATGCTATCACGTTCAACGTCTATTCACACTCACCTACTAATATCTTTAAGAAGGGGTGGAGCGGAAGGCTACTGGTAAAAACGTTCGCTCGTCATGTTGAAAGTCTGGTTCTATTCCCAGATAGGTACAAGGTCTGAAACCAATTTCTGCTGCCCCCGTCATGATATTGCTGGAATATTAGTGGAATATAGTGGCCTAAAACTAAAGTCACTCACTCAACGAAATATGTAAAGAAGGTATCGAGTCTGGACCAGGCATCCCAGTGATCAACAGCATGAACACCAATCTACGCAATTAGGGATACGATAACATGTGTCACCCAAGTCAGAGGACCTAACCATCTGAACGCGTTTGTTGATTGTTTCGACAAGCATGGTTTACTGAAGATCAGCTCCAACCCGGATCTTCACAGGTCGGGTACATCAGAAATGGGCTTTACACACTGCAGCTGTATGGGATTCGATCACGGGTGCTAGTCGTAACGAGCGGACGTGTAACTGCTAGGCTGTTTACATTATCCCCGAACCAGTAATGTCAAAGTTCACGTATTAACCAATCAAATCACTCGAACTTGAGTTATCATAGATATTGAAAATAATGCCAGTAACCACACTAAATGAAATAAATTTTATCTAATTCCATAGAAGTGTTTTCGTTTTACATGCTCTCAGGTGTGAAAACTTGAATGAAATGTGTTATGACACATATGTGTCATAACACTTTGTTATGAAACACCTTTACGAAGTACCACGTGGGTAATAATATTTGTTTGCCTGCGGGACATATGTTATCTCGAAATCTGAGGTCAGTGGTCTAGAGATGTCCCAGTAGCACTTAGTAGGACGTGAGATATGTAAATGCATAAGTGCTATTGTCAAGACAAGGCACCGATAACAAGACAATGGTAACAGACGGAAATGAGCCTCGGCAACCGGAAGGTGGTTTAGGTCAGAAACAGTAACAGTTAGTATCACATCCCATTCAGCGATGTCACATGGTATTTTGTGCGCAATATTCCAGCAATAATGGGCGGAGGATGCAAAAATGGGCTCCCTACATTGTGTTCATGTGGGGAATCGAACCCGGGTCTTCGGCATGGCGAACGAACGCTTTAACTCCTAGGCTGCCCCACTGTCCCAGGTCTCCAAGAAGTACAGTGTAAAACAATGTTGACCTTACATAAATATCGATAGGGCTGTTATGAATGTCTCCGTACCAATGTCGTAAACAACGTATACATACGGTTCGACCATTTGTATGGTTATGTGTCTCCAACCTCAAAGAATAAGAGGCAATAAATAATAAATGATATACAATAAAAAAAAAAGAATTTAACGATAATAAAGATATCCAAAAAGAAAAATACTTTTTAATACTCTTTGAATGAATTTACGATGTAGTACATATTAGAAACAATTGGTCGATAAACGTAGATCACGTTGACCTAAGTAAAGTAAAGTACTTTTTTCGTTTTTTTATACATTGCCTGAATGAAAACAACATACACTTTTTTTCTATAATCCCAATGGAAAGTCAGAGCGAGTGAGTGTGGGTGCGTGCGTGCGTGCGTGCGTGCGTGCGTGCGTGCGCGTGCTAGAAATGGGCTTCACACAGTGTACACACGTTTGGAATCTAATAAGAGAAAAACTAATAAGAATGTAAATAAGAGGACGGCAACTGCTTAATGTTTTCAGTTCTGTTTCAATCAAGGTTTAGTCATTGTACTCAAAGCCAGATTTGTCCAGGACTATTCCAAGACTTTTCAAAACTGACCGTCCGGTCGCCAAAGAGGCCGTCAAGGACGGTCGGGCAGGCGGGAAGTCGCAATGCTGAACTTATGAATCAAAAGGCGATCTAATATCAGTGATGAAGCATGGAGGCTTAGATTTATTACAGCTACTTTGAGGTTGCCTGTTAAAAATATGCTGACAACAAACGAACGAGTCAGTGCAGTACGGTAGCTCAGCGGTTACAGTGATCGCACTTCACGCACAAGGTCTATGTTCGATCCCCACATGGGTACAACGCGTGAAGCCCAATTCTGGTGTCCTACGTGATATTGTCTGAAGCTTGGTAAGACAAAACTCACTGATGAACTACACCCGGTACAATAGTATGTAATGTTCCCGGTTACCGAGCATTCCACTTAAACAATTGAGTTCCACAGCTTACCACATGTATTGATTGTAGGGCATTAATTTAAGCAAAATGTTTTCAAACTTTTGGAAACACAATTCACAAGGCATTAAAATATTCTACACTCGATAAAGTGATTGTTGCCAGGTTGTTGATTAATACTCTTTACAAGACATACTTGGTAAACAGGACGATACTAAATGTCTTTTGTTATAAAACCAGAATTAAAGATGCGTGGTGTTAATGATTAATGGATCTATTTGGTATTCTTTGACAGAAAAGAAGGGCAGTACATCATGCTTGCACCTGGTGAGTGAGTGAGTGGGCTTAGTTTTCAGCCACTTTTAGCAATATTCCAGCAACGTCACGGCGGGGGATACCAAAATGGGTCTCAAACAGTGCACCCCGGTGGGACACGAACCCGGCACTTCGGCGTTACGAGTGAACGCTTTAACCAGTAAGCTACCTCTCCTCCAGCTTGTGTCTGGAGCTGACTCAAAGTCACGATGTAGAAGGAATGTCGCTGGATGCGGTGTAAAATAGCATTCACGCTGTCAAAAAGTCATTGCCTTCTCGTTAAACCCTTCCTTAGAGTGGGTTGGGAACACCAGAAACGGGTTTTACACATTATATCCATTTGTGAAAACGAACGAGTTGTGAATGTCAGTACTAATTGTCTCATACAGACTATAAGAACCATTCAGTGAATTAAATATATCTTTATTCAAAGCACGTACTGAATATTTTACAGGATATAAGTAAATACGTATGCATCTACCAATCAAAGCTTTTCAGGATGTAAAAAGCAGGATGTAACGCTTTGACGCGAAAATGAAGCACATTTTACTTCAATTTTACTGTATTTCAATCGATCAAAATTCATCTACTTCTCAGGAAAATATCAAAATGGACAACAAACTTGCAATACTATTTTCATTTTCATACAAAGTGTCTTGGACACATAGAAGCTTACTTACATGAAACTGATGACATCTACACGCTATACATGTGTACAACCTGGTTCCCGGTGTATGCTGCGCTACGCTTCGGTACAAACGGAGCTGAACAAAGCAGAACCCATAACCAGGTTAACCAGAAGACGAATTTAATACACACTACAGAATATAGCATATCTACGTCACTGAAGATAAATGTCATTTCATATTTACCTGTCCATTAAACGAAGCTTACAGAAAAAAATCTATACTAGACAAAAATAGTTAGGGATATATGTCAATTTTGAAATTATGAATAATGATTTATGCATTCATTGACATGCTGATAAAATATCAGTCATTGAAATACCAATATCCTTAACTTATTTTGTTCAGTATATATGGATACAACTACCATAACAATAATAATACAATAATCAACATGAAACAATGGAAATTAGACATGAAAATCTGCAGCACATACATATTACAGTTTTGCCATCAAAAGTGAGAGAAAGAATGCAATTTAGATAATTTATGATTTACATAATTATCAGCATAATTTGTATTCAAATATGTTGTGATATTTATTGTATATATGACCGATTCATAATGCATGTACAGATTTAAACAACATATTTCTGTATTTATGATATCTATTATTGCGAAATTGTATGCTTGTACCACAATATGTTTGCCATGACTCTATTATTATGAATCTAAGTCAATTGTGAGATATGGGCTAGAAGGTCTACACTTCCGAATATAACATTGGTTGATTGAATAGCATAGTTGGAGTAATGATTCACTGGTTATCTAAAGAAATACATCCTAACATACGGGACACAGCTGGACCAGTTTGTCATCTTGCAGCTTGCAGTCAAGAGTTATGCCCCCTTGATACTACAGAAACCGGTGATCGTGGCATAGCGAGATACCGTTATATAAGGGGAAAGGTGTTCAAGGTGGTGTACCCACCACGTGTTGTTGTTGTTGTTGTTGTTTAACACAGGACTCAGCATTATTACCACTATGTGACTGCGGCCAGTAAATAATGGCGTCCGAGAAAGACAATCCGGTGATTGACATGATTTATGCAAAACAGAAACGATAACATATATTAACCAAGTAAGCAAACATGACCATCCGGACTCGTACGTCGCCTCTTACAAGCATGGGTTGCTGAAGATGACGTTCCATGGGTGCACCAACTCACTAGTCTTAATACAGCACAATACACCCTCGCTATCCCAGTGTAACATCTCCAGAGTCTGCCTCCCCTCGTGAATGTGATCTCACTGAAGGACCGATTCAGCGTCGTGTCTTCTGAATGCGGTTCAAACGAGGCAATTGCAAATAGTGAAGTGATGTTGATTAACATATGACTTACCACGCCCTACTTTGAGGTTATGGCTGAACCGGATGACGTGTTCGACGTCCCAGATACAGTATACGAAGTTGACCTGTCTCGTTTTGGACGACAACGAACAAGAACCAATTTAAAGACACGCTTGTTGAACACAAAGCTCAAGAAGATGAGAACACCCTGCCCAGCTGCAAGGACCACAAACGCGTATTTAAATGCTTCAATCGAAAACAATGACCCCAAAAGACCAAACACCCACGAGAGACCGGTGGCAGACGATAGCTTCACCAAATTAAGGATTGCATGTGTTTCTTTCTTCCCTACACTGGCCCGATCAGTGGAAGCCCGTCTAAGAGCTACGACTGTGCATGCGAAGAACGTCCCCGTACATACGACCGTAACGACAGCGGGGATACCGAACGCTACTAGAGTGATAACGCCAGGGTTCAGGAAACAGGATGCTTGACTGTCACTGTATCCAATGGTGGACATTCCAGACAAGAAATAATTCACCAAAATGGTAATGGTAACAACACCAGCTGGCACAACGTACGAAAATGTTCCATATTTCAGTAAAACTATTCTTTTGTCATTTGACAGTTTAACGGATGACAAAATATTTCGAAACACACGAAAAACGTGGAATGTGCAGACATTCATCCATGCAAAGGTGACCATCCAAAAATAGTGTATCATTACGCCGAGTATTTTGCATATCACGTGATTGCTAACTGCGCCTGCGCCAAAAAGAAAAAGTCCCTGTGCGAGGAAAAGGGAACTTATCAAAAACATCAAATTGTAACCTGGCAAGGTTCGTAACTCTGGTACCAAGACGTAAACAAGAAACGATAGGAACAAGAAGAACATACTAAAGACTAAGCAGACAGCAGTTAAAATGGTTAGGACGTCATACCCTTGCTCAATACTCGATTGCATTTCCTTTATGCGATCTTCGTATCTGCTCCTGAGTTCTTCCACTGTTGAGAGACATACCAAAACACCCAAATCTTCTGTAAGGGTAAAATTTTCCTCTGATATCAAAACATTTTCTTTAAGCAGGACACTGTTGTTCGAAATGAGTGTGTAATCTGACTGAGAATACAAAACCTGTGCACAGTTCCTTTTTACGTACTTTAGGGAGAATGGTCTAAAATCAATAAGATAACTAAAATTTTCACCCTGAAAGACAAACTCCGGGGGATTTTTAATATAGTGTACCAGCGGCAGCATTGAGGTATAAACAGCTCGAAAGGAGAAATTACGACCCTCAACAGAAACAGAAAATTCTTCAAAAAGCAGATTTGATAAGCTTTCAAAGAAATTGGCATAATCTTCACTTGAATAGGTTGCGTATAAATCAATGTCTATTCTGGAGATACTGTACTGATCTGGTGAAAGTGAAATGTTCTCGTGACCGTCGTCACTTGCAACTGCATCATTTTCCCCAAGTTGGGCATGGGTGTGTTCTTCGTTCGTTGTTCCATCGGCGGTAGATGAGTTGTCCCTGTACAAACTAACAATGAACTTGTCAAGGTACCATCTGTTAAGTGTCGCTTGCTGTCCGTAATAATCCCGAAGTCCTCTAGACAACAGGTCCAAGGTGCTATTTCCCAGGTGAAGATTGTCGGTGTCTGTCGGAATGAGGTGCAACTTGACCACATAGTACAGGGGCATATCACGGTCGACCATGCCCGTTGGAAATGTGCATTCTTTCTGATACAGTTGGTAAAACGATGGACACAGTATAGCGAGACACCTGCTCTGAAAATATAAAAGGGGAAACTGTAAATATTAGGTAACGTTTAATGCACGTCCCATATTTCATTAAATACCGTATTCTCAAAAATATTAGTTTCGAATATATTCCTGGACTTTGATTGAATGCAATTATACGTCTGGTGCCTTACGTGTGTTGAGTTCTCTATTGTTAACCCCTGCGAGAACTAAATAAGACTAAATGTCCCAGGCAGTTGAATTCGAGGTACAATCGAGCCCAGTTTACTCGGACCCCGGATATCGGTAAAAATCCGGACGAGTTTTAGATGAAACGAAACTTAATTCAGTAACTATATCCGCTTTACTGGACAACGCGCCCCCAGACGCGAGCGGAGAATTGTGAAATCAGTCCCTCTGATTTTGTTGTCGGACTGAAAGATCTGTACGCACGCGCTTGTGCATGTGTGATAGGTACAGTCTGAACCGACGATTATCGTAAAATCGTTTCGGAATTTGCTGCTTAACGCCGCACACAGCAGTATTCTAACTATTTGGCGGTGAGATGTAAATTATCGAGTCTTGACCAAACATTCCAGTGATCGACAGCATGAGCATCGATCTAGGAAGGGGATACGATGGCAGGTGTCAACCAAGTCAGCATGCTGATCACCAAACCATTTAATCGACCGTTTAATCTCATACAAACAATGCAATATTGCAATCCAAGGAAATAGCGTGAGGAAATATTTATGACAAGCCCTTATTCGTCAGTCACGCGAGTTTTGAGTACCAGTTTCAACACGCGTCTTAAAAAAAGATATTCAGAAACCGAAACAAACATTATGAGTGTTACAATAAACTTCAATGACACTTAAACCGCTTGTACGGACAGAAACCAGATTACATACTATTAAAAGTATGCATCATAAACGTTAAGGACATCCTGTGAACTGGCACGGACCGTTACGCCGAGTTATAAGGGGCGTCCGGATAACAAAGGGCCCGACATATTTAGCGTACTGGTAGACCAACGCTAAATACATATGCATCATTCTGATAGAAACAAAAAACTTCATTTAAACTGTGTAAGTGAATGTGGTTTTACGCCGCTTTTGGTAATATTCCAGCAATATCACGTATCACGGCGGGGAACACCAGAAAAGGGGCTTACACATTGCGTAGATCGATGCTCGTGGTGTCGATCACTGCACTGACTGGTCCAGGCTCGATTATTTACAGACCACCGCCATAAAGCAGGATTATTGCTGAGTGTGGCACTAAACAACAAACAAACAAAACATGGCCCTACTTACGGTGAATATGTCATCATATTCCCTTTTAGAACATTCTTCCCCGGACGATGACGTTCCGCCACTTTCGTCCTCAAACTGAAGTATTGCAGCAAATGAAACGAATGAAATGAACTCATAATCTATCATAGGACTCATGGACAACTGCCGTATTTCGTTCTCGTTACAAATATAGCAGAATACATTCCGGTAATAATCCCTGAAGACATGTGTGTACGCATGACAAGCAGCCTCAATGTCTGAATTATATTCTTGCCAGATACCCGTGACATTGCATTCTGATATCAGTTCGAGGACTGTACATGACCGAGTTGATATATTTCTGGGTTTGCGTTGGCCAACCATGCACGAGTATGAGTTCTGAAGCCTCGCAAAGATGACCGCCGGGTCGGAAACATCGTTTACCTCTTCTGGTAAATCCGTACAAGATACATCAACGGTCCATGTTTGAAGGTCCTTATATCCATGACACTGGGCGCAATACTTATTTCGGAACGTTAGGGAAGTCTGATTTTCTCTGTTTAAAGATACCAACACCTCTTCGTCGTGCTTCAGCCGGTTTGGCGTCGTGCATTTACGGGAAACTTCCTCCGAGTAGTTTTCATGCCCAGGCGTACAGTTTGCAACGAGAAATAATGTGTCTGATTCTCCTGTTCCCGAGTAGATTTCCTCACACTGAAATGACTGGTCCCCCTTACCAATATACAGATCGGAACAACAGTCACCAAAGCTTCTGCACTCGGAATCACAAAAACAAGTGCTGCAAGAAGGTTCAGGAGTATCAGGAGGAAAAGTTTCATTTGGAAAAGGATGAGGCATGTTTGTTGACGGAGTAGATTCCAAGATGTCTTCAAAGATGGAAGATGACGATGTGTTGTAGCAGGTCGAACCACAATACATTTCCTCGTAACGAAGGATCATTGAGGTGATATTCCCGGTGATGTTTACTTCTCCAGCTTCTAGAGTGGGACACAGAACTATCCACAGCTGAATCAGCAGCGTATTCAGCGTCATTGTTGTCCAGCTTTCTGTTGTCCTGCATTATAAAAAATGTTTGGTTGTCAATGGAAAAATCATCTTTGTGCCTAGTGGTTAAACTCATGCTGAAGACTCGAGTTCGATTCCCTACATGGATACCATCTGTGAAACCTACTTCTGGTGTTCCCGCCATGATTTTGGGGAAATATTTGTAAAGGCAACTAAAAAACAAACTCACCAAGTTCACAGAAAAGAACTTAGCATCTCTAAATCAACACCATCCCACCACCAACCACCACTTCCTCCCTCTCTCCTCCCCAATTAGTTCCTGGAACAATAGTGTAGCCACGGTGAGGTGTCCCCTAGGCCCTCTGAAAGGGAAATGATACCATAGCCCATCTTCGTTTGTGGGATTATCAAGACTCATTAATTCCCATACCGTTGTAATAACACAATAAGACTTAAGACTATTCCTCTCCATCTGATCCCCTTTCTGGTTCCTTTCAAGTGAGTTTGTTTGGGGCATATAGTGAGTGAGGAGTGTAGATGTTGTAGTAGCCTTTCTCCCACATGTACTTAACATTGATGATAAGTCCTGACAATGTATTACAGTTGGACTTTCAAACTTTATTGACCTGTCAGACAATGGGTTATGATGGAAACGTCTAAGGTATATGCAAGATTATATACAAGGTTATATAAATGAGAAACAATTGGAATATCCAACTTTATATACCTGTCGGACAATGAAATACAAATTGGAAAGACTAACACTCACAAACCTGTCACACATTGAGGCGTATCTGTTTTTGACGCGAGGAATATTTTTACCATCAACCTTGTTTTGTGTGTTTTATTATTGTGACGCGGAAAACGCGTGTTATGTTATGCAAATGGTTTCATCTGTATAAATCAGTCAGTGTGTTTGGTATCACAGCACAAGAGAGGTACTGTGACACAACTTACGTATAAATTACTATTTTATCGAGGTTTTTGCTTATGCATATGTGAGAAAATAGAATATCTGTCTGTTTGATAAATGTTCAGGCAGGATAAACAAGGCAACCTGCGGATGGCGTTAATGCAAAAATATTGTCATTCAGTGGAACTGGTTCTAATGTTAACGTTTTTCTCAAACACGACAGTGTCTGTGTTTGTAAATACGGGGTCGCTATGGGTATTGATTGACATTGTGCGTAGTCTTCGGACATTTGTCATAAATGTGAAGTTCCCTATATCTCAAGCTATAAATCGCGCTGTTGTGTTACATTTACACGAGATTACCTCGTCGGCGTTTTTCCCAACTAAATAAAGTCAGTTCAAATCTTGTTTCGAGGTTGACTGTTTGATAGTTGTTTTGGCATAAGTCTGGAAAACGTATCATCTCTGTTACATGTACTTACCTTTATTTCAGAGCAGCACTCCTTCCCGACCAATCCCTTCCTTTCCTTAAATGCAAGGCACACAGCAATAAAAGCAACAGTAGGTGAAATGATGTTTTTTTCTCATTGTAGAAACAATTCGTCGTTCGATGATTACATCTTGTTCAGTCAGTGTGACTTGCAAGCCCCTGATGGTTGTGATTCACCAATTAGTATAGCTGAAATATACACCACTATTACCAGGCTCAAACAAATACAGCGACTGCGGATGAATTACGTAATTGGCGAATTGTTTAAATCCTCAGCAGATTTTCGACTCTCTTTTCTGGAAATTATATTCAATACTCAGTATAATAAAGGAGAGTTCCCTTTGTCCTGGTCCAAAGCTATCATTATCCCACTTTATGAAAACGGGGATAAAACTTTACCTGCAAATTACCATGCCATATCACTTCTCGGTGCATTTGACAAATTAGTAATACATGTATCTTAAACAATAGACTTGTAGTCTGATCTGACTGCTGCAATGCAATTAAAGAGGAACAAGCTGGTTTCAGATCAGGATGCTCTACCATTCATCATATCTCTGCCTTACATGCCCTTATCAGGCAATACCTCTCAAAGAAGGGTGGAAAAGTCTAAATGCTGGTTTTGTGGATTTTCAAAAGCGTTCGATTCTGTCAACAGACGAAGGCTCTGGTATCTATTCGAAAAGATAAAAATGGATAAAGCTTTGTCTGTGTACCAAAACGTTAACGCGTATGTGCGTACATCGGATAACGGAAACACAGAAGTAGTTTCATGTGCTCTAGGGGTATGGCAAGGTTGTGTTCTTTGTCCGTTCCTGTTCTCATGTATCATTAATGAATTGGTGGAAATCATGTCCAGTTGTACAAATGGGGTTCAGTTATTACCTGACTAACTCGAGCTGCCCCTTCGTTTATTTGATGATAACGTTGTTCGACTGAACTCCCTAAGCAAATTGATATTCTTAGAAAATTGTACGAAACACCGAGTCTCCAAGTAAATTTAAACAAGACAAGTACTGCTGCATTTAAACAGACTTTCTATAACGGAAAAGTAGATTTGCAAATTGGCCGCGGCTAAAGTTTCATTATCATACAAATACCTTTGCATGTCATTTACCTGAAATCCCTGTTAAAGCTGTTAAAGCTGTTAAAGCTATGAAGGCCCTCATAAGTGTTCAGCGTAGTTCTTTAAGTTTGAAAATCCTTCATAGGAACCATATCTGTAAATCTTTGACAAAAGATGTTATTGTATTCTGCCAATTCTATGTATGGTTCTGATATGGGGTAATCAAAGATTTAATTGCATTGAAAAAAATCAGTTGCAAGCATGTAAACGTTTTCTGGACATCCGCAGATCTACAACTAGTGATACTGTATTAAGAGAATGGGAAGATAACCAATCTATATCTTGGCACTTCAGTTTCAAACGTTCCATCTTATATTGGCTGAGAGTAATCTCAGTCCGTCCTCACAGCTATCCCTTAAAAACCTATACGATGCTGTTGTGTTTGGTCGAAAATGCAAGTGGGGCTAGAAATAAGGATAACTGGGCTATGTTTGTTAAAATACATCGTTCCATCTTGGTCTTTTATATGCATGGTTCGGACAGGGAGTTGAGGATCCTAGAGACTTTTTGTCCATTGTTCATTAATGATCTAAGGATTGCTTCCAGCAAGAGTGGACCAGAATTGTTCAAACTGGAAAGGGTTTACTTTGGTTCTTTGTTTAAATAACATTTTATATGTCAAAAGTATCTATCAGTTGTATATGTAAGGAAATTAAGAGCATTGTTATCGCAGTTTCGATGTGGTTATTATGACTTCATGTACTTTGAAAGAATATGTCACGCTGTTAAGAACCAATCCTGCAAAACGTGTGACAGGGATACTGATACTGATACTGATACTGATACTGATACTGATTACTGATACTGATTACTGATACTGATACTGATTACTGATACTCATGATGGATATCATGTCCTTTTGATCTGCCCCCAGTATGAAGATCTAAGAAGGTGTTATGTACCATCTGAGTATACGTCTTGTCCCACATTTTACAAATTCTGTTTACTACTGTCAACCGAAAATGTGCAGCTCCATATTATTGCTACGTTTATACACCATGAACTGTTAAAACGCAAACGTGTTTGTACCACACAGCCATTATAAGCGTACCGGTACTAGGGGTCTCTGGTATCTCTTGTTCGACTGACTGACTGACTGGCTGACTGACTGACTGACTGACTGACTGGGTGGGTGGGTGGGTGGTTGTCCATGTACATTAGGTTTGGGTAAAATGTCAAAATTATAAGAGGGCGTCATGTGATATTTGCTGATAAGTTGTTTGATCTAGGCTACAACACCTCGGGACACCGGAAAGCTTTCATACGTTCGACGGTAAACCTGTTGAAATCATCATATTTGAGCATCTGTGGAGTGGTGACGGAAGAACAAGAAGCATATGTTCTATGTGTGATTTCTTGGACGCAACTGACTTGTTTCTTAGAGGTGCCTATTCGCGGACACCTACGTCGACACCTACGTCGACACCTACGTCGACACAAGGTTAAAGTTATTGGATGCTAACGTGTGTTACGTTGTCTCACGTTTTATTTCACGTTAATGGCTGAATAGTTTCCCTGCAGTGAACAGTACAAAAGAAGCAAAGCAAAATTTCACTTTAAAGTTTGTTCATCAATTTGCGTATTGTTTTGGTCGTGTGTTTTCTGAGGTCGTCGCTGAATAGTGAAAGAAAGAATCTCAAAGTCCAAAAGTTTTACGGACAACTCTCATGACAGCAAGTTTTGAGAAACTCTGTTATAACGCTGTGACGAGCCCAAAGCATAACGTTTCCTTAACGTAAATTTGCAACGTCTTTATTACGTTGTGACGTGATGTAAAATTGACGTAATACTTACGTTGTGACAACGTTGTCGTTGAGTCATGGCGTTACCAATCTACAACCTTCCCGCCACGTTTTGAACACGTGTAGTGTTAGCGTGGTAAACACATGATCGCAGCATGGACGGGCCATCAAAGAGACATTTCTTATGAATTCGGATTTCGTTATCTATATTTGCAAATGTTAGTGAGATATCTACCATTCATGGAATTTCCAGCGGAATCGTCAGGGTACACAAGAAAATGATATACTGTACCCACATGAAAGATTTGAATTGGAAATATCCTGGGAATAACTGTCCACTGTACCACCCCGTCACCATTAAATCGTACATTTCAAAGCTATATGGTCGAACACTACGAAAAACAGACATTCACCTTGCAGTCAATGAAGAAAGGACTATAGGGCCTTGAGTTATACGAAACGAAATACTGACTTTAAAATATAATCAATGAATAATTGTTCATACTTCTGAAGCGACATACCTTATCTCCTAACAAGACAGTTTGGTCGTCAGTGTTGTTGTGCGTACTCCCACCCAGGGTCTGATTTTATGTACCCGTTGTGTGGAGTTTAACCGAGTCCCGTTTCGTGACAGCTTTAATGTTCTACGTCCTCTCAGAGAATGAATACAACATACCAATGATCAATAACTGACGAGTTCCAAGTCGGATATTTAAACAGGATAGCGCTCTTTGTGCTACGTTCTTCAGATGGGTGTTTTTTAACAATGGACGACGCGGTCGAACGAATGTGCTTCATTGCAAAATTGCGTAATGACTCCACGGCCATAAAGTGTATGACCGACATTAATTACATAGACTCAACTATAACACTTACACCGGCATCACTACTTAGACTGAGTGGAGGCCCTCCTATCTATATAAAATATTATAGACATTCTGAATATATTTTCCATCGACTCTGACGAGCTGAGAACATACAAAACCATTTTTGGTACAATGTTTCAGTGTTATTCTTTTCTGGAATTTTGTGGGGCGGTGGCGTAGCCTGGTGGGTCAAGCGTTCGCCCGTCACGTAGAAGATCCGGATTCGATTCTCTATATTGGTACAATGTGTGAAGTCCATTTCTGGTACCCCTCACGGTGATATTGCTGGAATATTTATAAAAGTTGGGTAAAACTAAACTCACTCATTCTGGAGTTTTGTTCAGCGTATTTCAAAGGTTAATTTGGTCGGCTAAAGGGTTGAGTATCAACATCAATGACCTCGTCGATTGCGTGTCATCGCACTCTTTGGGTAAACTTTGCTCATAATATTGTTCACTGGTTTGTCTGTACTAGGACTACCATTTGCAGGTGGCCCTCATACAGTTGGAATATTCGTCCCAGATTTTCGAAGCTCTCTTTGAGCTAAGATCGTCATAAGTTAATGCTAATGACTATCTTAGCGCTAAGAGAGCTTCGAAAATCTTGGCCCAGGTCAGTGTTTCGGCGTCAAACACATAAAAGCAGCACGAACAAGTCACTGGCCAATGGAAAAAGAGGTTTCGTGTTGTGTGAATCAATTCAGGGTCTGGTATTCTGAGAGAATAACAGTTGCTGTATAAACATTTTATCATGGGGTATCAGCATGCAAGCTCACTTTTTGTACTGTGTTTTTAAACCGCTCCCACACAGTCTTTTTTGTGAGACAAGGCGTCAAACAGGGATGTATTTCATCTCCACTGTCATTAAATATCTACATCTCGTCCACGAGGAATTGGCGTGTCTTGTGTTGGCGACTCTATCAGTGGTCTTGTCTATTCTGATGAAGTGGTTCTAGGGAAATATGCGCCAAACCTATATGTTGATAGAGACACATGAAACGGCTGTGGACAGGTGTTGCTAAGCACTGGGCTATATTGACCGACACGAATAACAGAATCAATAAGATCATTTTTTCTGTTGACAGAGATCTCTTCAGCTCATCGATCCGAATCCGTAAGTTGGAAAAGGGACTCTTTATTAAAGCAGCACAGATGAGCGTCAAAAGTTAACAGGCATAAAACATGTCAGAAATGCATTGTTTTATAAATACATGGAAATATTTAAACAACGATATATTGCCGGTATTGCAGGGTTCATAAGTGGTATTGCCTAGTACTATTAAGCCAGAGAAGTCTATGGAGAGAAAAATACTTATTGCCTATGTTTTAGAACACGCGGACTGTTTCAAAGAACTGATTGTACCTGGATTCCTTGCTATCGCTCAACAGGGGAAAAAACTAGAAGCACGAATGACCTAGATCTGAATGAATAAACCTTAAAGGGGCACTGATGCGGAGCGAATAATGTGTCTCGCCAACGGTCTAATTACGAAATCAAACCGCACATTGGTCAGCGCCCGCTCCTTCGACCGTGATGGACGAAGGAAATGGGCTCCTGTCCAGATTAGCAGAATTTCTTCACCCTAAGAAAAGGAGGCCGGATGCCCATCATATACCATTATTTAAAAATATCCATGGTATTCCTTGTCTTATTGTAACAAAATATCCCAGCAGTGTATTTTTTTTTCCGGATGCTTGGATGGTATAGTGACTGATCCAATTTGATCCTGTCTTTGAATGTCATTTAGAAGTGAAAATCCTGATGATCATCCTATCATGCGTAATGTATCACCATTGGCTTCCATCCTTATCCCCCATCATGTACATCGTACTTACCCCGTATCTGTGTTATGTAAACATATCCAATCAACTGTAATGCATCACCATTGGCTTCCATCATTGTTATCTTAACTATCGGCTTCCTATCAGTGCTTGTTTATACTAGCTTTCGTTAACTCATTCCACTTGTTACTTTGTTATTGTTTTACCTGTACATATAAATACACCTCTGTATCCCTTTCTCTATCACCTGATGAAGGAGTAAGCATTAACTCCGAAACGTTGTGTTCTCTCATAAAGAAGTTGATATCCATAAAAATCTTCATTCTTATCAATTTGATCCTATTTCTGTGTTTTTTACCTCGATATTTAATGATGTCATGTGAAAATATGATCTCTGCAGGCACGTAGCAAGTCATTTCTTTCATACAAGTCCGAAAGATTGCAAAACTTTATGTTTAGATAGTTTTGAGGGTTGGCCGAGCTAGTGATCATACATAAATTTTGGTAGCTATGGTAGCTACACTGGTTTATTATTTATGACAATAAAAACACACAGTTGATTTATTTGAATTTTAAAACTAAAAACGACAACTATTTACCAAAGTACACAGCATGTATTTCTTATGTAACAACGAAGTTCCGTTGTTATCCTCAAAATAGTTTCGACCCATAAGTGTTTTCAGGCTGCATGCGACACAGAGATTACACCTTCCTTGCTGTAACTCGCGTTTGATGGTATAAACGTACACGTGTTATTTGTCATCATTCACTTGATGGTCAGTTAATGAATTTATGACAGGTATAATTTAGCTAGAATATTGCTGAGTGCGACGTTAAACAACAAACCAACCACTGTCCTCTACTCCTGGAAGCTGAATGCTCATTTAATCCTTCTATTAACGTTAATAGACGTAAAACAACAAACCAACCACTGTCCTCTACTCCTGGAAGCTGAATGCTCATTTAATCCTTCTGTTAACGTTAAAAGACGTTAAACAACAAACCAACCACTGTCCTCTACTCCTGGAAGCTGAATGCTCATTTAATCCTTCTTTTAACGTTAAAATACGTTAAACAACAAACCAACCACTGTCCTCTACTCCTGGAAGCTGAATGCTCATTTAATCCTTCTGTTAACGTTAAAAGACGTTAAACAACAAACCAACCACTGTCCTCTACTCCTGGAAGCTGAATGCTCATTTAATCCTTCTAATAACGTTAATAGACGTTAAACAACAAACCCACAAACAAACCAACCACTGTCCTCCACTCCAGGAAGCTGAATGCTTTACGAAAGTGCCTGTATGTCTCGCTTCTACCGTTATGTTTGAACATGTATACAGCTGTGTTATACTTTTACGAAAGTGCCTGTATGTCTCGCTTCTTAACATGTCAGTCTCTTGGACAAGATCAAGGTGTGTATGAAATGGAATTCGCTAATGGGATAGGTGTTTCTACTTCATACATGTACTTACAACGTAATCTTGAGGACATAAACCTATAGACCCTGAGGTTTATTGAGACAATGGAAACTGAACAATGTCCTTTAAAAATTCTAATTTATCAGAAACACTTAGTTAACGTGCTCCGGAGTCTGTCCCAGAGCGGACTCCAATCCTAATGATTGCGTAATCTAAAGAGCGGCATTTCAGAGAACACACCGATCCCAACACGTTACCTTATCTTACATGCATGCGTACATGGGGTCACGTGAAGGTCACCGACGCCACCCCATCGACTTCACGCATGTGCACCTGAGAAGAACGAGTCTTACTGGAGCCTTTGATCAGGAACATTAGACGTCTGGTCCTGGTGAGCACTCACTGATCCGATCACCATTACTTCGGCCATTTTCACACTTCATCAGTATGTATACCATGGTTGTAAAACCTCATCACTGAATTTGGGCTTCGAACAAATAATATGAACTCTTTGGCAGTTATGTCATTACGATATTTTCGTGTAACAAATTTGCACTGATTGTGTTTAATTTATGTGCATTTGTTTTAAAGAGTGTCATTACCGTTGCCCATTAAAGTATTCAACATCATTGTACGCCAGTAGCTATTTGAAGGGGTAGTGATTTCCAATTTCGCCTGTCTCACAGTTAAAGACCATATTATGTTCCTGACAACAAAACCCTTCCTGCAATGACAAGCCCTGAATGAGGCAAGTCTAGATTTCCCCTGGTTCAGGCTTGGGACTTTTCAGTTTAAATGGGTTTATTTGTTATAATCAATCAGAGACTAAGCGGTAAGTATTAGTCGTGCAAATTTGTTGCTTTGTTGCTGTTTTTTTTTGCTTTGTTTTGTTTTGTTTTGTTTTTTTGGGTTTTTTTGGTTCCATGTACACCCACATAGTATCACAGACATTTCTACTCTTTTACGATTTACGCTGGACTGGCCGTAAGCATACTAGAGAGAATAAGAGCATTGACTAACAAAGAACACATATACTTTGGTCTTGGAATGACAAGGAAACTGGCGATTGACTTGTGGCAGGCTGGTTTTTTTTCGCCAAATGGTCTTTGTTGTAACAAAAAGTAATGATTTCACCTGAACGTTGCAGACCTGAGATTGCGTGTAATCTGTAATAGTCATTTTGCAAAATGACTGAATTTGTCCGTTAGGGAATTGATGAAACGCTTTAATATTTAACATGTTGGTTAGAAACTATGTTAAGCTTGTTTATTACGTTCACGACACTAAGTGTCTTGAAGTTTAATTTCATCCCCTCTTGACTGAATGCGTGACGATAAAAAGGAAACAGAACTAGTTTTCAATATTTTTGGCCACTAATCTTAGCTTTTTCAAAAAAATGCTTTTGAACACTTTAAAAATCTTAGACATAATCGCAGGACGGAATAATAATTTACACGTAGATGTCAATGTGTTATAGGATATTCATTCAGTGTTTTGATTGTAACTAATAACTCCATGAAAAGGAGCCTCTGGAGACCAGAGAAGGGAAATCTAGACTTACTCCTATAGAGCTTTAAATAGCAGGGAGGCCAAGGCTGTAGGAAAAATAATATGGTTCAAGGACTGAGACAGTCTGTATTGTCTCTCTTGCTTCGAAGGCTTCTTTTCCATACTACAACAAATACATGAGAAACAAAATGCTAATATCAACACTGCAGCCGACAAAAATGCACCAATGATATCAAGAAGTTTACCTTTGTCCAGAAAAGCATCCATCAATATCCACATTATGCCATATGTCTGCATCGCGATATTAGAACTTTCATTCGTAACTGGTCAGGTAAGTTTCGTTCAGATGAAGTCTCATTGGTCAGTTTAACACACGTGACACGTATTGTTATGAATAGGTTCTAACGCAACCCCATTAAATTTGGTAACAATTAAATGTACCATAGGACTTTGAATAAAGTACTTTGTATATTTTAACTAATACTTTACTTCAGGGCATAACAATGATGCACATTGTAATGATGGGAGCTTGTAATGACAGTGGTCCCCTTGAATCACTATACTATTTACTATTTAATTTCAAAACTTGTAATGGCTATAATGTGATGTGTACACGTTGATCGTTATTGTATGCGATGTGAGCATAAAATAATCACTATATAATTCTGACTGTAACCTATTTTTAGTTGGGCAGACTATCTTACGGATACAGACTATAGTTAGTCTAATCTCCCGTTGTGTGGGGGATTGTCATGGCTGGGATTTCCATGCGTCAGACAATAGCTATTGGGATTTGTGTATCAGTCACAGACACGTGTACATTAAGCATTCAAACTTACTAAAAGGGTGTGATTTTACTACCCCAAAAATTAGAAATCGGTACGCAAATAAAATCTGTGTACCTGGGAGGCAGAATGGGTTGTGTTAGTATAATCCCTTTGTTGTGGTGGTAATGTGAGTTTAAGGGATTGAAACACTGAGTGATATACAAATCTGGAATGTGAAGCGAAATGAGGATTGACGTTTCAGTGAGCCAGTTTTAAGTTATGAGTTACTGCGTGATGTTCACTTGAAATAACTTATTTTCCTTGACTGACTGTATGTGAGTGGTCAGATTTAATTTGCACATTTAATTTACTGAGTTAAGGGCACATTGTCACTGAGTTAACGGCACATTGTTACTGAGTTAACGGCACATTGTTACTGAGTTAACGGCACATTGTTACTGAGTTAACGGCACATTGTTACTGAGTTAACGGCACATTGTTACTGAGTTAACGGCACATTGTTACTGAGTTAACGGCACATTGTTACTGAGTTAACGGCACATTGTGGTTCACCTTCACTTCTTTATTCATCGTATTACGATGCCTAGTTTCGATTCATCAATGCTTGAATATTGCTCAACACGGCATGAAAACCACTCACTCACTCACTCACTCACTCACTCACTCACTCACTCACTCACTCACTCACTCACTCACTCACTCACTCACTCACTCACTCACTCACTCACTCACTCACTCACTCACTCACTCACTCACTCACTCACTCACTTAGCATAATCAATGTTCACCTTCAGATTCAGTAATGAAATTTGCCACATCATTCTTCCATTTAACTAATAACACCAGTCCTGTCTGAAGCCACTGTTCTTCAACCACAGTCTTCACAGATATCCCTCTCTCTCTAACATTTCGTACTCCAATCCTTCATTCTCCTTTTGGGGCAGTGGGGTAGCATGGTGGTGAAAGCGAAAGCGTTCGTCTGTCACTCCTAAGACCCTGGTTCGATTCCACACGTGGGTACAACGTCTGAAACCCATTTCTGAGGTACCCTGTCGTGTATATTGCTGGAATATTGATAAAAAACGGCCTAAAACTAAACTCACTTATTCTATCTTCCACAGTGTTCAAGTGCCCGATTGAAGCCAGAGATTAAATTGTCCTTCTCAGCATTTAACTAACTTTGGTAAAAATATAATTTAATACCAAAAGACATAGTTACTGAATCACTTCTATTTCTAAAAATAGCTATATCCATATAAGATTCTAAGACAGACATGTTACTTCTTATTTTACAAGGATGCAGTATCAGGGAAACACCACTTCAAAACTTGGAATATAAATCGCTAACTTTGTTTATATCTTTGGAGAAATATACAATCAGCTACTTATGATACAAGAAACGCACACTCATTTAAAATTTTCGTTTCAGGACAGAAAGGAGCCACTAACAATGAAACACTGTAACATTAAATGTAATAAAAATATGCGTCTGTATATGTACAGAACTTCAAAGATAAGTAAGAGATTAAAATACCGGGGTCCTAAGGCGAGAGCCCCGAATGACTCCAGATTGGAACCTGTAGTGAAGACGTAACTGCATTTTGCCCCTCTCGAAAAAGTCACTGAAAACGATGCATTCAGACCTATATTTGTGTGATCTTTAGTGGTCAACGCGTGCATTTTTCACATGAGCCCAGTTTTGTGTGAAACTTATCTGTTTTATCGTGATATCGTGGCATGAGTCATAAAAGCATGAGTCATAAACCAGAGGTTGTTGGAATGTATGAGTGTACAATAATTCGGGACGACGACGTGTTTGAAACCACGTCATGTATTAGTGGCTATCACTTGTGTGTTCACTTTAGAATTACCGCCCTTTGATATGTTAGCAATGGTGTCTGCTAGACTCAGTTGACGAAAAATTAACCCATTAGCGCCCTCTCCATGAAGGGACTTACAAGTTGGAAATGCGACTGTTACATTTAATCGTTTTGTACTTCGTTGGCATAGCTGTTTTGTGTACGTTTATTGTGGATCTGATTGATTCAAGAACCGGCAACGACCACGTCACCAAACACAAACAGAGTGAGAATGAGAAAAATGAAGATAAAATGGGTGATAAGTATGACAGAGTATTTTGGATAGTACAGGTATGTAAATGAGACGTAATGCTTCAGAGCAGTTGCAGAATCAGCTGCTAAGAAATATGCGTAAAAAGTAATCATAAAACATTTTTTGTAAATAGAATTAACATGCTAAGCATAATGCAGAAAGAGAGTTAGTATCCTGGATGTTACTAAATAATAAAATATTGCATCAGATGGTGATGAGAGGAATAAAAGTCGTTTGACCAAGTCCCTCTTCAATAACTGCTAAGAGTATATATTTTTATCATTTATGGTTTAAACATACTTATTTTCTGAAACCTTGGTTGGTAAACAAGCATATTTCAACAATTCCAAGATCGTGATGGATACAAGTAAATGAATCAAAGATGCAATTAACAGTACAATGTGGTGACAAATGTTGTAATGATGGTAAACATACAGTTATAGATTTGCACATTTTTTTTGTTTAGATTTTGCAGTCACAATCATACGAGGCTTGCCTAAATACTTACAAATCGATTGCTTTTAGTTATGAAGTGATGAATAGATTTTAAAATATCAATTGCAACATTTTTGCTTAGACTCTTGTTATGATATATCCATGGATGTAAAGGACAGCATTTTTTCCAATTTCACTATACTTAGTACAAGTAAAGAAATAATGATATGAATTCTCGATTTGGTGCCCCCAAGAGCAGACCAGGTTTTCTGATATATATCTTTGAAATTTGTCCTAGTTAAAATCACTGTATCCAAGTCTCAGTCGACTGTGAATTATCTGATCATTTATGTACCTTGCTTCTTAAACCATATTGACATTTTATATCTAGATACTTCATTTGACACTATCATACAAAGTGGAGCCACTATAAAAAACAAGAAATACTTCATCATGTTTTCACATGTTGTTTTGTTAGCATATACAATGTACATGTAGTTGCATCTAATTGTTATTTGATAAGGTAGTTTTGATATCAAACTTAAAGTGTGGGTCTTTTGGTGGCAAATGTTTGCCTTAATCACAAGGCTACCATGCACCCCACAATTATAACAAACTAGAATTAATGGTCATTTTGGGTTCATTATAACAACAGTTAATTGTATACTTAATGCTTAACACTCTCACAATTGTAACGAACTAGAATTAATGGTCATTTTGGGTTCATTATAACAACAGTTAATTGTATACTTAATGCTTAACACTCTCAGTAATGTTATCATTTTCACCATGAGTAGGTGAAATTTATTGATTACATACTCAGAAAGAGTAATGGGTAATGGTATGTGTCTGATAGCATCACCATGAACATGTGTATGAGTTATTATGATGTATTGAATAACTTCTTGAAACTTATTACACATAGCAGTACAGCCATAGTAACTGAGAGGGTTAGGTAGCTGACTTTGTGCACTGGCTATGAGGAGCCCCAAACTGATCAAGAGTGTGGGTCCATTTCTGAATCAGATACAATATCATTTCTATAACTTAGTATTATGCTCCTGAGGTAGTGCTCATACAGTAGAACATGGATATAGCGAACACGGATATAGCGAACAAACGGATATAGCGAACAAATTTAAAAGTCCCGTCAATGGTCCCTTTATAATATCATTAAAATTATGCATGAATAACGAACTCAAGAGTAGCGAATTAATGGTTATAGCGAACTGATTTCCTGACCCCAAGCCCAATTAACGACATGAGTAGCGAACTCACTCAGTGTCAGCTCAGTGTCAACTCAGCGACTTAGCAGTATACATCAACCTTGTGGGCAGTGAATCAACTATTGTTTGATAGTCATTAATTAATTAACAAAAGAAACACATCGTGTTTAAAAGCTTGACTGATACACAGATCTTCAGTTCGCTCTCGTCGCTATGGCAGGCAAACGTAAAGCTATCACCTTTGACACAAAGCTTCAGATAATCCAGGCTGTAGAATCAGGAGTAAGATCGAAGACAAACATCGCTCTCGACTTTGGCATTCCGAAATCAACACTCAGTTCCATTATTAAGAATCGCGACTCGATACTGGCAAAATGTGTCTCTAGTGATTTCGGCCCCGCCCGCAAGAAGTTACGAACTGCAAATCACCAAGATGTGGAAGATGTGCTCTACAAATGGTTTCAAGGAGCGAGAAGTGAAAACATTCCCTTGAGACTGTTGCAGACTAAGGCAAATGAATTGGCATCCAAGTTAGGTCATTTAGATTTCAGTTGCAACAGTGCTTGGATTGACAGGTTCAAACAGAGGCTTGGTATTGCATGCAAATCAGCTCACGGGTAAAGTGCATCAGTTGACCCCATGTTAAACGCAGTTAAGTGTTATATTGTTGAAATTGTTGTGATTGTTAAACATGTTCTAGATAATGTATTTGAACAATGAAATCAGAATTTTAATGTCAATGTACAAGAATAAAAATATGTAGCCCATGTATATACGTGTCTCTTCATCTCTATAAGCCAATATGGCGGGCAAACGTGAATAACGAACAACGGATATAGCGAACTAAATCCCTTGGTCCCTTGGAGTTCGTTATATCCGTGTTCTACTGTATCTGTTTTCGCAAACCAAGATAAACACAAAAGCCATGGAGAATAATCATGTGATTAGTATTTTATTTCTGATTAGTATAATATTAAGCTTTGATGTCTGCATGAGTGGAAAGCCTTAGTGATTGACTGGATTAGGTTGTTGTTGTGTGCTGGTGATAGGTTGCTTTCTCAGAGAGATGTGTGTTTACACCCTGCATGGCACTCGAGCCCTAAAAGTACTTCTCATGTCTGTATTATATTTTGAGTCTTCAATATTGTTAATCATGTTTTCTTTGTAGCACCTCTATATATACCCCACTTGGTACTGCCTGCTATTCACATGACGAAGGAGCAAGTATACGCTCCAAAACATCATGTTATCAACAATAAAGAAGTTGACATCCATAAATCTGGGTTTAGTTAGTGCTAGAATTTCTATCAAGAAAGTGTAATCCCAAGTTTAACTTGTTACATTTTAAAACTTTCTTAACAGCATTAGTAAATAGTTGTGTCTGTCATTCGTCTGAAAATGTGTGCTTAGCATGAAATATTATAGTTAGAGTCATTAAATATTTTAATATTCTAACATTTTTAATAATATAACATGCAGTACTATCTTGCACTTTTTAACATTCAGAACTTTAGGTATTTTGAATAATTTGGGGAAAAATAGTAATTGTCTTTTCTCAAAACCATTTTGTACAATCAGCTGACCCTGTGATATTGTGGAAAATAAAAGAAAATACATATTGAAAGCTCCATTTTGTAATCATGTTCACATCAAAGATTGTCCATGCCAAATCAACAGATTCCATTGTCAAACCAATGAGCCAAGAGGAATAACCTCTCCCTACCAAGTTTCATAGTAAGACATAAGTAAAGGAACAATCTGAAATATATTTTAAAATGTTTTACCAAAGTATTGATCAATATTTCCCTCCCCAAGAAGTGAACTAAAGTCTGGCCTGATTGCATCAGAAAAGACTTGGCAATAACTGCAATGGGTTACATCAGGCATAAATGTACTGATGAAGGGTGAGCAATTTCTGCAAATAACACATTATATTATCATTATTCTCATGTGACATAACTTGAAGCATACAATCGTTGTAAGAAGGCTCAGGGTATATATTATAGTTGATCAACCCACGTCAGACTCCTGTATATATGTCTTCTAAATGTCAAATGTCTTGAAAGAGGGGGCTGATATGTTTGAAAAAAATGGTGCTGAAGCAGTTGTAACTATCAACAGTGCTGGTCAGTATTGAACCATTAAAAATGTATTTTCTAGTAGAAATGACACATATGAATGTATGACAAAGTAAACTAGTAACTGTAATCAACACAGTAATGCTTAATCCTTTTTAAGAAAGAGATATGAACTTTGATAACATGTGAAAGAGCATTAAATGCACTTATTTTCATTGTCAACAATTAAACTTGCAAAATATGTCCTGCAATAGTGTATTACATGTGTGTATACAATGATGTATACATCAATGCCAAGTTTGTTGGTAACCACAGTGCTGATGGTAAACACTGATGATTCTTTTTAGATTTCAGATTTCCACATAAGCAAGTTTTTTGATAAACAACGAGCACCAGATGTGGTGCGATTTTGCAAAGACTACCTAAGTGTGATAAAACCCGACATAGTGCTGGCAACAGGTGAGGATTTATGCTGGGGGTCAGACTAACTCTTCATTTCATTTATATCTTCATTTATATCTTGCTACTATACATATCTGCACAGACCCATGACGGTCTGGGGTTAACCTGGTCTTCAGCAACCCATACTGAGGCGACTGACAGGATCAGGTGATAAGTCACGCTGACTTGGTTGATACATGTCATCATATCCCAGTTGGGAAAGTTGATGCCCATGCTGTTGATCACTGGATTGTCTGGTCCAGGCTTGATTATTTACAGATCTCAGCAATTAGGCTGGAAATTTGCTCAGTGTGGCATTGAACCACAAATGAAGAAAGATATCTGTGCTGTTACACATTTTTCTTGCCACCCAGATATTGCATGAGTCAGTTGATCCATACCAGTAACACAGCTAAGGCACCATTTTCCATTTTGCAGGTGATCTTGTTGATGCAAAAGAGCGAAATGGCCGAGGGTCAGGCCAGTATCGGATAGAGTGGGAGGAGTATCACAAGACACTCAGAGAATGTAGCAAGTTCCACAACGCCAGATGGCTGGACATCAGAGGAAACCATGGTGATCACCACACATTGCAGTGTTGGAAGCTGCATTTGAATCTAGGCTCTCTCTCAGTCTTGACGTTTCACATGATTGATGCAATGAATTTCATTATAAAATCTATGGGAAATAAGATAACTCCTGTTATCTTAGCGCCATGTCAGAATGTTAAAATTTGATTGGTTCATCAATGTGATCTTGATATGTGCAAGCATGCCTCCTTTGAAGTGTAATACAAGGATAATGTTGAATATAACATTAAACCCTATTTCACCTTACCTCATTGGGCCATGGCTGCAAGTCAGAAACAGATTATGGATACATATATTACACATTATGAATGATGTTACCACAGAAAAGTGAACGATAAAGTGACTTTCTGAGTAAACATTATTGCCAAAAGTTGTTAAGTTTCAAATTTTCTCTTCTCAGATGCATTTGATGTACCAGATCTACAAAGTCAACAGAATTTGTACAGGTCAGTAAACATGTAAACAAATGTACATAGAAGGGACAATAGTTGGGATCATTTTTATTAGATTTCACAATTCCTTACAAGCCATGCACAGTAGAATACTACTTTGTTTGAAGATGAAGTCTGTGTCACAGTAGAAGAATCAGCTAGATGGTACCAGTCTGTAAGTAACCGCCTGGACCAGACAATCTAGTGATCAACAGCACGAGCATGGATCCACGTAAATGGAATGCGATGGCGTGTCAAACAAGTCAGCAAGTCTGACTCTCCGATCCCATTATTCGCCTCTTACAACAAGCAGCAGCTACTGGAGACCAATTCTAACCCCGAACTTCATGGGTGTCATCTGCAGGACTGTGCAATGATTAGTGCATGTTATGATAATGAGGCAGAGAGAAAAATGTAACAAGGTGTTTATTGCTTAATTTGTGAATTTTGTTGTTTCAGACAGTACTCCGCACAAGGCTTGGAGCATACAACATCGTACAAGTATGTTCACACCACCAAGTACGGCAAGTACTCCTTCATCTCAGTGGATGCATGCCCAGACCCGGGACCACGCAGGCCATTCAACTTCTTTGGTCAGCTCAATGATGTAAGTCTGAAGAAGCAGTCTGCTCAAGTACCAAGATTATTCAGGGACTGCTTGCATGAGCAAAACTTTATTCTTTTATTGAATGATTACAGGTCTAGTGTTGTTATTAGCATACCTACTGACGTTAATGTTAGGGGTGTGCAGGAGCCTATTGGTTAAGGTGTGCGTTCATCACACTGAAGACCTAGTTGCGATATTTGCCCCAGGTGATATTGTTTGAATATAGTTAAAGATGTTGTAAAACTAAAACTCATGCACATTAATGGTAGATTCAGTCAGGGTGTGAAGTTGAAGGGCTGTATGTAGATATGTTGTGTTATCAGAGGTTTGACAACCTCCAGGTTATGTGTGTACGATTGTTATGTAAGATCTTCCCATGCTGGCAATGTATGTTGACTAGCAATCAGCATGGTCACAAATCTTGACCACTCAATCTATTTTCCTCTTGTGACAAGTATGGGTTGCTGAACATTTAACGTGTTAAGGGGAGGTAATTTCTAAATGATGTGAGACAATTTACCAATTACCTGTACAGGTATCTGGCTAACTACCAACCGACAACTGCCCCCTGGCTATTTGCTCCGCCCCCCTGCATCAATCATGTAGGACAACTGCCCCCTAGGCTAATTGCCCCCTAGGACAAGTGACCCCGTCAAAACAAAAAGCTAGCATTCTATTTATTAAACTCAATCTGAAATTATATCCATCAACACAACCATGTGCTGAGTAGTGATTAAGATAACAACTTAATTACATAATATCAACTGGCTATCTAAGAACTGGCTTCCATCTTGATAGGATTGTTAAACTGAATTAAATGTGTTTCCCCCTAATGAAAAGCCTACAGTGACAGTGCCAAAAGACTTGCATGTGTTGTTGAAAAATATAACTCTATGGACATTTTGAAACTTTTAAGAGTAATCTCCCACAATCTGTCCTTTGAAGTGAAGTGAAGTGAAGTGAAGTGAAGTGAAGTGAAGTGAAGTGAAGTGAAGTGAAGTGAAGTGAAGTGAAGTGAAGTGAAGTGAAGTGAAGTGAAGTGATATTTTTGAAGTTTCTGATAAATGTGTTCTAACTGAATTTGAAGATTGATATGTTGTTTTGTATTATACTGCTTTAAAATTTAAAACTATTACTATTAGTTTGAATGTTTTTGTTTTGATTGGGGGCATTTTTCTGGGACCCAGTTGTCTGAGAGGCACAGTGGACAGGGAGCAGATAGCCAGGGGACACTTGTCACGGGGATGTTGTCCAGGGGTCATTTGTCCAAGGGGTAGTTAGGCTAGACCCCCTATGCATACTGTTAGCGAAGTTTTTCATTTTCTCTTCAATGCCATATCTAGTCGATGGAGGGTCTGGTTGTTTGACCTCATGCCAAGAGCCATTGAAAGATGCTACTTATTGTTGCCCTGCCTGTGGTGGGAGTTAACATGACTATGAGGCTTAAACAAGTATCCATGTTAACATGAGGCAAGGTATTGCAGTGCGAAAGCATTTTAAAACCAGAAGTGGTAAAAGAAACAGCTGCAATGCACACTAGTCATGTTCATCTTTGTGCAGTAATGCTGACCCCTTTTAACCCCATGCCATGTATTTCATCATGATTATTATTTTCTGTCATTGAAATATTGATAAGTCTAGAAGCCCCATTACACAAAACACCCTTGTGATAGTTGCAAGAACGAAAGACAAGACCATGGCACTTGCAGTTGTTCCTGTTTAAAGTACTGTCTTTGTCCTCTTTGCCTTGGAGGGGTAACCAAGTGGTAAAGCATTTGCTCAGCGTACTGAAGATATGAGCTCGATTCTTCACTTGGGTACAGTGTGAAACACCCATTCCTGGTGTCCCCTCTGTGATGTTGCTGCAGTATTGCTAGAAGCTGAGTAAAACCGAACTCAATTGCTTTGTCAAGGAGACAAATGCTTGAGTTCCACAAAAAACAGTACTTTGTTTCTTTCTTTAAACACACGACATAAGCTCCAGTGTAACTCTAGATGCACTGCAGCTTGGGGAGACAGTGACTTTGAGTGCACTATCAGGATTTAGATATACTCTGCTTCAATTTCAGGATCGTGTGACAGAGCTTCAGAGACACAGAGATGAAACAATAGACAGTAATCAAACAGTGTGGTTCGGTCACTACCCCACCTCTCTCATAGTGCAGGATCCACCAGGTCTCAAACATATCATGAGGTAACAGCAGCAGTGAGTGAATGGAACTCTAATTAGTTGAATTAGTGGAATGTACGGCAGAACCGTTGTAGTGTAGTGTGAGGTGGAATCAATGTAGTGTTAGTGCCGTGTAAGATGATATCGCCACAGCATTTGTGTAGTGCTTTATGGTATCACCTGAGTGTTGGTGCAGTGTAAGATGATATTGCCACAGTATTTGTGTAGTGCTATATGGTATCACCTGAGTGTTGGTGCAGTGTAAGATGATATCACCACAGTATTTGTGTAGTATAATATGGTATCACTTAGGGACCTTTCATTATTTATGTGGGGTATGGGGAAGGGGGCGATGATGATTTTAAAGGGGTCACCCCTTTTGTTCTGAGGAAATGCACTTATGTTGTACATAAATTTGTGTGGATGGTTTAATCACTTCATACATGCTCCTCCGTAAAAAATCATCCTTACCCTTACCCCTAGCAATAACTCATGAAAAATTATGAACAGTCTCTAATGTGTTACAATGTAAGATATCACTGAAGTGTTAACACAGTGTTAGGTGGAATCAACAAAGTGGTTGTGTTTAAGGTGAAACTGCTGATGTGTAGTGTATGGTGTAATGGCAACACTGTTTGTGAAACTACCTTAGTCCAGTGTACACAGCAGAAGATGAAACAGTAGAATCAGTAGAATCATCCTTTGATCATAACCTCATTTATGAACCTTCCATTACTATGCTCATTCTAAGACATTGTTTCTTTTAAATTTTTTCTTCATTGTGACAGTTCAAAACAAAAACTCTAAAAGACAGTCTTTCTTGAAGGCTTGAGTCTCTTTTTCTGTTAAATTAGATTTTGATTCTTCCAAATTCAGGCTTGAACATGTTTCTGGGTTTACTGGCACTGTAACTATGGTTTCCAAGATTCTGATACTGTACCACCATTGTTCTGTTCATTTGTTCCATAAGCAGACTTGCCTTACTATAATTGAGATCACATTTAAAGCAGCTTAAGTCTCTCCCACTTTTCAACTATAACATTTTTCACTTATACATGATGATTCTTGGGTGGGACTTTTTGATACCTTCATCCACATATACATATACTGAGGGAAGCACATAAGGGAACACCACTTCTTGTCAGTGTTCCTTTATTTATTCTTAGATTTCTTCCCACAGCGCTATTCATGATGAAAACTTGACAGTATGAAAGGAAATTTGAATTTTCTTGTGTTCCTTTATTTCTTTTTCTCAGTATGTGTTACTCTGTTGTATACAGGCAAGGTATTGTCTACCTGTGTGGCCACCTCCACACCCTGAATGGCCTGATGCCAAACATGTACACCCGACACAAGACTGGCATGCTGGAGCTAGAACTGGGTGACTGGAAGGACAACAGGATGTATGTACCAAACTCATGATGAACTTAGGTTGTAAATAATTAAATTTAAGTAAAATATTCTTTTTTAACAAATTTATATATATCCGATTAAAATAAGTAGTTAAATTCTTGAGAGGATATGATTTGATTCATGGAATAAACAAGTGAATCATTACAGCCCTATTGTTTATATATCTGCCTCAGCAAAATGTCTTAAAAATGGAATTTGATAAATAAACACACGTTTATACATATATTTGTTTGAAAGAAATGGGATAAGATATCCATAAAACATACTTTTATCAGTTCCCTGTATCATATACAATAGCTGCCTAACATAATTCTGTAGTCCAGATAGAAAGCTGAAGGTGGACTCTTAGACAGTGATACTAAGGAAATAGAAAATCCATTAAAATGATAATTACTGAATGTTAATTAAACACACTTATGTGGACGTTGCTATATGGGTTCTGATATCCTGCAATAAACTGCTGCTCAAAGGCACTTTTTAGTCATAGCCCTTATTAGGCTGATCTAAACAAAGGAATTCTTAGCAATGATTTTGAAGTCCTTAGTTCATTTGCCAGTCAGAGTTCTGGTCCATCAACAGAATATCCTGATTGTCTGATCGGTCTATTTTCCATATGTCCTTGTGAGTGAGTTTAGTTTTAGACCACACACAGCAATATCACAGCTATATTGCAGCAGTCTGTAAATAATTAAGAATTGAGTCTGAACCAGGCAATCCAGTGATCCACAGCATGAGTATTGATCTATGCAATTAGGATACAATGACATGTCAACCACATCACTGAGCCAACCACCCGATCCTATTAATCGCCACTTACAACAAGCATCTTCACAGGTAAATGTTACAGACTGTTGGTGTTGCTCTGTAATTCACAGTTTTGAATGCTGTGTGATTGTTGTGCAGATTCCGTATCTTGGTGTTCGACCATGACATCCTGTCCTTCCTGGATGCCAGCCTCGGGGAGTGGCCTCTCGTCATCATCACCAACCCCAAGAATGCCCTGTTCCAGTCCGAGTCTCACGAACCTTTGTACCGACAGAGGGAATCAACACATATCCGGTATCTTACAAAACCTGCTTTTTAGTCTTTTTCAATCATGATTATTGTGGAAAGAGACAATTCAGATGGGTTGTTTGTTTTTTTACACACCAAATTGATTACTTTACAATATTTCATAATGGCACAAGCAATGCCATTCACTCAATACAATGTGACATTAAATACTTTTTAAGCTCTCAAAACTGGCAGCACCCCCAATCTGACGCGGTCTCAATATCATCACTAGAATCTGATCCCGACAGAAGCTAGTTAATTTATGATCATTTACATGCCCTCTAACCCAACATCAGTCTACTTAGTATTTTGGCACAAAATACTCCCAACTGACTGTTCGTACAGTAATTAACACTCTCTAAACTGGCATCTGGTATCTGTATAAAAACCACCTTGGATTGCCATCAGCATTAAGCTCGTTGGTGTTGCCTGATAAATGGAGTATGGATAAGGATTCGGCAAATTAGTGAATGACACGTATCATTTGTATTATAAATTAATTGTTGTGTCAAAATTTGTCAGTCGCTCACCATGTCATGTTTGTTTGGTTCGTGTTTGTTTCAGGATTCTTATATTCCACACAGTGAAGATAGACTCAGTCGCAGTGTATATAGACAACCGTTTCCTTGGCAATGCCCATCATGTTGAAGGGCCTTTGTACGTCTTTCAGTGGAACCCCCTGTCTTACAGCACAGCCATTCACAGTATTAGAATCACAGTGGAGGTAAGGGCATCTCATGACTTCACTCTATTGATGCACATAAGAATATTAACATCAGGCTTAAATTAGTTCACCTGGCTAAAAGTCAAGCCAGTTTATGGAAGACTGCACCGTCTATCATCAATACATCTATAGTTACCTTTTGCATCTATAAATGTCACCCCAGAATTTACAAGGTCTGGAGCTGAAACTTTGTGTTGTATATTATTCATATATTATCTAAAAAGTGTTTCACAAAATTTGGATCGGAGTTGGCATAACTCAGCCCTTTCTACTGATATTATTATGTTGTTGTTTTCATATGAGGGGTGGTTGAAATATTCTGAACCTAATGATTGATGGAATTTTTTTAATTATTTGTGTTTGTAATAATCCCATCCAAGGTCCAAGTGCCTAAAACCCACATGTATAGAAGATTTTCTTGTGGCCTTTATCGGTAGTATTTACATAATGGTAGCCCATTTTGGAAGAGATGGGAAATTGACAGTGCCAAATATTGTGATGAGAGATTGTTCAATCAGGACAAGGCTAAACCTATACATTACAGCTGACAACTGGGGACTGCTGCCTTGTTGTAGGTCCTTATTCTGTTGGTGCCCTGAGCTTTAAAATTGTTCTGATAGGATATTCTTCTCATGCAGCTGCTGAGGCAGATCAACATCTTATTGGCTCTCAATGATGTGACGTTTTGAGAGGTAGTCCACCAGTAAGAAATTTCCTGCTTGACAATGGTACAAGAATCTGTACTGAAACATCACAGTCACGAAAGAAGTCGTTATGGATAAAGTTAATACTGAAAAATTAAAGGTGGTGAGTTTTTGTTTCTAGGATATCGAGGGCAAAAAGAAGAATGTTCAACAGCCATTTTCAATAGATGGCAGCCGGCCTGACTTCCTCTTAGCTCCTCGTTTTCTCCTCATGATGAATATATCATCTGTGGTGAGTCATCTCTAGATCATTGATCGTTTGTTTTCACTGTGAGATTTGAGATGCTCTTATAATATTCCAGTGCCTTTACAAAAGATGACACAAATATTGTCTATTTAATATTTGTGTCTGGGCACAGGTAAAGCTTACTAGTAAAGGGAGAAGGTGAATGAGATGAGTCATCGTAAGTCATAAATTATAGGTGCATGTCTCATAAGACTCAGTTCTGCTGTGTGGTAGTTAGAGTGTCCATCCGGAGAACTGAAGTTCATGGGTTCTATCCCCAGCCGCTTCATATCATTAGATGTGAAAATATGGTATTTGTTGATCCCTGTCTGGCACTCAGCATTAGTGGGTTAGCCAAGGACTGGTCAGCTTGGAGTCAGTATGATGTGTCTCAGTGGGGTATTCTTGCTTAGCTGCAACATGGTATCTCTGTGAGCTAGCACTATAAAACCAGCATATATCTGGTTTAGCACAAGCAGTCACACATACACATGCTTGTGCAGCGTCTTATGAGCATGATATTCTTAAGTACGGTGTTAAACCACATTGCACCTTACCTTAGGCACAATACTTTGATATCCAGTATGTTTATACCAAAACACAATTCGTGAAGTTCAGGGGTAGAATACATCTCCAGTAACCCATGCTTGTCACAAATGGCGACTATGTTTGTCATAAGAGGTGACTGTTGGGATCAGGTAGTCAGACTTGTTGTTTTGGTTGACACATCATCGGTTCCCAATTGCACAAATCGACGTTCATAGTGTTTATCACTGAATTGTATGATCCAGACTCGATTATATACAGACCATCAGCATATAGCAGGAATATTGCTGAGTGTGGCGTAAAACTATACTCACTCACTTATACCAAACACACTTATAATGAGCTGGATTTTAACCCTGTGCACATGCTGTATAGTTGAGTCTCTTTTTTGGTATTCCAGGGCAAGGTGGTATTTGCTGTTATGGTGTTTGTGTACATACTGTTCTTAGGCTTCCTACGACAATGCTCAAACATAAGGAACTTCTTTTTTGAAGGTGAGAAAACAGTCAAGTTTGTCATAACTTTCCCATTGATTCAATTTTCCAGAATGAAGTATCAGTTGCCTGTTGTCTAATTCTCCTCTGGGTTCTGTAATTTAGCTGTGCTAGGATCTACCACATTATACTTAATATTGTTATTAATGGGACAATGTTACACATTTTAGACAACATTTTAGCTAATATTATACATATTGGGGCATATGCTCTCACTTTAGCTTCCTATTGATAAAAAAAAGACTTATTATCCTTTATGACTTGCCTGAAATCGTTAATTGAAATGTCAAGGTCAACAGCTTCCAAACGGAAAACACTTGTATTACATGGAATGTACACAATTGCTCACTACACTGAAAACTGTCGCATGTGGTGTTATCAGTTTTTGCCTAACTGGTTTCAACAACATGGTTGTTGCGTTGGATAGTCATGAAGAGGGTTCCAAGGGAGATAACCTAATGGTGTTCACTTGCAATTATGTTCAGAGGGTAGAGGGCATGAGAGCCAATTTATTGCAGCATTTCCATAATTCATATGAACTTTTTCATTTAACATTGTAATCTGAGTACATAATTAATTGTTGTTTTAGTAAATTATATGGTAGCTTCTCTGAGAAAGAATAGCCATTCAAACAGTCAGTTGTGTGCTTGTTTCCTTCCAATGTATGTCATCATACTCGATGAAATAACTTCAGATTTGATTTTATGATCTTAAGAAATGCTGTGGATTTTTTTTATTGTGCTGTTTCAGGGATTGGGAAAGGCAGGGGTCAGGGGCCATTTTGCACATTAGAATAAAAAATGACCCTTTTAAATTTTGAAGCTTACTATTGATACAAGGGGAGTGGCCCTTTCTAAATTCCGAAAATGGCTAATAATCCAGAAAATGGACCATTGTCAGAGTTCTCTATCCCAATCCCCGCTGTTGATGTGAGTTTACAGACATGTGTTCATCAGATTGTGGTGTTATTTGCAGGGGAGTCCCTACTAGAATATTATGTGAACCGGTGGCTATGGAAGCTATGGCTGACAGCAAGAACTAACAGCATTTACTACCCTATACTTGGTGCTATTCTTTATGTAACATTTGGTAAGTTGTAACCTGTCACTTGCACAATGTAACATGTAATATTACAGGTACCTGGTTTGTGGGAATGGTATTTGACCAGTGTAGGATGTAATGTTACAGGTCCCAGGTTTGTTGGGTTGATCTTTGACCAATGTAAGATGCGATGTTATAGGTCCAAGGTTTGTGGGAGTTGTATATGACCATTGTAAGATGTGATGTTATAGGTCCAAGGTTTGTGGGAGTTGTATATGACCATTGTAAGATGTGATGTTATAGGTCCAAGGTTTGTGGGAGTTGTATATGACCATTGTAAGATGTGATGTTATAGGTCCAAGGTTTGTGGGAGTTGTATATGACCATTGTAAGATGTAATGTAACACATCTCTTATTTCTTTGAATGACATATGACCTGTGTGATGTTACTATGGTTACAGGTCCCTGGTTTGCAGGAGACTTCCTGGAGAACCACACCGGTGTGCTGTTTGTGTGGGGGCTGTTTGTAAATGGCTCCTTTATCCCAGGGAGTCATACCTACTTCTATGGCATTTTCCATGTGAGTTCAGACAACCCTTATGAAATACGAAAGTCTGCTGAATTACTTATTTACAACAGGACAGTTACTGATGAAACCCTCATAGTCACTGACCAGTATTTCAGTGTGGAAACTTAAGTAATCTGGGGCTTTCTTGAAGCTGCTATTCACTGCGAAGAGTTGCATTGTGCAGGCATGCCACATGCAAATGATCAACCTGTGATGATCTGGATTAGAACTGATCTTCAGTAACCCATGCATGCTGTAAGGGGCAACTAACAGAACAGCTAGTCAGGACTTTGCTGACATGATATTGGTATCCCATTTGTATAGATTGATGCTCATGCCGTTGATCACTGGATTGTCTGGTCCAGACTCAATTAGTTACAGACCGCTAGCATATAGGTGGAATATTGCTGAGTGCAACCTAAAATTAAATGCACTCACTCACTCAAATGATCACAGTACATCATCACATCACAATACATTGCAGTTGCACTCCTTGACAAATTCTTTATCATTATGGAGGAACAACAGGAATGATTATAACAATATTATTTCCCTGCTTTTCAGGTGATAACTTTCCATGTTCCCCTGCTCCTCCATCTAAGTCACTCTCTGGACCTTCTCTACATTGCAAGTGGAAACCTACAGGAGGTCAAAGTCCGCCGAATCACTCCATTCCAACGAATTACCCAGACATATCTTCCATTCGCTATTCTGTTCCTCTTCCAGTTATTTACGACCCTCACAGAGTTCCCTGGGGCGTACGGGACCAAGGCTATCACACTGGGGCCTGTACGGACAGGGTCATTGTTTCTTACCGCCTATCTACAGTACTCTTTGTTTCACATCCCCCTTCAGCGAGTACAAAGCGTTAACTATAGTTAATGGCGACTATTTTAGGGATATATTTGTGTCCATAGCAGAAACACTGAGGGACAGGTCATGTAGTTTCTACAATTGTGCACTGTTATCTCAGTGTTTTATACCTGATATTATGGAACATGTTTTTTAATTGTTAATAGTGATTTTGCTCAATTAATTTTTTTCATGGTTTGCAATGTTCTGAATTATCAGGGGATCCTTGAGATTAGCCTGTGTGTTTTAATTAAACGTTCCACTTATTGAAACCTTTTTAAAAGAAGAACTACGGCAAGGAGCCCCTGACTTCCATGGTGATTTTCAAACATGTTAGGGTGTACTCATGACCATACTGAAAGGGTGCAACAGGAGGACTAGAGGACTATGTCACTTCTCTTTAGGATCAGGTTTATGGATTTCCTTCTGTAGTGTTCTTCCTGTAAAATTTATCTAGACTTGGGTAAAACATTTCACAGGAAAAGTCCCTTTTGGACAATTTATCATCTGTATATGGTGATTTATGCATGTGTATGTTCACTGTGATCTAGCAAAAAGACAAGATGACTCTTTTTAGCTCACTCTAAATGTCAGATTTGAAACTTGTTGGAAACTTTTTCATACTTAATGGTTGACAACTTACATTTTTTCTTTCCATTTACTCCTCCATGTTTTAGATGTCTGTGTCTGTGTCTCCAACTTATATTTTTTGTATTAATGTCCTTGTATATACGTGCGTAATAGCTAATTTAACATATATTTACTACTGGTAAAAGATTACTTCCAACTTGAAACTAATCCTTTTCCCTAAGGTTTTCTTTCATATTCTGTCTTACCAAGAATGATTCATGCATCGACATGAATCTTTCTTTGTCAAAGGTTCACAATGGAATCACAACGATCAATCTCATTACAAAATCTTTCACTGTGAAATGAAACATGTCTGTGTTGAGATCTTAGGACTCCTCAATTAAGGTCAGATCAGGTGAACTTTTGAATCAGCCATTCAACATCATGGCTTCCAAAGTCTCGAAAAAAATACAATCTTGGAAATCTAAATGTGATATTCAAAGCTGTGCTATTTCATTGTTGTTGATAAATTCTAAACTACAACTAACAGGATCGGGTGGTGAGAAATGTTGATCACTGGATTATGTGCTCCAGACTTGATTATTTACAGATCGTCGCCATATATATGTAATATTGCTGAGAGCAAATCTAAATTCAGTCGATTAGTTGCATCAGTTGTGAACACCATGGTATCTACACCTAAAAGTTCACTTGTGGCAGGTTTCTTTTGAGGGACTGAAAATTCTCTATGGATGCAGAAATGATGCCAAACTGTGTTCTGACATCTGATTTGTTTAAGAACCCACAAAGCGTGTTTGAGCAATGGAACTGGATATTGTTGCTATACAAATGCGAGTATAGTAATGATACATATCCTTAAACTTGACTGCAAATATTGTATCAGATTAAAACAGTGCAAATAGATGAGATAACCATTTAATATCCATCAAGGCTATTGATGATGTAAACGTATGCCCCAGAAGAAAAATACACTATGGAGTTTTCTCTAATCTTTACATGCTTATATCTTAACTTAATTAACAAAAATACTGTCTCCCTTTATTTACTGTTTACAAGATGAATGAAAACGTTTTTTAACTTACCCTGCAATAAACTTGAAAGATACAAAATCTGTAAACTTAAAACCTGAACTTGCATTAAGAGGTTTGAAAGCAAAGCTCATTTTAAAAATAGAGTGCATGTGGATTGAATGATGCCATAGTGGAGCAAAACGTTGACCTTTGTGACCCAACACTGCCGCTGTTACAGGTCATTGACTCCCTCACTCTGCAAGCTGTCTGCGTTCTGCTGTTGTTGACAGTTACATAGACAGATCCTTCCATACAAATGCATAAAATGGATGATTTACAGTGTGATTAGGTTGTCTGACAAAACATCAACTTGCAAAGTTTGAGATCAGTTAGATCATGGGATGAAGAGTTATTTACAAAACAACGGGTCCACATGCATTTCATGTGAAACTATAGGTTTCACTAGCATCTTTAAGCACATTTATGAGACATGTAGTGCAGCCTGTAGCACCTTTTGCTCGCTCTCTCTCTCTCTCTCTCTCTCATATTTTGTTATATTGTTCTAGATGTAAGCAAATGCTGTAAACAAATGTTTTAATATGCTGTGCATTTGAGATGACTGTCTGACACTGCTTTTTGGCACTTTCACGTCGTCATATTTGTAAGGGGAGATAACTCTATCAAGTAGTTTCATCAAACTGAAAATGTTTACCAAAAGTATAACCATCAGCATAGCTTTCTTGAACAATGATCTGTGTGCAGAGATTGGGTGTTACTGAGTGAGTTTTAAGTGAATTCTAACACTCGAGGTTGACACTTGATATGTGCTGTTTACATCATAATATATATGTACTCAACCCCCAAAAATGCAAGGACCACCCAAGTTTCAATATTAAAGTATTTTATAATTCATATAATGTCCCATACAATACTGAAATAATGAATGTTGGGGATGTCCTTAACGTTGTTGGGTACCTTTAGGAATTCCAGGATCAGCCAATGTATTACACAGTACTGTATGTGTCATAACATTTTCTTTCTTTTTTGGTTTTGACTGCATTTCCAAGTCTCCTGTACCCTTATCCAGATCAAAACTGCAGAAGAACCCAAGCATACTGAGTATGCAAGTGATAAGGGTTTGCCAAAGTGTTCCCGGTACCTCATGTATTTTTATGACAATTCATACACATGTATATATATATTTATTTATTTATTTATTAATTTATGCTTTTTTTCAAGTGAGTTGAGATGTAGTGAGACAATTGAAATTTGAATTAACATGGTTGCCATATCTTTATTTTGTTATCTGTTTTGGTTGAATTTATATCCATTCCTGACTTGTAGAATCGGAGTTAACAGCGTGAAGCAGAGACCCAATTTCCAGTTTGTGTACCTATACCATTAAAAGAAGGAGGGGGATATTGGATGAAGGAAAGGATGAAGTCAAGGAGGAAACATATGATGAAGAGAAATTAAGGGAAAATATGACAATTTACAGTTACCTTTATAAACAAAGTCCGGACTTGCACATGATTGTATTTAAAAAGGTTGGGCAAGCCCTCAATACTATCTAAATATAAAGCTTTGCAATCTTACACACAAAAAAAACTGGCCTGATTTATTCTGTTTCTTTGGAACTGTTACATCTGTATGGATATATATTACTTTTTCTCATATGCATTGGCATTGGCTAGTGGTATGCTCGCAAAATGCAATATCCCCTACTCTTTTTATATGGTATGTTTTGGGAACTTAAAGGAAATGACAAAATGTGATAAGTGTGATAAAGTTCTAAAAGTAAAATGTTAATGCTGAGGAAAGACCTGTTCTTTTGCATGCATTGATTTTAAGACATGATGCAAGAAACAGTTTGGTTGTAAGATGACTTATGAATTATTAATTAAGATGACATGAATTATCAATTTAGGGACGTTGTCACTTTCAGTTGATTGTTCACCTATTTAATAATCATATCATATAATTTATAATTTTTGTGATCAGTGCTAGTCAGCACCAAACTTATCAATCATAAAGCACAATAAAAACAAACATAAACATCATGATTTTATTCAGTTTATTTTGACAAGATTGGCACCAGTATGTTGATGACATATCTGACCTGTACATCATACGTGCAGTCAATAAGCTGGGTCCTTATTCTCGAATCATTCTGAACTTTGAAGGATGAGGACAGTTTTTATGGATGTATAACTTCTTTATTCTGCATAGGTGACTTTTCCACATAGATTCCAGTGTCGTTGTCAAAACATCACTATACAGAATAAACAAGTTGTATATCTATAAAAAGTAGTCCTCATCCTTCATCTTCCCAATTTCTAGAATGCCAATCGAAGAAGTCATTCCTAACTTTAATCATTGCCAGTGTGTTGAGAATGGGCTTTAGAAGCTTTTAGGGATACAAACCTGTCGAGAATAGGTAGTCTGGTGAATATACATATGACATGCTTTCAAAATGATACCACCTAATGAAGAGGTGCAGTTTGTCACCATGAAGAACTATGTTCGATTCCCAGTACTGACTCATTTCTACTAAAATTCTAGTGTCCCCTCACTGCAGTATTGATCTCTCTGAGCAGACAAACCAGTGGTCAGTTGGATAAACAAGAAGAAATGATTTCATGATAAAATATCAGCCAGGTTTCACAACATAAATAACACTTAAAATGTTAATGTCAAATTAGTGCTTAAGGATCTATATTGTAGCTGAACTTGTGCATCATAAATCTGGAGTTATATCTCTTGACACCAGCTTTGCAGAAAATGATAACCTTATCTTTTGAGAAAAGCTGACATTTTGCAGAAGTTAAGAGATAAAAATGAAGGGTACCTTTTCAGACATGTTTGAGGATGGTATCCTTTCTCTTTTTTCTTTTCTCTTTGACATCCTCAGTTTATGGCAGTATAACATGAGTTTCAACAAATTCAGAAGATATTTTGCCATAGAAGATTGATCTCCACTTCATTATCACATAAAGGTTTACATCAAGGTAACCACACCTACAGAATGAAAAATGAGCATTTTGAGATAAATGCAATGTTTTCATATTGTCTTATTATATTTTTGCAAAATTTATCCATTATCAAACAGTAGTGTTTCCTGTTGCAGTAATGAGGTTAATTGCAGCACCTGATAGCTTGTGTTTAAGTAGAAGTCGTCTTTAATGAGTCAGAGAAGTGTTTTGTGATTGATTGTGCAATTGAGGAAACAGTAAATGTTCTTAAACATCCAAAAATATGTAACAAAGATACTACCTAAAGTTAAACATAGTGAACAGAATTATCATATTCTCCATTCCATTAGTTATCTTATGGCCTTCTTAATAAATTGGAGAAAGATGGGAATAATATTCCAGGTGAATGATCAACAGAGATTCCATCCCACCAAGGAACACATGTAATGGCAGACTAACATGGGGCCCTATGCCCACAGCCGACTGAAAGCCACCTGGGCCCACAGCTTTTCTTTTCTGCAGGTCCTTATGGCCAACACATTTTCATCCCCAATGACTAAGAGTGCTATTTCCATATCAAATTATAGGGCCTACACTTTCTGATCATGCCCTGATTTCACAAAGCAAACTTAGGTTTTGGGTTTTGACTTAAGCTCTAGTTCTTACTCAAATTTGAGAAAACGCAGGAAAATGCATTTCCCGGAATGAACTGAAATTGGTATTAAACTCCAGCTTAGTACTAAAATGAGTTCGGTAGATAGATTACTAAAGATGTTTGGGCCTTTATAATTCAGAATTTGCAGGTGAGTTAAAAATTCAGCTGTTTTAAACTGTCACACTCAGTTTGAGATTTGAGTAAAAACTTTGTTTCAAGAAATCAGGGCCAGGACTCACAGCTTCTTATGGGTGTAGATCCTTAAGGCCTGCAGCTTTCCAGGGATAAGGGAAAACACTGCATCAAGGTACACTGATGTAGAATCTGAAACATTTCAATGTTTGTTTCCTGCTAGAGCACACATCGAGTTCCATCTTGAACAAGACAGTCTGGTCTGCTAGAAGATGTGCAGATGGGTTACCCCATCGTATAATGGACATGATGCCGGTGACACCACTGACCTGCCTGGATAGTCTTCTGTCTTGTGTGGGGAGAACCAGTCCATTTTAAGTTCAGACAAGACTGTTGGAAGTCTTAAATGACAGTTATTTCACCCACAATCAAGTTATTTCACTCAAACTCCTCATCCCACATGGGTTGTGAATTAGTAGTTAGTGAATTCGTAGAGCAGCTAAGGAGCCGGCAGCGCAGTAGAAACACACATCCTCTTCAAAATCTGCACAATCAGACACTTGAAAAACATCCTCTTCAAGATGTTGGACATATGGTACATGAACAGAAACGTACAGATTATACTCTCCTCATTTGAGAGAGATCCTCTTCAAAATGTTTAAATGAAATCATCTACCAATCTTCCACATTCTCGAAATGGCAGACAGACCAACCCCTGACATCTAAGACCTTGTACCACACACATCCCTCTGAAGCTTCATCATGACGTGCAGAGGCAAGAAGTGACCCAATCCCCATGTAAAAGAGATCCTCTTCAAAATGTTCAGAGGAAAACATCTATTTATCTGCCGACTTCCACACTCACTATGTCAGACAAGCCAATTCCTGACACCTTAGACTTTGCATCACCTACATCATGACATGTGCAGAGACGAGAAGTGTGCAGCTCCCCGGCCTGCAGGGGGCATCGTGGGGGTAGACATCATGGATACACTGTCCCCAGCATGTAGCACTGATGGTGTGAATCCAACTGATGTGTTAGTCCTGAATGACTGAGGGGGGTAGGGCGGTGGCACACTGGGAGGGGACAGTGGCCGTGGAGGAGCAGAAGGGGAGGGTACAGGTGTATAGTTGAAGGATGGTGTTCCCATCATGGCATAAGCTGATGATCGTGTCCAGTCATCCTTGAAGATCTGTATGGTGAGGACTGACACTAGATTAGACAGACGGTTGTAGACATGTGCCAACACCATCTGCTCGTCAGCATCTCGCCGGACTCGGACTTGTACTGACCCAGCCTGGAAGCAGAAAAGCATAGTGAGTGACTCAAGCTGTCTGCCCTTGACAGCATTTTCTCCGCAATGTCAAGGTTCTACAATCAGTTGCTCCAATAGCTTCATGCATAGTCAAGTGCAGATAAAGATATCTAGCAGCCATGTTTGGGCAATATTATGTGAGATTACAAGAATGCAATCTAAGTAAACTTAGCCCCAGTGTTATTCATTACACTCCTACACTATTTCTAACAACACATAGTAGGAGGCTGCATCAGGTAACCTTTGAGACTGACCAATCCGAACAAAGCTTACCATATCGTGAAAGTGGACATTCGCACATACCTTTTGAACTTTTATCCGCGCAAAGGTTTGAACCTGAATGATTCCAAAAGCTATTTTCCCTACGATCACTTCCGGGTGATGCACATAGAGAACACCACAACAGTGAATAAACAATCGCTAAAAATTGCATTTTTGGCAATATTCAAGGATGTCACTGTCAGCTTGTGGAAATTTTAGCTAATGGTAACCATATCAACTGAAACCAAAAAGCGTACATACTGCAGGTCAAATACCAGTGTTATATGCAGACTTTCATTTGTTGAGAGATCATTGTCAGTGACCGGTGTATTTTATTTGATTGGACAGAAATAGGTTGCTCAAAGGTTACCTAGCGCGATCTCCTACTTGGTTTTGTTAGACCCAGTGTAGGAGTTTAACAGATAACACTTGGGCTATGTTTACTTAGACTGACAAGAATGAAGCCTGTGATCAGAACTGGGGATGTTACTACCTTCCTGTGTGAGAAACTAGCAAAGATCTACAGGTAGTTCAGTTTGACCAGGACTACTCGACATATGCATGTATGTACGCAGGAGGTAAAATGGCACAAATGGCTGGTCGAGTTACTTTCATTAAACAAGGGAGCAGAGAATGTTGTCATTGTTGCATTCATGCAAAACATGCATACATTGATTCGTAACAAAAGATGTCCTCGCAAACAACTTCTGAAGAAGAAACAATCATTTCATGTTTTAACTGAATTGTTCCTACAGTCATAAGCTATCGAGTTTGATATACTAACTTTACAACGTAAAGTCAGTTACTCCCAGAGACCAATTCACTGCGGCTACTCACTGCTGATAAGACCGAATATGAAATATTATACCATCTGTGGCTAATTGCTTAAAGAAAGTTAGGACATTGCTGACGATTTCTTGACACCAAGATATCAAACAGTGACCTTGTTTCGGCTGTTAAGACCCTGTCTCGGCAAGCTGAAAATCACCTGACACCTTCACAGTAATAGACCCTTCCAGTTGTGACACTCCATGGAATGCATAAGTGTTCACTTGATCAGGTCAAACTGAACAACCTGTAGTGGAGAGTTTGCTTACATTTTGTTTTTGCTGATTTACCTATGTACATGTAATTGATGATGAATGTGGAATTACTGTTTTTTTTAAATATATAATTTCAGAAGTCTATGGGAAATCCCATCCTTTTGAAGCACGGGAATAATTTCCGTGCTTCAAATACTCAACAACACCCAGAAATTGGGCAACACGTGATGTTTATCTCCTTAATGAATGTTTACCAGTATTACAGTTATCTATGAATACCATAAATCATAAAATCAATAAGCCTGCTAAGAACTGCTAAGAGTGCTAAGACCACATGTAATATTCATCACATGTCTAATCTTTGAAATTTAATAGCCTTACCTCTTTAACTGTAAAAATTCAAGGATACCATACACCATAATTTAGTTCTCAGCATTATAATGTGTGAGTCCAGTTATATTAGTTTACTTTTCTGACTGACTTCAGCTTAAAAGGACTGGGTACTCAGGCGCACTGGCAGCATTGACACATGTCATTGTATCCCATTTGTGTAGACTGATGTTAACATCGTTGATCCCTGGACTGTCTAATTATTTACAGACTGTAGCCATATAGCTGGAATATTGCTGAATGTGGAGTAAAACTAAACTCACTCACTCACTCACAGACTTCACCTTTGCTGTCCGTGATCTATCTTCCACCACAACAGCTGAAGGTGATGACTTCCATGTAATCACAAAATCCCTAACAGGAGGTAATGTACAGACTTTTGGGGAAATTCCTTCACCATGGTTACTTACCAGGATTCCAAAGGACAGTGTCCAGAAGTGCTCGTGCCTGAACTCCAAAACACCATCCAAGGTAGACGCCTCCCTTAGGACCTTGTCCAACTGTCCCAAGATGTGAGAAGGTGTTGTCTAAACAAGTAAAGAGAAGACAATGTGTTTGTTAATGCTCCACAGTTCATCAGCATCCACTTCCATATGTGTGATTATTTGTTTGATGACTAATGCCACGCTCAAATGCTGATTTTCAAACTGAATGATAGTAGCCTGTCAATAATTGAGTCTGGATCTGACTGGTTTTGTGAGTGATGACTGATGCTGTTTCACCATGATGACACGATATTAACCAAGTCAGTGAACATCACAATCCAATCCCATTTGGCCACCTGTTGTGACCAGCATCAGTTGCTAGGACCATTTCTTATCCAAATGCCCATGGATTGTTGGAAAAAGACATGTAGCTGGACGATGGAGTTGAAAACTGTTAATCTTTTAAAATTGAAACAGACAGGAGTAGATTACCTGTTACCATGACAACCAGTGATGTGACTTACCTGTAGCAGTATCTTGCCAGTGTAGACACTCATGGGGAACAGAGTGCCGCACGTCATGATGGCGATGCAGACAGCAGACCATGTGTCAGCAGAATAATACAGCCTGGAACACAAGTTAGGAATGTAAACAGAATTAGTATTGAAATACAGTTTCATGTGAACCTTTAATATATCAAAGTTAAAAAAATTCACTGTAATTTTAAGCGAATTATTAAAATCTAAATATTTTAGATATTTAAATACTTACCTTACCATAGGTCTTATGCATATTACCTCAAGCTTTGCTAGAAGAGATCAGACAGTCGTTGATTCGCCATTCCCTAGATGGCTACCTCATGTAATCTACGAATGTAGTCACGGAAGTGACGTGATCTCCCCACTCGCGCAAGCGCGAACAATCCAAAAATCACTTTTACTGGCAACAGGAAGGTCCGAAGAGTCCAGAGTGGGGAGGAGCATCCAGCGTTGGGAGGGAGTCACCGCCCTATGGTAAGGTAAGTATTTAAATATCTAACATATTTAGATTTTAATAAATTTTTAACTTACCTTACCATAGGTCTTATGCATATGGCTTCGACAGATGGATGGTGGTGTGGACTCCGGAGGACCATCCCTCAGCAACCAGTGCATATGCATTAGGAGAACCTGGGAGACCAATGCCAACAGTCACAGGACAAACCTGGAAGCAGGACAAAGAGTAACCCAAGGGAACGCCAAAGAAAAACCGACGCACCCTGAGGGTGAGGTTAATCTTAAGACCAACGGTAAGTAACAGTGTTATTACCTAATGGGCGGACGTCCGGGTAAGTTGCTGGGCAACCACCAACGGACTGAAAGACTGTAGTCCCTCCATGTCCTCAACTGCCAAGTCCCTCAGGTAGTGGGAAGCGAAGGCAGTAGACGATGACTTCCAAAAGCAGCCTTCCATAGTTTGTGGCACTGTGCAATTTCTACGGAGGGCCATGGTAGATGCCAACGCTCTGATCTCATGTGGGTTGTTCGCCACTGGATGAGGTAGACGCTTGGCATCAAAAGCCGCCAGGATCGTAGATCGAAGCCATAAGGCGACTGTGTTCCTGTTCACCTCCCCTTTGCAGGTAGTCGAAAGCGGGATGAACAGTCTTTTAGGGGAACGTCTCTTAGAAGCCAACTTCCGGATGTAACATCTGAGGGCTCTAACGAGACACAGCAGCTCCTCCTCCAAGTCAAGTTGTCCCAAGACTGCAGATGACACAGGAATGGAGAACAGCCTGTCTGGCTGTCCAGGGAGCTGATTCTTGGCCACAAAATCTCACAGGAGACCCAAGTGGGCTGGTCCATGCCTCGACTGATCCAAACGAACCTGCGTGACGTCCAGGGCATGAATTTCACTAGGTCTATCTGTGGTAGCTAACGCTAGAATGAAGACCGTCCTTTTTTTTTTTTTTTTTTGAGACAAATACACGAAGGAGGCTTCCTCTAAAGGCTTATACGGAGGTCCTCTAAGATGTTGTAGGACGATGTTGAGGTCCCAAACTGGAGGACGAAGCTTAACTTTCCGGTCCTCCAATTTGCAGGCCTTGAGTAGCGCAATAAGATCTGGTACCTTGGAAATCTGTTTATCTGCTTTAATCGAATAGAGTTCAAAGCCGACAGATAAGTCCCCAAGGTACTGCCTCTAAGATGCTTGCAGTTATGCAGGAACAGGAGGAAGTTCGCTAAATATTGTGGAGAAGCTGTCATAGGGTCTTGTGATCTTTGAGCGCAAAAACTCTCAAATGAGCGCCACTTGTCGTCATATAAGGACCTAGTGGACATTCGATGCGTACAAGCTAGGACGCTTGCCGCGCACGAGGAGTAGCCCTTAACTCTTACTGCCTTCTGCAGATGACCCAACTGTGAAGATGAAATCTCAGTGGGTCCGGATGCAGCTGCCGACTGTGCGGATGTCGAAGCAGACGTAACTAATCTGGGAGCTGGTACGACTCTCCGCTGGCGAGATGACGCAGGTCGGGGAACCATGACCTGGCTGGCCACCAAGGTGCGACCAAAAGCAGTCGCAGGATCGTGTCGATCGCCCACGCCTGCAGGTCCATAAAGTGACTGAGTGGAAACCCTGTGCTCCAGGGTGATTAATTTCGCCACTTGAGATGAGTACCCCTTGGCCCTCAAGACTATCACAGATGGTCCAGGCGCAAAGATGAAACCGTGACGGATCCAGGTGCAGTGTCCAATTGTGAGGATGGTACAACAATTGGTCCCACTCTGGAAGCCGATTATTTGAAACGTCTCTCGACACAACATATTCTCTGTTGGAGATAGACATAGGGGGCGAGATAAGGCGTCTGCCATGAAGATGCAGGCTCCTGGTATGTGAGATACTTTTATTTGGAGGATCAGACTCGACCACGTCGAAGGGTAGAAACGACAAGTGTAGTAGAGGTCGAGGCCTCCTTGACCCTTGTTTACCTAGAGGGCTACTATTGAGTTGACCGTATGGATCATCAGTAGCTTGTCTCTCGGTGCTGTCAACCAATAATAGACATGCATCACCGCTTTTATCTTCAACTGGGTGATGTGAAGAGATAGAGCTCCACTCCCCCAGAATCCTGCTGCAACCTCCTTGACTAGATAGGCACTCAATCCTGGTAGAGACGTGTCAACCTAAAGATGGTTGTTGAACGACGGCTCTAATATGCAAGTTCCAAACACTGACCAGCGAGTCTACCACTGGTGTGGAGTCAAGACGTCCAATGTCGTAAACCTGTCTTGAAATCATGATCAAGAAAACGCTGTCATAGACGTAATAGTAGACGTCTACGTCTGATCATATCCTAAGGTGACGTGAGCAAATCGAGTAGACATTATCACTGACATAGTGATAACGGACAGAGTACAGCTTGCTTTTAACATCGCCTTGAACTTCGACCCCCGAACCTGGGACGGCGATGTGATGAATCAAATCCCGCGGAGTTAGTTGAAGCTGACTTAACAGCCTGATAATGAAGTACAACTCTCTCAAGATAAGCTTGTATGCCATAAAAATGCGTCATTCTTCGACTTCAGAACAACCACGCTGTACATTATGAATGTGTTGACATTTCAAGAAGTCGACTTATAACTGGCCGTCTGTCCGATCAGAAACTGCCATACATCGCTGCACGCCTCCTGATAAGCAGCGTTGAGACTACTGTTAGAGGATTCCTATGCCGACTAGAGAAATCCAATGCCGCTGTAGACTGCTAGTCTAGAGTGTAAACGACATCTTTCCATTGTAAAATGACTGTAAGTCACTGCAGACAACTTCCTTACACTAAAATCATAACACATTCTGCGCAGGGCGTTGTCCCTCGATGACCAATCAAATTATAGATGTAACGACCCTGGGATCCTTTGCAGGGCGTTGTCTCTCGGGCACCAATCAAAATGTAGACGTGACGTCACCGGTGTAGCAGGTAACTGATCATCATGAAATCTTGTAAACGGTGATACCCTGCTAGCCTATAGGCTTGACCGTAACCATGCTGTTTGCGAGCACGTGTCCAAATGAGTAAAGCGCGCGAAAACCCTTCCGCCGCTTGAAACTGACGTAGACAAATTGTTTTTCAGATAGATGTGTTGGAATTTCCCCCGAAGATAAATGCCGTCCTCTCTTGTAATAAGAGGTGTAGTTAGGCGTGTCACTTTGTTGTTGTCTCGAAAAATCTTCGTGACGAAATGAGTAAAGCACGTGAAAGAAAACTTTCTCCGCTTGAAGTATATGTAGACAAATTGTAACGTAAGGATCTACGGGGATGCGACCAGTCCCTCCCACCTACCGGCGTAGGAATATCTGGTACGGTGATCGATCCTCGAGGCGTTGTCTTCAGACAAGTCCATCGCCGCCGCCGAGGTAGCTGACGCCAGCGCAGACAACGGCTTAAGCATCCGCTTGAGTTCAGTCTCAATGGCCACCTGCTTAGAATCCTGCACTCTATGAGAGAGCCGCGAGGAGCTCAATAACCGCTACAGAGATACAACCAAGACAGCCACGCTGTCCGCGAAAACCAGGCTGTCTATCTTGTAATCTGACTTCCTCGACTTACACGCTTAGAAATTCGGATTAGTTGACAATTTCGCATAGACCGCATGTAATACAACCATGGCGTCCGCCACCATAGGATGAGGCGGGATGAGTAGTTCCGGTGATAAATGAATTGCTGCAGGGTTGCTGGAATCAGCCGAAGGCGAAGGGCAGTCCGGTAACCTGTCAGCAATCCACTCGAAGACGACTGATAAGGGTAGTCAAGTGCCATCACCATCGCCGTCGCCTCCTACTTCCTCGTCGAAGTCCGGGCAAAAACCTTGTACCTCCAGGTCCTCCCAGGACATGGAATTCGAATCACGCCGCAGTGTAAGAGACGGAGTCGATGCATGAGCAGCAGATTCCTTGGACGGGATCCAAGGTGGTTCCGGTGACCGCAAACGCCGAGTTCTAGAGGAACGTCGAGGTGATATGGACTGGGAGAGCAAGTAACATCTTCACCTGGTAGTAAAGCGAGAGTCCACATTCAAAGGGCGTCGCGGGGACCGAGAACTCCGACAAAGACTACTGTGGAGGGTACAGGATCGCCGACTCCCAGGGAACCTGGAGCGCGATCTGCGCCGAGAGCTCTCTGCCTCCAAGCGCCGAGCGCGCCCTTCATCAAACTGTCGTTACAAAACCTCTTCCCTGGACAACGTATGCAACACCCTGGGTATACGGTAAGACGCAGGTGCTGGCGCTGGCACAGGGTCCGGCGTCGGCGCTGGTGTCGGGACAGGCGCTGACGTAGACATAGGCGCTGGCGTAGGCATAGGTACTGGCGCAGGCATAGGCACTGACGTAAGCGCTGGCGCAGGCACAGGCGTAAGCGCCGGCGTAGGCTTAGGCGCTGGCGTAGGCATAGGCGCTGGCGCAGACATAGGTGCTGGCGTAAGCACAGGCGCTGGTGTCGGCATAGGCGCTGGTGTCGGCATAGGCGCTGGTGTCGAGACAGACGCTGGTATCGCAGCAGCACCGGGTGTGAGGAGGGAGCGCAGGAACTTCTGGACCTCCGGATGAGACAAGCCTCCGGACGAAAACAGATCCACGATGGAATCCGAGCGAGGTGGTTCAGGGGACAAACGTACAGGCGTCATGGACGAACGCCCCATCCCAGGCGTCGGCACAGGCACTGAAGGCGGTTGTAAGTCAGGGTCGTCCGGCAGAGATCCCAACGACGACGCTGGAGACGACAACCTTCTCTTCCGCTGTGAAAAATGCTTCCTCTTAGCCGCAAAAGAAGCCTTGAAACCAGCAACCAACAACGCCTCGCAGTACTGGCAGCGTCCGTCAAAAGAGCAGGCCAGAGACGCACAATCCGGGCACCAAGGGTGGGGAAATTCGCCGATTCCTGCCCCTAGCAGATGGTGCTAAACTGGCGAGACATACACAGTTAAGTGCAACATACAAAACATAACAATGCGTTGAAACCAACGCTAGGCGGTAGAAAAAACACCCCTATACCAGAAATGCAGCACCAACGCACCCCCACTAAAAAGTAGGCACGCCCGTAAGCTCGTGACAGCGAAGGGCAAACAACCAAAAAGGTTGCCTGCGTACCTCGCAACGTGGCACGAAAAAACATATAAATGCAGTGAAACCTGGCAAAAATACTAATCGACATGGAAAACCACATGGAGGGAGAAAACCAGCAAGATATAATACCCCCACGGACGCCACGCCGCACTCACACACGACGCGGGCGAACCCACCCCGAAGTGAGAGAAAAAACAACACGAGGTAGCAAAGCAAGTGCAGTTAAAAGATTACTTACCTTAACACGCACACCTAAGGGATACAAACCATACCTACCCGTGAGAAAACAAATTTATTGAACCACAAAGTAGGTAAACTAAGCGAACCAAAAACGTCCGAACAGACGAACGCTAGAAGTAAAAGTGATTTTTGGATTGTTCGCGCTTGCGCGAGTGGGGAGATCACGTCACTTCCGTGACTACATTCGTAGATTACATGAGGTAGCCATCTAGGGAATGGCGAATCAACGACTGTCTGATCTCTTCTAGCAAAGCTTGAGGTAATATGCATAAGACCTATGGTAAGGTAAGTTAAAAATTGGTGTTTATTTACATGGATATTTTTCTGTTCACAATGTACATGCTTAGCCATAAAAATCATCATCACCCCTCTAGCTATAAATTCTGAATGTTTCTCTTTGAAACTTTCCAAGAACTAGTTACTATGAAGTATTATAAACTGCAGAAAATTGCAGAAGTCAATGAAGATGACATGAAAGGCATTGCCCCTGAGGAAAGCTACACTTGGTGAAAATCATAGGAACAACAAAAAGCTGGATATGATATGGAGTCATACTTGGTGTCGATGAGGATGTAAGTGATGACTAGAAAGGTTGCTCCAGCCATGGCGATCAGGACGAAGGGGTTGAGGCGCGGCAGCAACAGCTTACTCAGGCCCGGGACGATGTGGCACAGGCTGTAAGTCAGATCGTAGCAATGTACAGTAAATCAATCAGAAGTATTTCCATGGTATTTCATTGGCTTACTATGCAAATACCTTATGTTTCATGTTTCCCATGAAGCATGTTCATGCACATCACTGCCAATTCACAGTTGCATGTACAAAGAGTTTCACCAATGAAAACCAGTGGTTGATACAATGACAGCCTAAGAAAATACTGACACAACTGGTGTTCAATGAAACACTTCAACTTCAAGAACAAGCCCCTAAACCCACTTCAAGCCCTTACCACAAGCATTAGTAATGGGTCTACACATGATATTAAACCCTGGAATCCAAAGAGGTTATCATGAGTTTGGATATTGATAAACAGAAAAGATGAAAAATTTCATAAATATCAGTCAGAAAAACTATGACTCAACAGTTCCAGAGATATAATTGCTAAGCTTGTTGCTTCCTACCTCTCGCTCATGTCGGTCATGTGTTCCTGTAGCCAACTGGAGCTGGACGCAGCCACCACATGGTTCATGGCTCGATTGTTCACACCAAACGTCACCAAGAAGTGGATGACACAGGCCAGCACTGTGCCAACCAACATTCGACCCCTGGTGACAGAATGCATGTGCTGGTTGTTTAAAGACAGCAGAAAAATTCACCTGACTTATGAAGAAAATACATTCTAGACCCTTAAACCTATTTTAGTGCAGGGGCAGTAGGGTAGCCTTGTGGTTAAAGTGTTTGCTCATCATGCCATAGATCTGTGTTCGCTTCCCCACATGGGTGCAATGTGTGAAGCCCATTTCCGGTGTGCCCAACTGTGATATTGTTGGAATTCTGCTAAAAGTGGTGTAAAAGTAAACTCACTCACACAAACAAGAATCAAGTGCCATAATTCTGTGCCAAAGTGTAAGAAATGTCCATTGTGGCAGCCATGTTTGAATTCGAATTGGAGTGAGTATGGTCTTTTGCCACTGTTAGCAATTTTCCACCTACATCCAGAAATGGGCTCAACACATTGTAGTCATGTTGGCAAATCAACCCAGGCCTGACAAACAAATGCTTTAACCACCTGGCTATCCCACCACCCCAAAATTCTGTGAGCAGGTGAACTTAGATAAAATCCATTGACAAATAAGCTGTGATCATGCCACAACCACTAATGATGGAGAGACATCTAGAACTACATATCTTTCATGATGCATGTCTCAAATGACCTAAGTAAGATGAGAAATTTTATAAATAACTGAATGTCACTTAAAATATCTCAGAAAACAAATCATCAGACCTACCAATCACATGGTCAGGCCTCTGTCTATAATGGTGTACTTACGTATGTACTTCCTGTTGTTGTAGAAGGCACTCCACACTGAAAGAACAGGTGGAAAAATATAAAAAAGTGAGTAATTTCAACAACATAAATACAAAAGCCTAATAATGGTTAACATGAATTAATATTTTAACATAATGGTGGACTCCTTAAGAAACGTTTCACAATATAGCTGTTGGCTGTCCCACCCGATATACGAATGGTTCAACTGCCAGTTTGGGAGGAAAATGAAGAGTGCAACGGTGCCAAAAGTTCACTATGCACAATGTCCACAAGCATATACTCAGTATTGGCTTTTTGATACAACAGTTGATAACTTCTAACAGAACTTCTGCTGATCAATATCTAATGTCACTTGTATTTTATCCATTATGTCAAAGTTTGTGGTCAATTGTTCCAACATCATAGAATTTTTTAGAACTGAGAGAAATGACCTCACTACTGTTGATATAGTTATGCATAAACATGGTCAATGTAATGTCTTGTTACCATGGTTACTTACCTCTCCTTAACAATAAAAAATGATCCCAGCTGGGCCAGCATGGTACTCGCAAACACAGCCACAACCTCGAACCGTTCATACCTGAAAGTAGAACACAAACAAATATATCACTTAGTGGCTGGTTGAGCAAGTGGTTGAACAGGTGAGTGGTTGAGCAAGTGAGTGAGTGGTTGAATGAGTGAGTGGGGTGGCAGAAATGGTTTTATTCAGCTTTTAGCAATAGTACAGTGCTGTAGCCAGGATTTCCTTTAGAAAATGTGAGATAGTAACCAGAAGTGACAAACAAAACGATTTGATGATAAATTCTGTATATCAATGAAGCTGAAATCTGCACAGCAAAATGAGCTCCTTATTAAGTTACAGCCATTCACATTACAGTTTCATATGCAAACAGATGAAGCCGTGCAATCTGGCACTGATTTAGCAGGGAGCACCAGAAACGAACTTCACAGGTTGAACTCCTGAAGGAAATTGAACACATTTATTCAGCATGATAAGCTAATGTCTTGACTACTGGATATCACACAGAGGTTCTTGAGATCAGTATATATGTATCCTCCAGCCCAGCAATCATCTTGTTTTCTTACAGGTGTTACTAACCAATCAGCTTTAAGTGTTGTAGAGAGAGAGTAGCTTTACTCCACATTTAGCAATATTCCAGCAATGTCATGTCACCATAAATGAGCTTCACACATTGTATGTTTGTGGGGAATTGAATCCAAGTCTTCAGTATAATGAACAGTCACTTTAACCAACAGGCTACACCAATGACTATAATAATCATGCTCATACGATGATGGCATGAATGCTGATGTGTAATACTAACCCAAACGAGTAGGCTGATGAAGGCTGCTGTAATTGGACCCATAAACTCAGGAGGCATGTGAGTAAGCTGGAAATAACACCACCATCAGATCAAAGTAGGAAATCTACAAAATACTGTCATTTATAACAAATTGAGTGAGTGAGTTTAGTTTTACGCCGTACTCCGCAATATTCCAGCTATATGGCAGCGGTCTGTAAATAATGGAGTCTGGACCAGACAATCCAGTGATCAATAGCATGAGCAATGATCTGCACAACTGAGAACCGATGACATGTGTCAACCAAGTTAGTGAGTCTGACCACCCGATCCCGTTAGTCGCGTCTTATGACAAGCAGAGTCGCCTTTTACGGCAAGCATGGGTTGCTGAAGGCCTATTCTACCCCAGATGTTCACAGGTCCATTTATAACAAAAGAAACTGGATCAAATGAAGATACACAAACATAAATGATAATAATATGGCCACTTTTATGGCACTGAAGTCCATGCCTCAGGGTATAACATCGATGATGAACATTATTATCCCGGATAACCCAAAATCTCTGTCAGGTTAGTAGATAGGTAAGTACAATGAGCAAAAGCGCTTTTGATATTAAATCTTCCATGAGTTCAATAAAAATGGTACTTTATGGAGGCAAATTTAGTATTCTATTTATTACTCTTCAACATAATTTGATAGAAACTGCCTACAGTGTGATGACACTCAGTGACATCATAACTGTAAACCATTACGAGAGAATACGACATCGTATACACCCTGCAGTATAACACTAGTGTAATATTAATGTAAAAATATCACACTGGAGTGTCTTCCACAGGTAAGTAATAAATCATATGTACCAATCAGTGGTTTGTAGGGTCAAAAATTAATTCGAATTGACGTCATCACATAGGGTTTGTTGCTAAACAAGTAGTACCTAAGGGGGAACTTACCTGAATATGTCAAATATGGTCAGGTATGTGAAGGCGGTCAATGCTGGAAAGAAAAACAGTTTTTCAAATGGCACTAATTTAAGTGATACAAATAGGGGAAAAGATTTATGGATGTCAAATTCTTTAAAACATGGAACAATGTTTGGGGTATATGCTAACTCATTCATCAGGAGAAATAGAAAGAGAATCTTTCTCATACAGTCAAACATCGTTATGTTGACCAACACAAGTGTTTGACTCCGGGCAATGGTCTTTGTGTTATTTAAGGGAACAGTGTAAGTCTCCTAAACCAGCATTCATTGGGATTGGCAAAAAGTGCAGGTGTAGAGTTTGACCCAGTATAGAGAACTGTTTCCTTTTTCAACCTGATAATGATCTTCCATGTGCTGTAAATTAATCCCACTTGACTGGTTTTTATATTTTAACATGGTGAGCAACAGACAAATTGTGACAAATTAATTTATAGTACATGTGACACGTGTCACTCATCAGTTTGCAACATCAGATAAGGACAAACTTTATTGATGAGCAACTTCTTTTCTTCAGGTGAAGCGACGTTTTGATACAGCTTCTTGTATCATTGCCAAGCTAGTATGAGGCAGAAAAGACAGGGTGTGTGTGCACGCACACACGCATGCACACACACACACACAGAGTCTTATCCGCCTCATACTTATATATATAAGGCTGGCTTCTGTATGCAATCTCATTAATATACAGATTGCATACAGAAGCCAGTGGGATCTGTTTGCAATCTATTGACACTGGTTCACACATGCTTGATTATTTTACAGGCCACTGTCATATAGCTGGACTATTGCCGAGTGCAGTGTAAAACTAAACTCACTCACTCACTCACATCCCTAATAAACTCTATACATAACCTACATGGTACACTGATAGATGTTTATGCAACTTTTCAGTATACTGAGGATGAGTTTAAACATCGTACCCATGCTGTTTGTAGAATGGCACCAAAGCAGTAAAATCATGGTGCAAGCCACATTGAGAGTCAGGAAGAGAGATATCTTCTTGCCCTGAAATATATAATTAAAATGATGATCATTGATAGTCCACCATTCTGATGCACTGAATGAACTGAAGATTTTCAGTACAGAAAGGCTCCCAAAATGTATTATCTGTTGATGAAACATTGACAGACATATGTTCTCTTAAATTGCAGAAGTAAAACTGTGTCCAGAGCCCTGTTCCTCAAAGCAATCATAGTGCTACAACTGTCTATGTTAAAGTAAGGAAGTTACGATCATCTTAGCTCTGGGATTGCTTTGAGGAACGGGACCCAGGGCTAAAAACTGATATAATAAAAACTTCACCTCTTGATCGTACTGGTTTAACAGGCTATTACAAGTTACCGTGTGTTCGCAAGTTTGATATGGAGATATGTCATGTGTCCAAGTCAAATATCAAACAAGAACAAAGTTCAAGTTTGACATTTAACTTGGAGACATGATAAATCTCCATATCAAACTCGTGAACACATGGTAACAAATTTATGTCGACAAGCACCCTCACTAAATGCTTCAAATCTGGACTCTGAAGGCCCGTCCAATCAAACGTTCAAAATCCACACTGTCATTCATTGTCAAAATTTTGTATATTAAGGAACTCTCAAGTAACACATTCGAAGGTAAGCAACTGCTACTCTGTTGCCCCACAAATTTCATCAACTTGGGTCAACTCAAGGTAAGGTCAACATGACCTGTATTGAAAAGCACAGGCCTTGAAGACGGCACTTGCATCAGACCAAGCAAGAGGTTACTGTAGACGTGCTGATATTCTACAGCAGGTAAACACATAGACACAGCTGTAGTGAATGTAAGGATTGTTCATGGTAGACTGCTACAGAAGTGTCATTTGTGGCTTAGAAGTTATAGGTGACCCCTCTCAAATGGAAGTCAACAGATCGGTCATGATCGCCTTTTGGAAGTGTCATGACAAACTCCGGGACCACGCAAGAAAGCGAGTCATTTTGGGTAACTAGCACTGAGAGTAGAAGATCAGAGAAGAGAAGGTGAATTTGTGCTAGTTTATTCTGAATGGCTTGTCCCATATATTCTTTCTCAGAATCGTCAACTCACTGATAAACAGAGGGAGACTATATGCATACGCTCTTGTGGTCAGTGACAGATTAATTTGAGCTGCACTGTAGTGACACCTCGACAATACTGTGACCCCTGCGCATAGATTTCAACTCTTGCTTATTGATGGCATGGGTTTCTGGAGCATACTGACTCCAACAGGAGCACTGCAATGCTAAAATGCTTTGTCTACTGCTTGTATACAAACAATGCAAACAAGGCAGATAACTCTTGATACATTGTTACTAGGGACGCACATTGTCCAGGTTAACATAGAAAATTATATCTACGGCACATATCTACGGTTTTGACCAATGGGTAGCTGACATTGCTGTGCAAATCAAGATAAAATGTGTTATTACCATTCTATGTCCCTCCTACTGACCAACCATATTAATTTCCCCTCTCATATTATTTGCAGCTGCTTCAAACAGAAATCCTTGCACACAGTCAGGATCATCTGACCCTTACCGTGTTTACGGTAAAACAAAAGATCTTAAAAAACCCAGTGCACTTAATCACATGACAACCTAGATCAAAGACACAGATCAAGAAAGTACCTGTCCATGTACAGCCAATACATGACATGTAAAGTTCAGAAAAGGGTGAAAAAATTAGACAGTCAGCTGACATGCTTGCCTCAGAAAGATGGAGTCTAGCCTCTGGTGCTGAGAAACTATGTATTTAAATATGCACATATACCATTGAGCTCATGAGTATTGATCAATAACAGTACCTCTTTGAGTGAAAGAACTGTTGTCAACTCTTTGAAGAAAGTACCTGTCCATGTACAGCCAATACATGACATGTAAAGTTCAGAAAAGGGTGAAAAAATTAGACAGTCAGCTAGCATGCTTGCCTCAGAAAGATGGAGTCTAGCCTCTGGTGCTGAGCAACTATGTATTTAAACATGCACATATACCATTGAGCGCATGAGTATTGATCAATAACAGTACCTCTTTGAGTGAAAGAACTGTTGTCAACTCTTTGAAGAAAGTACCTGTCCATGTACAGCCAATACATGACATGTAAAGTTCAGAAAAGGGTGAAAAAATTAGACAGTCAGCTGACATGCTTGCCTCAGAAAGATGGAGTCTAGCCTCTGGTGCTGAGAAACTATGCATTTAAACATGCACATATACCATTGAGCTCATGAGTATTGATCAATAACAGTACCTCTTTGAGTGAAAGAACTGTTGTCAACTCTTTGAAGAAAGTACCTGTCCATGTACAGCCAATACATGACATGTAAAGTTCAGAAAAGGGTGAAAAAATTAGACAGTCAGCTAACATGCTTGCCTCAGAAAGATGGAGTCTAGCCTCTGGTGCTGAGAAACTATGTATTTAAATATGCACATATACCATTGAGCTCATGAGTATTGATCAATAATTAGTAAAATATAACAGTACCTCTTTGAGTGAAAGAACTGTTGTCAACTCTTTGAAGAAAGTACCTCGCAAAGGCTTGGAAGCAGAAAAAGGATAGATTGTACCCTGAAACAAAATGTTCATTAAACATATGAATATCTGTTAGCTGCTGAAACTCTAAGAGATCTAGACAGTGTTGAATACAAAATCGATCAAGCTGTGGCTTGTTGTTGTACATTTAGATTTTTCAGCGAGTATTTTCTATATTTCTTCACATGATATAAATGCAAGGATTGTGATCATGATCATGATATAAAGGCAAAGATTGTAATCATTACCATGATTTTAGAACAATAATAATCAGTGTAATGCTGAGTACTAACACTGATCCAGAGAAAATGATTCCCATTAAACCTATCTACATAAAACAAGTTTAAAATGTTCATATGACATCTCCTGAGAAAGAGTGCATTTCATTTACATTAAGTTGCAGCAAAAAATAACTGTTAGCAAATATCAATAATTAACACATAAAACAAATGTTGTTCAACAATTGTCGGTGACACTACAAGTACAAATCAAAACAATATTCATCTGAATCAGTATGATAAAATCACATAAAATCACAATTTATGTTTAACAATTATTAACATGTCAAAACGCTCTTATTATCTGAGACCTTTTTATAAGAAGTGGCATGTACGACATAACAATGAAAAGAGTTTTGAAAAGTGCATGATAATCTTACCGATGTGTAGTACTTAGTTCCATCTTCCCTTGTTGGACCTGAAGTTCAATTAACATGTTAAATGAACAGTGGTGCACCTCTCCTTGTGTTACCTGATATAAATATTACTAATGATCATGATGAATAACCAATAATTAGAAACGTCGTTAAAATAATTTGCAATCGTATGACCATGAATATGATGTTGATTTTAACAAGAGATATCCAGTAATGCAGTATATCACTTTATCTGGAGGTGTAGGAAGTACATATCTCCTCGGCTGATTTTAAATATGTTTGGTTAATACAATCTGGAAAGTCAAAGACTGTTGACTGCACTCTCATATCCCCCTGAAACAGAAAGGTCTGCACTCATTGATTGTGTGGACACTGGTCAGTCGGGGATGTCAATGTTTTGTTCCCAGCTAACATAACAAGCTAAATACAAGGGAAAATAAATACAGAAAAGAAATCAACCTTGTACTCCTTGCATGGAGACGCTACTACTGATCAGGTCCGGCATTGAACCGTAGCCAGTCATTTTCAGAATGACCTGCTAACTTATCATTCATTCGTGGCACACATGCGGAAGTGTACAGTTTGCGTTGTCGGAAGCGACCTTCCGCTCTGGTGCTTGCAAAATTAAGATCTATGGTCGAATTGGGTACATTTAAGAATGACTTTTCTTGTACTTGTACGTCCCAATATTTATTCACTGTAATAATCTTCCAGTGTTGTTAACCAACATGTACATCTCAAAGATGTCTGTATGTCTTGTCTATGAAAACAGATTAGGTGTTGAAAACTGCACTGTATCACACTATTTTTTAAAACTAAAACAGTAGAAACAAAACAAAATACAGCTAGTAAAGAACATGGAACATGTAGAAAAGAATGTTAGCGGATTCTGATAAGTGAAGGTATACAGACCATCCCTCAAATCAGTAAATTTTGAATTCCCACACAATTCTTCATAATATTCCATACCCGACTAATATAAATAAAAAAAAAACTTTTCGTAATTTCTTTGAGTCTTCTCTGCAGACGATGTGACATTCGTTGCATCAGTACTGGCTCAGTAGGGCACATTTTTATAATCTATAATAAGACAACCCTCTATGTGTTTCTGCCTATAGTTACTCTCACATCACACTGGTTTTCGATCACAATAAGTTCGTTTTCTTTTTCAATGAAATCTTTCTTTTATAAACGACCCCTACAGCAACAATAAATGTCACTGCTACACAACATTGGAGTTATGCCCCCTTAACCATCCCTGGGCTTGTTTCGAGAGTATTCTAGTCGGCCTGTAGGTGAATCATAACTTGTTGATTGCTTGATTTAAATTGGCAGTCTCATTGCAGCGTGCGACATCGGTAGATCTGAGAGATTTACATATGGGGGCGGAAGTTTCAAGCAGGTTGAAGTAATGTCATCACACCCCAACCAATAGCACCAGTTACTGTTTTGTTCCACCACTAACTAACACTACGTCTACGACTTATGTGTATCGGTAACAGCAGGGCTTACATACGTTATTCCAGACAGAGGACTTTGACCCCACAAGGTCAAGGGGTATACAGTGAACAAAATCTGTGCACACCTGTGAAAATGTCAAGCAGAGTTTCCAAGTTTCAAAGTATATTTTCAATAAATGTTCAAGTGTAATGGTTCATTGTGTTAAATGATGCTCATCAAACTATTGGTGTGTTAACTGGACATGTGAAGAAATGTTGCTTCAAATGTTACTTAAGGTGCAGTCAATGTTATGATGTTAGATGATGATTTTAAGGTTGCTTCGCCCACTTTGTGCTGAGGAGGTTGGGGGGCATCAGTTTTGTGTACATGTTCTTGGTGGGGTCAGCAAGTTTTACATTGTATATTAAAAAATTGTACCTGAAAAGTATGTTAAGAGGGGACATGCTTCTCCATAAAAATCATCATAACTCCCCGTAGCTATAAATTCAGAGATGCCAACCACTCTGATTTTGGAGGAGGTACTCCGATTTTCAAACACAAAATCTACTCTCCCATTTGTCTGTAAAAAACTCAGATTTTGAGAAAATACAAATATGTTTATAAATTTAGAATGTTTTAAAGAATTTCAGTAAATAGCTGTTTGAATATGTTCATTTGAGTTAAGTATTATCTGGTTAAGTATGCCCAGAATTGCTTATTTCCAGCAGACTAAATCTATTTTTGTAGGGGTGGCCCCCCAAGACACCCACCATCAAAAGGGTCCCAATCACCCTCTCACACTCACCCCCAACTTGCACCTTCCGGGGCTCGACAATTGCTTTCGGCAAGGCATGACTCCCCTTTTCTTTGATGTTGAAACAGTGTCCACATGTTCATAGACAAACTGCTTGAGAATTGATCACATTGTCTAATGGGTGGTGACAAGCACTGGTGTTCAACATGGTCAAGATGGCAGTATGGGTGATAAGGCTTGGTGTATCATATTACCTGATTTTGATGCCATCTCTACATTTGGCCTAGGAGTATAGATTCAGGGTTGGCATGTCTGTAAATTACAAATGGACCCTAAATGCTCAGCCAAATGTGTCAAGGTGACATTTTCCACCCAGCAGTATTTCTCTTGCATCATAGGCTATAACCTTCATTCATCAGTTCTACAAACTGCTTTCATGACATCCTAAATATAGTACCAAGTTCCAGCAGTGTGCAGAAATATGTAAATCTGAGAAATATATGGCATTTAGTATTAGTTACTAAATGTTTTTATTGCAGGTATGCTGTCTTATGTTTACATATTGATTCCCTCATATCTGGAGTGCGCACGCTTATCGCAGAAAATTTACGTCCGTCATGCATAACATCTCGTGCATTATGTCACCAGTCTAAGGGTAATTCTTAACGCATCACTTCGCGTCAGCCATTCAAGGCATACTCATACCTTATACTATTTAATGATCTCTTTTGCAAATATATGATGGACTGACAATAGAAATGGTCATTTCAGGAAAACCATGAAAAAAATTCCGAAGAGAAAACCCTGGGGTGGACTGGTTGGTGGAATCAAGATCTTCCTCGGTGCTGAGTTGGCATTTTTTGCAGTGTCATTGTACTATTGGCGCAAGATGAACTCTTCTCAAGGTATACATGATATAGCCTTGTTTAAATAAATAAATAAATAAATAAATAAATAAATAAATAAATAAATAAATAAATAAATAAATAAATAAATAAATGCAGTAATATTATATTATAAAGGGCACTTTTTAAATTTCCATTTTTAAATTAGACTTTAACTTCATTGTGAATGATAGCTGTAATAAAAAATGCATAACTATCATGCTGAAACTATTAAGGATGTAGCTACCATGGAGTTTCACTATCTTTATAAAAAGAAACAGGTAGGAGGCATCATCTTAAAAGCAAAACCAGCACAGGTATTGCAGATGATGGTTTTAGTTGGCCGGGGGTTAGAGATATCAGCTAAGATGTTATAATCCTTCAAGGGAATTTAGCTGGGGAAACACTGGGCGTATCATAACAGTTTACAACCAATATCCAGTCATGTCAATCTCCAAATGGTCGTGGCTTTAAAATCTACAGGCCCTGAATGAAATCTGCAAGTCAAACCAGTAAAAACAAAATAGATTACATTGTACACAATTTCACACTGTTTCTACAAAATTATGCATTTTTTATTTGAGTTTTTATTTGTTAGACTGGTGTTGACATTCCTATGCCAAAGTGTAAGTTATCATAACGTGATGGATCATTGATGATTCCTGAATGTTATGAAAGTAAATAGGGTGAAACATTCCAGTTGAAAAATAATTGACAGATAATTTACTGAAGGCCATAAGGGCCCGCACATATTTAAAACTGCCAGCCCAACATAATAACAACTGGCTCTGGGCCACTGGGCCAGCAAATGTTTCGAATGCTGCTACTCACCCACTACTCAAACTGGATTTCAGTTCCCATGTATGAAAAATATTGCAAGGCTCATTCTCGGTGTCTCCTTTGGTTAAAAGCAGTGTAACACTAGCTTAGCATGTGACACCCACAGTATTTAACCCATCTATACAATATCTTGTGTTTTGTATCAGTGAATTTCTCAGACACTGTCATCCAGTTCACATGGCAAGGTCAAAAACTGAAATATCTGTGTTGTTTTAGATTTCAGGTACACTGTCCATCAGAAGTATCCCTTCTTGCTAAATGGTAAGCCTGGAAGATAGTAGTTAGAATAGATATTGAGTAGTTTGTGCTTGTTGTAAGATGTGACAAGCAGAATTGGAGGGTCAGTCTCCCTGACTTGGCTGGCACATGTCATCATATTGTAGCTACTTAGATCAATGTTCATGGTGTCAGTCACTGGATTGTCTGGTCCAGAATGAATTATCTACAGATCTCTGCCACAAAGGTGAAATATTTCTGACTGCAGATGAAAACTAAACTCACTAACTCTACTCGATGAATGTGAGGTTAAAAAAACAAGCAAACAAGCAAACCTGCACTGAGTGAGTGAGTAACACTACAGGTGTTTCACAACTGCTTCTAAGTAAGCGAATTAGACAAATAGTATGGTTGCAAAATGAGCACAAATGAAAACACTCCATGACTAATCAGTTGACTTTACAGTGAAGGTTGTCATACAAAACATGATGTGCTACCCCTTTTATTTTAGACATGCACATTCCTCTACTGACCAATGACCTTCTGATGACATATCTATGATTTGAATGGTCATAATATTCTGAAACATTGATGCCTGGAATCTTTACCTACTGCTTAACAAGTAGTAGATGCGCCAGGGCACTGAATGTGTTTGTGATGAGCAGGCAGGGCAAGTATTCTGGACGAATACACTTGGTTGCTACAGGTAGATAGGCGATTAAACATGTGCTATACATGCTGGCCGTATCGTGGAATCAATACCGCTACTGTTTAACACTTGTCTCGTAGAGCTATTTAGTTCAGCAATAGACCATCATGACATGATTCACACATGGAAATTAAACTTTCAATATTTAGATGACAACCTGTTTCCCTCGTTTCAAATGGAATGTTCTGGAGGGTGTTCTCATATATGCAAAATGGTGTCATATGTCAGGTCGTGGCTCATCTAATACTTGTCACACAGTAAGCCATCTGAAAAAAACATTTTTGTCACACCAAAGATCTGTGTTCAATTCCCCACATGGGTACAATGTGTGAAGCCCATTTCTGATACCCCCAGCCATAAGTTTGTTGGACTATTGCTAAAAGCCCACTCACTTGTTTCTATAAGAATATACATGCATATTTTCAGACACTAAGCCTTAGTTTAACATATCTGTTACAGGGTACTATGAAATGGGTGAACGGTTTGGGAGTCTGAACACAAGGAAAGAAGACTACCAGACGTGGGGATTACCACTGGAGAAGTAGAGAGAATATTGCCCTTCAACATATTACAGAATTGGTGAATATACAAAAGGAAAAAAGGACATTTGTCAGGAACAGGGAAGGTATATTTGTATTACTACAGGAAAAGTAGTGAGTCAGTATCGTCCTTCAACCCATGACAGAACTGGTGGATATGCAGAAGGGGAAAAAAGACTATTTATCATGAATGGTGGAGGTATTACAACTGGAGAAAAAGCAATTCAGTATCATCCTTGAACTTAGAACTGATTTACACTTTTAAAAAGGAAGAATCATCTTTGAAGAACTGCGGGATTGTCACTAGTGAAGTAGCAGTTTATGATGAGTTTAGTGTCAAGGTACTTGCAGTGGTAGTGTTTCAGGTGCATTACAGTATGAAGAAATATGGTGACATATCCCCAGTAGGTTTTATGGCCGACTGTGCAGAGTTGAATCCCTGTGATATACCTTATGATCATGCCCATACTATGATCATTTCTTGTTTATCAGTCTAACACCAACAATGGGGTGTGGAGAGTGGTGTGCCTTGGGCAAGCCAGGAACCAAGGACTATGGGTATGAATCCCAGTTTGAGCTGTTTCTGAGTTTGGCTCTACAATGCCCATGTTCATGATGTTGAATTGATCTTCAGTAACCCATGCTTGTCATAAGAGGCGACTAACAGGACCGGGGGGTCAGGCACTGACTTGGTGGGCACATGTCATCATATCCCAAATGCATAAAGTAATGCTTATGATGTTAAGCACAGGATTGTCTTGTCCGGACCAAAAGTTTTAGAAACCAACACCCTATTGCTGGAATATTTGCTGAAACTAAACTCACTCACTCAACAGAGTGATAAACATTTGAGACCTGCAGCAGTCCATCTCTTCTTCCTGGAATACTGTTCAAAACAGTATTAAAACTCACTCACTCACTCACTCACTCACTCACTCACTCACTCACTCACTCACTCACTCACTCACTCACTCACTCACTCACTCACTTGTAGTAAATATCAAAGAGCCGTATCACATTGGGCTTTTATTCCCCATCACCCTGTGCTATGGCTGAGGTGCTAGATGGCTCTAAAATCTAATGAAAAATGTACAAAACTTGGAGTGTGATAGCGACCTGATGGTTGAAAGTATGCTGTGGAGATAAAATACAGACTCAGTGAGTTTGTTCTCTGAAAGCTGTGTGTTTGTGTGAAGTGATTAGTGTGAAGAAATAAAATAACTTTCTCTCTGTTCTTTATTTACTATTTAAGTATTTTCACAATCGCGGTGATAAATCTCCACTTGTTTACTGTATATATTATACAAAGTATACCCTGGAGATTATCAAGGATTCCTATCCATTGCACTCACTTTGTATATACCTTATTGTATCTGTACAAGAAGTTGTGAATCCCCTTATTTCATTTGGTTCATTGGAAGCATCTGTGTGGTGTGTATTGGCACACAAATGTAATTTTCAGAATAAAAAACATGTCTGTTATTTTCACTCTCAAACTCGTAAGAGGCGACTAAAGGGATCAGGTGGTCAGGCTCGCTGACTTGTTTGACACATGTCATTGGTTCCCAATTGCGCAGATCGATGCTCATGTTGTTGATCACTGGATTGTCTGGTCCAGACTCGATTATTTACAGACCGCCGCCATATAGCTGTAATATTGCTGAGTGCGGCGTAAAACTAAACTCACTCACTCACTCACTCTCAAACAAACCTGTCAAATGGAAGCAAGAATACATTTCAAATGGACACTTAATCACTATATATGATTAAGTGTGTTTGTTGGTAAATATAACATACATTTGGTTATTGTATCCTGTAGTTATGAGGTGTGGTGGGGTAGCCAAGTGGTCAAAGCGTTTGCTAATCATGCCAAAGACCCAGGTGTGATTCGCCTATTTGTGAAGCCCATTTTGGGTGTGCCCCACGGTGATATTGCTGAAATATTGCTAAAAGCTGCATGAAAATAAACTCACTCACTCAGTAGTTCAGAAGCATGTTAGTAAAACACACATATACCGAGGGAAAGAAATAAGGGATTGCATGAAAGCACCTGTGATCCATTCTTTTTTGTAGTGTTTTTCACAAGCTATGTGATACAAAGCTCGTGAAGAAACCTGGACAAAAATAAAGGAACATTTGTCCTTTCATGTGATCCCTTAATTTTTTCTGCCAGTATATATTTGAAGCATCTATTTTCATGTGTAGGAATAAGTGCAGTCTACATCAATACAGATACCAAAAGGAATGTTATTAAATATTGCACTTATAATCCTCAAGAGAATTATTTATCATTATTACATAAGGCAGGACCAATTCTATTTCTTCTTTCGTGGATTTTTCATCCTCGCGAAGCCTTAAGGCCGGAGGGGAAGAACTAAAAATCTCCTGTCAAAGAAAAAACCTTCATGAGTTTTTCAAAGGTATTGTTTTTCAAGTTTTTTCTTTGTCTTATGTAGTGGAAGTCACGCTCCCGTATATGTTAGCATTAGGATTATATTTTTCGAGCCTTGTGAAAAATATTTTTCAAAATTTGTTTCTATTTTTCTTCTTATTCTTCAAAGATACAACTGGCAGATTCGTAAGACTAAAACTGGTCTGTCCTACATATCAAAAACATTATGAGAGAAATATTGTTAAAAAAAATATTGTATCAGATGCTGCCCACCCGCTTTGGAATTGAATTGAATTAAATTTAAAACCATTTAAAACTTTTTATTTTTCAGAAAATTAACTATGTTTAGTGTTTGAATAACTCTTAATGTTCTTAACTGTACGGGCGGTGGCCTAACGGATGTATGGTCCAAGGGAGATAACTGCGACGGTACTAAAGTTGCTCTAGTCTGCGCTGTCCATGATGAGGTAAATGGTACGCGAAATAGTGATTATCATCAGCATAAGACATGCGTGTTAAATCTCATGAATATGTTAGGAACTAATTTTGGTAATGTAAGATAATTTGTTGATTTGATTTTTATTGTTATAATTACGTTTAGTTACATTTATCAAAACTGTATATATGCCGATTTGACATTGCACAAAATCACACCCAGGACCTTTGCAGACGACAGATTATGACCTCTTGGTTCACATCCGATTTTCAAACGGTCATGAAGTGGTCACTTCATTTCACAGAGTGAGCGGGGTTTTATGCCGCTTTTAGCAATATCCTCCCAATATCACGACTGGGGACACCAGAAATGGGCTTCACACAATGTATCCATGTGAGTTTTCGAACCCGGATCTCTGGCTTAACAAGCGAACGCTTGCACCACTAGGCTATCCGCCGCACCTCTTTTGAGAGAAACGGTTATGATCTGAAATAGGAATACACTGCCAAATAAATCATATCGTTGGTAACGCCAGTCGCGGCACGGATTTTGGAAAGTAACTATCATAGTCATATTTCAGGAAATTTACATTATTCATTTATTTTAGAATGTTTTGTAATGTATGGCTGTTAAGAAATGGAAACAACATGAGCACTTTCAACAGTACGAAATATCAGATTATATGTTGATGGAAATGTTCAATGGATCGGAAATATCAACCGACGTCTACACTAATAGCTGTGGAATACGTGATATATAAAAACTCGGTTTCAAATTCAAACAAGAATGTAACGACTGTACAATGAGGGCCTCAGATTTCAAAAGGCTGAGGGTTTATCTCTTAGTAATCCGCCATGTTTACTGGTAAGTAAAAATGGAGGGGTGGGGTGGGGTGGGATGTTGGTTTATTTTAGGTTTTAGGTTGTGTTTTTGGTTTGTTTTGTTTGGGTTTGGGGTTTTGTTTTGAGTTTTGTTATTTCTTTTCTTTCTTCTTTTCTTTCTTTTTTCTTTGTTTTGTTTCTGTGTGTGTGTGTTTTTGTGTGTTTTTTTGTTTGTTTGTTTTTGCTTTTTTTACGAATAAATCCTCGTATCTCGTTGGGTATTCTTTGCGTTACGCGGTGCGATGGGGTAGTCTAGTGGTTAAAGCGTCACGCCGAAGACCCGAGTTCGATTCCCACATGGCCCTGGCGTCCCTCGCGGAGTGTTGCTGGAATCTTGCTAAAGCCAACCTTCCCCACTCACTCTGTGTTACGCATTGGTATTTTGCGGGAGTATTTTCAGAAAACACGTTCCAAATGCTCTCCCTACAGAATAACTTCGCACACTCCAGGCAGACTATTGTTCAGGTGAAACATTGTTTGATTGGCATTCTAGACGTTGGCCAGTCAGTCAGAGAGTGAGTGAGTGAGTTTAGTTTTACGCCGCATTCAGAAATATTCCAGCTATATGGCGGCGATCTGTAAATAATCGAGTCTGGACCAGACAATCCAGTGATCAACAGCATAAGCATCGATCTGCGCAACTGGGAACCGATGGCATGTGTCAACCAAGTCAGCGAGCCTGACCACCCGATCTCGTTAGTCGCCTCTTACGACAAGCATAGTCACCTTTTATGGCAAGCATGGGTTGCTGAAGGCCTATTCTACCCTAGCTTGGACCTTCACGGGCCTCAGTCGTTTCGATTATTGCATAGACTGACTATTCGGCGACAACAGTATAAGAAATCGCTCAATGCAGTAAGCAATATGTTGTGATGATCCGTAAATACTGAAATTATTTTCAGATGCCACTAACAGCGCATAGGCCAATCACTTCTTGATTTTCTCAACAAATGAAGCACTGTGACGTCATATGGCTTTGAACAGTTGACCGATCAGCATGGAGCATAGCTAAAATACCAAGACAGAAGAATTGGACAGTTGTACCCATGATATTTTTATGCTTGTTCCGTTTTTATATTATTTTGTGTATGAGTATATGTATGAGTTTTTGTACGAAACGAGAGCATGTGAAATACTTGAATATGAAAACGAGTTAAATCTGGATATCACGTACGCAAGGGCAACAATTTCTGGTCATGTTTTTTTTTGTTGTTTTTCGGAAAGGTTTTGAGCTTTCCTTTGATCGTAATCCTTTTAGTCTGGTCAAGACTGATAAGACTTCCGTCTTAAATTATCACTATAACTGCGAAATGGCGTCAATATTGACCTCGCATTCACTTCAGTTCCTGTATGACGTCACTGCGACGTCACATCCCAGTAAGATTCTAATACCGTAAACAATACCGTACCGATGACGTAAACAACACTGTTGTGCGTGAACTGTTATTTGCAGTGCATATTTATGGAATAACCCACTAGGTACGAGCTATTAAGGATTATGCGTCACAGGTGACATTAATTCTTTAAGTTCCGATCGTTAAAGACATTTGCGATATTTATAAATTTCGGCAATTCCAAATACCGTGGGTAATATTTGGTGAATCGTGTGTTGTCAACCTTTGAAAGTGAACTTGACGCAAGGAAGAACTGTCATTACCTTTGTGAAGTCATAAATATCATACGTACCTCGTGGGGATTCTATATGACAAGATATGTAGCACGTGTCGGGGTACAGACATGGGCGACCAGTTCTTCCTGCAGAGTTATACCCCTTTGCCCCGATCCACAAGGTGTTCGTAACATTACGACCTGTCATAACTTAATAGTTTATCATAGGCTTACGAATGGCGTAGCGCTACGAATGCATTGTGGATTGGAGCCCGGGGTCCCGAACTACAAAGGGTTCATACCATTACGACCTATCGTAACTCTTTTCACAGGCTTACGAATGACGTTGCGATACCAACACTCTAAGGATCGAGGCCCCGAAACCTACTTTTGTGGGTTTTAATCACGGTTTCCCCAAATCATGTATTGGAATATCAGCTCAATCAATACCTTTGCTCACATGCTCGGGGAAATGTATGAGACATGAGATTTGGGTTTTTCGGATCGTGCAAAGAGTGTCGTACGGCACTACGTTTTCAGGGTTTGGGATACAGTGATAGTTCGATAACCATATTCGGAACGCGATGGTCTTGTATGAGTCAACATTGCCTTGAAACCTCTCGTATAAAAGATAAGTCCTTATCTTAAACGTGAAATGTTGATGAGATAACTTTCATAACTGTTTGTGGATGAGCGAACACCCCCTAGCACTTTTTCTATTATCTCAGTTCTTTATTGTGCTCGATCAACTATTAGGTATCTTTAAGTTTTTTGTGTGAATTTATGAAGAGCTGACTGTGTAGCATAGCATAATCACAAAGACGGAGATTCACCATATAAAGGTGCATATACTGAACAACAAAAGAATCGCATGTTTCGAAAAAACGAAAACTCACAAAAGTAAGCGTTCATGTTTATGTTTTCAATTTAAAAACTTGACTAAAGCCAGACTTGCGTTTCTTTTTCTGTATACATATGTTTGGGATAAGAGTGGACGCAAATAGACAAACATTTTATATCAACACATTAATCGAGTCTGGAGCTGGCAATCCAGTGGTGGGCGACCTGGCTAAAGCGCCAGGCGAGTGATCCCGCGAGGTGGAGGGGTCGGGATCGAGGCCACCTGTGACCGGATGTAAAAACCTTGGAGTCAACTTTGTGTGCAGACTCTTTCCGTGTTGTCATAACCCCGAGTGTACAGTACACAACCCTGTCCACGTAAAAGAACCCACGAATCCGCTGGTAGATGACCAGATGGTGGCCGTATGAATACGTGCATACAACTAGTTGCGGGTACAGCAACGTGTAGTAAACTTGGACAGAGTACTGTGACCATGTGTCCCAGTCCACCCAACTGTGAATGGGTACCTCGGTAGGATGAGACAGCTACAAATACCTCCGTGCACCTAGAGGCAGCAAAAGTTGTATACTCCCCAGGGAGCGGAGACTGATAATACGATGGGCCGTTATATTAACATCCAATGATCGAGGGGAATATTTGTCAGCGCCTTGAGCAAGCACTAGTTGCCTGGATATGAGCGCTATATAAATATCCTATAACATACATAATATAATCAAACATATACAATGCGACATAAACATGTTCACGATATAATTATATATATGCATTATATAATTATAGATACTGGATATCTCCATATCTTGAACATCCGGTGAACATCCGGTTAGAATTGATCTTCAGTAACACGTGTTGTAAGAGATGACTAACGTGACCGGGTTGTCAGGTTCGCTGATTTGGTTGACGCATGTCATCGTATCCCGGCCACCATATAGCTGGAATAGGGCTGAGTGTGGCGTAAAACTAAATTTACCCAAACTCACACCAATACTTTCAGACCCACACCATTTATAATCAACATTCTTTCACATAATCTAAAACATCTTGTCTTACAGCCTTCTCCAGACCCTCACCGTGGTACGGCAAGGAAAGAGCATTTCGCTTACCAGAGACTGACCCTAACCTATATGAAAGAGGTTTAGATTGTTACGGTAGAAAGCGAAGTGTCACAAATGAGATCCCTTCATCAATGTGCATGGAACCCTAATGGAACACTTTAAAGGGGATCTTCCTTAGATATGGATCCAAGCCACTTCATCAATGTGTTCTCAGTGGGCTCGCTTGCACAGGAGATGACTCTATTAGCTGTCAAGAGGTCGAACCGCTGCCTTCGTACAATTAAGATTGAAGAAGTATTTTATGACTGGATAACTAATTTTTATTTCATAACCAGCTATTTTTTATGCTTGATTGGCATTTTAGACGATGTTATTTGATGACCATTTTCTGGGTTTCATCTTCCTTTTCACGGGCAAAATTTACAGTTACTGTTCATGAGGTTTTTCCTGATGATTGGACCAGAACAAGGCCTGCAACGTTGTATCAAAGAACATAAAGATAAACTCAGAAAATGCTCTATGTTTATACAAACGTAATAAGAAACTTAAAGAGGTGCCAGAAGTTCATATCTGAATAGACACCCCCTTCGTTACGTTTGTGGCAGTATGTTAAACAACCTGGCAATATATAAATATGATTAACATTTTATTAAGACATAATCTTGCAGGATTTAAAGATGTATTATAACTTAAGGAGTCGGAAAGAGTGATATATTTACAAACTGATCCCATGAAAATGCACTAGCAAGTCAGGACAGTGACTGTTGAGATTTACTGGCTTGACTGGATTTATACCACCCACGCGCTAGCGGTCTACAGACTATTTAGCACACTGTGTGTTTGACTAGATGTACCTAGAAATGTTGTGCCTTGTGGGGTTTTTGGATCAAATGTCAGATGACTATTCCACCCCTAGCCCACACTGCAATGCAAAAGTCCTATATACAGTATGGTTCAAAATTATTGAGAATAGCTAAAGCATTTCATATTATTAAACGAGAACAAATCAGATAAAATTGAATGTATTGTGAAAGTGAACTGACCTTTTCATGTTGTGTAGGTAACAATTTAATATTTTATCAAGTCTCCTTGAGCTTCACGGCACAGTCTAAGACGGGTAGGCATACTTCCTATCAGAGAGGTTAGTGTCTCGTGAGTTATGCTGTCCCAGTATCGGACCACTTCTCTCTTCATGTCTTCAATTTTTGTCAACCCCTTTTGATTCACACATTCCTTCATCATCCCCCAAATGTTCTCAATGGGATTTAAGTCAGGACTATATGCAGGAAATGGTAATGCAGTCACATTTTTCTCCTGAAACCACTGCTTGGCATGTTTTGCGGTGTGTTTAGGATCATTATCTTGCTGCAAAATCCAGTCATTTCCATAAAACACATGCGCACTTGGAAGGAGAAAATTATCTAATATGTTAGTGTAGCGTTGACTTGTCAGATTTCCCTCAAACACACACAGCGGGGTCGTTCCTAATAAGGATATCCCTCCCCATACATGAAACTTTGGGCTGTATTTAGGTCGTCGATACAACGGTGCTGACGCAGACTTTGTCCATATTTTCACATTATTGGGATATACCCATATTGAGCTTTCATCAGTAAAAATCACATTTTCCCAGTCAAAGTTTTCATGTACCAAACACCACTCAACACACCTGTCTTTATGTTCTTGTTTCATGAGAGGAGAAGGAATTCCAGTCTTTTTCTCCCATTCAAGATCAATCAAATTTCTTCTAACTGTAGATATTGATACAACTGTTGATCCCCTTTCTATCATTTCATACCTGATGTTGGAGATGCTTGCCCTTTGCTTTTTAGACGCTAAAATTCCCAGCCGGACGCGATCTGAGAAGTCCAATTTTCTGGGTCTCCCTGCTCCTTTCTGGTGCCCAAAATCCTTTCCCTCTTTAAAATTCTTCCTAATCCTATACACAGTAGAAAGAGGAGTTCCTGTTCTCTCTGCCAATGTATTTACATCATCAATTCCTTGATTACACAACTCAAAAATCAACCTTCTTTTATCTTCAGCAGACATTGTTGACAGTGCTGAGGAAAATGACGTCTGCTACAAATTCAGGGGAGGTGACTCTAATTGTACTATACTCAGTAGGCCAAGATGAGTTACCTCCCTTATACCATTACTTAGTTTTAAGTATCAGTGAATCAGTTGTGGTGTTAGGATAGCTCAAAGTAAGAAGAAAAATTCTCAATAATTATGAACCAGACTATATGTATAAAGCAATCTAGAATCCTTCTGGTCTAGTGCACAGTTTCAAGACAAGGCGTCTGTCCATCCATGGAGCTGCTACTTTGCTTCTTCGTGAGGAATTTCTGAGGTAGTGGAATATATGGTGAAATAGGAAACTGAACGGACAAATCGACGCTCGTTTATCTCCCGCTCGTCACCAGCACATCACGTATTCTCTCGCTCATTCCTCGCGTTCGTGACGTCACAGCTCTTCCTGGACAAGGTCCGTCTTCTAACCTACCAGGATTAGACTCTTCTTGATATACTTACATTGTCACTTCACGTTCCTAAAGGTTGGGCATTTCCCACAGGCCAAAGACTTGTTTATTCATTAAATTGTGGAATTGGCTCATCAACATATTTCTTATGTCACGCTCTTACGACAAAACTGATAAATCTTACACCCAACTGGGTCCATGTGAAAAATAAAACATTAATTCAGTTAATTCATACAAATAGGTCTGAACACATGGTGTTCAATGACATTTCTGAGAAGTGAATTAGGAAATATGATTTGGCTTCAAGGGGTTTTAGAAACAGGCTAGAAGCTGCGGTCCTTGGATGTAAAGGTATTTTATCTCTCTCGGGGACTTTAGCTCTTCTCATGTAAAAACATCACTGATTATTATTGTCTTTTGACAGTTTGATATTCTCGCAATACCCTCGAACAAAGAACAAAAGAATTCCCTAAGTCCAAAAATACAAACAATTGCATTACTGTAATGTGTACTTTCCTTGCCGCTTCTAAAGCGTCCCATAATGTAATTTCTCACACTCGCATTTACGCTAATGTCATATATTGCCTCGCGTGGCGGAAAATCCCGATCGTTGATGAACGTCAAACGACTGTCGCCAAATTTCCGATTTGCTTTGTAATCTCCGCGAAGCGTTCATCTAAACGGATGTAATATTACTGGGATCATGGCTGGGGCGATATCTCGGACAAAACGTCGGACTTGGCCAAGTGGCAGTAATCGCCAAGAAAGGGGACTTCCAGCCCGTGTCGGCAATTCCAACCTGAAGCAATTGTTCCGTGAAGGCTGGCGCGCGTGACGCCTTTGTGGCATGAAGTGCTCGCTTGTGTCATTTTGTCTCACGTTACCCGACGTTATTTGTCACGAGTCACGAGGGCGTGACGGAGACGGGGTTGGGGGGTAGGACCCCACCCCCAGTGATAGATCACGGCATAGCTTCGCGCATACCTCTTAACACTAACCCAACAAATCATTATCTCATGCAGTTTTTAAAGGGGTGTTTGAATGAACCTATTAGGACACATCCACCGGCTCTAGTTGCGATGGCCATTCCTTTAAGGGCGGGCAGGTGTCCGTCTACCCATAGTACCAATAACTACAACCAACCCCCCCACCCCCACGCCCCCTCCAAATACCTTTCTCTCCTACCCCACCTCATCATTTTTTTTCTTCCGTCCGGCTGGGGCAGATGTGGACATCGTCTTCTCAATTATTTTCCTCTTTTTCACTTTTATTTCGGTTAAATGATCAGTGTGACGTGAAAACCCCTTGATGTCCAAAGAACCAAGTGACCGGTCACTCTTCAAACAGGGGTGGGTGGGCAGCTGGAGACTTAGGGAGGTCATTAATATATTACTGGCTGGGGAAAGGTAATAAAACACAATGGTGAATGTTAGGTAGGGCAACGAATGAAGTGGACAGCAATGTTCTGTAAGCGATGTTTTCATGTTATAATTTAATGTTTTCATAAAGGTAGGACTAATAAATGTGGAGATGATCCGCTAATCCCCAAATATTACACATGCTGAGGCTGGTGAAAGCTGTTGTGGACGCGTGAATAAAAACTTTACCCAATAACCTCAATGATGTCTCGTCCTCCATAGGCAATGAAAACAAAAAAATGATCAATGTCTGTGGGAGTGCTATAGAACCTTCCACTTTGATGCACTGTTCATCTTACCAACATGGCAGCTACACTGCGCACCTGTTACCGGGTCCCCATTAAGGTTGTTTTGGTTTCATTCGCAGTTTATGTATTTGGGAATCGTAACCAAATCTTCAGTGTGACTTAGAATGAAACCCCCAAACCCCTTAATATTAGGAGGCCTGTTCTTCGTGTATCCTTTGGCCATACTAAAGGTAAGAGCAGTGTAAAATTTCACTCACTCACTCGTCCATGAGAATGTTTATGCACAGGACGAGGACAATCCCCAACCCCAACCCCAACCCCAACCCCAACCCCAACCCCAAAGAAAGAGGATGACAATACCGTTCAGAGCGGCGTAGAACAGCTGTCAACCAATAATTGTTTTATTATACACAAAATACTGGAATAGTATGAACCTAATAAAGTAAGTTTTACGTTCATGCCCAGTATTTGATTAGATTAAAATAAAGCAGAAATGTATATCTTGGACTAAATCATCTAGTGTTCGATTTGGACCTTTTACCCCCAAGAAGGTAGTTCCGATGTTCCATCAACTGAGTTTATAGCGAAACTGTCCCACTTAAAGTCACTTCGGTGGTTTCTGTTAATTGTACTTGAATTAAGAAACATTTCGTAGATCATTTTGCCGGAATACAATAATGTATATAGACTTTAACAACCCAGTCGAGTGTACCGTATTCCCCTGTAAATGACGTTTTCCTTTGTGAATACTGGTCATCTGGTTCAAAATGGTGTCCTGAAATAAAAAACTGACCAGTCCAACGGTTGACAAACTGATGTGATATGGTCTAGTGATCGTCTTTCTATCCCAAGTAGGTCACTGACACGGAACGCCAAGATGGCAGATAGGCCAAACTTCCTCCAATTAGACGATTTCTGTATTGGGGACAAAGCTTTGAGGTGGACAACGTAAGATTAGGAGTGGAAAAGACTGACCAATATGACCGAGATGAATACCCCCCGTGGCATCCAGATGTACGTCGTCATGCGTCAAGGTGACTCCGGGGTCAAGCTTCACATCCATTCTGACCTCATCATTCAAAAGGCTTCTTACTCTTTTTGTAACTATTCCTCGTCCCTGTTTAGGCCTATGTATGCTTAACTGATTGGACCATTTCTGATTCGGTAGTGAAAACTATTTCATTTTCAAAAGAAGGAATGTGTAAATCTTAGAAGTGGAACGTTTTAGTGAACCATCAATGCTATTTTCGTGAACATTTACTTCAGGTTGAGATACATCAACACCTATCAGCACCTTTAGGATTTACACCCATCTTAATTCCATCAACGTTGATACAACAGAGAAGAAGCCATTAATGACATTAGCTAATCTCCAACGCAATTTATCATAAGATTATGGGTTTGGGTAATCTGCCGCCGTTTTAATCTGTAATGGGAAACAACAAACACAATGTCTTCTGAATTAAGTAAATTTTACTGAAACCTATTAATGTTTTTATTAGGTATTTACTCAACATGTCTAGTGTAGCAGGTGTATGCAATCCAGATATTAATCTTCCTTTGTGGCCCTCGGATAATGTGCTTACGGAATCCTGTAAGAGGATTGTGTCGTTAAGTGCTGTTTAGTCACGCGTGGTAGCTGCACGCTCCTTGCAGCGATAGACCGATACCTACAAATTTACAAGTATAATCATTGGTGTGGGAAGTTTAAGAAAATTATTGAAGCACCCTGTAAATACCTTTCACCGCCGATGGATTCTTGTTCTAGAAGAATATCTTTGTTGTCAACTGGAGAAGTGGATAACACGGCTGTTCGTTTGAACATGCTTTCCTTCCAAATACACGTCATACGAATATTGTAATAGTTGATACAACATAATCACAATTTTAGGTTAGGTTGTAATAATGATAAACAATGATGATAAACAAATGTTGTTTGGTTGATTAGTTTAACTGTTGTTCACAGTGTACATGCAACTCCATAACAACCCCTAGCCATAAATTATGTACGGTCCTTAGACAGCCGTAACTCATATAGTTCTCAGACCCAGGACAGACATAACCGTTCGGTGTCTTTGTGTCACAGGGGCCCTGAAGAGGTGGCTAAATTGACCCGGTGGTCAAGGCCGGTAATTTGGCCCATTGCTTGCCATCGGGACCCGACTGATCGTTTCTTATAATATCAATAATGGATCCACTCTAGATGATTTATAAGCATTATATTCATATATTGCATTGTGTGGCTATTCCGCTGACACCCTCAGATGCGAAATGAAATTTTCTACACCTTTTCTAAGTCAGCGGGTAGACCCAGTAACGCGGGGCAATAGATCTTGCATCATTCCTTTCCAGAACTTATAAAATCCCACGTCATAAGTAATATGGGGAGATTTTAAATATCAATCATCATGATCGATTCATCTTCTTCATCATCCTCAGGTGCAAGTATTATCTACTTGAATAATCGATGTTTAAATGAGCCGATATAAAAATATTACAAGAGTAGTGAGTCCCACAGTTCCTGCACCATATTCATGTCCCTTCTTCCTTGGTGTGCGTGTTGTGCAAACCTTCAGAATGAAGCAAGTCTAGATTTTCCCTTAGATTCGTGTTCTGAGTCTCCGATCTGACTGTAGCTCTTTTTCATTTTAGATGTAGTTGTTACTGTATATATTTTCAGGGATTAGAGAGGGGGGGGGGAGAGAGAGGGAGGACACAAGTGACATCTCATATGGCCTACTTCTTACCTCTCACGCCTTGTGTCACTAGTGACTCATTGTCAAGGGGAAGATGACAATGTACAAGGTGGTGATGATATGAAGCCTATGTAAGATCAAAGCACACTCATCAAACACACACAGCATAAAGACGTTAAACTTTAGGGCTGGACAGAGAATAATGAATTCGACTGAAGCAGGGGAAATGTATGAAAATTCAACAATCATTTTATTGTCTGTGATGCTCGTATGGGTATACCTCCCCCCGCCCTCTCCCACACACTTCCTCTCCGCCCACCTCTCCAACACGTGTGTGACGACGGCCCTGTGTCTAAACTTCGTCGCGAGTTCTGAAATAAATAAATACAAATAACACTACAAACATGTCAAGAGGTAAGTCCAACCCTCCTGCAAGATCAGCAAACAGGTGTATGCTCCTCGCGGTGCTGGATTCAGTACAGGTGCACTCGGAATACCAGACCCACTACAGAAATGGGCTTCACACTTTGTGCTTATGTGGGCAATCGAACCCAGGTCTTTGGTGTGACGACCACCAGGAGTGAGGCAATGGCATTGTCCGCGACAGGGTTCAAATTGGCTTCCGAGACAAAGGAAAGCACACTCTAGAAAACTAACCTTGACAAAAATATTGCAGACGGTTATTCAACCGTTTCTAGGCTGGAAACAGTCTCCGAAGCACTAGCAACATAGGTCAGGTTGGTTGTTGTTTAACGCCGCACTTAACAATATTCCAGCTCTACGCTGGCAGTCGGTAAATAATTGAGTCTGAACCAGGCAAACCAGTGATCAACAGCATGAACACTGATCAATGCATCTGGGATACAATGATGTGTGTTAACGAAATCGGCGAGCCTGACCGCTTAATTCCATCAGTGGCTTCATACGACCAGCATAGTCGCCTCTAACGACAAGCATGGGTTTCTGAAGATCAATTCTCACCCGGATCTTCACGGGCCACATAACAACGATATCCTTGACGAATACATAACAATCAATAATCAGTTCTTGTTTGCTCACCTTTTTGCCACTTTCAGACAGAGGTATATAGATTCTTTTGCCTTGCAGTTTATGAAGTAATGAACCGTGTGGGCAAAGGCGTATTCAACATGCAGGGATTACGGTATGACAAACTGTCCTGGGTCCTTATCAACAAAACGTTCGTAGCGCTACGCCATTCGTAAGCAGTGTTTGCTCGTGACTCTGAAATGTCCTAAGGACCCAGAAACATTAAAAGTTTGTAGGTCCTGACCGGAATTCGTAGACTCTGTGTTTTAGCTACAATATATGTAATTCCCAACAAACAAAACTGTGACAATCAACAAAACACTGTCGGCTAAAAAGACTGGCAGAAAACAAAAACTGTGGGTCCGAGTGGTTTTCAGTTGGCTCGGGCCCAAGCGGCATGCGTTCATTTCGAACTTTGTTCGATAAACTAAAGCTGTGACAAAAGAATTCCTAACATTACGACCTGTCGTAAATCTATAATCTACCAAAAGCATACGAATGTCGTTGCGCTAAGAACGTTTTGTGGGTATACCAGGTACCTCCAACGCTGTATTATTCAATACCGCACTGACGTGACAAAGTCGGCTAATTGCACCGAACAGATTAGTCTTTCGTTTTTGAAACACAGTGCTAATGAGTGTGCAGGGAATAGGGGCTCTATCAGCAGTGTTGAATTTTTTTAAGTTCCTACTGAGGAATTCAAAAGGAATTGAAGACAAACGCCCCATTGTGAGATAAGTCTTTCGTCACAGCAGATGGACTCGAATAAGATCATAAATGGCCATTATCCAATAGTCTCTTTTCTTTTCTTTTCTTTATTACCTTGTCGCTCAAAACCATACGAAGTGGTTCATGTTCACCATGGGTGTTTGTTGTTGTGTTCTGAAGATGTTGTCTTCCTTCCGCAAGAAATCAGCTTGTACATATCGAATCGATATTCGAAGAAAGGAAGGTATTTTCCTTACATTCATATTTGTCCCATTGAAGCTCTTGGTATCAATACAGAACAATTTGCTATTCAATAGAGCACAAATATTAACACCATGTATTGAGCAACACATTTTGGGGATGACCTTAAATTCTTTACATCGTAAGTCAATCTTGGCATTTGTTTACAGATGTGATATTTTATTTATTTCCTTTAAAACACACAAAGTACTATGGATGTCTATGTTATGTATTGTTACTTTAGAGTATATACATTGTTTGGGAACATTCTATCTCACCAAGACTGTTTTGCATGAAAGATAAAATAACCAATATCTGCGGGGAGGTGGTTTTAAGAGAATATGAGATCTTTCAATTTGAAATCGTTTCAACTCAATACATAGCCTACACATCTTCAGTGGCATGCATTAGTTCTGACTAAACATCTTTGAACTAACGCGCTATCCTAATGCAAAAATCGACTTACGGGATCGGGTAGTCAGGCTCGCTCACTTGGTTGACTCATGTCATCGGTCTTCCCCGTTGCGCAGGTGGATGCTCATTCTATTGATCACAGGATTGTCTGGTTCAGACTCGATTATTTACAGACTGCTGTTATATAGCTGGAATATTGCTGAGTGCTGCGTAAAACTAAACGCAATCACTCATTAATGCAGAAATGTTTTGGGTATTTTAAGTGATGATAAATCCATATCGCCTTCTAACACACACGCACCATACCTCTTGTTCAAACATTATTATTAATAAATATAACAACACGCCTAATAAAGACCGTCCACTCTAGACATCTAAACCCGAGAACAGTCTGATCTTTTGCGACAGTTTGCGTCATTTGGGTGTAATCCTGCATCGGGCTGTTTGCCATTAAGAAATGATTAAGAAACACGAGACTTCCACGCCTCGAGCGTCTAATGAGACAAAATTACTTTGTGCGATGGGGATCCGATACTTCGACGACACACAGCCGTAGTCCCAGCCGGAGACCTAGGTCTGATTATGAAATGATGCCAATGTCGAAATTTCGGTGCGAGACGACATTGGCATTTCGGAGTGTAGACGTCAGAACGTGACACTCACGAGGACGGTCATTATCTACCTATTCGTATTATTGATATACAACCCCGGTGATGGATTGGTTTTGTTGCCGGATATTGTTACTTATTTAAGATGTGTACATGTATTGGGGTGGTGTGATAGTGGTGGTCAGGGATGTACAAGGAGGTCTATTTGAGTGAAGTGGTAGTACGGGTAGACATAGGAAAGGTGTTTTGGTGGGGTGAAGTGGTAGCACGGGTAGACATAGGAAAGGTATTTTGGTGGGGTGAAGTGGCAGTACGGGTAGACATAGGAAAGGTGTTTTGGTGGTGTGGAGTGGTAGCACGGGTAGACATAGGTGAGATGTTAGGTGGGGTGTTGTAGTACGTTGAAGTGGTAGTGCAGGTAGACATAGGTGAGGTTGAAGGTCTTTGTTGCAGTAAAGGATGGGATTTGGATATCGGAAATGAACTTTGCCGAAGGAAAAGGACGGGTATGGAAGAGTGTATACGGATGTGGTAGTGTGGAGGAGGACGGAAGGAGAGCACACAGATGTTTTGAAAGGAATGGACTGTGCAAAACGAAAATAATGGGCAGTGTAGGCATTCTACGGAATGTCAAATGGTGAAAGTAAGTGAGTGTAGTTTTACTACAGTGTAGTAAAGGAGTATTCGGCGTGATGAGCGAACGCTTTAACCACAAGACTACCCCGCCACCCCACTGTGATGTTGCTGGAATATTGCTAAAAACTCACTTACGCACTCACTTACTCACTCACTCACTGCAAGATATAGGAATCAAGAGACAAATACGATATCCTCTCAACAATCAACATGTAATGATCAGAGTATAACGATCACTGATGTTTGCAGCCACAATCTTCACAACCAGTGGATGCGGAGGGAGGAAGTTGGGCCCCCTGCCGTACTCCATCAACGTGACACGTACCTGATGTGGACAGTCAGGACACGGGTATGAATCGGGTACAGTAGGATTATAATTGGGTAACTATTCAGTCTCCCCAAACATCCGCGCATATTTCACGCCCGACGGAAAATGCCTGACAATTGGCATAATACCCTCTACGACGCCTTGATAAATGAAGAACTAATCTCTTCATATGCTCAGGAGCTATTCAGGTGTTTCAGTATTTATTCGGAACTGTTGACACACCCGTATTGCAGTTCACTGAAATGTTCGAAAAGAGGTCAATTGGGGTCACCGTCAGCCGATGACCCAACAGACGAGGCCTCGGACAAAAAAACCCAAAACAGTCGAGGTCTTCGAGAATAAACTCCTTGTTCGGTAAAAGGATTCGCTTGTGAAAATCAATGTCGGCAACATTAAATAATTGCGTAGATGACGAGTTTGAATTAATGTTTAATGCCAGGACAGAGTATGGTATAGTTCTTTGTTCAACATCTTTAAGTTTAGTTCTTTAAGAGTTCTTTATTGTTGGAGAGAAAATGTGAAGCGTGTTATTTGTTAAAGGCCGTCATACTGTGACATGATTGGCGCACATATCATAAATACTTAATGTGAGTTGATTGAGATTGCTGTAATCAGTGGACACAGTGACATCAACAACAGGCCTTTATTACAGCGTGGATTAAATATGAGCGAACACAAACATAACTCGAAGTTGATTAGGGCGGAGGGGTTGCAGCGTCCGCTCGTCACGCCGAAGATTCGGTTCCATTCTCCACATGGGGGCAAACTGTGAATCTCAGAAGTCAGAAGTCTCCGTAGAGAGAGAGAGAGATGGGGGGGGGGGGGGGGGGGGGGTAGAGAGAGAGAGACAGAGAGAGAGAGACAGAGAGAGAGAGAACCGGGGAGTGGCGGAGGAAGGGGGGTGGGGAGAGGAATTGAGTGTGCGCTGAAGAGAGGGACAGGAAGAGAGAGAAGTAAGAGAGTGAGTGTGTGTTGAGGAGAGAGGGAGAGAGACGCACAGATGTTCAGTTTTCGAGATTAATATGAATTATAATAGTTAATATAATCGACAAAGAATCGTTATGCCTGAGTTAAGTGCAACATTAATGGTGCTTATTTGCTTTTCGTAATTATTTTTCTGTCAAACAAAGGTCTTCCTGTATCGATCGTTACGTGTACAAATTTTCATCATTCAGGCATAGTAGGGTTTGAATCTCAGTGGACATTGAACCTTATTATAAGTGCACAAAATTGCCCAACCGCAGAGAATTGTGTTTAAACTGCTACAAGAATGATGGCACAGCAGCCTAAACCAAAGAAACCCATTAAAACATATGATATTATTTGTTATTGCTTATGGCTATGTGGCTATGGAACCTGAGTTTATAGTACTGACAGTGACGCATGAGAGAGAGAGAGAGAATGAGAGAGCAAGAGAGGGAGAATGAGAGAGCGAGAGGGAGAGAGGGAGAGTGAGCAAGAAGGGAAAGGAGAGTGTGGGAGAGTGTGAGAGAGAGAGAATGAGAGAGAAAAAGAAGGGAAGGGAGGGAGGGAAAGAGGGAGAGAGAAAGAACTCGCAATGTTCACAGTTTCGTGATTAAAGTGAATAATAACAGGTATTATGATAATCAATGAATCGTTGTGCACGAGTTACTGTCACTATCGTGCAACATTAATAGTGATTATTGCTTTTTGCAGTCATTGTTCTGTCACACAAAGGTCTTCCTGTATCGATCGTTACGTGACAGTTTTCAAAACATGCGTTAAAAGCCCACAACAGCAATTAAAGGATGGAACACTTACTGGATCCAGTACAGCATCAGCTTCTAACACGACGTTGCTACAGGTCTTACATCGACGCTGAGGCTGCTAATGATTGTAGACAATACAGGCCACAATTACATCGATTTAGACCTTGTACAAGTCTCTAAGGTAATGCTTTATAGTTCACATGATGAATTCTACTAAAATATAAAGATGATACACGGGAGTCCTTGCCCTCGCCGCCGCCCCCCACCCCCCACCCCCACCCCACCCCACCCCACACACACACGTTCACACCTTGGATCCGCCAATGAATTACTTACTATACATGCATGAGCTCAACACTCAGTTCGAGTTTGGCATTATGTCATGTTGTAGAGGCAATAAGTAGATCAGTTTGGAGGATAACTGGCTTGTTGCAAAACCGTTTTCCTTTCATGTAAACGCTATGAAAAACGAAGGGAACCTTCACACGGGTATTTTAGTTTGTTTGTCTTGTACTGCGAACTCATATTATGAACTGATGACCAATTAATGTCTCCAGTTTCAAGGATATAATATTGTTTAGCTCGGTGTTCGGGTCAGAAATTCTTTGGTTCGAGATGAATTTCGTTCCACAAATGAAAATCTATACCCCATGCTTTCGAAACATGTACAATTAAATGACATGTGATGAACCTTCGTTGCTATCGATAACTCACACTAATGAAATTGATCATTAAAATACGAAACACGTATTTTAATTTCTTTGATGTAAAGCTGGTCATTGTCCGAGCGAACTGACCACGCGGCGCAGACCCATGTGATAAGCTCCCTACAGCGCACCTACTCTTCGTTCACGTGTAGATAGGCATGTGTTGTTGACACGCCGGTCAGTGCTAGTGGTCAGCAGTGTCCAAACAAATAGGTCACAGGGCTATTGACATGCTCACTACTGATAATGCGAGTGACAACAGCCTGTTGGTATTTCTCTCAGGCCTTCCGCTTTCCTACATAACGTGCTCGCGCCGTGGGGAGTACGCGGCCAAAGATATATAGACAATGCGGGGCTCTTGTTAGTGACTTCAAAGGAATGAATCTTGTCTTGCACAAATGTATTTCTGGCGAATCCGTGGATGACAGCATGAACAATGCCTACGTTGTTAGCTGTCGTCGTCGAAACATCATGCAGGTACCTGGTGGTCGTTGAAATACATTGGGACATGGTAACTGCTGACAGTACAGTATGACGTTTTTCACCTGGCAACCTGGTGACTGTATCATGTATACAGTACAGTATGGCGTGTGTCCATGGCGACTTGGTGACTACATCATATATACAGTACAGTATGACGAGTATCACATGACGACCTGGTGATTGCCTCATATATACAGTACAGTATGACGTGTATGACATGGCGACCTGATGACTACATCATATATACAGTACAGTATGACGTGTATCCATGGCGACCTGATGACTACATCATATATACAATACAGTATGACGTGTATGACATGGCGACCTGATGACTACATCATATATACAGTACAGTATGACGTGTATCACAAGGCGACCTGATGACTACATCTAATATACAGCACGGCGGCCTCGTGGCTACATCATGTGTTCAGTGACACCACTCAATATCTCAAGGTACAACACAATGGCAGAATCATGCCTTCTACAATATTGAGAAATATCACAAACATATTGTGAAATATCACAACATTTGAATAATTAATATATGCCATTATGATTCAAGTCAAACCTGACAAGTGGTTTTATGAACAGAATCCAAATAATGTGTAAACTGTTTCACAACGAGTAATGGATTCGGTATTAATCGTAGTTATAGCGCAGAGCGGTCAAAAACATGTTTAAGTGCCCATTACATTGAAGGCATCCAATATTTATTGTGTTAAGTTTCCGTAGCAAAAATAACATTTCGTTGCGAATATCATTTGTGAAATGTTACATATTACTTGAAATTACTTGGAACCTCGTCACAGGACTTGTTTTATTATTTTTACACAATAGAGAATGCTAGTGAACGTCCGCACCAGAGACTACCCTGTGTCGGTTGTAGAAAGGGATTCCGTTACGCACGTACTCTGAAGTAACGAGTAAAAAACATAAAAAGATGAATGGACACCTTATTTCTGTCTAATTGCAGTCTCTAATAAAAATATTTATGTTTCGTTTTAATGAAAGTATATGCAAAAAATTGAAAATGGGACAAAGAAATTCATCTAAATATTGACATATGAAGATTAGATGTAAATTCAATTAAAACCAAACGTTCCAGCTGGTGTTTTGGAGGGTTTTTTAAAGATTTAAGGATAGATAACAATAATTGCTATTAACAGCTGTCAGCGAATACAACTGATTGTGACATTTTCTCTATTGCAGCTTATTTATGTGTCAATAAATCACGGTGTTCTCCGCTAGGTGGCGCATGTGCCAGGCTGTATTTAACAGCTTATCTAGTTATTAACTGTAATAAGTTAGGTCACTACCACAAACAGGTGCATGAAGGTCAAGACAGTTTGTCCGACTTGCAGTAAACCCAGATTCGAAACAGTATGCGCATGTAACTTAAGATCAGTACCATTTCACCCTCAGATCTCCATCCTCAAAAGACGCTCGAAAGCAATGCATATCAAATCAATGTATTTATTCTCCTTATGGCAACCGCAAAGTACCACAATTTAACATGTGGCATTTCACAAATATGCCCCTAAGAGCAAAAACGTTCTGGAATTAAACGTGAATCGGTTAAAATAAACCTGTACTGAGCTTTCCGAACTTCATGTATGTCTGTATATTCAGGCTATGTTCAGGACACGCATCGTAGTTAATGTGTGTGTAGCGGCCACAAAATTTCCCAGTCCCGTGCTGGGATTCGAACGACGGACCTTCTAATCCGAAGTCGGACGCCTTGTCCACATGACCAAAGAGGTTAACCTCGTCAGCATGTTCACGTCCTGCTACATGTGCACACTGTGTCCTTCAAAAGCTAGATGTGTTTAGTTGTTTGCATCAGAACTTTTCCACAGCCCGTCGTGATTTTTGTGTATTAATGATATAAAAAGTCCGAAGAAAAGTAGTATGAGCCAGTGTCGTGTGTTAACCTCCGGCCAGATAAAGACATGCGGCAGTTGTGATTGGTCTAAATTTGTTAAGATTGTTATAATTTTAAGCACTCCCATCCAGTAGTTAAAATTGATCACAATTTAACGTATTTAATGTCTAGTCATTTTTAATCACCATGACTTATGCTTAATGTGGGCACAGATATCTTCCAGTAGTTGACATTTGGTGCAGGACTGTGGTTGATGTGGTCAGCTGTCTGTGCTGGGAAAACAAACAGGATAAGTTAGTATAACAAGGTGTTTTGTTGAGTCGCTAGAGCATACTATAAGCACATGGGATGGCTGTTGTCAGCTGGATGTTTCAATATATATCATTTGGTTTGGTGTACGTAACATATCTTGCCAACAAAATATGAAAGCATATATGGTTTGGTCTTAATATCCGGGGCCATGGTAGAGCCCCGGTAGAGCGCATCTGTTACCAGGATTAATCTGGATTAACCCGATCAGCTGTCGGGTCGCTGGTCCCTGGTGATGGTTAATAAGTTGACAAGATAATATAAAGGACATTTTTCGACCATGGCAGAGGTAGATGTGCAGATGCTTTGACTGACATTTTGAGAATATGCATCATTGTTTATCGGAAGTTGTTCTTGTGCATTACAGAATAAAACAGTGAGTGGAGCATGGTTTTGCGTCTCCTCAGAAATATGCCAGTAATATGTCGGCGGGGCACACCAGAAATGAGCTTCGCATAAAGTACCCTGTTGGAGAAACGAACCCGAGTCCTTGGTGTAACGGGCGAACGCTTTAACCTGTAGGCTACCCCGCCACCACATTGAAAGGCAAACCCGAGGTCCTGCGGTCGTCGACCCCCTATTACAAACACTACGACAATATTATGCACTGATAGGCTTTCTTAGATATATTTGTTTCAGGGTCTGACAGATTACGTGTCACACATAGAGACCAGAGACAGTTACAAATGTAGATTTCGTAGAAATAAAAACTCGAAACAAGCTGATACAAGCCCTCACCCCACTTTTAAAAACATATGCAAGAAATCCATCTACCTCTTTCTCAGAACGTCTGCATGGTTTGTTTGCCAAGTTTAAAAGGCGAAAGTGAGTTGTGACTGGTTCGCCCAACTTACCAGCGTAAACACCTGATTGGATAAAAAGCCAACAAATTTATTGGACTGAGCCGTAGATGCATCCTGGGTCTAGTGGAGACTTTTCGGAACGTATACCCTGGAGATATCGAGGATGCCCTATCATATGACCCCCTAACGTATCTTCTCAGATTCAGAAGCAGTAGCAAATAATATATTCAAAATACATAATACTCGATTGATTGACATTTCACCTCTGACGATTCCGTTGCAGATCGTATTTCACTCACGAATATGGGAAACTGTATGTTAATATAACGCTCTCGGTTGCACAAATAACCTCGAAAACTGAAACAAAACATGACTGCGCTATACATGCAGTTTTACAATGGTGAATACACTACCTCAACCGTACAGGCATGATGATTTTGACAGTAGGTAGAACATATTCTCGTGAAACAGAATATCTGTGTGACCTAAATAGCTTGTTCCTTAGCCGTAAAACCCATCTTCAATAACCCATGTTTGTCGTCAGAGACGACTAACGGGATCGGGTGGTCAGGGGATCGGGTGGTCAGGGGATCGGGTGGTCAGGCTCGCTGACTTGGTTGACACATGTCATCGTATCCCTGTCTCGTTATCGATGCTCATGTTGTTGATCACTTACTTGTCTGGTCCAAACTTAATTGTTTACAGACCGCCGCCATATGACTGGAATATTGCTGACTGCGGCGTAAAACTAAACTCAGTCATTCCTCGGTAAGTATTTATGCCCAACGGTCATCAAGAATAACGTGAAGGGTTTTTTCACAAACATTTTGCTGTAATATATGTTGACGAAATCTCCAGACAAACGGTATGTGATAAGAAATCAGTCAGACAAAGATTTCGATCGCAGGAGATCCAAATTATCCAACAATCTCATCTCTGAGCAATGAAATGGAGGCGATCAGTTTGTGATTCGGGATCATCACGCATAGCATCCATAGAGCATCAGACCAAATCCCTCGGGGGTGGTGCATGGAAATGGAGCGAAAGACAGTAATATTGTTCTCCGTGATAATGTTTGATTGGAATTCAAAGACGACGATGAAATGTGTATCGCGTAACAAATGACAGTTGTCTTGTTTCACCGTAGCGTAGGACAATATTTCAACGTTATCAATATGAATGTAGAAATGCCTGAAGTGACGAAGAACGTTTAGCTCTTACGGATCCCAAGTTCTTGGTGTTCCCTATGAAATAATTATTAACATAGTCTGTTTGCAAGGAAAACGTTCCGATGAATTTCATTTAAAACAAAAAATAGATCAAATGAAATGAAATTAAGATTGCGAATCATTATTCTTCTACCTTGCCAAATGAACATATAAATCTAGTAGGATAAACGTTCTTTAACAAAGGACCTTCAAATCACCGTTGTTGACTTGTATTACATACAAAGGGGTTAGCGCTGTCAGTTGAAACAATGACACAAAGGCAGAATGTGCGGGATGCGATGAGCATCAACTTAGACCAACCTTACTTGTTCTCGGTGTTTCATTTAATGTGCATACCCCCTTGCACAGTGAGCAACAGCATCGATCTTCGCAATTATGATACGATGACATGTGTGAACCAAGTCAGCCAGCCTCATCTCCCGATCCCGTTCGCCACCTCTGACAACCTGCCCTGTAAACATCCGGGTTAGAATTGATCCTCTGCTGAAGAACGTGTGTTGTGCCTAAGATCACCCGAAGCTCCTTGATATTGAACGTTATTGACGTCATATTATCTTAGTTGACGTTAATTATTATACTGAGGCGTGGCAGCGCCTAGTATCAGGAAAGAGTCTGACAGGAATACGAAAAGTCGTGCGATCACAGGTATAAAAATGTCGTACCAAAATAAGGTATTTTAACAATATATACCATCAGTGCTATCAACCTCTTCTATTCCGTAAAAAACCTCATTTTTCGACATTAGTCGAGTTGGGAAGTAGTCCAGTTGGAGAGTAGTCGTATTGGGAGGACACCCATTTTTCCCTCAGCCTCATCTCCTGTATAAACAGCTCATGTATATAATCACCCAAATTACTTCAAATCATATACATCTTACTTGACAATGACATTAGAATCTATGACTAAACGTCGCCAATACAAAAGTTCTATACCCATACAAACATATGCTTAAAATGTCCACATTGTTCATGGTATTTGTTGTTGCCTTACCTTCAGCTCGGTTAACTCTTTGTGTCTGCGTGGTGGAGAGGCACTGTATTTTAGTGGGCTTGCTCTACAAAACCGCCACACATTCCAATATCAGATGCACACACACACACACACACACACACACACACACACACACACACACACACACACATGCACGCACTCGCGAGTGCACACACATATACATGACTATACAAGTTCAGTGGTACTACAATGAAACGCTTGACCTCATGTCACCTGTCCACAAATCTAACACGATCGCAACTTCATCACTGACGGAGCACGTATTGACGTATTTCTATGGTTGTTAATACTGATCAGAAATAAATATGCAATGCACAAATCGTGGATCATGACGGATGGGCAACCCCAAATGTTGTACATTTCATTTACAGGTAGAATATTTCAATATTCGTAAAATTATTCACATCCAAACGTGCCAGTATAAAACGCATTTGCTTCGCACAGATATCACTTTTACATGTTATGACATGACAAGGCCATGCTAAATGCACACTCATAAATGAGTTGGAAGTTCACATAGCGAATTCATAATCTTCTTGATAAAGCTCTTGAATGGTTCATAAAAACACGTTTTAGATTGAAAAAACAACAACAAAAGCACCACAGATGTGAATATGAGTCACACATGGAATTACACCACTTATTATTTTGTTTTTTATTTAACAGTTTCAATACGGCTTGTATCTGTTTTGATTGTTACACAGAATACGTAAGTAATGCAGCAATGTGACGCATATGACCTGCCATAAAAGATCTCCAATATGAAAATATTTGTTATATGGATGTAAACTAAATGTGCATATTCCGAAAAAACACGAATAATTTATACCGCATGTGTTGAAAAAATATGTAATAAAAACAATTTTGAAAGCCTCAACGTATATATTGAAGGTTTAAAACAGATGTAACAAAAGCATATTCCGGAGAAAGAACGATTAATAAACTGCACATTAAAAATACTTTTAATTTTAAAGAAAAATAATTTGTTTGTTTTTCTGCGTAATATAGATACTTTTAATTTTAAATGAAAATAGTTGATAAAGGTATCAACATATAAATGGACTTTACTCTACATGGCAACGAACGTCAAAATGTAAAAGCAGGCAGGGAAGATTGTGGTTGATTAAGACGCATGTTGCAATAGCGACATGTCAGTATCATGATGACCACCAAAGGCCATATGTCGATCAAAGTTCATACTCTGTCTGTCTCATTATTATTCTATCGGGTTTATCAATGCAGTACTGCATATCTTCATGAATGTATACATACTTGGGGGTTAGACGTTCTGTGAGTGTGCTAGCTGGGTTGAAGTTTGTTAACATTTGAAGAGAGGCCACTCAGAGGAAGTGAGTGAGTGTATTTTTTCGCCCCGCTCAACATTATTCCAGCTATATGACGGAGGTCTATAAATGATCGAGTTTGGACATGACAGTCCAGTGTTCACCACCATGAGCCTCAATCTACGCAATTGGGATTACAAGCCTGGCCATGCACTCGATCCCGTTAGTTGCCTCTTATGGATATACAGTGGAAACTGTCTAATGCGGACTCGACCGGGCCGACATTTGTGTCCGAATTACGAGGAGTCCGAACTGACTAGGAGATACGCATGCAGGTTACTGAAGATCAATTCAAACCCGGATCTTCACGGGTCGCAGAGAAAGATTTTTGCAGAGAATAGCTTTATGCTATTACAGAAAGATGGTTACAGCATAATTCTTCCTTTACTTCTTTTCCTTCTTCTGTGCGTTTGGTGTAATCTTCCTCTTTTCCAACCTTCTATCAATCCAACACCGTCAGTCCATCCATCTTCGTGTTCCAACGAATGCTTATGTCCTTCCATCGGCCTGTCTAACGATTTCTGCTCTCTTTCAGCTTCGTACTCCATCATCTGTCACAATTACTCAGCTCACATCCTGTATAGGTTGTTTGTTTGTTTGTTTGTTTGTTTTAAAGTCACGCCCAGCAATATTTCTGCTATATGGCATACATCCTATCTCTCATAGTAATACAACCGCTTAGCTCCGTAACCATTGGAGGTGACCCCTGCAACTGCATGGAGATTCAGTCTCTGATTCTGCCTTAGTTGGTCGACAGTCTTTGCTTTGCAGGCTGAAATGACTAGATGGCAAAATAAAATGGTTCATGGACTGTGAGACAGATGACGCTCTTTCACCAATCTGTCTTTTATTTCATCTGATTACTGATGTAGGAGTTTACTCTTGTAATGGTGCCACTGCCCCATTTTACAATTTTCTCATGCACATGCGAGCGCCAGTATATAGTACATGAAATACAAATGATGAAATTTTGAACATGTTGTCATTGGAGATATAATCATTATCAGCTGATTTCCAAAATGTAAGAAAATTCTGTCTCTTCTTTTGGGCCAGGAAAAAAAATAATGGATTTGTTGAGGGAAATTATTGGACACACTTTCTGTCTGGTTGGTAATCCCAAAACAATTTAGGTAAAATAAAAAAGTCAAAATCCGATTACCGGTCTGCGCTTTGAGGCAAGGGCAGTTGCACTCCCACACCCACACCACCACTGTTCCCGGCTGTTATTCGGACACTGACAAAATCAGATGTTGTAGGTTATCGTGTAACCGATAGATAAGTGCTTTTCACACATTTCACTTATTTCCGTCTTTGTATGCACAGTCAGGTTCAGGTCAAAGTAACGTGTTATTTACTCAATCATGGTGTCCCTACAACTCGACGAGACAAGATGTTACAGACATCATAATAACTGCATGCAATATGAGATATTACAGTATCAAATATCGCAGAATATACCTACATATACGCTTAATGAATTTCATTCATAAGGCCAAGTTTGTTTTCACACATTCGCCTGACACTTGCGTTCATATTGTTATTTTCGGCAAAGACAACATAATTTCGTCTGCAACAGCTGCAGCAACTACGGCAAGCCATCATTGACATTACCTACACCTAATAAGACTACACCTACTGGGATCTGTCATAAAAGGTTAACTCGTTATGGATAGGGATATGAACTGATATTATATATTATATTATATTCATTCGATGCGAGTTCATATAGACCAAAGTAATAATTCACTTGGATACTGTTACTGGTGTCAGCTGTTGTCCAATGCCGCGAGAGCATGGACAAAGGGCCACGCGTTTAGCCAGGGCTGGTGTTGACACCAGTTGTTGCGTGTTAAACGACTAATAACAGTAATATATACAATGTGCATATATAATATGTTTTAAGCAGATTTGGGTGGAATGTTCGTGATGGGAAACATTTCATATGTAATTTTCTTTTTCAAGCTGTGCCTGCGTGGGTGAGTGGTGTGTGTGTGTGTTTGTGTCAGTGTTAGCTTTGCTCTAAGGCTGCACTGAAGGCTGATCTTACTACTGCTGCTGCTGCTGCTGCTGCTGCTACTACTACTACTACTACTACTACTACTACTAGAACAACTGCTCCTGCTACTACAACTACTGCCACTGTTACTACTACTGCTGCCACTACTAGTACTGCCATTATTACTACGTATGTTACTTCTGCTGTTACTGCTACTACTGCAGCTCCTCCTACTACTGAGTGAGTGACTGAGTTTAGTTTCACACCGTTTTTAGCAATATTCCCGCAATATCACCAGAAAAAGGGCCTCACACATCCTACTACTACTATTGCTGCTGCTACTGCTGCTGCTACTGCTACTGCTACTACTGCTACTACTGCTACTACTGCTACTACTGCTACTGCTACTGCTACTGCTACTACTGCTACTACTGCTACTACTGCTACTGCTACTGCTACTGCTACTGCTACTGCTACTACTGCTGCTGCTGCTACTGCTACTGCTACTGCTACTGCTACTGCTACTGCTACTGCTACTGCTACTGCTACTGCTGCTACTGCTACTGCTGCTACTGCTACTGCTACTGCTACTGCTACTGCTGCTACTCCTACTACTGCTACTACTGCTACTGCTACTACTGCTACTACTACTGCTACTGCTACTGCTACTACTACTACTGCTGCTGCTGTCGCCATACTTAAATATCATCATGGTTATGAAAATAAAATTCTTAAACTGAATAATGATAGAAGTTTGAGTGACATGTTATGTGATCGAAATCACGGAAAGTAATAATTACCATGCTCCACCTTCAACACTATCATGCACGATGATAATAATAATATTCCTTGACGAACATGTAGTCTCTAAAGTGAACACATTTTAAGGATTTTCTTTCTTCTAAACTATATGCTAATAAAATCATATAAAACAGCTTTTCTTCAATTTCAGAAACTCTCGTACCTAGACTTGCGACGTACTCAAACTTTGTATGTTCTAGGGTTGGGACGGGTAACCCGGAAACCCGGCAAGGGTGGGTAATGAGATGGACCCGGGTGCCCGTCACAGTTTCCGGATTCGCTATGATTATATGACTAATATATCAATAATATGACTAAACGGTTGTATTGTGTTTGAATATTTAAACATTATTTACAGTCACTTATTTTGAACACAACACATTGCTGAAAAAGCCTCCGATCTGAAGAATGTATTGCCACTTCTTCCAAATTTGGTGTCAGGAATTAACGGGTATCCGGGATATGTAGGATAATAGGGGATGGGGTATCCGGTTAAAAACTTTGGACTCGTCCAAGTCCTAGTATGTTTGTTCCAGGGTCTTGTATGACTAACTACTATAATAATGATTGTCTTTATCTTCCTACTTCCCACCTTGCCAACAAATCGTTTCACGATGACTCATCAAATCTGGCATTTGGCACGCAAGGTAATATACTACTTTCCAGCACTTTTATTTGGAAGGGACGATCTGACGTCACACACAGGCCTGGTATCCAGTTCGTCTGTATGGCAACGTGTAATGTCGCTCACAAAAGCCTGGATGCTTTCTCTGATTACATGGCAGGGAACAACGTAATACGACCGTTAAGAGAGCCATACGGCGCACGGTATTGTCGTTCAATGAATACCCAACACACGATTTGATTTCGATCGAGGCCCATATTGTCGTAGTCTTAAGCAAGCACGTAATCTTATCAGCATGAATACTGTCGCGGCCTAACATGTCACGCCAGGTCGAAGGTTATTGTTGTCATATGAAAGCTGTCGTAACGCCAGCAGTGTGTTACCGCACGCCACAAATACACATTATCAGGTAACAGCACAACTAATCTCAATAAGTGTAGGGTGACTGCTTTTGTCCGCACTGTCGACCCGTACACAAACAGGGGTAACAGGCTAACGGGGACTCGATAATGGTTCGGCTGTCTCCATATCTATCAATATTTCAACAAGAAGGTTATAATCTCCCACAAGGATTTGTTAACGCGCTCATGCAGCCATGTTAAATACTCAATTTTTGACGATTAAATTGAAATGCAAAAAATGTTGTTTTTTGTATATCTTGCGTCTGCAGAGGTTCAAATCTAGAACAAACCAAACAAACAAACCAATATTTGATTGCGGTACAAAACAACCTTCGTTCAATTTATGGACGTTAAACTTGGTTTCGATGTCAGGGTCACTGGGATTGAAGATCCTCCACCCTAAACCGATTTTCCCACCCTTAGCTTTACAACGAAGTCATCACACCTGATGAATTCGGTTGTGACACATTATATTTCCTCGTGTTCTAATTAGAACATGAATGGGAATAACATTAACAATCGTTTGAGTTAGTTTTCGTTTGTTTCCTGATAAAACTGTATCTGAACATGACCGAGATTAAAAACAACAACATCATTCAACGAATCTCGCCGAAGAGCATCCGGCGTGCAACACGTGTTGGTGGTGTTAGAAGCGCGACAGGTGTTTCCGGCCGTTCCAGCATGGATAATGTTACGATGGAACGTCATGGACGAACTGTGAAATATAGCTATTTTAATCTCTATCCACTAATTGCCCTTGCAGCTTGTATCTTCATGTTAAGTGACGGTGGGATAGCTTAATGGCTGAAACGTGCGCTGATCACGGCGAAAACCGGGTTTAGCCACCCACGTGAGTTTCAAGGTGTGAGGACCATTTCTGGTGACCCCAACCGTGTTGTTGATTGTATATAGCTAAAAAGAGGAGTAAAACCGATCTCACTCACTCAAGTCTCGCTGATGTGACCTTAAATATACTGACAGAAACAAATAAAGAACCACAAGAAAATTCAAATGTTCCTTTAATATTTTCCAGTTTTCTTCATCAGCTTTGTTCCCTTATAGGAACATTGACATGAAGTGGCGTCCATTATTTGTTTCTCTTAGTATATTTAGTGAGACGCGTTGGTGTGCAACGCCGCCATCGCCAATATCGTTGTGGAATGACTGCTAACTTAATTGACGCATTGACGACTGTAAAATGCGCTGATCAGTTTTGACCTTATGCAAAATATGTTCCAATCTCCGTTTTAGGCGTTTCTTCGTTGCTGTATGTTGTCGTGTCCCCAGTCTGAAGCACTCCAGCTACATGACGTAAGAAACAATCGAATCGGGACCAAACGATCCAGTGATCGACACCAAGAGCACCAATCCAACGAGCCAGACCACCCTATCCGTTAGGCGACAAAATTGTGCTGCTTGAGATCAATTCTAACCTGGATTTTCACTGGTCAGATGTTTTTTGTGACAAACCCGCTATACTGGTTCCTCCCTGGCCTAGAATTCACGTGGTGTATATGGTAACGAATGAATAAATCAGTATACAATATGCATTATTGATGTTAATGTCTACAGTGACAATATATATTCAAATGAATGTAAAGTGTTTTGAGGTCAAATATGTAAGCGCGTTTTGTTTTGTTTTATGTTTGTTCTTTTGTTTTTGTTTTTTTTTCTTTCTTTTTTTTAACCTTTATTGAAGAACATTGACATATGTGTTATCAATACACACTCAGTTGAGATTCTGTCTATAGTCCAAAATCCATCTTCCAAATTTTCCATTTTGTAAACAGTAATAACCACTGTCTTCTGCTATATATTTGTGCTTGTGCTTCAGAACAGCTATCTTGGGCGGTGGAGTGGCCTAGCGGTTATAAGGTTCGCTCCTTACGATGAAGACTCGGGTTCGATCCCCCAGCCGTGGTATTGCTGGATTATTGCTAATAGTGGCATCAAACTAAACTAAATCAGTCACTAACATATATCGCTTGATCTCACTCAAACCGTATCTCCTGTTTAAGTCAGTTTTGAAAAATACATATAACGGATATTTTTAGTTGTACAATATAACCAAATACCAATTTAACGTAGTATCTCCCTAGAACATCAAGTTGATAAACAGTTATCTTCACTGCTGATCCCGCAACAGTCACTCGTGAACTCCCCGGTAGGAAGAAATACACTGAAACCAACAATCAGTTATAACTTCTTATGTTTTCTCTTGGCGCATTAACTCTATGGTGACGTCCAGAGGCGAATACAACTATTTTGTTGGTTCACTCCTGCGCTCCTGCACTCCTGCACTCCTGTTCCCCTCTCTGGTCACCCCTGCACCCCTGTCAGGATCGGCCTATGATGTCGTATTGGTCAGGGTTGGTCTACTCATGGCTGTATCCGCTCCAAACAGATGGAGATGAAGCTCTTAAGTGAGTCTCCGGCGATGAAATGTTCGCCAACTAGCATATTCTGCTTGCCTGTGTGGTCTTTCAAAACCAAGGAACTCACATCATTAAGCAATAACTTCTGTTACCTGCGTGAGCGGGCATAATTGTGAACGACTTTGGTCTACAACTATTATGAGTGGTGGAGTGAACTATTTGTAAATTTAGTGTTATGACTAGTTGCAAGTAGTAGTGTAATAAGTGTATTTCAAGAAACTAGTATTTACATTATAACTGTATTGCGGATGTGTCTCGAAGCTATATGGGTGAAACAATGCCGATGCAGATTAGAATTTCAACTCAGATCAAACCCACATCAAGTTTAGTGACTCATGGACTATACTGAATCAGTGCCGCTGTTCCTATTTCAGAAACGTGCGAGCTTTTAGTAATATTCCTGCAATATGACGACGGTGGACACCAGAAATAGACTTTACACTTTGTGTCCGTGTGGGGAGTCGAACCCGGTTCTTCGGCGAGACGGGCGAACGCTTTAACCACTAGGCTACCACACGGTCGCTGTCCACTAAAAAAGTAGTTAATTATATCATGCACATATGCATATCAATAGACATAGTCAAGAACCCATCTTGTCAGTTTAACTTAGCATATACTGTTACAACATGTTAATCGTAGTTGAAAAAGTTGATTATGCTGACAATAGTAGAATTATATGACACGCGTACTTCCACGATAAGCCCAAGCCGTGAACCACATAGATTACTTCACCTCATCACAATGAACATACTCGCAAAATAGTACATTTCATCTTCTAGCATGTATATATAATGTTATTAGAACACCCACATTAATAGGACATCTGTGCTTAGCGTTTCTATTTACATAGATATGACGCGTGCATCAGTCCTCATATTCCAGCGCCGTGGGTTAACTTAGTGATTATGGCCGTACGTTGTAGTTCACCAACCTCATGATTTGGCCGAGGTTAGACCAAAAGCTTTTCAACATGTTCAAATATACTGAGCCGCAAAAGAAACACAACCGTCGAAAAAATTAAATCTCTTAAAAGTAAGCGTGTATTTTTTAAACTTGACAGGCCAGAGTTGCGTTTGTTTTCCTGTTCAGTATATATCTACGCTAAACTTCAATACCAAGACCCAAGTGTTACCGTATTTTGAACGTGATTGACCCTAGTTGACCATACTTGACCCTACTGCACTGCTGTGTTGACCGTAGTGTAGCCTGACTCACAGTCAGTGAACCACTTTATTTTCCATGTGGTCATGCCCTCCCTGAAATGCTAAGAATCTAAATAAAGCAAGTCTAGATTTCCCAAGTTCACGATCTCTGGTCTCCCTGGGGCTCTTTTTCAATTTAAATGGGTTTTTAAAATCAAAATTGTTTAGAGAAGGAGCGTTAGTCTACCTGAACTACAGCGTGGCACTACGATCAAAGTGCGGTTTACTGTGTTAGTCACTGCAGTCTAGTACAACAACGTTCACGGGCGTAAGATGTGACACCCTAAGTCAAACATGCTAGCCCTGCCAATGTCCCCAGACAAGCCCACATCCCTGCCTCCCTTCCCCCTCCTCCCCTTCAATATTACCTGTTTTCTGCTTTCAAACTGTTGTTCATATAGGACATATATTGTGATCATCCAATACTACATCAGCGGGACTTGAAATGCAAGGTATCCAGTTGCCCGCTAGCCATACAATGATCCTCTGATTGCTGGCTCGAATCCCTGAATTATATGATTATGATGCCTGCTCTGTGAGTATCCTGTACTTGTTGACGGTTAAGACCGAAGACTAACATAAGCAAACAATTATAGTTATCTAAAAGGATCGATGTAAGTAATTCTAAAGGAAGCGGAAGCACACACTAGTTGTACGATCCCCACTATAAATTCAGTGAGTAATATTTTATGCCACTTTTAACAATAACCAAGCAATATCATACCATACACCAGAAATGGACTTCACACATAGTACCCATGTGGGGAATCAAACCCCATTCTAACGCGTGACGAGCAAAGGCTTTAACCACCAGGCTACCCAACCTCTCCAGCATTAACAGGAGGATGATTAGGAGTGCTAGAGCCGAGAAGGAGGTATGATTTGAATAAGTGACTTGTATGAAGTGTATGAATATAATCTGTAAGCTCAGGTATATAGTTGGCTCAGGTGTAGGTGTATCAATAGTTTTCCGTCGCACTGAAACGAACAAGGACACAGCTGAAATACTGACTGCGCGGACCGGATGGGTAACATATCAATGTGTTTAGGGAAAAAACACAGGCAGGATTGTTAAACGTGTTTGTATCTATTATCTGTTCAGAGAGTGTTTATTGCAGTGTGAAATGTATACATCAGCCAATAGAAGTGATACTGTTTCAAAGCATATATCATTTAAGCTGTATTAATTCATTTATGTGGGCGTATATTTTCATATAGAACGATCGAAGGGATAACGGCTGCTCTCCGGTGTGTCCTTATCGATTATGAGAAAGGGTATCTGCATTGTCAGAGTAAGACGCGACTTATATTTAGGATAGATATAATGTGTATCACATTACAGTATTGCTGACAACCACACTACGCTTTAAAGCCTTTGAAATATTATACAGTTCGGCCACCAAGGTAATAAATACTCTTTGCTCCTATACACGTGGTAGTACATTGTGCACACACTAATGTAACTTATAAAACCTGCTACAAGCTGATACAGATGTTCGTTGAATCAAGATGTGTATTAGTTACAATATATGAATGGAAAAAGTAGTCATCACATGATTGATTCAATACAGCAGAGTGACACTTTACAGTGATGAGACAATGCAGGCATGACGAATGTAACAAATTTGCCATGGGCATAATACAAAGATGAGTGACTGCAGCAATGAGTCAGTGACACAACACAAGGATTAATGGATGTAACATTGAAGCAATGACAATGCAAGGATTAGGGAATGTAACATTGAGGCAATGCCAGTAAAGGGATTAGTTAATTCAACATTGAGTTAATGCCAATACAAGGACTAGTTAATGTAACACTGAGTCAATGACAATACAAGGATTAGTTAATGTAACACTGAGTCAGTGACACAATACAAGGATTAGTTAATGTAACATTGAAGCAATGACAATGCAAGGATTAGTTAATTTAACATTGAAGCAATGACAATGCAAGGATTAGGGAATATAACATTGAGGCAATGCCAGCACAAGGATTAGTTAATGTAACATTGAAGCAATGACAATTCAAGGATTAGGGAATGTAACATTGAGGCAATGCCAGCACAAGGATTAGTTAACGTAACATTGAGTCAGTGCCAGTAAAGGGATTAGTTAATTCAACTTTGAGTCAATGTCAATACAAGGATTAGTTAATGTAACATTGAGTCAATGTCAATACAAGGATTAGTTAATGTAGCATTGAGGCAAGGATTAGTTAACGTAACATTGAGTCAATGACAATACAAGGATTAGTGGATGTAACACTAGGTCATTGACAATACAAGGATATGGGCGAATGTTACAAGAGTCATGGACACTTAAAGCCATAAGTGAATGTAACATTGAGGCAATGGGAATATACAAGAACTGGCGAATGTTGCAATGAGTCAGTGACACATCATCTCCCAACCCTCAGTCCACGAATATTAACTTCATAACATATACTCTTCAGAAAAAGAAACTTGGAATAGGAACGATTTGAATTTTAGGGAAATATTTGACACAAACAAACCAATGCTGAATTCCAACATTTGGGGGAATGGTTGCCAACGACCAAATGTTTTAAAAAAGAAACGTTGAACAAAAACGTAACGTAACACTCACGTCTGCAGTCCGTCGCTAAAGCCCACGCTACATGATATGCAAATGCATCATGAAATTGTGTATCATCCCGAACTGAAGCCTGCAACTGACATTGAAAAGCCACATGAGTGGTACCCCACATGCATTGCTTTGAGCCACTATAGGTGACACGAGAATGAAAAGGCAGAAACTCAACGTCACAATGACATCGTCCCTTTACAATGATTGGCATCGTAGCGTGAGGCCATCTCAAACATATGGGACCCGTACAGCAACACGTGTAATGTTAATGACAGGCCCAGATCAAGTCAACATAGAGTTACCACCCTTGCCCAGGAACGTTAAATCCGGGTGAGACATCTTCGTTCAAACACCACTGTCGCATTAATCCCTGGACTGTGCGGTTTCTCTCACCAGACAGTGCGCACTTGGCTATGGGAAGCCCGACTTTTTACCAGAATACCACTTCAACGTGACGTCGTTCCCTTCATCAACGTCAACGGTTGATATTTGGAGCCTGACAATGCTCGGCCCGACGTTGCACGTGTTTGACCAGGCTTCCTCCAGCAAAACAATGGTCAGGTGTTACCTTGGCCTTTTCGATCAATCGATTTGGCCCCCACTGAACATGTGCAGGTTACTCTTGATCGACACGTGCGCCAGTGTAATCCGCCACCTCAGACACTGTACAAGAACTGTACACAGCACTTCACCAAGAGTCAAAACATTCCTAACGACGGCGTCCGGCATCTCCTGTCCAGTGTGGGTCACCGCTGTTGTTATCTATGCTGATGGTGGTAACTCACATTTTCCCCTGACCAACTAGGTTTATTAGTCCTCTGTGGTTTTACCAAACGCTTTCTGGATAATCATGTTTTGGAAATTTGTAAAGTGATGATTTTACTGTAATTGAGCAGTGATGACATGTTTGAATTAGCTATATGTACTCAGTATGTAACCTCAAAAACAGCTTATCAAGTTTCTTTCTTTTTTCTTTCTTTCTTTCTTTTCTTTTTTTTTTTTTTTTGAAGAGTATATTAATCATCACCCTAGCAACAGGCACGTTATGTACTCTATCTGGTATTACGTAACACTATGGAAACAGGTTAGTGGTCCGGCGGTATTGCCGACCCGAATGACCTTATCAAGCTTGACCCACAGATATCGACCGCCAACTTGCATAACTGACCAACTTGTCAATATCAGCTTGCCGTGTCCCCATCATATGACCGGGACGGCATCTCACGTTGGCTGCTAATATACGTCGGATGTCTCGTTCTGTCTGCTTGGGCGTCATTAAACTTCCGCCCAAGATTAAAACCTAAATTGGTTTGCTGTTCGAGGATGGGAATAACGTAGTTCATTCTAGACGTGATATACATAAGTGTAGATTTCTTTGTGAGGGTGGTGGGTATCCCTATCAGTAAATGGTTCTTTTTATATCTATATATCTCGAGTCAACTGTGTATTAAATATTACCTAGCTCTGTTCTTCAATACGGCAGTGCCACAATGGTAAAACTATGAGAACGTATACGACTGACAGTTTTAGGGGTGGTAGTTTGTCACTGTCACTGTCACTGTCACTGTCACTGTCACTGTCACTGTCACTGTCACTGTCACTGTCACTGTCCTCGAACCACAATAGTTTCCCTTCCGCTCAGTCCTACCTGCGATGCTAAAGCCTTTAATGAAGCAAGTCTAGATTTCCTGATGTTCGGAATCTCGGGCAGTTATGTGTTTCTTTTCTTGTTATACGTGCTCGGAGTGTGTGTGCGTGCGTGCGTGCGCCGGTGTGCGCCGGTGTGCGCCGGTGTATGCTGAGGTTGGAGGAGGAGAGGGGCTAGTACAGGTGTCAGAGCAGTTTCGTCAGCCTCGTAGTAATGCAGTTGATGTCGACCGTGGCTAGCAATAGTAAAACCAAGCCATGACCCTTCACAAATCTCAGTCTTGTCAAATCTGTTATTCGGATCATTGTTCATGAGTGAGTTAATTTACTTTTTACCCCTCACAAGGCATAACTCCAGGTATATGGCGGCAGTCTATAAATTGAAAACCAGGACCAGACAATCAACAGCATAAACCTCGATCTACGCATTTGGGTACAATGGCATGTGTTAACCAAATCAGCGAACCTGACAAACCGATCCCGTTAGTCGCGTCTCACGACATGCATGGGTTGCTGAAGACCAGTTCTATTTCGGATCTAACCCACAACACTTCAGTTTGGAAAAAAATACTTCGGAATAATGTGGCATGAAGACGGCACCATCCGCAAAACGTTACGTGAAATCAGTGAAATCTCATATCAAACAATAAAGTATTTTCTTTAATTATTCTGTTTATATTATATTATATTATATTATATTATATTATATTATATTATATTATATTATATTATATTATATTATATTATATTATGTTATATTACCTTTCTTCCGACAAAAACTCTTCTGGGCGTAAAGGGCAAAACAGTGGCAAAGATAAACTGCGTCCAAAAGAAACCCCACCAAATATCTTTCCGGTCAAAAACAAAATAAAAGCGAATTATGGTAACATTAAATGCTTTATTGTAAAAAAAGCAATCATTTGGTATTTAATGGATGGCAAGAAGAAAAACCAACACAGCTCGTGATCTAATGGCTCATGAATGACCTTGGAGAGCATTATCCAGTATTCGACCAGCAAAGCAGAACAGGCTAGGGACCTTTCACTACTTTCTGGGCAGTACATATTGTTCAATACCGGGTGTGTCTAACCCTGGCAGTGATGAAGACTTTAACCCGGCCTCGTCCTGGGTATGTGAGTCTTCTGACGTCATGATAAGGATCCGACGCCATTCTTCTTGCATTTGGCGCTTCCGAATACGACGTCCCTTTTGGTCCCAAAGGTGCTTAACTGGGGACAGATCTTGAAGAGCCGGAACCCGCCTTCGTCACTAACGAGCACTCTTCGCCAGTTTTGCTGTGTGACACAGTCCTGGTCCGTCTCAGTCTGGTACGTCGGTGCTGGCACGTCAACGTCATGCCCTTGAAAGGTCGGTAGGCACGTAGATCATGATGGCGGAGTCGTCTGGCCACAGTCTATCTGCTGATCGGATGTACGAGGCCGTTGGCGTTTGATGGCGTCACATTGACGTATCGGTTCCTCATGTGAAACACCCGTAAATACCGGTCTTCCGGTTGGGGAGTGACTTTCCTTAGTGGATTTGCAGCATCCCATGATCCTAGCCAATTGTTCTTGTGTTGCTGCTATCTGTGGCATACCGATTGCTCTCTCCCTCTGCTCTGCTGTTAAACGAGGAATGTTCCTGGTTGTCAATCGTTTAACATGATGTGAGAGAATAAACCAGGTCAGCTTTTATAACCTATTTTGATACGGGCAACTTTGTGCACAATTTCTATGTAAATTCATTTTCCCCCACAAAATACGTGCAAGTATTCACTGGGAATAGGTATGTTGTTTTCGCAGTTTTCAGACTGACAATTGGTGGCGTTTCTTTTGGACGCTTTATAATGTCACGGATCCCTGAAAATAAGCGATGACACCAGAAAGTCTGTGAATATGTTAGTTAATTTGGTTTAGCTTATTTTCTATGTTTAGACACTTATCTATCAATGGCGAAACGAAAACATAACGCCATTAGCTTGATTAAGTTTGGATTGCTGTTGTTTTACACCACATTCGGCAATATTCCAACTATATGTCGGAGATATGTAAAGAATCCAGTCTTTGTCAGACATTCCGGTGATCAACACAATGAGCATCGATCTACGCAGTTGGGATATGATGACACATGTCAACAAAGTCCGTGAACCTGACCACCCGATCCAGTTAGTCACCTATTATTACTAGTTAGGGTTGCTGAAGATCAATTCTAACCCGTATCTTCACGGGCTATGAGTTTAAAAGGGACAGCAAACAAACAACTACATCCAAGTGCAGACAGGCATTAAAATATTAAATAAAATGTCATTCTCATGCGGGTTATTTAAAGCATGCGGTTGAAACGATTTGTTAGGAGTTGATCAATAATGATTAGAAAGGACAGGAAATCCCTGTTTTGATATTAATTCTATGACTGGTGTTATTGTTGTGGGCGCTTACCATAGAATTGTCTTCCCTTTGCCTAAACATCCCCTGTACGACTGTAAACCCGCCAGCGTGTCAGGATAATGATTTGGGATGGAAAAGAAAACGTGTTTCTGTGAGGGCTATAATGTCGTGCCGGTTTTATTTTATTCCTGATTATATGTATCATATATCTTCTGATCTAACACATTTTTGGACGGCGCTGTTTAATGTATGTGTAGCACTTGCATTGCTTACACACTGTAAATACTGACATACTTCTGGAGAAAGCAATGAATGTTTCTTTAGCGTCCGAAAACCCACATTACGACTGAGTTTAGTTTTATGCCACTTTTAGCAATAACCCATCAATATCACGGTGGGAGACACCAGAAATGGATTTCACATTGTGTACTCACGTGAGGAGTCGAACCCTGTTCTTCGACGTGACGAGAGAACGTTTTAACCACTAAGCTAACACGCTAATCCACACAATACGTGGACAGCATTATCTGTAGTCAGTCGTAGACCATACTGTTCATCACTGGTTTGTCTGGTCCAGACTAAAATATTTACGACCGCCGTCTGTTTATCTGGAATATTGTTTGGTGGGACAACAAACAACAAACAAACAAACATCAATAATGGAAATCTGGAACCTAAACACGTGCATCGTTACGGAGTTCCAGCTTATCAGCTCTTGTTTTTGAAAATGAAAATCTCAGGAATTGAATACTGCTGTAATTGGGCTTTTATCGTATTAAGAAGGATGATAAATAAACACCGTCAAGAGAATAACGATTTTTCAAGCTGCCTTGAAAAGGCCAAAATAGTCGTAAATCTCACTTTTTGGTGCGTGCGTGCGTGCGTGTGTGTTCTGTTGCGCCACGGGTTTGCCTGACTGCGTTACGCAATCAGAACGGATTGTAATGCGCACATACCACGTGCCAACACCAACTTGACGCATTCACTTGACACAATCACCACAAGTTTTTTAGAATACGTCACAAGTGGTGTATTATTTTGAAGCGCGACCAGTCAGCTCAGTTCTGCAGAATGCAAAGAAAAATTACGATTTTTATATTACATATACTCACCAGAAAAAGAAAGTATTCACCCATGTGTGATAGTGGATACAGATGAAGCAAACAATTATTCTGCAGTAGGTGTACTTGAGGCGGGTGTTGTTGATGTTTTTTAACCTTACACTTGCAGTGCTACAGCAACTGAATGATTTGATTCAGCCTTACTTATTGTCAAGTTTACCTTTTCCTCTGTCCTGCAGTCTGAGACTATTGGCGGCCATTTTGAGATTAAAAATTGCCACATACTTCTCAGTGCCCTGTTTAAAAACATCATCATAACACTGCGATTGTCGTAAAATCACCTCATCAAAATCTCGTGACTGTCAGAGCGCTACGATTGCTCGATTTGCTACGATCCACAACACGTTCGTAACACTACGGCATTCGTAAGCCTATGATAAATTACAGAGTTACGACAGGTCGTAACGCTACGAACGGATTAGGATCCAGTTTCACAAAGCGATCTTTGTGATACGATGAGCGTAAATATGTGGTATCGTGTGGAACATTCGAACGCGTTTGATAAAGTATCGAGTATACGTCGTAACGTTGCGAAAAGTTGTGCGGATTGGGACCCAGTTCCACAAAGCGAGTCTAGTGTTTCGACGAGCGTAAGTGTATGTTAACGTATGAGGGTTTTAGTCACTATAATCGCTTTGTGGGTTTGGACCCAGATATGCAAAGAACCCAGACTAAAGAGTGTTTTCAGTATCCATTTTAGTAGCGTGCCAGTTCACGGAAACGGACTGGGTTTCAGGCTTAACTATGCATGTCATACCCATATGACTTAGTTTGCTGTTTTCACTCACTTGCCCTCTCGTCTGTTTACGACTCGACGTCATACAGCTGACTGATTACAAGTTTGTGTGGATAATCAACTTCATCGTGACGGTTACTGTTGCTCGCTCGTGTCAGGCTAGAGATAAAATAGTGCCCGGCGTTGTATCAGAATGGTGCTATGGTTATCTCAGGCGGGCGGAGGGTGACATAAGACTATGCCAGAATGGTCTCCGAAAGGCGTCAGATAAGTAACGGCCGATATGAGAAAGGATTCAGAGGGTGTTTGATTTTATCAGAATCGTTTTGGTGATGTCAGAATAGAGTCAGGTCAGAATGAATAATGTCAAAATGGTGTGAAAATATAGTGCCAGAATGGTGTCTGATTAGTGTCAGGTTGGTGTCAGAATGGTGTCATAATGATGTTATAATAGTTTCAGAAAGGTGGCATAATAGTGTCAGAATGTGTCAGACTATTTCAGAATGATGTCTGAATTATGTCATAATAGTTTCAGAATGTGTCAGACTATTTTCAGAATAATGTCTGAATGATGTAATAATTTCAGAATGATGTTATTATAGGTTTAAAATGTGTCAGAATGTTCAGAATGGTGTCAGAATGATATTAAAGTAAGGTCAGAATGTGCCAGAATAGTGTTAGAATGGCTTCAGAATAATGTGTGTGTAGATTCAGACTACTGTCAAACCAGTGTGAAAACGGTGTCACCATAAATTTACAACAGAGTGAGAATATTGTCAGAAAAATGTTTTGATAACGTCATAATAGTGTCAGAATGCTGTCGGAGGAGGTTCAGAATAGTGTCTGAAGTTGTAATGTCAGTTAATCAACCACATCAACCACATTTACCCTCCATCAGTTAGTTACAAATGATCGTTCAAAGATCATTATATACCTCGAATATTGCTGAATTTGCTAAATTATACACCAGCCACTCGTGCATTCGTGAAGAATGGGTAAAGAATTATATAAAGTGTTAATTCTATTCCCATCAAGTAAGTCATTGTCATGCATTAGCCTCTGGGAAACGCTTTTCTACACAATCCTGATAACGAAGATACCCATACGAATCATGACTGGATATTGATTTATGTCAATCTCGACGACGTTCAATGGTCTATAAAACGTTGTTCCCATTTTACTGAGCATTTCACACGAACACATAAATATTTCAATTATTAACTCGGTCATGAAATACATAATTAATATTCAAACCTCGTTTCAGTATCATCGCAATGGCGTGTCAATTATTTAACGATTACGATTGACTTAATTAAATCGTAGCATCGTTGAAATATGTGCATAGCTCTAACGGTTGAATTTAAATTACGTTAATAATTATTTTTAATTCGTATAACATGTATGTCTGCGCTTTGCCCTGATATTACTCTTATTTGTTTTATTTATAAAATCAGAAATGTATATGAACATTAAGGCAAATGGCCACATATAAAAACAGGGGCGGTGGAATATTACACATTCGGATCAGTAACCACAAGATCGTTTAATTGAAACAGCGAATATTATGTGCGTATGTGTGTTGGAATATTAATGAGGCTTTAATATACTAGATATCAAATTATATCAGAATAGCATGTTGTACCAATGTTATCGAGCGACTTTTGGGCCCCGATCCACAAAACGTTCGTAGCGCTACGGCATTCGTAAACCCGTGATAAACCCGTGAAGTTACGACAGGTCGTAAAGTTACGAACGCTTTTTTGAAGTTTGAATTCCGTTTCGCAAATCTATCGTAGCTTTGCGACCTCATTTAACCGTTACAACATCATGCATGTATGAAAACCTTTGATCATAAAATTATGCAAGCATCTAACCTGATGATCAAACGGATTTGTAAAAAAAATGTGCAAGTATTGTAGTCTGAATGTGTGAACAAGCATTAACTAATTATATCGCATGCACTGACAACACCAAACTATACTGGCGGACTGATCCAACTGTTGATGATGATGATGATTTTGTCAAATCCAGTTAGCAGACCTGTAGCTTCCTTTACTCTGTGGGCGGTGGGGTACTTTACTTAAAACGTCACGCCTAAAAACCCGCGTTCGATTCCCCACATGGCTACAGTATCTGAAACCTATTTCTGGTGTCCTCCGACGTGATATTGCTGGAATATTGCTAAAAGCGGCGTAAAACTCACTCATTTACTCTGCAGTTTCTTCAGCTAGTGAATCAAGCATAGGCAGCAAAATTCAATTCATTTGTCACTTGCGTCCTTTGGTTGAATTGGTCGAATTCCATCATCCGGTTTTGGTTTTGTTGTACCTAGAATACGCTTGGTCAATAAAAGTATACTATAGGCTTCGTACCTCCTTGTCATTTACACGCACGCACGCACGCACACAGACATACATACAGACACACACATACACACACACACACACACACACACACACACACACTGAACAGTTGATCACGACTTATACATGTTGAGATTTCCTTTTGATTTTAAATATATATATAAATATCAACTGTCCACACACATTTGGTCCATTTTTACTTATATTAGCCTACAAAATGTCACGTTCAAGAATAAAAGTTGATTCAATACCGTGATTTTAATTCGGTAAATGTTCCTTTCCAACATTTAGAAAATTGTTTAAAATGGCTCATTTACTACCTATATACTCAAGTGCATAAATCGATGTTAATGGTATTGATCAATATATTGTCTGGTCCAGACTCGATTACTTACAGATCACCGACATATAGCTGAGTACATATGTTCATACCTGTGTAGGTCGTAGCAATGTCATGACATAGGGAATGCCATAAGGATGGCTTGACGTGCGCCCTGCAATGGATGCCGACAGTAAATAATTTTTCTAGCTACAATATTTTTACCCAGTTTGATACCCATGAAGGCATTGTAGTGTAAATACCAACAGGATATTAGAAAGCAGTAAATGTGACAAGTATTAGACTTGTATTGTAGATTTGTATTATACCTTGACCAGAATTAACAAACTGGATTGCTTGGAATTGTTGCCAATTGTAGACCGAACGATACTGACCCAAAACTAGACCAGTATTTACAATTTGTACTGCTCGATATGGTTGCCAATAAAGACAGAACAATACTGGCCTTGAATAGAACGAGTTCCTGGTCAGTATCAACAATCTGTCGAGGTCTGAATGGTTACCAAAGTAGACTGTACAATGCTGACCTTGAATACAGAAAAAGCTAGGCCAGTATAAACAATCTGCACTGAAGGGGTCAGTTTAGACTGAACGATATTGACCTTGAGTAGTACCAGTACTAACTATCATACTATTGTCTGTATTAATTGGGACTCCATGCTCTGACGTTTGAGTTGCATGTTGACAGCGCTACACTTGACTCGGGGTTATAACAGCTAATCATACAGCTACCTGCGGCGACAAACAACATACACTCATCTGAATACCCGTGGCAAAATTTTCCAGGATCCAAGAGATGTCAGAGAAATGTAACTAATGATAATTAACTGCTGGCGACATGGAGTATGAAACATGGGATATTTACCCACGCATCAACGCTACAAGATAATCAATATCGAACATAGCGAAAACATATTCTTTATGCCGTATTTGTCACGTCACGTATCTTATCCGTAACAATACGTTATAGATTCGTCAAATGGAACATCACCTGGGCTTCCAGTGGCACAATGTCGCAACACTTCACGACCTCACTTTCAGTAGTATGTCTCGCTACACTGTCAGTGTGTGTTTGGCATCAACTTCAAGCTGAAACCATTAACAAACAACAGCGACAACGATAAAGATTACCGTCATGAGAGACCTTGTCTTTTCGGAATCTGAATAAACACTAGCTAACAAATGTGGTCATAGCTGCCAATCTGTCATCTGTTCACTAATGCATTTTTATGACATACTTCAAATATTTCGTGTAAACGGACAGTTTATGGTCAAAGAAAACGGCAATAAACCATCGCGGTTCATTCCGCATCCGAGACAACAAAGGTCGACCGACTGATTTCTGATTGTAATGTCCATTCGGAAAATAATTGCCCGCTTCCTTTTCATCTTCAGTTGAAATTAAAATGGCAGGCCCTCTCAAATGCAGTGGCTGACCGCTACTTTGAGATTTTTTTTTATTCTTGGTATGCGGCTAGTGTATGTAATTAGTGAGTATTTTTAGCTAGTTTCGGTTGAGCCATGGGTACAACGATGATTGAAAGCCTTTGCAACCTCCAAATGAACTCTCCCTACGCCGGCGCTGTGTAATCTATTCCAGGGTTTATTTGCAATGAAGGTTTTTTCCCTCTACTGTTAGACAATACGCACCTCACCCGCTAACCTCTTACACTTTGCACACGCTCGTCTGAGCCCAGGGGTCATTGGAGTTTGGAGGGAGGGTCACTCAAGGGTCAGTTGTCTGATAAAGGCAAAATATAAACTGCAGATGGTGAGCTTTTGGCAGATTTGTGATAAAATACACGCTGGACGCACATGTACATGATGGAGAAGAGCATTACAATGGGCGGATCGAAATGCATTCTGTTCCTTGCATCTGGCACATGTCGGCACCCCCGGGCAGGCGGTGGGTGGGGATGCTCCAGGGATGAGTAATGTGACATTCAAAATTTAACAAACACAAGGTTTCAGTTTGTCTAAATGTTACTTTTATTCTTGTCCGTTATGGTGATAATGTATCTAAATCGTGGCACGAGCGCTAGTATCTTGTTACTGACAAGTTAACCCCACCCTCCTCTACAAAGGTATAATGCTATGAATTAGCACACCCTAAAGGGTTATCCCAAGGCCACGTAAAAGAGAATGTTTTTCCCCAGCTATCAAATAGATGTGTATATTTGAATATCAGACAAAGAAGCGGCTCGCGCATGACAAAAGTACCATTATACTTCGTACTTAATACTAGACTCATACTAAGCACACATCTGTATCCAGGCATATAAAAGCAGCAATTAATGTTGTATAAAGCTTAAAACTATCTTACAGAATTTAGTAAGGATGAGCTGTAGTTTGCTCATGTCTGTCATTGTCAACACATTCAGATAAACATGTACCGTCTTCCTGGAATCGGAAAGCAACGCTGATTAAACATGAACAAACATGGAAAAATAATTGATGGCAAAGCATCGGGAGGATGGCTTGTTTCGTGATGATGATGATGATGATGGTGATGTGTACTTCTGTAGCGAAATTCCATACTCCGAGTGCATGCTAAAAAGCGCATACAAATTACAGATCATGACATAGTCTGTGTGCTGTATGAACCAGCTGATAGGAATGAAGACTGACTGACTTCATTAAAGAAAGCGCATTGAAACGAATAAAAAGTTAAAATCCATGAATCGATAACACAATTGTAATTCCAGCTATAACATGCGTTATATTTGATCACTTTCTAAATGACATTTAGCATTCGTATGAATCTGTGGTATCTCTAGTGAGAAAAAAATTCAGAACACCACCCAAGGGCAACCACTGACAGTCCCTTGCACGAATGGCTTTGGGTGTAGGTTTTGTTTTGCAAAACCACAGGGCCAATTACGGAAAAATATGGTTTTACGGGAAACGTTCAAACTAAATAATGTTCTGGGCTGTACATAAAGGGAATCGGTGTTTACGTATTTGGGGCTGGTGCTACTTTGTATCTTGCAGCTTTTCGTGCGAGTCGATGCCTCCCTTGTTCATCTATGTCAATACAAGTAACGGAGTGAAACGTTACTGAACAAATGCGTTGTTAAATCAACCCAGTTGTCACGGCTGAATTGTTTACAGGATGGACAAATGTATGGAGATTATATATTAATCAGCCAACCATCTGGTTATAGCGTCTATTGTAGTTGATGGGTTGACCACTGGTGCGTGTGTGGGGAAACGAGGAACTTTCTGTGTTGGGGCGAGGAAGGAAGGGGGTTGAGGGATTTGCTGGCAGGAGAATAAAACGTTGTTGGTTGGGTTAGCAACGGGTACGAGAAGTGTGTAATGTGTGTTATATTTGAGATAAAACTCGGTAAAGTACAGTTTCTGGTTACTGTACTTTTTAAGTCGAGTCCCATTCGGTATTCGAAAGCACACTCTCAGAGTCAGGCAACTAACCGCTTACACACGGTCAGTGCTGCAGCCCAATCAGCCACCGCGGATTCCAGAAAAATGGAATTAGGAACTGGAATCTAGACTGCCCATCACTTTAAGCACATATGTTCGAAACAAGGAGTTAAGACTGGAATGGGTGGCTAGTGGTGGCTAGATTCCCACGGACGATTCCAATATGTCCAGAAGTCTAAATGCAAGCGGACAATGTAACACAAGACGAAAACGGAAGACGATCTGTTGAAAGTATGACTATATCTTACAGCAATAACAAAAGGCACTACTCTAATTCAAATTTAACATTATCTCTCACATGAAATGTTACACCCAGATATAATATATCACATTTCAGCCTCAGAGCTAAAAATACTTAGAATGCACACAGATCAGACTGAAATCGTCCGGTATAACAAGTATCCACTTTATCGAATCATTGTTAAGGAGACACCTCCGGTGAATATCCTTACAACAGGCGTCTAAAATTGGTGTTTTCTGGATTAACGAGGTTCGTGCTACCAGAAATGACACAATATATACATGTGTACATACATTTTGTTTTAAAAGAAAAATCCACTGCCACAATAAATTCCTGATAAAATCATTTTCAAGAAAAAAATGTGAAAAATGGAGAATTCTTAACAATTTTCACAAACAAATGTCCAGGAACAATATGTCATCATATTTGGAATTTCAGATGAATTCCGTAAATTACTTACCATGGCCTCTTCATATTGTTACCATGTCATGATACAACATATGATTTGTGAATTTGTTAAAATGTACATCATTATTGTGAAATGTATCTGTATATTTCTATGGCTTTGTACCTAGTGTGTTGTGTGTTTATAATGCTTATATTTGCAGATTATAGAATATTGCTATAGAATGCTATGCAATAAATTATCTTGTCGCATCTAAAACCAAGTGCATTATACGGCTCCGAACATACGTTAAGGTTATTGTTCAGTATCAAATATTTAGAAAAAAAGGGCGGACGCATGACTGGAATGGAGATCTTCATAGGTAGCGTCTTGTCGCTCAGATTTGTCGTGGGCAGATCCAGATGTTAAATACTGGGGATGTCCTCCAGTGCACAGTGGACGCCATTCCATGGACTTAACACTCCTGATCAACTGACGTGGATATCACTAACGGTTTATCCTTCCTTCATGGCCATTCAACGTGATGGCTTTATTCACCTAACGGAGTGTGACTACAAAGGTGAAATAAAGCGTCATTAATCATGAATGCATGTAGGATATTTGCATAAACAAAGATGGTGACGTGCTCCAAAACACAATGAGCATGGCATGATTAGTTTTGAGACTGTTCTAAACATTTTGAAAGTGACATTTGCGAATTATTTGCGTTCATCGAGTCGATTCCTATATGAAAAGGGAGAGTGTGTTTTATGGTGTGATGTCGATTTCCAGTACAGGTCAAGACGTAGTTTACAGCTCCCCGTGTGAACTGAGACAACGCCTAAGGCGTTAAAGTAACGGTCTATTTGTTGAGACTGATTTTTATGTAAGTCGTAAATCAATCGTTCTTGTACTACAACATGCCAGATTTTACGACCCTCTTATGATTCTTAATGTCAGCGGAATGCACTATGTAACATACGCACACACACACACACGCACACACACACACGCACACACAACACATAACACACAATCACACACACAATCACTCACAAACAACACACAAAAACACAAAACACACACACAACACAAACACACAGACACACACAAAAACACAATACACACACAACACACAACACACAACACAAACACACACAAAATCACACACAACACACAGACACACACACAATCACACACAAAACACAAAAAAAAAGAACACAAAAAAAACACACACAAGGGGCCACACGCTATGTCATTTAGTGTCTAGTCAAAACCTTTCTTGCTCGTATCGACGCTACACAGTCTTCGACAAATTTAATTAAAATTTGGTTTCGCAGAAATTGTATCAGAAATTGAAATAGTCTTTAATACAGAATGTGCACTTGCCATACAGAACACTGAACAATGTCCATAGCATTCTCATCCAATATGCATACTTGGTTTATCTGGCCGGCATCATGTGACAAATCTGATTGACCAAAATATTATATACCTCTTTAGGTTTATCTTTTGCATGAAAGTAATCACATTGCCTTTAAATTAAATATACCAAATCCTATATTCATTTCCTGATTAAAGTCAGCTTGAATATTTTATCGACAGTGAAGGTTTTGTAGAATTTTAGATAAATAAACGTGAGATTAAGTGAGTTTTTACTGAAAATGTTATATCTTTCAAAATCTTTTGATTATGAGGATACATCCTTTATTCTAGAAAAGTTTGATCCCTAACATCGATGGCAGCAAATAAGACGGTGACAACATCGTAGCTTATGCGGTGGTGAAGGCAGCTTCTGGAAGAGTAGCTAAAAGGTAACCGTCCATTAAAAAACATCAACTATTTTTCACAGGAATACAGTTTGTGAGAACAATTTCTTTCATTCCCCACCACGGTATTTTTGTAAAGCTGTCACGTACATATGTGTAAGTTATGATAGTCATACTTTCGAAGCAGAAATTTATGTTTTGCTTTCCTGTGGGATATAGCTCTTTGATATATAATTTGCTGTTGTAAACATGTCCTTTAGAAGAGTAAACATATTGTCACCATTCATTTAAATATGTCAAGATGGTTTGATATATTAGATCATGGAAACGATTTGTAAATATTGATTTTGCTAATAGCGGTGTAAAACCATATTCATTCGCTTAGTGATTCATCGCTTTTGAACATATTTTTAGAGATGCTGTACAAAGCAATATTCATTTATTGATTCTGTAACGGGAATGTGATCTAATGATTGGGAGGGCTTTTAGCCGTATACTATTAAATATCACAACGAATAATGGCGGATAACCCAGAGATATAGGAAAGGACCAATCTGCATTATTTTATCAGAACTCTTTTACAATGACATATATGAATAACACATATTACGTTATCATTTTGTCGCATTTTTCTCTGTTGGGTATATTTGGATTAGAGTGTTATATATACATTGCGACGAGAGGGCAAAAGCTTCCTATTTCCACATGTGAACTCGTTAGTAAGAGCGCGTTTGCCTGAATGCCAATGCACGTGCATGTGTTTAACTGACGATAATTCTAATTGAATTTCGAAATTAAAATTTAAACTTTACCGTTTTCGTTTACCCTTGCTAATGAAGATTGGTTAAAGAGCAATATATATATATATATATATATATATATATATATATATATATATATATATATATATATGCCATATTTTTCTCTTAATTAATGTTAGTTGGCTAACTAAGAAGAGTTATATTAAGGAATATTTTTCATTTCATCTCCGAGACATTGATCAATCGGCAATATCGGCGATCTCAGTATACTCAGAGCCTGATCTCAGTATACTGCAATTTATCTTAGCCCTCTTTAAATTTTCATTTCTCATAAATATAGTACATAAATTTAAGTCACCGACACAAACTACTCACATGTGAACTGAATCTGTGACAAGGTGATACGTGTTCATAATTATGTACCACCACAAATATGCAGGCGCGAAGTAAAGTGCTTAATTCCATGAAAAAAAACAGAAGAAACCTTGTAATGAAAAGAATTTACACATTAACATCTCAAACCAATTTCTCATGTCCACAACGGCGTCCTCACCCCGTCATCCCTGCTACCTATTCTCGACCCCGCTCGTTTCTTTCGCCTATAGCTCATGCAAGTCAAAAGTTCATCCGCAGCGAGAGGATAGAATTTCCAATAAAAGTCGACGTCTTATTGATTTTTATCTGTCGCCAAGACAAAAAAAAACACTGGACGCTGTTTTTTTCTCCTTGGCTGGAGTACAATAGAGATGACCGGATGTATCACAGAGCTAGTGATTGAGGGCAGTTATGGAAGCAAGTGCAGCTGCATGTCAATATCACATGTCAATATCACATGTCAATAAAACATGTCAGTCTTCTCAAACTGCAATTTCACGGCTGATGGTACTTTTGTGCTCTGAATACCGATGTCATCGAAATAGAATTCCCAGACAAAGCATTTTCCCGAAATTGGCGGTATATTCTATTTGTTTCCACCCGGTCAATTTCATTATGCATTATACATGCATTTGAAATACCACAGGACTGTCCATTTTCAATAATTCAATAACTTTCCATAAGAAGTCGGTTCTACCGCACTGTTCGAATGACTACAAATATAGTGAGCATGATAATGTACCAATGGGGTCACACACAAGAGGCTCTGTCAGATTCTGTGTCTTTATGGCCCTGGTGTAAATAGTGTAACATACAAAATATGAACGGAATGGTGTTAAATCTCATGTAATAATACCATCATTAAAATGTTAAATTTAAACTAAAAATCGTTGTTACAATAGAGGTTAATGCTATAAATGTAAAAAAATGGGAAACATTATGTTTCGTTGATCACTATTCAAATGCCAGTCGTGCATCCAACGTACTGTAGTAAATCATTGTACCACCGTTGTCGGTATGTTTGTGAAAATAACTCATAAACATCTAACTTATGTATTTATGTAAAAATGAATGATATACATCTATGGACAGTGTGAAAGAATACAGCATCCAAGCTAAAATGTTTCCAAGCTATATTTGACATAACTTCACTACCGTCCATATAACATTTGTAATTGCATGCTTATGTAAGTAAATCACTTAGATGAATTTTGTTGAACAAACAGACATAGTGATTTATTAACACGCGCTTGTAATATAGTCATCAGCTTTAGATATATAGCTTTCACAGAATGGAAAAGAACAAAACAAGACGCAGTAGTATACAACACAATGTACATGTATTGCACAACACACCCGTTGGGAAAACACACACAGACGAACGCACGCATGCGCGCCCCTTCGGATAGACATGCAACACAAACACACACATATGATAGAGCAAAGAAATACACATGCATGTTTATTGTTATGCAACAGACGTAGTAATAATGCTTAGTTTGGTTTCTCATTACACTACGCGGCCTTTACGTTCCTTTTATGTTTTGGTTTGTTTTGTTTTTGTTTTGTTTTTGTTTTGTTTTTTAGGGGGGGGGGTTGTTGTTGTTGTTTTGTTTTTTTTTTGTTGTTGTTGTTTTTTGGGGGAGGGGGGTTCTTGCAACTTGCTTTGCGCATTCTTTAGGGGGTCCATAATAGATTTTAAAATTGTAATTTTATGACTATTGATTATTTCCTCGTTTTTATTACCAAAATTATTAAATACCGTGTATCACTATATTAGTTTTAAATATGGCAAGTCTGATATAGATTCTGTAGGTTTTATTGCACGGCATGCCAAATAAATATTTCATCTAAAATGCGTTGGGAATATTTCAGTGGCATTATTCTAAAGCCATCTTCATCCCTCCTATTGCAGTATTGTACTAGTTATTGATCTGTGAATATTTGATCTGAAATACCTTGCATTTCACTGATCCAAAATGAAAAAATATACATATACAATGTTGCTAGTCTACAGTAGACTATTAGTATGTTTCATAGAATTGAAAAATGTAGAAAAAAGCATGTAGCTATGTTTTTTGCTATTTTAGTGCGACATATGTTTCAGTTTATCAAGAACTAGATCTTTTAAAATAATGCACTTGAAGTACTGAAAACAAGAACTACATACATTGGAATCGATACTAGTTCTAGTATGTTCCACCCTCCATCGTGCCCATTCTTGGCACAACGATGTTCCGCATGGAACACCAGCTGTACAGACTGCGAACACTTCATGAATACTCAAGTTCAAAACAGTAGTACTACCATTACCACAAGTCGCGAGTTGTTTTAGATAAAGTCGCAGCTTTTTCCTCTCCGATTCTTTTCTTTGATATACCAGCTGGTTCTATGTATAATATCCTCAAATTAACAAACACATTTGCATTATTTATTTCGGTGAAGACGTTTGAAATATATGACGTAACGAAATGGTTGACATATACACAACGAAATATACTGGCGTTTGTTGGTGAGACGGGAATAGTTGTATTAGAGGTCGGAATCAATGAAAATGAGAAATATTTGGTCTCACATTGGCGCATACAATGACTGTCTAAAAGAGGAAGAGTGACATGTTAATAATTTCTTAATCATACATGGAATAACACACGCACACAATATCACTTTGTTCATAGAGCACACGTGAAGATACGCGCACACACACACACACACACACACACACACACACACACACACGCACACAATATCACTTTGTTCATAGAGCACACGTGAAGATACGCGCACACACACACACACACGCACACACACACACACACACACACGCACACAATATCACTTTGTTCATAGAGCACACGTGAAGACACACACACACACACACACACACACACGCACACAATATCACTTTGTTCATAGAGCACACGTGAAGATACGCACACACACACACACACACACACACACACACACACACACAAACACACACACACAAACACAGCCATGCGTTCAGGTTATTTGTTTAGTGTGCAGGGTAAAGACATAGAAAGGCACACACAAATGCATAAATACTCTCCAAAATATGTCTTAATTACGACACAAAAATCAGGTAAGTTCGGTGTTGTTAAGGTTATTTCCCAAGCCATGGGATTCGACAAACATATTCAACATGGAAATATTTTATTATATCTTATTGATGACGTTATTGATTCATATAATTACATTTATTTGATTTTACAGTAACGTCAACAGAGACGTGGTCTATATATTATAAGTAAGAAAGGTCCATTAATAATTCCAAAAACACATCAATTGCCCGACGAACGTTGTTGCAGTAGTATGCTTCTATAATTTCTATAATGTTGATGTTTACTTCCATAAATACTACGAAAACAGTTGATGAATGCCTTGAATTATCTTGACTCACGTTGCGAACAGTTTTACCGTTACAGTGCAACGATGATGACAAAACAACAGATAACAATAGATGACCTTGTACAGACGTATACCTATTATGAGAATGCAAATGCTGATTTGTTTTGACATTATTGCTTGGAATTATTAAATACTGACCTTTTTTAATGGTCTTAAAGCATAAAAGTGTATAGACATGTCGTCAGCCGCTAGTTAGCCTAAAAACGTTATTGTACAGGTCTTGTCTTTCCACCCAGAAAGAAAGAGGGGGGGTGGAGAGAGAGAGAGAGAGAGAGAGAGAGAGAGAGAGAGGGAGGAAGAAGCCCACAACACACCACCCCCTTGTTAAATTAGGTGGTTCTTTATATGGCAATTTTTACCATTCAAATAAATTATGGGTGAGTGATTTTAGTTTTACGCCACACTCAGCAGCATTCCAGCTACACGGCGACGGTCTGTATACAAACAAGTCTGGATCGGACAATCCAGTGATCAACAGCATGATCGTCGATCTGCGTCGATCTGCGTCGATCTCCGCAAGTCAGCGAGGCTAACCACCTGATCCCGTTAGTCGCCTTTTACGCCAATCATAGTCCTTCTGTGGCAAGCACGGATTACTGAAGACCCGTTCTACCCCGTATCTTCACGTGTCTTCAAATTATGAAAACAGTGATATTTGTAATCTGGATTCAAGAGGAAACAACAGCTCCAGCGTAATATCGAAAACGTGGCGGTGACGCTGTACAAGGATACTGATGCGGTGATACAGCTGAACGATATTGTTTCATGTATAACATTATCATATACGAGCATATCGCACGTGTTTATCTATACGCGTGTACATTTCAAAATGTGTCAATCAAAAAGTGAAATGTGTTCGGGATATGATCACATGTCTTGGCAAAAAGATTTCCCTATGCGTTGAGACGTATACGAAGAAAATAGGCGGTAGGAAAGATCAAAAAGATATCTGGTGGTGTTATCGATTTCTCTCCGGTGTACGTTCACGTATATCAGCCTTTTGGTTTCCCCAGCTGACACGTTGGAATGCGTGTATATCATACGTAGCTTTGAGCTTTGATTATATATACTGGCATGAGAGCGTCGTTTGACATCGACTTTCAGTTTACAGCTATTTAGGATGGCTATTGGCAGTACTGAATGTTGTGCGATGGATGTATAGCAATACTAGGCAAGTCTAGATAAGCAGACTAAGGACCTCAATCAATTATTTATCATTGTTCTTTTTAAAATGTATTTGTGTCATTTGAATTATTAATGTTTACCTTACAGACTTGTGCAAGTCTAGATGACTATTAGCCTTGCTCCAAGACTGTATTCAAAGCTGAACCCATGGGTGAAAAGTATAATTCTATCTTTCGAAGAAATAAGTCTAGATAAGCGCACTAATGACCGCAGTCTGTTATCTGTTATATTTTAGAAATTATCGTTTAAACTGTTAATTATTACCTCAGTGTTTGTTCAAGTCTAGACGACTATGTCTTTCAGGCTCCGTCTTTAGTGTTGGTGGTGGTGACGTGAAGATGTGTCGCCTTTAGTTTGTTTTACACAATCCATACAATAAATATGGGTAAATAATTATTAGATTAATTAGTTCACTGTTAGATTAATTCAAGCTGGTATTTTGGACAAGGGAATATTGATGTGGCTATACTACCTATTTATGACAAATTATGCAATGTTTCTGTGTAGATTAAGCAATGGATATCGACCTAATGATACAACAACGAGTGGTGACGAGTACGACCACATTGCTTGATAAGATTCTTGATAACGATGGCATCATCTACACGGAAACGTCGCATACACATCCCCTGGCGATTGAACTAACCCCCTGTTGTTCATCGCACCAACGTCTAAATGCATCTTAAACTTCGAAGTTATACGGGTGTTTTCTTTAGTTTTTTGACGTATCTGATGGGTTTCCCGACTTTTTGGTAGAAGTTGTTGTTTGTGTTATTATTTGTTTGCTTGTTTGCTTGTTTGTTTAACTATCTATTGCTTAACTATCCGCCCGTCTATTATCTATTATGTATTTACCGTTCATTCATTTTAGTGGGTGAGGTAATACTTCGCATGTCTCATTAGTCTTTGTATTTGGTCGCTTCTTATAACATATCTCTTTATAACATGATACGTGTGTGTGTGTGTGTGTGTGTGTGTGTGTGTGTGTGTGTGTATGTGTGTGTAAATAGGTGATTTCCTGTAAATAAGTGTATAAATAATAAATACGTATAGAAGAAATATCTGGAGTCATCATATACATACTTACATACATACATACATACATACATACATACACAAACATGCACGTATGCATGCATGCATACATACACACATACATGCATGCATCCATGCATACATTTACATACATACATACATACATACATACATACATACATACATACATACATACATACATACATACATACATACATACATACATACATACATACATACATACATACATACATTGGGTAGGAAGTAGGTCTTGTGTTACTCCTTTGTTCAGGTGTTCTGTTATTCAAATAACAGTGGCCTGCCCAACGACTCTAACTGGGTCACATTAGTCACGTTACGTTAGCCAACACAAATGTTTGCTTAACGTGCTCCACAGCAATGCCCATTACGACCAAGGGTGTGACGGCTTATCAATACCTGGCTTCATGACTGATGGAAATGGAAATATTTCAAGCATTCCCCATTCTCCAAAGCAATAGCTACATACAAAGCCACGTATTGAATACCCAGCCTCGTAAGAAATACAGCGACATAGATAAGAGGGACGTCCGGTATTGTATAACAGCTTTACAAATATGTGTGCATATATTGATTACAAAAACAAGTACGGACAGATGTTAGACGCCGTATGGACTCACGTCTTGAATCATGTCTTCCCAGCGTTTTGAAACAAAGACATCGACTCAAGGAGAACGTTGCGCGTACTCGGTTGCTGGCTGCCATATGAAATGAATGCTATCAACCATGAAACGTCATGGTCCACCGACTTCCCTGAAATAAACAGGGACAGAGTTCGTCACGCAATCCGGCTCGAAATTCACGATCAGCGTGATCTTTGTTCGGGCAGCCTTACGAAACTAAGTGACGTTTATCGGGAAGAGTCTCTGAGCGTCATTAACGTGGGATGGAATGTTTCACCTACCGGTATATATGTCATATTGCTAAATTGCGCCACTGGCTGAGTGATATAAATAACAGTTGTACATCAACACATGAATTCCGTGTAGATTTGTACGCCGTGGTGTTTACCGACTTGCCCGTAACATCAATGTCACGTGGATTGATTGCAGATCAGCGCTTAGGAAGAGAAAAAAGACATCGACCGTGACGACAGCTTATACCTCCTCTCTCTCTTTAAAAGGGGAGAATGGATTTCACTGAAAGCGTAGGTGTGAGATTAATTCGCTGTAATATCCGGTATGACAAGGAAGTCAATCAAGGATATCGAGAAACTGCGTTAACGTTGTCTTTTCCTCCAACTCCCTCTCCTCCTCCTCCTCCTCCTCCTCACCATCATCATCATGACCACCACCACACCACCACCATCACCATCATCTTTATCATCATCATGATTACCACACCACCACTACCATCATCGTCATCGTCATCGTCATCATAATGATCACCACCACCACCACTACCATCATCATTATCGTCATCATCATCATCATCATCAGCAGCAGCAGCAGCAGCAGCATCGTCGTCGTCGTCGTCGACATCATCTTTTTGCTACAAAGCAAAACAGCAAAGGGCGATTTAGTCGATACTGATGAACAGGCATGTGTATTTTTTTTAATTGAGGTGGGCATTGAATGGTCGCCGCTTTTAGCAATATTCCAGCAATATCGAGGTGAAGGACACCAGAAATAGGCCTCACATAATGTATCTTTATGGGGAATCCAACCCGAGTCTTCAACGTGAGGAGCGGACACTTAAACCACTAGGCTACCCCATCCTGTTGTGTAGTAAGTTGACACAGTAACAGGAAAACATGTGGAGGTGTTCTCGGTTCAGGCGTACTAGAATTTTTTATATGCACACTTGGCGTTGGGGTAGCCTATTAGTTAAAGCTTTCTCTCGTCGCGCCGAGGATCTTGGTTCTATTCGCCACATGGAGTGGAGTGCGACGCCAAACAGCAACTTAACCAAACCAAAACCTACGTGGCTACAATGTGCGAAACCCATTTCTGGTTTTCCCCGTCGTTATATTGCTGAAATACTGCTAAAAGCGGCACAAAACTAAGCTCACTCACTCACTTAATATGCACGTGTTATCGAAATAGAGAATACTGGAATAGTAAATGTGTGTATGTTATCGCACATGCGATACCTATGTTCTGCACTTGTTATCAGAAGTTAGGTTCCGGAGTAGAAAAACTGTGCGTTCCTTACCAGTATCGGTAACGCTATCGTATTAGGATAGTATATTATGCACCTGTTATCTGCAGATAGGGTCTGAAAGAGGGATAAAATGATATACTAGTAAGTTGATGCCATACTTAAGTAGTTGTATATTTGCAAATGTTATTAGTTGATGCACTTCTAGAGTTTTATATATATCTATATGGTGAAGAGTAAGTAAGTGAGTAGGTTTAGTTTTAGGCCCTTTAGCAATATTCCGGCAGATTACAGCGGGATAAATCGGAAATACGCTTAACACATTGTACATGGTTGGAAATCGAACGTGGGTCTTCGACGTGACGAACGAACGCTTCTGTCGAAATTATCCATAGTCAGAGACAAAGCGTTAGTCTGGGCCCGAGCTACGACGATATTAAGTCAATTTTGAGAATGGGGTAATCTGTCTTACAGTCCCTGAAATACATTATATTCCTTACAGCCAAGCCCTCTCTGCAACGCTAAATGAAGTAACTCTAGATTCCCTCTGAATCTCTTGTCTCCCTGGGGCTGCTTTTCAATTTATATGGTTTAGTTTGTTCATTATCTTTATTGGGGAAAATATCATTAACATCCCACTCTCATTCTCTTTCATAAGAAAACTAACATTAACATCCCACTCTCATTATCCTAATAGGGAAAATAGCATTAACATCCCACCTTTGTTCTCCTTATTAGGGAAAATATCATGAAAATCCCACCCTTGTTCTCTTTATTAGGGAAAATATCATGAAAATCCCTCCCTTGTTCTCTTTATTAGGGAAAATAACATGAACATCCCCCCCCACCCCCCACCCCTCGTTCTCTTTCACATGGAAATATCAACAACACTCGCCGTTCAAAAAAAAGATTGAAAACCAACAATTGTAAATGAGTATAAATACACATTTATCAAATCATATTGCGTTTTTAAAAATACCTGGTTAATATTATGTATAGTTTCCTTATTGGATCTTCGCCTATCAGCGCCAGTTCAAACGTGGTACATTTCATTTGTATGTGTCCTGTGCCAAACATGATGAACCGTAGTTAGATGAAATATTACTATATAACTGAAGTATTGTGGGAAGTTACGCTAACAATACAGTTACACGCTCCAACCTGCATATGTTGTCTGTAAATATGGTGTTACGGCGTTAGAAATGTGTATATTTTTTAATATTTTCAAAAAAATACGGTTCATAAAAAACGTTCAATACAGTGTGGTAAACCGCCGTGGCCATAGAAACTACCAAATGTCACCAAACCAAACACATTTGCTGCATTTCCAACTAAATTAAACTTATAATCTTGGCGACTGCTATAGATTAAACTAGAGTGAAAGCATAAACTCTCAACACAGACGCTAAGATAATAATTATAAATTATTGATAATATTAATATTTATAAATAATTAATTATGAAATGCAGCAAGATGTCATCTTTTGTCGGAGAAGCTTGATCAGCTGTCTCTGTCGAACCAAGCTATCCTTAATTTAATACGAAACTCAATCAATCACCTTATTTGAATTTATGTGAAATAATGATTGTAACCCTGCTTTTTTCAGAAGAATGAATGAGCGAGTAAGATTTAACATCGCTTTTAGAAATATTCCAGCAATTTGACGGCGGGGATACTAGAAATGGGCTTCACACGTCTAGGAAATCGAACGAAGTCCTCAGCGTGACCAGCTGACGCTTTAAACACTAGGCCACCAGAAAATGAAGAAGGGGAGGTCCAGATAAAATTAGATCATGAAATGTAAGGTGAAGCGAGACAAGTCAACAGTTTTGAGGCACCAACACGTGCACACATCAATTTATCATAAATAGTACAATAAACACATGAGTCACAAACTATTATAGCTTTAAAATCAAAAGGCCATTTGTATTTTAACAATTTGTATGACCACTTGCCTGACCACTTGTCCAACTGACAACTTACAAACTGACCCGAGACATACCTACCACCTGTGCAGTTTGATGAAATTCTTGTCAAAAGAAATTACTTCTTGTATTTCCGTTAAAAATATTCCGTCCAATAAAATGATTCATACAGTTCGCATAGATTATACAAAATCCAGAAAACACATTAATCCAGAAAACAAAACGTAATGGCACTGGAAAAAAACATTAGTAGTCATGGTAACTGAGTTAATTTGATCTGGTCATGTTACTGGACACTGCAAACTATATCTCTGACCACAGAGCATCGATGCTCATCTCAACAGAGATACTCGTCATGTGATACGTGCCACGTGACACTCATCGTTCGCCCCTTTCCAACGTAGCCTGCGAAGCATTTGACATTAACAGGACAAAAGAATACCAAAATAACAAACTCAAATTATATAAACTGGCACCCGCACTATCAATTTACTTTCAGAAAAAAACTAATTCAAGGCGTTAAACCATGTGTGTGTTGCATGTGTCGTCTACCTGAGTTGGTGAAGCGTATTTCTTCACTGGCGAGCAATTAGAATAAAACCACCAGCGAGGAAATATTGTTATCATTATAAATGTTGCATCGTTATGTGTTTGGTTTATCAATAAAGCACACTGTCATACATATTAGTATACTGTTTTGCAAGTCCAAAAAAAATAAAACATGTATAATGGTTACCATTTAATCTTCTGTCGGAAAAAAATAACACATCCGGGTAATTTCAGTTGACTTCACTTATATACTTATATATATACTGACTTGACTGGATATCTATTGTTAATGTACCTTACTGATGGGTTTCTCCTTTTATGACGATTTTAAGCTAATCGACAAATGAACGCATTAATACCACTTAAACCCGTAATTAAGGGATGGTCACGTATTGAGAGTAAGAGAAAATATATCACTGTATCACTGTATCAATACATACAAGTTTAGACAGATACAGTAAGATAAACATTAAAAACAAAATGAGAAATTTTGTCATTATCCCGTGCAGTGCCATCATTTTCAATTCCGAATTCGTTTTTGATATTATTTTCGTTTCTGTTCTATTTTAATTTGATCGTGTCATTATTGTCGTTGAACTGTAATTGTCAGTTTCATCCCATTGTTGTGTTGCTGCGGACGTTGTTGCTGTGCCACAGCTCTTATCACATGACATTACCTCGTATTGTCAAATCAAGTACTGCGATTTCTGGATGTGTTCATGAAAATGTAGAAATGAGGCTAATGATGACTGAGACGATAATGGTGATAATGATGATGACGATGATGACGACGACGACGACGACGATAATGCTGCTGCTGCTGATGATGATGATGACGATGATGACGACGAAAACTTATAGAAGTTACATATTTTCTTCATTTTCTCGGTAAAATAAAATAATACATATTTTCTAATTCAAATGTAACATCCTTTTAAGTGGGGCTTTACGACGGTACTACTAGTCTGTCAAACAGGCCCTAAAACCTATATATTCGGTAGAAGCCCCCGCAAGTCTAGAATATGTGTCAAGTCTAGATTTCCACAGTTTATGGGTTCCGTTTATTATATTTATGATTATTGTTTAAGTGTTATCTTTTTCGGTATAATATGTACATTTCATAGATAGGTGCGTGATCTACTAACTGAGTTGTATAATGAAATACACATCGTTGTACCAGACTTTGACACGATCTGGTTCTCGCTGTAACACACCTCGAAATTGATAGTACTGTACAATGTGATTTGGGCTTTTGATTCGACACATAGGATTCTACTCTTACAATTTCCTCATAAAAAGCCTACACGTTCGAAATATATGTCTGCCCTCCCCATTCCATCCTCGATATCGTTTCTCAATTCATTCGACCTAAACAGAAGCGACAACACCCTTCCCACGACCAGGAGAAATCTCTGCTAGAAGCAGAGATTGTACACTTGTGGCGGAATCGTGTGTATGTGTTTGTCCCAGCAGTATCACAGCTGTTTGTGTTTGTTGTTTGTGAACAAATCGAGTTTGGACCAGATAATCCAGTGTTTGTCCCTGTCCGAAACGATGACAGAGCACGGGTTTATGAATCACAATGCAATTCATCCTATTTTTAACATCAAGGAATTAGGAGTCTTGAGATTCCTCTAACACTCATGAGCGCTGTTGTGGAATATTTTTGTTTAAAATCATACATAACTGTGTATACGTAACTGTTTGATGCGTCTGTATACATGACAGTGAAGCATTCGTTCTCAGAATGATTAAAGCTCTCTCCGTAAACACCTGACCCTCTGACCAATGTCTTGACCGCATATGCTGAATCGTATAATGGTATAAGTAGGCGCCATTGCAAGCTCGACAAAACTTCACTCTGCTCTTACTACAACAAATCGATAATGGCTTTTGGTGACGATGAAAGATGACCAGACATGACTTATCCTGGTTGAGACACACGCCAGATAACTGTCTTTCGCGGCCCGAGAATATTTATCAAAAATCGAAATGTTAACAACAACCAGCTGCAGATAGTCAGGGGGAAACAGTTCTAGTTACAACACACGTAAACATAAACACATACAAATATGACACATCATTAATTCATTTTCATGGCCACACACACACACGCTCGATAAGGGGAGATAACCGAGTTACATCCGTTATCATTTAAACCCGTAATTAGCTGTTGTCACTATTTGCTTATACTGGTAGTGTGTTTATTGCTCGCTTCCGAGTGTACAGAATGATGCGTGTTGCGGGAGAATTTATGAATCAGAGTGGCCGAGCTCTGCATACAAATATTTGTTTCATAGAATGATAAGCTGTTGTCAACAAACATATGGTGATCAATATCTGCCTAGTCGATGAAGGTTACGACGAATATTGATTGTGACACAGATGTTAAATACATTGGATAAAACAATTGACCCATATGTGCTGTCGTTATTGGTAGCTGTAAGGATCGTTATTTTTTATTGGTATCTAAGCTACACTTGATAAAATGATCGATCCAATGTATGTCTTTTGATTCAAATATATATCGTTTAATGATAATAATTACTTAGCTTCAATAGCCTACCCCTTGATATTAGTGGAAACACTAACACGACCATTTTGACAGCCAATGAAACTATGTTGTAACGTATTCAAAACATGTGGTTTTAAATTTTCTTTTTTAAATTTATTAAACAGTTATCAAATTACATTGAAACAGCAAAAAACATTCTGTTTGTCCTTGTCCAAGCTTCCACGCCTTTTGTAACTCCCCTCTGGCAAACTGGTCTTTGGGAACCATTACGCTCGCATCCGTGCACTGTGCAAGACTGGTCAGCCGGAACGCCAGTGGTCAGTGAAGCGTCCGAACTCTTACTCTTTGAAACCCGAGTGGATATCAGCTCACTTCTCTTTCTCACACAAACACTATTCTTTTGTGTCCGTTGTCATTTCTCTTAAGTTTTCACGCACATTAAATGTTTATGTACGCTATATGAGAGTGCTAGTGCACTGAGCTTACACGTCGACACAATTTTTGTGAGATACAGTTCATTGTTTACACACAAAAATTGACAGCAATTTATGAATAAAGATTTATCTATTTTTTTTATTATTGTCGTGCTTGACATGTATCTAAGTTTATTCAATAATTATTTGTTAAATTATGTGCTACTTTAAATTTGGTAAACAAACAAAAGCATTTCATTTCCTTCTTGATGTAGTCAATAACGCGCCTCTAAAATTGCACGCGCATATTACAGTTGTTGAGGTTTTTTGGTCATTATAAGTGAGATAATTATCAAGCATTAGTCTATGAAATCCACAAGTATATTTTGTAATATCGTAAGGAATGAAAGGGGTGACTATTGGTGATTGTTGCGATAAACATATTTCGGAATGATTGACCCGTACGATAAATGTTAGTAGAACTGTCCTTCAACTTCGTACCGAGAATTATGCGAACAACTGAAAATTCATATAACTCCAGATTTGCTAATTATGTTGAAGAATGACAATGAATCAATGACAAGAACAATGTATCCTGTATCAATATTTATCAAACAGAAACAAATGAACGTGTAATTGTACATATTTGTGTTTTCTACATGCTTTGTAAGTTATTCTTTTGTAATTGCTGGCCCCGCTTTGAAAAAAATCGCGCCCGAATAAAAAAATATATAGATGAGCGACAGCAAAATAACTATCACTGCTTCATTGTACCCTGACATGATGTATTAAAAGATATAGCTACATATAAGTATTGTTCATGAAATGATTAAAAACGTTGATATGTCTTCATTTTAAATATTAACAATGTATTCAGTATACATTTGTGAGATGTATTGCGTAAAATACATTAAGATTGGTTTTTAATCCAAATTGTTTAACCTAGTAAGATGATCCCAAGGATTTCAAACAAAACAGAATTCTTAAGTTTTCAATTTTCGTAAAATTAAACATTATGATAAGTTCCTAAATTAAAAATGTCGTTTGTTTGTTTCGGTCGTTTATGTTTTTCTGTCGATCTCGAAATAGAAAATGCAATCCTTGGCTCATATTTAGATTTATGTGCTGTATTATATTTATTCATTTAGTTATAATGCAGACAACAAAAACGTATATATTCTGAACCGCAAGTTTTTACATGTTGTTAACGATTCATGCAGATCAACAGAATGTGGCATAAAATATACAATTGAGTTTCATCGCGTACAGTACCACAATGTTTGGCCTTGCTGTGAGCATAAGCATGGGTCCGAGCAGGTCAGCTGTGACTTCATGCTGTGTTGTGTTATTCGTTCAAGTCATGGTTGACTTTCACTGGCCGGGGCAAGAATTTGGGCCATGCTCGATCACCCCCAACAATCTCTTACTAGAGCTGGTCGTGTCTGACGCTACCCCTGAGGTCGCAACGAATTCCCACTCTCGCTATCTCCCGGTTATATTTTTAACTGTTAGCCTGTGGTATAACTCCCCCCTCCTCCTTCTCGCCTCGCGTGAACTCTGCATGCCCCCGCGATACTGACCAGTCCGCGATATGCAATGTGCGGTTATATGGTCAGTGCAATGTAAACACACAATGACACTGATATATAGACAGCTCACATCGAACAGTCATAAACGTGTATATAGTTACGCCGGAGCGTCATGCGAACTATCCTGTATGTCCATCGCACGGCCAGTCACGACCTGGTCAGAGCATGCAAAATCGCCACTGACCGTTCTAACAACATGAGGTAAACAACCCGCTGGAATAAACACAGCGGTCAATACAGACGTACGTCTCAATCACAACACAAACTTCACACAAACACCTTTTCTTTATAATTCATCACCACTCCTTCCTCTCTCATAATTGCGCAATACAAATAGAAACGATAAGTGTTTTCGATCTCCGCTATGTAATAGGGTCACTTCTCTGAAGTCCAAAACGAGGCTGTCACCTTTTGGCCTGTAATGCAACCACTCTGTCCTTACGCAACCTTGAAGTGCGGGACCCGTCAGCCAATGAGCGGCCTGCCCGTGATGTCAGCGGGCTTCGGCTGGACATGCCTCGTTCCGAGAAGGCCAACCCGATTGGTTAGCTAATTTTGGATTACGTGATCCTCACTGAGGGCGATTTGCGATTTGCATACATGGTACACCCTCGCGTCATTTGGGGTCAGAGAGCCAACGATAATGGACCTGTATTCACGTACATTACACCACATTGTATGGCTAACATTTCATGGCTGTGTGTGACAGAGCGATCCGGCGAAGAGGGCCCAGCGGCTAACAAAGGTACGATACAGCATTTGTTGTGATACAATCTGTCTGTTCTGTGGGCAAGCGGCCAGCAGCGCTGTCGACTAAAAGTACACATCAACTGACCCTCGTCCTGAGTGAGCCTTGAGGACGGAACAGTAATCGCTTACATAGCCTCTGATACCAGTACGTAACAACCAGTTAATGCCTCTATTTTCATTTCCCTGTTCCTACTCGACCTCTCATACATGTGGTAGTGTTTATCGTTATTCCACGTAGTGGAGCGGTGGGAAAATCCTCTTATTCATTGATCACTACTATGAGAAAACTACGGCCTTCACTCGCTGCTGATGTAGTCGTCATTACATAGTGTTATATCTCGCCCACATTCCAGTTCTTTAGACCCGAATAAAGGCAGTTTTATCAGTGCGTCACCGTGGACGGATAAGGACTGTGTGAATTGAAAAGCTAGCGTGATAGGCGAGAGTTGTGTCGTGTTTATTACGTACTGGCGCTTGAATGTATCACCATCTTGGTATGTTTTGGTTACAGCGTGAAGGCCACAAAGCTGTGTACATGGCTGTTTGCCAATAGGGGAGTGCAGGGGGAGATGGCGGAGTGCGGGAGTGATGCTGCTACGGAGGAAACGATACTGCAAGCATCACATAAATACGCCACGAACGGACACTCCCACGGAAGTAACGGTGTCGCTGATAGAGAGACATTTTCGGAGCAGGAGAAGAACATGGGAGGAGAGGACGAGAAGAAGACAATCGTGCAGGATATTCCTTTGGATTTTTCAGTGAAAAGGAAAAGTGTAGAGTCGATCTCAGAAAGTCTGACAGACGATTCTCAAGTGTCGTCAGTGAGCCCACCTGCCAGTCTTGGGTCACACGAATCGGGCCCAGAACATAAATCCAACGAAACTACCTCCAATGGTTCCCATCGGTCTTCAGACCTCGATTCCCGGGCATCATTAAGACTGTCCCCCAACTCCCTACCGATGGGCCTTGTCCCTGGGATGGGATCAGGCATGGTGCCTAATGGACATTTGCCAAATTTGCCTGGCTTTATGGACCAGAGACTGTTGCAAGGGAATAAAAATTCTCGTCCATTCAAGAACTACCCCAAAGAGGCGTTGTCGATGCCGCTGGGGTATTACGGGGTGGCAGGGATGGGTGTGCCGCAAACAGACGGACAGACATTACAGGGACTCAATTTGAGTTCCGACGAAATTATGAACATATATCAACAACAACTCCAGGTGCTTCGGGAACGAGATAAACAACTTTTAACCATGGCCAAACAGCACATGCGTGTTGAACCAACGAGCCCGACACGTATGGGTGCCAGCAGCAGCGGCAGCAGCAACAACGGAACAACGACATCGCCGCCTCTGCCCAACTGTGTGTCCCCTAAACCCCGTCTCCCCCCTCCTACTAGCCGCCCAAGTCCAATGGTATCGAGTACATCTGCCCTCACAGCGGCAGGGCGCAAGCGGCCAAGGTCCTTACCAGATGATCAAAAGGATTCCGCGTATTGGGAAAGAAGAAGAAAAAACAATGATGCTGCGAAAAGGTCTCGGGATGCAAGGCGAGCAAAAGAAGACGAAATTGCAATCCGCGCTGCCCTCCTGGAGCAAGAAAACCTCAAACTCCGAGTGGAGGTGGCTGCACTGAAAACAGAGACGGCCCGACTTCGGTGTATGTTGTATAACAGTTAGTGGATTCCTTGACCACTGGTCATCAGCCTATCTACCTCAGCAATGGACACAGGTTCGTCAGTCTACTACCTCCATCCTTGTCACGCTTTGTAACCTACATTTTGCAGGGGGTTTCATAGATATGTTTTTTGCCAATTTTATGCAAATGTCTTACGTGTTTGTTAGTCATCGCTGAATGTTTACGCAGCGGCCCCTATCCATTCATACCCTGCTGTACGAGCCGCTGAGCACTACCGGTCACGTGACCTCTCAGCTGTTCATTCATCTGTGTATGCTTCAAGACTCGACATGCCCTCTCCTGAGGTAGGTTCATCGACAGGTTGGGACACCCACTACTGAACAGCACGTGCCACCAAACTGCCGGTGGGTTTGGCACGTTGTTGTTGCCCATGTACATATAATGCATAACTACACACGATTCTCAGGGACTGGTAGACTGATCCGTGTTAAAGTCCTCAGGTGTCACACCCTCACGAAAAACCACGCCCAGTTATCATGCCCCAGCCAGCAGTGCAGTTCGTAAGAGCCACTGCGGTTCATATAATCTTGTTTTTTCTTGACTCGGGATTGAGTCACAATGAATAAGAAATAGGGCGCAACACGCAACACAAAACCAGAACCCATCCCTCTTTCTCCCCCATTCATCCGACAGGTTCATCTGGTTCGATAAATTATCTTTCCCGGGTGCAGCCAAGTGCATCCAGAACGCTTAAAATGTTAATAAGTTCGGCTTGATAGATCCATGATTCTTGAAGCTAGGTAATCTAATCGACAGGTGTAACGGAGGAAATCGACTTTAGCTAGCTATTGCCATTGATTTGTAATTTGATGTCTTTGCTTAACACGGACCTGTTGTTCCTTCCTATTTGTTATGCACGTAGATGTTCATCGTCAATCATTAACTATGCCATATTACTACGTGTGTGTTGTCATGTCCCATTTGTCCATGCGCCCTTTTGAGGTTTGTCTTCTCAGTGTCAAAGTCTTTTTCGCAGTTTTTACCAGATCAAGTGCTCCACAACTAATAAGTTTTGCGAAAATTGAATTAGTGCTCGAAGATCTCAATTTCGGTTCTCGTGTAGTTGAATTCACTTTTAAAGTGCGATTTTTCTCGAAAGGAGGACCGTTTATTTGATAAGCTTCACATCAAGTGCTAAGTATTTCTGTTTCCATTTTTTACTATGTGTATTGAGTGCTGTTGAATCTATTAGTGCTAATCAATGGTGTGTTTTGATGTAGTGTTCAATCGAATAAAACATATTCCCACAAGGTCCTGTACCATGAACAGCTGGCTGTTGCACACGTTGTAAAGTGCCACGAAATTAGGTGATATCTGATACCCCCTATAAGATGTTTAATGTGTTGCAAGACTATGCCCTTCTCCTAACAAGGCCTTATTCGCCACTTCTGTCCCCAACCATATGACAGGAGAGGTTTTAACACGGAACAGTTTATCGAGGTTTTGCATTGCAGTTGTCATGAGTGCGTAATGTTAGTATGTTGTAGGTGAATTAATATATTGGCTGGCGACCAGTGATTCATTTGTTCACATAGACCTTGTTGGTTGTTGTACGCAATCAAGCGAACAGCCATGATTATTGACGATACGGGTGTATTTTATTACGATGTTCCCAGTGCTCAACCACGGAAGCAGAACGGCACCTTGCCCACTTCCAAGTTCCAATCCAATATTCATAATTGTACACAATTCACGGTCTCATGAAGGAAGTGTTTTTAACTCAGGGTTATTATCCGAAATATACAATGTTGGATAAATTCGGATAGATACTGGTATATTTGTGTGGATACGAATAGATTGTGTTAGACGCAAGCCAATACCCTGTTTTCAGATCTGAACTGAGTAGTACTGTCAGGTGAATTATAATATTTGTGTTTTATGTAACTCGTGATGAACAGATTTTTTTCATAGATCGGTTTGAATGAGTGCTCCTGGCGACCAGCTGCAGATGTGATAATATTTTCAGAGTCGCAAGCTAAAGCACGAGTTGATTTGGTTACTCGAAACACAAGTATTTTTGGACCATCGATTGTATAGTTATTGAAATTCACTCTAGAGTAACACTGTTGTATTTATCGTAGATGTTGCTGTGTAGGTTGTTAAGGTAGCTTTCATTGTTCACATTTGTGTTTTTATAAGTGTATTGTAGTTATTTGAAAGAGAGTGTGTGTGTAAGTACTAGTGTTGGGAATTGGTTGAAATCTCATAATTGATAACTGGTTCATTACCAACGAGCAATCATCGAAACAATTTGCTTAACGTCATCTTTTAGCTTTTCCTATTCAGGTTGTTATTGTAGATATAACGTGGCACTGTGATTATTTCTTATATTTTATTTTTAAACAGCGCAAATTGCATTTGCAAATTTCATATACAATGATGCAACTTGCTACTTAAAGCGATGACTAATATATCATGAGCATTAAATTTCAGGAGTCTTCAAGAAATATTGTCATGACTTCTCTCTGAGCGAAGTGAATTTTTAAAATATTTAAACATGTTTTCAGACCCTGACAGCTTCAAAGATGTGTTATATCGTGACGTGTTTCAAACACTAAAAGATTGGCTCAAAAACCGTATGTGTTCGATTATGCAAAAGTGCGATCGATTGCTTCTTTGGTCACTGTGGCCAGTCATCGATTATTTCAATTATTCGGAACGTCACTAATAAGTACATCAATATGTGTGATTGTATGATTGGTTTTCCTCTGTTTCACTGTAATATATCATAAACTGTCGACCTGTGCTTGTCTTGTAGACCGTTCATAATCGTTGCCACACACAAGAAACCACCAAGGGTTGTGAGGAACGGTATTACGGGTAAATCAATGCATTTTATTCCAAAACGTCATATTACTTCATTTTAAGTCATACACACACAACATAGTGAACGTGCTCAACGTTTCCAACGCTTTCTAACGTATCCCTGGTAGTTGTAATAATCGAAAACAGCTGCACATGTCAACTGGTGAAAATCATATCAGTGAATTGAAATGCATAACTAATCAATAGTCTTCAACCTGGAAATCCGAGGTAACTCGTTATACCTTCTGGTCATCATAAAAATCGTTATTCTGAAACACTGAAGATAAACTTCATCATTAGTGAACATGCCCTGAAGGTTGTCATTATGACGATCCCTTCACAGCGGTTGTAACAGTGATTGTCCTCCGGGATGATACACTGCATTTATCTCTGGATTGGTTTGAAACAAACATTCTATTTCGGGGGCGTTGGGTGCGCTTTGGCTCTTGTATTCAACGTCATACTTGATTACCGTAAATGGTATTTAACTGCAACATGCTTCATGGGAAGCACCAAATGTTTTTCGAGAGATTACATCTTTTTAGTTTTTGCTCGTACTTTTCCTTTAGTAATCAGTCTGTTAGACAAATCATGTTTACCCAACTGCGGTCTGTCACTGTGACACTTGTCCTCTCGGCAATTCATATTGTTAAGCACGTACATTCGTACAGAACAACTCCCCTTCTAATATTTTCTGAAATGGAGATGCTATTTTGTATACAACTTGATTACTGATGTACCAGCATTCATGAGACTAACCACACCAAGGGGCCTGCGCTAGTTACTGTGTTTGTGTCGTTGTAGTACTGTTTCATTGCAATGGTTATTTTATTTGTGTCACTGCCAATTTGGGCAATTGCCTGTGTTAATTAGTATAGTAGCAGTGGTAAGCTCTGCAGTTGTAATAAGTTGTCTGACTGACAGCTTCTGTCGTACACACTATCTACCTCACGACTACACCCATGGGCAGCTGGTGTTGGGGGCTTTCAAAGTAATATTGTTATTCCACCTGCTGTCCATGGAAATGTGTCACAGTCCCAATGTCTGCTCGCTGTCCTCATTTTGTTCTCAGGGAATTACATCATATGTAGTGATGCTATGTACATTATCATTGTGTGTATCCACTCGCACCAAGGGCGTGAGAATTACACACCACTGTGTTTATTATGTATTCATTGAATGTGTGTACATGTATATTGCACTGTCACTTTGAATTTCAAGGTTACTACTTGTTTTGTACATTTTCTAAAAAATATCCACGTTTCAAGTTATTGTCCTTACTGTTATGGATTTACCGATGACATACAAAATGCTGGTTTGGTTTTTCAAATTTATTGCTCTAGAAAACCATTTCCCTCGTTACCTAGGAAACCGGCTCACCGATGTGTCCGCATGTTGTCGTGTTCTTGTTTTGTAATTTTAATCTACGTCACTTAATATCCACCACTGACGCAAACGAGTCCACAAATATCTTCTTGAAATGAATTTGGCTGAAAGCATTCCAAGTTAAATGCGGCATAGAAAATAGATATTAAGACTTTCACCGACCCATAAAGGGATGTATTGTGATTGGAGCTTGATAAGTTGTCGTTATGAAAGTAGTCTCGTAAACAACTAAGTAAAGAAACTTCAAAACATGTGTCGTCATATGATAGGTGACGTCAACTAAATATTCCCTATACATCTCCCTCTTTTGAATAATATATACGTGAAATATTTTTCGTCTCCAGTCTCTGCGTATAAATCGATCAATCCTATTGATGCATGTGGTTCATTAACAAAACGCATAATTCGACTTGGAATTTTAAAGTACTATGGATTTGTATTGGCTGCTTGGTCGACTACTTGTGAAAGGTCATAGAAAGTTCATGTTAAGGATTCATGCAGCAGTACTGAAATGCAAGATAACTGAACACATGTGTTGAGAAAATCAATGTCAGCAGGTGTGATATCCAACACATGGTGAGTGTTTGCGGTCATGGAAGTTAAGTGTTGCAGAATTGGTTTAATATTATGTGTCAAGAGTTCATTTTAAGACAGTGAATATAAACACTTGAGTGTTTAAAACCTCGATGTTAAACCGCATTTGTGTGTAAATATGAAGTTCAATCTCATGAGTACTATCATCAACTGATACCATTGTTGTGTTTGAAAAATGTTATGTCTTCTAAGGGTCCGTCATCGTCCTACTGAGAACACAGCATGGTGTTTGTTAGTGTCAATACAGTGCTCAAAGTGTTGTCTATTGGGCTACTTTCTACTATTTGGGTGACAATTACATCACATTATGTCATCCAAACTTGGTGCACTTCTGACCGAAAACCGTTTTATAGAAATCCACAAGTACATTATCATAACTTGGCCCTGTTCATTATATGAATTAGCTGCGTTCTGAAGGGTTAGATAAAGCTACTAAAAAGTGCTATTGTGTGTAAGCATTTGAGTGTATATGTGGTACAAATCATTTGAGTGCTTTAAGGCCATTGGTGCATGCCCTTATCCATTGATAAATGGCTTATGCTTCTCACACACTTCATCTAAGAAAACTGTTTTTGTTTGTAATTAGCGAGGCTGCAAATTACTTTCAAAAATCATTTCTTTTTATTTTTCGGTGTATCATTGATCAATTTTTAAATAAGCACAAACATGTTTGAAGTTTTCGAGTAATTTAAGTGTATGTTTTCATTCATTAAAATTAAAAAGAGATGCAGTGTTAGTTGTTTTGACAGAGAAGGTTCGTTAACAGTGATTAGTTTAAAGTCTTTATGACTACAGTTATATTATTAGCTTTCAGTTTGAGTTTTCATGACACATTTAATTCAGAAGCAGCACGGAATTAATACGCTGAGCATCGTAACAGATAGAACGAATTAAGCATACTTGGTTAAGATTGAATTTATAAGCATTAATGTTTTTTCATTTATGCGTTTTGCAAAGGAAAACGGGTTTATTGTGATTTTACAGTAGATTAGACATTGTATATTTTCATCTTACTGTCATTGATTGCATGTTCATCTATCACAACAGACAGGCGGTTTGCCGTTGAGTTCGTAAGCCTAAGTATATGTACAACATAGTGTGCGCACGCTCTGCGGAAGTGACGTAACTATGGATGACAATGCAGATTTAATTATAGTTTGCATAGTTGCTGTGAGTCATTGACCATGCTGTTATTGAGCAGATTTTCTGAATTAAGAAATTATTTTAGTCTGCAATGTGTAATTGTAACCACTTTGTTCTAATTTCAGTTGTACTAGTTTCTTTCCTGTTAGAGTATTTTAGTTTGATATGCAAGCTCACAACTGAGCGCCACAATGTGATCCTGCAGTGAAGAGATGGGGGCAGTTATTTGTGAAATGTTGTGTACATTTATTATTCCCAAAAGTATATTTTTGATGTATTGGGAAAATGTGCACATACTTTCCATTTAATGCTATATTTCTGATATTGTTATTTTTCATAAGATATTTGCGTGGATGTGATGTATGGTATGACTTAAAATGATAATATTTACCTTCTTGATAATATTATTGCCTATGTATATGTCAATTGGTCGTATAAAAACGACCATAGTTTCATTCATTGATTTTCAACAATCATATCCAAAATCGAGTATCCATGACCGGGGCCGACGAGTGATGTCACAGGGCCCTAATGGAGAATAACATATTTTTGAATTCTGGTATATTCTTTTCGCACTAAGAAGCGTTTCGGGTAATATGAAATTCTTTGGTATTTATCACGAGAAGCCTTTTCACTTCACATCGATTTTTCAAACGCGTCCATTTCAGTGCTGTTTCCATATTCAGCACTTCATTGCATTTCATGCTCAGAAAAGAAAAATCAAAAGTATAGTCACATGAACATTCGCGTATCTCATATTTGTTGACCTTATTAGTGAAAGGTTAAACAAATTTCGTTAATCAATTTCGTTGCTCACCGTCAGCAACGTCCATAACGGTTCGTCTTTCATGTCCACATCCTCCTGTTGATCAAAACGTTGATTGTTACGGGTGAATGGTCATATCATAATATGCATGCCTTGTCGGTCCATCTACCTCGTAAACATATCCATTCCCGTAAGTATTCGGTAATGTCCGTTACATAACGGAAACGCCGAAGTGTTCCGAATGGGGAACTCGAGTGCCTGTTCTCAATGCACCCATCTCTTCACTTGTAATATTATATGCGAGTCTGCGGTCCCTATGTAGCATTCTGATATTGATGAGCGGGTATGTTTGTTGGGTCAACCATCAGCGGGTTTTTTAACCTACCTCACTTTCTCAAAACTCTCACATATATATAGAGTATTGTTATTTATGGAGAATGTTTCGCCATGAAGCGAATTTTATTAAAATCTGTAACACGTTGATCTGTGTTTGTTTTGCTTTTGTCAACGCATATGGTTAATTGGACACGTTTTAATAAGCCTGGCGGAGATTCGAACGGTGAGTTCAAAGTCTCACTTAAAAGACTCTCGTCCTTCGCAATGGATATTGGGTCAATGTAAACCATCCTTGTGGTGGAGTCATCTTAAGTGGTCCACCCGAACCGTGGCGAGTATTTTACATGTATTTTTAAGCAGGAGAAATGGGTGAGGTATTTCCGTGATCGATAGCCAAACGGGAAAATGGCTTGAAAGACATTTCTATCTCGTCTTAGTAAATACCTGTCGTTAACGCCGTAATGAATTATGGAAAGGACCTGGTCACGGCAAAGACAAGGAGCCACAGAGACGGGTCGACTTCAGAATGCCAATTTCGATCTGTTGATTCCTAGTTTTTGAAAACCCAAGTGCGGAAGCTTGGAGAGTTCTTATTTATAACTTGTGAAAGCTTTGATCTTTGATAAGCTTTAGGACTGTGAGATAACCCCAGGTTACTGGTTAACAAGATTTCGAGTATGTGATATGAGATAATACCAGTATTACCTTTAAACTGTCAAAATCAGTGCAAAATGTGTGTACTGTTTGCCAGTCTTTGTGAGATATTTACGAATCTATGTGTAAATATTATGTTGCCCTCAAAGCATGAAGCTATCAAAAGATCCGTATGGATGGTATAGTAATGTCCTCAAAACATGAATGACCCCAAGTGACCGATAGCTTAGGCCAGCGACCTGATAATACGGAGCTGGAATTACTCCACCGGTTATGTAAATCTCGCGGGAACCCGAGACGCCATTATGCGAACTGACCAGCAAGGCAAGTAGGCCATACACCACGTAATGGCCGAAGCGGTCAGTGATGATACTATGTGTGAATCACGACCTTGGATGACCACTGACCCCAGTCTGCTAACATAAACAATAGCTGGACAAATACGCGCCATCTTTTTGTCAACTGGACCGAATGTCTGGCAAATTCAGACATATAACAAGAGTTCAGGACGAGCGTAGAGGCTCCAAATGTAACAGATGACAGCGTGAAAGTTGTAGATGGTGCCAACAGAGTGACCGGCTATTGATCGTAGAGAGAATATCCTTCGGCCTTGAGCGGTCAGTTGGGTCGATATAACGCACTGTGCCCGACAAGCAAACATCGCTGGACACTTCAAGCTTCTTACACAGATCATAATGGCGTCATTCCGGCGGGCGCTTGTTGAAATGTGCCGCCATGTTGAATGCTGATGTTTAAACCTCCGTGCACATGGTGGAGAGGCAGGGGGTTCGAATGTGGGAGTAGGTTTACAATCACTTGACCACAAATATACTATGAGGATTGCAGTTCGGATATTGACGCCATGCATCCGCCAGCTGGTCAGATGAGCATATTTGTTATAATCCTGAAGGTTAAATCAGACTATTGATCAGAGGCACCTGGGTCCATCTGACACATGGATGAACTGGCCGTGCACTCGTGGTCAATAATCATATAATAGTTGCAATGACCTTGGTATTGAGCCACGTAACGCCCAGTGGCATTTATGACAAGTGACACTATAACGCCCTATGCAGAACAACGCCTTGCCTTTAGTAAGAGAAATGTTCATCCGCGTATAGATCGAAAGACGAAAGTCGATCAGCTTGTCCGAAACCGAGTGTGTTTCACTTGAACCACGAATCATTTAGGGCACGTAACGTAAAACAAATCCATACGTGACCATTCGAATTTGTCACGTCGGATCGAGATGATTATTCAGGGCATAAAATTAATACCTCAGCAGCTGTTTGCAATATGGTCGTGTCCATGCAGATTGCATTATTCTTCTAACAAAGACAGGTATGTTGATTACAGAATGGCGACACGATCAAAGGTAGATGTGGATATGGAATTGCGGTGTTATATTTCCCAGTTAATGCTTGAGTACACTCAATGATAGACCAGTCATAGCTGAATTAGCATAGACTGTCTGTCTGTGTGGGAGTGTTTAAATTGATGTGTCAACGTGTGCGTTGTTAGGATGTCAGGATATTGATGGGAAAGCGTGATTATCGATGAAAGGTGAGAGTGTACATGGGTAGGATGTAAATGTAAGCGATGAGTTATGTGTCCGTTGATGTGTAGGAATGTACACGTGCTGGATAAGTCTATATGAAAGTGGATCCGTTGGTGTGTAGGAATGTTCACGTGCTGGATAAGTCTATATGAAAGTGGGTGTATTTGTGTGTCCGTTGATGTGTAGGAATGTACACGTGGTAAATAAGTCTGTATGAAGTGAGTGTGTTGGTGTCCGTTGATGTGTAGGAATGTACACGTTGCAAATAAGTCTATATGAAGTGAGTGTGTTGGTGTCCGTTGATGTGTAGGAATGTACACGTGGTAAATAAGTCTGTATGAAGTGAGTGTGTTGGTGTGTCCGTTGATGTGTAGGAATGTAAACGTGGTGAATAAGTCTGCACGAAAGAGGATTCGTAGGTGTCCGTTGATGTGTAGGAATGTGTGTGTGCTGAATAAGTGTGTACATGTATATGGAACATGTGTTGGTGTGTCGGTTGACGTGTCGGAATGTGCACGTGTCTGCTGATGTATATGGAACATGTGTTGGTGTGTCGGTTGACGTGTCGGAATGTGCACGTGTCTGCTGATGTATATGGAACATGTGTTGGTGTGTCGGTTGACGTGTCGGAATGTGCACGTGTCTGCTGATGTATATGGAACGTGTGTGTGTTGTTTGAACTGGTATTCGAGGAAAGTACATAAAGTGTATCAATGATATAATATTATGCACCTAGTTCGCAAAGCTGAAGAACATTGTGAAGAGATCATGATTTTAAGAGTTCATCTTGATTATTCCACTGTCGGTACACCATCTCCTAGTCTCACAGTCCCTGAACCAGATTACCTTCCCTCCTGCCTAGCTCTTGCTGCAATGCTAAAGTTCTAAGTAAACAAAGTCTAGATTTCCCCAGGTTCTGAATCATCCATCTAACTGGGTCTCCTTTTCGTTTTGAAAAGGAATTGTTTGTTTCCGTCAAGATTATATGTATGTTCAAACACTTAGCATTGGTCGTCCCGTATATCTATGATAACAGTACCAGTTTTACTTATCAATAAGTAATCACTGACGTAGATTCGATATTTTCTGCACATTGAGGTCCCATTCTACTTCACCACGCATGATTTCACTTATCTCACCAGTGTCCACTGATCCACGATCTATGCATGTACTGAAACGTCGATATGTCAGGCATCTGGGAGACTGTCAAAGCAAGACCAGTGAGTCAACACTGCTTTGAACAGTATTTCATTTATATGACAGCGTGTCAGCTTGACGCGGGACTAAAGACCGACGTGCATGACTTGTACTGCTGATGTTAACCGGTTGGTGCTGACGGAATAAGAAACATGTCTATTCCTTTCTTGTAACCATCCCTCCAAAGGGAAAGACTGAACCACCGTGTCATCCATTAGTCTTGGTGTATTAACACCATGAATATGTTGTACTACCACGTGGATAGCAAGTGGACAGACACGTCACAGGTACATAACGTCAGCTTCCGGTCAGATTACTTACTGATACCATACTTACTTTCTGATTGAGATACGTCTCAAAGCAGTTGTTTGTTTGTTTGTTTGTTTAGCGCCGTACTCATCAATGTTCCAGCTATATATTCCAACAAGACAATCTAATGAGCAACAGCATGGGCATCAATCCTCGCAAATGGCGATGATGCCACCTAAGTTAGTGAGTCTGACCCCCATATCCTGTAGGTGTCCTCCTTCCACAAGCGTGGGTTTAGACCAATTCTAAGCAAGATTCCACGACCACACAACAATAATGAAGTGACGTCATTGTTGATGACGTCACACACTACGCAATTCGCTGGAAATGATGCGAAACCAATTCAACGTTTTCTGCCTTTTTTCTGAACCTTATTTCACTCTTGGAGTAACTGAGTGAGTATGGTTTTACAACGCTTTTAGCAATATTCCAGCAATACCACCAGATATGGGCTTCACACATTGTACCCATCTGGGGAATCCATCCCGGGTCTTCGGCGTGACGAACAAATGCGTAAACCACAAGACTGCCCTACCTCCCTGATTTGATGAATAGGTGACTCTGGGTTCGTGATGGACTGTGGACAAATTATGTCACGTCAAAGCTGAGGTCAAAGGTCATGCTCATTCAGTATATTTTGCAAATAACATGACTGTTGTTTATGAACATTTGTGTCCTGTAAATGTGTTCATTTGTAAAATGTGTTCACAAGACGGGATGTTAGTCTTGTTTGGGGTGGGCTCTGCAAATAAGTGCAACAGTCTTTTTCAGATACCAACCCCAATGGTACTTCAGGAACACAAGAACTGCTTACTCAAGCGTTAAATTCCATTTTCTTGGAATACCAAACAAGGAAAGGCATGAATCACAATTGTCATTTGACTTCCTTGTATATTTGATATTATCAAGTACCTTAGGATAATGCACCGCACGCCCATTAGGCACACTGTATTTTCATGATAAAAGCAAATGGGATGCATATTACATGAAGAAACGCATCGGTCCAATCGTGGACGAATAGATGAGCAATGTTTTTACGCATTATGCCTGGATCATGTTTCCATCTCTTAAATTACTTATCATGTCACTTCGGATCAGTAAGACATCTGTTATTACCAGATCTGTCACAGGCCACTAATTAATGACAATGTCTTTCTCCGACAGTGATGGCGTATTTGAAACACCACCTCATTTTGATGCAATTCCGACAACGTTGTACATCTTCCGGTTCATTCAGCCTCAGTGACGAACTGAAAATGATACAGTAATTGTTTCTAAGAATGTGGGTCTTTTTTCGAAATGGATACCATTTAAAGTCACAATATAAATTCTTCACAACTCCATTAGGGTTTCTGTGTACGGCTTTGACTATATCATGGCATGTGTTTTGTGAATAACTTTTAATGATGCAAACGCCAGGTGTCCCCAAAATGGTGAGCATATCCTGCCACGTGTGTCACTCACCGCGTTCACCTCAAAACGTGCATGTGTAGTTCCGGGTTAGAATCGGTCTTCGGCTACTCATGCTTGTCGTATGAGGCGACTAACGGAATCGGGTGGTCAGGTTCGCTGACTTGGTTGACACGTTTCATCGTACCCCAGTTGCGTAGATCGATGCTCATGCTACTGATCACCGGATGATCTGGCCCAGTGTCTCGATTATTTACAGACTACCGCCATATAGTTGGGATATTGGAATGAAGCTAAAATCACTCACACACTCATCTCTAAACGACAACATTTCACCTGAAAACAAACCCATGGTTTACGCATGGTTCAAGTCAAATTATGCAATTGCTTTAAGAATGGTTTTCTGTAATACTATACGTAAACAAAAACAAAGGGCAGATTAAAACCAACCATGCCATGAGGCCTACGTTCAGATCTAGCCTGCGTCGTTCATCCCGTCAGCTGAATCATTTGTATAATTTCACATCCCTTTTTCCAGAACCCACATCAGTGTATTGAGTCATCATGCCAAAGACAGCTGTAAGGTAACCTAGCGACTAAATTGTTCGCTTGTCAACCCGAAAACCCGAGTTCGATTCCCCACATGGGTAAAACGTGAGAAGCCCATTTCTGGTGTCCCTCGCCGTGATATTGCTGGAATATTTCTAAAAGCAGCGTAAAACTAAACTCACCCGCTCATGCCAAAGTGACTTTGATTTGGACGACTCGTTACCCAATCACCCTTGTATGTGATTACACAATGCCATTTAGAAAGTGGTCACATGTAACATGTGTTATATTTGGGATTACAACTTCTTTTTTGTGTACAAATTCTAGTTTTTCTTATTTGAATCCTATCCGGGATTCGAACCCGCACATAAAGTCAGTCGCCTAACCCGCTCAGCCACTGCGACTTCTTCAGAATGGAAGACGAAAAACTGGTTGTCTAGACTGCGGTGAAAGACGCGGTGGTTGAGTGGATTAGGCGGGTTTGTGTGCTGGGTGCAGGTTCGAATCCCAGATGGGACTCTTCCTTGGATGGTTACAATCGATTCTGATTTTAGCCGAAATATTAAAAAGCCTTACACAAGCCTTGGGTGTTGTCATCTTGACCAGACAACTTCTGATAGTGATATTTCACAATATTTTAAATCGCACAATATGCTGACGATACTCGGCTATTTCTAAATGGATTCGAAAAAAGACTTAATGCGGCAATTGAAACAAATTTCGCCAAATCTCAGGACTTAAAATTAACATAGGCTATTTGGATAGGCTCAATATCCGAAAGTAATGTAACTTTAGCCAGTGACCTAAACCTTGACTGGCTCAGGGGAACTTCGAAATTTTAGGAATTATTTTAAATGCTTCATTAAATGATTAATGTTGATTAACACAAGGAAACGCCTAGAACATATCAACAGACTAGTTGCCAGCTGTTCTTATTGGAAAAACCACATTAACACTTTGGCAATCTCAACTCTTGTACACATTTTCTCTGCACTTCCCAACCCACCTGAAACATTCATCAAAGAACTTACTAAAATAATTTATGGATTTTTATGGAAAAACAAAAATGACAAAATAAAGAGATCAATTATAAAGAGAAACTATCAAGAATGATTGATATAGAATGTTTCATTAATGCTTTGAAATTATCCTCATTGAAAAAGCATATAAACAAAAATAAGGAATCGATAAACATCTTACTCATTATGCATTTATCCTCACTTGGCCCAATGCTGTTGGCTGTTTATCGGACCACGATCATCCTTATTAGAGAGACGTTTTGTGTGCGTGGAGGAAATCCTATAGGAAAATTAATATTGGTGGAAATGATGTAAGCCAAATCTTGACTCAACCACTTCAACCATTTGTTTAAATCATCATACGTTCTAAACAACTGGTTTAGTCGCGGTATACATGAGATAAAGGATATATGGGATGAAAATAACTTTCTAAGTTTTGAAAAGTTTAAACAGAGATACAAATACGGGGAACTTTCTTATATAGTCCTGCTAAACAGTATTCCAAATAACTGGAGATATCAGATACGAAACGCAAAACGTACATTTTATCAATGAGTTATTAGTAATGTATACAAATATGTTATCTGTAATACTAATGGCTCAAGGGTATTTTATGATGAACTAATTAAGAATGATTCTACACCCAAGTCTTTAAAACATTGGAACACTGTCTTTCAGCAGGAGATTGACTTGAAAGATATATTTGGCTATTACAGGAAATGTACAAATGACTGCAAGTTCTTAGACTTGTATTACAGGTTTCTAAACAGAATAGTTTACACAAAAAAAGGAACAATTGAAAATGAAGTTAGTTGATGACGATACATGTAAAATTGCTTTAGAAGATATATCTTCTTCCATTGTGAAATTGTTCAGAACTTTTGGCTTAAAGTTGAAGAATTCCTAAATAACAACCTCCAAACCAATATGAAACTAATTAATTACTATGTTTTGACTGTCCTCAAACAATCAAATAGTAAATCACATTTTACTACATGCGTACAGATGTATACTTCAAGCCTTAAACATCAGGATATATCATTTGCTGACTTCATTAACTGAAGCACATGTGCTATACGGAAAGGTTTATTGCAATGAAAAATAACAATCAATGTGGTTTTACTAGGAAATGGCATCATCTAGATACGATACTCTGATTTTCTTTAATTTAGCACATATACAGTTTGATATATACTCAAACTGGTATGCCCTCTGCAGTAATGATATTTCTACCCAGCTCCCATCTGCATATATATGTACATGCACCACTCATGCGTATACAATTTGATGACGTAAATGCCAATACATGTCATTCTTCTGCCTGTAATAAAACCTGAAGTGGACTAAAATAAAGATACAAAAAATATTTTAGATCGTTGTTGACAGAGCATTTTCGATTGCACCTCAAAATTGGTAAATGTAAACGCCAAAGGCTACAACTACGTAATGCTCGGAAGGAATGGAATGTTGACAGTTGGAATATCGAAGCCATCAGTCTTGTCACACAGCCTTGTGGAGAGTTTTGTCACACTGAAACTTTAAGCACACATCTAAATATCAACCAGATGAGGCGTTGTAAAACGTGGTTGCTCTTCCCGTACATTCCATTGCTTCTAGCTGCCAAGGCTAGCCCTGCTGTGAACCACGTTCGAAACCTTCGCCAGTTATTTAAGTATGGCCTCGTATTGGGGTGTCAACTTTAAAATCATTAAGGATGGCACAGATGGCACCAATTAGGGACGCTAAATCTGTTGAATGACCTTCAGAAAGGGTTAGGTTAGCGGTATTGTCATAGAAAGGAACTGAAATGGAGGAAACAGACTTGGAATATATTCTGTCTGTTTCGTGCCAACTGACCTAAAAATTAAAGAACACGTCATCTGAAGTTTACTTAAGAACACAGTTTTTGCAATGCTGTAGTTTTCATTGATAACACAACACCTCTTTGACATTGGAGAATGTGATATAATGGGACAAGTAACATAGACATCCCGTGGCTACCAGTTGTACCCCACTCCTTACTGATATGATTCTTTATGCGTGCAAGTCAGAAGTTCAGCTCCACTTGGCAAAATCAAAACGAGAGAAATTGACAAAGAAGATTTATTCAAGCTTGATCTTGATCAATGTTCTGAAATTACTGAAGAAAGTCAAATCGTCTCCCACTCTGAAACTAAAGAGAGACACTGCCCGATTTGTTTCTTATTATGCTCTATGCACAAAGAGTCTACCAGAGATGAAGTCCTGATTCCATTCATACAGCATAAAAGCCAATGTTTATTGTACAGTCGATCAAGTTGTCAAAGAACGTCTTATGACGCTCTCTCAAACCTTGTACGATACTGCTACTAACAACATTCAAGGTCTCAACATATTTTCCAAATGAAGGTCTAAAATGAAACCTGGTGCAAATTCATATTGTATCATGCGTTACCGCGTTTGTCAGTTGAACAGCTGACTTACATCTGATTTTGACGCTTGCCAGTCGTTGACCAGTATACGCCCAATGTGGGCCCAACACAGTTACTCTTTCATACTAGAAATAAATACATGCTTATTCTATGGGATCATGAAACAGAATCTGTGTCAGAAAGGTTTTTCTGATTAGGGAAAGGGTTTGTAGTTATTTTATAGCAATAAATTTAGCAGAGTGTATATATGTACAATTACCCTTTACCTGTCATATATTGCAACCGGGCATTACTTATCCATCTTGTTGGTCAAGTTATTTACTGCAGCATGGTAAGCATGCATGGTCACCTGGAAGATGCGTGCTCCACGCCTTACTGACCAACGCAAGCACGCTATTGGAGACCGTGTAAAGAATCTTGCTTGTTTTCAGCGAACACTATCCCGTTTGGAGATGCTCGGGTCGGAATCAATGCTTCTATTTAATCAGGTAATTACTCGGCTAGTAATCAGTGTTTACCATCTTGATGACAGGATGAAACTGACGCAAGGAGACTTATGGCGCTGTCCTTTAATCAGTATGGTCGCTCGTGATTAAAGGCTCATACAGATCCTATACCAACTGTCTGTATATTACGATGTGTATGTCTTTGTGATTATTGTGGTCGGGCGTGATTTCAAATCTTCTCATTTTATCAAATAAACGGAGACTAATCAAACATTACCTCTAAAAATAGTTTTGATTTGTACCAGTATATAATCTGGCAATATATTTGAGTTGTGTCAGTTTGGTGTTTCTTGTTGGTTTATTCAACTAATGTTGATCTATTGGTAAAATGTAATGAAATAAGAATGAAATACTATACTGATTTATGGTATGGTGAGGAAACTGTTGGTCACACAACTGAAATGATATAAAATATGGAATACAAGATTGGAGCTATAAGAAACAGGACGTGACTTATATTTCAAATGAAACGCTGATTGCTGCAATACCGGAAGGCGATATCGTGTCATATACCAGTATGTTACTGGATATGCTGATATAGTATTGAAGATGTCAACAGATAGTATTGAAGAGTATGGGAGATAGCCATACTGGATTGTATACATTAATACAATTACATTATTGAAGATGTTGGCCCTGGTATAGTAAAGGTATATTAATACACTATAGTGGTCTGAAATCGTATTGAATGTTCTGACACTGGTATGGTATTGAACATCCCATTTCATATATTGTACCGTAGCTACTCATGTATTGTATATATTCATACTTGTACAGCACTGAAGATATTTACACAGGTATAGTAGCCGACATATCCACGTCTGTACACTGTTTTCCTATAGCTACACTATTGAAGGTTTCCTATAGCTACACTATTGAAGGGCTTCCTACAGCTACACTATTGAAGGTTTCCTATAGCCTATAGCTACACTATTGAAGGTGTTCCTACAGCTACACGACTGAAGGTTTTCCTGTAGCTACACTATTGAAGGGGTTCCTACAGCTACACTATTGAAGGTTTTCCTGTAGCCACACTATTGAAGGTATTCCTACAGCTACACCTTTGAAGGTTTTTCTTCAGGTACGGTATTGAAGGTCGTCCTATAGCTACACTATTGAAGGTTTTTCTACAACTACACTTTTCACATATCTTAAGGAAACATTTTTGTTTATAGTATGTTTTATGTATGGAACAGACACACCAGTCGATGACATAATGACAACCAATCCGCTGATTTTCCGATGTCACGACATGCATTCCCCGGTCAGTAAACCTAATCTGCTTAGCTACCTCTTGGCTCGTCACGCCGAAGACCCGGGTTCCATTCTTCACATGAGTACAATGAGTGAAACCTATTTCTGGTGTACCCTGCAGTGATATTGCTGGTATATTGCTAAAAGCGGTGTGAACCGAAATTCACACACTAGTTGCCTCTTGAGACAGTTATTGCCACAAAAGCCACATTTAAGAAAAACAGACTTGAAAATTGTGTGACTAAACCAGCAATGGGCATGGTGGTTGAGTGATGGTGTGAGTGTCGCTCTTTCGTGTTCCATGGAATGTAGCTAATCCATGTTGCCTTCAATGATATGAAATATTTATTAAATAAATTCTAGGAATCCAGTGAAATTATTCGTGGGGATAAGTCGAGATCCCGCAAAGTAGCTGCCTCACATAGGTACTGAAACACCATTTACGAATTATTTATGATTACACCACAATTTATTTCTTTGAAACATTTTTAGGTAAGGTCAATTTAATGTTGCATTGTTTTCTGATAACTGTTTGAGATATGAGATACTGATGCCTCAATTATCATGTTTATATTCACGCTAAAAACTTTTAACATCTGGTAGAATGACCATTTATTGCACATATACTTATAAACAAGTACATAGGTGACGCCTTACTCTTTTCAAGTCTCTTTTTAAGCATATATATGAGTAGACTTTTCCAAAATCAGTAGTTTTCGCTGCTGCAGTAATGACATTTTGATTTACAATTGAAACGTCACAATACATTTGATGGAAAATTCTTGTTCCAAATTCTCTGCTGATGCGATAAATCAATCACAAAAGTAGTTACATGAAGGCATTCGCCCCCAGGTTTGTTAAATTAATTGGAACGTGGCTTTAGCGGCAGTTGGTATTTTTTAACGGACACCGTTTTGTATGTCACATCGAACTCCGTTTATAAGATCGGGATTCTCTATAGAAAACGATCAAGGAGCATCAATTACACAGAACATTACGGACATGTCTGTCGATACTAAATTTCAACTCGGAAATCTAAATTGTCCAGGGTGAACGACCTCACATTTTATATTCCATTATCATATCTCATACACACATGCACATGAATGATATCTACATTTGTAATATATGGCCATGGTATATCGTATCGTTGGTCTAAGGCCTTTTCGTATTTCAAACTTCGTAACATCCGTCGTCAACTGTATATGAGAAGGATGAAGAGAAGATAAAGCCAGAATTTGAATATCGCATAAATACCACCATTTCGACACCTTTTCCATATTCAGGCAGGTTCATGACTTACATATTGTATTGAGATGATAAGCAACAGAAAACAATGTGTTGAGAGAGAGAGGGAGAGGGAGAGACAGGGAAAGACGGGGAGATGGAGAGACAAGGAAAAGGAGAGAGAGAGAAAAAAAGAGACATCGAGAGGGAGGGACAGGGAAAGAGAGACAGGGAGAGGGAGAGACAGGGAAAGAGAGACAGGCGGGAGAGAGAGAGGGGGAGGTGAGACAGGGAGAGAGAGACAGAGAGAGAGAGAGACAGAGAGAGGGAGGTCAAATGTAACATAGTTTACGGAAGACTTGGAGGCTGAGCGGGTTAGGTGGTTGGCAGACTTTGTGTGCTGGCGATTCGTTGCCTGACTTGGAAGGGTGTCAACCAAAAAGTACTAGAATCTGTACTTTACTAAGAAAGTGCAATCTCAAAAATAACGTGTTGTACACTCAGAAATCCACATTTCTAAACGTTGTATATATGTGATTATAAATGATGGATAAAGCGGAATACAATCGGCAACACCATGATATATATATACCGGTATATGGTCTCTGTTCATAACAAACACGTGAATTCATTCATTCTGCAACTTATATGCATAGTGGGAATGTAAATATTGCGAACGTTGCCTTGTCGATGTTTAATTCTGAGTCGAACTGAGACATTATATCCGTCGAAAACCATACACGCAGTGTTTCCACCAGTGATGTTAGTAGAGAAAATCAACTGCAAACCAAGAAACGGGGTGCTACGGGGTAGTTTACTGTAGAAGGCTATACAAGGCGATGACAAATGACATGCATCGTGACCTCGATTACCAAGGGAGTAGATGAAAATGGCGTAGTGACGTCACTCTAGTGTGACGTCATGCACAAGTGTACAAAGTACAAAATTCCTCCGCAACCTCTCCATTAATCAGGTTTCCGTTTGAAACCATAAAATTAACAAAAATACGTTATTCTGCTTGTCTATGAGTGTAAGACGTGGATAATAATTTGCTTGATCAGATACCATAGGAAGGACACTCGTTCCGTGTAATTCGTATGTAATGAGACCTCGCGTAGTATTCTCTATGTACGAACCAGTGTATTGGCATATAGGAGTGTCAGTTTGATTTTACGTCGCTGTTAGCATTATTCCAACAATATCTCGACCGGGAACAGCAGAAACGCGCTCCACACATTTAGGAATCGAACCCAAGTCTTCGGCGTTACGAGCGAACGCTTCACCACTAGGCTACCCCACCGCTCTCGTACAGGAAGGAAGACACTGGCCTCACGTGCCTGGGTCACTGGACTTTACATGACTCCAAATGCTCTTGGTGAATACATCACAATAAAATGTGAATATTTAATTGGTAAGTTTATCCGGTTTGGAATTCTTTGATGATGAAATTCAACAAATCTAGGAAGCAAGATCAAGTTCTTCCGTGCTTTGAAAACGAACTAAATAAAATAATAAAATTTATGAAAACACAGGATATCTGATAGCTGTGTGCGTTTATAGTCCAGAAAACGGAACTGATTCCTTGAGATAAAGATCATTCAATGTTTGTGAACAATGCAATAAATATCTGTTTATTGTCCCACGATGAAGGTTCGCCCGAAGGAAGTGATGACTGCGTATTTCATTAGCGCGACGGTACTTTACCACATATTTTCAATCTAAAACAATCCTTAACGTTCCTCGTTTCAAACTGAAATAATATCTTCTCGTTCCGGGCTGGTGACCTCAGCAGTAATGCCCGGACCAGGGTCAAATGTTTTCGCTTCCTGTATCGTGAGAGAGACGGTATCACCTCCAGATGCAAACGGGTTTCACTACCAGTGTGCGTAGCAGTCGACAGCGCATGTTCAATGCTCTACCCAGACAGTACCTAGTCCACATGCGATGTTTGCATAGCGATAGACATCAGCCTTACCCGTGGATGAGGGCAGTGAAGTGAGGGAGGGGAGGGGTTTAAGATTTCATGATCTTGGCCAGTAAGGCCATGAACTTCAGACACTGCCACTTTGACCTTATGGGGTGAGGGGGGGTTGTTGTGGGGAGGGGGTAGTAGTTTCCATGTGGAGGCTGCGTATCTGCTGCTGATACCGACTTCTTTCTGAAAATGCACCTCGTGATAACTCAATTTCAGTGACCTCCACTATTGACACGGCACATGACGTTTACCAAAAGGATGCTTAAAGGTGAAATCTGGCTAAACGAAAACTGGTGTGCGTTATGTTATTACTATGCATTTTGTACAACAAAGTGTGATGTTTCCATGTAAGTATATTAACATCGTTGCCGAGCAGGCCATATCCATAGCATCACTTGCTTGATAATGGTGTCAGTACATACACCGAAACGTCGCACTCACTAACGAAGGTAACTATCCATAGAACTTTGTTTGCCTTCACCTATACAACTTCTAACATATCCATCAAAGAAGTTACAACACAGTCGACATTTTTTTGTTTTTTTTTAAGGAACGAAAAAGGTTCTTCTCATCCCAACTATCTCGAGATCTCGACGATTGACCTGGTTGACCTGGTTAATAAATGTATTTGCATTAAAATAATCAAAAAAGTTCATTATTGGGTATGATGATATGAGACCATGAACAGTTTCCGTTAATTCGGAAGTTGGTTAAGATACTGAATAATTGAAAACTACGTTGCGATGTTAAATTATAATCGTGGAACTTATTGTAAGCATGACGGGCTGACAAGGCGTGATCGGTGCAGACAAGTTTCAGTTAAACGCATTTGTACCGTGTGAAAATGTTTTTCATGCACCGTAAAACAATTGAAAGAAGGTCTCGTTTAATGCATGTTTCGTTTTGGACCAAAAGGCCGTGCTGATTTTTTTACCAAATTTTTATGCACACGGGTCCGTCTGTAAACCAGGAAACAAAGTTATCTCAGCGCATCGCGGTATTTGTGAACCATTGCTATTAAGTGTTTAAAAAACAGTGTTCGTGTTCACTCCCCGCCCAGGAGAGCTGGGTTAAATTGTGCACGGTAGTACTTTTTGGTTTTTTTCGTTTGTTTGGGGTTTTTTTAGCTGTGAAACATTGCGCACGTTTCCACTATATCTGTTGGAACACTGTGGCATATTATAATAATTCCGGAGACGTCTAACCATGACTTACATTGTACATTCATTAATCGTCATCCGAGGTGGAACAGTTACACATAGCATTACTACAACTGTGATTACGCAGATGGGATAACCGCATTTTATACTGAACCGACAAAATATCATCTTCTGGTTAGCTGAAGTATTTTTCAAACTTTGAAAGCTATTCTTATGTCATAATTTGAATTCAGACGTCCATAGTTACTGTTACGTCAGAGATGATGTCATAGTCAAAATAACTCGGATAAACCAGGATGATCCCTATGGTTTTATATGCATGATTAATTAATGTCTTTCACTAGTTATAACTCACCTAATACCCTTATATACTACCCATCAAATGTTTAAACTCACTAGTGTATATGTAGCCTCTTACTTCAGTCAGCTGTTCTAAACTAGATTTTGCAAAACATTCCATTCTGTTTCAAGGTACTGTTTACACATTACTGATGTATTGTAAAACAAATTTGTAACGTTGAAAAGATTATTGTCACGAGTTCAATAAATGATAAACATCGGCGAAACTTTGCGAATTCTTCAACAAAACGTTACACCAGAACGCAGCTGTTCATATGCACGATATATCCTCATGCTTTTCAGCAATTTGAGGGATGATTCTCGTGCAATTCATCTGTAATAAGGTTTCCAGGTGATTCCCCAAGTTCATCTTCGATGTAACCATACGTATATATATAACATGCAGTGAGTGTTTCAAGCAAGTCTAAATTTTGGACGTGTAGTAATATTCCGGAATAAACCGACCTTTAATTATTTCGGTGAGACCCTGGTTAAAACTAAAATTCAAGTGGGTGCACAATGCATAATGCGTAATGCATAATGCATAATGCATAATTTCTGTTGCGAATACTGCCGATTTATACTAAGTGGCAATATTATCTTAACTTCATACGTACATGACAAAAGCATGATATGATATCTCTATTTTTAAAAATACAATTCCATTACTGAACGTATATTGGATGACTAAATTAATTCATATAAATTTATCGAACTACATTTTAATGTGATACTTTACAGTTATATTCGTTCTCATATCAGAATAGACGTCCCATAGCTTTTCTCATATTTCGGGTTGGCTAGGATAAATAAACCGGACCGTCGAGTATCTGCCGTTCCAACGCGGCCAACGTTCAGCCTGTTGCTAACTCTTCAGACAGGTGCGCGTTATGTTCGCTGACCCTGTGTCCGGTGCAGGGCGTTATGCTGTGTGACCATCGGTCATCTGTGAGGAAACGCCAGACAGCCTCGAGGGTCACTTCAGGGGAGCTCGGACGAGGTCAGTTACAGGTGAAACGATGTTTTTCGCTGATCGCCACTGGTCAGCGAACGGCTGATATTGACGGTCAGTGTCAACTTGTTTAAATATTGCCCAAGGTCGACATACAATCATAAATGACTCACAGGTAATATGATACTCTGGAGTGCCAAACGTTAATATAATATATGAAGTAACGTCTCGAATATGATACAGTTAATATGAACTTTAATGTTTTAAAATGAATATGACATCCATATACTTTAACATATCAAATAATGATTAAATGAACATTTTAACACAACAATATACTGATGTGGTATTTATATGATCTAAAAAATACATTTGGAATAAAGAGTAAATGAACTTTCTTAAACAACACTATGTGAACATGTGTGTTCCTTCTATAAATACAAATATATAGTTCTGGAGTAATATTATATAATTAGTAACTTACCTTGAGAAACGCTTTGCTTTTATTACAAGTTAATATACGAGTAAACGGCAGCTACTGTATATACGACCAAGGCTCAAACGGGCGATTAATATCGATAAGAAACGTTTAATATGACCTTTCTGATAAATATCGCATATGAAGCTTCACCACCAGTCTCTTGTTACAAACATCGGTAGATTCGATCGTGTCCAGTCGGTCGGTCAACGAGGTAATACAATACTATAATCTGTTATGGTGGACAATAAGCCCTCATTCGCATCCTCATCACTACAAAAGTCTTTAATATCAGAGATCGCAGGACTGATATTTCTTCACAGTCGTTTAGTATGCCTTGGCATTGGCGGGGAATAGTAGTATGGCATTTAGATGGTGTTTGATAAGAACCTTCGAAAAAGTATTGTCTTTTTATGGAACCTATTTTAGAAACGGAAATGAGTAAATTGCCATTTCTAAATATGAGGGGAAAGTCTCGAAAATATGGAGCCTCCGTATGTCATTGTTATTCATAGACACATGTTCACGATAAAGTTGGACTCGTACAAAGGGCTTAACAAATTAGCGGTGATTTCTTTTGAATTTTGAATGGGTTCAGCCGCTTTTTATTACTCGTCGTAAATTTTATTTGCGCTGTGTGGGTGTAAAGCGCTGGTAGTTTTATGCAAATTTCAAAAAAAAGTGTGAATTGAAGGAATGAAGCTCGGATCGTAAACTTTACAACGACATCTCATTTGTGACGCCAGTATGAAAAAAAACAACATCTTTTATTCATCTTGGCAAAGAACAGGGTTTGGCTCACTTTCTGTGCTGTTTTTTTTCATTTAACGGCAGTGTTTGAGTTAATAAAAACATATTTACCTAAGCTTATAACTTGGCATATATTTTCTTTTTCAAGGGTTTCGTTAGAGCTGCGAGGTCAGCAGGTCAGGCAAACATGTAGTAAACATTGTACTGCTTCCAACTGACCTTTGTTGTGTTTATACGACTTTTCTCTAAATCTAAGTGTCTTGTGTTGACCACACGTGTATCTCACAACGTCACACAATCGTCTTGCAAAATTAAATTGTTGTTTCTGGGCTCTCTATTGTCTGTCTGTGCGTGTGTGTGTGTGTGTGAGAGAGAGAGAGAGAGAGAGAGAGAGGGAGAGAGAGAGAGAGAGAGAGAGAGAGAGAGTGTGTGTGTGTGTGTGTGTGTGTGTGTGTGTGTGTGTGTGTGTGTGTGTGTGTGTGTGTGTGTGATTTCAACACTGAATATCTCATTTGAATATCGGTGGCTTGTCAGAAATACTTAACTCAATCAAACTGGTGATTGATATCACGAACAACGGAGAAGGACGGCATGCAATATTGGAACCTGACCTATTTTATCCATCCACTCCCAAATATCTATTGCGGACGACTCACTTCCTACCTGAAATCCTCGCCACATGAGATAGTGCAAAATCCACTTTACATTCACAAGATATACGTTAATATTTCTTTGCCTTCATAGTTGAGAACATTTATAACATATCAGTATATCACAGTAAAACAAGTAAAATATATCGGGATGTTCACACAGAATGCAAGAACATACGACCTCATAAGCTTAGAGCCAGTTACTGTTGTCTTTATCACTAGCTTCTAGAAAAACAGAAAAAAAACATTTAATTGATCTAGCTATCCACGGTGTATCAGCAGACCCACACAACAAGAGAACCCACATAACAAGAGAACCCACATAACAAGAGAACCCACATAACAAGAGAACCCACATATTAGTGTCATAATAGTTATTCATGTCATTTAAAATAAACGACATTTAGTGCTGTTTCATGAAATACAATTATATTTCTTTTACAGCGAAAACTGTTTTATCAACTAAACCCGAAGTCCGAAGCAACAGAGTTATGCTACTCCGATACACTATGGTTTTAAAGAACTTGGAACCACTGAGTTAAGCTCGTATTTCGACTTAAATATACACTATGAGGAAGGGATAAATGCTTTCATAACGCCGATCAATTCGTAATAAGCGTGTTTATTATAGACGCCATTACTATTCCAAGGTCAGTGCACGACAGTGCTGAAATGACAACCGCAACATGACGTGAGCCATGTGTCGTGAAAATCAATATCAACCATCCAATGCCGAAGCCTGGGCAAGTTGAAACGACACTTGAGTACATTTCTTCACAGTCAGCAGGCTTCAATGCATTTACACCACTGGCCTCTGTTTCACCCCTAAAACATGGCTTCGCAATTGCAAGAATGAAAACCATGACACAGATATTCTTGTGAAAACAACGAGGTACTTTTATTGCAATAGCAGGACGCTAAAATGTAAGCTGGGTTTTGTTAACGCGCTGTTGAATCGCCTCGCTCACCTCACAACGAGCTGACCCGTGGGTAACACCGCTCGTCGGGGAGGGGTTACCGAATGATTGACGTAACCTCAACCTCACGCGACCTTTAAGGTCATGGTCAGGTGTCAGGGGTCAGTTAGGTCATCCATGGTCCAACTGCGGCGCAAAGTAAAGCCGCCTTTGTATATCGTGCAAACAGGTCAGTTTGGACATGTGGGAATCCGTATGACAACACTCCGATCGATGGTCACAGAGGACAGGCTCGTGTTAATATAGAAAGGAAATTACATGCGGTGCACTGACAGACACTGTACATTTCCTCATATAGCTAATAATCTAAAGTGGATATTGCAATACACGAAACTAAAGCAAGTGCTCAAATAAATAAGTATAAATATACATAAAGCATTATAAAAAACAACAATGTGAATGACAGCAGTTAAATGGACGCAATCGAAACATCAAATTACCGAGAAACCTGTTACAGTGAAGCCTCGTTAATCTGGACGGTTGTGTTTTTCAGCAAATTCGTCCGGAATGCGAATCATCCGGTCTACCGAATAAAATCCCATATATGTATTTGGTAGTTTGATATACTCATCTCTGTGCATTTTGCTTGTACTAAGTATTTATTGATAATGAAAGCGTGTACTTCGATATTTCTATGAAAACATACGAAAACGAGACAATGGCTAACTCAAGAATGAAGATTTTTATGGATATTAACTTCTTTATATGAGAACACAACGTTTCGGAGTTAATTCATCAGGAGTAAGCATTAACTCCGAAACGTTGTGTTCTCATATAAAGAAGTTGATATCCATAAAAATCTTCATTCTTATGTATTTCACTTCTAAATGCCCTTCAAAGACTTAATGGCTAACTCTATGATAGTGCCCACTGACGCCATATACAGATATTAACCCCTTATAGTAATGCAGACACTTGTCATTAATTACATCTATGACACTGTATGTCAACACAAAACAATGTTACTCCATCTATGACACTGTATGTCAACACAAAACAATGTTACTAGATCTATAACACTGTATGTCAACACAACACAATGTTACTACATCTATGACACTCCATGGCAACACAAAACAATGTTACTGACACTGTATGTCAACACAAAACAATGTTACTCCATCTATAACACTGTATGTCAACACAATACAATGTTACTACATCTATGACACTGTATGGCAACACAACACAATGTTACTCCATCTATAGCACTGTATTATCAGCACAAAACAATGTTACTCCATCTATGACACTGTATGTCAACACAAAACAATGTTACTCAATCTATAACACTGTATGTCAACACAACACAATGTTACTACATCTATGACACTGTATGTCAACACAAAACAATGTTACTGACACTGTATGTCAACACAAAACAATGTTACTCCATCTATAGCACTGTATTATCAGCACAAAACAATGTTACTCCATCTATGACACTGTATGTCAACACAAAACAATGTTACTACATCTGTACCACTGTATATCAACATAAAACAGTGTTACTATATCTATAGCAATGTATGTCAACACAAAACAATGTTACTACGTCTATGACACTGTATGTCAACACAATACAATGTTACTACATCTGTACCACTGTATATCAACATAAAACAGTGTTACTATATCTATAGCAATGTATGTCAACACAAAACAATGTTACTACGTCTATGACACTGTATGTCAACACAATACAATGTTACTACATCTGTACCACTGTATATCAACATAAAACAGTGTTACTATATCTATAGCAATGTATGTCAACACAAAACAATGTTACTACGTCTATGACACTGTATGTCAACACAATACAATGTTACTACATCTGTACCACTGTATATCAACATAAAACAGTGTTACTATATCTATAGCAATGTATGTCAACACAAAACAATGTTACTACGTCTATGACACTGTATGTCAACACAATACAATGTTACTACATCTGTACCACTGTATATCAACATAAAACAGTGTTACTATATCTATAGCAATGTATGTCAACACAAAACAATGTTACTACGTCTATGACACTGTATGTCAACACAATACAATGTTACTACATCTGTACCACTGTATGTCAACATAAAACAGTGTTACTATATCTATAGCAATGTATGTCAACACAAAACAATGTTACTACGTCTATGACACTGTATGTCAACACAATACAATGTTACTACATCTGTACCACTGTATATCAACATAAAACAGTGTTACTATATCTATAACAATGTATGTCAACACAAAACAATGTTACTACGTCTATGACACTGTATGTCAACACAATACAATGTTACCAGATCTGTACCACTGTATGTCAACATAAAACAGTGTTACTATATCTATAGCAATGTATGTCAACACAAAACAATGTTACTACGTCTATGACACTGTATGTCAACACAAAACAATGTTACTACGTCTATGACACTGTATGTCAACACAAAACAATGTTACTACGTCTATGACACTGTATGTCAACACAATACAATGTTACTACGTCTATGACACTGTATGTCAACACAACACAATGTTACTACGTCTATGACACTGCGTGTCAAAACGAAACAATGTTACTACGTCTATGACACTGTATGTCAACACAAAACAATGTTACTACGTCTATGACACTGTATGTCAACACAATACAATGTTACTACGTCTATGACACTGTATGTCAACACAACACAATGTTACTACGTCTATGACACTGCGTGTCAAAACGAAACAATGTTACTACGTCTATGACACTGTATGTCAACACAAAACAATGTTACTACGTCTATGACACTGTATGTCAACACAATACAATGTTTCTACATCTATGACACTGCGTGTCAAAACGAAACAATGTTACTAGATCTATAGCACTGTATGTCAACACAAAACAATGTTATTACTTCTGTGATACTGCATGTCAACACAATACAATGTTGCTACTGTAACATCTATGAAACTGCGTGTCAAAACAAAACAATGTTACTACACCTATAGCACTATATGTCTGCACAAACTAATGTCACTACATCTACAACACGAAATGTGAACGCAATACAACTTTCCTACAGACACAGCGCTACAGCTGAACAAAATTCATACTTACAACCTCCAAAGCACTACATGATACCTGTCATACAATGTCACTTTCTCTATCTTTTAGAAATGCCCGATCCCTGTATACATGTTTTGTGTAGCATGATATCTACCTTGAAAATCGTTAGCATAAAAACTTGTTGATTGTAATTATTCGCCGTACAGTGGATAAGTTCTAAGGTTCAGCATACCTTTGTTCTAAGTTCTGAACTATAATTGGCTATGGCAGGACACAGCATACTGTGTATTTAATCGACGTTCGGCCTTGACATTCCACTGTACGTCGTTTACCACACTGTTATATTATGTTCATGAAATGATCCGGTCTTTAGGGAGTGTAGGCGAGTTTAGTTTAACGACGTACTCTGCAATATTCCATCTACATGGCCGTGGTTTGTAAATAATCGGAACTGATTGAACCACTCAGTCTAATGATCAACATCATGAGCCTCGATTAAACATTTGGGAAACAATGACATGCGAGTCTGACCACCCGATCCTGTTAGTCGCCTCTTACGACAAGCATGTGTGTCTGAAAATCAATGCTAACCCGGATATTCAGGGATCTCCTCTGTTATGAATAGTGTTTAGTCTCAGCGCTAAGCTCTAATACCGTTTTAAGTCTATATTAGCTCGTAGGAGTTACGATCATCGTACGGCTAAGATCGCTTTGTGAAAGCGGGCCCAGTCTTTATGTGTGTATCAGCGCCCTCTTCCATAAAGCGATGTTATCTCTAAGACGATATTATGTCCACGTTAGAATTCGGGACATACGATAATCATAGCACTAAAATCGCTTTGTGATTCATGAAAATCATCTATGGTTACAAATTACCGAGCGAAATAAGCTTTATCTCCATGGCAACGACGTGAATTCTCATGAGAGAAGAACCATGGAACCTCTCTGACCAGGAGTCAGAAGCCTTAGAGCCAAGTTTTCATGTTCCGATCATTTTTCAGAATTTTCCGAACTGTCTCGTGAGAGATTCTTGAGAAGGTTTTTGTGAAACATTGAGAACTGGTGAAACAAAAGTGATGAAATGGCATTTGGCAGATGGGATGCGTGTTACTATTCTTGGTGAAAATACTTTTCTTTGTATTCATAATATTAATAAAATTAATAATTCATAATATATTCGACCCGTGAATGTCCGGGGTAGAACAGACCTTCAGCAACCCATGCTTGCCATAAAAGGCGGCTCTGCTTGTCGTAAGAGGCGACTAACGGGATCAAGTGGTCAGGCTTGCTGACTTGGTTGCTATATGTCATCGCTTCCCAATTGCGCAGATCGATGCTCATGCTGTTAATCACTGAACTGTCGCGTCCAGACGCGATTATTTACAGACCGCCGTCATATACCTGGAAGTTTGCTGTGGGCGGCATGAAACTAATTCACTCATTCATAATATAGTCAAAAGAATTACAATAGATTCGCTTAGTGTGATGTGTCTGTATACTGACACGGCTGCACAGCTGCCAATGCAACACATACAGTCATTCATATTTGTGCTGACGTCACCCGTCCAACAACGTCGCTAACGTTTCTGTATTTAGTTGATGTCTTTTCTTTCCACAACTGTTTGAGGTCACATGCCTAAAGTCAAACAAATAGCTCTCGATTTCACAGCAAACCATCAAATTCTTATAATCATCGACAAATCAGAGCAAGTACTCTTCATATCCTAAATACGTCGCGTTTCTAATTACCATCAGTATAGTAAGATTATTCCAGAGCTTGACCTGGACTATTGTTAAGACGCATAGAATAGCATGTACATTTCGTGAATCTGATAACACAGTTATGGCTTCGTATCACAACGGATGAAACTTGTAACGTCATTCCACAGCATATCCTCATGCCCAAACATGCCCGTACATGCCCAAAGCAAAGGTCACTGATAATAAACTAGCCACATATTGTTCGGTCGTGTAATGTAGACACATGATGTCTGATTGACAGTTGTCTATTGGTAAACTATGGACTGTATGTATATTGGGCATACACGATTAGATGAATAAGGAAAATAATTCAACTCTGCTTCAAAATAAATGTCAAGTATACTATTCAAATCATATTTTCCACATGACTGTAGTTAACTGTACTCATATGGAAATCCTGTTATATGTTAAAAAACATCAGTTTCCCCAAAGATTTGAACGGTAGATGAAGTGTAAAATGTCGAAAATATTAATAATTGATAATAAGTTGAATAGTATTTTGATGAAAGCTGACGATAATGTAAGATTCTAAAATAACAAATATGTTCTTAGAGTAGTACATATTAATATATATATATACGTACAATATAGAATGTTGCTATTTCAAGTATCTGTAGTGCGTAATATATACAGAAGGAAACAAAAAAAGGAACACCATTTCATCGCAGTGTTTATTAGAGTGCGATACACAGCTTGTGAAGAAATGGAAAAGAATAAAGGAACGCTTGTGTTTTAGTGTGTTTCCTTAGTTGTTTCCCTCAGTATATATACACCCTGTTTCATTTCGACTGGTATTCATCTGGACATAACGGAAACATTACTGTTACATTAGAATGTTATTCAGACTATTAGTATTAATGCTCGCCGAATATAAAGCAGTTGACACCTACTACTTTATCCATTCCCAGTCCGATTATATTCGATCTTTAATCTATAGGATTAATAAACGGATTGATGATTACGCCAGAATGGTATTACAAAACCGACTCACTAATTATTAAACATCTCGACTACAAGAGACTTCATCGTACAATTCCGACTATGTCATCAGCATGTTCTAATGAATCACTATCAAAAGGTGATGACACCAGGTATGTGATCAAGGTGAGCGTATCCGTGTGACAGCAGACATAAATCCATGCACCGGCAAATCAGTTGTTCAAAGTTGTGTGTGGATATTTAGTGAAAGATGGAGATGAGGCCGGTCGCACCAGAAATGGGTTCCACATATTGTACCCATGTGAGGAATCAAACCTGGGTCTCCGCCTTTACTAGACGTGATATTTGGTTAGGTTGTTCTATTAGGCAGTCAAGATCTACACTATATATCTAAGGTCTGGGTGATGGTCAAGACCATCATGGTAATACATGGATCAAGAATCAGTGTGGCGACCCTTGACGTTTTACCTGAATCCGAGACTGAGTTCGCCCAGAGGGTATTATTCCTTCACAACCCTGGGAACATGCGCAATACCCATGAACATCTGGTTTTCATTAACCAAGGCTTGTCGTGAGAGGCGACTAACGAGATCGGATGGTCAGGGCTCGCTTACTTGGGTGATGTATGACATCGTATCCTAGCTGTGTGGAGCGATGCTCATGCTGTTCATCACTGGATTGTCTGGTCCAGATTAGATTATTTGCAGACCGTCCAAAATAGCTGACAGCCTCGATTATTTATCGTCATATGCCTTGAACATTGGCAACTGATGAATAAACAACGAACACACAAACATTCCAACAGACATTGTAATGTACGTCCTGACAGCTTTCTTTTCCATTAACTACGTGCTCAGTGTTTCCCATAACTATGAACCTTACAAACCGGACAGTATATTTACTTTCCTCATATTTTTTGCTTTATGCATAAGGTATAAGAGAACAGAATGTTTAATGGAACAGCGTGATGTGACTATTTCTAATGTCTTTTAGGTAGGATCATCTTACAGCATGTTGAGAGACAACGATCTGGTCTAAATGACATCGGAGAAAATTCCGCTTGAATAATTTAATAGTTTAAGCCTTACGTCTTGAGTAGCTTCAAATGATGATAAACCGCTGGCATTCATAATCCATAAGTTATTTCTTTAGGTTTTAGCTTCACTGTGTGAGTGTGAGTGTGAGTGTGAGTGTGAGTGTGAGTGTGAGTGTGAGTGTGAGTGTGAGTGTGAGTGAGAGTGAGTGTGTGTGTGTATGTGTGTGTGTGTCTGTGTGTCTGTGTGTGAGCGTGAGCGTGAGTGTGAGTGTGAGTGTGAGCGTGAGCGTGAGCGTGAGCGTGAGCGTGAGCGTGAGCGAGAGCGAGAGTGAGTGTGTGTGTGTGTGTGTGTGTGTGTGTGTGTGTGTGTGTGTGTGTGTGTGTGTGTGTGAACCTACTTTTTATCAATACTATCCATTTCACAACAAACGCTACAATTACTATGCCGGCAGTTCTAAATACAACCATTTAACCCTTTTGTCGTCGTTAACGAGTAACCATATTGAATGTAATAGTTAGTGAACAGCAAACACTACCACAACATCACCATCGTGCATCATCGTCACTATGCGTCACCATCATCGTCATGAACACCTCGATATTTATCCCCACCATTACACACCCCCCCCCCCCCCCCCCCATCACCGTCCAACTTTCGTACGAGGTATCACAACTATCACCGCTATCATCACCATCGTCGAAGTCGTTGTCATCACCACCATCAGCAGCAGCATCGTCATGGTCGACATCGTCATCACTCGATAGGCCGTTGATGTTGGCAAGTGGGTTTCTCATAACGCGGACTCCATAGAAAACGCACAGTTTCCGCAATAACATCAAAAGCGAACCCTTAACCCTTCATTTCAAACCTGGGACTGAAGAACATACGTGTCCGAGCCTGGAGCTGAGGATGCTGGAAAAGGTATGGACGGTGGAATATGGGAGAATGTTTCATTTTAGAATATTCTCTGGGATCAGTGGAATGGTCTAACGACAACGGCTCAGGTTTTCGAAGCTCTCTTAGCGCTAAGACAGTCGTAAGTTAATGTTAATGCATTGCACTTACGACTATCTTAGCGTTAAGAGAGCTTCGAAACCCTACGCCTAGGGTCCGGTGCGTATGTCAAGTCTCTGGTGACCACTACAGCAGAACATTATTCCTAAAACATAACTCGTGAATAATCATAAAATATGTGCCCTCATTTTCGCAAACATCCACCATAACTACAACCTACTTCATCAGCTGTTACAAATACAATCTGTTCAAGCTCATCAAAATCTCAGGCTGATGTGATATATGAGGAGAAACTACGGAAATATATAGCTCGTAAATAGTATCGAAAGCATTTCAATGCAATATTAAAAGGTCATATCCCATAAGTAGTCTCACAGTTTCTATATTCATAAATCATTGCAAACATATAAATAACTCTGTAATACACTAATTTTCAAATATATAAAAGAAAAGAAACGAGAAAAAACCAGAGCAACGCTATGAAGAATATGAAAACCAATCCTGTGTTACTAATGGTTAGTGAGAAATGTGATATCACCATTTCGTTAAATATTAATGATGTAAACTCTTAATATCGAGGGGGGAATTTATGAATGGACATCCCGAGGCTACTGTGTTGTATGACACGAAATATTGCATTAATATTGCATCGAGGAGTTTACATTAAGGGGAATGATAAATGGAGGAATCATGAATTACAATTGCTGTCACAATGATTTCTTTGAAATACTTGACTTACTTACAAACAGGAAAATGCAAACGCGTTGCAAAAAGGATGGTGTTATTGTTATGTTCCGTAGTAACATAATATTTGGTCATTCAACTGATCAATGTTTCATTATAACTGACCAAGCCCATCCCTGGTAACTGGAGATACATCGGCACACCCTACAAGGAGGGGTGTAATAACGCATTTATCTGTGTCAATATTGGGCGTGATCACCGTTTGTGGTGATGCAGGGGAGGAGGCGAACACGCCAGATGACTGAAAACCAACCAGCGCGATTTTGATCTTAATGTGAGAAAGGAGTTGTATGCCATAAAGCTATTGAGTGATTTTGGTCCTGTCGTGACTGTCAACCCATCTCATCCCAAACAAATTCCATTAGGGATAACTACACGCGAAACCGCCAGCTGTGCTACAGCGTTATGGGCGAGTACAATACCTGACCGAGGTCTTACGCATTTGCAAGAAGAGTAAAACACAATCTTGAACGATGACATTTCGAACTGTCATATACATTGGTGAGTTCTGACTCCATATACCACTGACAATACTGTCTGACTCAGTGTTATCGTAATGATGTTCTCCTGTACGCCTGGGCTAATAAACGACCGAGACAGCCGACGAAATAAAACTTCTAATTTATACACTATTTTTACACTATAATATATAGTCATGTCTGAATACCATATTGTCAGATTAAATGAAATTCAACTTTAATTTCATCTTTCTCCCATACAATTATATGTATTCTTATGACGGAACGCAATCAAAGGTTTCGTATGATAATAGTGGTTGCAGTAATCACATGGAGACTATTAGTAACCGCAGACGAGTGATTCATGATACTACTTTACATCGCGGGAATCACATAATCTTATTTCAGTATATTGTATCAGCGGGGGTTTAAATCAGGAAACGTTACCACGATATGCATAAGTGTACCGAAGTATTTCAGATATGAATAAAAGCGATTAAAATCTTTCTTTAAAAGAGATTAAACTCTTTCCATAAAAGGGGCGGTGGGATAGCCTAGTGGTTAAAGCGTTCACTCGTCACGCCGAATACCCGGGTTCGATTCCCCACATGCGTACAATGTGTGAAGCCCATTTTCTGGCGTCCCCCGTCGTGATATTGCTGGAATATTGCTAAAAGCGGCGTAAAACTAAACTCACTCACTCACAGTCACTTTCCATAAATGCGATTTTCCAGAAGCTCTTTCATTGACCACAAGCTTAGTTTGTTGTATTGGTTTTAATTGCATCACGGGCGTGTGTTTATGACACGGAAATGAATAGTGATGATACGGGTGTTCTACCCCACCGTCGGCGTATTTGACACGTGATCCTCCTTTTACGACCCGTGCAGATGCGGGTTAGAATTGATCTTCAGCAACCCAGCTTGTCGTAACAGAGACATAGTATATGGCCTCTGGTGGTAAAAGGCGACCAACGGGAACAGGGGGTCTAGCCAGGTTGGCACATGTCATCATATCCAAATTACGTAGAGCGATGCTCATGCTGTTGATCACTGGGTTGTTTGGTTCAACCAACCCTACATTTACTTGTACTTGTTATCGTGACGTGTGCCGAAATACGTATACCCATTTTACATGTGGACAACACCTGGTACAATCACCAACTAACACGTGTGGAGAAGTACACATATTCATATGGAAATTCAACTGTTCAATACAGTTCTTACGAATTGGTCACCTGTGAAGATCATAGTTAGAAGTGGTCATCAGCAACCTGTGCTTGGATGGTCAGGGTTCGCTGACTTGATTTACTCATACCATCGCACCCTATTTGAAAGGTTTGAAGCCCACGCTGTTGATTACAGGATTGCCTGGATTCTGAACGCGGCGTTAAATAAACAAACACAAACAAATAATTATGATTTTGTATTATTTCATTAGAAGTATTGTCGGACAAGGTGCGTTTCTTAGAATTTATGGGCATGTGTTTATTGTCGGTGTTTAGTAAACATTGGTGTTGCGAAAATTTAGTCTTGGGTAAACAAGGGTCTTGATTAAACATGAGTAAACATTGGTGTTGCGAAAATTTAGTCTTGGGTAAACACGAGTCTTGATTAGACATTGAGCTTTGGTTGGAAAGGTTTTGTGTAAACATAGTTTTTCGATAAAGATTGGTCTTTAGTAAAAGCAAATATCTTAAATAAACATTAGATCTGGTAATCACTGGTCCCGGGTGGAAACTAGTTTAGGGTAAAGTTTGGTCTCTATCAAAGAGCTACCTCCTTACATCTTGGTATTTCTGTAAACACATCTTGTGTAAATATGGTCTTGTGTACACATTGGTCTTGTATAAACACAGACCTTGGGCATACATTGGTCTTATGTAAACATAGGTCTTGTGTACACATTGGTCTTGTATAAACACAGACCTTGGGCATACATTGGTCTTGTGTAAATTTAGTTCTTGGGTACACATTGGTCTTGTGTAAACATAGGTCTTGGGTACACATTGGTCTTGTGTAAACACAGGCCTTGGATTAGCCATTATAAAATCGTATGAGTTTTTCTTCTCAGTAATTAAATTCATTGCAGTCTACCTCTTACGTAAGGGGCGGTGGGGTATCCCAGTGGTTAAAGCGTTCGCTTGTCACACCTAAGACCCGGGTTTGATCCCCACACAGGTACAATATGTGAAGCCGATTTCACCTTGTGAACTTTCTGGAATATTGCTAAAAGTACTGCAAAACATAACTCACTTACTCACTCACTTCTAGCGAAAACGAAAAAGATTGCGCTGACAAACGTTCAGACAGTGTATGAAATGTAAGTTTCTCAACGGTACACATTGTATTGATTTCAAAAGTGTGTGTAGATATAATTCACAACGCATCGCTTGACTATCTTTTATCTCCTTGCTTGATGGCGGTGTTATTATCTACCTACGCAATAAAGGAATTGACTGCCCATAGAATTTGGTTTTCTCAAATCTTTACACTTTCTAAAATGCCTCTCAAAGACGTTATCTCCTACCTCGCTATGTTTCAGGGCTAAGTGACTGCAACAGGTCCAAACGGACATTCACAAATTAACACACCTTCCCCGTCCGAGGGTAACGAGCGGTATAGATTCTGGGTTTTCCTAACTGTTTGATCACATCCCAATACCACCATATGTATCGCGTCATCTGCTTGCAAGTGTCAGATTTACCTCAGTGTTCCGCCTGTAGGGGACGGGCGCGTCGGTTTTTCCAAACGATATTCACTGAACAAATTAATATGTACCGTTAAAAAAAGTATCAGATATTCCATTGTGCGAGCATACCACTAGCCAGTGTCGTTGCATATGAGAAAAAGTAATATATATTCTTACAGATGAAACAAAGGAAAGGCATAAATTGTCACATTTTCCCTTAATTTCTCTTCATCATCTGTTTCCTCCTTGGCTTCATCATTGGCATTTAATGGGGTCACGTGAAACGTGTAATGGCACACTGGATCATTTGATAAATAACTCACAAGATCAATGTAAGACACACTGACATGATGATCATTGGAATGTGATAGTATTAAAGTCTATTGATTAGATATTAAATATTTCAGTAAGGAAACGGGCAATAACGCCAGTCATCTTGCTGTTCTGGGAGCATCCGCCCACCTCGAGATGATCATATAAGATCATACCTGAACTCAACTTCTCAACTTCAGCATCGCCGAATCTTGACCAGGCCGTCTAGACCGATATAAGTCAAACATATACATATATATATATATATATTCCTAGAGCTGAGGCAATCCAGGGTTGACCAATCAGTCTGGACTTGAGTTAAACTTATTGTTGAATTTAAGGGTCGTGGCAGGGCCGTGGAGACAGACTCTGCCTGTTGTTCACCTGTCTGCAGCAGAACATGGGCTGTGAGGTAGCCTTGTGGGTAATGCGTTAGCTTGTCATGTCGAAGACCCAGGGTCGATTCCCAGCATAGGTACACTGCGTGAAGCCGATTTCTGGTATCCCTTGCCATGATATTGCTAAAAGCGACGTAAAACGTATTCACTCGCTGCAGCACGACAAGCTTTTAGGTCATTACCCTGTAGGTACCCTCGGTGTTCTGACTGATGGAGTGCTTACTGATGTAGGTACCATCGGTGTTCTGACTGATGCAGTGTATACTGATGTAGGTACCATCGGTGTTCTGACTGATGCAGTGTATACTGATGTAGGTACCCTCGGTTTTCTGATTGATACAGTGCTTACTGATGTAGGTACCATCGGTCTTCTGATTGATGGAGTGCTTACTGATGTATGTACCATCGGTCTTCTGGTTGATGCAGTGCTTACTGATGTAGGTACCATCGGTCTTCTGGTTGATGGAGTGCTTACTGATGTATGTACCATCGGTCTTCTGGTTGATGCAGTGCTTATTGATGTAGGTACCCTCGATGTTCTGATTGATACAGTGCTTACTGATGTAGGTACCATCGGTGTCCTGACTGATGCAGTGTATACTGATGTAGGTACCCTCGGTTTTCTGATTGATACAGTGCTTACTGATGTAGGTACCCTCGGTCTTCTGATTGATGGAGTGTATACTGATGTAGGTACCATCGGTTTTCTGATTGATACAGTGCTTACTGATGTAGGTACCATCGGTCTTCTGATTGATGGAGTGCTTACTGACGTATGTACCATCGGTGTTCTGATTGATACAGTGCTTACTGATGTATGTACCATCGGTCTTCTGATTGATACAGTGCTTACTGATGTAGGTACCATCGGTCTTCTGGTTGATGGAGTGCTTACTGATGTATGTACCATCGGTCTTCCGGTTGATGCAGTGCTTATTGATGTAGGTACCCTCGATGTTCTGATTGAGGGAGTGCTTACTGATGTAGGTACCATCGGTGTTCTGACTGATGCAGTGTATACTGATGTAGGTACCATCGGTCTTCTGATTGATACAGTGCTTACTGATGTAGGTACCATCGGTCTTCTGATTGATGGAGTGTATACTGATGTAGGTACCCTCGGTTTTCTGATTGATACAGTGCTTACTGATGTAGGTACCATCGGTCTTCTGATTGATGGAGTGCTTACTGATGTAGGTACCATCGGTGTTCTGATTGATACAGTGCTTACTGATGTAGGTACCATCGGTTTTCTGATTGATACAGTGCTTACTGATGTAGGTACCATCGGTCTTCTGATTGATGGAGTGCTTACTGATGTATGTACCATCGGTCTTCTGGTTGATGGAGTGTATACTGATGTAGGTACCCTCGGTTTTCTGATTGATACAGTGCTTATTGATGTAGGTACCATCGGTCTTCTGATTGATGGAGTGTATACTGATGTAGGTACCCTCGGTTTTCTGATTGATACAGTGCTTACTGATGTAGGTACCATCGGTCTTCTGATTGATGGAGTGCTTACTGACGTATGTACCATCGGTGTTCTGATTGATACAGTGCTTACTGATGTAGGTACCATCGGTTTTCTGATTGATACAGTGCTTACTGATGTAGGTACCATCGGTTTTCTGATTGATGGAGTGCTTACTGATGTAGGTACCATCGGTCTTCTGGTTGATTGTGTGCTTACTGATGTATGTACCATCGATGTTCTGGTTGATGCAGTGCTTATTGATGTATGTTCTGTTCTTCTGGTTGATGCAGTGCTGACAGATGTAGGTATCTTGGAACTTAAATAGAATAACTAGACAAACTTTCTGGATGACCATAACGCCTGAATATATGTGATATAAGAAGACTTTTATCTACCGTAGACTGAAATTAGCCTCGGCATCTGCAAAGACGAACATGATCTATGACGTTGTTGATGTGCAGAAAGTCGTTTATAACCCGAGGTTCACAGTACATGGTTTAATACACTAATATGGTTACGAATATACACGTTAAGTACATCCTGCATCTAGAGCCTCGAGTTTTGAGCTTTGGGCTGAGACCTGAGTCTGAAGTCTGGAGCTTGGAGTTTGACGCTAGGGTCAGATTCAGAATCTTGCGTCTCGAGCCTGGAGCCTGGAGCCTGATGTACAACGGAATAACGCGCGCACCAACCCCTCCCAACCCCCCAACCCCCCAACCCCCCATCCGACCGCAGTTCCGACAAGGGCAGGTCCCATGTATAAAAGTGGTTATTAACAGCTGTAGTGGTCAAAAGCTAGACGATGTACACATTAAAAGGTTACTAGTATACTATCATGCCAGGATACAAACATACGCTGTAAAATGCTTCAGAAATTACTCTCTCTTTTCAGAACAAGACGTTGCAAGTGAAACTGGCGAAGAAAAGAAATCGTTTCACAACAAGTATGTTTCTCCTCTTCCCAGCTAAGACATGTTTAAAACACAGATAGTCAGAACTCTAACAGAATATTAGACTACAGTCGGTTCTGTTAAACACAGCGTGGGTCACACAATGTGCAGAAACTGACCCCAAGATCACACACACCAGACCCCCCTCCCCCTACATCTTCATTCCAACTCTCCCCTAAGCAATGGGTGGGGATAAGGAGGTCATTCTGCTACAGAGAGCTTCAAATTTTATCAGTTGGTCCGAGCAGAAATAATAAGTCGGGGAAACTCGCCTGAAGGGGAGATAGAGGAAGGGTCAGGCTGTCCGTATCTCGTGTCAAGCAGTTTGAAAACGCTCCAGTCAGTCTGTAGTATCTTCGGCTCCGTCGCTGGTCATTTTCAGCGATTAACCAGATCTTGCAAATGGCCGTCCAGCCGCAACCTTGAACTTGCTGCTTGCATTTGGAACTTGCAACAGGGCTTCTAAGCTTACATTGTAAGCTCAATGAAACAAATTCGAAATGGCCGCGGCATCTTCTCATTTCATTGAAAAGTCAAACTTTTCCTATATATTTCCCTAAGAAACCATTTGGAAGATTTTTCTTTCAGATTTGTTATTTACACTCTATTTTGCAATGTCGTCATGGCATTTATTAGAAAGAGGCCCTTTTTACATCCATTACTGTCCCACTAGATGTTCACTGTATTTGAAAGAGTTGATCATTCTGGCATGTGATTGGTTGAGGTCTAAGATGAAGGTCACTGCTTAGAAAATAAACACACTCACTGCTGATAGATTCATTCAGTCATCAGTTCATTATACACTTCAGCAGAAGATGTTAGAAGATGCGAGTTGGACTTGGTGTTCTGCTACTCATCCTTATCACACAACTATGAAGATGTGGGTTAGGACTGGTCATCAGCATCACATGCTTATCACACAACTATGAAGATGTGGGTTAGTACTGGTCATCAGCATCACGTGCTTATCACACAACTATGAAGATGCGGGTTGGGACTAGTCATCAGCATCACGTGCTTTTCACACAACTATGAAGATGTGGGTTAGTACTGGTCATCAGCATCACATGCTTATCACACAACTATGAAGATGTGGGTTAGTACTGGTCATCAGCATCACGTGCTCGTCACACAACTATGAAGATGTGGGTTAGTACTGGTCATCAGCATCACATGCTTATCACACAATTATGAAGATGTGGGTTAGGACTGGTCATCAGCATCACATGCTTGTCACACAACTATGAAGATGTGGGTTAGTACTGGTCATCAGCATCACATGCTTATCACACAACTATGAAGATGTGGGTTAGTACTGGTCATCAGCATCACATGCTTGTCACACAACTATGAAGATGTGGGTTAGTACTGGTCATCAGCATCACATGCTTGTCACACAACTATGAAGATGTGGGTTAGTACTGGTCATCAGCATCACATGCTTATCACACAACTATGAAGATGTGGGCTAGGACTGGTCATCAGCATCACGTGCTTATCACACAACTATGAAGATGTGGGTTAGTACTGGTCATCAGCATCGCATGCTTATCACACAATTATGAAGATGTGGGTTAGGACTGATCATCAGCATCGCATGCTTATCACACAATTATGAAGATGTGGGTTAGTACTGGTCATCAGCATCGCATGCTTATCACACAATTATGAAGATATGGGTTAGTACTGGTCATCAGCATCACATGCTTATCACACAATTATGAAGATGTGGGTTAGTACTGGTCATCAGCATCGCATGCTTATCACACAATTATGAAGATGTGGGTTAGTACTGGTCATCAGCATCGCATGCTTATCACACAATTATGAAGATGTGGGTTAGTACTGGTCATCAGCATCGCATGCTTATCACACAATTATGAAGATGTGGGTTAGTACTGGTCATCAGCATCGCATGCTTATCACACAACTATAAAGATGTGGGTTAGTACTGGTCATCAGCATCGCATGCTTATCACACAATTATGAAGATGTGGGTTAGTACTGGTCATCAGCATCACATGCTTATCACACAATTATGAAGATGTGGGTTAGTACTGGTCATCAGCATCGCATGCTTATCACACAATTATGAAGATGTGGGTTAGTACTGGTCATCAGCATCACATGCTTATCACACAACTATGAAGATGTGGGCCATGACTGGTCATCAGCATCACGTGCTTGTCACACAACTATGAAGATGTGGGTTAGTACTGGTCATCAGCATCGCATGCTTATCACACAATTATGAAGATGTGGGTTAGTACTGGTCATCAGCATCACATGCTTATCACACAACTATGAAGATGTGGGCCATGACTGGTCATCAGCATCACGTGCTTGTCACACAACTATGAAGATGTGGGTTAGTACTGGTCATCAGCATCGCATGCTTATCACACAATTATGAAGATGTGGGCTAGGACTGGTCATCAGCATCACGTGCTTGTCACACAACTATGAAGATGTGGGTTAGGACTGGTCATCAGCATCACATGCTTATCACACAACTATGAAGATGTGGGTTAGGACTGGTCATCAGCATCACATGCTTGTCACACAACTATGAAGATGTGGGTTAGTACTGGTCATCAGCATCACATGCTTATCACACAACTATGAAGATGTGGGTTAGTACTGGTCATCAGCATCACATGCTTGTCACACAACTATGAAGATGTGGGTTAGTACTGGTCATCAGCATCACATGCTTGTCACACAACCATGAAGATGTGGGTTAGTACTGGTCATCAGCATCACGTGCTCGTCACACAACTATGAAGATGTGGGCTAGGACTAGTCATCAGCATCACATGCTTGTCACACAACTATGAAGATGTGGGTTAGTACTGGTCATCAGCATCACATGCTTGTCACACAACTATGAAGATGTGGGCTAGGACTGGACATCAGCATCACGTGCTTATCACACAACTATGAAGATGTGAGTTGGGACTAGTCATCAGCATCACGTGCTTGTCACACAACTATGAAGATGTGGGTTAGGACTAGTTGCCAGCATATGGTTGCCAGCATACTCGCCGTGCACTCTGAAGATCAGGGTTAGAACTGGTCTCCATCAACCAGTTTTGTAGTGTACAGTGAACCAACGGGTTGGAATTAATCTTTAGCAACCCATGTTCGTCAAAAGCATCGACCTACTTGATGCGATTACCATCATCAACTAAGTCGGTGAACCTAACAACCTCGATCCCTTTAAGCATGGATTACAACTCTTTCTAACTCGAACCTCAATAAGTTTTAATCGAGTGGAAAAGTTTCCACGTCCTTATACAGTCTTGCATGTTGAAGCATCCTCACAAAGCTCGGACATTCTCCACATCTTCATTCTAGGCCGCGGCTCACAAAACTGTGTTTAGAATTGTGGTATTCTTGATAAGAGGCATCACAGTTGTGTTTTGAGCCATGAGTTTACGGTGATTCATCGACTGTTTAAAAGTGTAATAACGTTCTTTGATCTGATCTTATTTACAAGTGTACATTGTGCCTCGCCAGGCAGTTTAGTTAGTTTCATTGTTTCAAAATGTTTTGTATTAGTCTGAAATGATATATTTCTTGCCTTTTCATGAACCTGTGTATGGCCATTTATGAAAATTATATGTGTGTAACCAATGGCAATACTAACGATTGGAGGGGAAACACTGAAAAGAGTATGTCGATGTTTATGTGCTGCTCATGGGCACAAGATACAACATTTTCGGTGCCTCCATATCTGAAGTTATTTCGGGCATTTTCTTTTATGTGATGACCAGTTTTGTTGATTTTATCATCAAATGCACAATTCTAATGAAAATTTGAACTTAGCCGCTCCACCATTCCTTTTAAAGAAAGTTCAAGTATTTTATCAATGATACTCAATATACTGTCAAATATAATGTGTTTATAGTTCCATATGAGAATAGCTGTGTCATTAACTATAGTCGACCTTGATGCGGGTATGTTTTCACTTACAATCACTATTTTACAAACTGAATACTGACATACACATACAACTAGCGTCATTAGGAAATATTGAATAGTTTGTTACTATTTGCAGCCGTTTTGTGTTCGTACGTGCCTATGTATAATATATGCGTGCATGCGTGCATGCGTGCACGCATGCGTTCATAATGCTTACGTTGAATTTACATTTGTTGATCGATAGAAGGAAGTTGGAAGCCGTTTTTGTGGGCGAGTAAATAATCTGTGCGTGAGTGTGCGTGCATGCAATATACCTAGGTTGGATTAACATGATCGGTGTGAGGAAGTCGGGACAGAGACGGGTAAAGCAGGATGGAGATGAAGATGACAAAGTGTCTGCTAGTGCAGGTTTCAGTCACACACCTGTCGATTAGATGACGTTGCATAACGTCCACGTCATCTCCTTGTGACATCACAGGCGACTTCCCAGGCCTAGCGTCATCGCCAGCGGTGCCCGTCTGTGCACACGTGCCATTGCCCCGTGTATGGCACAGCTGGAGAAAAGAACGTTTCCTTAACAATTATTTCCAGCAATAGGGTGTCGGGTTTTTCGTTAAGTATATTTGAAATCTCAGTCGCCAGTAGTTTACATTCTTCTGCTTATTATTATACTAGATATTTGTATAGCGCAGTTCAACTACTCAAGGGCGCTTTGTTTTCCCCCGATCATTGCATGTCCATGACACCGGCACATTACCAATCTCAACTTCTTGGGGATCATGCAACTTCAGCAAACAAATATACTCGGTGTAACTCGAGAATAGCAAAATATGAACTGATTCGTAGAGTGAGCTCGGCGAACGTACCCGCCTCTGTCCGACGATTCCCGTTCAGTGTGTGGTAAGCTGTCAAATGTCTTATTTAACCTGTCAAAGGCTTAATCCTCCCATACAGCCTAATAAACGTCAGTCTATATCAGGATCTGTGTTCGCTTAGGAGAACCATAGACGTTAATACCTGGCCACGATCATATGGTAGCTTCTCTTCAGGTGAAGCAATCCCCTGAATATTAGGAATAGGTATGTGGAGGTTGAAAGTGGAGAGTATGGGGTGACAGGAAGGCAGGATGTGAGGGAGGAGAGGGTGAAGGTGTGGCAGGCAGCTTTGAACTGAAGAAGGCAGGATGGAGGTGGGGAAGGCAAGATGGAGATGACAGCATTGAGGTTGGGAAGGATGACAATGTGGACGTGGGGAAGGCAGGATGGGAACGAGGACGAGGTGGAGGTCGGGAAGGCAGGATGGGAAGGAGGGCGAGGTGGAGGTGGGGAAGGCAGGATGAAGGTGGCAGCCTTGAGTGGGGAAGTAAGGATGAAGGTGGTAGCCTTGAGGTCAGGATGGGAAGGAGGGCGAGGTGGAGGTGGGGAAGTCAGGATGGGAAGGAGGACAGGGTGGAGGTGGGGAAGTCAGGATGGGAAGGAGGACAGGGTGGGGTGAGGAAGTCAGGATGGGAAGAAGGACAGGGTGGGGTGAGAAAGTTAGGAAGGAGGTGTCAGTGTTGAGGTTGGGAAGTCAGGATGGGAAAGAGGACAAGGTGGGGTGAGGAAGTCAGGAAGGAGGTGGCAGTGTTGAGATGGGCATGGTAGGATGGGAAGGAGGACAGGGTTTGGTGAGGAAGTCAGGAAGGAGGTTTGCAGCGTTGTGGTTTGGAAGGCGGGATGGAGGTGACAGCGTTGAGCAGGGGAAGGCAGGATGGGAAGGAGGGCGAGGTGGAGGTGGGGAAGTCAGGATGGAGGTGGCAGTTTTGAGGTTGGGAAGGCAGGATGGATGGACAGGAGGGTTGGGTGCAGATGGGGAGGGCAGTGTGGACGTGGAGAAGGCGGGGATGACGTGAATGAATGAACTATTTAAATGAGGGCGCTCAGTGAATGAGGACACATGTGGAGGAAAGCGTAATTGTATAGTTTGGATGTTCTGTTTTACTGTTAAGTAAAGATCGAAAATAAGCCCATTCTTAGTTTAGTTTTACGTCCCACTCAGCAATATTCCAGTTATATGACGGGGAAACTTAAAACCAATGAACAAATCGACTATTTCATAGATTACAATAACGGCTTTTGTGTAACGATGTCTGATAGGAAAGTTAGATAAGGAAGATGTAGAGAAAAAAGCAAAAGATAGCCACGAGAAAGAGTCGAATTAGATAGGCGAGAACACCGTATGTCTCGGAGTCAGATTACGCGATACTATGCCAAGAAATACTCCTCACATTCACCATGCTTTATCGGCTTTGTCCGTCCAGCACACTGTGAGGAAACGATAGCGTCAATCTGTCAGACAGCGAGAGAGAGAGAGAGCAAGACAGATAGAGAGATCACAGTGTCACTTTAAGTCGGCATTGCCATGGCCCAGCAGTACAATATATTTATCACATATATACAATGCCAGCTTTGATGGGCAGAGCTTGTAAGCGACACTGTAGTGCTAATCGCCAAGATAACGTGTCTTTAAATAAAGAATGATACTTGTCAAACCGTCAAACTGTCAAACAGTCATTTTCGAAGGAATATCTTTTTACTCTTGTATTGAGCTTTATTCCCAGTTAATAGAGAGTTTGGACGAGTTCACTTCTTTGTACAATATTACAATGTTTTGAAATTAATGATTGATAAGGTTCGTTTAGTCGATTGAAGGGAGGTTTTGAGCTGGTTATGCGGGTGTGCTTCGTGACGCTTCTGTCCTCTATGGTCTGATATAATCTTCCGGGCGTAGCAGATCATGATTGGTTTTGATAAGTGATTGCTTTGATGTGCCTGTTTTCATAGCGTTAAAATGTTATATTACAAAACAAGTTAAACAAACATCGATCTCTGAAGACTTATTGATTTTGAAAATATGACCATTATTATATTTATTGAAGATTATATTAAAGACAACACATTTAGTAGCTGACGTTACGAACTAACATTCCCTGACAGAGATGATTTTACGACCATGTGATGTATGTGCTTTACAAAACAAATGATAGAATTCCTCACCGATGATGATAATGATTCACACGTTATGTCCAACGCCAGTTTCATGATATTGTATTGGCATACATGTGAGTGTAATAATTTCATTGTTAGTTGTTACCTTTTAATCCTTTTAGGCTCCCTTTAAGAAAAATGCACGGATCGAGTCTTAGAATATGACAGCTGTCGAATCAATCACCAATCACCAATCTTCATCTCGTTTCGAAGTCGTTTCTAGTGTGACGTCATTCCAACTTTATGTCACAGCGAGTTTCGAACCCCTTCATCTAAGAAACCCCTGTTATTTTAACCCCATGAATGATAAAGTGAAGTGATCAACTTTTCCCCAATTAATGGATTATGTGTCATTGTTTTGGTGGATTGCAGTCACACCATGTTGTATGTTAAACAGAGACACAAAGGCAATTCTGAAATGCTATCTTGCGCAGTCGGGCAGTCCAGTAGTGAAAGTGTTCCTTCCTCACTGACAATCCGGGTTCGATCCCCAACAAGGGTACTATGTACGTTGCTCATTTCTGTGAAAATTCTGGAATGTTGTTAAATATTCCGTACATTGCCGTATATTCCAATCCACTCGTTTACTTAACTTTTCACGGGAATCCCAATGACATAAAACTTCTAAATTCGTTGTTTTGAATTCTGAGTACCTTCAGAATCTGCTGATTCGCTTGATAATGATTCATATTTTCATCGCGCGCTAGCACGACGCCTAAGCATTTCACAAAACCAAACCTTCAACTGCATTCTCTTCCCTTCATATGAAGATCCAGGTTAGAATTGATCTTTAGTAAGCCTTGCTTGTTGTAAGATGCGACTAACGAGATCGGGTGGTCAGACTCGCTGACTTGAGTGACAAATGTCATTGTTTCGTTCATCAATGATTATGCTGCTGTTTACTTGATTGTCTTCTCCAGACTCGATTGTTTACAGACCACCATATAGCTGGAATATTGTAAACTCACTCACTCACTCACTCACTCACTCTTCCCTGCATCAATGCACACATACCCTGGCAACTATGAGATATAGTGCCTAAAGCATGAATCCAATCCACTCAACCAATACCTGGTTAATTAATTGTGGTTGTTGTATGATGTGTTATCAGTTTGAACTATCGTATATAAAAGCAGCGTCCTGACCCGTGAAGGTCCGTAGTAGAATAGACATTCAGCAACCCACGCTTGCCAAAAGGTGACTATGCTTGTCGTAAGAGGAGACTAATGGGATTGGATGGTCAGACTTGGTTCACGCATGTCATCGGTTCCCAATTGCGGAGATCGATGCTCATTTTGTTAATCACTGGACTGTCTGGTCCAGACGCGATTAGTTACGGACCGCTGCCATATACATGTAGCTGGAAGTTTGTTGAGTGTGGCGTAAAACTAAACTCACTCACTTTAGTCGTGTCCTAACGGCATTTTAATGTCATTCCATCTCTGACAAACCGATTGTAATTGTTTCATAAAATAGGGATGTAAAACAAACTTTAAACGACTTAACATTTTAATCGAAACCAGGGAAAGTTAATTATTTTGTGTAAACAGAAATATACATACATGAATTGAAAAATGAAACAAACAAAATTGAATTTTCAAAGATACAGTTTCTTTTGATAGTCAGTATGTATTGGTAATACATGGCTAATGCGTTAAAACAAAACCATTTCCTACGTGATAGATTCATCAGTATGTCAGAGGTAAAAGGGAATAGTCTAAGACTTGTTTCTTTGTATAGTGATAGTGAGACTCCATAGCAGGTGCATCCTTCAAAGTTTCAGCTTTCGTTTGTGATGAAGCTAATTTCAAGTTTACGTTTATTTTTAAAATACGCATTTAAAAAGTGCCCTTTGTCACACAATATCATCGCACACTAATTTGCATAAAGTCATGGTCTGTTCCAAATAAGTCACTTTGGGCTAAATTGTTCATTTCTGCACTAACCTCATCCTCGATATCTCCAGGGTATACGTTCCGATAAGTCTCCACTCTACCCTGGATGCATCTACGGCTAAGCCCGATAAATTTATTACCTCCCTTGGCTGACTTTTTATCCAATCAGGTGTATACGCTGGGAAGCTGAGCAAGCCAATCGCAACGCACTTTCGCTTTTTAAATTATCTAACCGATTAAACTTGGCAAAACAAACCACGCAGGGGTTCTCTGAAAGACGCAGAACGAGTTCTTGCATATATATATATATATTTTTTTAAATTTCGGACCTATCAATGTGTCTTTATGATTTCTCTTAAATCTGAGTCGCGCTGCAACCTTCGCATTTGCAACCGTTATCTTTATTGACACTGGCAACTTCAGTTGTAAGGGCGGCTTAGCTGATTGGCTGATTGTGAGGATGCGAGCCAGTAAAGGGAGGTAATACATTTTTTGACCTAGCCGTAGATGCATCCAAGGTATAGTAAAGACTTATCGGAACGTATACCCCGGAGGACGCACTAAGCTCTCCTCATTAAAGTCATTTTCCTCGTCTGCTATCTCCCTATCACTGGAGACTGTAGTTACGTCCAACTTAGTTTAACAGATATTTCGCACCATCACATATTAACTACAAAAGTTGTAGATACAAATACGAAAAATACAGTTGTTTTTTTATATCCGACAATAGTTTAGGAGATTTTCTCCTGATGTGAAACAAGAGTGCTAGAGATGATATCTGGCGTGATGAAATGATATTTGATCTATATGACAGTCATGTAATTCCGTCAGACAACACGAATGGCAAAAAAACCTAAAAAAAACCCAGTAAGACCTTTTCTTACAAATGCGATCCGACGCAAAGATAATTTTAAAGTTAAAAAAAACTTCAATACATTCGAAACATTTGATATTTGAGAGGATTTGATTGGAAACACTGGCAATCGTACTGTGTCTAATTTTATACACGCATTGTAATGGATGGTTTGGACTCGCATTTCGCTATATCTTAACACATTTTTTAATGTTCAAAACTTTCAAAACACAATAAAAAAAACTTTTTACAGCCACGTAAGTTTGATTATAAAATATTCAAATTCCCAGATTGTTCACTTGTATTAATTATTTCTGTTACCTTATCAACAGCATGTTCCCGATAAGGTCCTTCAAAGCCTTGTGTGGTCAAGTTATCTCCAAAACTCAATATAGATTACGTATTATATATTAAAGCACCTATGTATAGCCATGGAAACGGTCCTTGTGAATTCATATCTTGTGATTTAAAACGTACGCTAGTGTTTTCGACAGATATGATAATGTGTTATCTTCGGGTTTCAGAAGATAAGACGATCAAAGTTTCAACACTTACAGAATTCAGTGTTTACGAACATTAATGAATGAACAAGCCACTTTCAGGATTGAAATTTTGTATTAAAATATGCATTCAAAATTTCTTCTAATAGTTTTCTTTCCGTGATTTATTTCTCTTTGTTCCTTTTTTACACCAGCGTTATCGTTCATGTTGTTTATCGCCTCTTTAAATGTTATTTCCTAAATAGAATGTAAATCTAAATGTTAAAGCACAAAAGGATGCAGATTTCAAACTGTTTTATGTTTATTTGTTTGTTTGTTTAACGAGCCTGGGCCAGACAATCCAGTGACCAATATCATGAGCATCGACCTACGCATGACATGTGTCATCAAAGTCTGCGAGTCGGAGCACCCATTCCCCTTTGTCTACCTTTACGACAGGCACAGATTGCTGAAGATCAATTCTAACCCGGATCTTCACGGGTTCATGGCATGTGGAATGAATGTTGCGAGTTTGATGAACTAATGTGAACAGTTGATAAACCTGAAAAGGTCATCAGGACAAAGTTTGGATTGGAACCCACAGACAGTATCCGAAATGTCAAAGGATCGGAGGAACAATGTAGATTTAGTTGGTACGGAATTCATAAATAAGCCCAGATGCGTACTTGGTTTCATTATGCCTACATTGTATCTCTCGATACGGACTAACTACAAACTTGGATAAAGACAGTGTGATTCCTGAAAAATACAAACAAGGATACGGTTCATTATACCCACATTGTATCTCTCGATACAGCCTCAATGCACACTTGAAACTGGTTAGTTTAATTTCGAGAACACAAACTGGGCACGGTCTGTATTCCATACCGCCACAGTTCCACAGATTCGTATTCTCTTTATCGGACATGTTTCGGTGTTCCCGACAGTCAATATTGTCAGTTGTGGTCTCCAGACACGTTATACTGACATCAAGCTGTAGCTTATTGTGTCTCCACATTAGAACCCGGTTCAAATTAGTGTTGATGAGTCAAATTAAGAACCACACTGTATTCATTGTAGATTGACATCCTAGCGTGTCAGGTACTCACGGACTTCGCCGAGTCATGATATTGCTTTCAGTGTTACCTATTGGTTTTAGAAAACTAATTTTGAGTCTACTAAAAGAGTTGGGATTGGTACAAGCATAGTGAAAACAATATTGTCCAGGGAATGAAGGGCAGGGGCGGATGGTGTATCGATAGAATCAGATTAGTTTCCTGATGTAGATTCAACGTCAGATGTTATTGGAAAGCAGATTCGAATGAGTGAGTCTAGTTTTACACCACACTCAGCAAACGTCCAGCTATATGACGGTGGCGTGTAAATAATCGAACCTGGACGAGACAATCCAGTGATCAACAGCATGAACATCGATCTATGATACGATGATAACGTATCAACGAGGTCAGTGGGCCTGTCCACCCAGTCCCGTTAGTTCTAAGTTCCAAGACAGTATACACATTACTAAACTAACGGACAAAAGAAACGTTACCGTGTCCAAATCACTGACTTACAAAACGACCAACCACCATGGTGGAAAAAAAGAAAGTGAGTACTAATAACAGGTGCATGGACAACATATATGTGCATATTGTCCACACACCTGTTATTAAAGTTCGCTTTCTTTTTTCACAATGATGGTTTGTCTTTTTTGTAATGTTTTCTTACCCTTTCTGTTCTATCCGACCTTATTCTGTGACCTCCTATCTTATCTTTTCTATCCCGCCCTGTATGAATCATACCGTCATATTCTACCCTCTCTGTTGTTGGCTCGTCAGGCCTAAGGCCAGCTGGGTTCGATTCCCTACATAAATACAACACGTGAAGTCCATTTCTAGTGTCCACCGCCGTGATATTAATTGCTGGAGTATAGTTAAAAGGGCCGCAAAACAATACTCTAACCATCAGGCTACTCCACCACCCCTCAAGCATACTGGACAGGGTAGAGAGACTATATTTTATATTCTAAATGTATTCAGTGAAACACGACCTTGTGTTTTGAATTACTGAAGTATTAATAAACAGAATGGAACTGAAATTTCATTCCTGTCCCGTTAATGAATATCAAAATTAGTGTTATCGTTATTAAAAATAATAACCGCTATTAATGAATGATATCTAAACGGTTAGGTCTCATTTTACCAATATACATTAATTGTAGTGCAGTAAGTGTTGTCCAGCTGGTGTCAGGGCGAAATTTGACCAGCGTCCGGAAAGTCTGCAATTCCATCACAGCTCCCTAACATCTTCTGCACTCCACCAGCAGTTCCGGAGGATTCGGGTTAGAAATTGGTCTTCAGTAATCCATATTGGTCGTCAGAGGCGACTAACGGGATCGGGTGGTCAGATTCGCTGATTTTAATGACACTTGTCATCGTATTCCAACTACTTAAGTCGATGCACATGTTGTTGATCACTTTGTTTATTTGATTTGATTCGATTATCGATTATTTAAAGACCGCCATAATATAGCTGGAATAATGCTGAGTGTGGCGTTAAACAGAAAAAAAAACAACCAACCGCCAGCAGTTCGGGAGAAACCGTTAAGTCCGTTGTCTTGACAGCCATTGGGTTTAGGGGGTATGTTTATATATTTTCAAAGCAAAGATATTTAGAACATTTGACCCCTCTGACGTTGTGTCTTATGTGGTTAAATATTGTGGTTAATTTACTCGACAGGGTAGAAGACGTTCTTGATGTTTCATTCTTTTTGGGAGAAGATGTTGAGAAACATATACCAGGGCTGGTCAAAAAGTTCTAAGCTGCATAACTTCTAGACTGGTGACCCCACCTAATCTTAGGAGTGCTTTGGACCGTGTTCTTCATCAACTAGTTTGAAAGCAACGGGTACTTGAAGCATACTATACAACAGAGTACAACGTGAGTGATGCTGAGTCCTGGGGTACAGATTTTACATGATTAATCTACGTCTCACACCTCTAAGTCTGCAGTACATCAATGTGGCTTCGAAGAACTCTTTCATCCTCCGTATTCACCTTACTCTCCCTCCTCTCTCTCTCTCTCTCTCTCTCTCTCTCTCTCTCTCTCTCTCTCTCCCTCCTCTCTCTCTCTCTCTCTCTCTCACACACACACTCTCTCTCTCTCATACTTAGCTGTCGTCTGTTCCGACACCGTGAGTGAGATGTTCTTTGTATAATGTACAGCTATTCTAATGGGTTTTAGGTGTATTATGTATTCTGTACGGAATATATTGCATTCTGTATGATATATGCTATAACCTGTATTGTTTATGTTTTCACATCGATTATAGTGTGTATTATTCAAGACGATCGCTGCATACACATTCAATATGTATATGTGTCTTGTACGTCTCAATCAATCATGGTCACCCTACATACAACTAACCCGTGTGTCATATGTCCCAAATGGTCGTATCTAGCTGTTCTGTTTGGACACGGGATGGTTGAAAGAGCAATTTAGGTGTCTGCTTTAACCAGACAGACAAAATGGTGGAATGAGGTTACCGTGTTTGTGATCATTATAGCCCAGACAGATCAGGTGGTCGAGAGTTCGCCTGATGCAGAGATACACATATGTTGTGAGGCAGGCTTCAAACGATCAGCAATCCGAGCAGCCTGCAGCTGTAACAGCGTAGACTGGGCTCTCAACCTGTGTGCAAAATTTTATCCACAAGATTAATAATTGGAACCTTCTGATATTGAGCATTATATTAGTAATATTAACAGATAATGTTACTATGTTCCTACTGATTCAGATTGGCTGCGAACACTGTAATTAGTTGTTAGAGCAAACGTATCGTTTTATAGTTTTCGTGTTCGTTTCTTTAACGTCGCAATCAGCAATATTCTAGTTAAATGACGGAGGTATTTATATAATCCAGTCTAGACTTGCTATTTCCGCAAATGACCTTATCACTATCGACCAGACGCCCGTGATGTAAACGGAACACTAATAATTGTGGATATTCAAATGTCGCATTTTTATGTTTATTAATGATTGTCTCAAGACAAATGATGACAACAATGAACATATGCAGGTGTTGTAAAGTTGACTGATAGACAGACAGCATTACAGTGTTGCGTTTCGTAGCATTTTGTTGGCATAAACTCTTTCTTTATCTATCAGGAATCATTTCTTATGAACACCTTTAACATATTTTCATAATTTGCGTTCCACTGTACGCTCAATTTTGTATCTACCAGATTCGATCCAAAGATAATGAAACTGGTCAGAAATGTCTCAGTTTTTCAAATGGTAACATAGGGTTATATATGTCCAAATGTTTTTATACAAAGTATAGTTACATAATTTGAGATTTTTGAATGCGCTGAGCCTCCATTTTTTCTGCCAGTTGACAAATGTTACCCTGACCACTACCCTTAAGAAAAAAACAGGTCCTGAGTTTGTAATATTTATTTTCCGGTGAACTCAGGTGTTTTGGGGTTTTTTGCAGGTGCTTAAATCAGAAAGACTTGAAACAGTTGACGACATGTGACTGTGGTGATTGTTTGAAAAGAAAGTAAGGAAACGATGATTGAAACCTATGTGACTAAATAACTGAAACCTCTGTTTAGATCGTTTCTCTTGTTTTACGTTTTAGCTTACTGCTGTCTTTAGGTTTCACTTGTTAAAACTTTCTGCCACAACGTTTAATCCTCAATCTTTAACATCCAACATCTTCGAGGCTTTTTGTTTTGAATTTGCCAAGAAATGATTAAAAAAGTGTCATTGTATTGATGAAGTACATATGGCTGTCAATAAGAAATAAGTGCCATTTTTTTCCATTTTCGGGTACAAATTGTAGTTACGATAGAAATCAACTTCCATAGACCTAACCGTTAATGGTAGAAAGTCATATAGAGATGAAAATGATCTGCTATGACGTCACTACAATTTGACATATGATTTATGAGATTTGAAGAATTATAAAAAAGGTCATGACGAAAATAGGAAAAAAATATTTTTAAAAAAAACAACTATAAAAGATATTAAATATCCGCGAGGCATTTCGGGTTGCTTTGTTTGTTTGTTTGGTTGGTTGGTTGGGGTTTTTTTGCTTTGTTGACCATTTTTTTAATATCTTATATTATATCTGATTATATATAACCATTCTCTTGTCCTCACAAATATGTTTTAAAGTTTCTCAGTTCAGGACGGTGTTTGTTACAAGATGTTTTCACAGTTATGGAGAAGTATGACATTCAAAGACTGACTACGTTACTAGCCCAGATGATCGTATTACAATTACTCCAGGGCGGGATATCATTTTTGTCTGGTTGTATTTGATTCGTTTGATGAGAAAACAATACTCCTTGAAGCTCCATTGTAGGTTACAAATAGGTGGGCGCGCAACATATATATTTCTGTGTTGGAGTCAAGTGTCATGTTACCAGATTTGAACCGTTAGATGGAAAAATGGTTTGGTTGAAAGGATTGTTGGTTTGGATATAGGATATTGTGTACGAAGCATGTTGTTTGGTGTATCGTACATTGTGTATGGTGTATTGTGTGTGAGTGAGTATGGTATACATGTACTTTGTATTCTCTATTCTTCTCTCGCTCCCCCTCTATCTCTCTCTCTCTCTCTCTCTCTCTCTCTCTCTTGTCCCTAGTTAACCCTTTTCTTTCACATCTCCCCACTCTCACACCTCTCCTCTCTCGTCCTCTCTCGCGCGCATCTCCCCGCTTCTCTCTCCCCTTCTCTCTCATCTTCTCTATCTCTCATCTTGCTCTGTTCGACTGTTCAGTCGGTATTTCTTCAAGACATTCACCAACCCTAGAAGTCCAACACGTCAACAAACCAGCCACACGTGACTTTACGTGATACATGTACCGAAGTCGCTACATCCCAAATGTCAGTTCGTTCTGTCAGATAAATGACCCGTTCTCTTCCTTTGAAATGTCAATGAACATGACTCTAATTTGCATGAATAATCACATTTGGACTTAACAGAGGCATTCCTAAAGCAATAGGAAAAATATGAAATATACATGTGTGGAAGCATGGTAAATGATGACGGCTGTGCTGTTAAGGGAGTTTGTGCTGTACAGGGGTAGAGAATAAGTGGGCATAGTGGCTGATCACTCCTAACCACATTCCACCTTGCCTATCCACCTCACCTACTCTCAACAACATCCACCGATCTACCTCTCTTCCACTCAACAACACCACCGATCTACCTCTTCCATTCAACAACTCCACCGATCTACCTCTTCCACTCAACAACCCCCACCGATCTACCTCTCTTCCACTGAACAACCTCCACCGTTCTACCTCTTCTACTCAACAACTCCACCGATCTACCTCTACCACTCAACAACTCCACTGATCTACCTCTACCACTCAACAACTCCACTGATCTACCTCCCCTCCACTCAACAACTCCACCGATCCACCTCTTCCACTCAACACCCCCCCCCACACACACACACACACCGATCTACCTCTTCCACTCAACAACTCCACCGATCTACCTCCCCTCCACTCAACAACTCCACCGAGCTACCTCTCCTCCGCTCAACAAACTCCACCGAGCTACCTATCCTCCACTCAACAACCTCCACCGAGCTACCTCTCCTCCACTCAACAACCTCCACCGATCTACCTCTCCTCCACTCAACAACTCCCCAACTTCCCCAATCTACCACCATATAGGACTACATATAGAACTGCATCTAGAGCCAGGAGCACAGGAACGTGACCTCTGAAACATTATGAGTGACTGTAACTTCACGCTGCATTCAGCAATACTCATACTGCATGCATACGGCGTCGCTCTGAAAATAATGGATTTAAGCACACGGTCGCTTTGGCATTGAGGCATTATTTGACATAAAAGAGCACAACGATAGGATACTCTAACAAATATTCTTAGCTTGATAAACATAACATATCACCGACTACGACATCGACGAATTATACAACGTGATCACTACCACACTTACCAGTAGAGACACCAGCACGCCATACGATCAGACTGAAACACAAAGGAATTACTTTGTTTTCACAATGCTCAACTCGATCTTACTCCATCTTACTTCTTCAGACATAGCATGGTGCTGATACTTACAAAGAAACAGAATGGCGATATCGGGGATCTAAGATATTTGTTATTCTAAAAAACAAAAAGGAAAGCGATTCGTGCAATATCTTAACAGACGAACTGTCACAGTGTTTGCACATGAATTTGTCATCAATACAGTTTGTAAAGGTCATGTAGCCTTCCTTTTTGTTGGAGTTCGAGTTTGCAAAGGTTTTTGTTGTTGTTGTATTGTTATCAAGATATAGTGAGTAGCCATATACACTGCTTCATTACCTCACAAACCATTGTCGTGTAGTATTAGTGTTAAGTGCGGCTATCTTTCACCTTAGATATCGCATGCAGTTCTATGCAACGAAACAGACGCTGAAAATTGGAAAGAAAAGTGAGTGCCAATGCCCTGGGCATGTCATGGGTGTGTGCGTGCGGGGTGGGGGTTGGGACGGGGGGATTATGTAATCCAGAATAATGAGTTCATTTAGTTTTGCGCCGCACTCTTTAGTATTCAGCTATTTACAGATTCGAGTCTGGACCAGACAATCGTAACCCTAATGACCCATGATTGTCGTAAGAAGCTACTAACGGGGTCGGCTGCTCAGACTCGCTGACATGCTTCACATATGTCCTCGTATCTCACTTGCGTAGATCGCAGTTCATGACGCTGGATTATCTGGTCCAGAATCGATTATTTACAGACTGCAGTCATACAGCTGGAATACTGCTGAGTGCGGCGTTTAACAACATCCAACCACTATTCCTCGTATGCTTTCATCAGCCTGGTTGCTTTGTGTGTGTGTTGCTTTCTGATATTGCTGAAATATTTCTAAAAGCGGCGTAAAACTATGCTCAATCACTCATTCACACGGCTCTTTCAAATATGTCCTGAACAAGGTTAGTGACACCATTCAAAATCACAAAGCAATATTCTGTTCTTCCCGCGTCTTTCACTTAAACAAATGACTCACCCATGAATGTGCCACAGTGATGCAGGATACGCTCCTAGCGTCGTCACTATTTGATAAGTGTAAGTCATAAGCCGCTTTCAACAATATCCCAGATATATCACGGCGGGCTTCACACATTATACCCTTGTGGGGAATCGAAACCGGGTCTTCGGCGTGACGAGCGAACGCTTAAACCACTGGGCTACCCCACCGCCCCAGACATGACAGAATCGGAAATGTAAATCAACTAGGCATTTAGGAGATGTTTTTAACAAATGAAGCATGATGCTGATGTTTTCGCTTTAATTTATATGATACATAGCTACGTACATTCTTGTCATCGTTGGCGTCATCATACGTACATTCTTGTCATCGTTGGCGTCATCATACGTACATTCTTGTCATCGTTGGCGTCATCACAATATCATCATGATCTAAATCATGTTTTTACTATCAAATGAACCATGCAGAAATGAGCGTTGAATTCAGCGAGTGAGTTTAGTTTTACGCCGCGTTTTTGGCAATATTTATGCAATATCACAGCAGGGAACACCAGAAATTTTCTTGACAAATTGTACTTATTTGGTGACGGAATACAGAATGACTGATTGCAGTAAACACGTGTGTCCACAAAGGGAAAAGCAGTGATGGCATCAGAAAAGCGTTTTCTTCTTAAATTGCTGTACACGTGTATTGAGTTCTCAAATGTAAGCACGTGTATTCACCAGGGGTTGATATTGACGCCCTGTCAGTAAATTAAGTGAAACTGATTATAATCAAGACCAATAGCTTCCAACAAAGGCATCAGAGAAACAACGGTTTCAGGAATACCAATACGTCCAAGTCTGCAATATGAATAAATAACACCCAGTATCGTTTTTCCTGGAACACAGGATATTTGAATTGCGATATCGTCAGAGGCCTATTGTGTGAATATGTTTTGAGGAGTCCACTCCGAAGTCAGTAAATAACGGAGATAATTTTGGAAAAGATAATTGTTTCTTAGGCTCGGAGTAGACACATTAAACCAATTATTCACCTAGAACACTTACAATATTGATGATTTTATCGATACCTCGCGTGGGAATTTCAGCCTGTGAAACATGCACTTCGTTTTTGACCTTTCCGCTGGCATACTTTTCTGTCAAAAAACGTCAACATACAATTGTTGAAAAAGGTTAAAAATATTCCAGATGAGGTTCATATTTTATTTATTTTTATGTGACAGTTTTGTGAAAGGGGCCCCTGGTGACGAGAATCCGAAACCCACTTGGATAGTGGGTATACAATCAAACACGGTTGCGTCAAAAATGAGGGAACCTAGGGAAATACTTCCAGTTACCCGTGGTTCGACACAAGCACAAAATGATGACTTTAGAAGACACATACAAAGTTTTTACTTTACACACTAAAGCTCGACTGTATGGGCAACAAATCAAAGAAAACAGCGTTAGACTTAAGTGTCGGGTGTTTGATGTTCAATAGCATATGGACTGCTCTTGGATTAGTTTGTGAGTTGGGTTCCTCGACGTTCCACTCCAGTTACAACTAGACAGCAAATAATCGATGGCAGAAACGAAAAACTATCGATGCATCTATAGTATGTGTGACTATCGATAATTTAGTAATTGACTTCCGTTGTTAAATGCGCATCGCAAAATGCAGGAAGAGCCAGATGTGTTCACTTTGATTTTTAGAGTTATCCGCCCTTGGTGCCCTTTTAAACAAATATGGCGGCAAACACGGCATGCGACTCAGAGTTTGAAATTATGAACACAATACGTTTTTTGTTGTAAGTGTTTATTTGATCTTGGTTAAGAGGTTCTTGTCAATTATTGGAAGAGAATGAAACTAATTCAACTTGTTTGTATTTCATATAAAGTATACCAGTTACAGCATGGTGTGTCACCCTCATGAGGGTTGTAGTCCGACGTGATGCAGGTTCATCCCTTTTATGAGACCACAAAAATCTACAGCTACGACGCTGAGAAACAGCGACCCCTCAATCATATGTCACTGGCAACCCGTGACGACCCGGGTTAGAACTGATGATCACCCGTAACCCGTGCTTATCGGAAGAGGCGACTGACGGCATCGGGTGGTCATGCTTGCTGCCCTAGTGGGCACCATTCTAGCCAAATTGAGTAGCTGCTCGTGCTGTTGATCGTGGATTGTCTGGTCCAGAATCGCAAATTTACAGACCGCCGCCATATTGCTGAGTAAGATCAAACTAACTCAGGTTTCTTGAGGGATCATTCTCCCGCACCCGCCCCATTGGCAAAAGCTGAGATGACGCAACATAAGGACAAATTAACACTACATTAAAAAGATCTATTTCAGACAAGCAAAACAGTTCACTGAAGTAACGGCGTCACAAAAGGGCCAGCGGATCCACACAAGTAAGGGAGATAACCCAAGTAAGGGAGATAACCCAATACTTCCCTTTCTGGTGTTTCAGAATCGGCCCCGGTATGTAACTTGAGATGATGAAAAATCGGTTTTACTTCATGAATAAAACGTATATTTTGCCGTGGATTAAAACGTATAGTTTGAGAATAAAAGTTGTAAATGGAATATGAAATGTGATCTGTTGCCGCATGTGAACATTCTAAAATAACTACAATTTATCTCAATTACATCAACAAAACCATCAGTTTTCTTCAAGAATTCCACATTATCCTGCATGTAAAACAGAAACTTTTCTGCTTAACATTTAACTTTGTTAGTCGGCGAAGCATTTTGTTAGCCTATACATCGAGACTGTACCTAGGTCGGGCGACTTCTCGCGTTACGTTTTAATAACTTGTATATGTCAAGAGTATATAGGGATATCATTCCATATGTCGTGCTATTGTAGAAAACTGACACTTGTAAATACTTTACAGCAAGCAACGTATTTACAATTCATATATTACATATTCATCGACAATATATCCCAACGTCGAGATCATTTTACACCTTTGTTTAATCGTCAGTTTATAAGAGATCAATTTTATAGCAGTCATACAAAGCAATTATTAAATATTAAAACAGATTACCACGTTTAATTAAGTTAAAAGCAAGATTTTTTATTAGTGATAATTGATTTCTTAAATTCACTCTTGACTTCAAAAGTTGAAGCATAGGTCCACTGCCGAGTTCTGAAAAGTTCTACGTTCCTGCTTTTTGCTGACTTATACTTGAGTGAGTTGGGTTTTACGCCGCTTTTAGCAATATTCCAGCAATGTCAAGGCGTGAGACACCAGAAATAAGATTCATACATTGTACCTATGCGGGGAGTCGAACATGGGTCTTGGTAAATCATTCAGTATATATACTAGAAACTGGTAGATGTTTTAACACACGTGACTGTTCACCACATATTGGTCGCGAGGCTGAGACCAATCGACCAGTGTCGAACTGAGATAGTCACATTGAAGCGTTATCCCATCAGTCGTCGCGGTGATATAAGTGCGTGTGGGTGATATTTTGTGGGTTTGTAGGTTTGTGTTTTTCTATTTTTATTCCATCCCTCTTTTTTGTGTGTGGGGGATAGGGGTGGGGGGAGGAGGGAGGGTGGTTAGGTGTTGGATAGTGAATGGTGTTCTTGAAATCTACCTATATCTGAAACGGTTAACACACAAACATCCTATATAGTAAATACATCCTATATAACCTGTATATGACTAGACATCATGTTTCTCCGCTTCCAAGATGGCAACATTCTGGCTAATACTGTCCAGTCGTCTTCATCCGTTACATTGCTGCCAGCTGTCGTGTATACCGTCACTCATTTGCACTTTGCCATTATGTTGACAAGATCTCTAATACCTCTCAACGCTATAATCTGCCATTCTTTACTCTAATATGTCTTCCAACCCAATTAATTAGGATATCGATAATTACGCGGCAAATGTGTTCAATCCACACGGAATCTCTACATCCGACGTCTGACCGAGGCTTACCATAATTCAATAAAGGGCATCGGCGCCTAGGTTGGCCCGGGGGTCGAGAGAGGGGGGATAAGAAGATCTGAGACTGATTGCGAGATAGGGACACAGACTGGCGGTCATCCCTAGGTTTCATTGGGTAACTCAGACTGACCCCGAGGCAGGAGCTAAGACGGGATGACATTGCACTGGTATTCGGATTCCTAGTTTACTGTCTCGTATTCGCGTGTTACCGCCATGACAGTTGTATGTTGATGGATATACCTGGCTGCGAATATCTATATACCTATTGTCGGACTGCAATTATCATTGTCTGTTTTGCAGTTTGATAAATAAGATAAATATAATGCAACTGTTCTAACACCCCAAATTCACAGATAAAAGATAAATTATTCACATATTTCCATAGATAATCTTTTTAACGAACATCATTATCATACTGACGTACAAAAGAAAGTATACAGCTGCTGCAATTGAATCTGCCGTGTTTTGTCAACACATGCACAATGTTTGTGATTCGTCAAATAACACATTTTGACATGATTATGTCGCTTCGGGGAAAATAATCCCCTACCGTGAGATGTGTACTTTCTTTTGTTCGTCAGTTCATAAGCTATTTAAAACGATTTTCATAACATCTTCCCCAATACATATACCTGCCTGCAAACCATCCACAGGTAGTTCCTTGTCTGAAGGAACCGGTCTCAAATTATATTTCCTGTTTTGCATTATATTCCATGGCCATTTGGATAAAAACTGTTTGAAGACAAACTATCTAGACCTTACGTCCTTCGGGGTTTTAGAAGTTACCATTACTATAATCCACTGATATAGAAATATTGAAACTAGTCTTGCAGTAACAGGTCGAAAATAATATTCACAGAACCTCCAATCCACGAATCCTCTAAAAAAAACATTACACACAACAAAAGTTGCGGGCCGTGCCGAAGATGCATCCAGGGCATTGTGGAGATTTATGGGAACGTATACCTTGGAGATATCGAGGATGTATTGAACAGTGAGTGAGTGAGTAGTTTCAATCCGCCTTCAGCGGAATTCCAGCAACATTACAGCGGGAGACAGAACAAATGGACATCATACATAGTACCCATGTGAGGAATCGAACCCGGATCTTCGGCGTGACAAGCGAACGCTTTAACCAATAAGCTAAAGGAGGAGGGCCGATGACTGCTTACTGCTGACTCGTCATTGTTGAGTGAGTTTAGTGTTCCGCCGTACTCAGCAATATTCCAGCTATATGACGGCTGTCTGGGTCAGACAATCCGGTGATCAACATGAGCATCAGTCTACACATCTGGGATATGATGACATGTGTCAACCAAACCAGGGAGTCTTACCACCCGATCTCGCTAGTCGCCTCTTTAGACAAGCATGCGTTAATGAAGATCACTTCTAATCCGGATCTTCGCGAGTCCCAGTGTGCTCATGACAGGTTGATAAATGGTTATACCCATAATGCACCACTATTGAATGTGTCTGGGAAGTGAGATAAGCTACGCCTTCAACACTGTCACAGATGCTGCATATATCCGATTGAGCTGGTCAGACAAAGGGAGAATAACGTCTCCGGAATATCATAATATAATGTTATTGATATCTTATATTTTTGTCTAGCATTACAGTCAAAATGAAGTTTTGAATCTAGGTTCTGGGCTTAATGCATTCGTTGCACGACAATAAACATGACAGTTATTCCGACTTTCTGTATTTGTTTATTTATATTTAATTTTATTTGTATATTTAGACAAATCTAGAAGACTGAATCGAGGTCAAGAAGGATAGATACTAGGCTTTTTACAAGCGATCTTAGTCTGTCTCATAGTCCCTGAACCACATTATTTTGGCTACTGCCTAGACCCCTCCGCAATACTAAAGCCCTAAGTGAAGCAAGTGTGGTCTCCTGTGGGCCCCTGTTCCTTTTAAATTGGTTTATTTGTTACGATCTAAATTACATATTCAAAGACTAAGTGTTAGTATGCAGCGATCTCATCGTTTATCTGATCTCTCATGCTTTAATGTTTAGAACAGATTAAACAATTTCACAGGGCACTAGGTTGGTTCTGCTTATCATTGAAGTGGGTATCCCACTATCAAGCACAGGCCCATCAATGATTGACAAGCAGTGATTAACGATTACCCGATGCCTCAAGCTGGGCCAACAAGCGACACGCGTTTATAATTAAGCAGCATTTTAATAATGTGCCTTTGATATAAAGCTATATATTATCTCATCAATTTTTTAAGACCCTGTAACAATTTTAAAACTATTTTAATTTCTCTACATTTAATTCGAAATAGCAACAACATTTATATTGCAAATATCCTGAAGAAATGCTTATCTCATTAATGTCATAATGAAATCTACATTCATGAAATCCAAACAAAGTCATGTCTGCAAGTAAATATCACGCGTGTGCATGTAAAATAACTATGAAATACTGATTATACAAGTTACATCCTAGCATGTAGTAGTTGTCTATTATTCAATAAAGAATTTGAATGTTTCATTTTTGAAATTCTCTACTTTTGATTTAATGGAAGTTATTATATCAACTGTTGAATTAAGTTTGTTTAGCTTGCAAGCTACCTTATTCAGCCGAGTTTCTGTCAAACAATACTAAACATGTAATTCGAAGCCTGCACTCGAAGTCTTCTTGTGTTTTCGATTTTGTATTAGTTTATTAGGGACCCTTCACTATTTATGTCTAGGAGGAGTGATGATAGTTTTTATGGAGAGGCATGAGCGATGTAAAGGACCCCTCCTGAAATTTCTCCACAACGTATGAACCCACCCATTTAAATATGTCATATGTCCAAAAACTGCTCACCCGCTAGCTATAAATTATTAACGGTCCCCAGCGTTGTTTGTTTCCAATGCACTTCAGATCCGTGTGTGCGCGTGTGTGTTTGTGTGTGTGTGTGAGAGAGAGAGAGAGAGAGAGAGAGAGGGAGAGAGAGAGAGTGTGTGTGTGTGTGTGTAGTGTGTAGTGTGTGTGTGTGCGTGCGTGTAGTGTGTGTGTGTGTGTGTGTAGTGCGCGTGTGTCAGTGAGAAAGGAGAGCGAGGGAGAGGGAGAGTAACATTGATTTACTTTGATGGTAGCCAGAAAAGTAGGATTCAACTTATTTCAATTTCATTTTTAGTTTTAATATATATCTGGGTTTCTTTAAATACTCACAAAATAAGTCACTATCAACTAGCTGTAATGATCATAGTCTGTCTCAAAAACCGCGTACACCTCCCACAAGACACTACTATGTTGTTGTCATGGTGTTTTCCCAGATACATAGAGATCACATCTCTACGCATTTCAAAAACTAAATTGTTTATCCCAGATACCACATACATGGTCAGGCTGGACCCTTTCCCAGACTTATGTTTAGTCCCTAAACATATATAATTTGATAGAGACTAAGATCTCACTCACTGAAAAGGCGCCCCAGTGAGGATGGAATACAGAGGGAAATCCTAGACTTGGTAGAAGAGCACAGAATATGGTTCAGGCAGATTAACCCTAAGTCTGGTTCATGTCAGGAATTGTTTTCGAACCCAATGTGAAGTACGGGACACTGAGAGCAGTTGAATTGATGCTACCCACAGGCAACATAGGTCCTTGTCATGTTTCTGTTTGGTTGTTATTTAACGTTGCAAACAAACACACCAACTGCATTTACTCACCCCACTCTACTGCTTCGTGCCGCAACAGCTGCTGAAGAAGAGTGAGTGAGTGAGTTTAGTTTTATGTCGCACTCAGCAATATTCCAGCAATATGGCGGCGGTCTGTAAATAATCGAGTCTGGATCAGACAATCCAGTGATCAACAACATGAGCATCGATCTGCGCAATTGGGAACCGATGACATGTGTCAACCAAGTCAGCGAACCTGACCACCTGATCCCGCTAGTCGCCTCTTACGACAAGCACAGTCCCTTACTGAAGAAGAGGTGATGAGAATGAGCAGACAAGGAATGGGAGTGATCTATAAATGTATTTACACACGCACGCGCACACGCGCACACGCACACACGCATACGGACGCATGCATACACGAACGCACTAATATTTATGTATGGGTGGGTGGTCTGTACCGAAAGAACTGCCACGAGAGTGGGCAATGCCTCATGTATAACTAGTGATCAACTGTTTTGAAATACCGATTATCACACAAGAGCCTAGACATTGCTTGCAAACAATTTATTCTTCCTCTTTTTGACTATTGTTCTCACATCCGGGACAATTCAAAGAAAGAGAAAAGCAACTCCCTTGAAAAAGTACAACTTGATGCTCTACGCACAATATGTGGTGCTGATGCAATTCATCTGTATAAGGTTTGTAGTTGATTTCCACGTTAGTTGAGAAATTCATCTTCGATGCAACCACATACATATACATATTATCAACATATAGTGAGTGCGTGAAGTCAGTCTAAACTTTTGATGGGTAGTATATTTCAAGGCAATGTTCAGTGGCGTGTGGTGGTATAGAAACATACCTATGTGAACGTCATTACCAAAGGCCAATACAATACGTTAAGGAGAAAACATCGTATTGCAAGACATTAGGTGGTAAGCAACTATTGAGAAGATTATTGTGAATTAATTATGCAAGTCCCAAGGCTTAAAATAACTGTAGTGTCATTTCTGAGCAAACATACAAAAGAGAGAAATTCCCGATCGCAAAACGAAGCATTGCGTGAGATATCCATTGTTTGGCCAACACCGTTAATTTGTGATGGTGAATTTATGAACAAGGTATGACGTTATTTTGAATTGTATACTCATGGAAACTAATGAAGGAAAACACGAATGTGCAAGAGTTCCTGTACTCTTTTCCGGGTTTCTTGTCATGCTCTATACCGCACTTTAGGTAAAACTCTGGAAGAAATAAAGGAACACTTGTGCTTTTATGTTTTCCCTTATCCGTTTCAATGGGTACATGTGCAGTCAGATTGTTGGGTTTGCTTCGGGTCTCCTCGCCAACCATGTAATTCTATTGAATTGGTCCAAACTCAATTATTTACAGACCGCAGCCATATAGCTAAAACTAAACTCACTCACTATTGTATTGTTTCCGCATGACGGGGAAGCTGGGATTTAAGTTGTTGTTGACAACAATTTTACCTGCACTGCATATTGAGGTATTCTAAACCTGTTCAAGAGGGGCGTTTTTTCCCTTCTTTTCGGTCACGCGGTAAATGGCAACATTAAATTAATAAAATCAATATAGCAATATAACTTAAAAATTAAAAAGGACTCATAAAAAAAGTGTTTATGAGCCTGGCACGATACTGTATATCGGTATACGAACGCAATAAAAAAATTACTTCATAATTCGCTTATAGTGAGTGGGTGTAGTTTCGCCCTGCTGCCAGCTATATTTGTTCCGGAACGGGATTTCGGAAATGGACTTCACTTACTGGACCCACTGAACCCATGTAGGGACTCGATCCCGGGCATTCAGTGTAACGAGCTAACGGTTTACCCACTCACCTACCCCAGCGCTCAGTAAACAACGAATGTGCATGAGGCAAACAAGTCAAATAACTATTTTCTAACCTCTCCCATTTAGGCTGGAATTTTGGGGGGCCATCGGTGTCTGTTCCGATTTTATTTCCCCTTTTTGTATCATTCCTATTGACAATCAGATCTCACCTCTCACAAAGTTTTGTCTTTGTTTTAAACAAAACGGCGGCGCCGGTCGAGACGGAAAATAAAACTGGTATACAGCACACATGTTTTGTAATGGTCATTTGGTTCTGGACACCGGAAGCTAATTTCTTTAAAAGATTTTGATTGGATTATAGTTATTATAAACAAAATGTAAGTCAGAAGTTCGATCCGGATTGCCTAGATCGATGGTCTTACTGTTGATCACTGGTTTGTCTGCTCCAGACTCGAGCAGTTACACACCGCCGCCATATAGCGGAATGTTGAGGTGCGGCGTGAAACTTAAAACACTCACTCACAATCAGAACGTCTGCAATGAGATTTTGATTGGACCATGCAGGCAAAATATAACTCAGCAAGTTTAACCGAAACTAGTGAAAGTCAGTTATCTTTTTCACCTCTGGAAGATGAGATCAACACGCTTATGAGTTGCCTCCCTTATATGTACACTGATCCTATGATCGGGGATATCAATTTAAATATCGTTCACAGCGGCGACTTCCTCTTTGGCCTCAACCAATACTATAATCGGCCAGAAGAGGCGTTGATCATACAGCTTTATGTATGAATGTGTTTGCTCGATGGGAGAGACTTAGTGTGACTAAAAATGGAACAATTTTTCAGTTTTGGCGGTCAGTTTTTCTTACTCCCGCTCAGTATTTGATACTCCCGCTCGACAGGTACTTTCATTTTTATCCTAATTTACTCCAATATGATCGCACAATCACTTACACAATGGATACAACACGTTTGTTTTTTTAAATACTTCATTTGTTTGTTTGTTTTACAAAGATGCATTTGTAAAACACGTTTTGTGTTTGTTTGTTTGTTTGTTTGTTGATAGTTTGCTTGTTTGTTCACCTGTCCTCCCCTTTACTTGATCAGTTTGGAGACGAGAAACACGTGACAAAAATGATGGCCTTACTTATTACTTATGCATTGTGGGTAGTTTGTGACAAGAAAACAACTGTTCAAGCGGAAACGAGTATTTACCAAATCCATTAGACTGATCGCCCATTACCCTCAATATCAATGCCCAAGGACATTTCGAAAGATAGTTTAGAAGTACACTGGATTCGTCATGTTGAACATAAACAGACATAAATATTGATGATGATCAGAATATAGAACCATCAACCTCATCTGATGAAATACTAATCAGGTCATATTCTGAGTGAGTGAGTGCAGTTTCTATTTTCATGAATAGGGTACTAGTTATGACTGGTCCTACATTTGTTAATACACTACCCATCAAACGTTTAGACTCAATACTGTAAATCTAGCCACTTACTTCAGTCAACTGTTCTAAACTAGATTTTTCTGTATTAGGTACTCTTTACTCATGAACTGTCGTATTTTAAGACAAATTCATAACGTTGAAAAGAATATGTCATGAGTACAATAAATGATGAAAATTAGTGAAACTTGGCAAATTCTTAACAAAACTTTACACCCAGCAAGACCCAAGCACCTGTTCACATGCATGAAATTTGCACGTTTGTAGCAGCATGATGCATGATCATCGTACAGTTCATCTGTACATTACTGTATTTTCTGGATTCCCATCGTTATTCACGCATCCTAGTCTCTGAATACATTATAATTGTGACAGAAGCAAATAATTCCTTTTAGCAAAGAAATAGGCCCAGTGAGTTGATAGATTCAGAACCTGAGGAACTCAGCATTGCAGGGCGGGCTAGGCAGTAGGGAAAGTAATCCGGCCTTAATGTGTCCGTTAGAAACAAAGAGCAGCGCAGTTTACGGTTTCAGCAAAGCCATTAAACACGTCATCTGGAATTTCACCCGAGAAGATCCGGTTTAGAATTGATCTTCAGTAACCCATACTTGTCTTATAAGAGGCGACTAAGGGGATTGGGTGGTCAGGCTTGCTGACGTGGTTGATGCATGTTATCGGATCCCATTGCTTGAATCCATGTTCATGATGTGGATCACTGGATTGTCTGGTCCAGACTCGATTACCGCCGCCATACAACTGGAATATTGCCAGGGCAGCATAAAACTAAACTCACTCACTCACTACAGGGATAGCAGCATTCTTCAGCAGATAGATAGATAGAGGTGTGTGTGTGTGTGTGTGTGTGTGTGTGTGTGTGTGTGTGTGTGTGTGTGTGTGTGTGTGTGTGTGTGTGTGTGTGTGTGTGTGTGTGTGTGTGTGTGTGTGTGTGTGTGTGTGTGTGTGTGTGTGTGTGTGTGTGTGTGTGTGTGTGTGTGTGCCAGTCCATGTGCACGGGTGGTAAGGCAAGCTCAAGACACAGTACCAAAGGACGGATTTTACACTATTGAAACAAACGTAAAGACAGTTGGCCATAAATGTGATGACCGGATTTGCGTATGCTTCCGGTATTTGCAAACTTTGGTCGTTCCTTTCAGATCAAACTACATACTTTCAAACACGCGATTATCGTTGACTGTTGTATTTAGGAAAACCACTATCGCAGCATTTGCAGACAGTTCGATGCATGAACTGAAAAGATGGTGCTCCATGTAATAATTGATACAGATTAAGTAAAATTCATACTGCATTTTTTTCAGTCGTTAAAGATGAAGAAATATTCTTTCCCCGTTTACAAAGGTAAATATGACATAACTTTAGGAATGTAATGTATCTTTCCAAGTTTAAAAAAATAAAGTTTCCAACATGTACAATTCTTTGCGTGGGTTATGTATCATTCAGGATGTCAAGTATGTTTTGAAATGCTTAATATGTTCGTCTAACGGGACTAAACACAATGATTTCAACAATTGGCATTTCAACAATCAAAATATTGATTCCACGTCACATGTGCTAATACCCTAACTTCAGGAACCTCCTAACACTAAGGGTCAGCCGAAACAAAACTCTCTTCGCTTTTGCTGGGTGCGGAAGGCTCGGGTTCGATTCCCCCCATGGGTAAAGCCTATTTCTGGTGTACCCGTCGTGACACTGCTGGTATACTGCTAACAGCGGCGTAAAATCATACTTAATGACAGTTCCAAAGAACTTCCCAGTGAGAGAATTCCTGGATAGTAGGTTCTTTGGACTCTTCAGTGGGAGAAGTGAGTGAGTTTAACTTTACGCCACACTCAGCAATATTCTAGCTTTATGGCGGCTGTCTGTAACTAATCGATTCTGGACCAGACAGTCCAGTGATCAACATGAGCATCGGTCTACACAACTGAGCATCGATCTGCGCATCTGAGAACCAATGGCATGTATCGACCAAGTCAGGGAGACTGATCACTCGCCACCAACACCAATTTCAGAGTTGTCAAACTGTTGTCGAGAAATAGGATCGGTCTCTATTCTCAACAACGTTTCCATCAAACTTTAGGTATTGTCAAACTCGAGTTTGACGTGTGAAGCGTTGTCAAACTCGTGTTGTTAAAAAACGACCAATCGCAGTCAACGAAATTGTCACTTGACCACACGGATAGAGACATGGCGCTCAAAAAGCACATAAGTTTGAAAACATGTGTTTTCGGTTTCGCTTTCGGTTTTAAATCGAATTTAGAGCTATTATAATTTCGTTATATACCTCTGATTTTCCAACACAGTATGTTTATCTCCTAAATATGTACTGCTATACTGAATACCAGGAATAACGAGTATGGCCACGATATGCGATATGACCTCCCACAAAGCGATCAGTAACATTCATTATATATCGTTGATATTCAGGCTTGTGTCTATGTTCTCGAAGCGTGTGTAATGGAAACATTCATGATATATCGTTGATATTCAGGTTTGTGTCTATGTTCTCGGAGCGTGTGTAATGGAAACATTCATGATATATCGTTGATATTCAGGTTTGTGTCTATGTTCTCGGAGCGTGTGTAATGGAAACATTCATGATATATCGTTGATATTCAGGTTTGTGTCTATGTTCTCGGAGCGTGTGTAATGGAAACATTCATGATATATCGTTGATATTCAGGTTTGTGTCTATGTTCTCGGAGCGTGTGTAATGGAAACATTCATGATATATCGTTGATATTCAGGTTTGTGTCTATGTTCTCGGAGCGTGTGTAATGGAAACATTCATGATATATCGTTGATATTCAGGTTTGTGTCTATGTTCTCGGAGCGTGTGTAATGGAAACATTCATGATATATCGTTGATATTCAGGTTTGTGTCTATGTTCTCGGAGCGTGTGTAATGGAAACATTCATGATATATCGTTGATATTCAGGTTTGTGTCTATGTTCTCGGAGCGTGTGTAATGGAAACATTCATGATATATCGTTGATATTCAGGTTTGTGTCTATGTTCTCGGAGCGTGTGTAATGGAAACATTCATGATATATCGTTGATATTCAGGCTTGTGTCTATGTTCTCGGAGAGGGTGTTAAGGAAACATTCATGGAAGAAACATATACAGGATTGTCAGGAGGCATTGCATCAGCATGTGTGAATGCGACCTGAACAGATTTGTTTTACACCACCACCCGTTAAGTTTAGGTGCTGTGAACGAAGAAACGTATATATAAGTACTAGTATATGGTCCAGTCCCTTTTACACACAGACGTTATGGTTACGCCCCTCCTTTTGAATTTACCAAGAAACACGTTCGGGAGCTGCACAATGAAAATTCATTTTTTCAGATTTACATACTTAGTACACACATAGGTGATATACAACAGCAACTGTTACACGTAAACATGTAAACTGCACTTAGCACTAGACCCCCACACTGTAGATAAATTGACAATGCGTGTATGTGTGCCTTTATGAAGTGTATGTGTGTTTAGAGAAGACCATGGTCACTGTCAGGTTCCATGGTTTAATCACGACAGTGCCTTATATATCTGTTAAATATATAAAATATAACACTGGGGACAGTTATGAAGATAATGATAATGTGGATTCTTTTACTGCGCTAATCATCACACCAATGTGATCTTCAGTAACCCAAACTTGTCGAAAGAGGCGACCCACGGGATCGGGAGGTCAGGCTCGCTGACCTTGTTGACACATGTCACCGTATCCCAACTGCACAAATCGTATTCATAAAGTTGACCAATCGGTGTATGATCCAGACGCGATAATTTACAGATCGCAGACATATAGCTGGAATATTGCGGAGGGCGGCATACAACTAAACTCATTCACTATACTGGATTTTCAGGATTCCTGCCATTCTTCGTGCTTCCATGTATGTTTTATAATGATATTCGTCGGATGTTTGCTTGATACATGTAAGAAACTCGGACGCAAACCAACCTGCATGAGTAATGAAATTCATTTCGCTGTCAAATGGCCCTACAATTGAAGACACAAAGACGATATTATCCAGAAGCAGTGTATAGGCAGTATCAAAAGCATTAGTCTAAGGTGATATATGTAAAGAATATTTTCTGCTGCAAGACTCACGTTTCTGTCTGTCTATTTCAATATCTGTTCGCTATTCTCGAAATCTGTTCGCGTCTCTCGAAATCACTTCGCCGGTCTGACATTACTCCTGCCAATCAATAACCGTCGATGGCTGAAAATGTCAGTAATATTACAAATTGACATCATGATAATATTAACGTTAAGCTGCCCTTGTAATACTAAGAGATTTATATATAAGGATTACTTTCATTAGCTGAAGCCCATAACAGCTTCGTGCTAATATATTTCACAATCCGACCAACAGTTTTGACATCAGTGCTAGAAACTATAACCAACGACTGCCCACACCAAGTTTGGTTGCCGGGGGGTCCTAAAATTGATTATTCATCGGAGACATGAGAGAGCCCGGGGACGCCTGTTTCAATATGAAGCCGGCATGTTGCCGTTTGACTGACTTCACCCTGAAATATAACAAATATCTCTGACCCCCGCCATTGATAACCATTACGTACGCGCATGCACGGATACAGTATTTTGGCCAAGGAAGTTGCGCAGGATTTAGAAAAGGTGGAGTCCAGTTAAAACATGTAAATGATGATGGACAACTGTTGATTAAAAAAACATTTTTTGTCACAAAAATTAGTCACATATGTGTAATTTATTTCAGCTGACATAACGATTACGTAATACGTATTTTAATACACCAATACGATTGGTCTTTGCAACCCTGAAATCTGAAAACAAGCCGTTGGCAGTAGGTAATTTCTTGAAAAGTTTATAGCAAAAAGCATTAGTACCTTTTCTAAAATGGACGCGAGCTGTCGTTCTTCGGTTTGCAGAGAGATCATGAAATATTGGTTTATTACAGCCCGAGGTAGTATTTTCGTTCACTTGCGACCAACCCGTGTTATTACCCAAATCGTTAAATTCAGCAAAATAAACACAATCTTCTTTCTAACATGGGCTGGCTACCCGCCGTCGCCGCATGTAAGAACGCAACGCCACAGAAGAACCGTGCCGGGATGGCATTGCTCATAACGTCACGTCACCATGCCAAAGTGATATTTTGCCCTAGGGCATCGTATGAAAAATATGAACCCCGATATGTTCGCCCTCGTAGGTAGTAATAGTACTTCATTACATCCCGAGGTAGTATTTTCGTTCATGTGCTACCAAGTCGTGTTAAAGGCGCAAGCCGAAGACCCCCTCTGTAAGGATTTCATACGGGCGAACATCAGAACAACGTCAGATTTATGTTAAATATACATTACTGACTATGTATGAATGTTTGTATGTGTGTGTGTGTGTGTGTGCGCGCGCGCGCATGTGTGTGCGTGTGTGCCCGTGTGTGTGCGTGTGTGTGTCTGTGTCTGTGTCTGTGTGCGTGCGTGTTTCCGTGCATGCGTCCGTCCGTGCATGTGGTACTCAGATTTTGTTCATCTGTTCGATTGTGAAATGCAAGCATAAAATTTCAGACTAAATGTGATAAGTTAAATATGAATACATATCGCTTTAAATTCGTATCCAATCTAGTTCCTTTACAGAACAAAACAAAAAGCATTTGAACGCATTGACAAAAATATACCACAAGTTGTGCTGCGATATTTTATCAACATTATAAAGATTATGTATTCATTTAAATCCCGTCATCAGTATGTTTTGTCATATCTCGAGATATCGGATGGAGTAAAATACCAACAGCTGATAAAACGCGATTGCCACCTGCGAAGGCCGCGAAAAATATGACCTGGCAGTGCTTGTGTCGCTTCGAACCACCGAGGTGCGATTAGCCAAACTGTGATTTACACAAACGCACATCACAACTCGCTGTGTCACTGCAGCAGGCCTCCCAGTTCAGCTTTTGGCCAGCTCACTAAACCCTCAATGGAAACCTACCAACACCTTTATGATCACGTGCTTTACGAGACTTAGGGCTAATCTACGTGATTTAAACACCATGCGGCCAGTCCACGCACCGTGTAACCTTACTCTCGTGTCCACTCGTGTGTCCAGTACACCTTCCGCTGGTCAAACGGACTAAAAACCGTGTACTTCCTTCACAAAACCTTTCCTTGTTCTGTTACGCGCACCGGCCATGGTGACTGACCAGGGGCAGTGGTGACGTCAGAGACGCGTGTCTAGCGGTCAGTTTGTTTACTTCGTGCGTGTTGCGACAGATCGAGATCTGATAACACATGACATTGTGACTTCGGTACTTGTTCTGTGTTTGAACTATTAAACCCGTGCTCGTTAGACGGGCGTTGTTTATCTGTTTCGGTTAGTACAAAAAGTCATAGGGGAACAACACACCGTTGTCATGATAACGTGTAACGTTGGGATTTGTTGGGGATTTTTGTATTTAATATATTTTTTTAGAATCTGAATTAGTCCAGTTGAAGTCACGAATCTCCAATCCCACTGCATAAGGCTAATTTGCAGTTAAAATAGAGAGTTTTGCTAGCTAACTGTTAGTGTAGAAATTCAGTGTCCCCTGCTTCAGTGAAGGCTCCCGTCATCGTTCTCTCATCCAGAAGTGGACAGCATCCAGTGATGCTACCTCAACAGCTAATCTGACTCCTGACTCACAATCCCTGAATCACTTTATTTTCCCTTCCCACAAGCCCACCCTGCAATGCTTAAGCCCTAATGAAGTCTAGATTTCCCCAAGTTCTGAGATTTATCTCGCGGAGGATCCTTTTCAACTTAAAAGGACTTGTTTGTTTCTATCAAAATTATATATATTAAGAGATAATCAGTCCTATTTCAGGAACGGGGACATCTCTGGCTTTGATTGCAGCAGAATCCTAAGGCAATGTCGCACGGGTCAGTCCCCGCAAACTTAGTCTTCTTTCTAATAGCTGAGAGGGGTAATACCTCTGTCGTGTGGTTTCCCTTGGAATGGCCCGGGAAGTTCACGCAGTAGATGTCCGGATTATAGTGATTCCCCCAGGCGCTGTCCAGATTGCTGCTGCTGGTACTGGTAAAGTTGGTCAGGAGTCATTAAAGTCTTAAGCAAGAGGAATCTGGTAGTACCCCTTAAGGAGGGGAGCACTGGGATGGCTTAGTCAGCGTTTGTTCGTCACGCCAAAGTCTCTCGAGTTCGATTCCCCTCTTGGGTGCATATGTGAAGCCCATCTTCTGGAGTCCACCGCATTGATATTGTCAATTGCTGAATATTGCTAAAAGCGGCGTAAATCCATACTCACTCACTTACATCTTACGCATGTCTAGTCGATGCAAGATGTGCATTCTCCTGACGCAGATCTGCCATCCTTCGATGTCATGGGGTTATATCACTCCCTGTGCCAGTATCTTTTCGATGTCTGACTTCAGCGAGGGTGAAGGTCGTGGAAGGATGTTTGACTGGTTTTGCGCATCCCAGGCCCTCTTCCCCTTCCATGGCGTTGGCCGTACAAATGAACTTGGGAGCCAGTGTACGTGATCAGTCTGCGAGTCTTTTCCTTGTTGACCAGGAACATACCTGAAGCTGCTCCCTTGTTCAACCAGGCCCCTCTCACCCTCACAACAGAAACACCTCCACCTGCATTTCGCGCTGATGAAATGCCCTGAAACTCGAGAGTCAGAATGATACCCAGTAGACATGAGTGACCTGATGTGTCTGCCTCTCAGTCCTTAAACCTCATTATTTTCCCCTCCACACATCCCTACATGAAGCAAATTACGATTAAGTCTTTCACCTCACACGGGTTCCTTTCCGGTTTAAATGTTCCTACCAAACTTGTATTGTTTCAGAGACTAAACTTTAGTAACTGTCCCTAAAAGTAAGATTACATAAACAAATAATCGAGGTAAGAAGTTTAAAACTGCCACTGCCAAGTTTTAGTCGCTGGGCCAGAACTGACCTTACGCAATCTGATGACCACCGTGAACCTTGTATTGATAGGGGTGATCAGGTCCGCTGACTTGGTTAACACATGTCATCGGTTCCCAGTTGCGCTGATCGATTGCTGTTTATCACTGGACTGTCTGGTCCAGACTCGATTATTTACAGACAGCAGCCATATAGCTGGAATATTGCAGAGTGTGGCGTAAAATCAACTCACTCACTCAATCGATCACTCACCCGTTAACAGTCACTGATAACCCTAGAGAGAGCGTCGTATACAAATGGCAGTATGTAAACAGGGATTGATGGTATTAACAGACCGTCAAGTATTAATTGTCAAAAATCAAGGCAACGGTTAAGACCGGATAGTTCCAGCAGCTTATTTGTTTTTGGAAAAGTCAGGGTTTTTAATATACATGTATGTGGATATGTAAAATCTATTCCAGAGTCTATGGCGTGTATATGTCTATAATACACAAGTGATAAAGATATGTCTGATACACTTAAAATGACACTCAGTAGCCCAACTTCACAAAATATCCCTTGATGGGTTAAGGTCTTAACCCATCAAACAAACACATTGTATCAGTCGGATTTCACCATACCGTCGTCGAGATATTTACGCGAGCGAAACATTAGCAGAAATCAATGGGTTATTTTTAGCCGTCTAAGGACGAGCGACTCTGTTCCTTTCAATCGACTTTCAAAGCGATTTACGATGTCCATTGCACATCCGCGTAGGTAACGTTCATTGGGGTTTCAATGTCACCAGAAGGACTGAGTATCCAACTAAGAAGAAACGAGGATCTTGATTAGACGTAACTCGTATCCTAATGAGAAGTAACGGGTATTTAGAGAATTAACGGGTATCTAGATGAGAAGTAACGAGTATCGAGAGAAGTAACGGGTACCTTGATGAGAAGTAACGGGTATGTACACTGGTAAAGGGTATCTCGATGGTACGTATCGAGTATCTAACATAACGGGTATCTTGATGAGAAGTATCGTGTATCAAAACAAGTAACGGGTATCTTGATGAAAAGTATAGAGTATCTAAAGTAACGGGTATCTTGATGAAAAGTATAGAGTATCTAAAGTAACGGGTATCCTGATGAAAAGTATAGAGTATCTAAAGTAACGGGTATCCTGATGAAAAGTATCGAGTATCAAGACAAGTAACGGGTATCCTGATGAAAAGTATCGAGTATCTAAAGTAACGGGTATCCTGATGAGAAGTATCGAGTATCTAAAGTAACGGGTATCCTGATGAGAAGTATCGAGTATCTAAAGTAACGGGTATCCTGATGAGAAGTATCGAGTATCTAAAGTAACGGGTATCCTGATGAGAAGTATCGAGTATCTAAAGTAACGGGTATCCTGATGAAAAGTATCGAGTATCAAGTCAAGTAACGGATATCTCGATAAGTGAATGAGTTAAAATTTAACATCACATCGGCATCACATTCAGCCATATACTGATGAGAAATGTTGTAGATACACAATAAACACAAGCAGATAAAGAACTAGAGCATGACAAAAAGAGTTAAATCTCGATCAAAAGTAACGGAAACATCTAGATGAGGAGTACTGATATGAGAATATACAGATAGGAAGACGTCTCGAGAATCTTGATGACTGGTACTAGGTATTGAGATAAGAAGTATCATGTATAGAAATGAGAAATACTGAGTACCTGGATGAAAAGTACTGGGGTATAGAAATGGTACTGCAGGTTCTAGTTTATACACACATACTTATATCTGTACAGCGCCAATAACAGCTCAGATGCTCAAAGACACTTTATGTTTCCTCGATCACTGGATGCCAGTCTCATCGGCACATCATATTTTCAATCTCATCTCACTGGGGATCATACCATCTTTGATGTAATCACCACAACCTCAAAAGTGGCACAGGTAGGGCTTGAAGCACACTATTTGCTCTCCCTTACATTGGTTATTATCCTGTTCCCACCTGGAACTGAAATGCTTTGTACGAACATCACAAAGGGTGTTTTCAAAGCTCACTCGAGTGGCAATGTCGTGCCGGAAGTCGCATAAGACCGCGCATGTCATGTGTAAAAATAAAAACCGGAAGAGACATCAGGTCTGATCAAAGGTATTAATTGGTAATATGCCGGAAAATATGATGTATTTTCATCAGTGACTGTAATGGACTGGGAAACTGTCTTTTGTCCTCGTGCGTAACAGGGAAGACTAATCACCGTCAAATTTCCTGTTCTCGTCTGACAGACGAGACTTCAAATAGGATCACACGAATGTGGAATACAGTCAAGGAGAATACAAAGAGTATACGAAGAACACGTTATTATTATGTCTCACCAAGGATCATATGGCGTCTGATCTAACATATTGATGAGTCTAGTTTCAGACAGACCTACCCTGTATGTTTCTTAATGAATTCTCTTGTCTACAAAACTGAAAGTCGTGGTAAATGTGTTTTTCTTGTATGGATTTGGCGAGGTATGGGTGTCGATAACAAACATGTTTTGGAATCATGAAACAAACATTCACAAAAATTGTTGTGAAAAAGATCTCCACAACCTCGTAAGCAGTTTGTCGATAGCACTGTATCCTGACAACATACATGATATAGACATATGTATAGCATGTACTAAAAGCATTGCTGTGTGGGATAAAAGCATTAAGCATTCTGAAACTCATGAAAGGTATAACCATGAGGGTATTCCCCCTTTTATATCCACTGTTTTACATTGCCGACACCGATATCTGAAACATTTGGAACAGTAACAACCACAATAATCAAGTACTCGTAAATCTAGTGCGTGATATAATGAGCACCGAGCCAAGCCTTTAAGGACGAAGGTTCTCAAGTGTTATTTCTTGACATTTATTAATCCAAGTGTAAAGCTTGTTGTATTGAATATCTTTCTAAAATTTGATCCCTCGTAATGACTGACCTATTGACAATATCAACAATTATGACAACTGTAATACAGCTATTTATATTGATGATGATGATGATGATGATTATGATGATGGTGGTGGTGGTGATACTATTTATAAACATGATGATGAGGAGGAGAGCGATGGTTGTGCCAGTGTTGGTTATGGTAATGAGGGCTATAGGGCAGATATAACTGCCTGACATGCCTGTCATTGTACGTACATTAAACGGTAACGCAAATCTGTGTCGTTTTACAAAATATCTAAATTACAGACTCATATACATATGACACTGAATACCATGGCCTCACATTATCATGCAATTCAAGTCACTCCCAGCATAATCATATTTTGATAGCCATAATCTCCCCGGTGACGTTTCTCAGGGCCAAAATCCAAGATGGCGTCACTCATTGCGTGAAAGAAGCAGTTGCTCGGTCCAGACCATGGACTGACCAGTCGATCGATGCATAATAGATTGCCAGCACTGGTCACTGGGGACGAAGCAGCCGGGGCTTTAGCTAATGGCCAGTTTGACCGATGTGCCAAGTGAATGATTGAAAGACGTAAGAGAGATTGATTCCAATGACCACCGCGAGTTGCAGCGTTAATCCCCATTGCGTGACAAGGCATTACGTCCAGACTTCGCCGACCGTCTCTCGTGGACAACAATAGCCTTGAGCTATACCAATGGCACTTGTCACGCCATCCTAATGTCATGTGCAGGTTACTATGCAATATTGATGATCATATTACCAGATGAGTGTAAACATTTGTCTAAAGACATGTAATGGCGGTTACGGAAGGGGAGATTGGTAGAATGATGGATTGGGGGTCGGAAACAGATACAGCTGATTTTTAATCATAGACTGCCTTAAACCGCTTACTATTACTTAATTTGTATCTATAGGATATCTGTATTCGAAAAATAGCGTATGATATATACGGGTCTATCTAAAATACTACCGTCCAGGTTCTTCTTAAGAGCTGCAATTAGCTGTACAGAGTTGCCTCCCTTGTTAAATCAATGATCCATATGTTCGATTCCCATGTTATCCTTATTATATATATGAGAAACTTGTCTAATTGTCTCAGACCTGCATCTCACTGGGTTGTACTTCCTCATCAAGTTGGCACTGAAATACTGTTAAACTCACTCATTCGCTCACTTACTCACCCACCGAGTCTCGCCTTAATGGTACTCTACATGTTCGGTTTCTTTACAGAATACTCGTCAAATTATTGGCTCCGGTTAAGTGAGTAATGTTTTATAGCAATAACCCGCCAAGGTCACGGCGGGGGACACCAGAAATGGGCTTCACACACTGTACCCATGGGGGTAATCGAACCTGGGTCTTCGGCGTGTCGAGCGAACGCTTTAACTACTTGGCTACCCGCCGCCCCGGCTTCGGTTGAAAACAGAAGTGGTGTATAAAATCGATATGCTGTTGATACAGGTTTTAAAAAACACAGATACAACTTTTTTGTTGATGTATGTATTTAATTCACAATATAGCTGTTGCTCTGTTGCTTTGGAACTGTTGATATTCGACTGCGAGCCATACACAGATCTGTGTTTCGATAGCAGCTGCAGCTTGTATGCAGAAGGTTATAAATGTTATACCTGATGTGTTTACTTCACGGGGATAAATGTTTATATTCTGCGCTAATGGAATGATGACAGTGGATGTGGGTTACAATCACTTATATCACACAAATATATCTAGCCCATCATAAAGCTGGATAGCTGTTATGTTCCACTAGAATACGACTCAACTACTTCTACCCTAGATCTTACCAAGTCTTTTAGATAACAATTGATAGTTCAAATGATAATTTCTAAAAACAGAAATATTCCTCAAACAGACTGGCGTCCCCTGCTTGTCTGGACCTGTCTCTTTAAAAGATTACTTCTTTGGGATTACTACACAGCCATGGGCTTAGCACTCAGTAGAACCTTGAAGGAGAAAGGCTACTTCTACCCCTATTACCTTAATTATACTACCATCTCGACTACCGCTGCTACTACTGCTAGTGCTACATCTAATGCTACAGTTATTACTACTGATTGCAAGGATCGGGTTTTATGACATTTATCGAGTCGTATTGATATGTATATTGGATGTCAACAGATCCTTTCTGTATACAATAGATACATAAATGTATCTGCTTTTACTAAAATACCGGCGTTATCGTGCAGTGAGATACCGAGTAAAACAACTACCACACACAGAATACTTACTCTAAATCATTCTCTGTGTGTTGTTTTAACTTTGATTTTTATTATGTGTTGTTGTTGTTGTTTTTGCTGTTGTCTTCTTTTCGTTTCTTTGGTTTCCGTTTGTTTAATTTGGGGTTTTTATTGTTGGATTATTTGGGGTTTGGGGGAGGGGGGTTGTTTTCTGCTTGTTTTTGTTTTGTTTTGTTTTGGGGGTTTTGGTTGGTTGGTTGGTTGGTTGGTTGGTTGGTTTGGGGGAGGGGATGGGGATTTGGGGGTTTGGGTTTGCACTTTTTTGTTTTTGTTTATTTGTTGCTGTGCATCTTTCATTTATTTTTCTAATTTAATTATTATTATTTTTCAGTTATACAAAAGTAGAGTCTACTCGTTTCGGACACTGGAGGGTTGCCTACTGGTTAAAACGGTTGCTCGTCTTGCGGTTTGATTCCTTACGTGGGTGCTTGTGAAATATACTTTAATAGGTTCCCTCTGTGACATTACTAGGCTGCTACCTACAGCGGCTATATGCCACACACACTCACTGAAATGCGTGGCTTCACGAGAGGATGTTTAAAATTTAAATGTTCACTTCAGAGGGAGTTCATATTATATATGCATGTGTATCAATAGAAATATATATTTCAGAGGTGAGTTAAATGCAGACTTCAAAATCGGGGCTGCCCTATCGGGCCTTTTTGGGGGGACAAAGACCATTGGTGATTTGGGTGGGGTGGAGGGGTGGGGTGCGCACATCTTAATGATCCACTCCCTGCAAAGACAACACGTTTTGTTATATTTTCCCTGTTCGTACTTTCTTTGTGACAAAACTACAAATAAGTCAAGACATAAATATGATTTCTAGAGTTCCCGTCAATGTCCAAGAGGTAGGAAAAATGTCTTTGTTCCTAGAATACGAACACTTTATGTTTTACTAATCACCTTCAAATTATAATCATCGTTATTAGAAATGCCAGAGTTCCCGTCAATGTCCAAGAGGTGGAAAAAAGTTTCTTTGTTCCTAGAATACGAACGCTTTATGTTTTACTAATCACCTTCAAACCATAATCATTGTTATTAGAAATGTAACGAATACAAGGTATGGAATTTCGGTAGATGCTTCATAAAGGAAATTAAAAAATATTCTTTTGTGCTTTAAATATATTATAAAATTAGAACCTGATTTTTTTCTATAGAACGGAAGGCGTTAACGCTCGGACAAAGCTTATCATATACAATAGGATCTCGTTGGTCAAGAGTTTCCTATTAATCGCATGGGTTGTTAATAACATAGTGATTGACAGCCTGAAATGTATACCCTTATTGATAGTGTTTATACAGTAACTGGACAACAGTGGACAAGGATGGTCGTGTGGGCAGCTATCAAAGACAGCCGGGTTTCCTATTTCATTTTGATATTTTTTACGGAAAAAAATACTGTCGATTATTAGTCCATGGTCAAACCTAAGTAGCCCCCTATAGTCAGTGTCCGCGAGGGCTGGGTAATTACATCGCCGACAGCTGCAGCGGGGTTGATGAATTAACAAAATGCAGGATGGAAGTGGCTTTTGAAAACCCGCATATTATATTCAAGGCGAGTGTTGACCCACGGGGGTAGTGGGGTAAAGGGATGCTGTCCAGAGCGGGAAGTGGTGTTTGGGGTAACAAGGGCAGATGAGGATACGCTATTTAACCGCGGTCATTGTGATGACCAATCGTGGACAGGGATTAGGCCAGCTGGACTTACACATACGGCTACGGCAACCTTTATTTGCTGATGGATAGGTGGGGGATGTCGGGAGTACTGAGGGTCAGCTCCCCTTCAAGATCACCTGCTGAGCTCCACTGGTCAAACAAAACCCGGAAAAAATTGAATACGAGGCAAAAGGTGACACAAGCAACGGAACAAAAGTTCATTTTTTAACCCAAGCGGCCCCGTGCCCTTGTGGCCCCTCGTCCGATAATGACTGACCAGGGAGGGGACGGAAATCTGACCGTTACCCCCTTCCCTCACTCCATCGACTCACATTGTATTACAACAGTGTGATGAGGTGAGGGGTTAGATCAACTCCACTAGGGTCATATCCGAGTCATTTAAATTCAAAATATGAATGCGACGACATGGCTGGAGAGCCTTTGTGGTCAATATCTGACCATTTGTCTTACCTGTTGACCGACACGTCGCACCTGTTGGCTTGGCGTCAGGGATTTTATTATTACTCGATTCAATTCATTTTTTTTTTCTTTTTCATTTGACATCCGCTCTATTGCCGTGTGAAAATATAGTTAATGCGTTTCCTTGTGAACAGATTGAGAATGGCTGAACGGCTGACCGTCGTTAAAGGTGACATGTAGGCTATGAAGAACATCTGAAATGGCTTTTTTTAAAACATTTTTTAAAAAAGTCCGAGATATAATAAAAAATATGAACATCAAGAAGTCTCAAGTTCACACACGTAATTCCAGTTCAGTTTGAGAAAGGGATTTATAAAAAAAGAACTCTCGTCTTGTGTAAATCGATACATAATATTAAGCGCTGAAAGATAATACAACTTAAATATCGCGAGATGTATGAATATTCGAATATATCCTCAAGTCTGCACGGGAAAAAAAAGAAAACAAAGATTAACTACACACGTCATGGCTTAGGATGTGATCATTTGTGATAAATATCTTGTCTGATGTTTCGGTGAAACTGCTTTTAAATATATATTCGTCTACCCCTGCAGACATCTTACCAAGACATCAGCTATGATTGATGAACGCATATGCAGACAGTGGAATCAATATCAAACATCAATATTTCAAGTGGCATTTTTGGAGTTCCACGATTTAGGAATACGGAATTGACTAACCGATTATAACTTTGTTAATTATAACCGATTATAACTTTGTTAATTATAACCGATTATAACTTTGTTAATTATAACTGATTATAACTTTGTTAATTATAACCGATTATAACTTTGTCTTTAAATGGAAACATGGCTTTGGCCCGTGAAGATCGAATAGGACTTCAGTGCACCATGTTTGTCGTAAAAGACGTCTAAAAGGTTTGGGTGGTCGGCTTCCTGTCTTGGTTTATGCATGTCCCTATTGTATCTGTCGATGCTCATGACATCAATCACTAGATTGTCTGGTTCAGACTAGATTAACAGACCGCTTAAATATAGCTGAGACCGGCATTAACCATCAAATAAATGTTGTCGGCTGTATTGTGTGTGTGAAAGAGTGAGTGACAATGGATTTTCGCCACTTTTAGCAATGTTTTAGCAGTAGCAGGATAGGCACCTCAGAAATAGGTTCGTAAGAGCTCATGCAATAAGTACAAGACAGCCTCGCCGTGGCAGTACATAGTGTTTATATTAAACACAGCTTCGTCTTGTGTCTTCCTCTTAAAGATACTTAAACAACGACACAACCGTTCTACGTGAACGTGTTGTGGACATATGCAAGCGTGTATGAGTTTCTATGACGAAAATATTTGGGTCTTTTCTGTTCTAAATTGACATGAAAGTCAACAATGTACAAGACAAAACTAATCATCATTACCGAAATTAAGTTTCACAATAATTTTAAATTGATGAGGTACATATTTCCTTAATATCGTCTTAACAACCACCATTGATCACCAGCTCGATTAACTGCAAGTAGATTCGATAGAGTCAGGTCACAGGGGATATGACTCTCACTCCATAAAGCATTTAAAAGGCTGAGGTGGTTGTTCATCCCAAACCTAACACAAACATACGACTGTCGCTGCTCAACGCTCGCTGTGTGAAACTCGGTCCACTGGCAGAGAGAACATCGTTCATAAAAGGACATGTCCGAATATTTCATAAATAAAAAATGCGGACTCATGAAAAGGAGATTTATTGGGATAAATATAATAAAAGCACAGCCATACTGTTTTAGGCTTTTACAAAACATTTTCTTGTGTCAATTACATGAAAAATACATCTGAGTAATGTATATTTGTACCGTGTGAGCCATGTTTGTGCGATGCATGTGGAGTATGTTTTCTGTCTTCATCTGATCTCACACACTGATCATATCACCTCGTAGGGTCTATCTTGTATTTTATCCATTCTGTCCGTTTTAAAACATACTATAGGAGTTTTGGTGCCTGCAACAGGGGAGGGTTTACAGTGTTTACCGATTAATATGTTTTTACTGGTTTAACATTAATCATTATGCAAATATGCTCTAACACTACATTAAAGTTTTAGATTTCTTCATTTTACTGATTATGAAAGTCGTCAATTTTTCTTACTTCACTCGTACTGTCGTTTGTGGCTGTGTCAGAGGTCGACTGCACGCCTTACGTTCAGGATTCGGACCATCGTTGGCACATTTTAGGTGGCACAGTTACGTTGGTTGATGTAAGCCCATACGGCCAGGGTATATGGGGCGAAATATAATTATTGGTTTTTTTTATAAATATCGTCACATGCCGTCTGTACCCATGGGCGTGTTGAATAATAACATGATTAAACAATGGTTTTGGTGTGAACTGAAAAACAGAAGTGCAAACAACTTACGGTCAGTTCTTCATAATATACACCCGAGAAGATCCGGTTTTGAATTGGGGTACACGTGAGGCGACGAACGGGATCGGGTGGTCAAGCTCACTGACAAAACTGACACACGTCATCGCTTGACCAACTGCGGAGATGGGCACTCATGATGTTGATCAATGGTTTGTCTGGTCCATAACCGACTGTTTACAAACCGCCACCATATTGATACAGTACTGCTGAGTGCGGCGTTCAACAACAGTCACACTAGACTCACATAATACTCACATATAATATGTATAGCCTAACTGCTCCTACACATTACAGAACACAAGGATTTTTTTTCCAAAATTGGGCACGAATTATTACAGTGAAATTCAAATAAGATGAATGTGGGCGGTTGCCATTTTGTCGAGACATCAAAAGGGTTTCATCATCATTGTGTCAGCGTAATTCAATGCCATAAATGTGTTACAAGTAAATTGTCAATAAAAATCCAAGCGTTATGATGTCTTTGTTCAACAAATTCATACAACCGGCATTTTTTGTGTGGCATTTAAGGACGGGCGGTTTTATATAGATTATAAAATCATCAATTAAATCGTCAGTACCATAAAACGAAAAGATTTTTAAAAATAGAAAAATTATCAAATCAACGCATTAAAGCATAATACTTTTCACGAAACCATTTCACTGACCGCGTTACTCTGATGTACATTATGAATGACAATCCACAGGATTTAATCTACATGATTAATCCTAAACTGTAAAAATTACTCACCCGTACAGATGCTAATGACTTTTAAGCTCGACAGATGGGGGAATGTATTACCGTAGACAGTTTGCAGGCACTATGGACATCCATTTTCTATCGTATTATCACCATCATCAACATCATTCGGAGGTCTTGTATTCGAATTACTTATTGTTACTATTAGTATAAGTATGATTAAATTCAGTTATTTACAAATGTGCATTTCACTTTGTTAAGGTCGAATTTCTTGTTTATAGAACACGTGCATTTGTTTTCAAATTGATGCATGTATTTTATGTTGTTCAATCGACCCGGAACACCAACTGGTGAGGTGCAATACAGGTCGTGGTGATATCGGACGAATTAATTCAAGGAAATATGTGTCAAAAACATACACAGATCTGAATGCAGGTTTGCTTATTTTTCCAGCTGCAAATTTTGTCTATATGATGCATATGTTGTATATAAATGGGAAAAATGATATAAATAAGTTTCTCGTTTCTAAAAAGATAACGGAGCTACATTTGCATTTTTATTTGCAACAAACAAATGTGGCTCGAATAGTTTCTTTACAAACATACTTTTTCAATTTTGAAATTGTGAAAGGGTTATCTGCTATCACCCCCTTATTTACTTCTCACAGACGCAGTGTTATCGTTTTTTAACCAGTAACCTTTATTTGATGGGTTTATTTCTTTTTATCAGTTTAATAGGTTGAAAGATATATGTGTTTGAAAATGGTTATACGAAATCTGAAGGCACATGGATAATCTCGCTCAAGCGAACACCAGCAGCTGAGGGAGCCGTTTTGAAAAAGAACATTCAACGAACAAACTTATCGAAAAATCTTATCATTTTGCCCTTTCTTGCTGTCAAATTTCACTTAATTTCATTTCGAACATCTATCAACTCTTCAAGCCGCGCTGGACATAACATTCAGCCGATCTTTGTTGACCTGACATTACTCAAACAGCGTGTCGGAGAAAATAATCTTTCATCCCAGGGCATAAAAAGATGAAAGCACAAGTTTGGTCGTCCAAGCGTGAAAGATTCGATAACTCGCCTCGCGCCACGTGACAATAAAGCGCGTGCTCCGCTCGTGCCGCGGCCGGCGGAACTGACCAATGAAAATCCACGGGTTTTTTTAATAGAAAAGGGTGCGCCTTAATTTCACTCGAGTGCCCGTACGTCCTGCATAATAGTACCGGGTAGGAGAAATACAAAACAGTCCAGATGTCTTTTCAAGTACTAAAAAAAGATATTATATTCAAATTTTGGCCGTGTATGAGGTAAACACTAAATCCCAGTCTCAACCCGTGTTTAATCGTGGTCGCGGGCGGCTTTTATGTCTTATAACGTTGTGATGACAGATTAATATCCGAAGATTAGGCCACGTTCCAGCTCACTGCTGCGAGCTTCAATAAAGCTTCAACAACAGACCAACGTCGTAGAAGGTGTATTCTTTATGAAATGTTAATATTTTTTCTTTTACAGGTGGTTGAAGTTGAGACGAAGATCGCGACCTATTTCTTCGGATCACTTTAAGTAATTAATGCGAGTTTGGTTACAGACTGTTCTCACATAGTGTTTAACCCTCGATGTGGTCTAGTGTCCCCCCTTTATACCAGGGAGGACCATATTGGACTCATTGTTCTGTGGCCATCTTCATAAACAGTCAGAGCATCTTGCTTATGACATACGACACCTGTACTCTTTTAACCGTCGTGTTTTATTTAAAATGGTTTCATCTTTTAAAAGCGAAAAGGTAACCAGCATCTGCATATTTAAAAAATGTTTTAAAAGAACAAAATAGCTTTACAATAACATTAATGTAAATTAATTATGTAAATAATGTCAAAAGGAAAAAATACGTTAATTTCTAAATTTGAAAATTTAATCCGCAGATTCTAATAGCGGTTTAAGCAAATAAATGCTTTTAAAAGGAATTGATTACATTTAAATTTAGATAGATATTACATGGTGGGTATCCAAACGAAAGTGACCTAAATGCCTCTGGAAATGGGATTACAATATGGTAGGGCACAATACACATCATCAATGATGATGATCACTTGCCCGATAACGGTGTTATCGTCAGTGTAAACGCCGCTCCCATTGCAGTAAAGATGTTGGCTATCCATAGAACTTGGTTTTCCTGCTACAATACACGCAGTATGCACATACTATCTCGTTTCATGACGGGCTCATATTTACTATTTAAGTAAAATGTTGATTTGGATCTGTAAAATTCAGGTTATAAAAATTGATAACGATGTGAGTTTTCAAGACAAAGTGAATATATAACGGGACAGTGGCGTCATGTTTATTTCAATAAAATACTGATTTAAACAAACAAGGAAGCACATGGATGTACACGTGTTCCTTTATTTAATTCCAGATTTTCAATTCAAGGCGTGGAACATGGAAAGAACTCAGGAACTCCCCTCATTTGTCTCTGTCAGTATATACAGTATATACTGTAGCTGGTTTCGGAAGACTTCATTTTACAAGAAATGTCATTTGCACTTTTCCCCGTTTTTATTTTAAAATTTATTTTAATGCACAACGTTTTCTTGTTTTGTTTTTGTTTTAATCAAAATGTATTTTGTAATTTGCGAAAACGTTATTATATATATTTACAGCCTACAAAATACTTTGGAGATGGATGACACTGACATCACCTTTCATTCAATCGATATTTGTTTTAAGGTTTGAGAAATTATAGAAACAACAAAACGTACAGACTCTCCTCCTGATATATTTAAAAGATCACCATGCGTTTTCAGTGGCGTGAGAGAGTGAGTATGCCGCTTTTATCAATATATGTCCTAGCAGTATCACAGTATCCCCAATCATCAATACACGGGCAATGTACGTGCCCCTTTGTGACGGACTACTGCTGAAAGTGACGTAAAACAATATTCATTCATTAGGAAGATGGGGGAGGGGGGTTTAAAAAAATTATGGATGTCAGCTTCTTTTGTTATGAGGAACAAAACGTTTCGGAGTATATCCTTACTCCATCATCAAGTGAATGATACGAATTCATTCTTCTATAGTGTTTTTGGTCTGTTTTTCTTTTGGTCTGATGTATTTGGTTGTGTTGTTTTTTCATTTGGGGTTTGGAGTTTTCTTATCGTCACAAGTCACGGGACCATTGTCCCCAAAGATTGGGTTGTTAAAACGTCACTCCCTGGGCAAACGTTTTGTCGCTCTAACATCTTCAAGAATATAACAAAGGTTTTATGAGAAGCGCGTGAACAAGTCCGTGACCCAGGGCACTGTTGACAGTGTTTGTCTCTATCATAAGCGTCTCCTCAAGAAACCATCTGTAGTCAAGGACTCACCCTTGTTCCAGTATATGTACTGACAAAACAAAACATCTGCAAATAGTGCACCACATCGTAGAATGGCCACACTGTACCATATTGCAGTATTGTCATAGCGTACTATATTGTAGAATTGCCACTCTGTACCATATTGCAGTATTGTCATAGCGTACTATATTGTAGAATCGCCACACTGTACCATATTGCAGTATTGTCATAGCGTACTATATTGTAGAATTGCCACAGGTTACTATATTAAGAATTACCATACTGCACTAAATTGTAGAATTGCCACACTGTACTATATTGTAGAAATGCCACGGCGTACAATATTCTACAACTGCCACAGTGTACTACATTGTAGAAAGCCCATAGTGCACTATATTGTAGAATTGCCACGGCGTACTATATTGTAGAATTGCCACGCTGTACTATATGGTAGAATTGTCATGCTGTACTTTATTGTAGAATTGCCACACTGCACTATATTCTAGAATTGCCATAGGGTACTGTAGTCTAGAATTGCCACAGTGTATTATATTGTAGAATTTCTATGTCGTTTTATAACGTAAATCCCTGTTCTACTGACCACAATAAACTTGTTCGTCTAACACACTGTTTAATACATGTATTGTCTGTTACGTATTCTGATTAGCTCATGATGATTGTTTCGGAAACAACTGGAGGAACCTTATGTAATCCTAGCCTTACTTGCGAACATTTCTGGAGATGTTTTTCTGATGTGTCATGACGTCGGAAGTCCCGTCTGTATATCGTGGATGTAGGTGAGTGGTGCGTGCGTGCGCGCGTGTGTGCGTTTGGCAGACATGTTTTGGGGTATATTCAGAAACATGAGGAAAATGCATTATGTATAGAACATTTAATTTTCGTGTCACATGACATGTTCATTCGACCTGCTTTTTGTTGTTTTTATTTGCCACCTGCCTCTATCAGTTTATACATCACTTGTTATTCAATTACACGCCGATGTTAATGATAATGAGCTGTTTGTCACAGCACACCATAGTTCTCGTCACTTGGTTGTTGTGACTTTAACTTTACAGCGATGTAAGAATCTACACAGACACGCCCCTCTATGCAGTGAACGAGACGCTGTCATCCATAAAGTATGGTTTAGTATTGACTCACGAAATTCTAGAATGACGCTCAACAAAATGCCGAGTGACCTTAAAACATTTCCATTTTAAACCATGGTTGTGTTAGACTTATAAACATACATACTGTCGAAGTCCGAAGCGATATAAGTAGAAGTCATTATATTAAAGTTTAATATTTGTTGGATGTTATCATTTGTTTTTTATCTAAAGAGCCCTATTGTAGATACCCATTTAAAACAGCTAAATACGACTGTAATTGCCACCAGCTGCGGTTGTTTATTGTAAACAATTCATCTTTTCGGTGCTGTTTGTATGTACTTTTAGTTTTTTATTATTGTTGGGTTTTTTTAACCATTCAGGGTGTGTCCTATCATAATAGTGCGCATTTCTATCCGACACGATGAAATTGTATGGAAACTTTGTTCTTAAGCAAAGAAGGTCTGATGAAGAGGGCAATGGTTAAAGGGAGATAACTCTGTATGTACTAATTCAATCGATTTTCTGCGCACACTGGAGACATCGAATGTGTGGAGAGAGCGATGACAAACCACGGAGTATTCTGCACAAGTAAAATCAAACTATGTGGACATTTGTAGAATTTGAGTTATTTCGAATTCTGAGACGTAATTTTATGTATTTTACGAATTAACGCACAAATAAGATTATGCCATATGCAGACGCCAACAGACACCAGTTACCAGTTCAGTAGTTTTCGTTAACATGTCGCACTACTTCGTGTATTTGTGACGTTAAACCATATTGTCATGTACCATGTAGACTTCCACTAATTCTACATCACGTCATTAATTTATAACATCTGTACACCAGGCTAATATCTTTAGCTCAGTGGTTAAGGCGTTTGGTCATCACACAGAAGACCCAGGTTCGATTCCTTACATGAATGCAATGTTTAAAGCCAATTTCCGATTTAACACTCGTAAATCTTCGGATATTTCCGTTTTTCACACCGGAAGTCAAGTTAAGTTCGGTTTGAGGTTTAGTTCTTATTTTGTGTTCAAAGGTTAAGCAGTGTTTTGTATCGGAATGTTTTAAATATTTACTCATTAATGACCAGTGATGTCTGATATGCCCTGACCAGGTCAAGTAGCTGTCTAAAATCATAGGGCTTGTTTTGAGAGCGGAGGGACTAGTTTAAACTAGTAACCACGGTACTGATGTAAAAATTGGTTTTTGCTTTGTTTCAATGTGCCAGATATTATTTATTTTGTCATGATTAAAAGTTTGTAGTAAAATCGTAATCGTGATTTTGTTGTGGTTATCAAACATTAACTCGATCATATGTAGGTTTTTGGTTAAAAGAAATTCTTGCAATATGTGTCAAAACATATCGCAATGTAAACTGTTGTATCACAATATATCACAATATGAAAATTCTTTGCAATACTCATTCTACAAACGATATTACTTCATCTCACACTTTCCATGATTCCTATATTACATGTGATATTATTCTATGTTACACTTTACATGATTTTACACTACACGCGATACTCGGCGAAAGTTTGTTTCACGCACTATGTAACCTTGTAACGCCATATTTGCCAGATTTTAATGGGACAAAAGGTTTAGACGAAAAATGAGCACACAGAGACAAAATAATTCATAAAATGGTTTTACTGTGCATTTTAATGTGCCATCATATTGCCACAGCCGCTGACCGCCACCAGCTCCACAAAGATAGGTACACACGCACTGATCAGTACGGTCAAGGGGAGATAATCTCCTCAACCTTGGTGGATTGGCCGACATGCGTGTAACGGGTCTAACTGATATTGTACCTGTGTAAACAGCAATGAACAACAGCGAAGAGGGAAATGTCACTAATATATGTATTCTGTATAATATTATAGCTACTTAGTTGCCAAGAACAAGAAATATATGCAAGCTTCCCTATTTACCAGTATAGTGTAGGTGTAATACTTATGTACCTACTGCTTAATACTCAAAACGCCAACATATTGGAAAATATCGGTTGTTTCTTTGGTTGTTTGTCTGGTTGTTTCTTTAGTTGTTTGTCTCGTTTGTTTGGCTGTTTTTTTAGAAAGTTTATTGTTAAACGCTGCACGTAGCAATATTTCAGCTATTTGGCGGCGGCCTGTAAATAATCGATTTTGGACCAAACAATCTAGTGGTTAACAGCATGAACATCGATCTACTCACATGGGATACGATAGTATGCGTCAACCAGTTCAGCGACTCTGACCACCTGATCACCAAACATGGGATGCTGAAGACCCATTCTAATTCGGATCTTCAAACAAATCTCAAACAAATCATCGAGAGTTCCAATGAAATAACTCTCTGATTAAATGAAACACACTGAGAGTAATCCAGTGCAGGCAATGCACAAGACCTGTCCCGAAAGTAGGTCACGAGAGAACACAGAGAGACTAAAGACAATCGGCCCATTTTCAGTATAATAGTTCCAATCATGCGCCACAACTCTCTATGAGTTGAAGGCCGATGATTAAATGAAAATTAGTAAAATTAATGAAAAATAAATATAACAACAAGGCCTTTTCTGGCTAGGATAGTGTGGACCCCAGTCGTGGCTTATAGTTGATATATATTTTAGGTGCGCTTCAGGTACTTCTACAAATCAGTGTGCAAAACAGACACTGGCCCGCTAGCCCATGGCTGGTAAAAATCCCGGCTGGCTACTGAATTTTCATGGTTTTATTTTGTAAATATCTCACCCTCTCCGACTTGTTAAGTTATAATACGCCTTGAAATCAGGCAAAGTTTGTGCCCTGACAAATGATCATCACTGGATTTTAACTTTTTGTAACATTGTGCTTAGTTTCCATTCATATTTCATAATTATTTTGTGGGATAAGAACTTTGAGGCATAGTTCGCCCGACTGGCTGGAGAAATTTGGAAAGTATTCCCCACACTGCCACAAATACCTTTCTTTGTTGATTGGGCCGGTGAGGTAGCTTAATGGTAAGGGCGTGGGTTCTTCACGCCGAAGACCCGGGTTCGATTCCCCACATGAGCAAAATGTGTAAAGTCCATTTCTGGGGTCTCCCGTCGTGATATTGCTGGATTATTGATAAAAGGCGGCTTAAAACAGTACTCACCCACTGACTCTTTGTTCAAGCTAGCCTGGACGACTTGCATTAAAATCAACCATGACATAAAATCACACGTCCTGTATTTTGGAATGTTCATAGACGTTCGGGAACGGTTGTAGAAACTCAGAACTACAGAAGCACTCATAGGTCAACTGTTCATGTCCGTGGACTCATGATGTGATTTCTATCGTTTTGTTTTCGCCTTTAGTGAGCGGGTGAGATGTGTTAACGACTTTCTCAGCAATGTTCCAATGAAGTGTACATGATGAGAATCGAACCCAGGTAGTCGGCAGCTGTCCAGATCTTCGAAGCTCTGTTAGAGCTAAGATATTCGTAAGTGCCTAACACTAACCTTAACATACGACTAACTTAACATTAAGAAAATCTAGTACCATGTTCTTCCATATTTGACACTCCTCAGCTCCGGACACGGTATCTCGGACTGACACAACCACCTACCTAACTCCATTTCTTAAACAATGTTTCGATTTTTGTTCAGTCCTTGAGTTTATACAAGGTCGTCAATCGGAATGTGAATCTCAACGGTTTGGTCATTGGTGGCTTAAAACAGTCATCGTCTCGCTAAAAGATACCAACACAACGCCAATACTTTATATAAGAACAACAAGAATGTGCGACAAGAGCTCAACAGCAGTGCATGAATGACAACTGGGTCGTGTATTCCAGTGACTCTATTATTCACAGACCGCTTCTATATTGCTGCAAAATTTGCTGAAAGCGGTGTTAAACGACCAACCAACCAGCTGGAGGCGTAGGCTTACCTGTTCTGTGCTAAAGATATGACCACCATAACATCTGAACGTAGACCAAAAGACTTCAGGCTAATTCTCATATGTAGATCCAAATGTGTGTGTTTGTGTGTGTGTGTGAGAGAGAGAGAGAGAGAGAGAGAGAGAGAGAGAGAGAGAGAGAGAGAGAGAGAGAGAGAGAGAGAGAGAGAGAGAGAGAGAGAGAGAGAGAGAGAGAGAGAGAGAGAGAGAGAGAGAGAGAGAGAGAGAGATGCAGTGAAAACAACATTTATGAAAGTCTCATGACTTATTCCTGGCAGATTTACTCCATGCTGTTATGCATCCCAGAACACACTAGTGCTGAAATGACTTAGGTCTAACATTCATAGGAATAGATTTATTAGCATTTTCTAATGATTGTTATCTGTATCCGTGGGTGGAAAAGGGCAGGTGTCATTTGTTAGCCCAGTCGATTTCAAAGTTGAATACGAATTTTAGTAACCTGGAAACATGGCCATGAGGGTGTGGAGTGAGTGAGTGAGTGATATCTGCTGAGTGACGGATATTGTGACGTGAAACATTGACATTACAATTGTTTGATTGTTTGTTCGTTTGTTACCTAACGAACTGTATATTCGAGCTGTACTGTAGTCTAGACATGACAATCCAGTGACTGACATCATGAGCACCGATCAACGCAGTTATTACCAATGATAAGCAACTGAAAAGAAAACCGGTCATAAACCTGAGCAGGTTCTATGCATAGCACAAAGCACATCTCTACTCCAGTGTCCCTCGAAGTAACGCAGATCTTGTTTGACAATAGTGGGCAAACCAGTCTTACTCGCTTATTTACTTTCTAAAATCGACACTTGTACCAGTAACAGCAGCAAATAAACAGGTTTACTGTTATACGTTGCTTTAGTTTCGACCAAGAGTATTTCCAGTATGGGTCATTGACCGACACTGGTTCCGCTGGGTTTGTGAGGGCGATAGTGGCGGTGGCTGGAGCGTGGGGGAATATTAATAACCCCATTATGAAAGACAGCACATCTGCAGGGGGACCATTAGAATTCAATGAAAACTTAAACAGTGGGTCTCCCTAAACCCTCACAACAAAAACCACACATGCGCGTTTGAAAAATAATATTATACCCATTATTTCCGCATGAGGTATCTCAATTGAAATTATCCGAATTCCTGCGATGAAAAGGGTCTTCAAAAAGACCTTTAAAATCACGCTGTGGCTAAATGGTACTTAAAAACACGTTGCATTACACTTAGAACGCCGTGCCTGAAAAGTTCAACAGACATTCCAAATGTTTCAGACATAATTGTGTCCGTAAATTATTTTACCGACACACCCACCTACTTAAAAGTTACAATAAGACAGACACTTAATCGTAGCTGTAGCTGTTTGAACAGTCTAACAGTTTTAACGGCAGAAACAAAAACTCAAAGCTTCAGTTATGTTAACAAGGAAAGAAAATGTGTTAAGATGTTTTGCAGATTCAACGAAATATTTAAAACTGTTAGCTCCAGTTGGTTAATGTCAACATTTGTCGTTTGTCCACATTAAAAGTAATATGCGCAAATCACAAACTAATCAATAATCAAATCAATCAATAACAAAAGTGAAAATCAATACTTTAATTTATATAACAATATTATGATTATGCAGCGGATGTATTATGTGTACTATATTATGACATTATAATTCACAACATACCTTCATGAGAAGACACATATAAAAATGACTAAACATGGTAAGGTGAATATGCTGCAATAGTGATTGGTACTGTTTGTATCGACAATGGGAGCGCCCCTGGATCAATCAGAAATTATCCGCCGCTCTGAAAGTCCGTTCCATGAATTCAGGTAAGTCGTGGTTACTTAAAGGCGGAGCATCCACCGATGGAAATCAGTCTCACATAATACCCATTCTTTAATATAAAGTTTGACAAGTCAGTTTTTTTTAGTCTTTTTTCTTCTAATTATCACGCAATATTATGATAGAAGTGAATATGTACAGTATAATTTTCACTACTTTTCATAAGAAAAGCTCAATCATGAAGATATCACGGACTAATTTCATGAATAAGACTGTTAGTTGTCTCCTTTGTAAGAATTCCAATGTCAGTTGTCTCCTCTATAAGAATTCCATATACAATGGAAGCTGTCATAACCGGCATCTGTCCAATCCGGCAAGCTGTCACCACTGGCACAAAATATCAGTCCCATCCACGGCTTGTACATCGGCTCTACAATTCGGCACATTGTCTAAACCAGATTATTTCTTTAGTCCCAGTGAGTTCCGGTTTTATGGATCTACGGGTTACGTATGCCACAATACATTGCAAAAACACAAGCACCACAAAGTTCAGATGCCCATCGTCTCATTTTCATTTGGCGTCATTCATGACACTGTCCACATTCAATTACTCGAGACAAACGTTTAAGCATGAAATGTACACGTAGTAGTACATATTCATGTACACACACTTGAGTTCCTTATTTACCGTTGTTTCTGACCGATGCGACTTCATATAAATATGCACGTGGATTCAAAGCTGTATTCTTCCTCAGTAGTGCCTCTCACTTGAAACTTTGTAAAATCCAGGAAAGAAAAAGAACAAGCATCAACAGATACGACTAGATATTGTCTTTCAGTTAATAAATAATGCACCAACAAAATCACAATCACAATACAATCACCGTGCATGCATGAACGGGTGGAATCGGGTCGGGTATGATGACAATGATTTGGTTGGAACAGGTTTCCAGACAGACGACTGAAGCAAATCCAGCCGTTGAGGAACAGCACTATGGCACAGAAGTCCTTTATGGGATGAATCTGGGTTCGGATTGGCACAGTTACACCCAATGTACGGACACCCACCTGCAAGCGGTGATTGAGGTAATGAATGCTTCTTGTTTTGCAGTGGGTGGCCAAGAGGCCATAAACTGTCACTTAAGGGCGCTACATGTGCGTCGGCCCGGTTCTTCATGCCATAATTGTAGTACAGAAACTCAGTTATAGGAAATCTGCTACCCATGGCACCAAGTCCATGGGCTTGGGCGACCTGAAGTCGGTCTATGAAGTCCTTGTATTCGAGGCCTTGCTGATGCCAATTTAATGGTGGCATTCCTGAAAGCATTTGATTCTTGGGGACATTAGGTTCCTTCCAGAATGATGCCGGCAGATGGCGCTGTCTGAGAGGAACTTCTGACTTCTCATCGTTTGATGCATAAACGTGTGCATGGTCGATAAATCCTGGCCTAAGGTGACGGGCGTCAATTTGACTTTTGGCCGACATTGGTAGCGATGACGACGTTGTAGGAAAACTGTTCATGACGGCCGGTGGAGGCGGGAGAAGGAAGGGATATTTTTCCGGCGTTGGAGAAACACGATCTTTACGGGTACAGGTGTTGGTCATTTGGTCAGTAGTGTCCTTAGATGACCAGTTGCTGTTGACAGAACACGCTTTCTGTGTTTGTTGAGCCACGGCGCACAATGCGGTTTCAGGGCCAGGCTTTAACAGATATGATAACTGCCGCTGGATATATCGTCGGTGATCGACGACCCGCTTAGATCTGTTGGGTGAAGCCAAAACCGTTTTTATATCCCTGGATACCAAGTTGACAAAACGCAGAAGAGAGGAGGCGTCAATCTCTGTTTCGTGATCTCTACCCCTGGAACTGTCGTCTGCTGTTTCCCGCCACGCGCAGGTTCCCGCCCTCTGCTCTTCTTGGCTACTGCCTCGGGTTCTGCGATGCACGTGTTGCACGCGGGAGGTTCGGCAGTCTTCTGTCATAACTGGGATACGCCACGCTGGTCGGGGAGGCCAGAAGTCTCGCGATGGCAGGCACTACACCACAAGGTAATTGTAGGGAATGTTAACATGTCCGTAATGCCGAAACTGGCTCCCAAGTCATCCTAAACATGCGAATTGGAAAGTGTCAAAACAAACAAAAATATATACCTCGTGCACGGATTCCCCCCTTATCGCTCTCTCATCTTGTTCCTGGTGTGCCGGAAAATTCTCAGTCCAAATTCCCTGAATTCGCGACTGAGGGTAGAGAATTCCGTCAGACTCTCTTAACAAAAGCCCGCTCTCCCGAGAATGGAAAAACGCCCGTCCCGAAATATGGCGTCTTTTTCTAACAATCTCGGATACCGGGGGGATAATGTCACTCCGGGGGAATTTTTAAAGTTACCCTGCTCTCACTTTGCACACATGTGTCAAAATGTCACTCGTGTTTCGAGAAAAGGGGAAGCAAATCACTTTCGAGTCAGCAAATTAAACTTTGTGTTTTCCCATTCCCTAAATTCTGCCCAGGAGCTATATAACGCACCACTGTGTTTTTACCAGTTCCCTAAAACAAAAGACAAGAAGGATAATTAGGTATGATGTCACATTATCTGATCCTGAACGTGGTATATGACAGAATGCATTTGTGGAAACATTTCTGGGAAACATGCACTGCTTAAATCCAATAACGTACCTTCACAAAGAATGATGATGTTATGACAATGTTAAAAACAGAAAAAAGTTATTTTTATGAAACGGTAAACATCTCACATATATTTCTAACAAAGATTTGTTTTGGGGAACATATCTCTGAATATATGTAATATTCTTGTGATTCGCTAAAAACGAACACATCAGCTGCAAACAATAAAGGCTGTGTCAGTTTTTAACATAGATATTAAGAGTTAAGATGAAACTAAACTAAACATACTTACTGTTTACATGCTTGTTTACAAAGCTCGTGTGAAATATATTTGTCGTATACGAAATATAATTAACAAAGTTTGCATATATAAGAGCTATTAACATAGTACGCTCTTTTCATGTTTTCATGACCCATGCATACCCGTGAAGGTCCCGGGATACTAACGTGATCGGGTGGTCAGACTTGCTGACTTGGTTGACACATGTCATCGGCACAGATCGATGCTCGTTTTGTTGATCACAGGATTGTCTGGTCCAGACTCGATTATTCACAGACCGTCACCATATAGCTGGAATATTGCTGAGTGCGGCGTAAAACTAAACTCATTCATTCATGACCCATGCATCTTCAGCAACCCATTATTGTCGTAAGAGGATCGGGTGGTCAGGCTCGCTGACTTGGCTGGTGCATGACATCGTATCCCAAGTACGTAGATGGCTGCTCATGACGAATTGTCTGGTTCCGACTAGACCGTTTACATATCTATACCTGGGATAAAAGCGGCGCTAAACAGCATACTATCTATAAATTATATTTCTTGAGCCTGAGCGACAGTCCAGGTGAGCTATTTCATTTGAATGTGTTAAGTGTAGAGTGCCGCGCCAAATAAAGAATAACATTCTAAAACATTCTAAATGCTACAGTTAACAATAGGGAATTGGGTGGTTGTATTGTGGGCTAGTGGGTAAGTCGTTCGCTCGTCTCGATTAAGACGGAGGTTCGATTCCCCAAATGGAAACAATGTGTCAAGCGCATTTGTCCCCCACTGCAGTGTTCCTGGATTATTGCTTTAATCATAAAACCGTAACTCACCGATACGTGTAATAGGCACATAAATGAAAAGTGATTGTCGATCCTATACGGACTCTCAGTCCCACTCTGAAAGCCTTTCATAAGAACATGTTGTATTCTAATTTCTCTGTTTGTGAACCAATCTTCTCCGACATGCACGTGTGTTGGAATATTGAAGTAACGGTACATTGAATAATTGGAGTACCATCGCAGATGTTCACTCATCAGACAGATTCACTAATTAGATTTCAAATACCTAAGTGAATTTTTACATAAATATTACATACTTCATATCCGACGGAGTATAATCTCAACGCCTGTTTAAGCGTTCAGTTTGAGAAATAAGTTCAAATATGCATAAAATGTCTTTAAAAGGTTGAAGACTTACCACAACACACACGTGTTCATCTTCGCCAAACCGTTCAGAATACGCCGTCATCAAATACATGTTAAATATTTCATTCCACAGTCGACACCCAATACACGTGACCCGACCATTAAGTCATGTTTGGACTTCATAAATGTCCAACGACGTGCTGAGATTGTTTCGGGTATGCCAGCTGGGTGCTGTTGTCGGGACAACCCGCCTTTCATATTCACAGCAGTTGCTCGGGAGAGTTGACATTCTCCCATACTATTTCCGAGGGAGTTGTGATTGCTTATTTTTAAACTGCAAGTACAGGAATTCCGAATGATTTCATGGGCAATGGGGGCTCAGCTAATGCTGTGGTCTGTGATATATCGGGTGGACCACCTCTGGTAGGATTCATCGTCGGGAAAAGTACTGTACGGTATTACGTTGCTGTTTGTTCAAACGTAAAGTTGGCAAGAACAGTACGGTCTGTCCTTTTGGGCGTGTTAGTCTGTTACCATTTGGGGGCTGTTTGAGTCATCTTTTTGTTGTTTGTTAGTTTGTCTGGAGCGCGCTTTGTCCCCGAATATATATAATATTGATAGTAGCAAATAAACCCAGGATGGCAGATTCAGGACCTGGTGAAAATCTATACTTGCGTCTTTCAGAGCATTTTGTAAAGCTTTAGCATTGCAGGGAGGGCTAGGTGGAATGGAAGATAATGTGCTTCAGGGACTGTCTCCACGTTCGTTGTCTTTGTATGTTTTGGGGGTTGTATTGCTTTTGTTTTGTTTTTGTTTGTTTGTTGTTGTTGTTTTTGTTTTTGTTTGTTTTGTTTTGTTTTGTTTTTGTTGGGGAGGAGGCGGTGTTCTTTGTTTTTTGTTTGGTTTGGTTTGTTGGGGGGATGGGGTGGGGGGTGGGGGTTTGTTGAGGAGGGTACTAGCATGTCTCTCAATATCTACTTTTATTGAAGGAAAAGCATGTTAGTATGGAATATTATGCTGCTGGAATATTGCTTATAGCCGCGTAAAAGCCAGTTTATTCACTAATACCATACCATATCTAACAAAGTATCTGCAATGGAAATTTTAGTCCGTCGTTTTGCGGGTTCGCAAACTGTGGCGTTAAGCAGTGCTCACTCTCACCAACTATAAATTTGAAATATCCCAATTGAATTTCCCAAATACCCAATTAAAATCCGTACACACTGGCGTTTCATGTCAGTAAAATGAAGACGATATTCTTCGATTGTGTAATTTCATTGTCGTGTTTTGAGGCTTACGTTTGAGTTGTTTGGGTGACTGTTTTCAAACTGTAAGGTTTTCATGGACCACGAGAAGATCCGGGTTAGAATTGGTCTTCGGCAACCCAAGATTGATTGTAAGAGGGAACGGGTGGTCAAGCTCTCTTACTTGGTCGACACATCGTATCCCAAATGCATAGACCGATGCTCATGATGTTGATCACTGGATGGTCTGGACCAGGCTTGATTTTGTACAGACCGCCGCCAGATACCGGGAATTTTGCTGTATGCGGCGTAAAACAAGACACCAGCCAACCAGACCTTGTCATGACGTTGGTAAGTTGTATGCAACCATGCATTGGTCGGGATTGTTGTTGTTGTGGTTGTTGTTGTTGTTGTTTTTGTTGTTGTACAGCAGTGACATGCCATATAAACTGTTATACCTTGTGACTGGCTTGCTAACACCTGTTAGACGTGTTTCGTACCACGCGGTTAGTGGGGTCGAACAAGCGACTGTCCGTTCTCAAGGCAGACACTCGGGTTGGACGACAAAATGTCACATCTTCGACAATATTTAGCCATATGTTACATATATTTGGAACATGTGCACTCCCTTCAGTTTCCTACTGACACAATAACAGTGTAATTGTTCCTTATGTCTTGCCTGAAATCGATAACAGAAACTTCGAGGCGAACAGCTTCCCGAGAACACTCTTCATAAGATGTACTGTAAACCATTGCTCGGTGCTTCTAAAACTGTCGCACTGGTTTTAATCCCTTGTGGTGATAGGACATTCGTGAAGAGCGCCTCAAGGTGCAAACTCTATGGGGTTCGCTTGAGATAATGTTCTGCCAGTAGAGGGCGCTAGAGTCAATTTAATGCCATGCTGCATTGATCCATTCGAACTATTTCAATTCAATATTATACTCTAAATACGTGATGTTTTTTGGAATAAATTATTGAGAGAAATGCACCATTATTATTATTTGAGAAGTGTGGTGAGAGAATAAGGTTCCTTTAAACCACAGAGGCGGTCTGTTGTTCGTGTCAAACAATGCGTAAACGAACCTTCCGCAAATTCTGGGTGATAAAACTTTCTGGGGTTCCAATTACTCGTTAATCAATCAGAATTTTGTCCGTCATGGTGGAATTTTGAATACAACCCTCTCCAGTCGTATTGCTCATAGAAAGTTAAAAAATAGCCATGGTGAAATGTTCGGGGTGTGAGGAATTTGAACTCGTCGCTTAACACAATGTGTTATGTCTTTTGTGACGGGGTGGTGGCGGGTGGTACATTCTGAATGCGGTGTTAACTATACAGAGTTGTACATGCACTGAATGGACTCCAATATAGCCCAGGCAATTGTACTTGTGGTATGTAATGGGAAATGTAATGACGCCGGGGCAGTGTTGTAACAATAGGGGTTGGTAACATTTGTTATTGCTGGATTTTTGTAGTGGTCGGCGTGTACTATAGTAGAGGTGTCTAAGGAATGTTGTAGCTATTGCTGCACCCAGTGCGAGAGTCGTTGCAGTAAACAGTAGAGGTAGTAGTTGTAGCAGCAGTACGGGAGTCGTTGTGGTAACAGTAGAAGTCGTAGTAGTCGTGGCTGCAGCAGAAGTTGTAGTAACAGCAGAAATCGTAGTAGTTGTAGCAGCAGTACGGGAGTCGTTGTATTAACAGTAGAAGTCGTTGTAGTAACAGAATTCGTAGTAGTTGTAGCAGCAGTACGGGAGTCGTTGTAGTAACAGCAGAAGTCGTTGTAGTAACAGCAGAAGTCGTTGTAGTAACAGTAGAAGTCGTTGTAGTAACGGCAGAAATCGTTGTAGTAACAGCAGAAGTCGTTGTAGTAACAGCAGAAGTCGTAGTAGTAACAGCAGAAGTCGTTGTAGTAACAGCAGAAGTCGTAGTAGTTGTAGAAGCAGTAGAATGAAAAGCAAAAGCTGTTATTTGTGTACATTCTATCTATGTAATTCATGTATTGCCAATCTACCCGTGTACATCATCAACCCTCATGTAATCATGCTCATCAACCCTCATGTAAATCATGTACTTCATCCTTAATCCCCAATCATGTGTTATGTAAACATCATCCAATCATGCGTAATGTATCACCATTGGCTTCCATCCTTATCCCCAATCATGTACATCGTTAACGTTCGTATCCCTTATCTGTGTTATGTAAACATATCCTATCATCTGTAATGTATTACTATTGGCTTCCATCATTGTCAACTGTCGGCTTCCTATCAGTGCTTGTTTATACTGGCTTCCAGCTTTTGTCAATTCATTCCACTTGCTACTTTGTTATTGTTTTACCTGTACATATAAATACACCTCTGTATCCCTTTCTCAATCACCTGATGAAGGAGTAAGCATTAACTCAGAAACGTTGTGTTCTCATATGAAGAAGTTGATAGCCATAAAAATCTTCATTCTTATGTACATGTATTTAACTTCTAAATGCCCTTCAAAGAATTAGTACGGGAGTCGTAGTAACAGCAGAAGTCGTTATAGTAACAGCAGAAGTCGTAGTAGTTGTAGAAGCAGTACGGACGTCGTTGTAGTAACAGTAGAAGTCGTAGTAGTCGTAGTAGTTGTAGAAGCAGTACGGACGTCGTTGTAGTAACAGTAGATGTCGTAGTAGTTGTAGAAGCAGTACGGACGTCGTTGTAGTAACAGTAGATGTCGTAGTAGTTGTAGAAGCAGTACGGACGTCGTTGTAGTAACAGTAGAAGTCGTAGTAGTTGTAGAAGCAGTACGGACGTCGTTGTAGTAACAGCAGAAGTCGTAGTAGTTGTAGAAGCATTACGGACGTCGTTGTAGTAACAGCAGAAGTCGTAGTAGTTGTAGAAGCAGTACGGACGTCGTTGTAGTAACAGTAGATGTCGTAGTAGTTGTAGAAGCAGTACGGACGTCGTTGTAGTAACAGTAGAAGTCGTAGTAGTTGTAGAAGCAGTACGGACGTCGTTGTAGTAACAGTAGATGTCGTAGTAGTTGTAGAAGCAGTACGGACGTCGTTGTAGTAACAGCAGAAGTCGTAGTAGTTGTAGAAGCAGTACGGACGTCGTTGTAGTAACAGTAGAAGTCGTAGTAGTTGTAGAAGCATTACGGACGTCGTTGTGGTAACAGCAGAAGTCGTAGTAGTTGTTGAAGCAGTACGGACGTCGTATGGACGTCGTTGTAGTAACAGCAGAAGTCGTAGTAGTTGTAGGAGTACGGACGTCGTTGTGGTAACAGCAGAAGTCGTAGTAGTTGTAGAAGCAGTACGGACGTCGTTGTAGTAATAGTACTAATGTTGACGACACTTAGATCAATTTGCCACATAGTCCCCAAGTATTGACCATGACCACGTATTGATGATCAATCGTTACACCTTTTTGTATATACTGAGGACATTTAAATCGGTTCGTGTGTCAGTGAAAACTGACAGTGAACACACTGTGTTCAACCTTACACCAGATATTTGACCAACAGCGTCTGTTGTGCATGATTGTCGAGAAGACAATCGGTACTGATTTACACCCCTCATTTTGACATCTCTAATTCATCACCCTTCTAACCATCCTTATCTTAATGAAAATTTAAGCGCCACGCGTCGTTTAATTAACCGGTTTCGGAATTTTACACGAGCTAACTTTCTTATCTCACCATGCAAGATAAACGAGAACTTGGCGCGAGATGGCACGAGATTATCAGACATGGTTGTTTCTGTCGATAAGAGGAGACTTCGGTGGTCCTCTGGTAATTAAATACAAATTTTCTCCTTTACGCCCGAGTTGCAGGTGTATAGATGCTTATTTAAAGGTTCAGGAACAATCAGTGTGAAGTTTGTTTCTTTCGGACATGCTTGTACGTGGTGGCTTGAAAAAACACGAAAGCCTTATCCATATCACGAAAACCATCAACATAGCTCACACATTTAGCAATTTTAAGCACATTTAAAACACACACGAATGCACTGTACGAGGATACGTCATGACACATTGTACTTTATTTATATTTGTGAGGTGACGAGGCTTTGTTCGAGAAAGGAGTGTCTGTTTTCGTGACAGGTATAATGATTGGGTTGAACTCAACTCGATGCAGTGCTGTTTTGAAATAAATGGCAAGTCTGTCAGTGAGTATTTCTTGAATATGTGAACACACCAGTTTACACAGTTAACAAAAAGTTTCTACAACAGTTGAATTTAAAAGAGTCTGGCAGTTTGTCAGGTGCACCTTCGTTTTCAGGTTTGTCTCGCCTTCTCAGAGGCAAACCGTGCGAAACATTAATTGTCTGTTACCTTGATAAAAAGGTGCAGTCAGGTTTCATGCGTGCAATGTAGTTGGATCAAAGTTTCACCATGTGATACAGTTTTGTCAGATTTTTACCATGTAATACAGTTGGGTCATATTTTCACCATGTAATACAGTTGGGTCATATTTTCACCATGTGATACAGTTTTGTCATATTTTCACCATATGATAAAGTTGGGTCATGTTTTGACCATGTTATACAGATGGGTCACATTTTGTCTAAGTTTTACTGTGTGGTCATATTGTGTCCATGTTTTCACCATTTTTTATAATTTTTATTGTTTTTCCTACATTTTACAGTCTTTTGGGAAAAAGATAACAATTTGACATCCAGGTTAACAGACTATAAACGCAAGGAAATATATCCAAATTCCTGAAAAAAAGTTGTGAACATCAAATGAACAGTCCCTGACATGACGACCAAACCTTATAGAAGGTGCTGATATTATACTCAATTAGGGAAGAACATTTGGCTATCATATAATAGTGCCTTAGTTCATTCTGGAAAACTTGAAAATGTGGCTCTTTCTTTTTACATCTGCTTTCAAAAATGATGTTTTTGAAGATACTGATGCATGTAATAATGTTTAGAGAATCGTTATTTTTATCGGGAAAACCAGGAAGTACATGTCGTTTTGTTATTTTAATATTGATGTGTGCTTTATATTTAAGCCAGATTTCAAGTTTGTGCCAAATATGTGTGGTGTTGTTACATGAACAGAAAAGAAAATGTGGTCAGGTGACTCACTTTCGTGTTGACAAAAGCTGCATTTTGAATTGTCTACATATTCAAATTTAGCTAAAAGTTTTAAAGTTTTGTGCATGCGTTGAAATAGAGACTATACCGATGGTGCATCTAATACCTTGTCCGTTTGTACCCGTGTAATACAATATGGTCATGCACTGTGCATTAATTCGATGCCACCGTTTCTTCCAGTATTATAGTGTTATATTTTGTCAATAAAATGCAAGTTGTACCATTGTGAGCTTTTGTCGGTTTTATGGTGGTAACCCAAGGAGTGAGTGAGGTTTTGCTCTACGACCGTGGAGTGCTGGAATATTACCACCTTGAAAGGAATGAAATTAACTATTTTATATCACAGTTAAAGGGCATCACCAGTTATTTCCCAATGAAGTTGTTTAACTGTTTATGAATGGACGTAGTTGGGCGTCCCTGGAGGTCTCAGCATAACGACCCACGTTCACGCTGTCGCTGATTCGCGCATAATGTACCCAATGTTTTTTTTACGCTGATAACGGTAATGTCGTGACGCTAATACAAGCAAAATACGTCTCCAGCTGACATAAAAGCTGAAATATCTAGTGATCAACATTATGAGCATCGACCTACGCATTTGATCTTCGATGACCTGTGTCAACCAAGTCAGCGAGTCTGAAAGCCCTCAGTGACAAGCATGGGTGGTTGCTGGAGACTAATTCTATCCCTGGTCTACACGGGTATCCTGACTGTAGAAGAAATATTGAGCTTATGATGTTCATAAAGGCACATTTTCTCCGTATACTGAGCTCGACGGGGATCGTCTAGTTTGGGTTTTTTTTTCAAATTTTGAAAATCGTTTTAATTCATCTCTAAATAGCTACACACGCCCATTTTGCATATGTTTTAATGTTCCACATCACCGCTCGACCCCCAAAATCCGCCCGCCCCTTAAAGGTTTTAAACGATTTTTTCATGTTCAGATTTGGATAACAGGTCGGAAGTAGCAGATTCAACCCTTAATCAACGCTGTCGAGTTTCATCTGCAATCGAAAACTTCACAATATTATCAGAAGAACCTGCTTCAGATAATTTTTTCCTTGATTGCAGCTTTCATCAGCTGTAACATGCTGATCTGGTTTATATCAAAATGCGCCCCTCTAAAACTTCCAATGATTCGGGTGACGCTCATCGTCTTGCGCTGTTGACATAATCAGAAACAGTTGTCGGGAATATCTCCTTTAGATCAGCAGACGATAGGCTCGCGTGCCACGCGCGTGCTGCTTTTGAGAACGAGGAGGTTGTGCCACTTCTTCACTGTTTAGGCGATGTAAGTGACATAAAATTATATCAATTTGTAACTTATTTTACTTGGCGTGTTCAATTAAGACCGGCACTCGTCAGATAAAAGTGATTGGATTAAACAGATAACTTGTAACCCAAGTAGAGAATTCGTCATGTCCGCACGTTTCTTTTACAGTGAAACTTGGATTAATTAGGTTTCAAAAATGAATTCCTCTTTTACATTTTTCATTCAAATTATTTATCGCTAGAGTAAAAATTAAAAATACACTTTGTACAAACATGTAGCATGTGTACATTTTCAGGCGGTAACAAAGCACCTTATAATACAATTAAGTTGTTTGGTACCGCACCGATATGTTTCACATATGATAAAACAGCCTTTCTCCGTTTATGACAATGGGAAGTGCCAATTCAAAACTATGACTAATTTTTTCCACCGAGCTTAGTAATATAACAACAATATCGAGGTAGATGATATATTATCCAAATTGCAATCACCCACTTTTATCATTGAACATATTTTATTCAGTAATGAAAGGGATTGGACACAAGTTATTCATCTAACCAAAGCCCTTTCCCGACAATTACATGACACGTACTGGACAATGAACATTATTACACGTTGTTACACGTTAACAGAAATGCTTACTAAGTTAAATGAATTTATGGACGTGACTAAAAATATTCTCATTTATAGTTTATGGCAGACAGAGGCTGCCGTACAGAACGGATTTGATACCTAAACTAACTTGTATAAAATCAAACATATTTACTATTCAATTATTTATCTGTTGTTTTGTCGCAGGATTATTCTTCTGTTGTCAGATAATTTCAATTATGTATACTTTGCAATTTCTTTCATAAGAGGCGACTAACGGGATCGTGTGGTCAGACTCATTGGTTTCGTTGACGCGTCACGTATCCCAGTTTTGTAGATCGATGCTCGTGCTGTTGATCATTTGATTCTGTTGGAATAGATGGAATATTGCTAAGTGCGTCGTACACTGATCTCACTCACTCAGAAACTACCACGGAATAGCAATCATGAAACAAAGCTATACATTCTGCATCAGAGACAGCCGCGGGTTCCTAATATTGTAACAACTCGCAACTACAAACACTCCATCAGAAAGTACCACGGACTTTCCGACAGAAACAACCAATAACTCTCCAACAAAACTAAAGACATGCCAAATCCGCTTGGACAGCATGGCAACCGATGTTATTTGCCGTTTTCTGACGGACGATACCTCCGGCTAAGATACCACTAGTTCCGTTGGAACTTTTCTAAAACACTGAAATAATTAATAGAACTTGGGTCGCCTGAAACTTTCGGTAAAATCTGCGGTACTTCCGTGGATGTAGTCAATTCGGCTCAAGACATCTGGATAGAGAAAGAAATGAACACCATCTTGATACTCTGAACTTCATACGTGTTCCATAATGGATTCGAGCAGATTAGACCACGATACATCTAGTTTTCGACCTTGCTTCTTGATTTGTTATCTTTGATAGGCATTCTAGAAGTTGAGTAGATGAAGAATGAGGACTGTGATTTATGGATATACAACTTCTTTTCTTGATTTGTTGTTCCATACTAGTAGCCTAGTGGTTAAACTTGTCACGCCAAAGGCCCATGTTCGAATTCCCGGATGGATGCAAAGTGTGTAGCCAATTTCTAGTGTCCGCGATATTGCTGGAATATTGCAAAAGGCTGCAAAACTAGACTCACTCACTGTTATTCCATACTCTTTTATAATGTTCCCACGGTATTCACACTGGATTTAATTGAAATCAATGTTTTTACTTTTAGAGCCCCAGTCAGTCTGCTAAAATCTACCAAGTGATTGTGTGCCTTTTCCTCGATATACTATCGGGATATTGCTGGAACTGTCGGCATCGGTCTTCTATTTATTCCACACATGCCGAATCCGAATGAACAACTGGTAAAAACGTCGGAACAATTATCAATTTCTGGCAGTAATTCTTTACCACATGTCATCGTTTAACACTCACTGAACCGCTTTATATCACAACACTGTACGTTGCAGTGGATATTTCATCTTATGTAACGAAACATCTGTTGCCCGGTAAAAAGTAACATATCTACTGAGGTGCCAGCCTCAGAGTCTGCAATTTTATCGTATTCTATGAATTTTAGCCTCAGACTAATTATAAGCCACTACGATTGCACTACAAATTTTACGAAATTTCAAGAAATTCATTACAATTCACATCCATGGTAAAACAATATTTTCGTGAATTAAATATGTTTTCGTGAATTGAATATATTTTCGCCAAAAAGAGATGACAAGAAGAAATGTAATGCTGATAATTTGGAAATCTGCTGTTGGAGGTATGTAAAATTCATTCTTGACTAGCGACATAATATCTTTCTCAGAATCCGTCGGGATTTGCGTATTTAGTTAGCTGCTAATTTTATGGTCAAACTACCAGTTTTGGTCCTTGAAATCACTCTTTGCAACACTTGAGGTTGGCATCTCTACCATCAGTTTTCGTCCGGGTTCGATTCCCCACATTTCTGTTTTTCCCCGCCGTGATATTGATAGAATATTGCTGACAGCGCCATAACAATAAGCTGTCAGATGGTCACCAGTTTTAGATCAACAAGCCACACTGATGAATACATCAATTCCTCATATCTCGGCGGTTACCACAACAGCGATCACATGAAGAAAACCGGTTCAGTTTCCCGCTGTTTCCACCATGCGTGCATAAATGACAAGAAGACAGACACCAGCAGCCTTAAACCGGTGTTTTTCTGTAGCGAGGCACTTATATCATTGCGCCAGTCTTGTCTAAATGGTGGATATTTTCCAGCAACAAATAGAGTTAATTACACGTCACCTGACCCGTGATACAAGAAACGGTAAGTAAACATAGCATCACAAATGCCGAGATAATTCACATTCTTCAAGGTTATGCTGCTGAAAAAATATGGAATTATAATTCCAGCTTGCTCGATGGCATTCGCGTGATGAAATTAAGATCTTGTTAATGTCTCAGACAGCCTGTATAAACACGTATTGGTTACATGAACACATGGGGAATTGTTTAACAGGCAGGGTGCACGTGTCTCTAGTATATGTGAGTGAGTGAGGGGGTTCTAGCCCTTCCTGCAGAATCTGCTTTTTGTGATCGGCAAATTGTGATTCTCACAATTCATGACCTCAACATGTACAATCCCGAATTTTACACTGTAATGTCTTGTCAAGGAAAATTCAACTTGTCCATACTGAATTCAATCTGCTTGTTTGTACGTCTGTACTCAGGGCCCAGATTTTCGAAGCTCTCTTGGCGTTAAGATGGTTCAACTTGTCCAGACGTTTGTACTCAGGGTCCATATTTTCGAAGCTCTCTTAGCGTTAAGATGGTCGTAAGTTAATGTTAATGGTATGGCACTCACGACTATTCTAACTACCAACAACCCAGGGGTTTTGTTTTTTAAGAAACTGCAAGTAATGTTGACTTGTATGGGATATACATGTGCATGTATTGGGCCGGGGGCCACATTACGTTCTTTTCCACCAGCCCTCACTGTAACGACGACTGAATTTCCTGAATTTTCATGTCTGTGCAGCTTCTTTCTAATTGGAATGTGGTGTTGATTCTGTCCATCCAATGGTTAAACGTAAAGATCCGGGGTAGAATGGGTCTTCAGCAACCCATGGCGCAATGATGGGCGACTAACAGGATCGGTAGGTCAGGCTCGCCACGTGTCATCGTATTCCAGTTGTGTTGATGATTGAATTGTCTGGTCCCGACTTGATTATTTGAAAACGACCGGCATGTAGCTGGGAAATTGCTGAGTGTGGCGTTAAATCCACGTGTCATCGTGTCCCAACTGCATAGATCGGTGTGGTCCAAACATTATTATACTAAGAACAAAAGAAAAGGAGGTTTCGAAAACATGAAATCTCATAAAAGTAAGCGTTCATGTTTATGTCGTCTGTTTGAAAACTTGACCAAAAAACAGTTGCCTTTCATTTGCTGTTCAGTATAATTACGGACCGCCGCCATATCGCTGGAAGCCCGGCGTTAAACAACAAACAAACAAAAATGTATCTTCAGACACTAAGCGACAGCCTAGGTGAGCTGCTACATCGGAATGTGCAAGTGTAGAAAACATCGCCTTGTGATGCACACTGAAACACATGCACAACAAACACACCTGAGCATGATTAGGCATGACTAAGCATGAGTTACGACAGAGCCATAGGTCGACACCATACATCACAACTATGCATGTCAAGCCAGATACCCATGACTCACAACCCTGGAAAGTCTTCAAACACAAGCGATAATGTTTGCTTGGCATTACAGCTTCAACGTTGGCAAGTGTTTGAATTATGTTCAAAGAACGTTCCTCATGTAACAAAAAATAAAGCATTTTTAAAATTAGGCTGTCATCAAAATTAAATATATCTTTTGGAATCCTCTTCACCTTGAATATAGACGTTACTCAAGTCGTGAACAGGTGTTTGTGAAACAGGGCCGTGCTGGTTTTGAAAACATTTCTTGTGATTGTCGTGTATATTATAGAAATCAATTTTTTTTAAAAACTGTTCAACCAGATTTTTGGTGTTTTGTAGAGTTTTTGTATTAATATTTTTATCTATCTTGTTTCTACGGGGAAATGATTTATGTACATTCCTAGCTTCTGGGTGTATGTTTGCGTAATCAAATGCGGTAAAATGTGTGTTCCCCGCAAACACAGGCAAAGGCAAACTTTTAAGAAACTTTAAACCCTACGCAATAAACAAGAACTTGTCATCCATAAAGATGTATTTTCATCCTGACTCAATAACTTCTGAAATGCCGATCATATAGTTAGGCGTTAACATCAAGTGCATAGATATGGTAAATGAGTGAAATAGATACACTTCTTGTGCACAAACCGTTCCTCATAATGTTAAATACTCTCGTTTAGTTCTTTGTATACACTCCACATGTGGGCAACTTAGTTATACAATGTTAGCGTTATTCTTGCCTTCAGGCACGTTTGGATTAGTCCGTGTTGTCGCCGGATAACTGTAAAATAGTATTGTTTCATATAGAATTGTGTGTAACTCAAACCTTTCCAAAAAAATACGTAATAAGTTTCATTCGCCGAACATCGGATAAGTCGAAGCACTTACGTAGGTTCCTTCAACCATCTGTGGACTCAGGGAAGAATATCTAACCACTTCCGTTGATATCGGCAAATTCCGCTGTCATGTGACCTCTCCTAATGTCCCTGTCGCAGCATTACCCGGCCCTGCGTTGTTGATCTTTGCATCTGACGCGACCCCCCGAGCGAGTACTCAAGTGACCCTCAAACCCGAACCGTCTGCCCTCACTCCTGTTTGAAGGAAAGCAAACATATGCTGCCTCTACGGGCCAGCATTCCATGCCTGTACGGATTGTTGATGTGCCATGTTCCCAGCATACCTTATAAATAAGATGAAAAGCTTAGAAACGCCAAAATGCCATTTTCGACGCTGCTATGCGTCTTAATCGTGCGAATAATCCGCAACACAAGATCTCGCCGCCAGCCGCGAGAGCTTGGCATAGTTGCGCGAGACCTCGGGGAGAGTCGACTGCGCTGACTTCTCCCGTTGCCATTTTCTTTGGAAAATTACGAATTTCTTCTCCTGGCGAATTAGTGCAGATTTTCTGTTGTGCCTGCTTCGCATCTAGCTTTTTGCTGTTGCTCGCAGTCGCCGAGAGTTGCCGGGAAGTTTCGGCGTTCTTTCCGCCATATCTCAAACATGTGTCACATCGCTAGCAACGAGCCCGCGACCGAGATGTTGGTGAATGCACGAAAACTGTTGGTCTTGTTAAAACAGCAAGTCAAGTGGTCCCTAGACTTTGCAGTTAGGAAACGCTAAGGACTGCTTACCTTTTTAACAAGAGATCTACCCAACCCGCAATTGTCAATAAGGATTTTCACTATTATCATATTGCGAAAACTAAAATTTCTTAAGGCTTTTAGGCATAGTTTTGTACATAGTTATCCCCTTAGGCGTTCCAGAATCCGATGACACGGTTTGAACTCTCAGAATGTCTCTTTGAGTATGATTCTATGTTTATAAGTTTTTTTACGTAATTTGTGTTCTCTTTCAAATGATTGGCTGACGAAACTTTTAGATTCCTTTTTTTTCGATCAGTAGCTCATTCCTGGTTGTGGATTTCTCTTATTTTTAGAAAATATATAATTAGGAAATATGTAAATATATAATTAGTTTTAAAAAACATCGCACACAAATACTGTTTGAACAAAATATAAATTGTTTGGATCTTTGTGCTGAAAAGTAACTGCGTTGTTTGAGTATTTGACTGAAAAGGAATCCAGCGTTAATGGAGTAATCTTGATCCGTTGAACTGTTCCGTTGTTCCCTATCTATACCAATAGAAGACTGTGATATGTGGTCAACGTTTTCTAACATTGATAGGAAGCTTCGTAATAGAAAAAAACTGAAAAAATCCACCAAGCATGTGAAAGTATATACCTTCAGTGGATGTTAAAACAAACAGGGAACACCTGTTCGGTTTACTGATAAGATTTTCATAGGTTTGCTGCTGACATATGCCCTGGGGTAATACTGCGGCGTAAAGCCATGCTCACTCACTGTTGACCTCATGTTGTGGCGAATGCTTTCAGCGTGTGAACCGTTTCTATCAATTCGGAGGTGTTAACTTGCCCAAGGATTTTGGGATACCCTAGTGGTTAAAGCGTTCATGCTGAAAAGTGAGTGAGTGAGTTTAGTTTTACGTCGCACTTAGCAATATTCCAGCTATAGGGCGACGGTCTGTAAATAATCGAGTCTGGACCAGACAATCCAGTGGTCACCAACATGAGCATCGATCTGCGCAATTGGGAACCGATGACATGTGTCAACCAAGTCAGCTAGTCTGACCACCCGATCCCGTCAGTCGCCTCTTACGACAACCAAAGTCACCTTTTATGGCAAGCATGGGTTACTGAAGGCCTATTCTACCCCAGGACCTTCACGGGTCTCGTGCTGAAGACCCAGGTTCAATTCTAAACATGGTTACAGTGCGTGAAGTCCATTTCTGGCGTCCCCCGCCATGATATTATTGGACTATCGCTAAACGCGCCGTAAAGCTAAATCTCAAACACTCTTTTGCCCCTTAGTTTACGTCTTTATTACAAAACTACGAATTATGTGATGTCCGCGAGACACGGGGGATAAATATTCCGCACCAACAATATGACATGTACTTAAATATCTCCATGTTATAGATTTACAAGCTGCACCTTTTTCAAGCCAAAGAAGTACCTACGACTAACAGGCTTTGACAAGAGTAGCTGTGAAGTATGCGTGCGCTTACATAACGTTCATATATTTACGCCATGTATGTGACATGTGTATCTTGCACTGCTTGTGTGGAATAACTGCCGTCGAAGTCTGTATGTTGTAATTTGTAATGGTACATGGCTTGGTGGAGAGGCACTTGTCACGGTGGATGCCAGGACGGTTGAGTTACAGCCGTTAACGACCACGTCATCTCGAGGTATAGAGACGATGCCGTGTCGTGGTGTGTGTAGTGCATGTAGAGCTGATGTTTGAGGGAACGAAGCTAAAAACAATCCTAAAAACTATACAGTGAATTAAAATGTATGCATATGATATTGCAGTGAACTAAAATGTTGTAACCTGATTCAGCAAGTTGTACGAAAAGCTTTAGCTACACCCAGATAGTTATGCAGTAACTCAAAATGTTGTGCTCATACGCTGATAATTATACAGTGAGTTACAATGCTGCAGCTATAGACAGCAAGTTATAGTGAGTTAAAATGTTGCAGCATAAGCAGCAAGTTATACCGTGAGTTAAATGTTGCATTTACACGCAGCAAGTTTTACTGTGAGTTAAAATGTTGCAGCTATACGCAGAAAGTTATAGTGAGTTAAAATGTTTCAGCATAGGCAGCAAGTTTTACAGTGAGTTAAAATGTTGTAGCTATACGCGGAACGTTAAGCGGCGAATTAAAACGTTGCAGCTATACCCAGATAGTTTATACAAAATATTTATGGTATATTAATGATGTTTTAGCGATTGCTAATCAGTGACTGGACAATGTCGTTGTAATATGCACACTTGTGGTACAATGGATGAGCAATGTTGTGGGTATGAATACCAAGTGAGTGCATGCCATTTTACCCCGCATTCTACACGGCAACATGGGCAACTATCAACGACGTCGTAACGCGATGACACACGATCTTCAAGGTCACATATTTCAGCCATTCGATTCTCATTAGTCTACTTATACGAAAAGCCTTGGATTCCCCTCTGAAGGAATCCCCTGCCAGGAATCCCGGCGATGACTCTCATACCGCATGCAGTATGATGAATACAGTCCTCAGCTTTTCATATCCCCTAAATGAGGTTTCCACATCCATTTAGGAATTACACATAACATATCTGTTTCACATTCCGAATCGGTCTTGAAGGTGCTCGTATCTGTGTTAATGCGCAACCCTCACATTTCATGTATTTTTGTCATAGGTGTTGGTGGGGTAGCCTTGTGGCTAATGCATTCTCTCGATCAACACACGGGTTCAATTCCCCATATGGGTACAATGTTTGAAGCTCACTTTTGGTGTCTCCCTCCGTGATTGTGCTGGAATATTGCTAAAGGTGGCGTTAAACCTTATTCAGTCACTCAGTCTGGACTCAGATAAGCGATATACTCATAAGCTGCTAATCTGTCACAAAGCCTATTAACCGCATTATTTCATCTCCCGCTGATCCCTTTTCAAAATGAAGTAAGGCTAGAATCCCAGTATGTTCAAGATCTCCCCTCTGACGGGACATCATTTTCAAAAGAAAAGAAATTATTTGTTTATTTGATAATTGAAGGTGCTCGTATTTGTATTAATGCTCAACCCTCACATTTCAGAATTATCAGAATTCTACATTCAGTGAGTGAGTATGGTTTTACGCCTCTTTTAGCAATATTCCAGCAATATCACGGCTGGGGACACCAGAAATATATATATTCAGAGACTAAGCGACAGTCTAGTTAGTACTTTTCTTTCGTTAACTTTGTCTGCGTCTGATAAGCTTGGCATATTCTTTGCAATATTATTCCTTCATCTAACTCCTAAACACGCCAAATTCACAACCAGTAATTTCAAATATTGGTGTCAATATTTTTCTACTTATAAAGGAATTCATACATGTCGTATATAAACATGGACGTTATAAAGTAGAGAATGAAATGCCACCGATGTCTGTGAAATGATTCTTTTCATATCTCCCCAAGTCAAACAATGAGATTGTGTTTCTTTTGTGATGAAAGCAGTGGAAGGTATTCCGCTTCCAGGGGACATTACCAACGAAAATATGGCGGTCACGGCGTATTGTTACTGCAGCGATGTATTCCTATTGGAAACAGATGAAATATGACTGACATGCACATTGTGAAATTGACAAAGACATTTCTGAGAGACGTACATGGTGCGAATTACGAAAAAATGAAATAAGCGACGGTTTTCTACGTGATTGTGAGCCCAGCTTTCACATGTTACTATCACAATAGAGAGGGCATGTCAGCCATTGCAAAGTCTACCAGACTGTGACTGCCTGTTACAATATACCAAATCAGAATTCGTATTTTATGAAGCACTTTTCGTGAGAGCCTTCAATCCAGACTGAATCATCTGACAGCGGTGATTGGTTGATTTTGTGAAACAGTTTTGTGCTTCTTAAATGCACATTAAAACTGACCGTATGGGATTTTTTGGGTTGTTTGGGTTTGTTTTGTTTTTGTTTTTGTTTTTGTTTTTTGTTGTTTCTTTCTTTCTTTCTTTGGTTGGTTGGTTTGTTTGTTTTGTTTTTGTTTTTGTTATTTTGTTGTATAGCTGCTGATATATTTGCTAATTTAAGAACACGTAACGTTACTATAGTCAATGGGAAAATATTTGGTTTTATTTAACCTTTACACAAACACACGTAGACTGACCTCTTAGACTAACGCTTGGTCTCTGAATACAAACAAACCAATGTAAATTGGAAAGGTGCCCCAATGAGTTGACAGATTCAGAAGAAATCTAGACTTGCTTTATTTTATTATGACCGGCATAAGCATTGCAGGGAAGACTAGACAGTAGGTGGTTCAACGACTGTGAGCCTGCTTTGCATTTGTACCAGATATGTGTATGATAAGCAGTAAATATCTCTACGATATGGGAAAGTGGTACAACGTTCTTTACATGGACGTTATGAAAAGATGTGTTGTCATTTATGTTCTAAAAATGTCAGACCACACTGGAATGCACTTAAAACGTAACAGTTCGCATCAACTATGCAAAAGAAACTTTTTAAGAATCATTATGGCATTTTTCAATCAGCATCTATCTTTTTTATGTGAAACTAATTCTGAATTTTTACTTCATGTATATTGATGGGTCAAAGTACAATGTTGCCCATGCAATAATTACAAAGTAATTTGCAATTACAAATTCATTAATCTACTTAGACTTACTAGAACATATATGCATCTGTCAAATATTAATAGAAAACGTTTACCTGAAAGCTTTTAACTGAATAAGATGTAAATCGACACCAATTACACACAAATGAAATTTAAAGTAAGCATTTGGATAGAAAATGGGAAAAGTCAGCAAGTGCATCTGGTTACCGTGTTTATGCCTTTCTGAAGAATAAAAGTGACCCGAGTTGTGTAGGTGCTCATGCTGTCCACCATTGTTGCTACAATATGATCAACAATAATGCTGAACAGAGGAAGCAGGCAAATGATATCTTATATAGCAGTTAACACAACCTTGCACGATATTACCACAGAATATGGTTTGATAGTGATGGTCTCAGTGATCACTGTGATACAGGTGAAGGCCCTTGTTCGATTGTCAGGTAAAAATATTCATTTCTGGTGTCCTATGTGGCAATATTGCTGGGATATTTCTAAAACCATATTCACTCAAGCTTTCCTCAATGGTATGATTGCAGTCATCTTCAACGCAATATTTTCATACTGATAAATGTTGTATTTGATCCGTTTGACAGTGATCGAGATCCAGCTAAAAACGGAATTACTTTTTTAACATGACTATTGGACGCAGTGTCAATCACTCTTCTTTTCATATCCACCATAACACCGCGTACATGGTTTGTTTTTCAAAATTCTTTTAAATAAATTTTTCACCCATGTGAGAAATGGTGCCTCAAAGAAAAATTCAAATATTCTTTAAAAAGGAAGATACCAAGATACCAAACTATATTTCAGCTAAAAGAAACGTGAGACTGTCAATGATGTGTTGTCAACACATAACACGTAATTTCATGAATATTCTAGTTTCATGTACCTTGATTACCAGTCTCCTAATTTTCAGAAATACCACTTAAGTCGACGACACCCCTGAAAGGAATACCCGCCCAAATATCCGAATAATGTCTGCTTTCCTCACACGTGTTTCGACTGATAAATATGACAGATCCCTCTTAGGAAATAACAGAAAAAATAAACGGGTCCCATGTCTCATAAGAGTTATATCAGACTACGTAGAGATGTCGATCAGGGCTTGTGATAAAAACACTTTGGCCCAAACTGAGGATAACTAATAAAACATTATAGCCGCATCGTGCACAGCTTGTCGCACTTCCAGTTATTCTGCGAGCTGGGAGCAGGTACAATGTAGGGACCTAGGAAATTAGAATACCTCTGTACCATTCCTAACCCCACGACAGCTGTGACAACACCCACATAATGAGGTGGAAATATTCTTACACAGGGTCTACATACCTACATCACAGTCACTGCACTCTGTGTCCGGGAGATGACCGTCCGGGCCAGATGTACGCCGTGACGTGTCATGGTCACCTTTACGAGAGAGTCTCAAATATGCAAATGTGGCCGACGTTCCATTTGATGAAACATCTTAACCATAAATCTCGATGACCTGTCAGAATTAAGATACAACACGGTGTCAATACAGGAAATATGACTGATCTGTCAGTTTAAACCTTCATCGGATCCTTCATGTCTGATTAAGACCATCAAAACTAGGATCCTTGCATGCCCAAGGGACGCAAATCTGAACTGCGCATACTTGCACCTTAGGCGACAGATTCACCATACACCTATAGTCTTAAAGTTTCCTTTTTCAGTATTTGGATGACACGACCCATAAACCATAATCATGTAGAATCTTGGATTCGAACCCATACTTCTCGCTCTCCTTTCTTGATAAAAGGACGGTGCAGAGCAGCTTGTGGCGTCTCGTGCCACGAAGCAATCCAGCTGCTTGGAGTATATGAGTTTAGTTTTACGCCGCTTTTAGGAATATTCCAGTAATATTACGACACCAGTGTTGTGTGTGTGTGCGTGCGTGCGTGCGTGTGCGCACCAGAAATCGGCTTCACACAATGTACTCGTGTTGGGTCTTCGGCTTGCCGCGCGAACGCTTGAACCACACGGCTAATCCACCGCCATGCGAACCGCAGGAATGATAAGAAGTGACAGATAAGACAAAATTGTTTAATTGACCAGAATTGTTGCAGAGGTTGCAGAGGTCCAGAATTTGTGATTAGTAATGATGCTTTTCAGGTTGTATCTATCAACACAGAAACGTGTGTCGGGAACTACATACACGGTATTTATCACACTGTGCTGTACTGTACTATACACTACCTGCACTGTACTGTCGTATTTAACCGTTTTTGTTCATGTCTTGATAATGAATCCAGATAGCCTCAGTACACACAATATGTGCGAAATACACGACTTTTACCAGAATCATACTCTCGTTTAATTATTTTATGGCTTAACAAAATCATAATTGTTTGACGAATCTTCTAGGGTCACTGATTAATCTAAACTACATACACGGTATTTATCACACTGTGCTGTACTGTACTATACACTACCTGCACTGTACTGTCGTATTTAACCGTTTTTGTTCATGTCTTGATAATGAATCCAGATAGCCTCAGTACACACAATATGTGCGAAATACACGACTTTTACCAGAATCATACTCTCGTTTAATTATTTTATGGCTTAACAAAATCATAATTGTTTGACGAATCTTCTAGGGTCACGTTCCTCATATCAACATATATGTATGTGTGTGTGTGTGTCTGTCTGTCTGTCTGTCTGTGTCTGTGTGCCTGAGTGTCTCTGTGTGTTTGTTTATGTATCTATGCGCGTGTATGTTTCGCCAGTGGATAAAAGAACAGTTGACTGGTTCACTGTTTAAAAAAAATGAAACTTGGAAATAAAACCGTCCTGATGAATTTAGCTAATTTTTCATACATGTTTACTGAGCTAAACTATTTTGTTTAATCAGTTGTTGATTTCTACTATAGTTATCTGTTCTGTCTGGGGTGTATATTATTGGAACTAAGTTTTCCAAACGTCTACGTTCTCTGTCACAACACTTGTTAACGCGAGGAGACCAACTGCGGTTCTCAAACATTCATAAAGATCTCTTAAGCCACACCTCGCATATTTAAACGCAAATGAAAAAATAATCGCACTTGACAAAAGAATGCAGTCATCCTTTCTTTAAAGAACAAACGTATTTCTGTGTAAATAGTACTGGATTTCTCAGCATCAATTGAAGAATGTGTTATTTTGACAGTTGCCCTGTCGATGGGTACAGTTACCAGCGACGTGCATGGAACGAGTATGTTAATTTTAAAATCAGTGTGGTAGTTTTCTTTAGTTCGTTTCAACAGTAAATAACTAAACATGCTAATTATACCGTCTTGGGAATGGGTATCAGATTAGATTAATCAGTTTCTCTTTTGGCTTTTGTCCTCAGGGACTGTTGTTCGTATACATTTCCCAAAGAAAATAACAAAATTCATCAGTCGTTTGATGTTTAGAAAAGAAGCGCTTTCATTCACGTGCATTCATACACCTGTTTGGAAAATTTCTGTTATATGAACTGTCTCATCAAAATGATTTAGGATTTTTTTTAAATCAACTCATCTTCTCATTTGTTCTCCCCGACAGACAGCTGTGAAAGCTGTTATTAATCACGATTTCACGGAATGCACGTGCATGCAAGTGGATGTCGGAGATCGTGTTCCATGCCGTGTTCGGTGCGCGTCTAATAAACGTTGCAATTAAACTACACTGTCATTTTCTTTGTCTGTAAATCCAGATGGCCTGAAATGAACCTTGTCTGACCCCACTTTAGGTGACGTTAACTGGCCGTTATCTAAATCTAATTCGTCCGACCTGAACACGAAGACGTGTGGTCAACGGGTAGACACACGACTTTCCACCTCATCACTGACTTATAGTACATTCGAGCAGCGTTGTGTCGATTTTCGAAGTATCGAATGTATGTTTGTCTCAAAAATTAATAAATGCTTGTTCTTTGTTTTCTTCACTTACTCCGCCCGGTAAGATCCGGTTTAAGGCTGGTCTTCAGTAGCCAATGCGTTTAAGAGGCGACTAACGGGATCAGAGAAGCTGAGGGGATTGGGTGTGTAAATATTTTACGCCGCTCTTAGCAACATTCCAGCAATATCACAGCGAGGGAAACCAGAAATGGGCTTCACAAGTTGTATCCATGTGGGCAAATCGAACCCGGGTCTTCGGCGTGACGAACGAACGCCTTAACAATTGGCTACCCCACCTCCGTGACTGGACTGATACGTGTCATCATACCCTAATTTTGTAGAGTGATGTTCATGTTATTGATCACTGGGTTATCTGGTCCAGACTTGATTATTATAGACCCGCGCCATATAGCTGGAATAGTGTGGTGTTAAACAATAATCAATCCTTACATTATCATACTTCTGGGGTTATGTCGAAACTTGTTGGACTCGAAGTATTAACGTGGGTCTTCAACTTTGACACAAACATGTTCGACAGTATGTGCAACTTCTCCAGTGACGTATACTGCTCACTGTCTGAGGGGGGGAATTTAGTTTTACGCCCTCTAGCAATATTTCAGCACTGTCACGGTGGGGGACATCAGAAATGGGCTTCACACACTTTATCCATGTGGGGAATAGAACCCGAGTCTTAGGCGTGACGAGCGAACGCTTTAACCACTGGGCTGTCCCATCTCGTGTTCCCCTGACTGTCTGAGAAATTGCGAGCACATGTGTGCTTCATTTAAAAACTAATTTGGACATGCACACATCAAAGCGGAACGGGAAAACAGTGGCCCATTTTTACTTCCATGCTGTGCGCGCCCGCCATAGCTGAAAGACGTGCATTATGCGATCTCGCGACGGCTGCGTTCTCTTCTCGGAGCTCCGAGATTTTGTACTGACGTGTGACGCAAAAAGCACGGATGGCATGCAGCGTTTAGGACTGGGATGGCATACCAAGTGAATGAAAAAACATTCGGCCGCACTGTGGCGCAGATTTGTATGCATTCCGTGCATGATGGTGGAAGGTTTGAGCTGCTTGACTTCATAAACGTAGCAGTAACACACAGAGTATGTGGATTACTGACGTTCACTTGAGCGCTCCCTACAGCGAGGTTACCTCTCGATCTCCACTGACATTTCAGGCCAGATTGTATTTGCCGGAGTCACCCCTGACTGATCCTGGCTTGAGACCACCCTGTAGTCGCTGACACTAGCTATATAAGCAATGATTCCTTTGTCTGGTGAGCATGACATCGGTGTACTCAGTCGGAGCGCTGGAGATGTGGAGTCAGACAATCATGTTTGTCGACAAGGTCGTAGTATAAGTGTTTTTGTCATAATTATAATGTGTGACTCTTACCAGCACTCAAATTCATTTGAGCGTATATCCACATGCCGGGATGTATATACAGTTGAGGCTGTCACAACCGGTATCTGTCCAATCCGGCAAGTTGTCAACACAGGCATACAATCCAAGCCCCATTCATTGCTTGAACATTTACCATCAGTTCTTCAATCTAGCACTAGTTACAGTGGAAGCTGTCTAAACCGGCTCACACATGAACTGAAGAAAAACTCCGGTTTAGACAGCTTCCACTGTAACTTCCATTCCGCTCAGCCCTCTTTCCAGGTCTAAAGCCCTAAACGAAGCAAGTCTCTAGATCTAGATTTCCTCAGATTCAGAATCAGTTTAAAAGGGATTATGTGTTTCTACCCAAATTATATATGTTAAGAGGCCGATCAGTCTAATCTGATGATATCTCTCTTAGAAGTTGAGTCCTGAGTGAACTTTGTTCGCACAAAACTAAGGAACCGATCACTTATCCTCGATTTAGAATTTCAGTCTTAGATAAAGAGAGGCTTCTCTGTGCGTCCTCGTTGTTGTAGTGATCAGAAACGCCTAGATGCATTAAGATGCCCATTACAATCAACCGCAGCTATATGTTGGTTTTTGGGGGGTTTTTTTGGCATTCGGAACTTCCCGATTACATGATTGTTCGAAATAAGAAAATCAGTTATTGCTTTGTTGGGGTGCTCGGGCTTATCCGCAGATGAGATGGCATGGTGCGGATTAGAGATTAGAAGCCTCTGTTTCTCAAGGAGGTATTATATTGACGTATATTGTATAATTTCAATGAACATTGTCGAACAGTATTTTACAATCCCTGATCGATCGGGGTATTCCTAATTGAATATCAGCATTCAACTTACTAAATGATACTATTGGTTTGTTGATCAACTCTCAATACAAATCGATATGTACTCCCTGAAAGATGGATTTTACGGGCGATTCGAAAAATGTACTACGGAGAAGTATACTGTACTCACGCGTATAACAGACGCTGCTAGGTGTTCATTTGGGCTCTATGTCGGCATTGTTTCAGCCATACAGTGACGAGATCAAGTCTACATTCACAAACACTTTAAACACAAAGTCCAAAAGAGTTTGATTTTAAATGTTTGATTTTAAATGTTTGATGTTAAACACATTTAAATTTATTATATTTTTATTTGCAAATAGAAAATATCACAGCACAAAATTCAGTAATAATATACAGGTCAACATCCAACAGGTAATTAACAACGAACTGTAACTGTCCCCTCTACCGCTGCTAGGACTACCGTAGATCACAGTCGGGCTTAGCTGACTACTACTACTATTACGACGACGACGACTGGAAGTCGATCAACTCATTTCGTTTCGTTCCTTAATCATTAGCTAGATAAAAGTGGACAATAATTAGGACTTGAATATACATACAGTGGAAGCTGTCAAAACCGGTATCTGTCCAATCCGGCAAGTCGTCAACACCGGCATACAATCTAAGCCCCATCCATTGCTTGAACATTTACCATCAGCTATTCAATCCAGCACTTTGTCTAAACCGGAGTTTTCTTCAGTCTCTGTGTGAGCCGGTTTAGACAGCTTCCACTGTATACTGGAAATCAGCCAAAGCCAGGGACAATGAAACGAGAGACTCATTTGTGTTTAAAAACGCCACCTTGAACACTTTTCCTGCTATGTCATTGCGAGCAAAGCTGTCGTGCTGAGAATCTAGGATTCGAACCTATGGTCAGTGACACGCTGAGAGACTCGCGCTCATACTGACAACGAATGAAAAGAAACTGTATCCATTAAAATGCCTGTACCGTTGTCCATGTCTTAGAATAGTTTCCAAATTTTATTTGCAAGTCGGACTAGCTATGCCTGAAAGATACTAACCCGCAAACTAACTCACTAGCCCAAAATATAAATGTAGAAACTTAGTAAAAGATTACAAAAAATTAAAATATCATCATTTATCATGCTACAATCTTGCTTAATTTAAAAGTACAGCATAGCTAAACAAGTCGGAGAGAGTGTAAAAAATGACCCCATGAAAATTCACTGGCCAGTCGGGCCACTGACTTGAAGATTTACTGGCCGATTTCTACTAGCCACGAGCTAGCGGGCCAGTTGCTATTTCACGCACTGCTCAGCACTCAGTATACGCAACACTTACGTTTTGACCAGAGAAGCCAATCACAACATTAGAACGACTTATGTTATCGTGGACACACAATCATCAAAACAACACATTGTATCCTAGGGTTACCCGTAAGTGCAGCGGACATATTCTAATGTAGGAAGACACTGGTGTATCATCACGATCGATCTGTACGTGGATATACTGATATCATACATCACAGAATAATGTTGGTAACAGACTGCATTTTACAACATTACAGTTCTACGTACTGCATGTATAATATATACACAGAGTATATATTCCTGAATGGTTAATGTAGTATATGTCTGGCAAGTGTATTCTGATTCGGTCATATCTTGCGAATCATTTTGTCATGAGAACACATCTGGCACTACGGTTGAGAAATTTTATATCGGTTTCGAAAAGAGAAAGACGTGTACTATTAGCTGAGACAGCCGAAAATTTGTATTCCTGCATTTGTTACAATATTTCAAACACAAAAAGAAATTATTCGTTTACTAAAATGTTAGTATCTGAAGTTTTCAGTATACCACCGAAGGAAGTTTGTTTTTTCATATGTAAAATATGAAATCCCAAAGAAGCATAATGCTTCAGAATTTTGATGCATTTTTATTCCTTCCCTTCAGTATGTCTTACAACATGAACATATATGAGTGGAATCATACAGATGTGTCATGTCAGGAAAGCAGTCTTCAGGGATATGCATTTACCATGCGTCAAAAGTAGGACAGCAATAAACACGTCCCGATAATCACTCCAGAAAAAAGGCCTGTTGCATGTTTGCCGTGACAAGGGAATACGTTAAATGTAGTTCGTCACAGTCAAACAAACAGGTATGTACTCACTAACATACAATCACCATCCCTTAGCTGGAAGATATATGGACGTTGTTTTATTTCATTGTGCAAGAAACGTACGGCCAGAGAAGACAGCCTTCTATCACGCAACGCTGAAGAGACCCCAAAAGAGGAATACGGTAAAAATGAACGCTTAAAGTAGCATTTATTGTAGGTACGTTTGTTAAGTGGCTTCGGGGAAATAACCTGTTAGCATGACACGATCATGAAATGAATAAGCAGAGGTCCCAAGTCCATATCATGATATAACAGCACGTCCCCTTTAAGTAGCTTCCTCGGTAGGTGTAGTCGGTTAGTTTGTTAGAAATCGCCTAGACTTGGCTAGGGATATAAAGCCGCATAAATAAATGTTTATTGCGTTTCATAAAAATGTATTAAAAGAAACAGCTGTGTAAGTTTTCTTATGATCGTTAGCTCAGTAGGGATTTGGAGCCTAGTGTGTCAGTTGACAGTGAATGTAGGAAAGAAAGATAATCTACGAAAAGAAATGACCCAGAATTTTTATGTTGGGCAGCTCAAAAAACATTATTTCTTTTCACATTGACTAGACTGGAGAACTATTCTGTGAAAAAAAATTAGGTGACACAATAAGATACTGATTTTATATACAAGCAACAGGTGCTTCCCCAGTATCGTGGGCTGCAAGTCGCTTTACAGAGTTGTGTCCCTTTGGCACATCAGGAACCTATCATCTCTGGTCAGAATTCGGATCCGACTGATCATGTTTCGAAGTTTCCCGGCGCCTGTTAATAAAGGTTGTAAACCTGCATTATTTCCGACTTTTCATTGTCTTTAGATGGGTACTGAAGTAATGTTCAAAGCGTCTTTGAACCTGACTCACCTGTATATTTTTTCCGAAAGAGGAAAAGTGGCACGTACAGGAACATAACGGTGCACTTCAGCGAACGTTTAAGACATGTTAATTTGCTATGTTTTGCTTAGTAACATACAGGCATCATTAGTCCCAATGATAAGGTGACGAGCATTATCGTTCTTTCAGTTGTTTTTGTTTATCACAGTTTGTTTGTTTATTTCTTGGAGGTAATAACAACGATAATAACACTGACTGTATAACATTCGAACTGTGTTGACCGTTGTCCACGATGTCAATCACTGGTCTGGTCCTAATTATTTATAGAGCGTCGTGTCTATACTGAGAAACAAAAGAAACTATATATCTGATTAGAGTTGATTATACATTTGGTTTTCAGTTGAAGATAATTTAATGCAGCCATTTTATCAAACTAGAATAAACTGCAGAGGCGGTGGGTCTGTTTGTAAGGGATATTTAATACAATACAAGACAAAAGCATTAACGTAAGTCACAACTTCCTATGACATCATTGACATCATATCTTTGAAACTGAAAAAAATCTTCCTTTTTTTCAACTCAATTTTACATTTGTAACATGGCTGAGTTACATATAGTTGTAAGTAATACATTTACCACCTCAGTCGTATTCAACTTGGTCTCTTTGCATAAAAAAAATACCAAGCCCGCGGATGAATTGCTGTTGAATAGACATAAACAAATTTAGCAACAGTGTATCAGCGTTTTTCAGTGTATCATTATAAACACACGCAGTATATTTTTCTTGTGATCCTTTTACAGCTAGAATACAGCTGCTGATCATGGCGTTAAATCACAAAGAAAATAGCACCACGCGTGTCCGAAATACAGGCTTTTGGGCCACGACTTTGAGCTGTGCTTTAAGAGATCTACGCAAGTTTACCTATTGAAGAACTCTCCCTGGTTACGCTGCTGCTTGTGGTGACCGCATCAGGGGTTAATTCCGTACATCGGGATGTAGTAATGTGGGGTTAAAATGTCGGCCCTGCGGGGGCTGCCGACATCCAGCGCTGCACGTACAAATCGTGCACGTGCTAAACGGCTGCAGCTCAGTTAAAATGTCAGGTCTCGCAGCCGACCCGAGATTTTGCCACACAGACTGTGTTTTTAGAAGGAGAACAAAAGAAGATAATGTCGCGTTCTCTTTAAATATGTTTCGCTGTGTTATTCGTGTTAAACCAGAACAATGTGTTCATTCATGAATGTGCATCACATGTGTGTCGATTCCCTGTGTCGGAAACTTGAGGGGTTCATGCACCAAGGCCCTTGAGATGTACGTTACATTAGGTGCGCATCTGAATATTTTGTAAGGATACCAAATATGTAAATGTTTGGAAAACTGCTTAAAACAGTTGTGAGGGACTTATTTATTGTGGCTCCGTGGGGACCCACTTTGGAATGTTTACCCAACAGCTTATCGTCGGTCTTAAGAACCGGACTACAGGTGAACATCTTTCGCCTGAGCACTCATGCTTGAGATGGCTACCACCCGGATCCGTGCCTTGTTTGGTGCATGTCCAGGTATCCAAAGATGTAGTACGATGGTCATGACATCAGTCACTGGATTGTCCTCTACACCACTGTCTCACAGCTGGCATATTGTTGAGTGTGGCATGTAACAACAATCAAAACGTGGTGACAATAACAATATTTTTAGGCGGGGTAATATGGGATCAAATCCCATAGTGAATCGTTGCGTTCGAAACTGCTGGATTAGCTATAATGATAAAGAGAACACTTGACTTTGTACAGACGTATATCACGGTGAGACCCCCGGACGGATTGAATGAATATGATTTTACGGCGCTTAGAACTTTCAGCCAAGAACACGGCGGAACACACTCGAAATGAAACACGTGTAATGCATTGTACCGAGAAGCTGCTTTAAGATGTGTTTAACGTACGAAGGGACATTTCTGTCCCTTTTTCGCGTATTGGCAGATGTGATGATCATTGGTTTGGATCTCCCTGTAATTATGATCGTCGATGCACTAGTACTGAAACTCAGTGAAGCGTGTTCCTGACCATAAGGTGTAGATTACCCTCAGGTTCCTCACATTCTTATGGACAAAACAGGCAATCCCTTACATTATACTGAAACACAATGGCTTATAATCGAATGTTTACCACAATATTGCAGCAGAACTAAATCAACCATTTGCAACCGGAAGCTGCTGAGACTATTCTCTATCTAAGTGAATCTCTCAAAAGTTCCCTTCACTCGTGATCTGTGTGCTTATGTCATGTATAGTCTTCTCGCTACGACTTTTACGAAACAACCACATCGTGAGCGATGTATGATTGACGGATGATGCAGTCTGTGCATACCTTTCAGGGGCGAGTACGTTTAAATCTCCTTGTAGGGGTAAATCCCCTTGTAGATAGAAAGACTCCATGACCAGTTCACATTCACTCTCCAGCCGACCCTTCATTGTGCCCACACTTGTTTGTTTGTTGTTTAACATGGTACTCAACAATATTCCAACAATATTCCAACAATATAGGACGGGTGTCTGTTATTAGGGGAGTCTGGTTCAGGCAATCCAGTGGTCACCAGCATGAACATCGATCCACACAAATAAAACACCATGACATGTGACAACCAAGTATAAAATAGACCATCTGATTCAGATAGCCAACCCTTACAAGCATGAACATCGATCCACACAAATAAAACACCATGACATGTGACAACCAGGTATAAAATAGACCATCTGATTCAGATAGCCAACTCTTACAAGCATGTACATCGATCCACACAAATAAAACACCATGACATGTGACAACCAGGTATAAAACAGACCATCAGCTTCAGATGTCTTTCTCTTTCAAGTGTGAACATCGATCCACACAAATAAAACACCATGACATGTGACAACCAAGTATAAAATAGACCATCTGATTCAGATAGCCAACTCTTACAAGCATGTACATCGATCCACACAAATAAAACACCATGACATGTGACAACCAAGTATAAAACAGACCATCAGCTTCAGATGTCTTTCTCTTTCAAGCGTGAACATCGATCCACACAAATAAAACACCATGACATGTGACAACCAAGTATAAAACAGACCATCAGCTTCAGATGTCTTTCTCTTTCAAGTGTGAACATCGATCCACACAAATAAAACACCATGACATGTGACAACCAAGTATAAAATAGACCATCTGATTCAGATAGCCAACTCTTACAAGCATGTACATCGATCCACACAAATAAAACACCATGACATGTGACAACCAGGTATAAAACAGACCATCAGCTTCAGATGTCTTTCTCTTTCAAGTGTGAACATCGATCCACACAAATAAAACACCATGACATGTGACAACCAAGTATAAAATAGACCATCTGATTCAGATAGCCAACCCTTACAAGCGTGAACATCGATCCACACAAATAAAACACCATGACATGTGACAACCAGGTATAAAATAGACCATCTGATTCAGATGCCCATCTCTTACAAGCGTGAACATCGGTCCACACAAATAAAACACCATGACATGTGACAACCAAGTATAAAATAGACCATCAGATTCAGATAGCCAACTCTTACAAGCATGTACATTGATCCACACAAATAAAATACCATGACATGTGACAACCAAGTATAAAATAGACCATCTGATTCAGATAGCCCCTCTTACAAGCATGAACATCGATCCACACAAATAAAACACCATGACATGTGACAACCAAGTATAAAACAGACCATCTGCTTCAGATGTCTTTCTCTTTCAAGTGTGAACATCGATCCACACAAATAAAACACCATGACATGTGACAACCAAGTATAAAATAGACCATCTGATTCAGATAGCCAACCCTTACAAGCATGAACATCGATCCACACAAATAAAACACCATGACATGTGACAACCAAGTATAAAACAGACCATCAGCTTCAGATGTCTTTCTCTTTCAAGCGTGAACATCGATCCACACAAATAAAACACCATGACATGTGACAACCAAGTATAAAACAGACCATCAGCTTCAGATGCCCATCTCTTACAAGCGTGAACATCGGTCCACACAAATAAAACACCATGACATGTGACAACCAAGTACAAAATAGACCATCTGATTCAGATAGCCAACTCTTACAAGCATGTACATTGATCCACACAAATAAAATACCATGACATGTGACAACCAAGTATAAAATAGACCATCTGATTCAGATAGCCCCTCTTACAAGCATGAACATCGATCCACACAAATAAAACACCATGACATGTGACAACCAAGTATAAAACAGACCATCAGATTCAGATGCCCATCTCTTACAAGCGTGAACATCGGTCCACACAAATAAAACACCATGACATGTGACAACCATGTATAAAATAGACCATCTGATTCAGGTAGCCAATTCTTACAAGCAAGGGTCGCTGAAAACCATCTGTAACCCGGACCTTCCCGGCTTGGCGTACCTACGATTCAATGTATCAGTCACAGTATCTTCCTGTTCACCTGTTTCACAAGACGTCAGAGGCAATCAAGGCTTATATCGGAACAGAGTCAGCCTTGTTTGATTAACTTGAACACTTAACCTCAGCGTAATGGATGTGAGAAAATAGTTAGTGATAAGCGAACTAAAGCAAACGCGCCAAAGTGCAATAAAACACCAGTAAATGATCCCCCGGCATGTGAAACGTTTTGCAAATGACATTCGTAGTATGTAGCAACTATTTGTAATGGGAATATGTAAGATGGCGAGTGGAGGATCGAGTTGCATCGCTGTTCCAGCCATCACAGGGTGACTGACGTGCTGACATATCCCTCAGCGGCTTTTTACCATATATCACTCCGCGCAATAAACCGTCCGCGCATGTCATGACCATGCGGTCCCGGAACAGCAGTCTTGTAAGTGTGTTTTACTCGTGGAAAATATCACCAACTTGAAAAATATGGAACTAACTGTATGCAACCACAAGGAAATAACCGAAGTTGGTCAGAGTGAAGAAAATGTGCAAGGCGTTAATTAAATTTTCAATCTCTTATGGCAATGGTTAACTTTAGCAATAATAGTACTTCGTGAGCATGAATATTAAAAACATTTTAACTAACATGGCGTTTGCATTATTATGAAAAAGAAACTCCAGCTGTCATCGAACTATTAATGAAAAAGATTTCGCCACTGTATGATTAGAATTCATTAATGCCAACGTAGAGATTCAACAATGTCAGCATGTCGCTCTACAACGCTGATGATCACCACAATGGGGATGAAATAATAACACATTATACACATGTTTCAGAAACGACCAAGATCCAATTAGCTATTAACACTCATGAAGTAGTAGAGTATGATTTTGACATGGAGGTTGTTGCAGCCCGTGATATTGTCGTGGACGGTGTTGTAGTCTGTGATAGTATCATGGACGGTGTTGTAGTCTGTGATAGTATCATGGACGGTGTTGTAGTCTGTGATAGTATCATGGACGGTGTTGTAGTCTGTGATAGTATCATGGACGGTGTTGTAGTCTGTGATGGTATCATGGACGGTGTTGTAGTCTGTGATGGTATCATGGACGGTGTTGTAGTCTGTGATAGTATCATGGACGGTGTTCTAGTCTGTGATAGTATCTTGAATTATGGTGTTGTAGCCTGTGATGTCATGTATCCTGCTGTAGTCTTTAATATTATCCTGGATGGTGTTGTAGCCTGTGATATTATTATGGGTGGTGTGTTAGCGTATAATATTATCATATATGGTGTTGTATCCTGTGATATTATGATGTATGGTGTTCCAGCCTGTACTATTGTCATGGATAGCGTGGCAGCCTGTGATATTACTATGGATGTTGTGGTACCCTGTGATATTATCTTGAATTATGATGTTGTAGCCTGTGATGTCATGTATCCTGTTGTAGCCTTTAATATTATTTTGGATGGTGTTGTCGCCGTGACATTATCGTGAATTGTGTGGTAGCCTGTGATATTATCATATACGGTGTACTATTATCATGGATTGTGTGGCAGCTTGTGATATTAATATGGATGGTGTGGTAACTTGTAATATTTCCACGGATAGTGTGATATTTGTCATATTATAATGGGTGGCAGGTTATTCTTGTAGCCATGTTATGAATAAATGGGTTGTATCCTGTGATGTCGGCCAGTTCTGCAGTCTGTTTCAGCAACAAGTAGGGAACACTGTATGCGGTAGTATGTGATATCGACCAGTATGACGGCATGTGATATCACCCACTGCGATAACCTGTGATATCACACTGTACAATAACCTGTGACATCGCCCATTGCGGTACCCCGTGATATCCCCAGTCCTGTACCCTCTGATATCCCCAATGCAGTAGACTGTGATTTTTATCCATTGCAGTTGCCTGTTATATCGGCATGTGTGGTACCCTGTTATATCCCGAGTGTGGTTGCCTGTGGTATCAGCATGGGGTAGATGTAACGAAGTTTATCTCCCTGCAGTGACAGCCCTAAATGAAATAAGTCAAGGAATCTCCGGTCTCTCTTGGACTGGTTTTAAATTCCAATGGGTTTATTTGTTACAATCAAATTTATATATTCAGACTAACTGTTTGTGTAGGTATAACTTTGCTACACGCAATCTTCTTACTTCATTGTCCGAGCGTGTAAACCTTTAACCACATATACTACCTACGCGGTCACCATGGGCACTAACGGCAGCTCCACGATCAATAGCACCTACACAATTGAACGGGGGTGATATAATAAATTTAGTAGTTTAGTAATTTCTATGCTATAACTTTATACAGGTTCCACTTGACAATACTTTGTCAGTGAATCAGCCACTTGTGTACAAGTCTTATAAATGTCAGTCTCGAGAACCTTAAATCAAAACTGTAATAGCCATGACCACCAAGATAGGGCGTCCTCTCTCGGTAATAAATGTAAAGGGTGGTCTCCGTTAGATAACTCTTGACAAGTAAGATGGGGTAAATTGGTGGTGTGAGGGTGGCGTGATATCAGTGAGGACACGGGACATGGAAAAGTGACACGTAAACAGGACATGGAAAAGTGACACGTAAACGGGACATTGAGAAGAGACACGTAAACAGGACATGGAGAAGTGACACGTAAACGGGACGTGAAGAAGTGACACGTAAACAGGACATGGAGAAGTGACACGTAAATAGGACATGGAGAAGTGACACGTAAACAGGACATGGAGAAGTGACGCGTAAACGGGACACTGAGAAGAGACACGTAAACAGGACATGGAAAAGTAACGCGTAAACGGGACATTGAGAAGTGACGCGTAAACGGGACATTGAGAAGAGACACGTAAACGGAACATGGAAAAGTGATGCGTAAACAGGACCCGGAGACGTAACAGGGAGAGAAGACCGGGCCAGGAGACATAATAGGTAGGCGAAACCAGAAACCGTAACAAGGAAAGGAGAGGGTACGGGTAGGTGAGTGGAGACGGAGCAGGGAAAGGAAACAGGACGTGGGGACTTGACGATAGATCGAGCATGAAGATGTAACAGGTAGACGAAACATGAAAATCTAACAAGAGGAGGAAACGTGACACGTAAACAGGTAGACGTGGAGAAGGAACAGGTAGACAAGGAGAAGTAACAGGTAGACGTGGAGAAGTAACAGGTAGACGTGGAGAAGTAACAGGTAGACGTGGAGAAGTAGCAAGTAGACGTGGAGAAGTAACAGGTAGACGTGGAGAAGTAACAGGTAGACGGGGCCTGAAGACGTAACGGGTAGACGGGGGCTGGGAACGGAGATGTAACATGGGACATGGGACGTAAAGACGTGGCAGGAAGAGGAGACGGGACGATGGACAGGAAGTGCAGACGTTACAGGTAGATAGGACGTCATCAGCGAGACTGGGTCTGAGAGTATTCATTCACTAGCCTTCATCAAACTAGATTTTGACATAGGTCACCGCCGTGCATTGTTTACCTCTTGATGATGAAGTGATGCAGGTGGCGAGAAAGGGTGTATCATACAATGGCTTGCCACCTGGATCTGTTTCAGGCAATAATGTTATGATATACTGCTTATGTCTATCTACGACAGAAACCATGATTGAGGGTTCAAAGCCAGGTTCGTCCTCATTGTGTTTCCAAATTTGTCAGTACCCTTTCATCATTCATTTCACTAAATGGTAGACGTCTAACACCAACATTCCCCAGGCATTCCTCCACGTCATGATGGCTTGTTGTGATATACGGGAATACCTTTCAATGTGGCGTATAAACAAACCCACTCACTCACTCAAACTACAGTACCAAACAAAAAAGCAATCCCATCGCAATAGTTTTTGATTTATCACGATAAAGCATCGATTTAACGGAGGATGTGAATATAGTATTATTAAAGAGGATTGGAAAAGCTGATTGTGGAACAATTATTCCATATTATTGAAAAAAACAGGTAAATATGCCTTGTGGTTATAAAATAAATCCTTACAAACGAGAACTCGAAAATTAAAAAAATCGGTTGGTGTGAATGTGTCGATGCTCCATTAACTAAGAAATGATCTATGGGAGATACTGAAAGCGACTACCAACTCAGGCCATGCAAGATGTAATATTTCCTCCATGTTATTGACGGTCACCATTTCATACTTCACTAAATATGTTTGATCATAGTTTGCTTACTTTCTGCTTGTCTTTGGATAAATCAGATTTAATTAATGAACAACAATCTTCTTTACGTTTTATTTTGGTCCAGCTACAAGAGTTTGTACTGGCCGTGAAACGCTATGAAGAATTAGAGACTGATTCCTTAATTCAGTCTGCCAAGATGGCCGCTGAACCTTGTAATGTCGGTGCGCGGATTCAACTGCTCGTTATCCGGGTTCAATTAAAACCTGCGTCAACGTTCTAATACAATTACTGCTCGTGACCCGAGGTCAGCGTTGATATGGAGGAGCGATAACATTATACCACGACAGGTATAGCTACTTAATCCTGTCCCCAGGTTGCAAACTTTCACGAACCGTGTGTATTTGAATTGAGCTGAATCAACAGGGAAAGTCAATATTTACCCTTACTAATATCAGCGGAGGGTTGTCTGGGCTTGTCATTCTGTTATAAACAATGAATACAGAGCGAGTGCTATTGGTATCCTGTTAACCGATAGTAGAGACTTAAAGTTTGTTGTTAAACGCCGCACCAGCTATAGTTCAGCTGCATAGAGACCAGACGATAAGTACGTCAAAGTGTAAGTGCATTATATAAAATCAAACGAAATTCACAATAGTAAGCAGTATATTAATACAAGCTTAAAACGTTCACACAATGTGTATCGTTTCTCACTTTCAAGCTGTGCGTACCGTATTATGTAAATGGTCATTAAGATAAGTCTTAGGAGGGGATGTTTGTGATCTATTGCGTACGTGAGGGTGTTTGGTTTAATCCTGTTTCGAACGTGGTTCTATGTTTTACGCCGCAATCAACAATATTCCAGCTGTATGGCGTCAGTTTGTACATAATCGACTGTGGACTTGACAATCCAGTGATCAACATAATGAACATTGACCTATACAACTGGGATATAATGTCATGTGTCAACCACATCAGCGAGGCAGACCATTCAATCCCATCTATTGCCTGTTACGACAAGCATGACTTTCTGAAGAACAGTGCCAACAGCGGTACCAACAGCGCGATGTGAAAGGAAAGTCTTAGACACATGCCAATTTTGTGAGAACCAGGCACTGTCAAATCCAAAAACGTAACAGGTCTAGCGAGGTGCTACTTCCTGTAACAGATTCCCGGTGACACACGTATATTAAAGAACCAATTCTGGATCCAAATTGCGCGACCGCAAAATATGACTTCAATAAAATAAACTGGACCACGTGTAGTACCTATTAGTGTTTCGATTAAGTGAAATAATCGAAGATGGTCGCAATGACAAACGACCAAGCATTCGATCATGTTTTCTCATAATCGAACACAAACAATTTTGGAATACTTGTTTGCAGTAACAATATTTTTCACAAAGTTGTTTTTGTCTGTTACATTTGATAAGCGCTACAAGCTCGTTCCAAGTCATTGAGTGAATGTATGATAAGGGCTCACGTAAATTCATGTTCCTGACACTAGTCATTCTTGAGGATGTGAAATTTGCAAATGCATTTCGTGGAATGTGTAGAAAAACTAAAGAATTGCATGTTTTCTTCTTTATTTTTTGTAGTACGTTAACAAATAAAACCATGAAAATTTTATACATGACGCTGAGCAATTATTAATAATCAATAATGAGATTTAAACCAATTCCCAACGCCAGTAGTACCACGCTTGGTGTCACAGCTGTTGATATACGTGTGCTATTCACACTAAAAAGTTTTAGTGTAGAATATTGCATGCAACAGCTTTCCTGAGTCAGACGGCGAGTGTGTAGGATGTTTAGCAAGGACATGCCCCTTGTAACAGTGCCATCGCCATTGCCGTATGGCACCGGTAGTACTAATATTTCGCAAAGTACGTGACCCACTTACGGGCCCTATCAGCGCCAATCTCAGTTTTGAACCCACCATCACATGTTCCAGGCACGTGTAAAAAATGCACTGCGGCATACAGCGTCTTAGACCATTAGACTTGGTCATTAAGGGTGTATCGAACATTGACCGACACTGCCAAGACTATATGAACGGTGTTCGTATGTACCAACCTTAAATTGCAGAAACAGTCAATAATTTCGTAAAAGTCCATTTACTGCGATACTGCTTCCGGAAAACACTAAAACACCAGACGATGTGTGAGCGGGTTAAGATTTAGTGGCAACATAGTTGATGTAATATTTCCACGTTCCATACCAAACATATAACCACAATTAATCCTACGTGATGAACTGGGGACACCGTGAGATATTAGACTCATGTTGTACAAAACAAATATTAAAAAATACATGGTATGAAACATTCCCCACTGAATCCTTGTTGTACTAAATATGTGCCAAGGATTATGAACAGAAGAGACCCGGGATCATGATAGTGTACACTATACATTCAACCACCTTGCTCAGATGTTTCGTCTCGACAAGAATTCACATTACTAAATGATTTGTTGTTTTACGTTTCTCGCCGCCACTGCAAACATATGTTTGTAAATATATATAGCCAAGTATTCCTTTAAAGTATAGCGACATAATACTTTCGCTTTTGACATCACACAGGCTAATACCTTTCCTAATCCATAAATGTCGGATGTGTTTACAAGGACGACAAAACACAGCGCCATCAACACAAACGCATCTTTATGAACTGACTTCAACAAAACCAAACCAGCAAAGAAATGCAATTTATCTGATAAGATAAAAGTAACTTTACTCCATTGAAGACTATGTGGAATATCCTTTTAAGACACAAACACGTTCATTACAGGAGTGATTTAGAACGTAACTCAAGTATGTCTGTAGAGCCCTTAAATCCGCCACTCCTGATTTTTAGTCTATTTAAGCCAAGAGTTGTTCCTAGTGCTCTACATTCGCCTTTACATGTAAGACGTGTTTGTAATATCTTCTTGGTTTGGGGAGCAGTCCAAGATCGAAGTCCCTTTCCAATGATTCTCCACTTCCATGACGTGTTGGAACAGATCCATGACATGTTATTTCGTTCTATATATGCAGTGGTAATCTTCATAAAAACCTCTTTCAGATGAAGTTGTATAAATGATTAAAGTTGAGTGGCTTTTTGTTTGTTTAAGGTATTAATTGGGGGTTTTGGACAATGAACCTTCGTACTATTCCCAAACTGGCGGATTTTTCAAAAACAATTAAACAACAGTATACGGTTTTAACAAGATCTCGAGGCGTCAGACTAAAAAGAATATTGACAAAGCTTTTCACAAGAATGTGACTAGCGTTTAATAACATTGACAGTTTTATAGACAAGAACTAATATATGATACGAATGACTTCATTTCGTGTGAAACCTGAGATTTATGAGATTTAAATAAACATGGTAGACTAATAACCAGGCTAGCTATTCTCGAAACGTTCTTAAGCCCATTCGTAACACGTTCTCTACGATCACAGTTAACAATTCTTTGTTCTACGAACGTTTCGAGAATAAGAGCAGAGGTGTCCAGTGTATTTAATGTCGCAAATAATATTTTGCATGGACAAAAACATATGATTGAATACAGGGTGTGAAGCCCCGATATTGCTGGAATATTGCTGGAAGCAGCGTTCAACCATACCCATCAAAACCATTCGCATTCCATCTGGACCCCTTGCACAAAGCTACCAGGATCGTAAGCCAGTGAGTTACAATACCGTAAAGCTAACATAGCTGCGTTAACGGGAACCATGGACTGTTTCACAAAGCATTATTAGCGCCACGACGCTGGAACGATGGCCGGGCTGGGCTAGAATGATGCTACTGGATATGGCGGTAACGACCATTGTAAGCCTATACTCTTTCCGTGGAGAGGGGCCTTAATGTAGAGGAGAATACGACGAGATTTCTGTTAGTTGTCATTCACAAGTCGTTCTGACGGTTACAAGGGTGAAATCTGGGCGAATTGTGTTTTACGCCGCTTTCAACATATTCCAGCCATTTGACACTGGGGGACACAACAAATGGGCGACCCCTGTGTGGCAGAATCATACACCGTCTCCGGTTTTGAAAGCCAGCGTTATAACCACAAGGCTTCACCATCATCCCAGGAACAAACGACATGATCGATATTTAAGGTCCAATAACACTGATAAACTGAATTACATTCATTTAATTGTCTGCTTGTTTAAATTCGGAGTCGGCTGACTGTAAGACCCAAGGGTAGAGATTCAGAACAGCCATTTGACACAAGATATACCTAACCAGGTGTTATTGTTCGTCATATCCAGCTCCGGTAGTCTCAGAGTTTATTGAACGAGATATCAGTGCAACAACGACCATCCTTTGTCATCCATAGGTTCAAAACACTGAATTTCTTTCTCGGAACAAATGCTGTTTTTGGTCTCCCTACATCATATATTTGAGAACATCAATAAGTCAGGTGTACGAGTCCTGTTGTTGAGGACATATTCTTTTCAGCAACTCTCCCCATAGAATACCAAAGTGAGAGACGAAGAATAACAGCGGTAAGACCGACTGGCATTTTAGAACGGTCATATATGACACCATATACCGATAAATACTGGTCAAGACGGATTCTTTTGACGAAATGGTTTAATGACCAGTGTGCAATATTTGGACTTTTCACGAAATATGGCACATAAAATATCACAGGCGTTTACCAGTACCAACCTCGATGGCATGAGGACGTCTTCTTGAAGGTCGTTGAACTGAACACATCGGGATTGTCACTCATAATAAGTTGCATACACGTTCCCCACAACGAAGAATGTGGGAGTCTCGAAAATAGCCGAGGCAAAGTTGTCACTGCTGTCGTCCCACAAACATCTGCTGGCGTGGTTGAGACCCTGTTCTCGTTTCTCCACTACCGTGACATAGGAAACAATCTTGTAGCGGGACAATCCAGAAGTCTTCACTCTCTCCTTGATCAGGTCTGCCAAGGTCTTGGTGAGATGGGGAAAGGTTTTACTGTTGTACTCCTTCCCGGAGAGGTAAGATTCCAGGATGCCGTAGATGATCTGTTCGCACTTCCGGGTGGAGAATTTTCCTTCCTCCTCCGGTTCCATTTTGTAGGTGTTCTCGTAACAGACCTTCTCTTCAATCGGAGCGCCGAAGGTTTTCGAGAACACCATGGCCCGGAGCCGAGTCTTGAACCTGGAGTAACGAGTCCTGTTGCTGGTGTCGGATCTGCTGCTTCGGTCACTCATCCTGTCTGACCACGCCCGGCGCCTGTCCGATCGTCTACTTCCGGTCTCCATGTCTGAGAGGTTATCTTGTTGAGAAACGTCGCAACTTTCAAAATGGAATGTTCAAAATCGGGTATACTTCTATGCTTGGCAAATTGTTGTCTTTGAATCTGATGCGATGTCCCAGTTTCCTTAATGTCTGATGTTTAGTTGTTGCACAATCTGGAACGGCTTCAGTTGCAGCGTTGTCGGCGTTGACACAAGTCACGAAAGTTCGTAATGACAACCGGCAGACTGTCAACACTTTTATCCAGCACCAGTCTGTGCTACCCCTCTAGTCTAAACTTCGTACATATGTTCCATGAAGTACACCTTGGTTGTAAAACTGCAGTCAAGATACTTCCAGAACGCAAAACCAAAGATACAACACCTTTAACACTCCAAACCTCCTTTAAATGTTGAGACAACTACACCCAACTTTGACTATCCTGTCTGCCCGTCCGCGATTGTCAACCAGCTTTCTCTCCCTCTCAACAATGATGGATTTGCCCTCGATACAACCATGCTATAGTGCCAGCCCCGCCCCCTCCCGACCACCCTGAGTAAATATTGTGGTCGCACTGATCCGCTCCCACCTGTACCTCACTGGCCGCAAGGTCAATCAGCAAGCGATATGCCTGTCACTCATAAAGCTCTCCGGCGTATTGTTGTTTCATTATGAAGGTCGCTCAACGTCTTGTTAACAGAATCGAGACCTATTGCCAGACATTGTTGTTTCGCTGTATGGCCCCATTCTTTACATTGGTATTACGTCCATTAAATATTCTGTTGTGAAATCGAATAATGTTGTATGATGAATATTGATTGTTAGGTATACGTGGCATTGTCACGTATAAGAAAATACATTTGACTTACCCGTCCCGGGGTAAGGAAAGATTACATATTTGATACCAACAGGTGAACGGGGCTTTGTTTAGAGGCATATTTGTCGTCACTGAAGACAAGGAAATACTCAGACCCTCCGGAGACCTGGGTCACAATAAATAGTCCCAACTGCCCTCACCCATACCTTCGTTGTATTCCTTGTTTTAAAGCCGACTTAATTGAATCGGGCTCGGTGGCTTGATTACTTGCTTTGGGAACACGCTCATAATATCAACCACCGGGTGGTTACAACACTGGACCCCCAGTAACCTAATCATCCTTATCGTAGGAGGGAAATGAATAGATTGAATGGTCAAATTACGCAACTTGAGTGACTCTAGTTTTACGCCGCTTTTAGTAATATTCCAGCAATATTACGGCGGTGGACACCATGTGCTTCATCCACTGTACCCATGTGGGAAATCGAACCCGGGTCTTCGGCGTGACGAACTAACGCCCTAACCACTAGGCTACCCCATCTCCCCGACATTGCTGGAATATTGATGGCTTTCGACTGTGGAGTAAACTATATAGGTGAAAAAGCAAACTACTATGGTAAACTGGGCCAAAGAACTGATAAGCAATATAGACTACTTCAACTTGAGATATTCAAACTGCATACCGACCTAAAACACGTTGTTAAAGTTACGACAGACAAACGGGAGAGATTAAATATTTACCGCCTAGCCGATTCGGTGCAGTTTCCCAGTGGCTAAAGCGTTTGCTCGTCACGCCGAAGACAAGTGGAAACAATGTCTGAGGCCCCTTCCTGGTGTCCCCTGATATTGCTGGAATATTGATAGAAGCGGCGTAAAACTAACCTCACTCATTCACTCACTTACTACAACCTAATCTTCTTCTAATATCATCGCTTTGATTTTACCAGCTATTGTTACAATGATCCATTTCAAAATGCATGTATTGATATTTACATGAATTTGTATAGTGAGTAAGGATAAAGTGCCAGTACAAGCGCGTTACGATATCAACATCACTAACGTGAAATGTGAAATCATGTATATATCGAGCATGCGGTATTTCTTTATTTCAAGAACGGTTTGACTAATTTAAACCTTGTTGACTAAAGCAGCACATGGATTGAATAAACGTTGTTGACTAAACAACGCACGGGTTGACTAAAACAACACACGGGTTCACTCACTTTGTGATTGAATGACTATATTATCAGCTAATCCATTTCACCCACATTTCACAATCAATGGCAAATATTTGAGTGAAATATTATTCGACTGAGAAATCGTATTTACTAACAGACGGATAGAATGTCAGTAAATGTGGAATAAATTATGAGCGTTAGAATCCTTATGTCAACACAGCAGAATTGAAATGGTTCCACTACAGCCTTCACTGTGGACACACGCTTCTTCCCATTTCAATTCAAGTGGGGAATGTGTCTTGGTGGGAATTTTCTTTGTGCGAAAAGTCGAAAAACCAGCAAGCCTACGTAGTTTCGTTAATGCCGTGTGTCAGTTTCACATCTGTATAAAATCTTGCCGACACAATTTTCGTAATAATGTTATATGCCACCCTTACATCAAAATCAAAATTCGTGCCGACAAAGTTTTGTAAATATTCATATGTCAATTTCATATCAAGGTGTTTCTTTTGTATGTATTACGGTGAAACAAAATACTGATCTTTGTTGTTCATGAGTTCGGTTTACAATTTCCATTCAGTCGTCACTGGTGGTGAGAGGTTATTCTTCTCAGAATCCGATGACAGAGGGTTCGAATCTCTTATTCTGCCGGACATGATTATCAAGCTCGTTGGCTTCACTAAGGAGTAATGGGTGAGTTTAATTTTACGCCGCACTCAGCAGTATTCCAAATATATGGTAGCGGTCAGTAAATAATCGAGTCTGGACCAGACAATCCAGTGATCAACGGCACGGGCATCAATCTGCACAACTGGGAACCAACGATGTCAGCCAAGTCAGCGAGCCTGACCAGTCGATCCCGTTAGTCGCCTCTTACGACAAGCATAGTCACCTTTTATGGCAAGCCGAAGGCCTATTCTGTCCCGGGACCTTCACAGCGGAATAAATGACATAGGTGCCGTTGTACAAAACTATTTACATGACAGTCATGAGTCCATGTTTTACTGAAGTATGAGAGTTAAGTAGTCTGGAACGCCGTAACAAGACTGAAGCGCTGTTCAAACTGAGGTTTAACGGATTCATTGCTGTTAAACGCGTCAAAAGAAGTGACTGTCGTAAACCAGTCTATTCAGTATTTCTGGTGATAGAACACATCGTGAATTATGGAAAAAAAGCATCACGTAACCGAAAATATGACACGTTTGCTGTATATATTTTTTCACTGTGATGACTAGCCGCAGTTGTATTTTGTACACATGTAATATGATTATTCGCATCATCAAGCATAAGTTTGTCACCGACCTTGTGGATTATACAAGGTGAAGAGATTTAGAGTTTGCATCTGAACTAGGTTTTCAACTATGTTACATCAAGTTTAATGCCGACGACGGGTTCCAAAATATAACGCTAGCCCTAAAGTTCACCACCGCGAAACATGTGGACATATAAAGGATTTTAATCGTCCAGAATTTATGATTCGGTCTTCGTTCATCTGATCCTAGCTATACGAAGGGACGATACTGCGTAAGAAAGGTCGACAGGTTCAAAGCATGGGATGAGACTAAACTAGAATACTAGAACCTGTACAATAATGAGGTGTCAATTCATAGACAACATCTGTTGCTTTTGTCCTCTTTTTCAAATGACATTGTGTATCCATAGCATTATACCAGCTACAGCTACAGCTGTTTATATATAGTATGCTAAGGATGCGCGCATACAGCCTGGTTCCCTGGGTCGGACGCGCCTACGCTAACGCTGAGTGTCGGACCCAGGGAACCAGGCTGGCGCGCATAGTACATATTCAAATCCGATTCACACTTTATTCTCGAAGCAATGGTTCATGCTATAGGGATCAGTGGCAGTAAATCTGCCCGGTCACTATCAGTAGCCACCCAATACCTACTGGTCAGGTCGTCACACAAGTTCGGAACATGGGGACCTGTCGCTCTCTAATGGGGCAAAGGGTCATAAATATCCAACATTTCTGCAGGTGCAGGGTAACCCACATCTGAACTAAATTAAGCTCTGTCCTGGTGGGCGTGTTGATTACTCTGCAGTCCGCGATATTCCAACCAAACATCAGGGAGGTCGGTAAATAACTGAGTCTCGGCAAGACGTTCCGTGCTACAGTACGAATAACAGTCATCACTAGCATGGACGATCTAGAGAAGGCACCGACTCATTTAGCTGCTTCTTACAGACTTAAATTACTAGCAGTCGATTCTTTGCTTGAATCCTTGGGGGAACATGGGCTATTACGCGGAGACCGAACCAAGGCAAGACCTCTTGCCAAGGACCAAGTTTTACATCGTATCCGGCCATTCTGCAATAACAACAAACCAATAGTCTTTAAATATATTTAATATGCAACAACGGAACTTTACAACACCTTGTACTCTCATTAATTTGTACAATGTCACAAGGTCAACGTGATTTCCACCCTCAATACACAACTGTACAAGCCACACAGTACACCATGGAACCGGGTGCAAGCTGCGGTCGCGATGAACACAAAATAACAGTAACCATAGGTGAAGATAATGGACATCCGAGTCCATTTGGCGATCACTACAGGAAGCGATGTCGTGAGGTACAAACTTGTATAGCCAGACTTTTTCCCTTTGATTTTCAACTTTGGATGTTGAGAGTGAAAGTTTTGATCGGGTTTTAAAAAATGTAGTGATATTACTGTACAGCATTTCATATTAGTTGATGAAAAAAGTGTTTTAGGGGCTCATAATTATCATAAGCCAAAGTTCTGACAGCATTCCTGTCATTCTTATTGTTAAAATGTCAATAAAAAGAGGAAGTGTAATTCCTTTAAAACGTTTCTTCTCTTGACCTTTTCACTTTTGAGGTTGTTAGGAAAATGTAAGGCCTAACTACGTTTTGACCTGAACAAATCACTGTCCGTAATCGTATTGGGCCAGAATATATATTTCCCACAATTGAAGAACACTAATTGTAAGAAGCATGCTAGCCAACAGGTGAGCTTATGAATAAATACATGGTCTGGAGCATGGTCAATGAATTAATGTAAACTTAAATCTATAATCACTTCACTGATAAACTGCTTGCAACCAAGTTTCAGAAATCCTATACCTGTCATCCGTATATTTCAGCTATTCTTAGAACAAAGAAAACAAATACTTGATTTGATCTCTGCTAGAAATACCCATATATTATATCATGAGCATGTGTTTATGGCTAGTATCAAATAGTGATACCAGCTGTTTATGAAATATGAGCCTATCCTGCCTTATTGTTGAGATGCATCATAAACAAATGAATAGGCAGGTCAATGTATTACAAATACATTAAGAGGCAGGTCGATGTATTACAAATACATGAATAGGCAGGTCAATTATTCATCAGAAAAACATAGGATCATGTGGTATAAGTCTACATGAGGAAGTGAATAAGGTCCTGTCAATGAAGATGTTAACCACTCTCTAAACTAAAGGAATGGATCACCATCAGGACCACTCTGGAATCTGAAACCAACTACACTGTCATCTCCCATAGGGAGACACAAGTCATCCATACTTCCATTTGTGGACTTTAACCCAGATTGTCAAAGAAAGCAAGTGGACACATTGCCAAGCAAGGCGACATCACAATCCCCATAACCAGGTTAAGTAAGTAGTGTGTCACTGCTGGACAGGATCTGACAAGAGGACTTCATCACTTTAAAGCATGAGCAGATATATATGTGTAACAATGCATATTCTTTATTAGCATTAGCATCATCGTCATTAAACATCATGAGCAACTCAATGCAGGTGATAAACACAGCAGTGAAGGCAGACGAAACAGTGACAATGTTGCCATGGTAACAAATACAAGGACAAGTAAAATCTATATGGAAATGGAATATGTTACAAAATGACTGTGTCAAGGACAAACTACATTACCATAACACTATGTACTGAGAGAGAACTATTTGTATAGATGGTTCATGCACAGCTATCCCAAGTTCTAATTCAACAATGAAATTTTATAGTTGTTTTTACAATCTCCTTTTTAGACACAAATGAATATGACTATTTGCAAAACTTTCCAGGGGTGATGTTTAGTCCCTACGAAAAAACACTGTCTGCAAGGTACCAACTTCAAACGCTGCACACAACAAAACTGGAACCAAAAAAGATATATATTAATTTGTCATGCTTACCAGCTGAATGATTATCTGTCTGTCAAAAAACTTGGCCCCCCTTTGTGAGGTTTTGTTATTTAATGCTTCTATGGGCAAGGCAAAATATTTGAATACAAAATGCTATATTTGTGATCACACTTTCTTCAGCGAAGTACACATTCTAGTTCTATAGTCCTTTCCTGGATTGGAACTTGCAGTCTCCTAACTTTGTGCAGCCCTACTAAACAATACACCAGTAATGTTGAATATAATGCACAAGTATGACCCTATCAGCCAAATCATCAGCACATTTCAAATAGTACTTCATGCAATATAATTGATATATTTAGTGATTAACAAATGCTTTATCTGGCAACTGACAGAAGTCCCTTCTAAGAAGGATTGAAAACATCAAGCCAACAAGGGGAGCCACTACTGACAGTAAACAAGCACCATTCTGGCAAAGATTAGAGAGCTAAACAAGTACTTTGAGATATCATTTTAGACACAACCTCAAAACGAAGACAAGCTAAAGAATACACAGGGTCGCAGTTTATACTCTGACAAGTGTACTAAAAAATCATAGTTTGATACAACTGTGTTTGACATTGTGTGTGGACCAGCCTTTGTCACAAAGCTGAACATACACTACAAATAACAAAACACTTCTTTCTACACAAACCTGGTGGCATCGGTAGGTAGAACACTACTGGTAGGTATAAAACCAGATTAGACACACCAGTATTCTTTTTCTTATTTTACATCATGAGATGATCATGCCGAGCTCTAACAAACCAAAATAGTTTTTAAACTTCTTTCAGTCGTTCATATTTGCACAAATTTGAAAATTCAATCTCCAGTCTCTTTACATTTAAAAAAAAATGCGCCTTAATGTAGCCATGTGTAAGCTGCAGCCTTTTCTAAAAAAAATAATCAATTACAGACAAAAATGCAACCATAAATGAGTCAAATCTGATGATGTTTGATTGACAATAAATAGAGAGTTGGAAATGTAATAAATACATCTGTAATTGTCGAACAAACAAGCCACATCCAAGTATCCGTGGCAACAATCATAGCCATTCATGTCATAACAGGACATACGCAATAATGATACCACCATGCTAGATCCTAGAGCCCTCTCTGTACAAGATCACAGGATAACAGTTATCCTCTACAACCCAACATATAGCAAAGATATCTCAGAACCCATTCAAAGACTGGACTACTATTGAGCTTCTGCCTCAAGTTTTACTTCTCCAACATTCATTCAAATGACATTCAAACAATAACTGGCTTATCCATGAGGTTATTTCAACTTATATTTACTTATTGATAAGTGACTAGCTTGGGATTGGAGCAGTAGGTTCGTTTCAGAAAAAATGTTCACTCAGATAAGTTCAGTCAGACAAGTTCAGTCCGCTCTTGCCATTCAAAGATGCAGAAACAGAAAATGACAAAAAAATTCTAGTAAAATTACAGAATGCAAACAAATTTGCATATAAAAAGAAATATCAAAAATGATGTTTTCATAATTACATGAACATGTGTAATGCTGACTCTCAGCATGAGGGAAATACACATATAAAGTGACAAATGTCTTGAAGTGGTCAGCATTACATGGTCAAACACTGAACATGAAACAGAGCACTGACTCCGACACCATGTCCCAACTGTGACAGAATGAACTATCAACCAATCTCCTGATCAGATGCTATAATGTCACATTGTCATAGGGAACCTCATTGTCAATCTTCCACTGTGATCAAAAGACATGATTCATTTATTCTTCCAATCGTTATCAGAGATACACTTTGTTAGGCATCTGTTGTGCATCAAAATGTTCATAATTTGGGGTACTAAAAAACAAATTCAGCATATTGTTTCTCCTTACAATTTTCAAGCAATTGTAATAAATAATCATGTCACAAAAATAAATGAAATGTTGATGGATAGTAGACTGACATCAGACAATTGCACCAATCAATGTATGTTAAACATTCCTTCCAAAGTCATCCAAATTCTAGTCCCAGTTTATCTACATGAGCACAGCTCTGATGCTTACTGTATGGAAAATATACATGCACACACAAAGTGATGTTATTATGTCTGCATGATTCACTTTTCCCGAAAAATGTAAATCTAGACGGAAATTATCTCCCAGATTTAGGAGTTTGGCAGTTCCTGAGGACAGAAAACACAGGCCTGTAGTATGGTCATTACCAAATTACACTGGTGTTGATAATAAGGTGTTGTGAAAAATATGTCGACTCAGCAGAAAATTAGCATCTGTATTGACTTAAGCCTGATCATTCTTCAACTAAACATTGTGATGGCTTTGTTAAAGCCATACATAGCCACACAGCTTTAAACACTCAATCTAATACCTCCTTGTACATTCACTGCCATGTAAGAGCAGGATCGATAAAACAAAAGATGAAGATCTTGATCGTGTTGCTCTTGACTTTCTCCCTACAGACACTGGGATCAAAAGAATGAAGATTTGCATCAAAACTCAGTTATTTTTCAGCATGAAAAGGAAATAATAAACAGCAATCAGTTGTGAACAAACCAGAAGTATTCTTTACTTCAAGTTATGTTGAGATTCTAGCAGAACTAAGCTTTTTCACCAATTCAGATAACAAGATGAAAAAAATTCAAACTATCAAATTTTCTGTGTATTGAACTTACGAAAGCAAGAACGTGTTAGCTATGTTAATTAAAAAGCATCCTGGTGAGTAATCTGTCATAAAAACACTGCACAAATATCTGTTTTTCATAACAAATCCCTGTTATAATGGTTGTCTCCAGACAGCTAAATGAAGGATGTGACCAACACCCTTCCACATACCACACATTACTTTAACTATCAACACCAAAAAATTTGTGAAACTTTTTTGTTTTAAAAATAACCAGCTAAGTGAGCCTGAAGTACCTTTTCACACATGTAGAATAGAGGGATTTTTTTCTCCTTGCCAAATTGTTCCACTTCAGAGGAGAAAAAGCTGTGAAGGAAGTAAATGTACTAAGGGAAGTAACTCTTGACAACTCTTGACAAACATCAAAGTAAAGGTATGGTGTGCTTTGATCTACATGTGACATTAACCCAGGCTCAGCTCAAATTAGTCTACATTTGTCAAAAAAGCAATCAATACCTTGAAAAGTATATGTCATGTTGTGTATTGATCTTCCTGTGTCTGTGAGAGGAAGGGTGTTGGGCAGCTATGTCAGTTTGTCATATATTATCTTTCACTCTTTATCATCACACTCGCGCCTCATAACCCATACAGAATCTTGTTACTACTGTGTCATCCCTGCCCCCTACCGAGAATAATACACTCTGTAATACAAAGTTTTGGACCTCCATAATGAGTAGGAATTGTCGAACTTCAGTAAGTAGACGCCCCTCCCTGGGTAGGTGTGACTGCCGCAGTAGACCTCCTCATGGCAGTCACGACGGTAGATTGGAATTATTTCATCTGCCGGTGGACGATTATCTTGCTTCTTCCCTTTCTCAACATCTCCTTTGACATCTAGAACAGATGGATTCACATATGATTCAAAGTTTGTGGAAATATCTCCTTTCACAGCATCTTCCTCACAAGTTACACCTCACTGCCAGATCCCCTTCACCTCAATCCAAAGTCACAACCCAGTTCTTATCCCAAAGTTACCCTGATGCCCCCAAACCATTGTCTCAATCCCATTCCATATCTCACCTCCCTCTCGTACCCATATCTCATCTCATTCCTCATCCAAAGTCGTGCTCATCTTAACCACATCTCTCCACAACTCCAACAGCCTCATCACACCTTACACACCCCATCCAAAGTCTGATGTACATCCTCCCATCCCATGCCTTCCATCTGATGCTCCATCCTCACCTGCAGCTTCACTACCTCCCTCCCCATCCTAAGTCTCACTCATCCAAACCACATCTCTCCATCAACTCTCCTAAGCCCAAACATGACCAACTTTACCCACAGTCTCATCACACCTTATACACCCCATCCAAGGTCTGATGTACACGATCCCCATCCCAGGTCTCCCATCTGATGCTTCATCCTCACCTGCGGCTTCACCACCTCCCTCCTCTTCTTCAAACTCCTCCTCATCTGTGTCTTCCGACACATGCACACTGACCGTGTTACTCGGAGCAATCGTCCATTCAAAGTACACACCAAACCCTATGTCATAGTAATCTGTTGCAAACTCCCAGAACAAGCATGAGCCATCTTCATGTGTTGGAACACGCACCTGCAACAAGAAACCGTGTTCATGTAACCATGGTAACACAAACAGTCATACAATGTCTTACAACAGAAGCTCATACAATCATAATACTTTGATGATTAACAAATGTGAAATCTTATATATACTACTGTCATATTTTTACAATTAATACATACAGTGTAGACAAAAATATCCACATACAATGTGAACTGAAGAAGATCCAAGTGAATGCTGTTTTACACCACATTCAAAAATTGTCAATGGCAGCCTGAAGTCAGTAGGCAAACTTTTGATGGACATTATCAGAATATCCACATAATCAGGGTAGGATGCTACACATGTGTATATTTTGGGGGTTTAAGGCCACACTCAGCAGTATTCCAGCAACATGGCAGTCGTCTGGACCAGACAATCGATGATATTGATCAAGACAACTGGGATACGACGACATGTAGCTAATACGTCAGTGATCCTCACCACCCGATCTTGATGATCGCCTATTACAACAAACGTGGGTTAATGAAGACTGATTCTAACCTGGATCTTCACAGGTATGATGCTACATAATCAGCAATGTGTCACAGATTGTAACCAGTTCACTGGAATAATCTGTTTGCAAGAGAGGTTTACTGAATTAATAATTAACACTGCCTTTCATCTCAGCATTTTATAGCTATTTACAAGAAAGTTTGGTAAAATATAGGTTCAGAAGTCCTTTCCTCACCAAACTGAAAGAAATAACCACCAACCCATCACCAACTGTACCATTTCCATTTGCACAAACAGAACGTAAGACACAGCAACAAATTTCAATTAAAGAAATTGAAAGGATTTTCAAAATGCTTAGGCATCTAAGACAGCAATAGGGAGCTTAATGACAGTATACATTTGATAAAAAAAAGTCTAATTGAAAATCCTTCATATGAAATTGTTTACTTGAATGATGTGCCTCAAAGGCAAAAACCAAACATGGTTCTCTAAAGAAGGATAAAAAAACATTGGGTCTGTTCATACCTCAATGTTCTCTTAACATGTCTTGGTAAAACATATGTTAATGTGAATCATCAACATTCATAGCTGGAGATAGCTGTTTTCATTTCATGGCACATGCTGACATTTTATACAAGTCCTCCCTAAACTAACGCCTGCTCAGTCATCCAGTGTATTAGATCTCTATTTGAACTTTGACTGGACTGCTCGTTTTAGCATCATGCTTTACAAATGAGTGAGGGAGTTGAGTTTAGTTTTATGCCGCTTTAGCAACATTCAAGCAATATCATGGCACAGTACACCAGAAATGGACTTCACACATTTTACCCATGTGGGGAATCGAACCCGCCTGCGTCTACAGCATGACAAGCAAATGCTTTAACCACTAGGCTATGCAACTGCCCCAGTACACAAATGAAAGTGAGTTGGTAAAAATGAAGCCAAGGCCATGGAATCCTGGGATTCATCTTTGGAGAACTTAGTTGTACGACTGTATTAACACACTGGACAACTGAGGTCCTTCTGTTATGCTAATTCCTCCACCAGTTTCTCTTTTAAAAGTTTTGCAAGAGGAAGTGACAGTAATAACACCAAAGACATTGCCTACTGCCTCCTGTGTAACACTGTGTTGCTCTAGCTGGCTCCCTCCTAGAAATACACTGTCATTGCTTTGCTAGTCAAAAGGAAGTCTACAATAGCCTTTTGCCAAAGGATCAAAACCTACATCATAAAAGTGCGAGTACATTAATGTCGTTCAGCCAAAAACAAATACCATATGTAAATACATGCAGCTCTGGTATATCAGTCCATATGACAGAATCCATACAGAAACTTCCAAATGGAAGAAAAATATTTCAGTTGAAACAACAAGGGTTTGGGGTCAGTTTTAAAAAAAGTGTCACACTGAGTTCTATGTCCTTGTGATTAGCAGAGTTAGAACTGTAAGTTAGTGAGTGGAAGGTTCATATACACTGCTCTACAAGATACTCACTGTAACTGTTTCTCCTGAGCCTATCTTAATTACAGAGTCCTTATCTTTACGTAGGGAATCCTTGAATTCTTTAATATCTTTGCGAGTCCACATGGAGGCTGCGGCAATGGGAGGTAACTCATCTAGAAACACCACAAAGCAAATGACGAGGTGTTACTCAACATAGAAAGGTTTAACTAGACACCGGACAGGAACTTGAAGCTGGGCAAGGAGGAACATGGCAGGCTCCACAGTTTAATCAATACAACTCGTAACTTTTTGGGGGAACAATTTTTTTAAAGAGAAAGTATACAAATAACATAATATTAACACCTACTAAGAGATCGAATAAACATGCTAAAGCAAAAATTCACATTTTCAAACATTTTAATCACAATATTAAATGAAGATCACTGAGAATAAAACATAAGTATTTCAATCAGAAAGGTCATGCAATTCGGTGAATCAAATGGTTGAAGGAAATCTACCAATATTATACACCAAAACAGCAGACAGTGACTTCATCTACCTATCCAAAGTCTTGTAAATTTCTTTTGGACTTTGAAAGTTTGGCATAGTCCACTAAGTAAACATTACTGAAACTGATGCTCAAAGTCATATTTTAGATAGAAGGTTCAGACGTCCATCATGACTGCTAAAGAACTTTCTGTTGAAACTTATCAATGCCACCTTAAGGTGATGATATTAGGGAGACAACACAATTAATAAAATCTGGCACAGATTTACCCCCAATAAAAACCCTCAGGAGCCTGATGTTCTGTCCACTGCCCATCTTCCCCCACATGTTGACTGCACTGCGAGACCAACCTGCCGACATTCAACTCACCGTGGCCGTTGCCAGGGAACCTATTTTGATCACATTTTCTTTGCACTTTCCAACACTTTCCTTAAACTGCTTCAAATCTTTACGGGTCCACATTGATGCAGGCATAATATGTGGCAAAGATGGAGCAATAGATTCTGAAATATTGGATGTGTACCATGTCAATCTTCAGTGGAAACCCCATACGATTCCAGAAAAGAACCATCTGTAACCATGGCAACACCATTAAATTTCTCCTCCATGTACACAACAAATTTGATGAAGTTATTGTTTTGCAAGAAATGACATGATTTCTAAATGGGTTTATAAATGCAAAACTATCAAATTGATTTCTGTAGCAAATCATCAAAAAATTGTAAAAATGAAAAATAACAATTCTTTGTATAAAAGGTATCATCCAAGTCTACACCCAAAACATTCCAAAACTACATGTTTGTTGTTAAACCTGCACTCAGCAATTTTCCAGCTACATGTCTGCAGCCCACAATTAAAGTAGTCCTGACCTAGTAATCTACTATCTAGTGACTGACATCATAAGTATTCACTCATGCCAGTGTATGATGTCAAACAATTAACCATGCTCCACCACCTGATCTGGCCCCGATTTCTCGAAACAATATTAAGTTTTTACTCAAATTTCAAACTGAGTTTGACAATTTGAAACTGCTTTATTTGTAAAGCAAATGCATTTTTTAAAATACATAATGCCCAAACACCTTAAGCAATATATTCACAAAAATCAAACTGTCTACTATTTTTTTGACATTAATATCAATTTCAGTAAATTCAGGGAAATAAATGTACTTTTTAAAATTTGAGTAAAAACTCAAACTTAAGTCAAAACTCAGACTTATGTTTGTTTTGAGAAATTGGGGCCTGGTCAACTCTTACGGTCAACACAGGTTATGGGGATCCATAAGAGTGAAGTCATTGAGATCAATACCATCAGCATGTACAACCATGTGCTCCTGTAACGGAAGAGCGAGTCAACATGGTCTTACACCACTTTAGGCAATATTCCAGCAATACTCGTCTAGGACACAATAAATTGGTGTCACAAACTGTACTTAAGTGGAAAATCGAACCCACATCTTCAGCATGACAAATTCATGAACAATTTGGCTACCCTCAGCCCCGGCAACTGGGATGAATCCTCCTCACCTTCAGGACTATCTGTCTGGCCATTCTCTAAGGCCTGACCCTCCCTGTGCCCAAGGTCCATGCCCTGCTGTGGGTAGGAGTTGAGCTGCTGTGGCACGGCAGGCTGAGGCAGGGTAGTGCTACTGTTGTTGTTGGAGGTGTGCATCTGCTGCAGTTGCTGCTGCTGGTGCATGAGCTGCTGCTGGTACACCTGCTGCATGTACTGCTGGAAGTGCTGTTCCTGCAGCTGCCTAATCAGCTCTTCTTGCTACAAACAAGGAAAAGAAACCATCGGTAAATGCCGGGATTTGTTACATATTCCAAGACAAATACATAAAACACATAATGCTGATAGAAACAAATGAGCCACATTGAGACTTGAGAACCAGGCCTCAACCTGGTGAAATTTGGAATAACGTTCGACGTCTTTTAGTGAAAATTGGGCAGTTTAGAAATGAGATAGTGTAGTTTCACTAGTCTCGATTAGTCTTGGCTAGTCTTACAGCCAGATCTCTAGTTTAGTCTAAGACAAAGCAAGGGTTGGGTGTAAGGTTTGTAGAGCTGTAACTGACCATCTGCGTGTTGCCTGGATACTGCTGTTCTGCATACTGTCGGAACTGAGCTGCCGTCTGCTGGTTCAACGCAGATCGGATCTGCATTCTGAAAGACAGAAAGACCCCTGTCCTGAAGACAATCACCTACATCCATACCAGAAACTTCTTCTTGAACAGTTTCTGTTGATATTCACATGACTTTACCATCAGTGTAACTTCTAACGCAAAGCATCATTTGCACTGTACATAGTGTACTGCTGTATCTTTACATCGCTGCTAATTAGCAAGTGTCATTATCAGCATCTGTTGAAACAATGAAACAATAACGGCTGCACTCTACTGGCTACCTACTCCATGTTACCATGGTTATGCCTTAATGCATGAGGTACTGATAATTGGTTGTATAATGCAGCACACATCAATATTTCAGCTGAACTATGATGACAAAATGATAGACCCTTGACCAAATAGTGCAGTGAGTGATGTCCTGAGTTTCAATCCTGGCAAATGGGATATAATCACATGCAAGCTAACAGTTTGATCAAACCTCCAGTCCATTTAGTATCCTGTAACAACCTGGAACCTTTCTATCATGAAATCATTATGTATCATACAAATGGGGATGCACTCTATCACAGACAACAGACTACATTTGTCTTCTGTCTCACAAGCCAGCTTACAGATTGGAGATCTTCTCTCTCCCCATATACCTACAGTGCATGCTCAGTGCACTACTGAACCACTCCCTCTCAGAATCTTTCAAGCACGGATAAACTGAAGAACACATACTCCTGCTCCATCTGCCGTTGTTTCTCTGCCTCCTGTTGTTTCCGTGCCTCTTCCTCCAGCTCCCGCTGCTTCCTCTCTTCTTCCTCACGACGAAGTCGTTCCTCCTCTTCTTGCCTGCACAGGTCAAGGAATCAAATCAGTCACAGCATTCCATATAAATATGTGGACAATTATCAACAGTGCCCAACTACTCGATTTAAAGAGTTAAGAAATTCAACTGCCACATGTCCACTCTCACACGGTTATGGACCCATACCTCCTATCACAAGTTCTGACTCTCAATGACATTACATAACACAGAAATACATTAAATCATAAATGTAACTACGGCATACTATTTCACCACTATAAAAGAAAATTACATTTTTTGTAAAGACCCATAAAGCGTAAGCAAGGAGGGATCCTTTCAACCATTACTTTTCTTGAGCAAGGTAAAGCACAAGAAGACCTCAGACTCTAATGAACTTCATAATTTACATACTCTATACCAACAGAAAATATACTCAGTAGCGCTCAGAGTATCAGAATGACTGGAACTTACTGCTGTCTTAGCTTCTCCTCCTTCTCTGCCTTGTGAGCCTCCACAAAAGGTTTGAACAGGTTACAGGACCCTTCCAGAAACTTCACAAACTCCTCCATAGCGCTCTCCTTCGACATGTCCCCTAGAGCTTGCCAGGCTTGCCTGAAATTAAACACATAACACTATAACTAAAGCTTGGTTGATCATGCTTCTTGAGTGAGTGTGTTTGATGGACTGTTCATTAACATTGATGTTGACAACCACAGAAGATGATCAGGAAGAATCCTGCATGGACTTATCCTTGCCAGAATGTACAGATCCCAATATTTGGCCCCAAGATGGCATCAAACTAAAACACCCAAATATAAATAAGCATTCAACACCTTCAGTAGCTTCATAGACATGACAGAGTTAACAGTTTTAGCAAAGAAATAACTCTACTTTATTATTATTGTGAAATTTATTGGCTACATGTTGAGCAGATATGAAATGAAATCCATGTTTATTTGAAGTTTGAAACCATAAGTGGAAATTATCTATTAGCCCATGGACAAGTGAAATACTATTATTTGAATTGTCTGAAATGAAAACTGACTTTTAACCCCTGTTAACAGCTACCTTGTTTAAATCCCAAACAACATCCCAAGCACACCATAGAACATGCTTAGCTGCAAAAATGGTGAACCTGTTAGTTACATTGGACACATTACAGAGCCAGAAATACTCCATTGTTAGCAGGTACAGATGTCTTACAATGGTGGACTTACTGCAATGTTATTAAGAACATGCCGTCAGCTACCACATAACAGTTATAACAATCGCAATACTTACTACTTGCACTACATATATTCATGTGTGGAAATAATCAGTTCCTGATTACACTGCTCTTTGTTCTGGGTTTTTGGTTTAATGCCGCACTGAGCAATATAACCACAGTATGATTGTGGCTTATAAGGAATAGAGTCAGTAGTACAAGACAATCCTGTGACAGAGATCATGTGAATTTATCTATGCACCAAAGTCCTAAAGTCTTAACAACGAATTATTCACCTCTTATAAAAGCTTAGGTTGCAGCTCTACCCAAGATCTCTAGTGGGGCATATCCACATAATTACACTTCACCTGCTTGCACTGACACACAGTTTTCACTTCAGTCTGACCATTTGCTTACAATGGTTTTGAGTCGTTTCATATAAATCAGATAACATCATGTAGACCTTCAACTTCAAGTCAAGTCTGATGGCTGTCAATACATTAAACTCATTCATCCCTCTTGCAACAGGTTTTTCTTCATCACTATCATCTATCTGTCCACAGCTCCACACAAGCACCATGTTTACATGAATATCATCAATTTTTATGTCACGATATTGACATGACTACTTCTCAACATCTGTGGTTACAACTAGTAGGTCATCACAGACAGAACAAGCTGTGGATTGACCGTGTAATGCAGCAGGCCAGATGTGTACAATCACCATGCTTGCCCACTTCAGTGTAGATGCATACTGCTATGTACATCTACACAGAGGGCCTACACTCAAGCAGACGTGCAGAATACATGGCAGTAGACCCGATGACTGGACGGTAGCAGTATAGTAGCACTGGCAGATCAGAAGACTGCTTGGTAGCAGACATGCAGAATACACAATAGCAGACTTGCAGAATACACAGTAGTAAACCTGCAGAGTACAGAGCTATGGACCTACATTCTGCAAGGTATTAGACCTGCAGCAAACACAATGGCAGACCTGCAGAATACAGAGCTATGGTCCTGCAAAATATACAGTACCAGACCTGCAAAATATACAGTACCAGACCTGCAGAATACAGAGCTATGGTCCTACAGAATATACAGTACCAGACCTGCAGAATACAGAGCTATGGTCCTGCAGACTGCATGGTATTAGAGTACACAGTAGGCCTAATACTACAACAAAAATCTATCATTGATGCTTCACCTTGCGTAACAACATAACTTGATAACAACAAAACAATTCCTTGCAGACGTTGAACTCAACAATATCTAACAGTGTACAAGGTGCACATGGGCTTTCTTAACATGATTACAACACAAATGGAAGAAAGCATAAACTAACACTAGAAGTAGAAATGTGAATTTCAGAAGTTGGCACCTGCAACAAAGGAAATACCAACCTAAACAGTCCTTACATATTTCACACACAAAGATGATAAGCATGATACACAGTATGACTCACCAATACCAGTATTATCATTGTACATTAATGGTTTAACTGACAGCCAAGTTATCATGACACCATACATGTATTTGATTAGGGAAAATACATCATAAGACAAGAAGATCAATCAGAATTTGATACCTACATACAATACAACTATACAAAAGTGAGCATTTTCAAAAATCCTTTCAGGTCTATAGTTTCGTTTATTCAGATGTGAAAACAACAGAGATAGCAGTATCTTCTCCTCTTAAAAAAACCCATCCTTTAAGGCAATATTCTACACACTGTACAAAGATATATGAAGTATCAAGGCCATATCACCAAAGAATAATGTTTTATCATTCCTCTGAATCCGATATAAGTTATCCAACTAGCTGCTTGATGCTTAGCTCCTGCATCCACATACTAATAACACAACATCTGGTCATGCTGCACATAACATTGACTATAGTAAAGGAGGAGACCAGAAAGAGAGAGCACAACAGCAGGGTTAGACTGTGATCAGGACACATCGTCAAGACAGAACTATGGTGAGACATTATACAGTATACTCACCACTGGCTTGTGGCAGTGCTACAGTCAAGGCAGTGAAATTATTAGTCTGTAGGAACAGCAGGTAATGCCAAAATAAAACAAAAATAGTTTTCACGTGAAAAAATGGATTTTCTTCCTCTTATCAGTGAATGTGGTTTTATGCCTTTTTTAATATTCCAGCATTATCATGGCAGACACACCAAAAATGGGATTTACACAGTGTACCTTAGTGGGGAATCGAACGAGGGTCTTTGGCATGACAAGCAAACTTGTAACCACTAGACTACCCCATGCACTGTCCCTACCTCTTATCAAAATTCAAGGTGGGTAAGTTTCTAGATGGGTAGTTACAATGTTTACTTATGTGACAAAAAAGCTCAGGATCTGAGGTTAGCATGTAAAAATAAAAATCAAAATTTAAAGTCGTTATTATAATAAGAGTATTTTTAACTAAATAACAAATAAAGAGACATATCAAGATAAAGTTAAAGTTGATGAGTGGAAACAAGCTAAATAAAGGATTCAGAAGCAAAACATCATTTCTTTTGAGGAAATACAGTCACAATTTCTATAAACATATTATCAGGATTATTACAGAAAGAGTTTATCCATGTTGTATTCCCGTCATATTTCTGGTAGTTAACACAAGCTTCAAGTGATAGTATAATCATGGCTCATATAAATGGCCATAAATAATACCACTTATTGATACGCAAAGAGCATCAACATAATCATGATAATGCAGGGATTTAACTTATCTGCTGTGATGTTTCTAGACAGCTGTCATGTTGATAGTACTTATCCCATTCATCATCTGAAAGTTCACTTTGCCATTGTGGTGTGCTCAAAATTGTAGTATGTTATGTCTGCATTTATTATTAGAGCAAACATAGTTTTCAACATAATTCTGTCTGCTTGATATTATTCAAGCATACGAGTGGACCTTTCAAAACCAATTCTGCTTGCATTGTTATTAAACATGTTTAATAGGACTTGTAATCTGCTTCTTCATGTGCTGCCAGAAGTTACTTGTCATACACGAACATAACTAATTTCCATTATAACACTGACAGGGATTCATATGAGTTGCAATGACACTATGTCATTGCAGTATGCTGTAATCGAATAAAGAACAAAAAGATTTGTTGGGAATGAAGACCCCTAGATTTTAATTCAAACCATAAAGACAATCCCCCAGTCTAAGTAAACTTAGTCTCAGTACTTTTCGTTACTCTCCACCACTGAGTCTAACAAAACCTTAAGGGAGGTCACGTCAGCTAACCTTTGAGATTAACCAATCAGAACACAGCTTACCAAATCGCGAAAAAGCACATTCGCACATACCTTTTCAACTTTTTATCTCGAAAAGGTTCATACCCGAACGATTCTGAATGCTATTTAGCTTACGCTCGCTTCCAGGTGATGCACACGGCATACGTACAACCATGACAATGGTAAGTAAACAGTTGCTGAAAATGGTGTTTTGGGCAATATTCAAGGATGTCATCTTGCGGAAATATTAGCTAATGGTAACCTGTGAACAGAAACCCCAAAGCCTATATACTGCAGGTAAAATAACTGTGTTATATGCGGATTTGTTTGTGGAAAGATCTGTGTCAGTGAGCTGAATATTTTGAAAGTCCCTCCGATCCCTAAATAGTAGCCGTTGTGTGATTGACATCTATTCAACCGTCTCGCGTTTGATTGGATGGTCATTGGTAGCTCAAAGCTGCCTCACCACCCATCAGGATCACCATTCCCTACCTAGGCCCTGTCAGCCATCAGATCTCCCGACTAGTCAAAAACAAAGTCAACATAGATGTCACCTTCTCCAGCAACAAGACGATCCTACACGCTAACGGCAGAAGCACCAGCAGCTCCACACCCAATCCCAGAGGATGCGCATACCAAGTCATCTGTGATTGTGGTGACACATACATCAGCGAAACCTTTAGACCCCTCAACACCAGACTGAAAGAACATCAGGCATCCGTTAACAAACTTGACCTCAAATCTGCTGTCTCTGAACACATCAGCAAGAAACAGGACCATACCATCATTAGGGAAGCCACCAAGGCCCTACCTGTCAACAACAGCAGCTGGCGGCAAAGGAAATTGCAAGAGGCCATTGACATGAGATGAAGCCAACCAGCTATCAACCATGACCAAGGAACATATCTCCATAGTGCTTAGGACTTATTAATATTGGGATAATTTCATCATCATTGCTTCCCACTTCATCCTTGTACATACTACCAATAAGGCCCACTCCTATCTGTTGCCACATCAGTCATGCCTGGATTAACACTCCCTGGCTTCCCTTTGTCCATTATACCCCTCCTCATCTGGCTTCCTTGTGTTTATCATCCTACTGTTCATCTTACCCGTCATGCCTGGGATAGCAACCCCCTGGTTTCCACTCCTGTCCATCTACCAATTAACTTCTGGCTTCCTCTGTCATGCTGTTGTTGTTTTTACATGTACATATATATCTGGCTGTACTCGATTTGTTTCATTCACTTGATGAAGAAGTAAGAACATACTTTGAAACGTCGTGACTTGACAATCAGAAGTTGTCATCCATAAAAACTCTTGCCTTTATTTCTTTGCTTGTTTAACATTTCACTCACTACTGCTGCACTACATCATGTTTATTACCACAGTCAGGAAATATTCATGCATGAACCAAACAGTGAACGAGACACTGAAAGTTTGTGTGGTTTTACTCCGCTTTTAACAATATTCCAGCTATATCACAGTGGGTGACTCAAGAAATGGGCTTCACAATTGTACCCATGTAGGGATTCTAACCCAGGTCTTTGGTGTGACGATTCATGTTCTAACCAATGGGCTACCCCACCGCCCTTAGACCAAACAATCCAGTGATTGATAAAATGAGCATGGGGACTACTGTTATATGAACACAATCAACCACACCTTCAAAGATAAAAAACTGAACATATTATCTTTGTAAAATGTATAATTGGAGCATCAACCTGATTCCAAAATATAAATGTCTGGGGGGGTGGAGGGGCCTGTAATTCTGAAACCACCCTACATCTTAGTTGGTTTGTTGTTAAAGTAAACACTGCACTCAACTATATTCCAGCCATATGGTGGTGGTCTGTAAATGTTTGTGTCTGTACCAGACAATCCAGTGATCAACAGCATGAGCATGACCTATGCAATGGGGATACGATGACAGTGACAACAAAGTCAGCAAGCCTGACCACCCAATACTGTTAGTCACCTTTTGCAACAAGCATGGGTTGCTGAAGACCAATTCCAACACCGCATCTTCACCGTGTTAACTGGTCATCACAGAATTCTACAGGCATATGAAACTCTGCTCTTGAATCTATGTTTTTGTCTGTCAGTCTAGTCAGTAGAATCTGGATGCTAGGGCCTCCCATAATCACAAATTATCTGTGGTCTAACCGATTCAACATTGAATCAGGTACAAATCAGTAAACAAATCAACAAACTTGTTTGTACAATACCATGTACATAACATTATGAGAATATTGATATGACAAGCTTGAGCATGGAAGATTGGACTAATTTCTCGCCAACTGTTGACAAAATATTTGTGCAAGATTGTAAACGGTGATAGGCACGATAGGAAATAATGTGACTTCATAATCAATAATAACATGCATCAACTTCTGAGTCATAGCAGATCCATCTCCCACAGTGATATTGATTTACAGCACATGGTGAAAATCAGGTATGTTCACAAACCTAAACATGTTTAGGGGAAATATGTTACTTCTACCTGCGCATTTGGATTTACAACATGCCTGCCTAAATCAAGGAAAAGGAAACAACATATTCATGCTGACATTACATAGCAGATGATAAAGCAGGGTACTGTCTACACAAATGACAGTCAACAAGCCAGCACAAAATGTAATCATAAAAGTATTGAAATTCTCATTCCCATTTTTTTCCCATTCCCAAGTTTGTGAGTGCGTGAGTGAATTTAGTTTTACGCCACACTCAACAATATTCCAGCTATATGGTGACCATCTGTAAATAATCGAGTCTGGACCAGACAATCCAGTGATCAACAACATGAGCATCAATCTGTGCAAATGATAACCGATGATTAAAGTATCAACCAAGTTAGCGAGCCTGACCACCTGATCCCGGTAGTCGCCTCTTACGACAAGCACAGTCACCTTTTATTGCAAGCATGGGTTGGTGAAGGCCTATTCTACCCAGGACCTTCACGGGTCTCCAAGTTTGTGTTGTCCTCTGTGTTTTTAGATTTTTTTATTGGTTATATATGTTCAGTTGTTGTTTTTACATTTAAAACTTTGTCCAGATAACCAGCCATGTTGGTTACACCTGGAAGGATGATGTCTAGATTGAATAGTAAATAGATTATCAAGTCAGCCAATCAGAAAATTCTTACAAAACATACATTCAAAAATTGGAAACATGTTCATCTTAACACATCATAACTTGATAATATTCAAATTACTGTCCAAATTAACTGACAGAACAGCAGCTGAGAATTTTATCCAGTGAGTAGACTGGTCGGTCCCCTGGAACTGTCACATACACTCGCCAACTGCCTGAAGCATTGGAGGCAAGGGGTCAGTCCAAGGAAGTGATGAGTTTGTGTGAATGGAGGTAATTACAAATTACTCTGAAGCACATAGTGTGTCTTAGGTTTCAAAATTGACTTCCTACATGCCCATCTCTTCATTTCAAAATTACGACAAGTCAGGCAAACTAATACAAAAATCAAACTGAACACTGCTCTGAAAAATATTACAATAATGTAACAATGTATCAGTTTAAATTGAAGTGAGTGGAAAACATAAGAGATGCAGGTTTCAGATGTTTGCCACTCCCGCGAAAACCAACAGACATGAGGATAACATGGGGTTTTTTTGTGTCTGACCCTGATTTACTGAGTGAAGCAAATCAAAATGACCTTGATGACAAGCAGTATGCTCATGGCGGCTCATTACTTTAACTCTAGTACTTGTGGTTCTGGGCCGAAGCTATCTTAGCCCTAAGTTAGTGGTAAGGGCCACACATAAACAGTGACTTTCGACTATCTCAGTACTGAAAGAACTTTAAAAATCTAGGCCCTGCACTCTTGAGAACAATAAAACATTGTAAAATTTAACTGTGGCACTCAACAACATTTTTCTTGAATCTGAAGTTTGTTACTGTGTAAATTTCAAAAGAGTTAACATCTTTGGTAAAGTTATGACTTCACACAAAGGCACAATACAAATACAGCACTGGAAACCATACACCCGACTACAAAATGTGCATGAAAATATTTGTTATATTAAACGACCCAGTACACTGGCATGTGCCACTATCATATACTCATGCACTATTGACAGCTCATGTTACAAATCACAAGTTGTAAAGTTGAGACAAGTTGGGGCTGGCAAAGTTTCAAGTTTAAAGCACATGCGATAGTGCCTTTTGCCTCCTAGTTCCTACAAAAATAGATCGAGTTTTAGGTACTTACCGTCTATCATTGCCGACTACATCAAGGAAGCCAACATCGGGTGATACGTCATTGCGGAACTTGCCAAACGACACCTGTTTCGTGTATGCTACGAGCCGCAATTTGTCTTTGTAAGTCACCTGAAGGGCTTTTCCTTCTTTCTCTGCAAAGATAAGCAGCGAATAAGCATAAGACTATCAGGCTTCAAGCTGCCTTCACAAAGACCTAGAAATACCACAGTATTATACTAAGAGACACCACAATGTATCCACATGTAAATTTGAACCTTGATTTCCAGCCTGACAAGCTAACACTCCAATCACTAGGTAAAACCACTGCTCATAAAGATAAAGAATACTTATTTCCTGTCTATTTAGTGAGTATTATACCCTTCCACTGGATATTAATATCAGTATTTACACTACTAATCAGGTGTTGCAATCAAAACAATGCTCTGTTTTTCCTGTAACTACCAACTAAGCTGTAAAAATGGGTACTTGACAATTGAAATTTGTTAATGAGCTGGTTACCATGGTAACCATTATATGCCACAGTCATTTGAAAAGGACATATTTATCAGAGAAGAAACCCTGGGTTTCAATCATGCTGATTGAAGTCTTAAGACACTGCCATGAAAACTTAATGGGTACTGCACAGACCTAACTGACAGACCAGTATCACAACCATCATGATTAATCAGATCCTGACATGGGTAAGGGACACAACCAAGCAAGTGAACAGTCGCAACTTTGGACTATTATGTCACCTTTTCCCAGAATAAGAAAAACATTATGCTGTAATAACACATGTTGGTCCTGAGCAGATTGGATATTCATTGATGATGTCAGTCTAAGTAAACTTATCCTCAAAACTTTTTCGTTACACTCCACTACTGAGTCTAACAAAACCTTAAAGGAGATCGCGTCAGCTAACCTTTGAGGTTGACCAATCAGAACACAGCTTACCAAATCATGAAAGTGGACATTCCCACATACCTTTAGAACTTTTTATCTCAAAAAGTTTCATGCCCAAACGATTACCAAATGCTATTTAACGCACTCTCGCTTCCGGGTGATGCACACGGCGTACGTACAACCATGACAATGGTAAGTAAACAGTTGCTGAAAATGGTGTTTTGGGCAATATTCAAGGATGTCATCTTGTGGAAATACATGTATTAGCTAATGGTAACCATGTCATTGTCAACAAACACCCCAAAGCGTATATACTGCAGGTAAAATAATTGTGTAATATGCGGATTTTTGTTTGTGGAGAGATGTGTGTCAGTGAGCTGAATATTTTGAAAGTCCCTCAGATCCCTAAATAGTAGCCATTGTCTGACTGGTTAAATCTATTTAACCGTTTCGCGTTTGATTGGGCGGTTATTGGTCGCTCAAAAGTTACCTGACGCGACCTACTACTAGGTTTTGTTAGACTCAGTGTTGGAGTGTAAGTTACGAAATACACTGAGGCTGAGTTTACTTAGACTGCTGATAATGTATCATTTCATCCTTCACAACTACCGTAACTTTCGTATGCACTACTATGCGTAAAAGCAACCTCACAACCCTGCTTTGTAGCACTGCATGGAGAATATCTACATCTGCTAGGTTACAATGAATATAATCTGATATGTTACACATCATTCTTGATCACACGGCTGTAGTGAATTACCTTATACAAGTTAAAAGTGGTCAATATGACTAGGGGGCACACCAGAAAATGGGCTTCACACATTATACCCATGTGGGGAATTGAACCCGTGTGTTCCACGCAAGTTGAGTGAATGCTCTAACCACTTGCTTACCCCACCTCACCAACATCCATATAACAGCAACCTGTAAACCACTGAATCACAACCACACAATCCACAGATCGATACTGTGAATATGTCAGCCAAGTCACTGGAGTGAGTGAGTGTAGTTTTACGCCGAACTCAGCAATATTCCAGCTATATGGCAGCGGTCTGTAAATAATCGAGCCTGGACCAGACAATCCAGTCAACCAAATCAGCGAGCCTGACCACCCGATCCCATTAATCGCCTCTTACAACAAGCATAGTCCCCTTTTATGGCAAGCATGGGTTGTTGAAGGCCTATTCTACCCTGGGACCTTCACGGGTCCCAAGTCACTGGACTTGATCGTGTTTTATTTACATACAAGACTTGCCAATGGAGTCTTTAGAAAATTAGGGAAGAGTAAACCATTATCATACTATCTATCACATACATGTACATCATACATACTGTCAACAACATAGTAATGACATGGTAATCATAATCCCCTCAAACTTTCTAACTTGAAAAATATTCAGTTACCTTGTTGTTATGGAATTATGCCACTCATTGAACTTAAAATGCTAAACAATCCCAGTATAAGCCTTGTTAAGCTTATGTCTACTTCTGCTGTTTTCATGATTTATTAGTTTCGGGGTTGTCAGCTATGACTGGTATTCGTGCTCTCGGTTGATGACTTTGTATATCGACTATCGAGTACACTGTTAACGTGCAACAGTCTTTGCTTTTATGGCTTTTGAGTGTTCAATGTTTACATTTGATGACAGGCGTAGATACAGCTAGTATTTGGCTACGTTCCTATTACCAACAACACAAATGCAAGCTGCACAACCACAAATTAAAACAGTACAAACTAAGCGAATCACTAATTAATCAATGTTATCACCACAACAAATCTAATACAATATAATGAATATTTCGAAACCTAGTTGATCTTTAGAGTGGAGAGTTTACTCAGAAATCGGATTTGAGGTTGTTGTTTTATAATAAACGCCACAAAATTTAGCTTGAAAAGCGGCCAAAAAGCGAAAGTGCGAGTGACATTTGTCGTGCTCATGTTAATATTACCTTTGTAGAACTTAAGGGCGATCTTGTAGAGTTCCTCCAAGGAAAATCCCCACTTGATATGATATTCATCGCCAGAGACATTGTCACTAGACTCTGGATGCGGCGTGTCGTTCACAGATAGTGATTCAACACCATTGACAAGTCCTTCAGTCTCCGCCATGACAGTTTGTTAGCCACGTAAGGTTGATGATAGTTCCCTAAAGACTCCGTGATATTGTGTTTACTATGCTGTAATTATATGCTTAACATTGGTCATATTTCAAATGGTTCTCAAAAACATATCTTTATACATATGTAGTACATTTACGTATAATATACGTAGTAGTCTAAAGACCTCACTGGTATAAATAAAGGTTTGTACTAAGAATGAATTACCAGTGGGCGTTCTAAAGCTATCGTCTGCAACAGTCGGAGGCTATATTTAACTGACATGCACTGAAACGATACCATTTGTTATTTAATATTGATATTTTAAAAAATAACACATATATGTAATCGATGTTTGTAAATACAGTTCACCAAAACTTGACTGAAATTGCCTCATGCGTTATTAATTAAAATGTGTTGTTACGAAAGTAGTATGATACGAATTTACTTGCCGAACTTTCCCAAAACAAATTACAAAGGGGTGTGGCATCATCCACAATAAATATAATAATCTAATCAATTGTTTCCTGGAAAATAACATCGTTCGTTGTGAAACTTAATATAAACTGAGGATGTTGGGGTTTCGGGTTGGTTTTTATTTTTCGCAAAAACTAACAAACTGAGTGAGTCCATCAAAAATGTGTGTAAATAGCATTAACTATCATCGGATTATATAGTATTACGGCACAGGCTATAACGAGCTGTACTGCGTTACAAGTGGCTAAGTTGTTTATTAGGTAAGGTTGTTGTAAAATTTTAAAAAACTTTCTCACGATTAGCGAGAAAACAAGGATTGTTCTTTAGCGTCCAAACACCCATGGTGCAAGTATATTTTAAAGGGCTGTATATCAAAATATCATCAGTAAATGGAATCTAATTGAAATACTCTGTTTGAGGGTGAGTAAAAGCAACCAGGGGACTGACTAATGACTAAGCCAACGTTTAAATCTACACATTACACGAGTGAGTATGGTTTTATGCCGTTTTATATAGCAATATTCCCGCGTTTTACAAATTACCCACGCATAAAGGAAAGAAAAGGAGAGAATGCTTTTCAGGATTTCTCACCGGGGAAGATTACCTTCGCTCTGTTGATTAATTCTCGCTCCAATGTTGATGACATACTGTATGTTTACGACATCTCACACGATTTAAAGTGACGTCGTTTCAGAAATAGATAACGGGTCTGTTGTCGCCATTACGCTGCAGGAAAAAACAACATCATTTATCTATAAATAATAAACCAATCCTAGTTATAGCGGGGATAAATTTTGAAAATTTCTTACCAAGATTAATTCACAGTTTATTCGCGGATAAGAAAGGTACACATACCGTAATTCCTCAACAAGCCAACTACATGTAAGCAGGGAGTCTATATGTTGTAGAGTATCCCTGATGTAAGTGAAACTGATGTTGTGAGGAGTTAAGTTCATATGATATCAATCGCTGGATTGTCTAGACCAGGCCCTATTATATACAGACGCTTGTCGGAATACTGCTGAGTGTGGTGTTCCTCAAGGGTATGTTTAGGTCAGTAGACATAATGGTGTCCATTGATGCCTGAAACCATGAAACGCCCAGACTCAAATTGCTCCATCCAGTGCACACAAACATATTATCTTTTAATCAGTATAAGCATAACTGGTAGAACTGGCATGCTGCGCAACACAGTACTGAGGGCCCTCCGGTGCAGTGCAAGGCGACCCAGCTTTCTGTTTATATGTACATGCTGTGGGTCATTTGCATGTAAGCATATCAGGTACGTGTCACGTGAATAGGTATTGATCAAGATATCATTTACTGCTGTGTACCTGCTTACAATTATGATGACTGAACTAGCTTTTGTTAAGGACGAGGTGGCCGAGTGGTTAAGGCGATGGACTGCTAATCCATTGGGGTCTCCCCGCGTGGGTTCGAATCCCATCCTCGTCGAAATTATTTTCGGTCCGAAAACTGTGACTCATTTGTATTCTCGTTTATCCCAAACTGGTTGGCAAAGGGAATCATATAACACCTCACACTATTTACTTCTGTCTCTTATGCGCTCAGCAGTATTCCAGCTGCACGGCGGCGGTCTGTCAGTAATCAAGTCTGGACCAGACAACCCAGTGTTCAACAACACGAGCATCAATCTGCGCAATGGGGAACCGATGACATGTGTCAACCAAGTCAGTGAGCCTGACCACCCGATCCCGTTAGTCGCTTCTAACGACAAGCATAGTCACATTTTGTGACAAGCATGGGTTGCTGAAGACCTTTTCTACCCCGAATTTCAGACTATCGCGCGTTTCATGTCAATCATTCCTAATCGTTTCGAACAAGAAAGAAACAGGAAAACCCCCAATATTGCTCCAACCTAACAATAAATGGTATGTACTGAAACGTCGAAAAGTCAAATGGGATTAAGGAAAGTGAACTATATGCTTAAAATGTAAGATCAATATCTGTTTCACACGTTAGCAAGAATAGTTTACATCCGAAGGAAATATACTCAGCAGAAGTGTTTACATCTCTGTAGGAATAATTACATGTGCATTTAGTAATCCCATGTAGGAGTTTTCATGCATGTAGTAATGCTAGTAACAGACAGACACACACACACACACACACACACACACACACACACACACACATAAACCGACTGCTTTTCCGAGCTTCGTCATCATACAATCATATACCAATTGTGTAGGTCATGTTGTTGATCACTGGATAGTCTGGCCCAGACTCTTTTATATGCAGCCCACCGCCATTTAGCTGGAATATTGCTGAGTGCGACATTAAACAACAAACTTAACAACAACAACAAAGAATCGCAAACCCCTCCAGTTATTCACCACTGAAAATGTCTGGGATCTGATGGACCAACAACGCTTGTAAACAACGAGAGTAGACCAAGTCAGTGATTAGTGCAAGCCCGGTTTGGCTATTCTTTGGATTACGTTGAATCTGATTGAACCTGATTGCCTGGCATGTATTTATGAGCGCAAATAATAGTCTCTCTCGATATTGATATTATTAAATGAGAAGTTACACGGCTTCCCTTTCAGGGCGTGTCTCTCTGTCTGAGTTTACTAGCGATGAGTTTTGTCAATTAATTTGTTATGACAAAACATTGGCCAAACGAAAGACGAGCCATTAGACTGATATTTTTCAGTCTTTCAACCTTAAAATTTAGACTCAGTATTATTCGTTACACTGCTTATACAGTGTACTGAACCTAAGATTACTTAGACTGATATTTTCAATAGCACAACATTTTGACCCGTTTATGAAGCTTAGTGTATGTATGTAAGTATATTCAGCTCATTAATGCTAGCTTATTACACTGTTTAGTTAAAGATCTACCCACGCTTACTGCTGTTGTTGTATTCCTGTCTATCTTATACCCAACTCTGGTCAAATCTTACATTTTGTTTCCTATTGAACCTTTTGGGAACCCCTGAAGATCCGCGTTAGAATTGGTCTTCAGCAATGCATGCTTGTCGCGACAAACGGCGGTAACCGGGTGGTCTGGCTCGCTTACTTTGTTGACGCATGACATCGGATCCCCATTGCTTAGATCGATGTTCACACTGTTGACACTGGATTGTCTGGTCCAGACTCGATTATTTGCAGACCGCCCTCAAATGGCTGGAATATTTCTGAGCTCGGCGTTATACCACAAACAATCAACAAGTGTCTGATCGAAGAAGTTAGCAGTCGTCAGTTTACGGTTTTGAGAATTTCGATTTCGTTAAGCGAACTTTCGCGGGGTTGATAATGTTTGAATTTAATTAAGAGAAAAAGGTCAAAATAAAATTAACTGAAATTAGTTCAGGTGGAAATACCCTCTTCCCATAAAAAAAGAAGAAACGCAAAATGAAATTCAAAAATGAATCTCACAATTTTGTGCACATATGTAAACTCAAACATTTTTTTAGGGTTGCACATTGTTTCTTGAATATTTTAGAAGATCATGCTTGACCAAACGCAACCAAAAATGCCTTTGAACGGTTTTATCAATCAGGATTGTCATGATGAACGTGGCTGTCATGCAGCACGAATATCAGACACGAATATCAGATTGTTTCTCACATGCAAAACATGAGTACATCATGTGACTATAAAAGACCCAAATGAATCTCACAATTTCACCCACGATCTTTAGAAGAACTGTACATGAAAATGGGATGCCTCAACGCTGCCGATCGAAACCGGGCAATTGGACGATTGCAAGCTGACGATTCAAAGAGTGAGGTTACAAGGATCTTCAACCTTCATCCAAGCACAATAACTCGATTGTTCTATCGATTTCGTCAGACAAACTCGACAAATGACAGTACATGATCAGGAAGACCTAGAGTCACCACGCCTGCCCAGATCGGTACATCCGGGTAACCCACCTACGTGACCGCCATCGTACCGCCCGGGACACAGCACAAGAACAGTTTGGAGCCCGAAGAGTGTCCGATCAAACAATCAGGAACCGTCTCCGAGAAGTAGGAATACGTGCCAAACGTCCAAAAGTTGCCCCCTCGTGGACACGACTACATCGACGTCGACGAGTGACATGGTGTAACATCGTGCTGCCATGGAACCTGGCAAATCGTGGTAGAGACCGTGTCTACAGACGATGCCATGAACATTTAGCTCCTAACTGCATCAGATAGGGGGACAGAAACGGTGATATTAGTGTTATTGTGTGGAGCGATCTCGTACACCCACAGATCGGAACTTGCGCTTGTCCAAGGCAATTTGACAGCCACTCGATACATCGACCAGATTCTCCGTCTGCACGCCCTTCACCTTGTTGACCGTCAACGGCAGCTCTTCCGACAGGACATCGCCAGGCCCCACACATCACCGTGGACTACCTGGCCCATATCAACATCCTCCCTCAAGATCCGAGGATCTAAACCCAGTCGAACACCTTTGGGATCAGATCGATAGACGGGTACGTCGACGTCGTAATCCACCACAGAATCTTCAGCAGTTCCAAATGCTGCAGAAGGAATGGAAAACACTACAAAACATCCAACGACTTATTCGATCTGTACCAAGGAGGTGTCGGGCAGTGGTAGCAGCTGGAGATGGTCAGACGAGGTACTGAATTCAACACCATCTGGTGGACAGCAGTAATGGCTGTGATGACTGTTATTCTCATAAAATAAGATGCATTGCTTCACAAAATTTCCTTCATGTATCTTGGTTTTCCGCTGATCTACACGTCCTTGAATAACACCAAATTTTCATTTTGGTTTCGCGTTTCTTTTTTTTTGAAGAGTGTATGATGTGTCTGTAATCTCCAGACGTGAAGAAAGTGATGTTTTCACTGGTGACGAGATCACTCGTCAAAACGTAAATTGTTTCACCTCACAAGACGACAGATACGTCACATTTCACTACACACATCCTGTATATATCCTCTGTGCCGACCCGAGGCGATGTGGTAGCCTAGTGGCTAAAGCGTTCGCTCGTCATTCCGAATACCCAGGTTCGATTCCCATCATGGGTATAAAGTGTAAAGTCAATTTCTGATGTCCCTAGCTGTGATTTTGCTGGAATATTGCTAAAAGCGGCGTAAAATAATACTTAATTCGCGCACCCACTCACTCCTTTACCCATTTCGAGTCTACAATATGGATCGGTATTTTCTACAAGGACATCTACGAACTGTGGCATACTCATGCAAGGAAGCCGCTATAATTACTTTATACGTTTGTTTCCGCTGAGGTTGTAGTAGTTGCTTATTGAATTACCATGGTAATGGCATTTTCTGCCCACCATAAATCAACAGGATGCCAGTTAACGATAGCATTTCTCATTGATTTCAGAGGACTTATATCAACGCAAAGCCTGAATGTCTCTTCAACAGCATAATTAAGCATCATGTCGACTTTGGCAGGCAGAGTATTGCGACTGTATATTATATAGAGGAGGTAATAACAAAGACTAGCATTGATTACAGGGGAATTACTCATTCTGGGGATATTTATTTGATTTGGGAATTTGATTACATAAACAACATCAAACTTGAAAATATGTTCACGTATTTATCCAGTCATAATTATTATATTTAGATTTGATAATCCAGCAATATTCCAGTCTGTAAATAACCAAGTCTGGAAAATCCATTGACCAACAGCATGAGCATCGGTTTGTTCAACTGGGTACCGATGGCACGTGTCAGCCAAATCAACTAGCTTGACCACCTGATCCCGTTATATGTACTCGCCTCTCACGCCATGCACAGAAGCATTTTGTGGCAAGCATGGGTTGCTGTAGACCTTTTCTACTCCGGATTTTCACGGGTCCAACCCTTTATGAAACCAAGGTACGCAGTTACATAAATTCGTATTACCTCAGTATGTATTCAGGATTGTCTAGAAACCTTATTTCAGCTTCAAATTGAGATGTAGGATGTTGTGTGTTATATTTCAAAAGGCCCCGTCAGCCGTATTTCCACTAGGCTTCTATTATCTTCTTTTGTATTTGCATGCTGTGTCAATAAAAGCTGTTTGTCCGGAATACAATGGACATAACGGTGTATTTGTAGTGCACTACTTCACAAGCTTGTGGTGGCGGTTTATGGCGGTCTGGAGTCAGTGGGTGTAACGAGATAACATTCAAACTGTACGCATTCTAAACGACTAATCGAAAAAAACTTAAGCGAATAACTAACCATCGAAAACAACATCTGTACAAGCTTTCATTGAGAGATTGATAATTGAGGGTTTCTATTAGACTAACATCTAGTCTCTCAAATGAATATATTTTACTGAATAACGTTCATAGCAAGCAAAAATAATGTAATGAAATGGAGTCACGAGACTTCCACATTTTCTTGACTTGTGTGGGCTTTCTTGGATATATTTGACTCAGGGTCTAGATTCTCTCGTTACAGTCACTAATGAGTGAGTGAGTGTAGTTTTACGCCCCTTGAAGCACTGTTCCATCAGTATCACGACGGGGGAACTCTATGGAGAACAAGGGAATAAGTGGACACCCGTGTCTAACACCAGTGGAACAATCAAAATATTCAGATAGTTTTCTCCAATCGCAGACTACTACATATAGATGCTGAAGAACACGACATATTGTACTCATGAACGAAGTGTTATGTTCTCCATATAATAACGTTTGACAGCGTTCAACATAACGTTTGACAGCGTTCAACATAACGTTTGACAGCGTTCAACATAACGTTTGACAGCGTTCAACAAGGGGAGTTTTTCTACCCTAGCTGGCCTCATCTGTAGCTCTCCAAGTTGGGTGTCAACTCAACCAAGGTAGTCGTCCTGCGATGCGGTTGGTGATGCGGATCTCTGTGAATATGAAGTGTTCTGTTGCTTTAATGTCGACTTGCGTCTCCTAAGATATCTCTGTAATAGAGGGGGCCCGTGGAGATCGGGGTTAGAAGTGAATTCAGTAATCCATGCTTGTCGTAAGAGATGAGTAACAGGATTGGGAGGTCAGACTCGCTGACTTAGTTGGCACATGTCATTGTTTCCCTACTGCGTAGATCGACGCTCATGCTGCTGATCATTGGGTCTGGTCTCGACTCGATTATTAATAGATCGTCGTGGTTGGAATACTGCTGAGTTCGGCGTAAAACTAAACTCACTCTCACTCACTGTTATAGAGGGGCGGTGAGGAAGCCCTGTGGTAAAATCGTTAGTTGGTCACGCCGGGTTCGATTCTCCAAATGGGTACAATGTGTGACGGCCATTTCTGGCATCCCTCACACCACACCGCTGGAATATTACTAAAACCGACTCCTTTATAGTATTGGGATTCCCAGCCTTGTGTCTTTCACTTCCAGACACTGAACAGATACGCTGTCATACATTTGTTGAGCCAAATCTGCGTTTTTTCGAGGATCACTCACATCTTAACTGAATGGCATTTATCATCTGATGACATTCCCAGTAGTTACAAGTCTAGACTTGTTTTTATTCATCATAGGTACTTCGTACACCCTCTCAATGTCTCTCTGATGAAACCCGTAAAGACCCGGGCTAGAATTGATCTTCAGAGACCCGTGCTTGCAATACGTGGTGGCAACAGGAACGGGCAGTCAGGCATGTATCCAAAGTGCGTAGATTGGTGTTCATGTGTTAATCACTGGATTGTCTGTTCGAGACACGACTATTTACAGACCGCCGCCATAAAGCTGGATTATTGTCGAGTGCGGCGTAAAACTTCACTCACTCATTCACTCTTGATGCAAGTATATGATTACTCGTTGAGGGCTATATATAATATTGATTGAGTGAATACGTTGACACATTCGACCAATTATAGATATAGCTTGGTAGCTTCATACACAATGTTTTTTGGTGCAATTCTGATTCCTCCGGGACTTGAACGTGTCAGGCAATATGTCATTTTGGTGCGTTTCCATGGTAACCATGTTATTTTTCATAGAGCATGACAGCTGTATGTGAAAGAATATGTTTTCATTACAATGGTGATTTTATCATTTTTGGAAACGCACCAAAATGACATACTGCCTGACACGTTCAAGTCTGGCATCTTTGCTTTGGAAAACTAAAGATTCCAATCTTTCCAACGGTACCAAATACACCTTGCTATACCTCCGGTAGACCTATCTCCTTTATTGTTCTAGCTAGCTGGAGATTGTCACTGCACTATGAGTTTTCTCATAGTCGACTGTAAATCCGTTTTTACATATTTTACGAACACTTCCCTGAATTTGAATTTTTTGTCAAAGTTGAAATGCAAAACAGACACCAATGTATGTCACCTTTCACTTTTTATAAAGAGCATGTTATTTGAATGATCAGCTGATGGGCAGTAGGGTATAGTAGTCTTTTCTATACACAGGAAATCTACAGACAGAGAAAAGGGTGGACACAAATGGACGACTTACCTGCGTCGTTGGCGGTGAAAAAAATGGTCATGGGTAGTTTGCTTTAACACTTGATCAGAAGAAATGACCCCCCTTTAACCGACTGCAGAGCCGTTTTTCGTCCTGGGTATTGTGTGTCTGTCATATCCGACGCACTCGCCACACTCGAGTTTGGACGCGTTGCACGTAATATTTTCAGAAAGAAGTTATCGACTTTAGTCCAAGTCCTTCAATCCAGTGTTACTGTCAATCAGCATGACATTTGGCCAGCAAGAACAAAATATCATAACATCCGAAGGTGCTACACCTAACCAGGTTTCTTTGGTTGCGCCGTTGAGGTGCCACAGTGTGAACTTCATCGCTTGAAATTAATCCATTATGAATTATCTGCCCTTGATCCCGAGTCCTGTAAGATATGGCCTTTAGCTATAGTGGTCCTCATGAGTGTGCACATTGTTGATTTCCTTCTCATCAGAATCAGACCGAAGTTAAACAGACTACCCCAATCAACGTTTGATCTGCTATGTAATCTTGGCAAAATGGTAAATGTAAGGAAACTAGGAGAGGCAAGAAACAATCCAAGCTGACAAGGAATGGTGCTATTCAGGAGTTGAAGATCATCTGTTTAAATGTGCGCTCATGTCGTCAGAAAGGAACTGATATTCATGAACTTGTTGCTGATAGCAATGTTGATATATTAGCCTTGACAGAAACATGGCTATTTTCCCAGGGTGATGAAGCCTACATTGAAGCAATGACGCCACTGGGCCATGTCTTTCACTCGTTTCTACGGACAAAGTCTAGAGGGGTGGCATAGGTTGTATCATTAAGAATTATTGTGCTACAAAAATATCTTTTAAACCTATGAAATATAACTATTTTGAATGTGTTGAACTCAGATTAGCAACATGCAACTCGTCTGCTGTTGTCGTCTGCCTGTACAGGCCACCGCCCAGTAAACGAAACAAGCTGTTAATATCTGACTTTTTTAAGGAACTTCCAGATTTGTTGTTTACTTTCACTGACTGTCTCAGCGATGTATCTATAATGGGTGATTTCAATTTCCATTACGATGATAGTTCAGACATGCATGCAGACAAGCTTAAAATGATGTTGGATGAGCATGGTTTTTTCCAGCTGGTGGATAGACCGACACATCGGAATGGCCATATCTTGGATTGGGTTGTCGTGCGTAGTGATGTCAGTCTACTGTCATTAGATACAGTTCTTGATTGTGCAGACCTGTCAGACCATCATGCTGTAGTTTGCAAGCTGAAAGTCTCTCGCCTTAAAACATCCAAACGCTTCGAATTCATCCAACACCAAGGAACATCAAATCTCTCTGGTGATTTTAATGATGAAATCAAAGCCTTTAGTCAGCCAATAATGTCAAAAGTGCACTTTCTGAAATTGGAGGCATTAGTCAACGCCTATATCAGAGACCTCAACCTAGTACTAGATCGGCATGCTCCACGGGTCACTCGACTTATTCGAGATCGCCCATCAGCTCCTTGGATATCTGATGACGGTCGAAAGCTGCGTCGGCGTCGCAGACGGTCTGAAGAGAAATAGTCCAGGGGGAGAATCTCACAAGGGGCCTAGAAATAGGATTTCGTAGCCTCCCCAGTACTGATTTGGTTTGATACTATTCTTAGTTAGTATGATGTCTTGGGCTCATGAAAAGGCCTGTAATACTCTAAGATTGTGGTATCAGGTTTTTTTCACGGGCCATTTTAATTGGTGGGGGTCTGTGAGCATTTTCATGACATTTGGTTTGCTTCCCGACAACATCTCAAAGTTAATCATGGATAGTTTTACTACTATCAATCTGATCACTTTCATTTTGACTTTGTGCATTGCTAAAGGATGTCGAATTTGTTTGACATATTTTTGCTTTTGAAAATAATCAACATGGTCGCCATTTTGGCCGCCATCTTGAATTGTCGTGTGTTGCCGTCTCGGCAGTTAAAGTTACATAAAAATTAACACCGAATGTGTCCATTTACATCCAATGTTGATACTTTTGATGTTTTTTGACACTTGTTACTTCTAGAGTGGTGGCTTAGGCACAAAACAAGAAATTTTGCATGGTCATGTCGTCGTGGTATTATAATGTTTTACAACGTATTCTTTGAGACAGGGGATTGTAGCGATTCTCCGGCTTTTCATGGAAATGTGTGGTGGTGATTTATTTATTGAAAGATTACATTATTCTTGTAACTAGAATCAGCTGTTTTTGTTTCCTGTTTACTTCTAGAGTGACAGCATGTTGTATGGAATTATTTCATATTACCCAGAATTCAAAATGGCTGCCAAGATTGCCGCCATTTCAGTTTCACTACGTATACATAGCAGCGGACTAAGTTTGTAAACAAGTAAGCATGTAAACAAACATTTCATTTGGTGTCAAACGTTTTATACAATATCGAAAAAGAGCTAAATTTCAGTGGTATGGATTATGAAATTTGCCTAAAATAGTTGATGAAATAACATCATCCAAAGTGTTAGAAAACTATGCTTCACGGCCGATAACTGCGTCTAAGCTCTGGCTGTACAGGGTCGGGGAATCAGGGGTACAGCTGCCCCCTATAATTTTTTTACAGGTTACTTTTTATGCATAAACGTATTGATATAACATTCTTTTAATGTTGATAGTGCTCCTTTAAATGAGAAATGATAAATTCGGTCCAGTTGTAGCCATTCAAAGGGGTCTGTCAGGTAACACTTGATCACTTTTGACACATTCAGAAACGTACAATTAACTCTCCTCTTCACTTTCTTTCATATCAAACGTTACATCATGTCAGAATTGGAGTTATCTACAAGCCAATGCTGTTCGGGCAACAATCACCTGCCATACAAAAAGACATGTCTCTGTGCACAATAACTCAGTTCATCTGCATTGACATAGATCTCTCTGCTGGCAGTTCAACCAATCTCTTGACATCAGAACAGCAGAAAAGGGATAAGCTGACCATCATATTTTAAATGCTCCAACCATGGCCAACTGGTGAAGGAATCTTCATGTTTGGTTGTATCCACACATGCACATGGTAGTTAACTCGCTCAATAAGACGTTTTAGATTGTTGGATGTTGGTGGGGTGGGGTGGGGTGGGGTGGGGTGGGGGTGGGGGGTTGTCAATACTTCATCTACAAGCATCACTACATTATGTGTTAGATACATAGCATTAGAAACATGTCCACATGATGTAAAGACTGTTTTGTGAACATTAAAATCGTGACCCATTTGTTGTGTTGAGCTTCTCAACCCTGGGCTTTACAGACTTTGGGGGAATCAATGTAGAAGAGGAGATTTTCAGTTTCAGGTTCAATCGATGTAAAGGTGACTAAACGTTTGTCTTGGAAGAGTTCAGCTGACTACGTATGATATCAATCCTTTTGCTCTGTTCAACATGCAAGAAGCTGTGACTTATATACCTTGGGACAACAATTCCACTTTCAATGACCGTAAGATACAGACATGACACGTTATTAATTTTGAAACTGAATGGATTTTCCATCAATCCTGATTAGCACATTGACATTTCTGGTGTTCCTTTCACAATGGCTCATTTAGATGGAACATCAAGAAAAAAACATCAAATGATATTTGTAAGAGGAACTTTAAACGGGAGTGTATGGTCCTTCACTGCATGCTAGCAGAGGAGAGAATGCTTGCTCTTCATATAGTTAAATGGAATGGCAAATTTGCAAATGTGCAGAAAGGGAACTGCTTCAAAATATCGAGACTTGGCTGATATGCATTGGGATAAATTCGGAATCGAACTGAGTGCATTAAAGTTGGTGCTGTTTGGTACAGGTATGTCAGGCAAGAGTCGGTCAAAGTAGGGGAGCGAATCAAAGATGATCGTCAACGGCACAAGAAGTCAGAATTGTTGGTAAAATCACACCACTACCAAGACATTGGGACAAAATCAGCGGTCCTCTCAACACGTCTAGTCGATGGAGTTCTGTTGGTCCGGCCATGCTACCTGTTGGTAGGGCCATCAAGGTACATTTGTAGTTCTTAGGACGTTCTGACCTGTCTTAACAATAACTGTAAAATGAGATTGAACGGGATAGAAAGTGTAATGATTATATAAATGACGATGCTCTTTTGATCATAAACATTAATTTTGTCAGTATGTCTACTTCATCTGTGCCCAATCCCCAGACAGTTGGTATTACCTGGGATGGGAAGAAATGAGCCTTCTCCCCATGTGAACAACTTTTTCAAGCAGTTCAAACCCGTCTTTAGTCTCTCTATATCCGTTCTGAATTAGACCTACCACGTTCTTAACATGCACTACCCAGCTCTAACTCTTTCTTAACTCAACTAGTTCGTATTCAGACACCTTTTCGCACTACATTCTCACTCTGATTCTAGCGTGTGCAGTGAAAATAGCAGACATGTCCTGGTTTGATTTCTGTAAGTACCCAGCCCATTCTTATTTCTGTTATCAGTTTCAAGGTGGAAACATCGACATCATCATGCCTCCACAGAGAAATGAGGCTGGACCAAGAAAGAAAGCGTGTGCAGTGATAATAGCAGACATGTCCTGGTTTGATTTCTGTAAGTACCCAGCCCATTCTTATTTCCGTTATCAGTTTCAAGATGGAAACATCGACATCATCATGCCTCCACAGAGAAATGAGGCTGGACCAAGAAAGAAAGCGTGTGCAGTGATAATAGCAGACATGTCCTGGTTTGATTTCTGTAAGTACCCAGCCCATTCTTATTTCCGTTATCAGTTTCAAGATGGAAACATCGACATCATCATGCCTCCACAGACAAAAATGAGGGTGGACAAAAGAAAGACATCTTATTTAATGAAGGGGTGATGCATTCACGAATTTCATCAAACATGGGTGGGGTGATTGTAAAGAAATTGTAGGACTCATGATCATCAAGGCGGATATATCTTTAAATTTTACGGGAATAAATCGGAATTTGATTCAGTTATATAAAACATGTATTAATTTATATGTTCTATTGTCTGCAGCCAGATCTTAATACACGCATAGACAATGAACAATTATTCAAAACCAGATTTAATCCATAAATGTATAACCTACGATTATTTAGATTCTTATCTGAATAAACAGATGTACAATCCACGATTATGTAAAACCAGATCTAAATCCACAAATGTTTAAACTACAATGTACGATGACTGGAATATGCATCCACACCATGACTTGTATCTACGTGATAGCTGATTCAGCAAATGTACATGAAGCTGAAAATATAGCCAAGAGGTATTCTAAACACTGACTAGTAAGTATAACATATTATCATCTGGAAAAAATCTAGGAGCAAGAATTAGCTCTGAAACGTGGTGTAAAGAATAAAAAAGAAGCACTGTTATCAATAAAACGTTTCATGTGTTTAAAGTTATATAGTATTTTTTTAGAATATCGCAAAACTGGGAGCATATCATATGTACTTTGTAAATCACCTAGGTGTCAATATTGCGGTTTCAAATGCATTTTCCTCTAACGTCAAATTCATCCATATCGAAAGATTTAATTCATTCAAAAGGTACGATCCTACTTTGCCTTTCTAGGATGCACGTCGCATCACAACACATCTTTAGAACTAGTTTCCACGAGGAAAGGATGAACAAACTCACCACTGAACATGAAGGGCTAAAACACTTCAGTGTCCACCATAGCAGCATATCTTGATGATGACATGCATACAGTGACTGATGTGGTTTGGGTGTTCCAGTGGTGTAGTGGTAGATGTAGCTGTGTCGTAATTAGTGGTGGCTGTGTTGCGTCCCATGTTGTGTCGGTGACTGTGGTGTCTATATGTAGTGGTGCATGTGGTGGCGGTGCCCCGTGCATTGGTGGATGTTGTGGTGTACCCATGTAATGCCGGTGGTGGTGCGCCATGTATTGGTGAATGTGATGGAGGTGTCTCATGTTGAGATGATTTCTCACTTTAAACAAAAAGTAAACCAGACATGGTGAAATTAATATTTCGAATGCACGTAATTTTATTTTGACAATTGAAAATTTAAGTTTTAGAATTTTATTCAGCTAAGGATTAAAGTTGTTTAACAAACGATCGATCATAGATTCAAATCGTTATTACTGGTTTGTATTGCTAGGGGGTAAGCACAGCAGTCAGAACAGTGAAACAATAGCACGTGCGGTACGTGATGAGCGTAAACTTAGACCAACCCAACTTCTTCTCGGCGTTTAATTTAATGTGCATACCCCCTTGTAATACAAACAAAGAAAGTGATTTGAAATTATGATGTTTGTTAAACAACTTTCATCCTAAGTTCAATAAAATACTGAGCATTAAATGTTGAATTGGCAAAGTAAAATTATATGAATTTGCAATCTTAAGTTCACTTTTTCCGATTTACTTTTTTTTGTTTAAAGACACATTCATGGGTACGTTCTCACGGCAAACAGACTGTAATCGCAAAATAACACGAGTGAGTCACGAATGCGATGAGCAGTGATAAGCACATCACAATTTACAACATTCCCACACACGGACGACAGTTTGTTTTAATTCATTTGTATTGAATGATCTGTCACCTATGTCACTTTGGGTTCTTAAATTTACAATGCGTCATACCTGTATTGTATTAGCCGTTGATTATGTTTTAATTATATTGTCTTACATAAATAAACCTGTAATTAATGAAAGAAATTTTTGTTTCGTTTTGTTTCAACAAAGAATATTACCAGGTCTTACTTGGCTCACGCTAAATCAGAAAATATGTCTCTGTGCTAACACTTGTGATTGAGGTGCTTTCAATAGCTTTAACCCTTTGTTTCGGGTTCGGCAACTGGGATTAGGTTGCGTAAGGTGGCTGGTTTGCCCTTTGTCGTTTCCAGCCGCACACTTTAAGCAAGCGACTCAGTCTGAGCACCGACTCACAATGATGTGAAATATTCGTCGTGGAGACAGAAAGTCTTGAAATCCTGTAGATTTAGGTTTTAATCCTGTAGACAAGGATACCTTGGAAGGACGACAGAGGACCAGTCAGGCAGGTGTTTCCAACTCTATTTGGAAGAAAATAAGCGTCTTCGTGAATATTTGTTTAATATACAGTGCACACTCATGCTCTCATAGTATACAGCCATTTAGGTATAGATGGGAAAGGTTGAGACTGGTTTCTGCATGTTAGCGGAGTGGTAGTGTAGCCTAGTTCTTCAAGTGTTGGCACGCCATGTTCACTGCCAGTGTTTGAGACCCCACTTAAATACTATGTCTCACGCCCACCTCTGAGGTCCGTCGTTGGAAATATTGCCAAAGTGGCATAAAATCACACTTACTCACTTTGGTTTAACCAATCTACACCCGAGAGAAACGTGATTCCTGATGCTTATGCATGACCCATTTCTTTCAGACGCAGGAACCCTGGCACATTCTGGATTTGGTGTTGCGTCCCTCTAAACCCTTCCACCTGGACTTTTGTACACTGGATTTCCGAGGGCCCGATGGGATGAGCTTTTGTCTCATGGTGGCTCCATCGTACGTCCGCTCTTCGGACTGTACATGGAGTAGGTTCGGTGCTAGGGCCTGATTGTACAGTCAGGATGGTTGTTACAGCAACCCAGCTAGTTTAGGGTTGGCACACTCTGTGGCCCCAGTCTTTTCAGCATCCCATCCCCAGTAGGCCCAATGCTGACTGCACTTGACTGGTAGATTTAGGTGGTAGAGTAGATAGGGCCCCCTTCGTGCATGCCCTGTACGATGCTATCTATAGATGGCATAACTTAGTGTTAACCCACCATTCCGTCCTTCAGTAGGTAGTTCGAGACAAAGCAAGTCCCGGATGGTCACTTTGAGAGTCAGTGTACTGGTCGACCTACTGGTAAAGTATTTCAATATTTCACTTTAATATTTAGATTAAGTTTGTTTTTCACGTCCCGACATATTTGTTTTGCATTTAAATCTATGGGGATCTATCTGAAAGATGTGTGAAGTATATATTTGTTGTTTCTCGCCGTGATATGCGGGAATATTGCTAAAAGCGGTATAAAAACAAAACTCATGAAGTCTTAATATGTGTGGGAAGTATAACTGATGTAGAATACTATTTACCTTTATTAGTAGAACCGCCGCACACTGAAGCAACTGTGTTTTTTCAAACGATCTTTTAAAGAAAACATAAATTGCCTCATTGTTTACAATGACGTCTACCGCAAAGTCACAACTTGAGTTTCATGTTTCAGCTGTTTGTCATGGAGGCATATATTTTTGCATTAATACACACAGTACCAATGATGTAAAATATGTTTACCTTTGTTATCAGGAGCGTGGATGCCATCGTCCTGGGGGCGGAAATGGACCCTGAAGTCCCCCAGAGGCAGGACGACTGCCAAGAAGAATTCCATGGACAGAAGATTCTTCTGGAACGGGATGTGGATGTCTTACTCTTCGTACATTTTGTGACAATGAACTATGCGTGTCTACTACTGTAAACCCTCCAGTAGAATAGGTAGCGTTGCATACGTTGAGGGAACACGGTTCCAGAGTTGTTTATTTTCTCAAAAAAGTTTTTTTTATCTCTGATTTTACGTGTCGGGCTTCAGTTACCTTTGGCCTAGTTCAAATCTCAAATTTGAACAAGGTCAATTTAGACACACATTCTGCGGCAAAATGCTGGTGTTCGAGGATTTGGTACTGTTCCATGTTAGGATTGATGACATTAAAAACGTAATCCTCCCAGCTGGTCCAGTTGTACTTGTTTGTTTTGTTGTTTTGTTTTTGAAAGTTGAAACTCGAGAAGAAGGGTGTTTGTCCATGGAAATCGGATGTGCCCGACTTTGTCGCCGTGTAGTGCTTGTTTTTGCCATACACTGTCATACACTGCCATACACTGCCAACACAGAAACACATCAAGAAACAAGTTCAACAAAATGCATCAGTACATGGGCGTATTATAATATCTACAAACCAGAACTTACAATACAAAAGCCTATCAACATTACCAGATCGCACAGACTTTCAGTTTAATGTATGTACCAAACAATCCAGTAGATGAGACAAGACATTAAATGAAAAGCTCCCATCAACATCCAGCAGTCTAGGATATCACATTGAACATGTAATATGTATAAGTAGTAAGCAGTAAGACTACAATGGTGGCCATCTTGGCAGCCATCTTGAATTCTGGATAACATGAACATGTTATAATTCCATATAACATTCTGTAAACAGGAAACAAAAACAGCTAATTCTAGTTACAAGAATAAGGTAAACTTTCAATAAACAAATCAACAGCATACATTTCCATGAAAAGCCAGGAGAATTGCTAAAATCCTCTGTCTCAAAGAATAAGCTGTAAAACATTATATTACCACGACATCACCATACAAAATTATTTGTTTTGTGCCCAAGCCACCACTCTAGAAGTGACAAGTGTCACAAAACATCAAAAGTATCAACATTGGATGTAAATGGACACATTCGGTGTTAATTTTTATGTAAATTTAACTGCCGAGACGGCAACACACGACAATTCAAAATGGCGGCCATTTTGATTGTTTTCAAAAGCAAAAATATGTCAAATTCTACATCCTTTTAGCAAGACACAAAAGTCAAGCTCACAGACCCCCACCACATAAAATGGCCTGTGAAAAAACCCGATACCACAATCTGAGAGTATTACAGGCCTTTTCATGAGCCCAAGACATCATACTAACTAAAAATAGTGTCAAACCAAATCAGCTACGATATCAGATTTTTCAGCTGCCTCCTCCTGGACTAAAGTGGAGAAAGAGTCATCTAACAGTGCACAGAAATATTTTTATAAATGAAACGCACACTACAAAAATTGCGCTTGAAAATGCTAAGAAGGACCATTTCTGTAAAAAATCACAGGGAGTGTGTCACCAAAGCAACAGTTACTGTTCTCAGTCACTAATGAATTAATCAGAAAAGGAAAACAACACCTCTTCCCAACAACTTTCCAAAATCTGATCTTCGACAGCGATTCTGTGATTATTTTTCGAACAAGATAAGTCAGATACGAGAAGACCTTGACGTTTTCAAGATATGACGGCCTTGTGTTTTCGAAGTTTGAATTAGTTTCGGAGAGCACAGTTCGTGATATCATCTTTCCGTCGCCTAACAAAAGTTGTAGTTTAGACCCTGTTCCAGCCTCGATCACAAAGCAGCACATTGCTGAATTGGCTCCTGTGATAACTGCTATGGTCAACACATCTCTCTCCACTGGCGTTGTTCCGCAAACATTCAAGGAGGCAATTGTTACACCCCATCTGAAGAAGACTGGACTGAATACAAACGATATGAAAAATTTCCCTCCCGTGTCGAATCTGCCTTTCATCTCAAAGGTACTAGAAAAAAGTTGTTCTGAGACAACAGTTGGAACATCTCAGTGATGCAGGGCTTCAGGAAATACATCAGTCCGCTAAAAAACAGAACTTATGCCAGTTGGTGAACTTAACCGTCTAAAACGCATTAAAGATGAGTCAGTTGTGGTAGGGGAGAGCGATATACCCTTCCAACCTTGTGTGAAGTGCCTGGGGGTGCACTTAGATCAATCACTAACTCTCCACAACCACTTCACCAGTGTATCACGTGCTTGCTTCCTTGAGATGCGCCGACGTGCTTTCATTAGACCATATCTCACTGAAGATAAAGCAACTACACTTGTAAGTTGCTTTATCACTTCAAGGTTGGACTACTGCAATTCAGTTTTCTTTGGTCTCCCTCTTGACGAGTGCAGCTCGTGTCGGGATGAAGAGAAGGAAGTGTGATCATGTAACTCCCATGCTGCAGCAGCTGCATTGGCTGCCTATCGCATTTCGATGCAAATACAAGATTGCAGCACTTGTGTTTCGCCATTTTGATGGTTCACTACCGCCATATCAGTCCAGAGAACTTTCTACATACAAGGCTGCACGAACTCTCCGTTCTTCCAGTGAGAAAACTGTTAAAAGTCCCAAAATACAACTTAAAGTCAGCAGGACAGCTCTTTCAAATACAGTGCGCCCTCAGTCTGGAATGCTCTTCCAAATGAGCTCCGCAGTTCCCCTTCTCTAAGTTCATTCAAGACTGGTTGAAAACCATTCTTATTTAAACAGGCTTTCCCTTAATGTGTACTTTTCCTTCCAATGTTTGTGAGAGAAATGCGCAAAGAGTCCTTTCGGAGATTAGCGCTATATAAATGCTGTCCATTATTATTATGTTTACAGATTAGAAATGAAATGCAGCAGAGATGGTTTGGGTGATCCTGGCACAGTCAGGCTGGTCAAGCTCATCATCAGCTCAGGGCCCTCGCCCCCTCTACACGCAGCCCAGACAGCGAATGGGACTTCTCCCAGGAAACACTGCCTAGTCGAACCCACCAAGACCTTTCCGGAGAATATGGAGGCTCCCCAACACTGCAGCCTTCTGCATTACCCAGATTGTCAGAAGGGCTGTGCTCCCGGTGGAGAACCCGGGCACTCTCCTGGTCTGCGCCAAGAGATCAGGATGTACCAAACCAAGGGCACCGAGAACAATGGGGAGCCTGACGACAGTGTACTTATGATGCAAGTGAGAAATTTCAAAGGCGAGGTCCGCATATTTATCTTGCTTTTCCTGAATCTTGCCAATCACATTGCTGTCAAAAGGGACAGAAAATTCAATGATATAAATAATTTCATTGGCTTTATCAAAAAGGACAAGATCAGGTTTGTTGGCTGGAATTCGTCTCAGGCTGTATATTGGCCTATTCCAGAGAAGTTTAAAAGCATCATTTTCCAGGACGCCCTGGACATGTTCAAGGTCGTACCATAGATGGACCTCGGAGTCAAAGCCACAGGCATGGCGGAGACGATAATAAAAGCAGCGAGCCATGCCATCATGTCTTTTAAGATATGCTGTTTGTGCCAAGGAAGGGCATCTTCTGACAAGGTGTTGGACAGTTAAAACCTAAGGTTAGGGCAAAAAAACCCGCAGAATAATACCAACTTGAGGACACTCACTTAAATTATTGACATCCTATATTACGGTTATCAATATGTTTATAAATGAGTACAGTCCCGTGAAGATCCAGAGGGAAGAATAGGCCTTCAGCAACCCATGCTTGCCATAAATGGTGACTGTGCTTGTCGTAAGAGACGACTAACGGGATCGGGTGGTCAGGCTCGCTGACTTGGTTGACACGTCATCGGTTCCCAAATGTGCAGATCGATGCTCATTTTGTTGATCACTGGATTGTCTGGTCCAGATTCGATTATTTACAGACCGCCGCCATATAACTGGAATATTGCTGAGTGCAGCGTAAAACTAAACTCACTCACTCACTTATAGATGAGTACAAGAATGTCATATCTGATGATAAAATATGGATAGATAATACTAAAACTGCATACTTGTCAGCGAAACCATCGTACATGTCAGCATCTACCAGGCTAAAATCCTCTCCGAAATATAGATCAGAAATGATATCCGTGACACGTCACCGTATTCCACTGGGACGATGCTCATGCTGTTGATCACTGTATTGTCTGATCCGACTTGGTCTCACTTATAGATCATTATGATTGTTCTTCATCATGCGATACATTACATCTATAGTACACAGTTGCAATTATTTTTTTCACGCATGATAAGTCACAATCAATACAGTAAATCACTACATGGATTTGTGTCATTTTTGTCCTCCAAAATGTGGGGGTACATTCCCCCAAAATGCGTCAATACGAAACAAGTTTTAAATGGAATATAGTATGCCAAGAGCCTTGGGTTATCTCCCTTTGCCCATAAAAGATGCCAAACGGCATTGAAGCCTATAGGTAATGACCTTAAACCGGCTGCAATCTTCTCTCTTGTTTGTCATTAAGTCTGTAAATGTATACACATTGATATACATCTCAGAGATATATAACCCTGCTAAGGCCTGGAGATTCACATCTGATCAGATTGCATGCTTTTCACAGTGATCACCAGCTAGGTTTTCGGTGTTCACTCTTGTAGTAGTTCCAGGTGCCTGCTGCAGACTTCAAGACTATATACTATATTTGATTATTTATATCAACGGTCCGCACTGTGTAAAGATTTATGCCACTTTGGTCATGGATACGAGCGTTAAAAAACAAACATGGTTCGCGACTGTCAAGTCCGGGGAATCAGTCTTTGAAACTGGTCCCGTTTTTAAGTTATAATGCTACACCATCGAGATGCCAACAGACACAGTATACTGACGTAGAAGGGGTAGTTATCGTCATTATCGGTTCTGAATGTACCCAAAGCCGGTTTCTCTCTGCAGAAATTTACTCTTGTTGTTGACATGATCGGTGAAGAAATTTCTCCATAGACGATCATTCCGCTTTGCGCCGATTTCTTGATTGAAACTATCAAACGTTGCATGGGATGCATTTGATTGCATTTTTAACAAAGGTCCACACACAGTGAAAGCTAGATGCACAAGATGCACATTGTCACACCTAAAGAGGCTATAAACTTTCACCTGTGCTCCACGTCCCATGCCATTTTGTGACTCCGATCTGACACACAAAACAAAGACAAGAGTTTTCACATGGTTTTTAATTTGAAATTTGATCATAGTCTCTGCCATTTGTGTTATGTTAGTACAAAATACTATATACAACAAAGATGTCCTACAGTTTTCGGTCTGCAAGCTACAGATATCTGTAACTTTACCAGCAGACACCGCATCTGATTGGTTGGACAGACAGACAACACATCACATGACATGACAGGTAGATGTGTACACAACATCTGGTTGGCTGGACAGTCAGACTACACATAACATGACCAGCAGACGTAATATGCAGCATGTGATTGGCTGGACAGGCTGACAACACATCACATTGATACACATAGCAACAATAGCTAAATATTTACACAGTAATATGTACAACGATGTAACACAATGCACCAAATACATCAACCTTCCACCCCTATATCAATAGTAAGCCGGTCGGGATATCCCACTCTACCACTTTAGTGTCGCTGGGACAAAGATACATGGACATATGTTCATTGAGCTACCAGTAGCTATTGGACATATGGACATTTCACAAAGCTTGGATATTCGGCATATCCTTGCAATGCTATTGGTAGCTGTTAGACATTTGGACATTTCACAAGCTAAAATATATAACATATCCTAACAGAACTGTTGTTAGCATTTACGACACATCCTGAAAAATTGCAGACATGGCATATCCACAGAATTACCTAAAGGATATATGGACATATCCTCACAAAGCTAGGAAATTTGGGCATATCCTCTTAGGCTTCCCATAAGACACCCAGCATATCCAAGTACAGTACCTATAGGATACATGGTCATATTTTCATAGGGTACCGATAGGACATAGGGGTATATTCTCATAGGATACTTACTGGATATATGGACATATCCACCTAGGGTATCGAAAGGATGGATATATCTTCGAAGAAGTAGCTACAGGACATACAACCATACAGTGCTAAGATAAATTGGCATATGCAAAACATATTCAGCTGAGGACAGGACATGAACATATCCTCACGCTGCTAGGACATATTGGCATATCCAGCAGAGAAAGCTAAAGGGCACAAACATATCCTCATATTGCTATGACCTACCTCTGTTTGCATTAACCTCACACAGTAGACACACAGATTCTTCTTCACAATGCCAGTATATAATTCATGGGCATAGTCTCACATACTGTTAATAGTCAACATATCCTAGTTATTTCTTATGGACCAATCTGTCCTGGTGAAGCATTATTGACCAATTTATTATCCTTGCATTGCACTATGGACCAATATATCCTGGTAATGCACTATGGACCAATATATGCTGGCAACGCAAACCAATTTATCCTGGCAATGCAGTTTAGTCCAATGTATATCCTGCCAATGCATTAAGGACAATATATCCTGGCAATGCATTTTAGCCCTTTATGTTGTGTCAACACATTCTAGTCCAATATATCCAAGCACAGTATAATTTTTCCTGCATGAACACAGTGTGTTAAGTAAGGAGTATCTTGTTAATTTGTGATCGTCAGAGAGTGATGATTTTTTGGGTTCCTAAACAAAGAGCCTATCACCTGGGACATTTAACTTCTGCATCATTTTATTTTAAAGTTAACAGATTTGAAATTTTTAATCTCTCTGAAATAATTTATCAAATCATATCTTACAAAAAACAATTAAATTCACAACCATTTGACGTAATTATCTCTTGGGAAAGTGTTTAGATTGTGAGTACAATGATCTGGGATGCAGTTATTCAAAATAGTCCAGATAATTTCAGGAAGTAGCGGTGTAAATGTGAGGCCATGATACAATACCTACCCGATAATATCAGTGCAATATGAATTATATCTGGATGTAGTACTTCAGTTTCAAAAGTTCACATTTTCTTCCTTGTTGCAGATGAATCACAATGCTGAATAATTTGTTTTCAAATTTCAGACAGCAAAGATGTGATATTGTACCAGTAATATAAAAGCCTGGGGGCAAGTGATTCTACTGTTTATAGCATCAGGTAGGACTTGTGAATCTGCACAAGCTGGCTCTTCAGGAGTTTATTTAATTATTTTGTATTCATGCTCAACTTGTAATTTACTCCAATACAGGCATTGTACTGCATCATGAACCTCTTACTGTGATACACAACTGTATTACCATAATGTTACAACACAAAACACCTAGGATGTCACGATACTTCGATGCATCGATACTATATCTAAGACCATACAATTATCAATACATTCAAAACTGCATCAATATTTAATTTTGAAAGTGTCGGTTTAAGTGTGTTTATGCATCATTTACATTTTGAAATTGTATCATGTTTTTGATGTTATGATTTATTAATGATTATTTTCATGCACAAAAATTAGAAATTAAAACTCTTCAATCTCTGAGAATAAAAAATATTTACCTTTTCATGGACGATTATTATAAAGTTATATATTTAATGTTCAAAATGTAGCTAAATTTACACAATGTGATGCAAAAATAGGTATCAAGATATGTATCGAATCATGACATGGGTATCGGGATAGGTATCGATTCATGAAACTGAAATATATTGTGACATCCCTACTAAAGACATAATTGTATACACCTTGTTGCCAGAAGGTCTGTAGAATCACACAATTGTAGCTCACACTGACATTCTCCACTGGAAGCTTATAGTAGGGCAATTCTAGGCAATGATATGCTCTAAGCTGAGATTCTGGGGTACAGAAGCACAAACATATATTAAACTCATTTGGAAACTATGGAATGATCGCTGCTTGTAATGAACTATCAATGTCATCCACCACATCACAACCTAACTGGCTTTCAACACATACAGGATTCAACTTGGAATCCAATATGGCCACCATGACCTTGACATTGTTCCCTTGTCCTGCTTTGCAGCAGAAGTCCTGCCCCAGAAAGTCACATAGGTGTCTCTGGCAACATTGCAACAACATCGCAACTCACAACATCTGACAACATCACCGCTGCCAAAACAGCAATCTCATACCCTGTAACATTCCTCTAGTCTTCTTACACAAAATCTGTTTGTTACTCTAATCAAAACTATAAAGAGATATGCTAAATCATCTGTTGTTGTTTTCAAAAGTGACCAGCTTCAAAGGCAAGCATTTGTTTTCTATCAAAAACACTAAAATAGTTCCTTCAGTTTGTTGCAAGTTTGAAGCAAGTCTGGGCAAAAGATGAAGAGTGAATACTTGTGCTTAATTATCTGAAGTTACAATGGTTCAAGCCTTGAGACAGACAACTGACAAAAACCTAACACATATACATATTAGCACTAAATATTTGGTTGCAGCTAAACTTGCCCTATAATCACTCATCATTCAAAGACACACATGTTCTAATTAACTTTTCTACTGAATACAAAGATTTCCAAACATAAGTTAATTCTATCACTTGACAAAAAGCAATAGATATATGTACGTATATGTATACAATGAAGGAAATGGATCATTGGTGTAAAGCTATAGGAAGAAAACACACAACACACACGTTACACACATGTTCCTGCATCCCATCCTAAGGAGGTGGGCTTGGCAGGACAGTGTCTCATCACATCTGTGCTTGGTTCATATGACACCTAAATACAGATAAACAGGCTGACAAACACTTGAGGACAGCACCTCCTTATCAGGTCATCACTATGGTAACATCACCACTGTAGACAGGACAACATGCCCCTATATGACAGCATCATCACGGCATTCCAGCAGTACCTTGACGGGGGGTGGGGGGGGAAGGGCATGGGCTTCCTACATTGTACCCATTTGGGGAATTGAACCCGGATCTTTGACATGACAAGCAAATGTTTATCCACTGTGCTATCCCACCACCCTCCCTCTGAATGAACATATTGGTGAACTGAACTGATGACCAACATTGTCCATACAGAAGGACGTTCCCTAAACTGGTGGACCACATTGTCCATATCAAAGGTTCCCTCTGAATTTCTGGATATCGTCCATACTAAAAGGAAGGACATTCTCTGAACTGGTGGTCAACATCGTTCAAACAGAAAGACATTCTCTGAACTAGTGGTCCAACATTGTCCATACAGAAAGTCATTCTCTGAACTGGTGGCCAACATCGCCCAAACAGAAAGTCATTCTCTGTACTAGTGGTCCAACATTGTCCATACAGAAAGTCATTCTCTGAACTGGTGGCCAACATCGTCCAAACAGAAAGTCATTCTCTGAACTGGTGGCCAACATCGTCCAAACAGAAAGTCATTCTCTGTACTAGTGGTCCAACATCATCCATACAGAAAGTAATTCTCTGAACTGGTGGTCAACATCGCCCATACAGAAAGACATTCTCTGAACTGGTGGTCCAACATTGTCCATACTAAAGTCATTCTCTGAACTGGTGGCCAACATCGTCCAAACAGAAAGTCATTCTCTGTACTAGTGGTCCAACATCGTCCATACAGAAAGTAATTCTCTGAACTGGTGGCCAACATTGTCCAAACAGAAAGACATTCTCTGAACTGGTGTCCAACATCGTCCAAACAGAAAGACATTCTCTGAACTGGTGGCCAACATCGTCCAAACAGAAAGTCATTCTCTGAACTGGTGGCCAACATCGTCCAAACAGAAAGTCATTCTCTGAACTGGTGGCCAACATCGTCCAAACAGAAAGTCATTCTCTGTACTAGTGGTCCAACATCGTCCATACAGAAAGTCATTCTCTGAACTGGTGGCCAACATCGTCCAAACAGAAAGTCATTCTCTGAACTGGTGGCCAACATCGTCCATACAGAAAGTCATTCTCTGTACTAGTGGTCCAACATCGTCCATACAGAAAGTCATTCACTGAACTGGTGGCCAGCATCACCCGTCTGAACTAGTGGTCAACGTGGTCCATGCAGAAAGACTGATTCTCTGAAATGCTGAACAACATTGTCCCTGTAGGCATTTGTTCAACCTATCCACAGTGATCTGTATACCTTATGTTTGTCCTGTCCTCTTTCGTCTTCAGACTTCAGGAGGTGCTAAGACACCCATGGCTAATAATGAGGGTCTTGAAACAAGGATGAGAAATTCCACTTTTGCTGCTTCTCTCAATATTTTGTAACTTTTAAAAACTAATTCTTTTAACCTAAAAATTTTAAATGCTTAACTGAAATCATAAAAATGGAACGATGGTGCAGTTCAATCAGATATTCTTGAATAATTAGTATGTGTCTCAATAAGCAGGTAAATACTCTAACCAGGAACCCAGTAAATGACTGAACGTGTAACAGATGTTCCAATAACAGAAGCACATACACAAACAATATAATATATCAAGATATAAATGGCAATATTACAAGCAAGCAACCATTTAACAAGCAATATAGTATACAAGGACATATTGTACATCTTGTACATGATGCACCAGGGGATGACTCAACAAGCAGAATACAACGATGGGCTATTGATGAAATGACACAATGAAGCATCATGGACTAGACGGGACAGATAACACTGGAATCTCTGGACTTGCTCTGATGTACTGGTGTCACATGTTTAAATATGTGATTTGGTCTATTTCCCATTACACATCAATTAAATAATCCTTGTAGCTTAATGTTGAAAGGTCAGAAGTGATGAAAGTTATTTACGAAAGAGGAGAAGTATGCTGAAGACATAGGATCAGGATGAATTTGGGATCAACCCAAGTCTGTGAATCCTGGCATGACCAAGGGAGGTAACTCTACATAGTGATTTGCTACACTGCGTAAAATGTCACTAAATGAGATAACTATGTCTGGCCAAATATCACGAAATGCAGCACATTTAGCCTGTAATATATGACAATAAATTCATGTCTCCTAGATCCAAAATGTCCTGCTAAATTTGAAAAATGGTTTTCTGTAGAGACTATTTCTTTATTGTTGAAAAACAATTTTCCATCCTGGGAATAACTCTGTTGCTGGAGTGTGGCATAGCAAGTTCAGAGGTCACCAGTAATTGATGTGGACATCATCATATAGCAGTTCTCATTGATGCTGAGTAATAAATATAACCTTCCACAAATAACCTTACATCTTGTGAATACATTTCACAGTAACAGCGACATAGTCACCAAATAGATGTTTCCTGAACTCACTGAGGCTGCACACTCACACATCTCACCTCGGGCACCTCGATTAACTCTATCAACATAGAAAATCATACACAGATAGGATTTGTTTCGTAGGTAATCAATAACAATAATGTAAACGTCATGGACTTAATATGGTGGTTAAAATTTGCCTAACATGATGGCAAATGTTTGAAGTATAATATTCTCCCAAGTTTGATTGCACGCCGTCAGATCCGCTGTAATGTGGCTGGTATTTTTCCTCCCTCTTAAATCACACCCACTCACTCACTCACTCCTCCTTGTCCTCTCATTCTCACGCACTCACACATTCTCACAAGTCAGTCATGTACATAGCTATGCAGGCAATCTGTTATATTTCAGCATCCACCAATAGCCAACCTGCTCCTCAGAGACCTTGTAGCTACCATTTTTCCTGGGAACAGGAATTGTCCAGAGTCAAGGTCATGATACAATTATCTAGCTTCTATGAGTGACTTCTATCTTCATCCATGTAAAGGTGCTGAATTGGCTTGTTGATTCACAGGATAATGTTTCTCCTTTAGAAACAGTGACCTTCACTAGAGAACTCATTATTCCATGGCGCAACCCTAAAGATTAAGCTTCCTTTGGTGAATAGCAAACTTGACTGCAAAACTTGCAATAAATTCCACAAATTAAGGGCAATTAGTCTTGATCTCTGTCGTATGTTCACAATACCTTTGACGGCATGAGCTAGTGTGTTCACATGAATGAAGCAAGGCTGATTGTTGGTTTTCTGTTTGCCCTTTCAACATTGACCTTGAATTGAAAGAATTCTGCCTCAAGAATCAAGAGTTATGTTTGGGCTCGAGGAAGCTTTTTCTTGACTCGAGGAGCTTTTTTTGTCGTACCTAACTAGCATGCCAGTAATTGTCATTTTCATTTTGTTATTGAGATAAACCTTTTCAAGAAGAGCTGACTTTGTTACTTGTAGCAAGACTGACTGTCTGGTGGATGCTGAGGACATACAGAGCGGCTTTCAGGAAGTGATGAAGGTTGCACCCACTGTCCGGTCTGCGCATGTTGCTAATATACACAAAATTCCTGCTATGCAGTCAAACACACAGACCATGTGGTATGTAGCTTGCTTAGCAAACTACAAGAGGATCGTCTTGTAAAGTCATCACAACCCAGCTTTGTCACCCTGCACCAAAGTTGTCAGTCACGTCAAATCCGGTGACAGTGTCGATAATCACAACCCAGCTTTGTCACAGGGGATGTCACTCTGTACCAAAGAAGGCAGTCACAAAGGATGTCACCCTGTACCAAAGATGGTAGTCACATCGTCACCATCTAATGACGATGTATATCATCACCAACACATATGCACCAAAATCACCTCAGACCCTTTCTCTTCCATCTCCATTCTTCCAATCCAAATTGCTTCTATGCCTGGTCAAATGTCTTGTTGGACACACAGTTTCCATGTGGATCCTTCTTAGGCTCAAAGCCTGGGTTAGTGTTAATGAGCTGATACTGGTGATTGGGTGACAAGTCCAGTTTGCTCTTTTCATTGGCAATTACTGCTGGTCCCAAGGATGCAAGGTGCTTCTCCAGTTTCTGTTTGCGTTCACAGTTGATCTGCTTGCTGGGGGAATCTAGTAAGAAAGGGTTCACTCCCTGCAGCTCCAGATTTGTGGACTTGGGTCGGATTTTGGTAACCACAGGACTATCGGTCATCTTGAACATCCCGGTGTGCCGGCGGCGCAGGATGACCAGCACCAGAACCAGCACTGCTATCAGGGCAATGGAGAGCAGCACTCCCAACAGAACAATCCCAATCATGTAGTTGTCCTTTGCCTTGAAGTCCTCTGTAGGGCCTGAAACATAAGACATTGGATTCAGGTACGCAACAAATAGAAAGTCTTCTGGACCAGAAAGATGTATGGTTAATGCAGGTACCATTTACACTGTTTGGTTTAGCTGTTCTTAATCACTGCACTCAGCAGTATTCCATTTATATATTAGCAGTCTCTAAATAATCAAGTCTGGTCCAGACAATCCAGTGATCAGCAGCATCAGCACTGTGTAGCTGAAAACATTATGATGATGTATTATCAACGATGGATCAAGAGTAACAAGTTTGATCAGGATCCTCCACTGTGTATTTGTGATGTGCTTTTGACATGAAATGGGCATTTGTTTTATTTCATGAAAATGAAGGAGTTGTTTATCAGTCATTTTCCACAGTACTTCGGCCATATCAAGGCACATCCACTTTGTGGGTGAGAAAGGCCCCATGTGATATAGGCTTCACCGATCACTTTGGTGAAACCCACAAACATCTGAATACTGCAGACACACTAAGCATCATAAATACGACAAATATTATGAGATTTGAATCTAGATTGATTGTTGTCCAACAAGCCTGTGGAGCACAGAATAATTGAACCTGAAGACTGGATCACACATGCCCCCTGATTCTTCAGAAACGAGGCAATAGAAGATGGCAAATCCTCCAGTCTGGTGCCATTCCCAAATGGAGTTTAGCTCCTTAGACTCCATTACCATTAGACATCTTCAGTTCAGCAGTGTTAATTTTCTAATATCCAAATTAAATTTATCTTAATCCAAATTTTCATGAGAACTGAATTGTGAGAATAAAACCATCCAAAAGACATCAAAAGGCACCAATTCACATGACTCATCTGTGTCGCAAATTTCAACAATAAGCATTCTGAATTCTGCTCTGTACACAGGGGGAAGAAACATATAGAAGTAACTCTTCATTTGTTAATCACGTTGATATGTTATACAGCAACAGAGACTGACAGAAGATCGTTCGTACCTTGTGTGGTGTATTTCCTGTTGTGGTGGTTGGTGGTTGTGCGGGGAAAGTGTTGCTCCAGGATACTTGTCGTGATGGAGGCATCTGTGGTACATTAACATAGGGTAAGTCTCACATACTGGAGCCATATACATACTAGAAACATACCACTTTGCTGTTTCTCGTAGAATTACAGAGTACTGGGTACCCTGTGTTACATCGCCCTAACCCTAATGCAAACCCTAAATCTTACCCTCGCCTTAAACCTTACCCTAAACCTTACCCTGACCCCAACCAAACATAAACTTGCTTGCTTTCAAAGATGGCGGAATGTGTTCAGTATTGGGTAATCTTGCCCTGTTTCTTGTTACAGACACACTCAGCCATGTTTCAGCTATGTAACTGTGGATGGTAAAGTATCTTTATGGACTGGCTGATCAACCAAGTCAACAAATCTTTCTACATGACTTGGGCACCTCCTACAGCCATAATAGGTTGCTTGGAACCGTCCCTGAATGGATTCCCCATGTGAACACAAATCTGTTCTCCTATTTCAAAGCCTAATAATACCACATTTGCTATACCTTATACCTTGAGATTCCTTTAGTATTTTAGGTCATGTAAGTACAGTAACAGTTATCCATATATCATATAACATGTTGAATGGATAGTAGTATTTGGAAGCAAATGAAAAGATGAAAGAAAGAATAAAAGCTAATATCGATGTGTTTATGAGGCCACGTTCAACACTTGTGTGCCGATGCTATCGTAAGTGATACTACAATGGAAGCTAAAGAAGCTATTGATATCTTTGTATCCTGGTACTCACCCAGACATGAGGGGCAACACTGTGTGGGTTTCCGTATCATCACTGTGCAGGTCAGCCGAGGGCAGGGGATGGGGACACACAGGATTTTACCGTTTTCACATACGCACTCTGTGCAGTTGTCAGACTGCCACCTCTCTCCAGTACTATAGGTGATATCATCTTTGGTGCAGATGCCTGGAAGGCTTACCTCTGTAACACATTGTAATACACATCAAGGTCCAAACATGATACAAGGCAAGGTCACAGTTCAAGCTCAAATGCATACATAAGGTCAAGGTCATGCAATAAAGGTCAATGTCCTACACACATAAGGTAAAGGTCACAGGTAAAGGTTATACATAATACAGGTCAAACGTTCTAGTACTGGCTTTATTATTTTCAAAATTGTGGAAGTCGTAAACTGAACTGATGTAAATCCTGAATGGTGATGAGTTGCCTTATGGTGAGAAAGACAATGATAAATACTGACAATGTTGACATCAGTTTCTATGCTTCTTCATGGAGTAAACTTGCAACCCAATAACCAAGGGGTAGACAAAACAGAGCACTATACAGCAGACAAGCATTAATTGCTGTGGACCAAAGCACACAGACAACCCACCAAGACAACTTGGACAGCACTGTCCCTTCCTGAGGACTGTCTTGTTACAGTTCAGTGGGGGACACATCTGAGAGTAGCAGTGGACCTGACCATTCCTGCAGGTACAGCTTTGGCAGGGGCTGGTCTTCCACACCTCCCCTTGCTTGTACACCACCCCGGAGTCAGACTTACAGGGGCGCGCTGACAGCCGGGGCACAGTGGGCAGATGGTCAGAGGCTGAAATATGAGTGCAACAGTGACCAACTTGATGTGAACGACTACGGTTACTTCATCATTCAGTATACTGGAACACAACAACCATGGTTAGGCAAACATGAACAAGTTACAGGATTTACTTGGGTAATCCAAGACAGATTTGTTTTACTCTACTTCCAATAACTAACCATGAACAGAAGATGGCTGGCTTATGTACGTCAAGTTTCAGGGTCATGTTAGGATCTCAGCTTATCTGAGTGGTTATATATGGTATATTCCATTATTTCAGTGAAAAGGCCCAGCCAATTTATCAAAAATACTTATATTTTCCCCACAACTTGCAAAAAACAAAACTTTCTTTCTGAATGAAAATGTGTGTAATGATGATACATTAAAAATTGCACACATATAAATATCGCTATAACATCCCTATTACTTACCTGTACAGTGGGCGCAGCACTGGTCCTCGGACTTGACAGGGTGGTAGCACAGGATGGCTGGACAGGTGGCGCTCTCACACAGGATAGAGCCATCATGACAGATGCACTGGGTGCAATCGTCCATCCTCCAGGTCTCCCCTTCCACCAAATGCTGGCCATTTGTGGACTGACACGACTGCTTGCTGCCATTCTCTGACGGGATGCCCAGCACACCTACACACATCATGGAAGTTGTCAAGGAGACGGAAAAGACTGAGAGAGGGACTGGGGTTCAAATCCCCTGAAAACTATCCCATCACCTGAAGCATGGTACAAGTCAGTTTTCATTTCGGGCAAATAATGCTATGTATAATTTTCACTTATAGTTTCAAACTGGAAATAAATTTGGATTTCATTCCATAATGTAGATATTAAATTTCGCAATAATAATAAAACCTGAGCTATAGTTCTTTGAAATTTATCACTCTTATTAAATAGTAAACATTAACATCAAACATTGCGTCATAAAATCAGGACAAGTGGACAATTAGTACGGACAAGTCACTTTCTTGAAGTCACTTGCCCTGTGGCAAGTGGCTCTTAAAAAAAATTTGAACCCCTGATTGAGTGAACACCATTCTACACTGCAGCAATCAATTTTATGCCATGACACAGGCCGAGTAATACTGGACAGAAGACAACCAACATTACTTCTTTCAAACTGAACAACTCACCTGGGCAAGATGGACAACAATCTCCGACCCGGAACACTGGGTTATCACATCGTGGCACGGGACAGGCGATGAGGGAGCACATCTCATTGCCATTGTGGCAGTAACACATCCGACATCCGTCATGCCATGACTCCCCGTCTTCGTGAAGGTGTCCGCTCAGAGACATACACGACTTGTCGCCACCAAACAATGATGGGTCTGTGTAGTCAGTAGATGGTGTACTGGGTATCATCAAGGCTTCTACAATGGAAACAACACATGCACCACTACAGGGTTCTCTAATTAGGAGACTGACATCAAGACCAATAAGCTTTTTTTTTTTTCAGGGACCTCTAATTTGTAGATTCATATCATGATCAGTAAACTTTATTTTTTCAAATACACAGTAATAATGTGAACTCACAATATTTTTAAAAAAAGTTTATTCATCTCTTATTGGATAAACACATTGGGGCAAGTGGATCAGATACACCATCAGGTGCAGCAGATCTGATTCAAAGCTCTCCATATTTCAACAACTGGCAATTACATGAACTTTGGAATAATCCTGACAGATGAATATGCAATTCTTTCACTGAGGATTTGCTCATAGAGTGAATATGTTGAGCTACAGTAAAATTTTGATGAAGAAATAAAGCTACAAAATGTAAATCCCAGAGAAGTCTCGATAAAAAGAAACAGACTGATAAACTGCTCACACTGCATCCAACAACATAAAAGTGAGTGAGTGGGTTTAGTTATACACTGCACTCAGCAATATTCCAGCTATTTGGCGTCAGTCTGTAAACATCCTGAGCAACGATCTATGCAGTGGGGACATGATGACATGTGTCATCCAAGCCGGACCACCAGATCCTTTCAGTTATGTCTTATGACAAGCAGTTGGGTTACTGAAGCTCAATGTTAACCCGCATTTTCATGGGTCTCCAACAGAATCAAAGTGCAAAAAGAAAATGACACCAGGTGTTCACAAGCATGGACATCACCTGTACCACACCTCACTTCAATGCAGTCCAAGAAAATTGATTCTACCACAGCATACAGATCATGTACTGAAAGACAACATGATTTTTCAGTAACTGTCAGTAACTGATTTTCACCTACCTTTGCATTTGCACAGCTGACAACCTTGGTCATTGATGTTATAGCCATACAAACACCACTTGGTGCAGTTGAAGGGGGGACACTTGTTGCAGCGACATTTACGACAACCGTTTCGTGACTTCTTATAACCATAGGTGCATTGTTTCTCACAGGTGTCGAGACTGGGGCAGTGATCCTGAGGTTCTGCGCACTCACAGTTCTTGGTCCCGTTGGCGTTGGTGGTGAAACCGTACTTACATGCCAGCTTACACTTTTCTGGAAAATATGGCATCTCGTACAAACATGCTTGCTGGTCTGTATATATAATGCATTAAACCTTTACAAAAGGAGCATTACCTTGAAAAATTTGACTTAACAACCAGAAAAACCAAGGATATTTCTGTGCATTCAGTTACTCCAATCACACTTAATACCTGCTGTGACAAGGCAATATTTTTCTTTAGAAGCATATTTGAAGATTACATTTTTGCTAAAGAGTCATGACTGAAATCTACTTATGTGATAAAACATTTGACTGTCAGTAAACATCATAATGTCAACACTGCTAGTGGCTAAGTTAGACTGGTACAGAAGGTAGATGACACTTCTTTGGAAACACCAGGTTCCCACCTCACTATTCCACCATCCTAACACCCAACATCATCTCCTGTGCTCCAGCCTGCCGAACTGACCTTTCTTACACTTGCACAAGAAGCAGTCTTCGTCCGTCTTCTCCAAGCCATTGGGGCAGGTGAGGCTGCAGTTACGTGAGTCTGGACAAAGTCGCGGAGTGTCCTCTTCAGGAATGTCTGAAAACAGAAAACTGACATGTAGCATGATGAACAGTTGTTTTCATTTATGCTCCTTGCTTAATCCTCGTATGAGAGTATAAATTCACTCAAAAAACATTCGACAAAATGTATCAACATCTGATCCAAGATTTTCTCTCAAGTAGCGTATTTGAACATAGCAACTATAATCTTAGAAATAGTACTTCCATTCAAGCTATTAATTGCTGAATGCAGCAAAGATATTCTCCATAATTTTTACCGAGCGCGATTATATTGTGGAAGTTATTATTGTAGGAAATAAGTCCCCTGTAGTAAGTACTCCAGAAAAAAGTCCTTTTGTCAGGGTGGCTCTTGTCCTGCTCCCATTGAAGATGGTGATGATGGAGATTTTATGAGAGCTTCTAGTAGAACCATTTTTCAATGAAATTAAATTGTAACAACACATATATTTTACTGTGACACTTTACATACCAGCTAATGTCACTACATTCCACTAGAACTTCATACCTCCGTGACAAAGATAATTTGGGTACCTGCACCTACAAACTTTCTACACTCACCATCACACACTGGACAGCACTGGCCAGGAACCTGCCGTGGCTTGGAGCACCTGACAGCACACATCTCGGCCTGACATAGGACCCGGCCAGCGTCACACTGACAGGTCACACATGGACTCTCCTTCCAGACATCAGAGTTGTTGTAAAGACTGCCAGAGTCCGACACACAACCTGCATCATTAAACATCATTCAAGTTTTGAAAATAGGTCCCACCAAAATAGGTACACCAATAATATACAAATTGTGACAAAATCTTAATTCTTTCGTAGTGACAGACATATATTGATTTTTTTTAAATATTTCAATCTTCCAGCTAATGCACTTGATCAAGAGGGACCATTACTCAAAAGGACAATATAAAACAATGTTTACACTCTGGAGAGATAAATGAATGATTAAGGTTTTATGGCACATTTCAGCTATATTCCAGCAATCTCACAGATGACAGCACAAGAAATAGGCTTCACACATTGTACCCACGTGGGGAATCAAACTTGGGTCATCGGTGTGACAAATAACTGCTATCAATACCAAGCTACCTCCACCACCCCTGATGTCCAGTGATGAAACCGTCTTTGATCCAGTTGTCCTCACCTTTACACACTGGACAGCACTCTCCTTCTGGTATGACCATCCATCCACACAGTGGTGCATTGCATGTCTTGGTCTTGCAGAATGTCAGCCCGTCGCGACACTCACACATCGTGCACTTCTCCAGCTGCCAGCTCTCCCCATCGTGAAACGTCTGACCCTCGTACCGACAGGTGTGGCCTGTGTCTGTAACAGCAACAGTCTCCTTAAACATCAGCAGAATAATTGTTGGTATCAAAGGCGTTCCCAGCCATCCATGTGTTCTTGTGATGAGAGCCCCTGCCCAGGGAACTGAAGATCATCAATTCAGTCCACAACTGTAGAGAGTTCAGCATTCAGGGGATAAAGCTGAGTGGACTAGATGTTATCAAACAGTAAATACGTACTCCCAGGAAGCTGATAATACAACTGAAAAACACCTTGCGCCACACAGACATGAAGGCAGCTGTACCAGAACAACAGTTGTAAGTTTATGTTAAATTATACTGAACAGCAGAAGAAACACAAGATTTGAAAAAACGAAATCTCATAAAAGTAAGCATTCATGTTTATGCCTTTTACTTTAAAAACTTTAAAAAACAGTAGTGCACCTGGACCCAACTATCTGTCATACCATGACATGCATACTGCACTGTGCAGGATGTGTGCAATGACTTGGAACAAATATGAAGAGACTGATCATGAAATGTCATGAGTTATCTCCCTTTGACCACAACTCTTTCAACATTACAGGACTTGCACGCAGTCAGCATGTATTGCAACTAGGTGTATCACGATTCATTGGCTCTACTGATGCATCATCAACAACATGATACGAGTGCATCAATAACAAGAGTCATCAGAAGATGACATATCCCCCCGGCCCCCAGATGTTTGAAAGGAGAAAAAATCTGAGAGTTACTCATTGTTTTTTGAGACTAAGTTTGAATAGTTTCCCTGGAATTCATGGAAATTATAAATGCCATATATCTGTAACCAGCAAAGTCACAATGTCAAGATCTGTCTCACAGATCTGTTGAAAGATATGAAATGGTTTTCGAGTTGTGCTCTGGGAGCGAAGTCCACCCCTCCATTTTGGAGGTCCGAAGTCGTTTCCATGGAAACCAAGAAAATAATAAATCACAAAAACCTTTAAAAACCAAAAGGCACCACTTTCGGGTCTGCCACACATATCTAGAAAGTTTTACTAACAGATATTAAGACGTTTTTGAGTTCTGCTCTGGAAATGAAACACACCTCTCACTTTTCAGACTAGGTCCAAAACGTTTCCATGGAAACCAATAAAATAATACATCACAAAAACCTGTAAATACCAAAAGGCACCACTTTAGGTTCAGATTGATATATCTACCAAGTTTTGCAGAAAAATATTGAATGGTTTTTGAGTTCTGCCCATTTTGAGACTAAGTCCGAAACGTTTCCATGGAAACCGAGAAAATGATAAATCACAAAAACCTGTACATAGCAAAAGGCACCTCTTCAGCTTCTGATTGATATATCTACCAAGTTTTGAAAAAAAATATTGAACGTTTTTTGAGTTCTGCTCCAGAAACGAAGCCCACCTGACCATAAGACTAACACCAAAATGTTCCATGGAAAAACAAAAAAAATATAAATGCAAAAAATCTGTAAATAGCAAAAGGCACAACCATAGGCTGAGATTACTATATCTATCAAGTTTGGTCGAAAAATATTGAATGGTTTCTGAGTTCTGCTCCGGAAACTAAATGATTACGAACGAACGAACGGACGGACGGACGGACGAGGCGTCAACTATATCCCCCCGCATTACATGCCGGGAGGATAAAAATGCACTTAGACAATATATCAGGATATTTATATGGAGAAGGTCCATGATGCATCGATGTATGACCACAAGAGACATTATATCCCGATACAACTTAAATACTACTTTACTACTTAAAGCTAATAGGAGTATTGCAGTAGGAATAGTAAGGAAGTCTCTTTGAAATTCTGAATTATAAAAATAAATTACAAATTTTAGGAATTCGTTTGTACCTGTTATCTTTATTACATGAACAAAGAATTTGGTGCATAAATGATAGAATGTGAACTCTGTGAAGTATAGAATATGCCTTCAAGTAATTGAAATATGTTTCAGCAGGTGGACAAATGACACCATTTACCAACACATATGAACAATGTCTTACCTTTGTCAAGAAAGAGAACAAAGAGTAGATAAAATTCTAAAAGCATACTTAAGGGTATTTTTCCATGATTCTGAATTATGATAAATTACATTGAATCATTAGTGAAAGTATTGTTGTTGAAAAAAAACTTACCAAAGGAAATTTCAGTTTTAAATTGACACATATTAGAACAAGTTCTGCTGTATAACAAATACAGGTATATGTCCTGTTAAAATATCGGGATATGTACTGTATCTCCACCATCGTATCATGATGATAATCATCTTACAGGTTCCTTGCCAATACTTTTATGATATATCATCTTGTCTCATTAAACTGGTATTGGGATATATTGTCGTACCACTGACACTACAATACACAGCTTTAATGTCAAGATATAAAAATTCAAGCACTATATGTTAAAAGTAAGTTTTTTGTAGATTTTATCTTTGACTCATGAAACCTGACTAACCCTTGCCGTGACAAACAGAAGAGTCACGTGCACTCTGTTTGCTGATGCTGTATCCCAGTTGTATCAATCAATGCTCGTGACGTTAGTGTCTGGCTTGTGTGATCCATATTTGATCATTTACATGATTATCATACAGCTGCAATATTTGCTATGAGTGACATTTAACAACAAACAACATAGTTTTACTCAAAATACATATAGTCTGGTTCATAATTATTGAGAATGTTTCTTCTTACTTTGAGCTATCCTAACACCTCAACTGATTCACTGATACTTAAAACTAAGTAATGGTATAAGGGAGGTAACTCATCTTGGCCGACTGAGTATAGTACAATTAGAGTTACCTCCCCTGAATTTGTAGCAGACGTCATTTTCCTCAGCACTGTCAACAATGTCTGCTGAAGATAAAAGAAGGTTGATTTTTGAGTTGTGTAATCACGGAATTGATGATGTAAATACATTGGCAGAGAGAACAGGAACTCCTCTTTCTACTGTGTATAGGATTAGGAAGAATTTTAAAGAGGGAAAGGATTTGGGGCACCAGAAAGGAGCAGGGAGACCCAGAAAATTGGACTTCTCAGATCGCGTCCGGCTGGGAATTTTAGCGTCTAAAAAGCAAAGGGCAAGCATCTCCAACATCAGGTATGAAATGATGGAAAGGGGATCAACAGTTGTATCAAAATCTACAGTTAGAAGAAATTTGATTGATCTTAGATGGGAGAAAAAGACTGGAATTCCTTCTCCTCTCATGAAACAAGAACATAAAGACAGGCGTGTTGAGTGGTGTTTGGCACATGAAAACTTTGACTGGGAAAATGTGATTTTTACTGATGAAAGCTCAATATGGGTATATCCCAATAATGTGAAAATATGGACAAAGTCTGCGTCAGCACCGTTGTATCGACGACCTAAATACAGCCCAAAGTGTCATGTATGGGGAGGGATATCCTTATTAAGAACGACCCCGCTGTGTGTGTTTGAGGGAAATCTGACAAGTCAACACTACACTAACATATTAGATAATTTTCTCCTTCCAAGTGCACATGTGTTTTATGGAAATGACTGGATTTTGCAGCAAGATAATGATCCTAAACACACCGCAAAACATGCCAAGCAGTGGTTTCAGGAGAAAAATGTGACTGCATTACCATTTCATGCATATAGTCCTGACTTAAATCACATTGAGAACATTTGGGGGATGATGAAGGAATGTGTGAATCAAAAGAGGTTGACAAAAATTGAAGACATGAAGAGAGAAGTGGTCCGATACTGGGACAGCATAACTCACGAGACACTAACCTCTCTGATAGGAAGTATGCCTACCCGTCTTGGACTGTGCCGTGAAGCTCAAGGAGACTTGATAAAATATTAAATTGTTACCTACACAACATGAAAAGGTTAGTTCAGTTTCACAATACATTCAATTTTATCTGATTTGTTCTCGTTTAATAATATGAAATGCTTTAGCTATTCTCAATAATTTTGAACCATACTGTAATTACTCATTCCATGTAAGAATCGTCCACTTGAGTCAAACACATGATCACTGCAGTGAGTGAGTGAGTCCAGAAATGGGCTTCACACACTGTACCCATGGCTACCACTTGGCTACCCTATCACCACTTTAACACTACAGAGGAATGGTGTCTCTGCATCTCAATACCATGTTGTACAAAATAGTAGACACTTTCTCCAAGCTGGGGAACCTGTTAGTTTTTGCTTTAAAACAGAACCATTGCAACAATTACAGCAGATGCCAACTTTAGTAAAACAGTCGCCACACAGTGAATGGGTTTGGCATATCTCCTGCTTCTGTCATTGTCTTCCAATATATTATGCAAGTAAAAACTTGTTATCGTACCAGAGTGAGTGAAGGACATTTGCAGATGGGTGTATACATAAACACAGGATCTAGAATAGACCTAGGAATGGATATATGTCGTCATACTGACAGAAAAAAGTGACAATACAGTCATATTGTAGAGCTACACTTGCTGCTGATCCAATAAAAATGCTTGTCACATTCTTCCATGGAAGTCATTGTGTGAAATGTCAGTTTGTTCCCTCCTTGCTAAGTTTTGTGGTAATTTTCATGTTACATACTAAATTTCATTCTTGCATTTACTTTTCTTAGCAGACATTCTCCAACTCCTGTCCATGAATACGATATCAAGCCACTTTTAGCAATATAACACCAGGGTACACCAGCAATGGGATTCACAAATTGTACCCTTGTGGGGAATAGATCCTGCTTTCAAGTGAAGAGCGAACACTTAAACCACCACCCTCCATGATAAGAGATTGAATCAAGGGACTGAGTACACTTTAAGGAATCTTAAACAATATTTCAGCTAACTCAAGGCAGGTAGACAAACAATGCACATCTTGTGTAAAATAGAGCATCGATCAATGGCCAAGCAATGAAAAACACCTTAAAACTAGGTTTCCCTGCAACCCATATATCGGACATAGAACATATTTTGATTCAGGATCTATGCACAAAGGAAACAGAACTTGCTTATCAGCATGAGAAGGTGACAGGTTGACCACGCTGACCTAAATGCATGTACCACGAGCTGTGACTTTCACTATGGGTGTCCTTCCTTTGTTGAGCACTTCCCAGACACTGGCTCCTTGTTCGCTGATAAGAGATTTTCACCTGCCTAAGACTTACCAAATAACCTCTATGTCATCACTCAATCTCCATGAACAAGTCAAATTGTTTTTTTTCATTAACTACAGCCTTTTGTGTTCATCCATCCTTATGTCCGTTGTTGAAGTCATCCTTTGGTACAGGCGCTTTGTTCTCTTAAACATACACATACACTGCAAGTCGGGAAATAAACATATCAGGAATTCCATAGAACTACTATATTTTGTCAGGAAGATTTCTTCAAAACAAGGAAATGAATCTCTGAATCCTTTCTAATATACACAACTCAAAAAAAAGTTGAACACTTGCCATGACAGAATAACTAGAGTATATATGTGAAAATCGTAGTTCTTACAATAAACATCAGCAATATACAATGTATCGTTTAACTTTAATTTATGTGACGCCTCATTTCTTAGCCTGCACATATTGAACATCAAGGGAAGAGTAGCTCAAGCTGATACTTTCTCATGAAAATAATCAATAAATAAAACATACAAATTCAAAGCTTCTCTCCATACCAAACTAACATATATGTACAAATTAACAAACTAATGATGTTTACTGCGTTAAGTGATTTCTAAGCTAAATATATGACAGAAAATATAATCACAGCAGTTTTTGTGCTGAACACTGCCAAAATCTATACAGAGTTGCTATGCAGTGATTACGGTGTCATCCTGACCCCTAAGGATGAGCTCAAACATGTTTCCACCATTCCCTCTACAGCCGCCAGACAAGAGGGCATGTATTCAATATGGATAGACATCTAAATTACAGCCTACACAAATCACCAAAGACCATCTAAATAATTTGTCCAAACCTGGTGGTTCAATTAGGGAGCGGAAAGAAGCTGAGCCATTTCCAGCACATCCTATCAGATCAGAGGTCGGCCTGATCACTGATAAACTTATTTATGAGTGCACATGTACATTTGACTGCCATTCAGAGCCAAATTATTTACACGTGGATCCAGATTGCTATGAAAGGCCAATCTACATGGAAACCTGCATGTAAAGTTCAAATCAGGCATTATGAATGTCCAGCTGTATTATAGTGAGTGAGTGAGTGAGTGAGTGAGTGAGTGAGTGAGTGAGTGAATGAGTGAGTGAGTGAGTGAGTGCTGTTGTCCTTTTATACCACAGTACAATAATTCTATTGCCCAGTTCCTTCTGAAATGCTAGTTTTTACTCATATTCAACACAGATCTATGCATTCTGTAACTGTCATCACTCCTACATGCTTCTACACAGGTTTTCAAAATAATATCACTTAGATCTTAGTGCAATGCTACTGAATTTCATGTAATATTTGTGGGTACCAAATATTCAAATTTACAAAGAAAGTATTCATCATTTTTATCAGCACCTGTACCAGGTAAACATGAATTGTCCAGTCTGTTAAATTCTATAATATTTATGTTATCAAGTCTATTGTGATTTATTCAAAACGTTTCCAGTGCAAGAGATGTCACCACCACTACCACGTACATTTAACTGTATCGATCAAGAGCATTTGTACTATAGGCCTTTAGACTCAAAACACTGAATAAAATGAATCCACAAATCTGTCATGCAATGATAGTTCTCTCACTGATTCTTCAGTACAGACTTACACCTGAAGAATCACTTACATCTTAGCATGGTTAAACTTTATTATTTCAACACACACTTATAAAAGTCAGATACATAAGATCAAAGTGCTAAGACTTCTGTACTTCACTGTTCTCTTATGATAGTTGTCTTTTTCAAGGAGACGATGACAGTTTGGTTAAGAAAGGTATGCAATCAGTTGCAAAACTTATCTTAAAGATTCTTTCTAAATAATCACACCTGTAATCTTTTAACCCCAATTTAACCATGTAACCCAACCCTGTACATTTAGATGACATTTCAATGGATCCACGAAGGGACATTACTAATAATCCACTAACATACAGTCCCGTCATGATTCTTCTGCAATGCATCAATTCCCGAAAGTGGAAGTCACACCTTTTAAATTTTAACCACGCTAAACCTTACACCATGTTCTAAATATTTAAGACAGTTTGGCTTGAAGGAAGAAGTCGTTCAGCAGAATGTGTGACAATAATAAATCTCACTCGTATTGTCAGAAATATGAACCCAACACAATCAAAATGGTTACTGGCATTAGTCCTAAGCTCCCTGTCAACATCAAAATGCTCATTTCTTTAACCACAAACAGTTAAAACCCCATTAACCTTTTGCAAGGCTTATCTTATCAGAGAACACATGTTAATTGCAAATGTACACAGGTCAAAGGTCATGGTGTCATTGAGAGGTTAATGAGACTGGTTGTCATGTGACATTAAACCATGGCTGTAGTCGGTTGAAATGTCATTATTTGGTATTTTTTATTTGTTTGAATTATTCAAAAAATATATTTCTACATTGGTTAAAGCACAGTGTCTCCACTCATATTTCAAGCAGGCTATATTGGATTACTTATATCCGGTTCTGAATTTTTAACCCATGAAGGTCCAGGACAGAAATGATCTTCATTAACCCATGGTTGTCATAAGCTGCGACAGCACAGCATCTGGAGGTCAGGCTCGCTGGGTTCGTGGACACAGTTCACAACTGCATAGGTCCATGCTCATGTTGTTGATCACTAGATTATCTGGCCCATTTAATTCATGAGACCTGGAAACTATTTCTTAGTATCTGGTCTGTTCAATTTTAATATATCATTATGAAAAATAGGGGATATTGGGTTTACAAGATCTGCAAAATGCAAATGATGAAGTCAAGCATGAAAAAGATGAAGAGAATCAAGGGAAAATGTGACAATTTATTCCATTCCTTTGGAAATGTTTCATCTGTATGGATATATAGAAGTATGCTTGCAAAATGGAATATCCACTACTCTTTTTTAATGGTATAAAAGAAATTTAAAGCAACATGGTGCCTATTGAGTTGGGAGTGTGGAAACTCTAGGCTTTCTTCATTCTGGGCCAATAAACTGTGATCTTGGAGTAAAAATCAATATACAAAGTAATTAAAACAGAAACTTTACAAACATGCACAAAATGTCAAATGCTGGTTGCACCTGCCCAAAAGACAGCTGCTAGTTGTGTCTGGCAAACTGTTGTCAGTGTCTGCAACACAGAACATGCAGCATGGATAGTACATCAGAAGGAGCACCTGTTGATCATTTCACACAGTCAGTAATATGAAATACTACCCAGAGACCTTCTGTTTATAAAGACAATATTTTTTTCCAGAGTGATTATTTTTTCTTAGCATATCCTTTTCCTATGCTAATGTTTATGTTGTATAAAGTGACAAGCTGCCTGTGTCTTCCCCTCCTCCGACACCCATCAGCCGAGGGCAGGATTTCAATGGGTTGGTAGGGGTGCGCGGTTATTGTTGATGATATTGTAGTCACATATCCTTTCTACCACAACATCCTGTCTCACATCACCGTCTGACTGACAGCCACTGTAACACCACTGACACCACCTAGTCATGACATTTCTCCATCTCTAACACCGTCTTTACCAACATCAGTGCCACCATCATCCACTACTTCTGAACTTTCACATCACCCCTTAGCATTACCATGGCACCGACTGTACTGATATCCATGCCCATCCCAACACACCTGTACCAGGCCTACCATCAGGACAACCTGCATCAGACCTACCATCAGGACAACCTGCATCAGACCTACCATCAGTACAACCTGCATCAGACCTACCATCAGTACAACCTGCATCAGACCTACCATCAGTACAACCTGCATCAGACCTACCATCAGGACAACCTGCATCAGACCTACCATCAGCACAACCTGCATCAGACCTACCATCAGCACAACCTGCATCAGACCTACCATCAGGACAACCTGCATCAGACCTACCATCAGTACAACCTGCATCAGACCTACCATCAGTACAACCTGCATCAGACCTACCATCAGGACAACCTGCATCAGACCTACCATCAGGACAACCTGCATCAGACCTACCATCAGGACAACCTGCACCAGACCTACCATCAGTACAACCTGCATCAGACCTACCATCAGGACAACCTGCATCAGACCTGCATCAGACCTACCATCAGGACAACCTGCATCAGACCTACCATCAGGACAACCTGCATCAGACCTACCATCAGTACAACCTGCATCAGACCTACCATCAGTACAACCTGCATCAGACCTACCATCAGGACAACCTGCATCAGACCTACCATCAGGACAACCTGCATCAGACCTACCATCAGGACAACCTGCATCAGACCTACCATCAGGACAACCTGCACCAGACCTACCATCAGGACAACCTGCATCAGACCTACCATCAGTACAACCTGCATCAGACCTACCATCAGTACAACCTGCATCAGACCTACCATCAGCACAACCTGCATCAGATCTACCATCAGTACAACCTGCATCAGACCTACCATCAGTACAACCTGTATCAGACCTACCATCAGGACAACCTGCATCAGACCTACCATCAGGACAACCTGCATCAGACCTACCATCAGTACAACCTGCATCAGACCTACCATAAGGACAACCTGCATCAGACCTGCATCAGACCTACCATCAGGACAACCTGCATTAGACCTACCATCAGTACAACCTGCATCAGACCTACCATCAGGACAACCTGCATCAGACCTACCATCAGGACAACCTGCATCAGACCTGCATCAGACCTACCATCAGTACAACCTGCATCAGACCTACCATCAGGACAACCTGCATCAGACCTACCATCAGGACAACCTGCATCAGACCTACCATCAGGACAACCTGCATCAGACCTACCATCAGGACAACCTGCACCAGACCTACCATCAGTACAACCTGCACCAGACCTGCATCAGACCTACCATAAGGACAACCTGCACCAGACCTACCATCAGTACAACCTGCATCAGACCTGCACCAGACCTACCATCAGTACAACCTGCATCAGACCTGCATCAGACCTACCATCAGGACAACCTGCATCAGACCTACCATCAGGACAACCTGCATCAGACCTACCATCAGTACAACCTGCATCAGACCTACCATAAGGACAACCTGCATCAGACCTACCATCAGGACAACCTGCATCAGACCTGCATCAGACCTACCATCAGTACAACCTGCATCAGACCTACCATCAGGACAACCTGCATCAGACCTACCATCAGGACAACCTGCATCAGACCTACCATCAGGACAACCTGCATCAGACCTACCATCAGGACAACCTGCATCAGACCTACCATCAGGACAACCTGCACCAGACCTGCATCAGACCTACCATAAGGACAACCTGCACCAGACCTACCATCAGTACAACCTGCATCAGACCTGCATCAGACCTACCATCAGTACAACCTGCACCAGACCTGCATCAGACCTACCATAAGGACAACCTGCATCAGACCTACCATAAGGACAACCTGCACCAGACCTACCATCAGTACAACCTGCATCAGACCTGCACCAGACCTACCTTTAGGACAACCTGCACCAGACCTGCATCAGACCTACCATAAGGACAACCTGCATCAGACCTACCATCAGGACAACCTGAACCAGGCCCACCATCAGTACAACCTGCATCAGACCTACCGTCAGGACAACCTGCATCAGACCTACCATCAGTACAACCTGCATCAGACCTACCATCAGGACAACCTGCACCAGACCTGCATCAGACCTACCATAAGGACAACCTGCATCAGACCTACCATCAGGACAACCTGTACCAGGCCCACCATCAGTACAACCTGCATCAGACCTACCATCAGGACAACCTGCATCAGACCTACCATCAGTACAACCTGCATCAGACCTACCATCAGGACAACCTGCACCAGACCTACCATCAGGACAACCTGCATCAGACCTACCATCAGGGCAACCTGCACCAGACCTGCATCAGACCTACCATCAGGACAACCTGCATCAGACCTACCATCAGGGCAACCTGCACCAGACCTACCATCAGGACAACCTGCATCAGACCTACCATCAGGGCAACCTGCACCAGACCTGCATCAGACCTACCATCAGGACAACCTGCATCAGACCTACCATCAGGGCAACCTGCACCAGACCTGCATCAGACCTACCATCAGGGCAACCTGCACCAGACCTGCATCAGACCTACCATCAGGACAACCTGCATCAGACCTGCACCAGACCTGCATCAGGACAACCATCAGGACAACCTGCACCAGACCTGCATCAGACCTACCATCAGGACAACCTGCATCAGACCTACCATCAGGGCAACCTGCACCAGACCTGCATCAGACCTACCATCAGGGCAACCTGCACCAGACCTGCATCAGACCTACCATCAGGACAACCTGCATCAGACCTACCATCAGGACAACCTGCATCAGACCTGCACCAGACCTGCATCAGGACAACCATCAGGACAACCTGCACCAGACCTGCATCAGACCTACCATCAGGACAACCTGCATCAGACCTACCATCAGGGCAACCTGCACCAGACCTGCATCAGACCTACCATCAGGGCAACCTGCACCAGACCTGCATCAGACCTACCATCAGGGCAACCTGCACCAGACCTGCATCAGACCTACCATCAGGACAACCTGCACCAGACCTGCACCAGACCTACCATCAGGGCAACCTGCACCTGACCTGCACCAGACCTGCATCAGGACAACCTGCACCAGACCTACCATCAGGGCAACCTGCACCAGACCTGCATCAGACCTACCATCAGGACAACCTGCATCAGACCTACCATCAGGGCAACCTGCACCAGACCTGCATCAGGCCTACCATCAGTACAACCTGTACCAGGCCTACCATAAGTACAACCTGCATCAGACCTACCATCAGGACAACCTGCATCAGACCTACCATCAGGACAACCTGCATCAGACCTACCATCAGGACAACCTGCACCTAGCCTACCATCAGTACAACCTGCATCAGACCTACCATCAGGACAACCTGCATCAGACCTACCACCAGGACAACCTGTACCAGGCCCACCATCAGGACAACCTGCATCAGGACAACCATCAGGACAACCTGCATCAGACCTGCATCAGACCTACCATCAGGACAACCTGCATCAGACCTGCATCAGACCTGCATCAGACCTACCATCAGGACAACCTGCATCAGACCTGCATCAGACCTACCATCAGGACAACCTGCATCAGACCTGCATCAGACCTACCATAAGGACAACCTTCATCAGACCTACCATCAGGACAACCTGCATCAGACCTACCATCAGGACAACCTGCATCAGACCTACCATCAGGACAACCTGCATCAGACCTACCATCAGGACAACCTGCATCAGACCTACCATAAGGACAACCTGCACCAGACCTACCATCAGTACAACCTGCATCAGACCTACCATCAGGACAACCTGCATCAGACCTACCATCAGTACAACCTGCATCAGACCTACCATCAGGACAACCTGCATCAGACCTACCACCAGTACAACCTGTGCCTGGCTTACCATCAGTACAACCTGCATCAGACCTACCATCAGGACAACCCGTGCCTGGCTTACCGTCAGTACAACCTGCACCAGACCTACCACCAGTACAACCTGTGCCTGGCTTACCGTCAGTACAACCTGTGCCTGGCTTACCGTCAGTACAACCTGCACCAGACCTACCATCAGTACAACCTGTGCCTGGCTTACCGTCAGTACAACCTGCACCAGGCCCACCATCAGTACAACCTGTACATCTTGCAGTCTGTCATGATGTACACAGATGATACAATGACTTCCTGATATAAGGCTCTATTCTGAGGCCAACTGCTACATGCATTTATTTATTTACGGGTAATTTTAGAATAGGAACAGAATGTGACTGAAGAGTAACGGCCAAAATTAGCTCTAAAAATAAATTCCTGTAGTACGCCTGGCACTGCGTGTAGTTAAATAAACTCAGATGGTGAAATACAATATCTGACACATTATGCTGAAATTCCAGTCAATTCAGCTGTCCATCTGATCAAAACATCTGAACAGAAATATTAGAAATATATGATGAAATAGGTACCACAGCAACCAAATTTTTGTGTGTATTAGACTGCATGAAAAAAATTAAATGTTTCTCAAGCATATTTCTTCCAAAAGTGATGAGGGCGGAAGAACTCTATTTTTAATTTTTTAAAGAAAAATGAAGTGACACGGAATGAACACACTTTTATCTTTTTCTCTCTGAAATGCAGCTTGGGAAGTTTAGCACATGTTAATGAGTTGTAGATTCAGTTCTTACAGACACTCGTTCTTATAGTATACAAATGGATAATCGGGACATTCTTACAGTGGACAAATGGATGATCGAGCCGCGGTCAAGTAAAAACTATCTATTTAAAATGGCAATAAAAAATTGTTAAGTGCCAGAGAAACACTTCACTTTTTTTAATTAGCCTTAAATATTCTACAGATGCCATGGTGACAGTGACCCAAAATATTCAACAACAACAAATATTCAACGATTGTCTCAGTTCAGCCAGTGGTAAAATAGGTACCCGTGACGATGACCTATTTTAACTAGGGAATCATTAATGCAATATCTACCTCACAATCAAATGCATAAAAATCCTAAATCTTTACTCCAAAGATGCCATTCATGTTTTGCCTGCATGGTTTACATACTAGCTTTACAAGATCATGTTACTAGTCATATGACCATGCTGCTAGATGTATTTTCATGGCACGCCAAAATGGCAAAATTGATTACATAAAATCGGAATTGAATTGCAAAAATCATTTCAAAGCAGATACTAGTGCTGTTTACTAGGCTATCAACGCAAAAAGACCAGATACCGGCAGTGTAATTATTAGGCTCTAGATAATGATGATAAGGGGTAGCTGGACAGGGAATCCTATGACCTTCCATCTCATGTGGTACACACCATGATAAATGACATGGGAAATCTACTCCCGCAGGTGTATTGTAACAGGGAAATTCTTTATTATCTCGGCAGTCTGAAATGTTTGACTGTATTGTGAGACTTTTTGATACAAGGGCCATGTAGTACTATCACAACATTGCTAAAAATATTCAGCGAACGAAAGGATCGAAAACATACGACGTCAGTCCGGCAAAACTTTGAGACTGTTTCGATAAAAGTGGCAGCTTAACGATAGAAAATGGGTTATATACATGGACATATAATAGTTTATGAAATAAACTTCATCTTGTCTGAAGGCAGGCTGAACGATATCAAAAGGTTGTATTTATTTTTCGTTCACGAAATGTTTTATTGTTATCCAATCGAAAACCCATTACGCCAGGATAATATATTCAATAATGACCAGGGACCAAATGTAATAATGACCACAAATGCCCACATAATGTTGACTGTGACCTAACACTGACCTCAAAGTATCCTCATATGCTCTGAATAGTTACCTCTTATATTGTTACAACACTATGACCTCAGCATGACCTAAAATATTGTACAGTGATAATATATTACACAGTGACCTCAATGTGACCCAATCAAAGACTCGGTTTTCAGAGTCTATTCTGACCTAAGAGTGACCTCATATGTTCCTTAGCTGTGATTTATTACATTTAATGACCTAAATGTGATCTCATATATTCCAGTGAAGCAATATTCTACATAGTAGCCTAGAGACCTTGTAGTGAACTTGTATAACATGCTAAAGCAATATATTACTGATACAATTTATTATGTCATAAATGATGTGATACTGTTTTTATTTGAAAATATGAAATAAATAAGCATCTTACACAACTGAAATATTAGTTTGAGCCCAAACTACTTTCAGGTTTCTTAAAGTATAAGTTAGTCTTCACAAAGAAACCATGAAGTATGTCCTTCGAATTGTGAGTCTGTGTGTCAATGTATAGCATACAGGATTTGTGGGTCTGTTTAAAGGGTTTTGGGGATTTGGGATTTGCTTACTTATTTCTGGTTTTACGCTGCTCTCTGTAGTATTCCTGCGATATGGCCTGTAAAATCAGACCAGACAGACCTGTGATTGACATCATCAGCAATGAATTGGGATAATCTAAATTTGATTATTTTACTTAATCTTTTATTGCACTTTTCTTTAAGGCCCTCAGGCCATGTACAACATATACAAAAAGAATACATTTTTGTAGAAAAGATGAAGTAATTCAAATAAATGGTTAAAATGTTGAAACAATTTTTCTCTGAACATGAGCTTCTTTGAGATAATTATAGCAATTTAAAAGGGCATACAGTCAAAGCCTGTTTACTCGGACCCAACATATCCAGAAACCCAGCCAGTTCATTAACTGTACTCGCTTAACCGGACCCCACGCTTCCGGACCCAGACAGTGAAGTTTCAAACCATTCCCATAGATTTTCATTGAAAAATGATAAAGTTATCCGGATGGAGAGATCTGTGCAAACGTCCATGTGTATGTGTCACGTCAATACCCTTCACCACACGATTTTGTGATTTCACTCTAAATATATCAGATGGCATTTGATCTGTAATAGACCCGTGAAGGTCCCGGGGTAGAATAGGCCTTCAGCAACCCATGCTTGCCATAAAAGGTGACTATGCTTGTCGTAAGAGGCGACTAACGGGATCGGGTGGTCAGACTAGCTGACTTGGTTGACACATGTCATCGGTTCCCCATTGCGCAGATCGATGCTCATGTTATTGATCACTGGATTGTCTGGTCCAGACTCGATTATTTACAGACCGTCGCCATATAGCTGGAATATTGCTAAGTGCGACGTAAAACTAAACTCACTCACTCACTCACCTTGATCTGTAATACTAGTTAACATATTATGATAATTAGTGACAAAAGTTACCTGAATATTTACAGGAACATATACTTCTTCTAACAATTCCAAGTCAGTGAGTCTGACCACCCAATCACAAACCTGACCACCCGATCACAAACCTGACCACCCGATCACATCAGTCAACAAGTATAAGTTGTTGAAGAACAATTTCAAGGGGATTTTCACAGGCTCAAGCCTGGGCAGTGCAGTACTTGGGATGCAAATATAGACTTTATTTGATAAGCACATTCACCACAAGAGGCTTAAGTATATACTTCCTTTATATGTTTAGCATTATAACAGTCTGCAGTTAACACCACATTGCACCTTTTCTCAATGGTTTTCACACTGGCATTAAGTATTATTCAGTATTTCCACAGTGAAAAATAGGACTCAAATAAATATGTTTGCAATTCTGAAAAAGGGGTTGGCACCTGTAATATAATAAAATAATTCAACAAAATAAAGAAATCAAAATACTTTAATTTCAGAGTAAGCAGTAGTCTAGTCTGCCAATGTTGCTTGTATTATATTCATTGTATATTGGAGTCTTGTCTTCCAATGCTGACTGTGTTAAGGTCAGAATGAGATTAATTCCTGCAATGCTGGAATCACAAACAAGTGTATTTCATTCTCCTTTGTAAAACTAAACAGCCATTTCACTACTCCTCACACAAGCAAGTCTAAACAGATGCCAAAAGTAAACAGAGCATTAGGTCATTCAAACACAGGCATAGCTTCTGACTAATTGTAAAGTATGATTTGAAGCCCATGATTGCTCTCTGTTAGCTTACCACCTGACTGTTCTGCAAGGTTTGATGGAGGCTGTTCAAATAAGGCCTTGGATCACTTTCCCTCACATCACAGCTCACCAGTGTGGGAAGCAAGCCAACAACACCACATTTCAAACGATGACTAAAAATCTTGGAATTATCTCCCTTTTTTTGTTTCCAACATTCACCTTTGTCAGTGAACACAAAGGTTTTAAGAATTTCCTCTTGTAATGTTTAAAGACAGAGAAAACAGTCTTGGCTTCAAATGTCATGACAATGACAGGTCTGCCTGGTTTGAATAAAAAGATTCTTTCCAGTAATGTTCTCTGCATATACAAGAGCTGTTCGATCAAAGGCAGCTTTGTTGCACAATCAGCATGCACAAAGGGAACATAAACTGTGCATGACCAGAAACAATTATAGACAGCTATGTTCACAATTTCTTTTCTTTGATAGTTGGATGAGAACATGCATAGCCGATGCAGATTTGCATTTTTGTAATTATTGCATGCTTGAACTTGAAAAGCATCTCTTTAAGTTAATATTCTGTCATGTTTACAACCAATACAATTTTCGCTTCAGAAAATACATTTGCGGAAATGTTTCACATACCATCAAAAGAATTTTGGTTATAAAATTTAATTACATGTTAGAACTTTCAGGTCTAAAAATTCATAATATTAGCCTAAAGACAAGCATAGATATGATCAATAAATTGAAAACATATTTCCTCATACAAGTTTTAACTGGTTTTATATGTCAAAGTCTCACTGTTGCCATTGTTGCGAAGATCAACATTATGCATCTACAGAATCCTGTCAGTCAGACTGTTCCATTGCATTATATCACACTGTGCTGTCTTTGAGCGAGGACACTCCAAATCAGTCTGGGATTCAAGCCATTGTGCAATCACCAGACAAATCAAGGGAAGCAACTCTGTACAGCAGATCAGTTTGGGATTCCAATGCATGAATAATCAGCAGACAGAACTTAGGGAGACAACTCTCTACACCAGACCACTCTGAGATTCAAACCCACGAACAATGTACAGACAGAACTAGGGGAAGCAACTCTAAACAACAGATCAGTTTGGGATTCAAACCTATGACCAATGAGCAGATACCACCAAGGGAAGCAACTCTGTATAACAAATCAGTTTGGGATTCCAATCCATGAACAATGTGCAGATACAACAAAGGGAAGCAACTCTGAACAAGAGATCAGTTTGGGATTCAAACCTCTGAACAATAAGCAAATAGAGCTAAGGGAGGTAACTGTGAACAACAAGCTCACACCACTTGGCCACCCGAGGCTACTCTTGCAACTCAGAGATCTAAAAGCAAACATTGAAGAATAAGAGTGTGGACTGTTCTTCTCCCTGCTCAACTGGCAAGAACAAAACCTGCAGCCAGATATTCTGAAGTACATTCTTTATGTAATATAGTATTGTTAAACTTAGACGCCTCTACTGATTATTCTCAGCTATCTATTTTCGTGCTGCAACTGGGCCAACATCCTCAGCTGGCACAAAATCAGCACACATGGCTGTTTCATTTCAATTTTGTTCCTAACCTTGTTGTCCGACAGCAACCATTCTGCTAAACTTAGATATACAGACAAGAAATACCTTAATTAACTGGCAGTCTATGAACTAATTACCACAACAAGAATTATATACATTACTTACATATTCTGTTTACAGTCCATGAACCATGTTATTTTCTGTTCTACCCACCCTTACTGTAATGCAAAAGTCTTATATGAAACGAGTCCTTCTCCAGAAAATAGAGTAACTTTATACATATCATAGGAGATGTTGGACATACGTGTATTTGTTTCAGGGTTGGTTGGTTGTTTTTCCAAAGCCACACTCAGCAATGTTCCAGCTATACTACAGCAGTTTGTAAATAATCAAGTCTGGTCACACAATCCAGTGATCAACAGCATGAGCATCAATCTACACAACTGGGATATGATGACATCTGGCAACCTAGTCCACGAGCCTGACCACCAGATCCCATTTCTGTGTACGTACAAGAGGCCTACAGTCTCTTTTACATTGATATTTTAGCACCCTGCCAAGTCATTTCACAGCATGTAATATACGAAAAGACATAAATGGTCATAGTTCCTGGAACACCTCTGGCATTGTCAAAAGACAGTGGGATGCCACTACCCAATCCCAGCGCTCAATGATGTCTATTGTTCCTCTCATATTCTGCATCAATTTAGGATTCACTGCCAGGAGTTGACTCAGCTCTCAAAAACCAATTAAGGTGTGACTTGATGGATCACCTTCCTCAGGAAATTGAAAGGTATGCAAAAATAAGCTGTTATGATGTAATCTGCAAGTCAAAGGTCTGTTTTTACTGGCACATTTGTTATGATATTCTCCTCAGGTGTTCTGTGTGTTATCAATTTCTGCTATGATATAGTAAGCTGTTTAGGTACATTTCTTCACCTGCTGTTATGAAATAATCATCTGTTTACAGGTGTATTTTACCTGCTGTCATGAAACATTGCAGTGTTCACAGGTGTGCTTTACCTGATGTATAAAGAAATTAGCTGTTTACAGGTATGTTTTACCTGCTGTTATTAAACAATCAGCTGTTTACAGGTGTGTTCTATATGTGTTCACTACAACAGCTGTATACAGTTGTCTTATCAGCTTCACTGAGCAATGCTTTAATGAGATAAAAGCTATGTACAGATGCGTTCTACATTTTGTAATTAGATTTATAGTTGTTTACAGGTGTGTTTTACCTGCTTTAATAGCATTAACAGCGTGTCCAGGTGTGCTTAGCCTGCTTTAACAGAAATAACACCTGTATTGATGAATGTTTTCTCTTCCCTTTACCTGCTGTTTTGATATATTCAGCTGTTTGCAGGTGTGAATTGAACTGCACCTATGACATCACCTACATATATTCACAAGGGGGCATCATTCTCTGGTCAATTCTGACTCTTTGTAATGACCGTTTCCAAAATAATAGCAATAAAAGAATGTCTGAGACCACTGGTACCACTATTGAACTACCTACATCTAACTCATTCCTGTGTGTGACCAATGCATTTGGACCTTTGTCTACTCACACAGCTGAATGCATGTACAGCAGCCACAGCATGTCCAAGTCCCATGTTGGCATTTGAACCAGGGACACTTTCTGATCCAAAGTTGGATGCCCTGTTCACATGACCAAACCACCTAAGCCCATTAGCAAGATGAGTGAGTGAGTGAGTTTGGTTTTACGCAACACTCAGCAATATTCTAGCCATATGACGGCAGTCTGTAAATAATGGTCTGGACCAGACAACCCAGTGATCATCAGCATAAGCACTAACGTGCATTTTCGAACCAATGACATTTGTCGACTAACACAGTGAGCTTGACCACCCATTTACCTGTTATGAAAAGCATGGGTTACTGAAAACCAATTCTAAAGCAGATTTTCACAAGTGCAGCAAACTGACAAGGTAAGAATGTCACTAAGGTTACTAAGGTAACCTTAGTACAATGCTAAAGAATGGGAATTAAGGTTAACCTTAGTAAAGGTTGCTTTTTGAAAGGAGCCCCTGGATACTGATAATCTAGGGCCAGAGGCTACTACACCCAGGGCCCTGTTACATAAAGACCTTAGCACTAAACAGTCATAATTCTTAAAATAAGCCCAGATGTATGACAATCGCCTTGTTGAAGAGGACCTTGATCCTAAGTTGCAAGTGTTTACTACAAATATATGATGGCACTGGAACAGTTCTCCATATGTTAGACATTTGGGCATCATTCCACAAAGAGATCTTGGCACTAAAACAAACGTAACTCCCTCACTTCACCATAGTGCTTTAACAGTTTTATGTGGATTGGAAGAGTTAATGAAGCTCAAAAGCCTTGGTAGTGGTCAGTCTATACTAAGAGCATACTTACCATTGACGCAATGGAATCTATCACAGCATGAACCTGGCATGTCTGTGGCCTTGGAGATGATCTGTAGTTGGGAGCCCTCTGGACACTGGACAGACGGACAGGACTCCATCCCCTTGCACTTGCATCTGGAACAGCAGGAACTACATCAGCAGGTGCATCAACTACCTCAGGTAAAACAGCAGGTGTAACATCTACATTAAGTACTACAAGGCACTTAATGATATCTAGCTTTCAATATACCGTGGCAACTTCTGTTACAAGCAAATATTCAATCCTATATTATGGTACTTATGAGGCGATAGTCTGTTATCTTGTCATGCTGCTATCTTAGCAATATTTTCATTTTTGAGACTAGATGTCAGTCTACCAGAGACATTTAACACCTAATTAGACTATGGATCACAGATTATTTATGTGAAACTAACATGAGAAGAACAGGAAGAGGAGAACAGTAGGAGAGGAGAGGTTGTATCCTTGGCAGAAAATAATCATCAAAGTGAACATGATTTTTTATGGTTGTTTATTTTTTCCAGCTACATGCTGGGAGTTGGTAAATATCAAGTCAGGATCAGATGATCCAATGATCAACATCATCAGCATCAATCTCTAAAATTTGGATACGCTGGCATATGTCAACCAATTCAGCCTGAACACCCAATCCAGTTTGTCTTCTTTCACAACAAGCATTGGTTGCTGAAGAATAATTCAAATCTGGATCTGCTCAGGTACATGAAATCTGGCTCTGCTCAGGTACATGAAATCTGGCTCTGCTCAGGTACATGAAATCTGGCTCTGCTCAGGTACATGAAATCTGGCTCTGCTCAGGTACATGAAATCTGGATCTGCTCAGGTACATGAAATCTGGATCTGCTCAGGTACATGAAATCTGGCTCTGCTACATGAAATCTGGCTCTGCTCAGGTACATGAAATCTGGCTCTGCTCAGGTACATGAAATCTGGCTCTGCTCAGGTACATGAAATCTGGATCTGCTCAGGTACATGAAATCTGGCTCTGCTCAGGTACATGATTTTTTCATAGAATACAGGTAGGTCAGTGGTTAAACAAACAGGAGCAAAACAACACATACTACTAGACAAACAATGTATCAAAAGAGTAACTTAAGTAGAAGCAACTCAAACTCATTGCTACCTAACAAATTCCACTTATAGATGGGTACATTTCATTGAGGTTGACTATGCTGAAGAAGACATCACACTGCAGTCTAGATAGGCAGTTAGAAGTATGAACAAAAATAAAACATGAAACTATTATGGCTAGATCCTCTTTATTGTTTGCAATGACATTCCAGGGATGCGTCTCTGCTCTTTATCACCATGTCTCCACATCATAGGGAGCTGGTGATCAAAGTAGGACAAACAGAGCCATGTCCATCATGATGATGTTCCTTCATCCTGGTAGTGAAGGGATGACAAGGTGACGAGGATGATCAAAGCCTGGTTTACCTGGTCAGGTAGGAATTACAGCACCTGCCAATCAGACCACCACCTTCAACTACCTTGTGATGTGACAAACTGAGATATTGGGCTTGAGAGGACTTATTCAGTGATTAACTCATCATGTAGAAGATGAGACAGCTGAAACTGACAAACACTGAACTGGTAGTGTATCAAGGGAGATAACTGTGGAGAAAGAGACCTAAATGTGGGTCTACATTTGTCTAAGGCTATGTTAACTGCTTGAATTACATGTTTCAATTATCAATCCTAGAATCACAGGCTTGACATGATTTATATCCTTGATTGTCATTGTTCTGAAGGTTTTTATGTGAATATATCTAATCAACTAAACGTGATAACACTTACTGTCTGTGCGGAACTAAACATGATAATACTGTCTGTGAGGAACTAAACGTGATAACACTTACTGTCTGTGAGGAACTAAACGTGATAACAATTACTTCTAATGAGCAACTGAAGAACTAAATGTCATAACACCTATGCATAAAAACGAATGTGTGAAGAACTGATTAAATGTTCAAACTTTTTGTTGATGAATTTATAGGAATTTAACTAAATTTACTAACTCCTAATATCTAAATGCTAACTCTGCTAATGTTCAACACCCAACTAATACCAAAGTAATCTAACCTCGAAATATCTAACCTCGAAATATCTAACTTCTAACTTTCCTTACTAAGAAAACCCAGCTGACTGTCTAAACTAAAATATAAACCTAACTCAAAAAGTCTGTAGTCTGCGATGTTGAAAAACCAACTAAAATGTTTAACATTGAATCTGGGATCCTGTACAGTTCACTCGCAGGTAAATCACATGCAGTCAGTGTCTATGAAATGAGCGAACTGGATGTGTTCCTACGAATGTTTGTTCATTCCATAAACATTAACTGAACGAGATGCGTTTTTGTGAACACTCCCGAACAGTCATAAAGAAATGAAATGTAACTGCTGTGAATGTTCCAAACAAGGTCAAGTTACCATAGCAAGGGTCCAAACCGGCGGTATCTCATCAAAGTGAGGTGTCAAAGCCAGCAGTACCTCACCACAGTGGGTTGTCCAAGATAGCAGTACTTCACCTCAGTGAGGTGTCCAAGATAGCAGTACCTCACCTCAGGAAGGCGTCCAAGATAGCAGTACCTCACCAAAGTGAGGTGTCCAAGATAGCAGTACCTCACCTCAGGGAGGTGTCCAAAATACCCATACCTCACCAAAGTGAGATATCCAAGATAGCAGTACCTCACCAAAGTGAGGTGTCCAAGATAGCAGTACCTCACCTCAGGGAGGTATCCAAAACAGCACTCACCACAGTGAGGTGTCAAAGAGAGCTGTACCTCACCACAGTGAGGTGTCCAAGATAGCAGTATCTCACCACAGTAAGGGAAGGAGTGGGTACTGCTGTAAACACTGGGTGCAGGTTATGGGGCAGGTCAGTGAGGGCATGTCCACCACTTGTTGGAGGAGATAGGTCAGCAAGGGAGATTTATGACCTGTGACATCTACAATGATTTGCAGTGTAGGGACAACAAAGCCCAGTAACTCATCAGAACCCTACTCCTGAACAAGTCTGCTATACACAGCAGTATTCTATTGAACATTATACAGTCAAGCTTATCCATTTCCCACGTGGGACACCATGGAACCGCATCAAAATATGAACCTTCACACTCAAGAATAGCATCTCCACTGTAGGAAACCATGTTCCACAATTCTTCATAAGATGATGGCAGACTGTCAGCAGGCTGCAAACTGTAACCAAGTCATTCACATACAACTAGCATACACCCATTCAGTCCTAATATTAGTTGTCCATATCATCAGACAAGAAACTGTAACCAAGTCATTCACATACAACTAGCATACACCCATTCAGTCCTAATATTAGTTGTCCATATCATCAGACAAGAAACTGTAACCAAGTCATTCACATACAACTAGCATACACCCATTCAGTCCTAATATTAGTTGTCCATATCATCAGACAAGAAACTGTAACCAAGTCATTCACATACAACTAGCATACACCCATTCAGTCCTAATATTAGTTGTCCATATCATCAGACAAGAAACTGTAACCAAGTCATTCACATACAACTAGCATACACCCATTCAGTCCTAATATTAGTTGTCCATATCATCAGACAAGAAACTGTAACCAAGTCATTCACATACAACTAGCATACACCCATTCAGTCCTAATATTAGTTGTCCATATCATCAGACAAGAAACTGTAACCAAGTCATTCACATACAACTAGCATACACCCATTCAGTCCTAATATTAGTTTTCCATATCATCAGACAAGAAACTGTAACCAAGTCATTCACATACAACTAGCATACACCCATTCAGTCCTAATATTAGTTGTCCATATCATCAGACAAGAAACTGTAACCAAGTCATTCACATACAACTAGCATACACCCATTCAGTCCTAATATTAGTTGTCCATATCATCAGACAAGAAACTGTAACCAAGTCATTCACATACAACTAGCATACACCCATTCAGTCCTAATATTAGTTGTCCATATCATCAGACAAGAAACTGTAACCAAGTCATTCACATACAACTAGCATACACCCATTCAGTCCTAATATTAGTTTTCCATATCATCAGACAAGAAACTGTAACCAAGTCATTCACATACAACTAGCATACACCCATTCAGTCCTAATATTAGTTGTCCATATCATCAGACAAGAAACTGTAACCAAGTCATTCACATACAACTAGCATACACCCATTCAGTCCTAATATTAGTTGTCCATATCATCAGACAAGAAACTGTAACCAAGTCATTCACATACAACTAGCATACACCCATTCAGTCCTAATATTAGTTGTCCATATCATCAGACAAGAAACTGTAACCATAAATCCATTATAATCCACAGCATCCGCCAAATTCATAATTGTATGGACTCTTAAGCCACCAAAAGCACATTCTATTCAGGACTATAATCATCTGAATGTTTTGATGCAAGTGTGGAGACTCAACCATGCAATGAAAGTGATTTTACAGAACTTGAAGAAGCTTAATCTTTGAGCAAATACAAGTTGATCAAGTTGAGCGTCTGGCCTAACTTTACATAATTTTCCTTGATATATACAAAAACTATAACTGAAGACAGAACACATGCAGAGAGGTGTAATGCTCAGGTATTCGATTGCAGCCATGAACAATGGAGAATTGAGAACTCAAGAAGGGGGAGAAGATTGAAAAGGTGAGATGTCAACTTTGTAGGTTAATCAAACACAGCTCACACCTAGATCTCCTCTTTTCACTCCCTTCTCAGTACACGCACACCTTAAGCCACTGCACCAGCTCTTATCTGTACACACACCCTAGTGTACCCCCTCTTTGTTTGTACATGTACACCTCACACAAATACACCTCCCTATTCTTCTCTGTATACACACCTCATACCAGTACACCTCCCTCTTCTTCTGCATACACACCTCATACAAGAACACCTCTTTCTTCTTTTTACTACACACACCTCACAGTAATACACCTCCCTATTCTCTGTACACATCTTACACCAGTACATCTTCTCTGTACACACACCTCACACCAATACACCTCCATCGTCTTCTCTGTACTCACACCAGTACATCTCTTTCTCTGTACACAAATATCACACCAGTACACCTACCTTTCTTCTCTTAACACCCATCTCACACCAATACACCCATCTCTCCTCCTCTCTACACATATCCAACCACTGCAAACACAGAACTTAAGATCAAAAGTTACTGAGACAAATCCACACACAGAAAATATATTTTGTGACAAACTAAATTAACTCGCTATGTAAACCCTTGTTTCACCCACATCACAATGATCAAAGAAGAATCTGTAGTCATCAGCATGCAAGCTCCACATAGCCAAGCATAACCAGGTGACAAGAGGTCCATCAAGGTATCTGCCCAGGACCCCCACAGCTCCACATAGCCAAGCATAACCAGGTGACAAGAGGTCCATCAAGGTATCTGCCCAGGACCCCCACAGCTCCACATAGCCAAGCATAACCAGGTGACAAGAGGTCCATCAAGGTATCTGCCCAGGACCCCCACAGCTACACATAGCCAAGCATAACCAGGTGACAAGAGGTCCATCAAGGTATCTGCCCAGGACCCCCACAGCTACACATAGCCAAGCATAACCAGGTGACAAGAGGTCCATCAAGGTATCTGCCCAGGACCCCCACAGCTACACATAGCCAAGCATAACCAGGTGACAAGAGGTCCATCAAGGTATCTGCCCAGGACCCCCACAGCTACACATAGCCAAGCATAACCAGGTGACAAGAGGTCCATCAAGGTATCTGCCCAGGACCCCCACAGCTACACATAGCCAAGCATAACCAGGTGACAAGAGGTCCATCAAGGTATCTGCCCAGGACCCCCACAGCTACACATAGCCAAGCATAACCAGGTGACAAGAGGTCCATCAAGGTATCTGCCCAGGGCCCCCACAGCTACACATAGCCAAGCATAACCAGGTGACAAGAGGTCCATCAAGGTATCTGCCCAGGACCCCCACAGCTCCACATAGCCAAGCATAACCAGGTGACAAGAGGTCCATCAAGGTATCTGCCCAGGACCCCCACAGCTCCACATAGCCAAGCATAACCAGGTGACAAGAGGTCCATCAAGGTATCTGCCCAGGGCCCCCACAGCTACACATAGCCAAGCATAACCAGGTGACAAGAGGTCCATCAAGGTATCTGCCCAGGACCCCCACAGCTCCACATAGCCAAGCATAACCAGGTGACAAGAGGTCCATCAAGGTATCTGCCCAGGGCCCCCACAGCTACACATAGCCAAGCATAACCAGGTGACAAGAGGTCCATCAAGGTATCTGCCCAGGACCCCCACAGCTACACATAGCCAAGCATAACCAGGTGACAAGAGGTCCTTCAAGGTATCTGCCCAGGGCCCCCACAGCTACACATAGCCAAGCATAACCAGGTGACAAGAGGTCCATCAAGGTATCTGCCCAGGGCCCCCACAGCTACACATAGCCAAGCATAACCAGGTGACAAGAGGTCCATCAAGGTATCTGCCCAGGGCCCCCACAGCTACACATAGCCAAGCATAACCAGGTGACAAGAGGTCCATCAAGGTATCTGCCCAGGGCCCCCACAGCTACACATAGCCAAGCATAACCAGGTGACAAGAGGTCCATCAAGGTATCTGCCCAGGACCCCCACAGCTACACATAGCCAAGCATAACCAGGTGACAAGAGGTCCATCAAGGTATCTGCCCAGGACCCCCACAGCTACACATAGCCAAGCATAACCAGGTGACAAGAGGTCCATCAAGGTATCTGCCCAGGACCCCCACAGCTACACATAGCCAAGCATAACCAGGTGACAAGAGGTCCATCAAGGTATCTGCCCAGGACCCCCACAGCTACACATAGCCAAGCATAACCAGGTGACAAGAGGTCCATCAAGGTATCTGCCCAGGACCCCCACAGCTACACATAGCCAAGCATAACCAGGTGACAAGAGGTCCATCAAGGTACCTGCCCAGGACCCCCACAGCTACACATAGCCAAGCATAACCAGGTGACAAGAGGTCCATCAAGGCATCTGCCCAGGACCCCCACAGCTCCACACACAGTGCTATACAGGCATATCTGACAGGCTCACTCAGCCACTGACAAGGGAACTCTATATATCCCATTAACAGCAACAGTAGAACCACAACTGAAAGTTTTTTTGCCCAGGGTAAATGGTGGTATTGTACCTAATGTACTGGCTATGGCAAGCATCTTACGGCCCATTAAATGATGAATGCTAGTGTCACCATGCCCTATGTTTGGAATGCCTGGTACGGCTTGCAAACAGACATGATAAACATGTCACATGTCACAAGAGAAGACCACACCACCACATGACATGGTTCATGCCGCTATGACATGCCTGCATGTCACCACAGGTCAATCGATGTATGTTTGACGGACATAAACAGTGGTTGTTTTTGAATTGGAAATCAAAATAATTTGTAGCTATGTAGGCTAACATCTAGTCTGAATGTTTTACAAAAAGAATATTTCTTAAATTATCTTTTTAAAATATTATGAAAGGTAACCAAAAGACATTCCTTCTGGCTGCAGAAATCAATTTGTAGCCATGTTGACTTACATTTACTTTCTGGACATGCTTAGAATAAAAACATAGTACCTAAATTATCTTCATAAAATTTCATTAAAAAACAGCCAAGAGACTTTCTTTGTTTTCTGACAGCAGTATTTTTAGACATGCCAGACATCAAACATCAGCAAACATTTGCTTCAACAGACTAATGGCCAGGGGAAATCATGGCATGTCTAACATATAGACATAATTTACAATCAAATTGTACATGAAACAGGCAAAAATGGAACCAAACTTAAATAATGATTATATACATGACATATGTTCTTCAAACATCAAATTTAAAAAGACCGTATATATTTGAAACATTAAGATCTGAAGCGTCCAAGCAAATATTTATAACATTATACTAGCTTTCAAAGAAGCTTGCAAGTCTTAAATAGCATGATTCCCTCCTGGATTTTAGTTTACTCAACTTATATCTTCAAGTTGACAATGACTGCAAATACAGATGTCTGCAAATTAACCACATACCAAATGTTCCTAATTATAAAGTGTTGGCAGGAGCTGACACTATGAGTTTACACCATATTTCACATTTTGGAAACACAACTTGTAACAGAACAAGATAAAGAGAATTCATCAGCAAAACCTAGCAGAGAATATATTGGAAATAGAGTTCAACTCAAGTAAAGTATTTAATTTATACTTTATATTTTGCAGACGTATAATGTCAAATACATATAATGTCAATTGAAACACATATTCCTGGAACTAAATATTAGTCGTAACAGAAGTAGTCTCTAATTTCTGAATGATACCTTACTGATTTCAGATGTTGTGCACCATTATAATTATTGCACGACTGACTCACTAATCAAAAACTCAGACATGACCACATCATAATTTGAATTTTGAGATACTTTGTAAATTTTCATATTACCATCTACAAAATAAAACTTTAAAGAAAGATGGTTTAGTTACAAAGACCAAATACTTTCCAACCCAGTGGTTTTGTAACTTGAAGTCCTGTAGAAGTGGTGCCAGTAAACAGTCATCAAGTTTTTGCTGTTTGGTGAATAACTTGTGACTATGTCAGTAAAGCTAATTTAACTATGTACATGAAAACTAGTTTGCACTTTCACATGTCGACATTTGTAGAAGAAACGGGTGAGGCTTGGTACTATTAAAAGATGGTTTCTCTAGAAGGCAGGCTGAGCGCAAGTGCCAGCTTTACCTTTTCTTGATGTAACAGCATCCATCATCGGTCAGTTGATTGGGCAGTTCGTAGCTATCCTGCGGACATGTCTTGTCTTCAGCTGGTGGGCAGATAACTGACCGACAAGGTGCTGAAACACATGGTGATCACGGTTACGAAAATAATAAAACATCTCAATTTCTACACTGTCTGTACAACACATTCATATATAAGAGAGGTGGTGAGTTAGTAAAGGGAAAAGCTTTCCTTGTCCAATTCTGGGATTAACTCCCCAGTCGGGTAAAATGTGGGAAGCCTTTTTGTGATGATTCCTCTAATATTGCAACAAGCAGTCTCAGTAAACTTAGTCTCAGTGTTATTCGTTACACTCCACCACTGAGTCTTACAAACCCTAGTAGAAGGTTGCGTCAGGTAATCTTTTTAACAACCTATGACCATCCAGTCAAATGCGAGATGGTTTAATAGATTTAACCAATCGGACAATGGCTTAGTTACTACTTGGGGATCGAAAGGACTTACAAAATATTCAGGTCACTGACACAGGTGTCTCCACAAACAAAATTCTGCATATAACACAGATATTTGACCTGCAGTACATACCGATACACTTTGGGTTATCTGTTGAGTAATAATACTACATACTGCCCCCTGGAGACATTTGTCAATCAAGTCAATGAGCCTCAAAATCCAATCTCTTAAGTCACCTCATATGACAAGCATGAGTTACTGAAGATCAATTCCAAACCAGATCTTCATGTGATACCCCAGTAATTGATACCATGAGCACTGTCTACAATACAAAGGGACATATTTCACAACTGAATTGGTCATAACAAACCTTTAGGTGCAGGATGACCTAATCTAACCCATTCAATTAATTTCACAATGGCTACAGACTTGCCATTAAGGAAAACAGCAAAATGAAATATCCATTATAATTACTCAGTGAGTATACAAAATATATAAAAATTGGTCTAGTCATTAAATTTTACTCAAGATTTGTTTGCCCCCTTGAAACTGGCTATTTATCAAAGGGAAAGGGCTGGGGAGTTTGGGAGAGGGAGGTGGGGCGGTCATGAATGAAATGACACAGCAAAAGAAATTTAGTCCTAACCTGGATCGTCATGGATACACAGTAAAAGGAAGAAACAGGACACCGCCAAAACCTGTCAAAACCATCCTGGTGGCTGATGGAGGGAGGATTTGAAATTTAAACACTTAAAATCATTAAACTACACATCTACATTTTTAATATCCATTCTAAAGGAAGGTGAGGGGTGTGTTTCTTGTGTCATGAAAAACTGTTATTTAAATTGGGAGGGGAGCAAAATGTGATAGAGCTCTAAAATCTCTTTCTATTACAAAGCATAATTGTAAAATAACTCGAACACACCGACATTGAAACCGACAATGGCATATAAAACATCTTTAGATGGATCAAGTTTAAGCATAATGGGCTCGAAACAACTCATAAATAGCCACACTCTTATTTCAATGCTTCACTCTGATGTTAAATGTTTTTGAAAGGGCTTAAGCCCCTGCTAACATGTACAGATACAGTAAACGTCAGAAAGATTGGGTTATTAGCAGTATTAGAGCTATCAGTATCCTGGAGTGAAGATGTGACAAGGTCAGAGATTCCATGGCATGTATCAGTGAGTGAGTGAGTATGGTTTTATGCTGCAGTCAGTAATATTTCTGCAATCTCTAAGAGACAGACACACCAAAGACATTTGTCTCTTGTCAAATGTTGTGGCATGTGTTTTACGCCACAGTCAGCAATATTCCAGTTATATGTCAGCAGTATGTAAAGAATCAAGTCTGAACCAGCCAATCCAGTGATCAACAGCAGGAGCCTCAATCCACACAACTATGATACAATGACATTTGTCGATCAAGTCAGTGAGCCTCAACATCCAATCTCTTAAGTCACCTCATATGACAAGCATGAGTTACTGAAGATCAATTCCAAACCAGATTTTCATGGGATACCCCAGTAATTGATACCATGAGCACTGTCTACAATACAAAGGGACATATTTCACAACTGAATTGGTCATAACAAACCTTTAGGTGCAGGATGACCTAATCTAACCCATTCAATTAATTTCACAATGGCTACAGACTTGCCATTAAGGAAAACAGCAAAATGAAATATCCATTATAATTACTCAGCGAGTATACAAAATATATAAAAATTGGTCTCGTCATTAAATTTTACTCAAGATTTGTTTGAAAAGGGCCATCCTTTTGTATCTCGAAGTGGAACATACAAAAGGATAACGAACATGAACGTAACTCACAGCTCCCACAAACTTGAGGTTCCCTTGAGTTCTGTAATAACCATAGTCTACTGTATATAGCAAAACCTTTACTATAAAATATAGAGCATGAAGACTCATAATTGTTATTGCCTGTTATTAGGTAAGTCATTCAGGCAGGAAAATGGCAATATTAATGAGTCTCATGAATGCAGTTGGGCAGAAACCCAAGTCATTCATACATGTTCAGCTGATAAATAGTTTTTTAATAGAAAAATTGTAAAGATCAAACAAGTTTCTCAAAGCATTACAAAATATGTAATCACCTTGAGAACAATACAAGGGAAATGTACATACCAAGATGATGAAATGATGTCATATGTCTTCACAAATACTTGTCAAGCAATGTTCAGGAAAGTATGCTCTACTAAGGTAGGTGAGCCATGAACAACATAAGCATGTGAGTGAGTTTAGTTTTACAACATTCCAGCAATATCGCAACAGGGGACACAATACAACTATGTGGAGAATCAAACCCAGGCCTTCAGTGTGTCAAGCAAATGCTTGAACCACTAGGCTACCTCACCACCCCTTAAACAATATGAAACTCTACCTGATGACTGACAAGGAACCCTGACACAGATCTGAATAAGCCATGCGAGTTAATATGGCAGATAAAATAAGGTCTTGCGTCTCAATAATGTGTAACTTGGTAATATGTAAATATCTTAAAACATGATCCCAGTGTCTGTATTATTTCCTGTGTCAGTGTCAGTAAGACTGGTCATGCATACTTAATTAGTTTCACCGGTAATTTATCACCTAGTCTTTGTGGAACAATTGTGTTAAGACTGTGATGGTGCTGATGAACAAGTCAAATGGAAGACTGAGTCGGGTATTAACAGAACTGCCACTACTTCATGTCGGCCATGTTAGTCCCCCGTATCAAGTCACATATCACATGTCAGGAGGAATGCTTCCAATCCAGAGTGTGGAGGAACTTGGGTATTATTATCAGTGAACCTGCTACCAACTGATCCTGGACCTGAAACAGCATCTCAAAAGCATTATTATCAGCTAGATATTGTTCCCCAAGATCTGAAACATTATCATGATAACCTAGACATTGTTCCCAAGATCTGAAACATTATCATGATAACCTAGACATTGTTCCCAAGATCTGAAACAGCAACATGATAACCTAGTTATTGTTCCCCAAGATCTCAAACATCACTATCATCTAGATATTGTTCCCCAAGATCTCAAACATCACTATCATCTAGATATTGTTCCCCAAGATCTGAAACAGCATCATGATAATCTAGATTTGTTCCCATGACCTGAAAAAAACACCATAATGTTAGTAGTGTTCCCCAAGATTTGACACAGCATCTGTACCCAAGATATTTTATGGATTAAGGTTCTTCATTCTTTACCAAACAACATTTCAGGACCATTACGATATCACTAATATCATCTCCATGATCTTCAGAGCCAAAGACCAACACAGTCATATCCGTCAGCACTATCTTTGACAAATCCATCTCTGTCTTCACTAACTTCATCAATGCCATCTACTCAAACATCACTAGCATCACTACAGCTACCTTCAAATGCCAGTTCTTGAACACTACAGCTCAAGACAACCCTCTCAGATTTCATCATCATCCCTGCAAGAACATTCTGCTCAATAGTCCTGGGGATGACATTCCAGAAGTCTTGTAAGTCTTGCCTACAGACTCACTTGGTAAACTAGTGAACTGAGCACCTGCCCTCAGATCAGATGGACAGTGGTTCTATTTTATTTTGACCCCAGCCACATCATACCAAGAGGCCTCAAAGGACGGCGCTTGTTACCATGCCTTGTGCTTAGCATTAAGGGATGGTCAGCTCTGAATCCATATAACGTGTCTAAGGAGGTTATCCATGTTAAACTGTGGTATGTTTTCTTGATGGGCTGGAATCACAAAACTGGCATTAGCTCAGTCTATCATATAAATGCACATTGTTAAATGAGGGCAGTAATTCTAACATTAAAAACGTCTTTCCCTGAACACTACTGCCAACAACAGCTGGGTCTAGCTGCTGAGACAGAGGAATTTGCAACTGTCATTCATAATATATGTCAACTAACACACCCATCGTTTTCTGGACAAAGAATGACATTCGAATTTTTAACAAACATTTAACACCTTTGAAATCAAGTACAAAAAGTAATTAATAACAGCCAAAGTTCATATGTAAGGACCAAACCTTCAGGTCACAGGCCAAAAATATTTCAGAAATGCAATCATTCCAAGTTGTTTAATCAAAGGTAGATCAAACATAGGTAACAGAAATTATTTTTCATATTTAGAGGGCCATGTGTATGAAATAATAATAATCTGTCTCATAGTGGACTATGTATGCAAACTATCAGTTAAGCAAAGATCTCGTTACTGTCCACTTTCCTCACCTATTCTCATGTCCACTCAGACATTCTGACCTGTCAAACTAAATATGTCACCTATTCTTTTGCCTGTTCAGTACTAAAACATTAATGTCTCCAAATATTCATCATAAATACCATGTCAGTTGCAACAGACTTCCCCAAGGCAAAAACTATTTTCTCATTCCAGAAAGATGTCCACTACAACATCAATACATCTGGCGCCTGAAGGACTTTTCTTACTGTGTCGTCTTCATACCTGACTGGCCACTCAATCTGTCAAAATGACAGTACTACTGTAGTAGCCAACAACTGGTTATGGCCCCCGTAGATACACAAGCATAATCAACCATGTATTTACAGGCCTAGACGGTAAGTCAGCTGATGAGGGTATGTGATGCTTGAGTGACCTCATCATGACAACTGGTTAACAGTAAACACATCGATATGCTATCAGGTGGCTGGGGGCACAATACATGGTCATTATTCACCGGACTTTTACATAACAAAGCCAACAGTTTTATGGGAAAATCGATTCAAGGTCATGTGCGAAGTCTTGTTTGTTTGTACGTCATTTAACGCCCCACTAAGGAATTTTCAAGCTGTATAGTGACAGGTCTGTAATAAATGATTGACATCGAGAGCATCTATCTAGGCAGCTGGGACACCATGACATGCACTAACCAAAACATAGATCCTGATCACTTGATCGTAATCGTTGCCTTTTACGACATGTATAGTTTGCAGAAGACCATTTCTACTCTTCATTATCACTGGCCCATATGAGGCAAGGACATAGTGTGATGTGGATCATGTCGATCTGCTACTACTACAAGTGACACAGACAACAGCGGCTTAGTAGTACATGTGTTTGTTCATCAAGCTGAAGTCTGGGTTCTATTCCTTAGATGTTCCAGATTTATTAAGATTGCTCTAAGGAAGTTAAAAGTGGCATTTACTTTAAGTCAGCTTCCCTATTGCTTAGAATAACTTTTATCATTTGCCTGGTTTCAGTAGCACATATCAATGTTAATTTTTACCAAAAACATGTCATCATATCAACAATGTTAGCCATTCAGTGGTACATAATCTCAATGAATAATTTATACAAAATGCTACCGTTAATTTCCTTTACTTCTATCTGTAATAGGTAATGCATCTTTAACATTAAACACCTGCTATAATCTTCAATAAACTTCAACAGGTATTTAGAAAATATGAAAATAATCTTCCCCAAAATGCATTAATAATGAATAAATATCTCAATTTTCCGAAAAATGTTCGAGAAAAATGTTCACTATCAAGCCAGCATTCCAACAGAGATAGGCTGAGTGAGCAAAGTGTAGCAACAGCCCATATATATACCGAGGACAAGTATCCAGTGTTGTATATGTGACACATTATCAGCATGTACGGCACACACGCTGATGAAGCATCGGATTCTTGATAAATTGATGTGATCCCATAAAGGCTCTTTACAAAATCCTTTCATTGGGGTAGCTTATTATCAACATCCAATAAGTTTGATTGATGAAAGCAACCAATGGCAGAGACCATTGTCCCAAATCCAGCCAGCTTTTCTCGGCATGGCGGACAATGACATGGCTTGGTGGACGGATAAGCCTAAAATAACAATACTGACAGATGAGAAACATATCAACAAGCGGACACTATTTCCAGGTGACAATTCTACAAGAAGCATGAGTCTATTCAGTAATGTGTGTAGATCCCTCTATTGAAGTGTGGCCATTTTGGGGATACGACCAGAAATTATTACCATCGCAAAATGGGGTCCATTTACCTCTCAATTTGTTCCAGGTCCATGCTTTCAGTATGGACAGTCTCATGTCTGGGTGTGTAAGTTCAGGCTCAGATAGACCAGACTGCCCTTTGTAGCAATTGTACTTCAGTGCCTGTATTGTCATTTTATGATCACAGACATTTTACTGCATGAAGTCACCCAAAAGATGAGCAGGCAGTCTACAAATAGGGAATTCTGGAAATGACCACAGCTTTAGTTTACAGCCCTCAAAATTACAGATCAAAATTGCTGCAAACTGATAAACACATGTTTTTAACAGCTTATGTATAACACAGAACAGTTAAATTATAAAACTTCAAAGAACTTTGCTGAGTAAAAATCCAGTTGATATCCCATCAGATCATACAGAGAGAGTCCAAATGTCTCATGAAAACGTCATTAGTTACTGAACCAACAAGAAACAAGGGGTTTGTTTGTTTGTTTGTTTGTTTGTTTGTTTGTTTGTTTGTTTGTTTGTTGATAGACAAGGTTTTGTCACGTCTGGACCACACAATCCAGTAACTGATATTATGAGCATCAATCTAACCAACTATCTGAATCATGTGAAAGCATTTTGTAAATATCATTACAATTTATAACAGAAGATAAGTACATTATTATAAGAAAAGATGATTTTTATTCACTAACAACACTATTCCACTGATAGTAAATCTCCCTTGACATATTAATTAGCCTGACCACAGGAAATAACCACCATACAACTCAATCATGTCCAATATTAACTGTCCACTGAGTCAATGCCAACCAATATCGCCATCCTTCCTATACTAATAACTCATCCCTTTGGACGTCACACCTCCATACCATTTAACAACTTGGTGCCATCAATTTCCATTAATCTTTTCTGACAGTTTGATACAGTGGCTGCGATATTAACTCGTGAATGGACACATTTCATCGCATATCCACCAGCAACCTCATCAACCAAAGTGCATCTCCATAAACCAAACCCTGTATCCCAGACCATAGACAGCTAAGTAATGGCTTCCTTGAGACATTCCTTCATAAACCCCATGACTGTATACAACTCTTCAATAAGGGTCAAATTTAGATGCGATGGCATAGCACTTATACTGTGTAAGTCTGTGCTGAGGCCCATGTGCCATGACAGCCATAATCAATTATACATATTGGGTTAAGGAGTGGTGGGGTAGCCTTGCGGTTAAAGTGTCCACACATAATCCAGGTTTGATTCCCCACATGGCTACAATGTGTGAAGCCCATTTCTGGTGTCTCCCAGTGTGATATTGATGGAATATTGCTAAAAGCAGAGGAAAACCAACCTCACTCACTCACATATTGCCAATGTCAATCTTAAGTCAGAATAGTTAAATTCAACAAGTTGTAAGTCAGGCAATTACATTAATACAAAGGTCGTAACTTGTCATGACAGTCAGGTTTGAATTGGTCCTCAGCAACCCATTCTTGTTGTAAAACTGAACTCATGAGGTCAGCTGTCAGACTCGCTCATTGGGTTGATATATGTCATCATATACAAATTGTGTAGCTTGGGGCACATGTTGCCGATCACAGGATTGTCAGGACAAGACCTGATTATTTACCACCACCATAGCTGGAATAATGCTCAGAGTCAAGTTAAGAACTGACCAAACAACAACAAACAGTCAAAGTCATATCAGTAAGTCCATTCCAAGATATGAGCTTAGCACACAGCAATCACAAGTTGTCATGATAATCAAAGCACTCCAACTCACAAGTCTATTCTGAACATGGTGAATGACAACAGTATAGACAGGGCAGTATGAGGCACATGGATTAAGACTCCATAGAATACTTATATGTATCAAGCACACAGATCAAACCATGCAATCATCAGTATTAGCTGTTGGCATGTAGACGTTAATGACATGGAAAAGGATCTCTACAGCAATCAGACTCTATACATATCAGTAACAACTGGACCACTCGTCTGTTCAGTGCAATGTATAAACAGCTACGGCCAACATGTATTACTGGTACTATGATATTAAACAAAAATTCAGGTTGAATGCTCCTTGGTGACGACGGCAAGAGTACTCTCTAGATGAAAAGAATATCAAGGTATATTTTCACACCTGAACTGTACAGTGGATTAATGGAAACATATGCTATTGACCTGAACCCCCAAGCACTGTCACTGTAAAATGTCCTTGTTCAAAATAGATGGTAGACACAAATATTGGAAAATTATTTTATAAAATATTTTGCTGTTATATGGCAAGTTTCGTAATTAATCTCTGTCTTGGTACAGTGATGTAGCAGTGAATGTCTCTGTTTGATCGCAGTATAAGCATATCTACTGCAATGTTGCTAATGATATACAATGAAACATTGCTATTACAGCAAATTAAGAATGGGTCCTATCCATATATTGTGTAAACCCCACTATTCATTAACTCCTAAGAAAAAAACATTACACAATTCATGATCAGAGTAGTTCTTGCTGTCGATCATGAACTATCGGTCTTTGAAAAGAGCATAGAGGTAGCTTAGTGGTTAAGGTACTCAATCGACATGCTCAAGATAAAGGTTTGATTCATCTCATGGGTGCAATGTGTGAAGCCCATCTGATGTCCCCTGCCAATGATATTGCTGGAATGTTGGATGTCCAACTAAACTCACTCACTCAAGAAGAGTCACAAATACAGTCACAAATGAGAAATTTTCAGTTAAAGTGTAGGTAACTGTGAGTTCTTCTACAATCACATTTCATAAACCATAAAGTTTAAATGGTAGCAAACCCATTGTTTGAATGACCACATTCAAAGCTCTACACTGACAACCTATGTTTAGTATTCCTTACTTCAGTTGTGGGGAGCATGAGTTTCATTTATCTGCAGTGTTTGTTTGTTTATTTGTTTTGTTTTATGCTACACTCAGCAGAAGTCCAACTATTGGACACACATGCATAAATACTCATACACTCCATTGATTAAGATTCTGAACATATTCCTGATTTCATGTAATCCAGTCAAAAACAAAATGACCATTGGATCCACCTTGTTGCCTCTTTTGACAAGCAAGGTTTCTGGAAACTAAATTCCTTGATTCCCAATTATTAAACAATGTAGCTGGGCAACAGAATTTGACATATCCAAGAGGTGCATGCATAGAGTTACCTGCCCTTGCCAGAATTGCTGCTGGAGAGGGCAGTCAGAACAGACAAAGATGCAGACTGAAAACTGTACCTAAGAGTTATTTACCCAACAGAATTACACACCTACAGATGGATGATCACCAATACCTTGTGTATCTGTAGATAAGATAAGAGTTTCCTCAGTCTTACCTGTTCTTTTACACACAAACTCATCACAACACGATCCAGGGCGTAAATCCGCAGGGCTGAGAAGCACACTTTCAAATCCAGCTGCGCATACTGGCACAGTACAGTAAGAATAATTACACACACACAATGAACGTGTCGTGGCACCAGTGGTGTTCACAATAAGATCCGAATCAAACGGGCACTGCAATGTTACATCCCCAATGGCTTCACAGTCTTCACTGGTGCAGTTGTCAGGGCCAAAAGCTGGAACAGAGAACCACATCATTAGATGATCACAAACTTCTGATTTGTAAGAGGGATTTTTTTGATAGTTGGTAGGTGCATTGGTTTGTTGTTTAATGCTACACACATTAACAATTCAGCTACATGACAGAGTCTAAATAATCAAAATCTGGACCAGCCATTCTAGTGATCAGCTACAATCTATGCAACTGGGATATGATAACATGTGTCAACCACGTCAGCGAGTCTGACCACCCGATGCAGTTAGTTGCCTCTTATGACAAGCATGATGAAAACCAGTTCTAACCCAGATCTTCACGGGTGTTTTTAGGTAGAGTTCAATAGTGCAATATTGTAGCTAGGTAACAAAGTAAGATGGGGTTTCTGTACCAACTTGAGAACAAAACCAGATCCTACATATCCCCAAAGAGACCATTAACAACTTTCCAATGAAAGAAGTATTTACAGTTGACCTTTCAATATTTTATCATAAAAATTTGCTTCTCAAAAAAATTATTTGCAAAATTGTTTTTCGATTTGATTAGATTTATCAACAAGATAATAAAAAAAATTTCTTTGTTTGATACCTTTGAATGTGGTTAAAAAGAAAAAGTCAAATAAGGGCACTTAGTTTGAAATCCAGGATAGATTTCAGTTCAGATTTTCCATAAGTGTATTAGCAGAAGGGCCAAATATCCTTAAACTCAATTTGCAAAAACAAAGAACTACTCACCTCCTCCTTTTCAGGACCAAATGTTTTGAAAGTTGAAAAACACTTAACACTAAAATTGTTTTGGAGCCAGGTGTATCCATAACAATGAGACATATTTCTGTAGTGTTGTGTGATACTGGTAAGAAAAACAAGTCACAAAGAATATAGTATACTTCATACACTATTGTGATTATAATAGGAGTTTTGCCATTCCATTCTGTTTGTTATTTCAGAACGATGCATTCCCAACCCTTTTCTCAAATTCTACTTTCTAAATATCACACATATACCCAGAATGTACAAGAATGACTCTGGACTAGGAATGATCTAGCACAATACCAAGGATGCCATCGCAGATGCTCAAGTCAGTAAAACATACACAATACTGGCAATTCTATTTAGATAATTCATTGCTAGGCAACTTATTGATGCATTTCCTTCTGGAATGACAGACTCTAGAAACAATGTGTGCCAACTGCTACGCAAGGAGTTCTTTTGTTGTCTCCATCTGGAGAGTTCGCCTACTTCCTGTCCCAGCCTCAGTCCCGCAACACAAACCACCTACCTCTACTGACACATGGCTGCAACATGGCTGAGAAATGTGCACACAGACTGTGTTGCCAACATCACAAAACAAAAGAAAATCACTGGGAATTTCTCACAAATATTTTAGGTCATCAAAGGTCATTCTGGAATGTGCTTCCTTCCTGCAGCCTCATGACAAAGTTTGGCGCCAGAATGTTGGTAGTAATGTAAGTTGGAGATTTCAGATGTCTACAGTGAGCATAACTCTTAATTGACTGTGGAAAACCCATTCTTCAAAACATGGTTTATTCAAGACATGGTGGGGTACTCATGAACATTCTATACCTCTTTCTGAAATCAGTCTTTTATTTGAGGCAGGGAGGAGTGAGTGAGAGAGTGTGTGAATTTAGTTCTACGCCACACTCAACAGTATTCTAGCTGTATGACAGCAGTCTGAAAACAATCAAATCTGGACGAGACAACAGAGAGATCAACAGCATGAGCATTGATCTATGCATTTGGGACATCATATTACATATATGCAACATATGTTGCATTTGACCACTTTCTAAATGGCATCGTGTAATCATATTACATATATGTTTTCTTCATCCAAGCATCATGCATCTGATGTATGTGTAAGCAAGTACCTGTAGTCATCATCATCATCATCATCATCTTTATTACGTATGAAGGCCACAGGCCAATATTAATATTCATATTCTAACCAGGTATGAGGCTGTAAACGAAATAAGGAAACAATTTCTTTAAAATTTTAGTTTGAAACATAATGGTCTTCATAATAAAGAAAAGGGCATCCACATATTCTTTTCCAGAACACGTCTGACTGACCACTGAGCATAAGACTTCGTAAAAATGAAGAAGAATGGACTGCAATCCTTGAACTATGTCACACATCACAGTTATGATAACCATCCTCATAAAACGTTGCTACAAATCTCCGTCATGAAGTGCATACTTGACCATGGGGAGTCATGATAGCAGGGATGACATGACAACAGATCCCACAATCATGACATGTGGCTTATCAGTACATAAGGACATAAGTACATGTATCTTCATAATCTGTGATAGGTGTCTGCTTCTCAAAGCCTGTACAACAGACAAATATTTTGACAGACAGTAAGTCCGATAAAACCATGTTGATCGACAGTAACCAGCAAATGTCACTCATGACCAGTCCAATAAATAAGATAAACACGCTCTAAGCTGCTATCAGTAATTACCCTTATTTCCCGTTGGTAGAACATTGACAAAACCAATACTTATTCAATTACAAATATTTCACAACCAACATGGAACAATATTCATTACCACGTGTAAGCGCAAGAGTTGACGACCTCAGAATTATCACCCATTTATACTTAATCCGTTAAGTATCAGCTCATTCGTTCATAACTTCACAACCGACTAAAGTCATATTTCCTCGTTTAATTTGCATTAATTTGTCTGAAATGTCTGTTTGGGCTTATCAGGAGGTCATGTGCTCGACCCCTGATGTGACATTTGCTCGCTGCTTGTTAGCTAGAGTGAGAGGCTCCCTATGGAGTATATCCCTCACAACATATTATATTCCTAATTTCCCATTGCCATATTGGCCTTTAGTATCTTGGATCATCAACAAATTGCTCACTTCTCTGATCTGTCATGACTTTTGACGTGTACTCATTATTGCATTAATGATCACTTTGTGATGCAAACTCTCTGTTGTAACAATATCGGCTGCTTATCGTAATTACTGCCAACAACAAGGCGATGAGTATTCAGAAATACATGCAGATAGGATACAATAAATGACAGCAGTGACTGATAATTCCCAAAGGCAGCATCTAACATCTGCAGCTACAGGTGGTCCATGCTGAATCACAGTGGGTGTATGAAATACAGATAATATTCATATCAAGGTATATTTAAAACCTGTATTTAAACCATCACAGCTGATGGTTTGTTTTCTCAAAGCATTAACAGTTTATAAACCTTAATAAATATATAATGAAAGCTTGAGATAAAAATTTAGATGAATTAAATAAAATATTGCACCACAGAAATTAAAATGAACGTCATGGTTCAATATGTATAGCACTTCATCTAAATTTATAATTTAAGAGTGAGTGAGTGAGTTGAGTTTTACGCCGCACTCAGCAATATTCCAGCTATATGGCGGCGGTCAGTAAATAATCGAGTCTGGACCAGACAATCCAGTGATCAACAACATGAGCATCGATCTGCGCAATTGGGAACCGATGACATGTGTCAACCAAGTCAGCGAGTCTAACCACCTGATCCCGTTAGTCGCCTCTTACGACAAGCTGAGTCGCCTTCTATGGCAAGCATGGGTTGCTGAAGGCCTGTTCTACCCCGGGACCATCACGCGTCTATAATTTAAGAATTGAACATGTCTATAATATTATTCCTAAAATATTTAAATGTATTCTCTGGGGGAAAACTTAATAATAATTCTAATTAGGTGAACATCATTCTGAAACAGTAAATGCTCACTAACTTAATTAAGACCAAGGGGTGTGGAGAAAGCCAAGGCTGCAAAGTCATCCCAGCCAATGTGCATATGTGACCCTGTGTGGAACTGGAACTGAAATCTTTGATTGTACACAAATTAGAAGGAAAACAAGGATCAACTAAAGATGAAGGACAAGAGTCTACGCTGAAACCAGCTGATAGCAAAATCACAAGGACATCTACACAATGTCAGAGGGAAGTTAAATCGGAGTCGAGAGTCCAAATACATCCATTATTCCAGTGTCAACAACCGAATTGATTCTTTGTCGCCATCATTACAGAGTTAAACACCCCTGTCCTGAGAATGGCGTGGAAGTATGAGAATTTGGCACTGCTGTTGTGTGAGAGATTGTGCGAACTACTAAACAAACTTCCTCCAATTATCCTGTACACACACCAGAAGAAGTTAATGGTTCTGTAGTCAGGCCAAATCACTTTCCAACACACAGGGCAAAGGCCAGGCTATATTTGAAAGCTCTGACCCCTACACCCATCGATGTTTATTCAGTATTGTTTCAAATTGGTTCAATTTGGGCAAATTATCTTAGTACACACAGTTGTCCATCTGGATGAATGTTTCACTTCCTGTTTTGCGGGATGCTGGGAAATCTACATATTGGCTATCTCACACCCGCTGGACATACTCTGACCACTCAACATCGCATTTTCTACCTATATACAAACGATGTCACAATACTGTCTGTCCCACTGTCTCTGAGCCATATTATTTTCCCTTCCACCAAGTCCTTTCCACCATTCTCGATGAAGCAGGTCAAGATTCCTTCAGATTCAAGCTCTGAATCATGAACCCAGGGAGACTCCATTTCAGTTTAAATGGACATATCTGTTTGGATCAGAATATCATATACATATATTCAGAGACAAAACTTTAATCTACCAGAAACACTGTCAGCAAATTTATCAACAATCCAGAAATATTACTGTGGGAAGCATCAGGGGGCTTCAAATTTTGTCTTCACCTCAGTAATCAAAGTTGATGTTACACATTAACAAATGAACCTCCTGGAAACCACACCTGCCCCACAATCTTCAAATATAACATTTAAATGTTCACATATCTACTGAAATGTGAACATATCATCACATACCAATGTATCCCCTTTGCATAGATTCATGTTCATCATTTCAGTCACCAGATTGTCTGCACCAGACTCAAATATTTAGAAACACTGAACTGCTATATTGCTGATTGCAGTGTAAAAAATCACCAGTTTTTTTATTGCTTTTCATGTGCATTCCATTCCATGTAGGTCACATTATTTTGTGTATGCTGCGAGAGAAAAATGGAACATGTTCCCTGGCTGATTAACTGATTGTTTGTCACCATAACACAGCAGCGTAAATCAGCTAACATAAATCATCTGTATACCTGATTTGATTCCAATATTTACATAGCCATACATCACTAGAATATTGCTGACTCAGCAAAACAGAAATTCAATATCGCCACTACCCCACTTTTGCATATTCAGTGACATAAATCAAAGTATCCATTCTGCCAAGACACAGAAGTCCTTGTCCAGTAAAAGAAACCATCAGGAAATATTTCAACAATTTCTTTCCACCCAGTCACACGTCAGCTGCAGACAGCTACAACATACACCATTCCTGTCTACAAGAGGTAGTGCAAAGTAGTGAAATCTAACCACTGCATGAACCCTACAGATTTCATCCCTCTCTGACACACTTTGTTAGATTATATCGTAAGCGTGGGTGCTTACTTAGCTAATTGGTTGGCGGAAGTTAACAAGAATCCAAGGTATTCCCAATGCAACGTGTCTGTTATCATCATCAAAGGGCTGCTGTTTACCTGTCTGCATCTCACCTGCCGACAGGAGAGTTCAGCTGGAGACAAGTGTCATATGAACAGGTGAGCAGGTAGGACATTGGCTTCTTTGTTTGTTTGTTTCTTTCTTAAATGCCAAGTTCACAACTATTTCAGCTACATGTATATAATGCAAGCTGAAAACTGAACCTGGATAAGACAATCTGATGATCAATATCATGAGCATTAACCTTTACATCTGGGATACAATGAAAGAAAGGTCAGAATCTTGTGACTTATTTTGTTACAGAATCCTCTCACAGGTTTTGCACAGTACATGTGTAGTGAAGCACCTCTTTAAGTATATTAAATGTACTCTAAGCCATATGGTCCTATTACTTACCCGGTACTACAGGTATTTGTGTGTAGGTATGGTGAATGAACTTTAAGCCAGGCTGTAGTATCATGTTACATAGGTCAGTATGTGCCTAGATTCCAGTTCAAATCATGTATACAATAGAAAATGTGTCATCTATGACATGAGCCATAAAACCTACACACAACTGAAATATCTGCCTGCTCAGGCAGAAAATGTCAAAATGGCCTGCTTAACTAGCTCATCCAAATAAAGCCCCATATCTGACAAATGATATTTCGGGTGTGATTGCGAACAAGAGCACCTATACCCCGGCACAGCAGGGATCTACCAAGTCCTAATATGGCCTACCCAGCATAATTTCGGCCCTTCCAGCTGTCCTATATACACTGTATCCATCCATCTGGTGTTACTTCAACTTGTGAACAACCCAAACATCTTTGTATCATCATCATTCTTCTACACTCATTCATATTCTAACTGATCCCACCCTATTCAGACCAATGTTATGCAACTTTACATTATCACACACCCTGATCTCCTACATGAACAATAAAACGTATGAAAGGATATTGCCCTTCCGGTCATCATATCTTTCAGTCAAATCAACTCCTCCTGTGAAACATCACATGACCTGGTGGCCCCCTTGTGAAAAAGAAACAAAACGTCCAAAAATGCATGTTAAATCTCAAAATCATCATCATTGTCGACATCGTCATGAAAGTCATCCCAACTTGTCCATGCCACCCACCCCAACCCCAATAGAACCAAAATACCAGTACAACACCCTTCTCTGAACCAACTAAATCCACTCTATCCATCCAACCGCACCCATCCAACCGCACTCAGACTCAAGTGATACAGCAGGTCCATGCCACAAACCTCCAACTCCAACCCCCAACCCCAATATAACCCAAATACAAGTACAACACCCTTCTCAACCACCTAAACCCACTCTACCCATCCAACCACACACAGAATCAAGTGATACAGCCTGTCCATGAAACAAACCTCAAACTCAAACCCCCACCCAATATAACCCAAATACAACACCCTCCTCCTCAGCCTCCCAAACCACTACTCCCATCCTATCCCAATTCAATCCATCTCACATACCTTCAGATGATGCCCCACTGATAACAAAATGTATGTCTACACTGAAAATAGACTCCAGTCAGGCACTATGATACACAACTAACCCTTGTGGAAATTTTGGCTTCTCTTATTATACCAGCAGGTGATAACGAAAAGAATGTAACACACTCATAACTTGCTAACCATGATTGTTGTATAAGCTGGGAATCCTATACTTGCTAGAGCAGTAGGACCTGGCACAGGAACCTGATCCCTCTTGCTCTAGTGCTGATGAGAGTTGGTGTTTCATAACACAAACAGTGAGCAGGATGAAATACTAAACACGGTGATGCAAACAGCAGGTGATCCAAAGTCACACTATGACCAGAGGGGGGGGGGCTGTCTGACAACACTCCTACCTCTGTTGAAAGGTCAGATGACAGAGGTCAATGACAATATTGTGAATGACAACACTCCTGGTAACAATGTTTCAGACAACAAAACTATGACAACATAACAATACTCTGTATGACAATACTCTAGCATACAGTGTTTCAGACAACGAAATTATGACAACATAACAATACTCTGTATGACAATACTCTAGCAGACAGTGTTTCAGGTGAAAAAACTGTGACAACATAACAATACTCTGTATGACAAGATTCAGAAACACAATGCTCCAGATAACAATATCCTGAATTTTTGTGCAGGTAGCTTGGTCTTCTGGCAGTGATCCCTTGTGCATGTCTGGAGCACCAGAACTTATATCTCACACCCAACACCCACATACACAAACATTGTTAGGTCACATGGACAGAAACACAAACGCCTGTATTGATACATGATCACACTGCAAGATCATTCAACTATGCTCGCATTGTGCAGACAACCTGGCTGTGAAACTAGGAGGTCACAAACACTGGGTACTTGTACACTTGGTACTCACAGGTCATATACACCAGGTACTCACAATGAGAGATGTTGCACACACCAAGTATTCACAATGAGAGGTGATGTAGAAACCAGATACAAGAAGAAGTGTTTTATACACCTGGTACTCATGAGAGATGCTGTATACACCAAGTACTCACAATGAGAGGTCTTGCAACAAACCCCAAATGAACAAACCACATCACTGTCCTCACCATGAACAGCTCGAGAATTAACCTCACAATCTCAGGGTCACCTCCTACAAACACAGGGCCACCTCCCACAATCTCAGGGCCACCTCCCCAAAACACAGGGCCACCTCCCACCTCAGGACCATCTCCCACAAACACAGGACCATTTTCCACGAACACAAAGCCACCTCCCATAAACACATGGCCACCTCCCACTATCTCAGGGCCACGTCCCACATACCCAGGACCATCTCCAAAAAGCACAAGGCCACCTCCCACAATCTCAGAACCACCTCCCACACTGAAGTTCACACCTGTGACTACCAATACAAAGCTGGGACAATACAAGATGACTCTTTGACAGACATTAGAGAGTGGGAGTGTTTGTGGAGGACTATGAGAAACCAGACACTCTTCAGCCATTCCAGAGTGCGCAACACCTTGCACTGTCTCATGAAAATCATGGGGCGACTCATCGCTCACATCTACATTCCCCTTCTGGAGAGGGTTCAATTTGCTTTATTTAGTGGCACAAGAGTACATATTTAATAAAACTATCACCTCTATTCCATTTTTATCCCTTGATGGAAGCCTATACCCTTTCTCAGTTGAAGCCCTTGACAGATTAACTACAGTCATATGAAAAAAGTCTAGTGTTCCTTTGCTTCTTTTGAGTAGTGCAGATATCACGTTTGCCTAGTTTGTGTTGAGAATCTGAAACATAATGTCATTTATGATTCAAAAACAGTTCAAGGATCATGAAATGAAGATCATTAGTATGTTTGGGGATCATAACATTCATTTTGTCAGTTTAATAGTTTTTCAGCCTGCGGCATATCTTAAATGTCCAGCAAACATTTTATGATTCAACAGAAACGGGGACTGTGTCAACTTTTATGATCTTCAATCCATTATCTTCTTTGTTAACTTTTACACGATTGAATTTAATTGTTCTAACAACCATGTTGTCTGCCTGGGCACAGCTTAATGACTGTTCAGCGAGACAAGATCTTCATCAACAAGGAGGTAGGTGACGACTATGTTTTACACAAGAAATCATTCCCCCATAAACACTGCTCCCAATCCAAATTCCCCTTTATCACCTAGCTATTTGCGAAACATACCTGTGCCATGTTGACAAATTATAAAGCTTTCTTTTAACCCTGTCATACTTTGTTGTGTTCGGTATGGACATCATGGTGCTATGGTGTCCGTGTCGACATAACAAACACGGGGAGAGTGTTGCACACTGTCTCATTGTCAGAAGCAGACACTGGCTTGTCTTCCACTTTATGCTTTTTGTGTCCGTTACACGGGTAGCTGCACTAAATCCCTGTCATCCCAGGTGGAAGTCATGTGACACAGTACATTCCACTTAACTCTGCCTGGTAAAACATGGTGGCTACTGATGGACATGACAGAAAACATCCATCTTTCCTGTACCGGAATTCTTGTCCTCTTAAAAGCTTTAAATAGTTTTCATGATGCATAATCCTGGTTTTTGAAGGAGTAGAGCCTGCATTTGTTGCGACTGAGTCACATCATTTTGGTTTCCCCTCACTGCCCTTGATGACGATGGAGACACCTAACACATCCCTGTGTGTGTTGCCTCATGTGGCTGCATGTCAAATGCCAAGACAATAGATTTAAACATTTTTTGTGGATGAAAAAATTGTAGCTTGATGGTGATATTGTAGGGACAACTTATGGTGTATAGCTGTGACAAAGAGAACTTCCGTTGAAAATCGGAAGTTTAGTTCCAGTGAGTAAGTGAATTATGTTTATGCTGCACTTGGTAATATATGGCAGTGGTCTGTAATAATCAAGTCTGGACCAAATGATCAACAGTATGAGCATCAATCTACACAATTGGGATATGTTGACGTGTTAACAGCGTCAGTTAGTCTCACCACGACTACCCGATCCCATTAGCTGCCTCTTATGACAAGCATGGGATACTGTGGAAATGATTTTGTTCTAATGGGTGACTAATGAAAGATTTAAGGCAATGATGTAATAGAACTTGTAGTTTCATAAGAATTCATGATTTTTCTGAAAACAGGACGTTTTCAGGATTTAATTTCACACTGTCATTTACTTATTATGAATAAAGCAGCTTCTGGAACTTGGGAGCAGGCACACTGGACACAGGCACTTGGGTAGTGTCTGTGAAAATCTTTGGTTCAATCTTACTATGGTAACCAGACAATCCTGTGATGGATATCATGAGCAATAATCCATACGACTAGTGAAGAATGACATGTAATAATCCCAGTCTGCAGGCCTGACCACACAATCCATTAAATAACTTTGCTTGAAAAAGAGTTGTCATGTACAGCCCATCCCACAATCCCCGTAAGATGTCTGACAAGCATTCTACATATCTCAAGTACAAAGACCAAAGTCAGCAACTCCAATTAATGTACACTCTCAAAAGCCACTGCTTACTTACAAAACAAACATTACACTTTCTGAACATGTAAAGGGAATAATCTAATTTGAAATCACAAGAAGCCATAACCAAATACTTGTACAATATCAGACTTTGTACAAGCATAGTGTGTACACAAAATCAAACATTCACAAATCATTGATGACCAGCTCAAAAAGTCAAAATGACAAGGCTGCCCCACCAACCTTTTAAAAGAAAGATACTCATTAGAAATTAAATATTTGTAATATTCCTAAGGACAAACACGGCCAATATTTACACACAAAGATTTATTACCCAGAAATCCAAAGATGATAATACAAATATGTACAGCGTATACTTATATACTTTGGACCAACCAGCAGATCCCCTCTATGGCACATTGACACTAAAACCTTCATCTAGAAATAACAACATTGATTGTGGAAACAGTTTTTCGCCACAGATATGTCATGACTAGGTGATAGGAATATGCTATATTTGCAATGCTTTAATGGAGGCCTGTTGATTGGCTGATCAGAGCAAGATAAATGCAGGTGTTTGTATAGGACCCTCTTGTGTATTGTCTTGATAAGGAACATTCCAGCACAATCCTTGTATCACACCTGTGTGACCTTCCCTGACCCCCACACAACCAGCTGATCCGATAATCAGACAACTGCCATCATTAACAAGTGTTATCAGATAAACAATGGTGGGACACTTACTGGGATGATAACAGCCATTCTTTCCGATAATATCAACATTCATTCATGCTGCTAAATCTGCCCACAAAATATCTATGGGGACATACACGACTGAAATTCTGATACAATTACAACATCAAAATAAGAAGACTTTAGTACATATAATAGCAAAATCCAATAAAATGAACACAGGGTTGAAAAATGAGAAATTCTGGTTCACTAGACCTGACAAACGACTTAATGACAATACTTAATAGACACTCCTTAATACACTTTTGTACACTCACTCTGATGAAATATATTACGATAATGCGTCAATAAAGTCCCCGATTTAAATTCATGGGAATCAGGGTTATCTAGGTCGTTGTTACACATCGTGGATAACATTGCTGTGTCAGGGAAGGTGCTATGGGAACCTTTACCAGGTGGCTTAATCGTACTTATTGCCATATATAATGATAGGCATTATGTGACGATGACTGGATACAATCTCAGATCTACATTTAATCCTTGAAAAACTCTTAAGACCAACAGTGAGTCTATCTCGATCATTGGTGTCCATTATCTCATGGTGTAAGTCTTGTCTGTGCAGAGATTTTCCGCCATTTGTCACATGAACATTTAACTAGAGTCATGCTTGTTTCTACGAACTTAGTCGTAAACAAGTCTGTCATATCATGACAGAGTGAACTTTCTTGGTAAAATCCTGCCCCTCCACTCCAAGAGTGACTCTGGGTTTATTCAAGTTTTAGCAATATTCTAGCAATATAACAGTGTGCAACTCAAGATATCAGCTTCACACATTGTACTCATGTGCGGAATAAAACCAAGGTCTGTGAAGTGACAAATGAACCCTTTAACCACTATGCTACCCCACCACCTCGGCACTTGAAGCATTTCCTGGTCTTTACCCTTCCCATTTCTTGTTTACTGAAGATAACACAACAACTCCTTTCACTCACAAGATCTTCCACCTGAAGATTCAGCACCTTTAAATGCTTGACAACACTACCACAGTATTGCTAAGGAGGGCCATGCTTGAATTAAAGTGAATTATCCAGACAACTGAATTAACCCAATTATCAAAAACCATGACAACAGGTTGACAGGCATTGTGGGTAATCAGCAGGGTATTCCCACTGCCCTGCTTCCCTGGATGTGGTATTTAAGCGAGTGTTAGTCTTGGCAAGCAGGCATGCCAAATATACAGGAACGGAACCTTACCGAAAGCTGGTGCCGACAAGCAGAGATTCCGCACATACAAACCATCTGTGTGCTGGGTTAAACACATCAGGTTTACATTGTATGCAATAACCCATTCAAAAAATGTATTTGATGTAGAGTACAATAAGTTAGAGGTCAATGGCATCTCTGTTTATCATTGTAAAGGAGGAGATAAGGCTGCAGGCAAGGCACAGGTTCACAGATCTCACATACTTAACTTCAGGATGGGGTACAAGCGGAATCTACAGTACATTGTATATGCAATATTATAACATGATATCACTGTTGGCACTCATCTTCAGCTTATGTCCTGAGACAGTTGGAGTATATATAATATCAGTCCAGTTTGCAGTTTACATATCATATCAGTCCAGTCTGGAGTAAATATATCATATTAGTCCAATACTGGGGTTCATATATTGTATCAGTCCAGTATGCAGTTTATATTTTGTATTAGTCCAGTATTGGAGTTTATAAGTTGTATCATTCCTGTTTTGGAGTTTACATATTGTAACAGTTCAGTCTCTGACTAAAATTGTATCAGTCCAGTGTTGGGAGTTTATTTTTCACAGACGATAATTTGCCATTCTGGTTCCATAAAACAATCTGAAAACTGTCAGCATGAAATAATTTCGAAAATCTGCTACTAATATTCGCTACAAGGGAAAAAAAGTAAACCTGAATGAGCCTCCCTCCTAACAAGCAGTTCCATGTATCTGATCTCCCATGGAGCACTCTCAACACTTGTTTCCCATATCACACACCTATATACACCCTCCAGGGTATAACCAATCTAGCTCCCTCCCATTTCAATCTGCGTGTCAGGATGACTTGTACATACATTTCCCAGCCAATTACCGCCATTGGAGGGTTTGTATCAACTCTCAGCCCACTGACCACCAGCTTGTGTAAGCACTAGAAGTGTGTACAGCGTGTGTGGACAAGGCCCTCCAGGAGCTAGCTAGACCTGACCCCTCACTGCCCACTGGTGATCAGGCATGTTGGAGTGTGTGCAGTCTGGACCATGATAGACCACTGAGCCAAGCGTCAGCCCCTTCAGCAACTTGCCACAGTTTACATCAAGTGTTATCCAAAGAAATGCCTTCGCAAAAAAGTCTTCTATTGATTGTGAAAAAGACGTGAAATATCTCAGGGTAATGGTAGACTGTGACGAGGATAAAGGTGCTGGCGTCATTCTCGCTGAAGTGGACATTGGCATCGACTTGATGAACCTGTGGCAGTTCACAACTAAAGGGGATTTAATAATACAATGTTGGCATTCAACATATTTAGTTTCACAAATAACTGTTCTTGGCTGATAATTAGTGGACAGAGCAACCGAACAGAGGAGTGTATGATAGGACAACAGGTAGAGGGTTGTGGTGGTATTATGTACCTCTGTGTACAGTTGTGAATGTACTGGAGAGTAAAGAGTTGAGTGCAACAGTTTGAGGAATGTAGCTGTCTTATACTCTTCATTGTACAGTTGTGAATGTGCTGAGGAGTACTCAGTACCTGGTAAACTAGTTGCCAGTACTGAGCAGAAACTCGTGGAGAGAGATTGCCTGTCTGTCTGCCTCATTGAAACCACATCATCAGATAAGTGCTAGACATACCTCCATCAGAAGTATCACATCAGCACAAAAACAATGTAATGCTCTTGCCACTCTGAAACATCACAAGGCTGTTACCTCCATTGAAGGCCCTCTCTTAGCTAAACGACTTTATTCTGGGTAGTTCCTTCAGCATGTTTGGACAACACTTAGCCGTCTGCACTTGGTCTTCTTTTCGCTCCATCCACACCTTTCTTCATCCGTGAACACCTCATTTTATCTTGTCTACCATCCCTACTTCAATACCTCCCACCCACATACCCCTGCTACAATCTATATCCATGTACCTGTGCCACAACCCATATCCACAGACCCCTGCTACAATCTATATCCACACATCCCTGCTACAATCTATATGCACACACCCCTGCTACAACCTATATCTCCAAATCCATTCCATGAAACATAACATTCCCTTTACAACCCCCAAATTGTATCTACCCTCTCACACTTCCCCACCCTTCAACACTTCTCCAAACAGCTCCTACAACGCATTATTTTCATCCTCCATGACTTCTACTCTGCCAAAATCTGCCATCAACGTCACCCAGCTTCCCCTTCCGTGGCCCTATCATCACCATTACCTACACCTGAGCAAACCCTTTGTCTATCTAAATCTATAGAGGCGGTGGGGTAGCCTAATGGTTAAACCATCAGCTATTCACGCTGAAGGTCTGGGGTTCAATTATCACATGGGTGAAATGTGTGAAGCTCATTTCTGATGTCCCTCACCATGACATTGCTGGAATATTGCTTAAAGTGGTGTAACACCAAACTCACTCCAAATCTATCTCCACACCTCAAAAAACATCCCTAAAACCCTCACCCCTCTCTACCCAACCTTCCCTCAACCCTTCTGCCTTCCCCTTCATCCCTCCCCCTCATTCCACCCCAAACACCATCTTCAGAAGGTTACACATCTCACAAACTCTCTTTAATCCCCTCACACAGGTAACATAGCGTAAGGACTAAGATAGCTGTTGCACCTGCTCTACAGGTGAGAATGTCATTAGCCCAGGCAAGACATGATATGCACACTCAGCAAATATCTCAAAGATTCCTGGATTATAGTCTAAATAATTCAAGCTGAGAGCTATGTGATAATGGTCGTTCTCTGATAATGGCAACAGCAAGCAAGCTAGTTTGACACATCCTCCTCAAGCCTGTAGATGAGACATATAAATCTCCAACCTGGTATTTCATCAAATGCAGTAATGGTTTTCTGTGTTAGTGAGTGAGTGAGTGGGTTGGTCAGTTGGTCAGTTGGTCAGTCTATACTTGCTTAATTATGGGCATGTACCTTGCAGAATGGGCTGAAAAGCCAAAGAGTTTATCTCTGCCCAGCAAACTGCGATGCCTTAGACATCAGGGCTTTTCAGAAACAAATTAAGAGAGATAAAAAAAATCAAATTCTATAGAAAAATGTATGTATTACAATAATACTGATGCATGAGTGTTTGAACTGGAGGTAAAGAGTATTTACCATTACACAGCACATAATGAGGCCATGGGTTCAAGCACAGTCTGGACAGTGTACACTGGTCGGTATGCATTACAGTCATAATTACTACATTATTTGGTCTGGCTGGTGACGATGGCTGTAATTGGGTAACCTGAGAGTGATGCCATTAGCAGCTGAATGAAAAGTAGCCAAGAGGAACAGTTTGTTGCCTGTTAGCGACCAGATACTCCACTGTCACCCAGGGTGTGCATGAAGTTCACAACATGAAGACATTTGTGATATATCGTTGGTTTGTTGTTGTTTAACACCACACTCAGCAATATATGGAAATGGTCTGTAAATAAACAAATCTGGACCAGACAATCCAGAGATCGAACTCCATGTCACAGTCTTCAGAGAATTCAATGATTAACAAAATGAGCACTGATCTGCTCATTTGGGATTCAATGGCATCACAGCATGAAGTTCCAGGTAAGAATTGATCTTCATAAGAAGTGATTCAGAGGCTAACTGACTTGGCTGATACATGTTATCGTATCCCAGTTGCTTAGAACAATGCTCATTCTGTTGATCACTGGACTGTCTGGTTCAGATTCAATTCACTCTTGTAGGGTATTGGTGATACCTGATCACAGTTTTAAGATAATATAATCCTTCCATTGTATATCCATATCGGTAAGAAGTTTGGCATTTCTCTGTGAGCAAGATGGAATATGTACTTTATCTATTCATAAGGAACATGAGAATATAGTGCCCATTCAGTAACCAGTCTGAAAAGAGCATGTTTATGCAAGATACAATAATTAATGTAGGTCATTCATTGGACAGCAGGTATTGCTCCACCATAGGTCAAGGTACAACAGCTACACTATCCCATCTGTGTAAAGACATAGTAGTATAGGTGGATAGTGTACTTTGAATTATTTGTCCATACATAATTCAGTTTGGACAAAGTAATCCAGTGATTGACATCAAGAGCATATATATACACAAAAGGGAATTAACGACATGCATCAACAAATTCAACGGGAGACACTAAGCAGAAGACTGGAGAAACAATCAAATCCCTTTAACGCGCAATGAGGCCGTGAACTCATTAGTATTGTGTTAAGCTGCTTCTAGCAATATACCAGCAATATTCCAGCGATATCCCAGCAGGAGACATCATAAATACCACAGGTAACGAGCAGATTCTCACTGAAATGCATGAAAATTCAGGGAAGAAACATCATTTTGAAATAGTGAAAAACATTAAATATCCTAATCTTTCCTAAGTGGTGCATACCATTCCTGAAATAAATACATTCCTAAGCATCTGCAGCACCACATCAATTTCTTCTCATGCAATGCTTCAGAATCTGTCAAGCCTACTAAAACTGTTTAAACAGAACATTTAATGTATGTAAGCATGTCTATATGAAAGTGAGCATGGTTTATGTTTTGATGCTTGTTTATCGGAGTATCATAGATCTTTTGCATACTTTCATGATACACTGTGAGCTCACTTCGAAGTAACTCAATAACTCTCATCTTCTTTATGAGTTTAAGTCTGATGTTGAAACTCATCTCTCTCTAACAAATATTTAAAGCAAAATAATTCAAACTTATTCTCCTCTTTTGGTAAATTTTGGAAAGACACACAAATGTCATATTTGGGGTTACACTTTCTCAGTAAAGTACCAATTCTAGTACATTTGTCAATGATTCTAATCTGGCATTGGACCCCACACTCTCAGAGTCAGGCACCTGATCACATCTTACATTTGACCACTTTCTAAATGGCATTGCAGTGATCACAACAGTTTTACATTCAATCATTATAAAGCAAAACAGCTGAAGTCAACTCTTTTGCATCCTATTATTTTGAAGACCTTTTTTTTCACAATGCAACATTTGCATCCAGAAATTTGTTCAACCTCACAATAAGACCATCCATCAAATTAACAGCATTTAACTGTAAATATTGAAACACTGACTCAGTTACTTGAATGAAGCACAGGAACATACAGATGTGATTGGCAAAATCCATTGTTGTCATTACTGGACAACATCACCATGTAACACAACGATTGGCTCATACTGTCAACACATTGATTGGACAAGAAGGTGCCCTTCTGTGTGATTGGCTAATATTTTCTCACCTCTGTTGTGGTATTGGCTATCACTGCAAGGTGGAGTGCTTCACCAATATTGGCAGCGCAAATAACATGGAGACGATGTGTGACAAAACAGGTGCAAGGACGACACAATTATTTGAACCAGCTTTTTAATATTTGGGCTCCTGTTTTGAAAGGTCAGAATAATATTTGGAAAATGAAATAGATATGTTTATGCCATAATAATGGGGGCAGTGTTATAGTATTTGTTATGGGTGTGATTGTTCCCATTTTCAACAAGCTTTCAACATGTCCCTCCTTACTGAACCGAGTAAAGCTGACAAGTATAGTGCTTTTAAGTTAGTTGGTATGGGATATTGAAAAATTTATTCCATTATTGATATTAAGGAAAAATGAAACACAAAAAACTCTTATCACACTTTTTCCTGTCTTTGTGAAATACAGAGTCACGAAAGTTGACAACGTCAGTCAAATATCTGACACTACAGTCAATCAGTTTTCAGAAAGAGATACCCGTGAAGGTCCTGGGGTAGAGTAGGCCTTCAGAAACCCATGCTTACCATGAGACCCGTGAAGGTCCCCGGGGTAGAACAGACCTTCAGCAACCCATGCTTGCCATGAGACTCGTGAAGGTCCCGGGGTAGAATAGGCCTTCAGCAACCCATGCTTGCCATGAGACTCGTGAAGGTCCCGAGGTAGAATAGGCAGCTAACGTTATCGGGTGGTCAGGCTCACTGACTTGGTTGACACATGTCATCAGTTCCCAGTTGCTCATGTTGTTGGTCACTGGATTGTCTGGTCCAGACTCGATTATTTATAGACCGCCGCCATATTGCTGGAATATTGCTAAGTGCGGCGTAAAACTAAACTCACTCACTCACTCAGAGAGAGAACTATACTGTATTACATTTTCTTTAAAAATAAATCTTACTAATGAATGATGAGACTGTTCTCATTATGCCAGTTCATGATATCTCCAGGATAGAACTTGCGCTTAATACTTTAATCATGCTTACATGGATGAAATTGGTCACAACAGGGCGTGGCAGTTAGGATGACTACAATATGAACAATATCACGGTAGGGCGTCTGTCACCAACATGTGTATGAATGAATCATAGCTCTGAACTTACATAGTAACTGACTTCAGTCAGCAGGCCAGACACTGGAACAATGGAATATTCACTTCACTTGGAAGTCCGTTTCACAAATTTCATCAAATATAATGTAAGCTCAGCATATCAGAAATGGACAAGTTCTTGAGGACTTCAGTAATGTCCCCTCAATTATGATGAAGAATTATATATATATATATATATATATATATGGGCAGTATATGAAACAACTGCTCGTCTGTACTCCCATGGTAATGTCGATCTCATGCTGGACGCACAGTTTGTACAGGTAAATTCATACGTCAACACATTTTATTACTAAAAGCTGCATTTTTGAAAATTTGGGTTTGAAAAATTTAATCCACCTCCAGCAGCTTGTAAAGTCACTGGTCCTAGAAGGCCAGACACTATTATTTATTCCAAGCACTTGATATTGTTCATCTTCATCTTACCAGCTTCAAAATTCCTCTCAAATATGGAGTCCACATTGAAACCAAATCAGATTCTTAAATTTGCCAACCACAAGTGCATGTATCCATCTTTTTTCTGTGTCTTCAACAAGGAAATATCAACCCAACACATCAGTGTCTGCCACTCTCACAAGGAGACACTATTTGTCTGACGACTAATCAAAAGTGACATATATGTTAGTTTTCAATAACAATGTATTGTAATTGAGTGATTAAATAATCCTTAAAATGATATCAACAGCCAACACTGGTATACCCTACAGTGACAAGGTGACACTATTTGTCTGACAACTCCTCCAAAGTGATATTAATGTTAGTTTGAATAACAATGTATTGTAACTGAATAATTAAATAATAATTAAAATGATATCAGCCAACACACTGGTGTCACCTTAGTCTCAAGGAGACACTATTTGCCTGACAACTCATCAAAAGCAATCAAAAGTCTTGAACCACAAATTATTTTTAAAAAGTATTTAAAAATATCTAAACCTTTATCACCACTGGCACATGGGTGTCTTCCTCAGACACAAGGCTCAACCATTTGCCAAACAACATATCCTGAGTGATATATAATTGTTCTGTTGCATTCAAGCTTCTGTTCCCACACTTAAAATGACACACTTCACAGAGCTATTCAATTTCCACTCAATCACACTTGAATGTCACCACAAACACTTGTATACCTCTCAGATTCCAAGGGTATGATTTTTACAATTAATTTATCTCTCTTCTGTAACTCAGGCAAAAAGTATCTCATTGCTCATCACAGCATCACAAAAAATAAACTGATAATAATGACAACTTGGCGATGCATCACGGCAACTTAGATGTGTACTTATACATAATGTGTCTGACATCCTGAGAATGTTCCTTGTAGCAAAACCTCATAGCTTCTCAAACCAAATACACAACGGATCACTTCCTCCTAATTCAACGTTGAGCATGATTACATCTCACCAACTATGTGAAATTGATGGCAATAAAATCTGGCTTGAAAAGCAACTGTATGAATCATGTCTTCAAAAGAAAATCATAGTAATGTCAAAAGGAAACACATTCAATACACATCTACTCAACCTTAAGCTTTAGACAACACATTTCAAACCTTGCCTGACCTGTACAGGGCACTCTCTAACCATTACTTTCAAGAGAGTAAAGTAAAGGATAACAGAGAATGAAGAGCCTTTATCAGACAGTATATTAGAAAATATTAACCATAATTCTCTGCTGAGACGTGCCATGTCATGCTTGTTGCTATGGCAATTAAGCAGTGTTGCACCAGTCAGTTACACCAAGGCTTTATGTAGCTGTGATGTTCCTTAGAAATATGTCAAGATAAATAGTACATAGATGGTAAAGATCTTAACAAGACCAAAAGGTCATATCAAGAGATATCATTGTATATGAATATACCACCTATACTAAACCTGATATTTTTCATCTGACATTAACTGAAGTGATGTGTAAAAATGAGATGTGAACTTTAACAAATTTTAGTCTCATATATAGCAGTTGATGTATTGAGAAAAAGAGTAATTCCAATACCGTGACAATCCAATGTATGAATATTCATGATAATATTTCAATTCACATTCTTTCTATGGAAATGTTTCCATCAGAAAAGATGATTATGTTGGAGGTTATGCTGAACAAAGACAAAAACTTCACTTTTAAACATTTAATGGTGAAGCTCGGTTCACACATAGCATTTACCTACAGGCGAACATGAGTAATTTTATCTTTACACATTCTGATCAGCTGTACATATTATTAATCATGCTAATCAGTATATTGTGATACCCATTGCAGAGATATCAATGCTAAATTTCCTATTCAATCACGGCCCTAGATGTGTCACACTTCACAGCCTATCTTCTGTACAGAAATGTCTTTGAACATAATGTCTGTCTGTAATAGCCACACCTGATGTTTAATAGTTTGAACATAATTAAGCATCATCAATTAACAATGAAGCTGAAAAGTTTCTCCTTCTCCAGATGACCATTCCACATCATCTCATTATTTCAATGTTAAGTAAAGGCCAAAGCTCTGATTGTAGTTTGTCATGCCTGTATAGATAGATGGGACCTCCAACATGTGCATTGTTGCGATCACACAGATGACAGCTCCTGTCAGATCAGTACAGCTTCATTTCAGTAGATTGGAATATCATAACTTCGCCTTTCAATATTATACATCTAGACCACTGATGATGCTAGCCTCCAGCCATGGACCTGATAGATTTATTTCCTCACAGCCCTAAATTACCATCAGTAGGGTGTCTCCTTTAGCTCAGCAGCATCGTCTCCACAATCACCACCATTGTGGCCAGGAACACCTGATGAGGCTCCAGGGGCTTGAATACACCTCCCTCCCCAAGGTGGGATGAGATGATTGTTTCTGACCCGAAGGATCAGATGTCAGCCTAGAAGGAGCCGACCACAGCTGGAGCTGGTGGATCAGCTGGAGGTCTTGTGCAACAGCTGCTGGTCCCAGTAGGCCAGAGATGTGGTGCCAATCACAAGGTACATTATCCTCCTGAACAATACCCACCAGCTCAGTGACATAAGACTCACTAGGTTCATTGCCTGGAGTAGTGGGTAGTCGTCTTGGATTGAAGAGTCAAGTTTCTGTATTCTGCTTGCAGAGATATGAACAGCAGTACATGAACGTCTTGAGAGTGACTGAATAAATCTTATCTGTTGTCAGAAACATTGGACAGCCCCGGGTGTTCACACTGGGTTTGGCAAGAAACTAATCTTGCTTGGGGATCTGATGCTGAGGACATTGGATAGTAATTAGTCTGAGATGTAGGTGGTGATCTATGAGGATGCTGGAATGTGGCTTCTCCTGAGTCATTTGACAGCCCTGCAACAGTCTGTCTATGAAAATAGCTCAGCTCTTCCATGTCAAGAACATGTCACAGTGATCAAGATGTAGCATGGGGGTGTCAAAATTTGTATTTTGTAGAGGGAAAGGTGTTAGCCTAGTTTTGGTGATTCTCGGTCATTCAGTTGGAGGTTGTCGGGTAGTCAAGTGGGTACAGCAATCTGTAGTCTGTTCCAACTTGATAATAACCTAAGAATTTGCTTTTTATTCCTACGGCCTTGATTTGTTTCTCCAATGGGTGCAGTCTCAGAAGGAAAAGATAGGTATCCCTCCTCACGACTTTGCTTGAATATTGGTTCAAGTGTATGACACCAAACCAAATGGTTAAAGCATTTGCTAGTCACACTGAAGACCCAAGTCCATTCCCCAATGAGTACAATGTGTGAAGCTCATTTCTAGTATCTCGTGCTGTGTGATATTGCTGAAATATTGCTAAAAGCTGTGTAAAAAAAAACTCACTCGCTCAATGCAGTAATGCTATTCTTAACACCATGGCAATAGCTTGGCACAGTGGACAATGTATTCATGCTACTAAGTTCCAGTCCCCGCCTTGCTCCAATGATATCTTCCCCTTTAAGTCATCAAGTACCTGAGGACAGCACAGTGCTTAAAGTGTTCTCTCACCTCAAATGAAAGAAATGTGAGTTTTATACACATAGTTTCCCTCAGTCCATCTCATATTCCGATTTCATCAAAATTACATTTCTGCCGACCATTTTCCAATATATTATTCACAATTAATATTCAAAACTGCTACAATACCAAGTAATACATGTTTGTATTGGATGCAAATGAAAAATATTTGAGTCAGGCCATTATAAGAAGTAAAAACCCATGGCGAGCAACCAACAATTAAAATACTTTGACATGGCCTAAATCTAATCTTGATACCTCTTCCTTTATGTCACCCATGGACCAAAGCTACCAAAGACCGAGAAAAATGATGCAATGGTTCACCACTAGTGGGACCCTTTAACAAACACTGTTTAAATATACAATGCACTTCACCAACCACGCTATCACCAACCACAAATGCAAATTAAAAGTTGGGTGCTAATGTGATTTACAATGACACTTATGCCAGTCAATATTTACTCTCAAGGTGTTAATTGCAAATGTAAAGTCGGTGATGTTGGGTGCTCGACTCTGTAATTGTGTCACAAAGGTTGATGATTGGAAGAGGAAAGGACTCTTGTGACGCATACAACTTGGTATGTAAGAGACGAAAAGTTAAGTAAGTCAAAACTGTGTGTGTGTGAAGAAAGCAAGCCATATCACATTGCAGCCATTCACAGACTTTTGGAGTGGGTGGATGTGATATATGCTGTGATTGTAGGCAGAATTAGAGACTTGTTTGCTCACTAACTACTTTGAATATTTAAAATATTCTCAAGAAGCTAGTCATCAGTTCCTGGTGATACCGAATGGTTGGTGGACATTCTGGTCAGGTTTCATCACCTGCATCTCTTTTATTTCTGAGCAAAAGCATTTTCTCAGCATTATGAATTCTGGAGATACCAGAGATGAACTTCTGACTATCTACCTACAGAAAGGTTTGGCTGGATGAGCGAATGTGTTTCAGCAATTAGGTGAAAGCGTAGTGCTAGAAGTGGTGTACACTAATGCTTAGTCTCTGAATATATAAATCTTAGATAGAAACAATTTGCTCCATTTACACTGAAAAGGAGCCTCGAGAGATCTCTGAACCTGTAGAAATTCTAGACTTTTTTCCGTCAGGGCTACAGAATTGGGAAGATAAGGATACATACAAAGACATACACTTTCATTCAGTTTAGTCAATGGTGACAGAGCCGAACATCTCTGAAAGAAGACACTAGGACATTCTGGCACTAAACACAGCAACTACCAATTCTCCCACCCCAAAACCTGTCCCCAGAGCCACAGACTAGCTAGACTTCACGGTGGTGGTAATGAAAAGCAGGACACATTCCTAGAATACCTGTCATTCTCTGCCATTATGTAGGCAGCCCTCTCCTGTTGGCACACTGGCTGTAATACCCCCTTGATTCAATAAATTAAATAGCCCCCAAGCCCGATGGGGCAGATCCCCATTATTGGGCTAACAGCAGGACTGAGCATTCTTAGTCATCTACTGGTAAGGGTTGAATGTGTTTACTGCTCAGAAGCCTACAGTTGTGATGCCCTCTCACCTCTCATGCAGATGTCAACAAGCTGTCAACATGCAGAGGCTGGAGACTGTTAGTCTCATGTTGACGGATGAACCACTGCATACAGTGTTTGCAATACTTTATTTTGCTACTTGGCCATCAGGGCCTGCTGCCATCTGCAGGTTCTAAAATCTACAGGCCCTGAATGAAATTTGCAGGCCTATTTTGTTAAAATCTAACCAACAACACAAAACAGACTACACTGTACACTGTTTTACACTGTTTCTACAAAATCACACGGCGAATTCTATGGCGCCAAGAGACATTTTATTTGTCAAGGACTGTTGATGACATTCCTATGCACAAAGCCCTGAAATATTGGGAAGTGAAACTGTAAGTTACCGCAACATGAAGGATCATGGATGATTATCGAACATTATTAAGAAAAAGCACGCGAAAAGAACAGGGGAAAGATTCCAGTTGGAAAAGAGACACATAATTTACTGAAGGCCACAAAGGGCCTGCAAATATTTGAAACTGACGGCCCAATACAATAACAAACACTGACTACATGTCAGTTACACTGGCAAGATGTTAACACAAAGCAGTTTAACTGTGTTGTCAATTTGTCGACATAAGGCAGTGTTGTCAAGTTAACATGAGACAGTGTTCTTATACATGTTGTCAAGTTTACATGTAAAGTTAACATGTGACAGTGTTGACATATATGTTGTCAAGTTGTCAAGTTGTTGACATGACAAGGTGTGACAGTGTTGTCAAGTTGTTAACAGGAGATGTGTAAAACTGTTGTCAAGTTGTTAACATGAGATGTCTGATGACACTGTCAAGTTGTCGACATGAGACAGTGTGACAATATTGTCAAGTTGTTAACATGAGACAGTGTGACGTCAAGTTGTTAACATGAGACAGTGTGAGTATGGTGTCAAGTTGTTAACATGAAACAGTATGACAATACTGTCAAGTTGTCAACATGAGACATGTGACTATGGATTTGTAAATCTGTTAACCAAGGCAGTATAACATTAGTAAGGTGACTGTCACTCTGCCAACTGAAAACATCCATCAGTGGTATGTCCATCAAACACATTCAGTACATACATACATACACTTTGTGGAGAAGGTAATAAACTTCCAGGACTAGTAACCATCACAAACATAAGCGAAGAATTTATCTTTCACACAAAACACTGCTCCATTAAAATAGTCTGGCATGAGTTCCACATTTCTCAGCTGCAGAAGTCTCCAACAATGAAATCACCTGTGTATCCTGACAAGGCTGGGATGCTTCTGTAGTGGAGGTGACTTAAGATGTGGGGATACCCCTTCTTAAAGCTCATGCTACACGGAGATGAAACAACAGTTTACATGAGATCACTGACATTTCTGATCCTCAACATTTCGCATGTGCCAACTGTTTTACATACACATAACTTGACAATTCAAAAAACTAACAATGATTCAAACATCCGACTCAAGAGTGAGAAAGTGAATGAGTATAGTTTTATGCCGCTTTTAGCAATATTCCAGCAGTATTCAGGGCTGGGGACACCAGAAATGGGCTTCTCACATTGTGCCCTAGACTAACAACTAGTCTCAGAAATGAACGTTTTACAGAAAAAAACACTCATAGTAAGAAAAATACAATATAATGAAAATGAGCCATGAGACTTTCATTTACAAAAATCTAGACATGCCACATTTTCTAGACTTGCATCAGCTTTCTTGGATATAATTGCAGCTTCAGGGCTGTATGACAGACCAATTGTGCCCACGTGGGAATCGAACTTGCTCTTTGATGTGACCAGCACCAACTGAACAACTAGGCTACACTACCATCCCACTGACGTAGGGACAATCTGATAAATGGAGGAAATATAAGTTGTATCATCATGAGGTTACAAGATTTAGCATTATTCACTAGTCTGCAATATTAAAGGTGTATTATGTGATATCCATCTAGCTGAGTCTGGCAAAGGGCAAAGGAAAGGTAGACACAGCAATATATCTCACCATAATGGTAGAATTGAGACGACTTGCCTGACCTTGGCCAGTGTGAGAGTTGGTCTACGTATCTTGCAGTATATATAAAACACAATGGCTCGATTCAAGGAATAGCTCAAGTTTGACAAGAAATAAGACTGCACAATGGCCCAATGAAATAAATAGTCCAAGATGCATATGAAATAGATCGAACCTTGTGCAATGTCAGAAATAGCCAACATCTGACAAGAATTTGATCGTACCATGGCCAAAAGCATGAATTAGACTATGTCTTTCAAGAAAATGATCTTACAATGTCAGAAATAGCCAACATCTGACAAGAATTTGATCGTACCATGGCCAAAAGCATGAAATAGACTATGTCTTTCAAGAAAATGATCTTACAATGTTAGAAATAGCCTAACTTGGACATGTCATTGGTTCCCAATTGTGCTGATCAATGCTCATGCTGCTGATCACTGGATTGCCTGGTCCAGACTCGATTATTTACAGACCACCGCCATATAGCTGGAATATTGCTGTGTGCAGCATAAAACAAAATTCACTCACTCAGAAATAGTCCACGTGACAAGAAACAGATTGCACCATGGCCAAATGTTAGAAATAGCCCCGGTTTGACAAGAAATAGATTGTATCATGGCCTAACATAAGAAATAGCCCACATGTTTAACAAGTAAATGATCTATCTCACCATGGGCTCACTTGAGAACTTGGCGCACCTTTCAGACATGAAAACATTACCGCCATGGCCGCAGGAGTAAGGGTTAATCTGTGATGACAGGCTCCACTATTGACATGAAATAAGTATAACTGTTGTCTGAAGTGTGAACGGCCCACACACCAGCTGCCCTAGTTGTTGTAGTACACTATACTATACCTATCCCCGCTGGGGCAGGTCGGGTCAATCAGGGTCAAGCACAAGTCATTGTTCAGTCAGCCAACACTACCACAACTAGTGCAATGATGGCATACATTGATATTCATGACTTACAGGACCTCACAGAATATTACTCAACACAACACGGCACCAGTCGTGAGTAATCCGCGATAAAAAATACACCATACCCCTTCAATGTGGCCTGTGGCACTACATTAACCTATGGATTTTTCACATGAAGGAGAAAACAATAAATACAAGATTCATCATCTAGTTCTCCACGTTCGTAGATCCTAAAATCTCCTGATAAAGGTGGCTTTGAGAATGGTCAGTTGAGCAGTTAATTTCCTAATTGTGTTTACACATAGGCCTCACTGCTGAAGTTCAAGTCTCACAGCTAGGGCACCATTGACCATAGGGATGGAGACAACAGCCTTTGGTCACTGGCTTTCAAGCACCAGTAGGCTTGTATACACTGCTGAGGCACTATGGGCAATAACTCAAAACTGTAACTGGCCAAATGGATGAAGGGTTAGGGAGCAATCATTTAATGTTCAGGCCAGGGTGGAGTTACAAGCGTTGTTCTGGAAAGATATTCCCAAATCCTATTCATTGGTTTTTTTTCCTACTCTTATTGTTGGGAATACAATAAAGTGTCTACCTCTTGCAGACTATCTTAAAATGTCCACATTTTTTAAAAATAATTTAGAAAGTGAAAGCTAATTTAACCCTGTTAAAGTTAAAAAACAAAACATAATTGGAGCCTGTCATTCAAAAACAAGGATTAATTCCCAACCCAAACTTCACATCCCCATCTCCAGTCTTCCCTCCTGAAAATGAACCAGTTACTCCCTTTCAGTTTGTGTTAGCTTACAGGAGAAGGTAGAGACAAATTTGCTATGTAGCTCTCTCTGTGGTCAAGTGAATGAGGTGCCTGGCCTTGGGAGAGTAAGGTTGGAGGTTTGATACCCACCTGCGTTCTACCAAGACGCATTTTGAAGATCCATGAAGATCCGGAAAGAATCTTCAACAACACATTCTCGTCGTAAGCAGCGACAAATGGAATTGGGCAATCAGATCCACTGACCTGCTTAATGTCATTGCATCCCAGTTGGCCAACCTTCATGATATCAATCTCTACAAACAAATAAGCATTAAAACATGGTACTTATTGTTATCCTTGAAAAGATTGATAACACAAGGACTGACTGTCTGAGTCAGCAGCCATGTGGTTTTGGTACCCATGTTAAACCCAGCTTGAAGGAGATCGACTGTCCACAGGTGTGTGGTTTTGGTACCCATGTTAAACCCAGCTTGAAGGAGATCGACTGTCCACAGGTGTGTGGTTTTGGTACCCATGTTAGTGAGTGAGTGAGTGAGTTTAGTTTTACGCCGCACTCAGCAATATTACAGCTATATGGCGGCGGTCTGTAAATAATCGAGTCTGGACCAGACAATCCAGTGATCAACAACATGAGCATCGATCTGCGCAGTTGGGAACCGATGACATGTGTCAACCAAGTCAGCGAGCCTGACCACCCGATCCCGTTAGTCGCCTCTTACGACAAGCATAGTCGCCTTTTATGGCAAGCATGGGTTGCTGAAAGCCTATTCTACCCCGGGACCTTCACGGGTCTGGTACCCATGTTAAACCCAGCTTGAAGGAGATCGACTGTCCACAGCTGTGTGGTTTTGGTACCCGTGTTAAACCCAGCTTGAAGGAGATCGACTGTCCACAGCTGTGTGGTTTTGGTACCCATGTTAAACCCAGCTTGAAGGAGATCGACTGTCCACAGCTGTGTGGTTTTGGTACCCATGTTAAACCCAGCTTGAAGGAGATCAACTGTCCACAGCTGTGTGGTTTTGGTACCCATGTTAAACCCAGCTTGAAGGAGATCAACTGTCCACAGCTGTGTGGTTTTGGTACCCATGCTAAACCCAGCTTGAAGGAGATCGACTGTCCACAGGTGTGTGGTTTTGGTACCCATGTTAAACCCAGCTTGAAGAAGATCGACTGTCACAAAGTCCGCAGCTGTGTGGTTTTGGTACCCATGTTAAACCCAGCTTGAAGAAGATCGACTGTCCACAGGTGTGGTTTTGATACCCATGTTAAACCCAGCTTGAAGACTATCACAGGGCAAAGCTTGATGAAAACCAGCTTTAGTCGAAACTAGAAGAAGCACACAGGTACATACATACACATGCATCCACTCACATATCCACATCCACATGTTTAGCATTGTAATAATACATTGAAGACTGTTTGGTTTTGGTACCCATGCTAAACCCAGCTTGAAGGAGATCGACTGTCCACAGGTGTGTGGTTTTGGTACCCATGTTAAACTCAGCTTGAAGAAGATCGACTGTCACAAAGTCTGCAGCTGTGTGGTTTTGGTACCCATGTTAAACCCAGCTTGAAGAAGATCGACTGTCACAAAGTCCGCAGCTGTGTGGTTTTGGTACCCATGTTAAACCCAGCTTGAAGAAGATCGACTGTCCACAGGTGTGGTTTTGATACCCATGTTAAACCCAGCTTGAAGACTATCACAGGGCAAAGCTTGATGAAAACCAGCTTTAGTCGTAACTAGAAGAAGCACACAGGTACATACATACACATGCATCCACTCACATATCCACATCCACATGTTTAGCATCGTAATAATACATTGAAGACTGTTTACATCCTACACCACACCATTATCTTCTATAGAATTAATACTTCAGTGTTTACAGGTGAAAAATACATCCAGAGGTGATGATGGTAGGGCAGTGAAATGCTATCAGTCTACAATGTTATTAGGATTCATGCCAGTCTATCTCACTTTCTTATCTTACTTTGACAGAGACATGGTGATTTGCAATGCCAATGTTCAGGTGTGTCTACAAGAGAGTGCCTTATTAGTCATGCTTGAAAAAAGATTATCTATTTCCACAATTGTAAGTGGGTAAATTATCTATATATAATTGTTTTCCCATCCAAATCCTTAGGAAGGGAAAAAACTGCTGACCAGTGATCTGTGGTCTTCAACAACCCATGCTTGTCATAAGAGGCTTCTGAAAGGATTGGGTGGTCAGACTCGCTCAGGTGGTTGACACACGTCATCGTCATCATATCCCAATTGCATAGATCAATGATCATGCTGTTGATTACTGGATTATCTGGCTCATACTCGATTATTTACAGACAACTGCTATATAACCAGAATATTGTTGAATGCTGTGTAAAACTTAACTCACTCACTCACTCACTCAAAACTGCTTGACAAATCTGATTTTTTCAGGTTCCAAAATATAGTCCTTGGCCAAATGTAGAGATGGCATCAAAATCAGGTAACATGATACACCCAGCCTTATCACTAATACTGCATATCTTGACCATGTTGAACACCAGTGCTTGTCACCATCCATTAGACAATGTGATCAATTCTCAAGCAGTTTGACTATGAACATGTAGACACTGTTTCAACAGTGGACTGAACCCAGTTAGTTTTTGGTAACCTGATCCCTCCTGCAGCTAGTTCCACTTCAACAAGAATGTTTGGAGGATGGGAGGTGTCGTAATAATTGCTGAATAACACGTTTACTGCTGCTGAGAGATCCTAAAAGACACAGAATTTTCTAGCATTTGGCCTAGGACTAAATGCAAACATGTCACATGACCCAAGCTATACCTACATGAACTTCTATGCTGTATACCTGATTTTATGAGATTACCAACCCTTTGATGTGGGACACTTTTAAACCTCACACAATTTTCAAAACAATTGTTTTGCTTTCCCAAAACTTTTTTTACTTCTCACAAAGCAGGAAAACTATGACTCATAAATAAAAAAATAATAACCTAAAGGCCTTATGCATTGATGATCAACCAAGAGTTAAAATCTGATAACACAAGCTTCGCTATCAATAAGAATGCACCTAAAAACAGAATAACAGCATTGCCAGGGCATGTGTACTCGATACTGCTTTGTCTACCTTCATACCTTGACAACTATGATGGCAGTAGCGAGATTTTTCTCTATCCCTTTTAGTGAAACCCGAATTATCTGCTTCCATGGTAGATTGCATCTACACTGATGACATCAAGAGTAACACTTCAGTGTAAGCACGAAGTGCACAGAATAAGACTTTTAGTGCAAGCACTCTTGTGAATGTTTCACAGAGTAAGCCATTTAGTGAAAGCACAAAGGTAGAAGTTTCATAGTGTAAGATCTGAAGTGTAAGTTTGAATGAGTCTCAGAGTAAACCCTTTAGTGAAAGCACAAGAATAGAAGTTCCATAGAGCAAGATTTACATGAAAGCACAAGTGTGTATGTTTCAAATTGAAAGACCTTGAGTGTAAGCACATTGTGTGAATGTTTCAACGAGTAAGTGCCAAAGTGTTCTGCTTAAAGTCAGCGAGGCTAACAGTGAAGCACTAATGTGAATGTCCAAAATGAAAGTCCTTGTGTATAAGCTAGTCATATGTGGAAGTAGGTCTCACATCCAATGTCCCGTTGTTCTGCTTTATCTTTCATCTCCTGTCCATGATCCAAATGTCCACCTGACCTGGTTTTACCTGTATTTGCAGTTTGCATTGTTTACCTGGGAGCTCGTTACAGTCTTTGAAGCAGAGGCAATAAGACCGCAACTGACTTCCTCGTGTCTCGCACTGTTTGCTTCAGCACATACTCCAGATGTCCTCTCTGTCTGAACATGCTGCCCAGCACTCACTCACAATGCCCAGTGATATTACTTGTTCATCAATACACTGCTACCTGTACCAATGTCACATCTGTGTATGACACAACACAACACTAGGACTATAGCATTGTATGACATCAACACTAAGGCAGTGTATAACACCAACAGAAAAGCCAAGTGTGTCACCAACATAAAGCCAGGGTATGACACCAATACTATAGCAGTTGTTTATGACACCAACACTAAGGCCATGTGTGCCACCAACATTATAGCAGTGTATGACACCTGAACTAAAGCCATGTATGACACCTGCACTAAGGCAGTGTATGACAGAAACATTAAGGCAGTGTAGGACACGAACCCAAGGTAGCATTTGACACAAACACTAAGGCACTGCAGGACACCAACAGTAAGACAGTGTATAACACCAACACTGAGACAGTGTATGACACCAACACTGAGACAGTGTATGACACCAACCCAAGGAAGTAGATGACACCAACACTGACATGGATGACGCCAACATTTAGGTGGTGTATGAAACCAACACTAAGGCAGTATAGGATTCCAACACCAAGGCAATGTATGACACCCAACACAAAAGCAGTGTATGACACCAACACAAAGGCAGCGTATGACACCAACACTACGGTAGTGCATGACACCATCATATTAAGGCAGTCTGGGACACCCAACACCACAAAGAATCCCATCACAGGTGATGTCAGTGACTTAGTGTTTGTTGAGTTAGGCTACCACCTGCATATATTGACAAGTTACAGGTATGTAAATCACAGGCTAACAGCTCAACTCTCTCTCAAATGTATACCACCCATAAATCATCAGAGCTCCTTTCAAACCCAAATATTTGATCACCAGGTCCAAATGCCCCCTGAAAAGACCCCTCAAATGCCTGGACGTCCACTGTGATGTAATCTGGATTAATTTGGAAAAGGGGTAAAGTGAAATGTTACACATACCACAGTTGATCCTTAAAGCTAATTTTGTTAAGTATAATACCTGATCCATCAAGACAAAGAGCCCATCATACAGGTCAAGAAGGAGCTTCGGAAGAAGGAGCTGACAGGGGGTACTGACTGAGTGGAGGGGGTGCGGAGAGAAGGAGTTACCAACAGAAAGGGGTCCTGACAGAAGCACTTTCAGATAGACAGAGGTTACATTTACAAGCTAAGCAAATATCTGCACAAGTCTAACTGTGCCTCTCAAACATCAGTTTCCCTTGCTACCCTGGTGCACAAGTAGCTACCCGTGTTTACACCTGTTGTAATTAGCAGGTGAAGACACCAGACACAGGCGATTTCACAACATACACACCTGTGTAAAGCATCGGATGACAATGTCACACTAATACATCAATTTCCACACAATGTCGGGACAAACATGGCCTACCACCACATATGCTCACCACATTTTAGATACATAAGTTTGCTTTGGCTCTTAAAAAAGATGCTATTGAAAACGTTTGAATAGAAAATACCACTTGATAGAGAAAACAAGCCCCTCTCGCTGTGAGTATCAGCTCTTTGAAAGAAACAGAATGAGCTAACAGAATGACAGAAGCGATGTTGTAAGGGGCACATACCAATCCCTAACTAGTCCCAAAGCCTCATAAAAATAACCAGGCAGGCTCTGTAAGTACATTCCTCTCATACACCTAACCAGTAAATTATTCCCAGCCGATCGACCTAAACTCTCTGAAGCTAATTGCTTTATAAAACATACCTCACCAAATCAGCTAATCATAATATCTTTAAGTTTGACCAGAGCTGTCAACATGCACCCAAAGGTACCCTCACCACCTGTATACAATTTAACATGTGTGTAAAATTTAATTTTCTATCAAAATCTAAAACTTTAAATGTGTGATATTAATCTTCTCAATGATGTCAGCCAGCACACACACACACACACACACACACACACAAAATGAAAATATTAAACTGGGATTAAAAGGTGGTTGTTTAAGTTTAAGGCAAGAAAAACATGTTTATTACAAAGAAACATAAAACTGTCCTTTTCCGCATTTCTAAACATAAGCCTTGAAACACAAGGTCCCAACTTGCAATAAACTCCCCGTAGAGGATAGGCTCTTGCTGGAACAGTCAATCAAGCCTTTGCATGTTTATTACTGATAGGATGCGTAGAGCTCTGTGACACATTAACGACACAATGACAGATAGCAGACAAAGTCGAAATCTTTCTGTCTTAGTTCTTTATGTTCATATCATGTTTTTGTATCATTTCAAAGCAGGAGACTACAAAATATCATATCCAGGCGTTTTAATCGGTTTGATCCGATAGCGAGGGCCCATCACGGACGTTCCAAAACCTCACTTGCCCTTAAAGGGGCCCGGATTTTAGCGATCCCTAGATGTATAACAGCTCGCTCAAAAACGTCAAAGGGATAAAAGCAGAAAAGTGTCATTTCGAAATATACGAAACAGATTAGAATATCCTTTCTACAAACATGCCATTTCCCATTTTTAAAAATGAGCATATTTACTTATCAATCAGCACACGGCAAACAAAATATGTTTTAACCACGAAGCTTTTATTGTCGCGTGGGAGTCATACGTCAGTTCGTTTTGCGATACATTAAATCTCCTAAGTATGGTCTGGCCTCCGTAAAATTGCAAAAACAGGGTCACATAGTGAGGTGGAGCGTGATATATGCTTGCCGAATCCATGAAGCGAGATTGTAAAGCACACTGGCGAAACAAGACCACACATCGGCTGATTGCATAAGAGGAATGCCGAACTTCTGAAATATTCCATAAGAGCGTTTCTTAATGTCTCGCTGTGCTATCAAATTTAGTACAGAGAATAACCAAATGTCAATCAGCACCCAAAACGCAAGGCTGAATAAAAACATGCCTGCCGCGACAAATTTACATTCACACTTTCCCTGATTGACTGTCTTCGCGTTAATCGTCAGATAAAGAACACGGCGATTGCGCTGACCCTGTACGCAGTTCGAAGCTCCTACTTTCTTTACCCGTCTCAAATGGTAATAATATTCAAATGAGGGAGTCAAGAACAAACGAACCAAATCATGGTCGAAAGATGCTTAGATGGGGCATGACAAAAGCTCCAAGGCACTGTTAGAATAAAACTGCCTTGTGATCTCCCACGGGCTAGTGAATAGAGCTGAAATCCATGGTGAAACAAACAGACCGGACTTGTGATCAATTACCAAAAGATGACCTCATTGTGTCCTAATCGCAACATGAAGACGGTGGCGAGACAGTCAGAAAACTAGTGGTGCATGGGGTGGTACACCGAGCAAACTTCTTTATAATTTTAACCCTTCTCCATCTGTGCACAGATAGTATTACTTCACACCTTTCGCACTGAAAAATATCTTAGCCCGCCGCACAGCTGAAATACTGCTGAGTGCGCCATTATAAACAATAACCAACTTTCACAGTCGCTACCTGTATGTATTTTTGGTCACATACGTTGAAGAGGACCATCACGTTAAATATCTATATTCGTATTTGGCATTCGCCGCCTCGCTTGAAATCGAATAAAAATCTTTGTTTCCTACCCAAACTTCCTTTAAAATGGTGAATTTTCGAGTATGTTTTGATTTTCATATCCCTTTATTTAACCTTTTTAAATACGACCTTAATTTGCACATTCAGGTAATAAATGTCGCGTAGCGAACATCAAGTTCAAAAGAGTCGCCGACATTTCATACGCTAATACTCAAAACGTGATGTGATAATATAACTATGAAACTATTTTAATTCTTTACATTCCATGCATATCGCAAGCAATACAATCCGACATATGATCTCTGACCGTTAGGAGTCAGTTTTAAATTTACCATTGCCATAATTAATAAATGACACCGTTGCCAACATCTCAGAAACAATACCATATGAGCATTCTGACAATCCGATACCGCCTGACCAATAAATAAATAACCATCTTTACAGGAAATTCACTACGGAAGCTCCACACACCTGGTTAGATTCAATGGGAACACCTTTGTCTATGCTTAATTACTTTTACACAGCCCAGATTCCTGAGACAGATGGCTAGCGTATGCCTCAGTATTATCAATATCTGAGATGTTTTGGACACGAGACGAAATGCTCGGTAGTATCTCCTTTCCTCGCCTCGGTGATCATCACACTGATAAAAGCAGGTTGAAAATTTAAAAAAGAGTCGAGTCAACAGTCTGCATCAACCTTTGTCTACAACTGAAACTGCACGGCTCAACCAAACGTTTGAATGACATCGCGCGTAAGAACTTGGAAATGAGCCAAGACATGCCGCTGTTGTGGTCTCTTGCTTGCGGCAAGCAGACGACGCCGAGTTCTCCCCTGCCTCCCTTCAAATAATGAAGAAACCCCTCCCTCCATTCTCGCCATCCCACGAGACCTAATCCGCCAATATCTAACTAAAAAACACTGCCGAGCCAACGGATCCATGTACGTTGTAAGTGCTCTACACCGTCGGCGTTCATTCTGTTAACCTTCTACCGTTTTCTCTCATATTCGTGTTTGATATGCAAGGGTCTGCCGTTCAGGCATAACCTCCTCCCCTAATACAACACCGCGCCACTAAACACCAGCTCATCTTCGTTTATTGTTGTAGCCACCCCCTATCCTCGACCCTTGTTCGTTTATTTTTGTTTACATCTTACTGTATACATGTGAGATGATGTGTTAGTCTCGCCAGGTGCTATGCACGCCTCAGGTGTGGATTGTGATAAATATGACATCGAATATCTTTGTTTTCGTACGAGATCCGTGTTCGCTTTATAACACAGTCTTGTCCATGGCCAGGTCGTGGTGTGGGAAGTTGTTGTGTATTATGTCCATGCTATCAACATTGCTATCAATCTCCCTCATTGAAACTCGGCTACAAAACCTGCTTACCGGACTTATCATAGCCGCATAAATGCCGTAAACACACAACAAGCCGATGAAATCGAACAGAATTGGGGTCGTTGGTGAAATATGCAGACAATTTCATATGTCCCAGAGTGGCCCAAATTGACAAACAGCATTATTTGGAGCGACAGCTGTAGGTCAGATATTCCAGAGAACGAGGACCTGTTTGTATGTCATCGGTGTATAGCATTACATAAGCTGTTGCCGCGACAAAACACGGCAATTCAAACTTTATTGTATGTAGAACTCTCATTGATCTCTCGCCAATATACAGGCTAACTCGAGCAACAAGTGTAGAAAAGTCGTAACTTTCACAGCATGTTATGCAGTGCAACGACCCGTTGGGTAATACATGAAAGGTGTGTAATGTCATATCACCTACCTCTACAAATACCGTCGTCCTGTCCTGATATAGCCTGGCCCACAGCGGGGGAAATAAAACACTTTAGTCCGGGGCCACATTTGCCGAAAATACCATACTTGCCCCCACAAGTTTCGTTGAGAGCCCGTGCACACTCCTGGCAGCACCCGCAAATATCAGTAACGACCCCGGCGTGACACTGGTCCCGGGGGACGGGTGGGCACAGGTCTGGGTGACATATCCTACAGTTGATGGCCCTCGTGGGTCCAGGGGTACACAGCAGAGTGACCAGTAGAGTCACACACAACAGGAGTCGACTAGACGTCCTGACACCGATGCCGTAGGCTTGACGCCGCATACCTAACTACTTACTCCCACATCGAGTTAGTGACTCCACGTCTTCCCCCTATGTCAGTTACTCTTCGTATGTTCCGATAGTCGTCGACTTAGAGAAATGAGCATTTTACAACGGTGCGACATCACAAGTTACCGCTGCACTACAGCGCTTATCTTGAAAACAAACACTCGCCAAACTCCGTATGTCGGCCGAGGAGCGGGCTCGCTCGGTCTCGTGTGGTAAGGAGTTCATTTCCGGTGTGAAATCTACAAGTCATCCGGGTACTGGCTGCCTCACGACCCAGTCTGTGTGCCGAGGGGGGTAAGGGGACTGCAGGTTGAGAGAAAGACACAGAACGTCTCTGAGACCCGAGAGAAGAGGGCGAGCTCTCAGCCAGCCCTGTACACACCTGAATGGAGGTAGCAGTAACACTGTCAGTCAGCCTTCAGCTTGCGTGACCTGGATAGATGGCCAACGTTATCCCGTGCTCTCCGCCCGCAGTGAGCCAGTGAGAGAGAGAGAGAGAGAGAGTCAATTCAGGCAGGTGGGGGGCCCTGTGTCCCAGACCAGGGACTTTGACACATCAGAACAACTCTCCACCAGTGCTAGACTGCACTCCTGGACGACAGAATACCCCTTGCACAAGTCGCGACTTTGCCCAATACCTGAATTAGCTCGTTATGTCCATTTATCAACTCTTGACAATTCTATTATCATGTGTCCCACGAATGATTTACACGCACTATGTCATTGTATCATACTGGGCTTAACCCTCCATGAAACAACCTAGAGTTGCCACAAACTACACTTACAGATCAGGGGCAGAATGCCCTGAGATGAGGTGTCTGCTTGGCAAAACGTACTTATTTCTTCCTGAGGAACTTCAGCATTTTTTAGTAAATCTTCCACAATCTTCTGACCGGGCTGGGGTTGTATTTTACAACTGCGATTGTAAGATGACAATGGTATTTTATTTCAGATGAATAGGTTTCATATTTTTATTTATAGACGAAAATAAAAGGTATTTTCAGTTGAAACAGCGTACAGAAGTGTTCTCCACACTTTCATAACATGTCAGTGTGTAGAAATCTCCACCAGACGCTAATTATGCAGCTCGTACAATCATGACACTGCCATGTCAAATGTTTTGAGGTGTGGAGTTTGTTTATATAAATCGCAATGTACATTATTTGTTTTCCCTTTCCCCCTAACCACGAATTTGTTTATACCACTGATAAATCACGAAACATCACACTTATGTTATCGCCATCACCCTGAATACAAGATCAGCAAGACCGTGAAGGCGAGCACTCTACCGCTAAACACCACCGCCCTCCCTTAAAGGTGTCGGTATCTGCGTAGTGGGCAAATCGAATGAATAATGTCGCTGATATTATTAGATATGACTGAGTTAGCAAAACCTACTATGATGTGTCAGAAATTTACGTAGTTACTCTATTTTAGATTTTGCGACGTTTGCAAAAGTACTGGTTCATTCTTCCTGAACCATCTCATTAACGTGATGTAGACGACGCCTGAGAGACGTTCTTCCATTGTGTGGCGAGGGAGAATTGGTCTCCAGCAATCCACCCTTGTCGTAAGATCGGAATCATTTCATGTTTTTCGACTCCGTTGATCGTATCTGTATTGGGGCGGTGCGGTAATCAAATGTACTGTCGAAAGTATGAAAAAACTTCTTTTTTTTCACATTAATCTCTACAATTTATGTAGTTGATATGTGAAAGTGTAAAGAATCTGTTAAATAAAGTTCGACCTAACTACAGTTCCAGTGGCAGGAAGATAGGGAACGTAATAAAAGACTTTACTGAGGAGATATTAGTGCAGCAATGAGAAATGCGGATTTTTTCGGAGTCCAGTGCGACTTAGAACAGACCATGGCTTTATGCAAATTTAAGAGACGACTAACGGGATCGGGTGGTCAGACTCGCTGACTTGGTTGACACATGTCATCGGTTCCCAATTGCGCAGATCGATGCTCATGTTGTTGATCACTGGATTGTCTGGTCCAGACTCGATTATTTACAGACCGCCACCATATATCTGGAATCATGATTGCTGAGTGCGGCGTAAAACTAAACTCACTCTTGCCCGATTATTACGAGTAAACGTGCCTTTCTTGAATACTTCACACGCATCCCACCGAATGTCCAGTTAGACCAGAAAGGCTTAGTTCGACATATCCTATTTCTAGATGTGTAAATGTGTTTTTGGAATACAGACTAACAGCCTAAAACAGCTGTTTGTCTATTTCTGGTAATACTGCAGTGGTTAAAGCGTTCGCTCCTCACACCGAAATCCTGGGCTCGATTCCATACAAGGGTACAGTGTGTGAAGCCCATTTGTGGCGTCCCCCGCCGTGATATTGCTGGAACATTGCTAAGAGCGGCTTGAACGAAACTTTCACGAACCTCTGTTCCGGAGATCGATGCTCATGACGCGAGTCACTCGACTGTTGAGTCAAAATCCGCGAGGTATCTACATGTATGTGGAATATCGCCGAGCTCGACGTAACGTGTATTATCCACATGACATCATTTATTGCCTCTTCAACTTAGTTGCATTTCATCCATGAATCGTTGAACTAAAAGTGATTTCTATTTCTGTTAAATCGCCCAATAACACTCCTAAGAATGACCCGCCGCCTGTAGCTGCTTAAGACGTGATATGAAGTTCAATGTTCTCAGCAGATCTTCAACCGAATCAAAAAGACAAAATGAGTTCAGCAAAGGAATTCTTATTTTATAATCATACATTTTTTCCGTAATTTGTTTCTATTTGCTTTGTCGATTTATTATTGTTGATAATTGTTGAAATAGAATGAAAGTTAATTTATTTTTTAATGTATATTCAAAGTGAAACATCGGCGAGTATCTGGTTATGTAAAACATCAATATACCTCGTATCCTTCAATAGGGGCGGTGAAAAAAGCCTAGTGGTTAAAGCGATCGCTGGTCACGCCGTAGACACGGGTTCGACTCCCCACATGGGTGCAATGTGCAACACCCATTCCAGTTGTTCCTCTTTGTGATATTCTTGGTGAGTTTAGTCTATTTTCAAAGACAGTGACTTCAGTTTTATTCTGCTTCTGGCAATATTCCAGCAATATCACCGCTTGGGACACCAGAAATGGGCTTCACACATTGCACCCATGTTGGGAATCGAACCCGAGACTTTGGTGTGACGAGCGAGCGCCTTAACCACTAGGCTACCCTACATCCCTAAATCCTGCTAAAAGTGACACAAAAGTACACTCACTGCCTATAATACGGCCTCGCCCAACAAATAAAACAGCGGATAAACTGACTCTGTGATGTCGTTCCTGATTATGGACGCCAGTTTAAATCTGCATTAAACTCAATGATACCCCTATAAGACATATTGTTAACGCGTTTAGACACACGATGCAGGTTTTATCTCCAAGCTGCCAAACCCTCTATTTCCATCCATATCTCTACTGCACCAATACACTGACACCATCGCATCCTCAAGAGTACCAACTTGCACTCGCTGTTCCGATATAATACGATTTATATACTACTCTCGATAACACGAGATATTTATGTAGGCATGTATGTATGTATAGACTATATGCAGATACACGCGTACATGGCCGCAGACCTTTATCTCAATGTGGTACTGGAGTTCAGATCGACATCAATATGGATCTTTTTTCCATCCCTTGCACAGCTCACGGGCACGGGCTTTTTGATGTCGAGCGAGACAGGTGCGTTCGCTCGTGAAAGCTCGTGTTTGATGCCCAGCCTCGTGGATTTGATATGCGTTATTACGGTCTTAATTAGCGAGACCAATAATGATAATGTTCGGTGTATACCAAACGAAAGTAGACGGTTTTACTACACCTTTCAACGAATCAGCCACGAAACTTGGAGAAGTTTGACTGACATACGTTTGACCTGATTATCAGAGAAACGCCTCGGCGCAGTCATAACTTCATATTACATCACTGCAAGGCTAATCTGCATATCACGTGACCGGACTTTTTTTTTCTTGTTTGTAAACAAACGCGCACAAATTCTGAAGTTAGAACAGACTGGCTCAATAGAAGCCTTTCGGTGGTGTGTACGTATTGTTAGGGTACTTTATATTGATATGCTTCAACAACTGCGACAGTAATAGCATATCTTCATGCATCAAAGTGACCGTATCACAAGCATTTCTGTGAGACTTCGATGACAGAACATGGAAAGGTACAACCAGTGCGCAAATTGAAATAGTGAATTTTATGTTATGGGAGGTTTTCTCAGTGAAAGTAAACCATTCTGTCACATATATTTATATAGACGATTAGACTCGTTGAAACTGCAACAGATAAGACACGTGAATGGACTGTGTAGGTGTGGCGCTGACCGCATGTAACTCTGGGTAGGATAATGCGTCCATGATATATATGGAAACCAAGGGGTCAAAATACCAAGAGGATTGGGTGGTTATCTAAGATGTCGCCGATGTCCGGGACCTCTGTCAACTATAGCTGATGTAACGGAAAAACAAAACTGTTCCAAGGGGAGTTCATCGCAACCCACCTCCTTCTTGCTTTTTGTGTTCTTGAAGACCTTTGTAAAGTGCTCTGTCATCGAATCGCATGGTGACAATCACTGGATTGTCTGGTCCAGACTCGATTGTTCACAAACCATATCGTGTATCTAGAATACTGCTGAAACAAATACATACTCAAGATATAATCACAACTGTACCATCGAGTATGCTTTTAGCAGAGATGCCTTATCAATTTGTTAAGAGTTTTGTCACTTCTATTTGGTGTTCGGGTGTTGGATGCTTTCTAAGGAATGGTTCTTCTGGGCACATTGCACATCAGATCTGCATGTATTCCGGGACACACTGGGTGATTGTGCCCAACGGCTAATAACGTGTGTCAGTTCCTTCCCAAACTGTATACTGTTCGCTCCTCGCAAGTATTCAATGGCATTAATCCTCATCTGGACACACAGACCATCTTCATTAACATAAGTAGTGGAATGGAATATTGGCTACATACACAAACCCACTCTCTATCCGTGAAGGTCCGGGTTAGAATGCATCATCAGTAACTCATGCTTGTCATGGGAGGCGACTAACTGGATCGGATGGTCAGGCTTGCTGACTTGGTTGACTCATGTCATCGGTTCCCAATCGCGTAGACTGGTGATCATGATGTTGATCACTGGATCATCTGGTCCAAACTCAGTTATTTACAGTCCGCCGTCATGCAGCCAGAATATAGCCGTGTGAAACCAAGCTCACTCACTCACTCACTCATGCAGTCAAACGCTTATATGTTCACTCGATGCTCTTAATTTTGATTACTGGATTGTCTTGTCCAGTCTATTTATACCGACTTATCTCACATAGCAAGAACATTGTCGTGTCCGGCATTAAACAACAAAAAACAAACAGGCCCCCAAATATACGTTGACACATGCATGATATTGTTCCCATATGACAATAAAATACACATTGATCACGAATCGGCAAATAAATGAAAGTAGTCTTATTAATATATTTATGCCCATGTGCAACTAAAATAAAAGCAAACGTGTTTAATTAGGGTTCATCAAAGTTCAGCTGCGATTTCATTAACCGGCCTTGGCCCATCACTGTCACAGATAATAGATATTATCACGTGATACGTGTACTTATGAAAGTGAAGAGTGTCCGGCACAATATCGCAGGTAATCTGACCAGGCCGTGTATAGATCTGGCTGCGGTCAATACCCGGGTCTGCGCTATCTCCGTCAGCTTAGCGGACGGCGGTGACCACACGCACACCAACACGCGTGTATGCTGGAGTTGCGTTAGGGAACTAACGGGGTCGGGTGGTCAGACTTCATGACGTGCATGGTTGACACGTCATTATATCCCAGTTGCGTAGATCGATGATCATGCTGTTGATCACTGGATTGTCTGGTCCAAACCTCATTATATACAGACCGCCGCAATATAACAATATTGCCGAACGCGGCGTAAAACTGAACTCACCCACGTAACTCCAGCCCCCAACAAACTCGCAAACAAAATATTTCACACGAGCCCCACCTAGGGGGATTACACGTTTGCCCCATGTCGTAATTTTCAGCTGACAACCAAAGCCCAGACATATTGAATTGAAAAGAGTATACATCTTATACCCAAGCCTGTTCTCTCTGTCCTCGTTTGTATGTAACCGTTGTTATGAATAGGGGCGCAACTCAACACCGGTGTGTTTTCATGCCATGTACATTGCAACAATGGTACAGTTGATAACACATGCATATCTTATAAGTTAACGCCTATGTAGTGAACTCCGATGGCTTACAATCTCCACACCTAGGATCCCGTACACACATGCATTGTGTGGCTGTCGCAGGGTTTAAACACAACCCTGACATGTCGGTATCCAGGTCGTTAATCTCCGCCTACGGGATGTGCATGGCACGGAACGAGACTCCAATGCACAGTGGACCCTGTGAACGACAAAATTTAAGGAACCAATATACAGACGGTACCCAGTTACCCAGACCGCGTGAACTACTACACGTAACGTATCACTATATAGATGGTACCTAGTTACTCAGACACTCTGAACGACGACACGTAACGTATCACTATACAGACAGTACCCAGTTACGCAGTTGAGTTTATTGCCCATTCGCCCATAGTATACTGCGCTCAACAGGGAAGCTGATGTCATCGAAGTACGTCATCGAAGATGCAATATGTATCGAAATAGTGGTCATTCAGTATTGCCTTTAAAGTCGGGGACATGAGGACATTGACCTTAGTAACTATCAAATTCATCAGGTCGGTAATTTAGACAGCGGGGCTCATTCCCCTCAGCATCTAAGCGCGCAAGGACGATCGTAGGGGCGGGGCTACAGCCTAAGTCCGGCGTTCGATTCTCTGCGTAGATACAAGGTGTGAAGCTCATTTCCGGTGTCCCCGCCATGATATTGCTGGAATGTTGCTAAAACGGCGTAAAACTAAATTCACTCATTCGCTCTTAAAGATGGCCGTAACGTTTACTTACGAGTTACGGTAATACTGTTCATAGGGTCCCTGATGTATATAGCAAAATACTGTAGCTGCCAGTCCCACCTGGGTTTCACTGGGAACCTCTATCGAATTACAGACAGTATTACCTCTCAGAGAGCTGGGAATGCAATAGGATTAAGAGCCCCTCCGATGATTGAGGCAAAGAGGAGATTCAGGTTGTCGACGTGAGGTGTCCGACACAGTGTAAGTGGACAGTTTCCTTAATCATTATACATAATGGAGCGCATGGAGGAACTTAAAATTGTCCGCCGGTCATTGCCCGTCCTAATCCTTGTGTCTGAATCACATATTGTTTGCTTGAATGGCCAGGAGGTTTTCATTCGTAAGTACTCGCCTCTTTCCGTAACCTGCAAGAAGGCTTGTCGGAATGACACGAGTAGTTACGAATGGGAGGATTTAGGTCTTCGTGCGACTTGAATGTTTCCGAGTTTTTCAACCAATACTTAAGACTACCGCGTTATAATTTCCTTTTAGGGTTGACTTTCAGTAACACATGACTGTCATAAGAAGCTACTGACGGGAAGGTTGTATCGGTTTTCCTAACTACATTGATGTATGTATAACTATTCAAACTACAACGGTCATTGCTCGTGATGTCCATCACTGGGTTGTGCGGTCCGGGTTCGAATACCTACAAAGGACCCTCATGTAGCTGGGATAATCATATGCACGGCGATAAACCCTAAATGAACAAACAAACAAACAAACAGCTGAGACTTGCAGTAGGAGAGGCAGCTCCGTGGATTCTGTTTGAGACAGAACATCTCTGCATCGTATCCCACTAGCGTAGATTGTTCTACATCAATGCTCATGTTGTCAATCACTGGACTATCTGGTCTAGATTTGATTATTTATACCTGGAGTATGGGTGACTGTGGCTAACGTAGTGTGGTGCTTGATAACTCCGACCAATCGTGATTAGGATGTTTTACTTATCTGTACGAGTGTTCACTGCAATGGATGTTCACGCTACCATTGAGTGCATGTTAAGGCATGGGGGTATCCAACCATTACTTTGTTCTTTGTGTGTTGTTTAACGCCCTACAGCAACATACAAGGCAGCGTTTAAATAATCGACCAGACAATCCAGTGACTGACATCATGACCATCGATCGTATTTGGGATATCAACCAAGTTATCTATATAGAAGACACAACGCTGATGTGGGTGGCTACTGTTGTAGAGGTGAAATCCGAGGACTATCCCATCTGCAGTGAGTTAGTGAATATGTTACGCTGCTCTTAGTAATGTTCCATTAATATCACGGCAGGGAGCACCAGAAATGGGCTTCACACACAGTACCCATGTGGGGAATCGAACCCAGGTTTCAGCGTGACGAACGAACGCTTTAACCACAAGGCCACCTCCGCAGTGTCGCGTGATGTGTTAACTAGTCTGTGAACAGTGTCATAATGTGAGCTCCAGCCACTAGTCAAGGTATGCAGAGTGATGAAACCGTGTCTGCGACAAGACATTCACATTTCTACACACAGTTTTAAGTGGCCATAAATCCAGTCTCACATTCACGTCAGTCTGCATGGAATGCAAGGTCAAATAGGCAACTAACGAGCAGGTGGCGTCATGACGTACATGCCAAGTGTAAAATATCCAAACGCGTTCACACATGTCAGTCATGCCTGTTCACACGACAAAGTGTAGCTGCCAAAATTTCTTTTCTTTTATGGACTGTCGTAGTATTAAATGACTTTAAAAACGTCAGCAGTGATCTTCTCGAACAACCCAATGCCTAGACTTGCACATGTCTCTTTTGAAATTACAAATATTCCACTCACAATTCTTAAACTACGTCATCCGTGAAGATTCAGGTTAGAATAGGCCTTCAGCAACCCATGCTTGTCGTAAGAGGCGAGTAAAAAGATGGGTGGTCAGACTCGTTGACTTGATTGACACATGTCATCGGTTCTCAGTTGTGCATACCGATGCTCATGCTGTTGATCAGCGGATTGTCTGGTCCAGACTCGATTATTTACAGACCGCCGCTATGTAGGTGTGCGACGTTAAACAAGAACCAACCAACTTAACTGTTTACCTGTCAGGACTGCCCTACTCTCCCGTAATCTAGACTTTGATATTATAAGGATGAAATTGCGTAGATTTATCGTTCGGTAGACTCTTGAAGCAAGGCTATCAAACACCATACAGGAAACATTGACGCTGGCTCTGGAAGTAGGTCACGACATGTTGCGAGGCCTTAGTACTTCCGGTGACAAACAACGTTTCATACTTTTTCAAATCTTCTCATGGCTGTCAGTTGACTGTAACGAACCGATAATCCTTGCAGGAAGAACAAATTTCCAATCTGACTATCCCAAAATTAGCCAGCCTTGCTCCACGGCTGTACTGAATGTTGAGCTCATGGATGTGTAGTAATTCTGTCCCTCGAAGAGGCAAGTCTAGATGAGCGGACAGCACCCCAGTCTGTTGTTGTTATTTTCTCTCATGAATTATAGCATTGCAACTATTAATTTTTACCTTAAACACTCATATGCAAGTCAACTATTACGACTTTAAACATTTGTAACAGCAAAACATGGGTGTACACTTGGTCCAGTCTAGTGAAGTCACATTTGGCGGTCGCACAGTATAGAACCAGAACCGACTTTTTAAACAATGGAAATCTGTTACCGGAAGTAAGTGGGACCCCGTCTCGCATATTGCAAGTTGGCGCCGGGAACCGGGAACCAGCTTGTTACCGGAAGTAGCGCCTCGCGAGACGTATGTATGTATATATGAATATGTCTTAGGATAGGTTTGCACGAAGAATATACCAATACTATATCAGCAGATTTTTCGTAATTCTATCCTTCAAAAAGACAAGTCTAGATATGTGCACAGTACTAAGGGCGATGATCTCTTATTTATATTTTTTAAAGAAATTTTCATCTAAACCATTAATTATTACCTCAGAGACTTCTGCAAGTCTAGTCTAGGAGGAAGAGGGCCATTTTGGCTCGTGTTTTAGTGTTAATGACAGTTACATGGTATATCGTCAATAAACACCTGCAGCCTGCCGGATAATGAGATCACCTGAATGTATCCAATGTTTCTAAATGAGACAGCCACTGGCAGCATTAGTGAACTAATCCCTAGTTTATTTGATGTTATTAATGTGTCACATGTTTGTCAATGACTGTTTATATGTATGTGTGTGTGATCGTACAAATGTTTTTATCAGCTTTAGAATTAGACGCGGAAGGTTGAAGTTATATTTGATGCGTAGAAAGCTAGGATTATCACAAAAGAAATTGTTGGCACAAGCAAATATACAACAAAACAAAAATGGTTACTTGATGAACGTGAACTTGAGTATCACAGTATGTTATGGACCTTGCTATTGTTTTCAGCCTATACGTTTCCATAGCGTCTACAATGGGCTTTTTGTGGCAGCTCTCGTTTTCGGCAGTGAATTCCGCTCAGAGCACTCACTGTCTCGAGATCAGGGTAGAGCCAAATGGCCAACTGTTCTTAATTCATTCTCTGGATTTTAGGTCTCTGTTTTTCATCCAAGTGATTAACGTCTTTGCTCTGCACCTCTTTGGTTTTACTGCAATGTAAACAGATGTGGCTATTTGACCATTTTAAAGGATTTCAGTTCATTGATATACCTCAAACTGAAGTTACAAGTGCCCTTGCATTAGTGTAGATGTCAGTTAGAGCAGATATTATGTTTGCCTAGATCTACGAAGCTTTCCTAGCGCTAAGAGAGCTGGGTGCCGTTATTCAAAACGATCTTAGCCTTAAGGTGACCATAACCCCATGCCTTAACGAAGTCTTAGGGTGCTAAGGGTGCTTTATGCAACATTGGCACCAGAGCCTAGATTTTCGAAGCTCTCTTAGCGCTAAGGTAGTCGTAAGTGCCATACACTAACATCAACTTGCCACTATCACAGCGCCAGCACAGCTTCGAAAATCTAGGCCAAGGGCTTCACTAAGTGATCGCAGTGGTAATATGTTTAACTTAGATGTTCGACTGTCACACTGCTAAGGTGACCGTTGGTCCATGCATAGGTCGTAGGGCTATGATCTCTTTTAGCAACGGCAGACAGATCAGCAAACGTGAAGCACAAATGAAGCCTCAAAGGAATACATACTTGTTACATAAGTGTTATCTCCCCTCAATTTCATGTACATGCTATTGGTGAGGATGTCCATCATGTCACACGTAGTTTTCCAGTTACCGTGGAAGGCCTCTGGGTCTTGTTTCACAAAACTATCGAAGCACTCCGACAGTCGTAACTCCTATACAGTCGTAGCGCTACCGTACGTAGCTCTGAAACGGGCCCCGAACATGATGTGATCAACTATCAACTGACATTGTTTGGCTTGTGGATTTATTCTACCTCAGTGCTCTATACAAGGATTGATATATTTTGTCGATAAATGTATGTTATTCTGTAATTGGTAGATCAAATTAGCATCTGGCATTGTTAGTGACTGTCTCCTTCAAGTAGGGTTAAACTTTTGTCCTTCTGAAAGGGTACGTAAGCCACGGTACATTCAAAGAAAATTAATACCTATCACTATGCTATTATAGATTGGTCTTCAATGGCTAGCATCTGAAGGTTAAATACATGCCGGTGGCAAAAATAGTGTTAGTCTCCATGGTCCCTTGCGTGATGGTCTACCCTCAGTTGCTGGCGATATATAGCAGAGGTTTACAAAGTGTCGCGTTTAGAAGAATCGTTTTATTGTCCCCTTGCTAGGTTTAAATTTAATTCTGAGACATTCTGGTTGTTTTACTGACCTTTTCTGACAGGTATATATGTCTTTTAAGTCTGTTATGTATAGATTTAATAGTCACGATACAGCTGAAACACTTCCGGTGTGACTTTAAATTTTATTTAAACGCCCCGATTCTGTGCAATGGTTGCTTCCTCATCTTCCAACTCAGGTGACCCCTGGACTGGTGGGACAAAACGGAAACCAACACTGACCACTTTCGCTACAAAAACATGATTCAGTTGAAATGGTGCGCGCTTTCTACTTATCGGAACCAGCATCAGCACGGTTCGTGTTTTAATGGAGTCTTGTCGTCTGACAGTTGTGTCTGTCGTCTGCCAAGCCTCCATCCGGTCAACGGAGATCTGTGTGGAGGCAGGCCCCAACCCCGACCGCGCTGTAACCGATAGCCTTATTATCCAGCTCATCAGGGTCGTCTTACTGTTTGTTGTCTCACCTCGAGCCGCCCACGACTTTATTGAATAAATCAATTTTTGACCGCTGTCAATAAGCGCCATTGCTGGCAGATTGTCCACACCTAGTGAGAGACCAGCTGTTGATCTGCGTGAAGTTTAATATGACGGTGACAAGAATGCATGGAGAGCGGGTGTCTTGCAGAGACTTGCTTGACACTGACCGCAGACAGGTCATGGAAATGTCACACGACATCCACACGGTTGGGGAGGAACGGGGATTACCACGTGAATGTTCTTACGAACTTTTGTTTTTGGGGTTTTTTTTTTGTTTTTTATCTGTTTTGGTTTTTTTTATTAACACTGTTTGGCATGAGCAGAAATGGATCATGGGCACGAAAACATAACACACCATAACCCATGCAACTTCGCATCTACATATTACGACCACCCTCGATTATCCAGATTAGCTTGCAGTTGTCCATTCCAATTCCATATAATAACACTGAGTTACAATGTATTGGATAATACGCACTCTCTTTAGCCGGTCCCTGACAAGAACCGTGTTCAGTTATGTCAAAATACTTGCACGTTTGAGGGGCAGTGGGGTAGTCTAGTGGTTAAAGCGTACGCTCATCACGGCGCAGAACGGTTTCGATTCCCCACATGGGTACAATGTGTGAAGTCCCCCGCCGTGATATTGCTGGAACACTGCTAAAAGCGGCGTAAAACTAAACTCACTCATACTGCAATTTTGGATGCAGTGCACCACCACTCGATGCGACACATTTCGGATAAAACGCTGAACACGGTTACATCATTAACTGTTGCTGGAGTAGAAATTTACCAATTAGTAACAACACACTACGAAGACGCTCACTATCTGTATCAGTACTATATCATATGTCCCGATGTTCTGATCAGTTGAACACCCGTGAAGATCTAGGGTAGAATAGGTCTTCAGCAACCCATGCTTGCTACAAAAGGTCGAACATGCTTGTCGTAAGTGGCGACTAACGGAATCGGGTGGTCAAACTCGATGATTTGGTTGGCACATGTCATAGGTTCCCGGTTGCGCAGAGTGTGGCATTAGACAGCTTTTACCAATAGTCCAGCAGCGGGAGGACACCAGAAATGGGCTTCCCACTTTGTAACCATGTAGTGCGTCGAACCCGGACTTCAGTGTGAACACGTTTTTGAGATACAGTCAGATTTACACTGTAGGCTCTGCTTTGACACAGGCTTCGAAGAAATTGTGAAGGGAGCTACGGATTTACATCGTCTATCTTTAAGACAAGCAGGGCGTACCAATTTCTCAAACCTTTCTGAAATATCCAATACCGTTAACTTATCGGCAAGTTAAGATTTCGGGGATGGCTGTAACTGGTCAAGTGCTAGACTAACGCTTAGTCTCTGAATATATATACATATAATTTTGATTGTAACAAATAGACGTCAACCATTGAAATTGAAACTTCAGATATCTATGGACGTGCTTCATTTAAGGTTTACCATGGCACGGAGGACTTTCCAGTAGGAGTGAGTGAGTGAGTTTAGTTTTACTCCGCACTCAGCAATATACCAGCTATATGGCAATCCAGTGAGCAACAACATCATGTCGATCTGCGAAATTGGGAACCGATGACATGTGTCAACCAAGTCAGCGAGCCTGACCACCCGATCCCGTTAGTCGCTTCTTACGACAAGCGTAGTTGCCTTTTATGGCAAGCATGGGTTGCTGAAGGCCTATTCTACCCCGGGACCTTCACGGGTGCTTAGCAGTAGGAAATATAATGTGGTTCAGGTACGGTGAGTCAGACTAATCATATGCGTGTGCGTACGGGGTGGTGTATCGGGGTTGCTCGACATGTGTGCTCATCATAGTGGTTGACAACGGAAATCTGGCGGTGGCGGAGGGGGTGTCACTTTTGAAAAAAGGTGGGCGCACACTTATAACACCCTTGCAATCCCTTCTGAATCCCCTATGTCAAGTCAGACTGCCCTCCAACAATAATTTGATCCTGATCTGGCAGGAATTCTGTTCAACCCCGTTAACTCTCTCACTTTTACAGAGGCGTGGTTAGCACAATGGATGAAGCATTTATTCATCAGACGTCCCCGGGTTGAATCCTCACGTACTATGAAGGCCATCGCCATGATGTCGTTAAGAGATAGCGTTATATAACCTTAACTAGTAAGTCGACCTGGAGACACTGGAGAATACGTACATGAACCAAGATGGCATTGCATGGTGACTACCCAGTTAGCACCATACCATCATACTTGCAGTGAGGAGGCACAGGTGACAGAACCGTGAATGGCAATGTCGAGTTGTCAAGCATAATTGAGTTCCTAGACGCGCCGGAACCTTTCGATGTGGCGCGGTATTAATAAAACTTCTGAGAATTTTCTTAAGAGTTAAGATTTCTTAAATCCACCAAGAAATCTTAGTTTCCATAACAACCTTCTTATGTTGTAAGAAACACTTAGATAAGTCATTTTGTTCTTAGTTTACTTCTTAACTTTAAAAGACCCCATGAGGACACCTAACTAGTTAAGAAAAATAACTTTTCGTTACACTCCACTACTGAGTCTAACAGAACCTAGTAGGGGGTCACGTAAGGTAACCTTTGAGATTGACCAATCAGAACACAGCTTACCAAATCGCGAAAGTGGACACTTGCACATACCTTTGTAACTTTTACCTCGGAAAGTTTGTACCCGATCGATTCCGAATGCTATTTTCCATACAATAATGCTCACAGAGCACGCTACAATACTGTCAACCGTGAGTAAACAGTCGCTGAATATAGCGTTTTTGTAATATTCAAGGATGTCAGGTTGCGGAAATATTAGCTAATGGTAACCATGTCATCAGAAAGCCCTATGTTACAGGTCAAATACCAGTGTTTTATGCGGAGTTTGGTTTATTGAGGGATCAGTGTCAGTGACTAGCGATTTTTTAAAGTCCCTCCAAACCTTTAACAGTACCCATTGTCTGATTGGTTAAATCCATTCAGCCTTCTCGCGTTTGACTGGACGGTCATAGGTCGCTCAAAGGTTACCTGAGGCGACCTCCTACTAGGCTTTGTTAAACTCAGCAGTGGAGTGTAACGAATAGTACTGGGATTAAGTTTACATAGATTGTTATGTAATATAGCGGTTCATGGAAACTTTCACACAAGGAAGGATATTAATTGTAGGTGTAAGAACATTTTTAGATAAGATTTTTCCTTAGTTTGGGTTAAGAGAGAAACTAAGAATATTCTTAAACTTAAGAATTCTTAAGGAAACACAAGTGGGAAAACTAAGAAAATTCATAGAAGCTCTATGAATACCGCCCCAGGGGTTTAAATACCACGGTCTAGTTGCACAAAGTCTTAACTTTCATAAACTTACGATCGTAATCCGCCTTCATTGTCTTCAGATTGTTAAGTGCCACGATCGTGTTGGTTTGTGCGATCGTTTTGCTCCTAAATAATCGAGTCTGTACCAGACAATCCAGTGACAAACAGCCTGAGCATCGATCAGGGTTGGAGTGCATACCACGCTCGCTCTGTGTAAGAAGTAACCAAATGAATCGGGTAATCTGACACGGTGCATGGCAACCGTCCACGTACCCGACTATGGTTGGTGCTGACACTATCGATCAATGGAGTTTCGGATCCAGGGTTAATTACATTTAGGTTGCCTTTATAATCTTAGATTTTTGTCTATGGTGTAAAGCAACAAACATACAAACATTGTTGTATAAGATTAGAGGTACAGTGGAGATATAGTCTACGGCTGTTTGGTTAAAGCGTCCGTACGTCACGCCGAACACCCGGGTTCGATTCCCCAGATGGGTACATTGTGTGAAGCCCATGTTTGGTGTCCCCCGCCGCGAGATTGCTGGAATATTGTTAAGAGCGGCATAAAGCTAAACACATTCACTGGGGCAGGGAAGGACCAGGTGATGCAATAGAACCTAGTCATCGCGATGTTTGACGCTACATGGGGCTCATCCCGTGTAGAAATAATCACCGTGTTTATGCTGCCACGATAGAAGATTAACCAACAAAGCCCAGCACCAATATCTATTTGCTCTGATATGGGCCTTAATGGTTCCCAAAACTAAATTTCAATAGTGAGTTATACTCAGCAGATGAATAAATTTGCCAATATTTTCACGGAATATATATCTCTTTGAATGGGCCGGCATTCACAATCAAATCATTTGTGTCTACAATTGCTAGACCAAATATAGACAGGCAATGTAATTTGAGTATAACTAGGCATGTCACGCTATCCCGTGACATCAATGTACACACAAGTCCTTCCTTTTATTCCCACAAAGGCGGGTGTCGACAGTGGACCACGTTGTGCCGTGTAATCGACTCATTAGCCAAGGGTTGCCCTGTAGAGCTAGGCTTTGGGCAGGGTGTTGCTATACGTCCATGTGTATTTCTTACATGCTTCAACAGTGTATCCAAACACTGCGTATTTGTAAAGAGGCACATGTGGGAATTCATATGTAAGATATAGCACGATCTTTCATACTTTATTAAAAGTAAATATTTGTGTTCTTTGAATTAGACGCATGTATACTATTTATTTTTTCGATACAAATCTTTCAAAAAAAACCGTATGTCAATAAAATATTGTATTTTGATACCTTGCATGACAAGTAGAATCTGGCCTATTTAGCTCTTTTCGTATAACGCTTTTTAGACGTAACCGCAGAGGCCAGGGTGTTGTTGAATCATTGCAAAAATATTATATTTTTTCACGAAGTCGCACACAGTGTTCATTGTTGTACCGATAAGGACGTTATTATGAATCGTAATGTTTTTGTGTGACCTCCTTAGACCTGATCTAACCATACAATCTATGAACTGTAACTGGGTGACATGACTGAGGTTTTATACCACAGAGTATATATAACATACTAAACCATACCATTTCAGCTTTTAACAGGTGTTGTTCTTCCTCCTTCGACCATATGTTATATTTGGGATTACCTTTTTCTTAGCAGACGGGGGAAGATCGGGGTGGAATAGGTTTTCAACAACCCTTGCTTGCCACAAAAGGCGACTAACGGGATCAGGTGGCCAGGCTCGCGCGATCGTTGACTTGGTTTCCCAGTTGCGCAGATCGATGCTGATACTGCTGATCACTGGACTGTGTGGTCCAGACGCGATTATTTATAAATCGCCGCCATAAGGCTGGAATATTGCTAAGCGCGGTGTAAAACTAAATTCACTCACTTTCTCAGTAACGTCAAGAATCTCTACTTTGCTAAGAAAGTGCAATCACAAATATAACACATTCGCTATATATATTTGGTATACGTTATATTTGACCACTTCCTAAATCATGATATTGTTCTTGAACTCGTTGTTCTACGCGTACTATAATTCCATTAGAATGAATCTCCTTTGTACCCTCAGGATACAAGTTTATTATTCCTGTATATTTATTAGCATTATTTCAGCAACATGACGGAAGGGGTCTCAGAAAATGGCCTTCACACACTGTACCCAAATGGGGAATTGAAGCCTGGTCATTGGTGTGACCAACGAAACGCTTTTAGCCACAAGACTGCCCCACCGCCTCCGCAATCAATAACTGATCATGATATTGCTATATTCTCCGATTACGTAAACCGCACCGCTGATGACGTCAGTGTTCAGTCCTTACTGTAATCGATACACGCGATTTGTGATCGTTATTTCATATATATATCATCTTTGCTAATTACATGTTTGACTACAATGACAGCAATCTCACTCCGTGAATAGCTGGATCTTTATTAAACAACTGGCACTGGTATGACATCATTTATCATGTGTCAAGGTGGAGGGGATTAGATCTTAACTAATCAGGGTAATCTGTCTGAGAGGTTATCGGTCCGCCCAGGCTGTACTGACGTGTGTATCATGACGCACGGTCCTGGTGTGACCCTTGGTGCTATATGGCTATATAACTTTGTGTATGGCAATGGTATTCTATCACACCTACATATTTTACTTTTATCTCACGCAGCACCCTGTGAGCGTATACCTGTCTGCTGCAGGCGCCTCGACCAGTATCAGAATTAAAAATACAGCTGGCGTCATATATATTTTTGACATACGATCTTAGCTGGGTACACACAGGAGCAGTTGTGAGTGAGTGAGTGAGTGAGTTTAAGTGTCAATATCAGAATTAAAAATACAGCTGGCGTCATATATATTTTTGACATACGATCTTAGCTGGGTACACACGGGAGCAGTTGTGAGTGAGTGAGTGAGTGAGTTTAAGTCTACGTCGCACTCAGCAATATTCCAGCAATATGGCGACGGTCTA